>NC_057839.1:42092500-43342500 GCF_910594005.1 Cervus elaphus | reverse complement strand
TTGCCTCTGTGCAATCCTTTCTCCACACAGAACTTTTTTTTTATTGATAATATAAAGAGTGGGTATGAAAGTATTAGTTGCTCAGTCATCTCTGACTCTTTGTGACCCCATGGACTGTAACCTGCCAGGCTCCTCTGTCCATGCGATTTCCCAGGCAAGAATACTGGAGTGGGTTGCCATTTCCTTCCCCAGGGAATCTTCCCGAACCCAGGGATCAAACCTGAGCCCCCCACACTGCAGGCAGACTCTTTACTGTCTGAACCACCAGGGAAGCCCCAAAAGTTCTGTGTCTGTCCTTTCCCCACACAGAATTTTTTTTATTGATAACACAAATAGTGGGTATACCACTCCCCAATACCTTCAGTGGCTTCCCAACTGCACACAGTTTAACACACAAAGTCCTTAACCTGATTTCTAAGGCCTCTATGTTGCAGCACTCTATCATCATCTCAGGTCTTTCTCCCCATCACTTCACTCCTGCCTTCAACCACCTTTCAGTTCCTCAAACCAAACGAAGCTCTTTAATACCTCATGACCTTGAAACATACTAGTATGTCTTCACTGGATTTGGCAGCTATTCATTCTTTGAGTCTCACGTCATGTCCTTAGAAAGTTCTTCCCTATGCTCTCCCCTCAACATCCATTCCCATACAGCATCCTCTGAGTTTCTTTCACAGTAACTATCACAGTGTTTAATTTACACACATATGTATATACCTATCTATATATGTATCTATCTTCCTTAGTACAATACCTTCTGTATAGTAGACATTCCACAAATGTTTGTTGAAGGAATAAAAGTTGAATTATGGATTTTTTCTTTTGTAATCTAGATTTTCTCAATCTTTTTCAAAAATGAGCACAGACTTGTAAAAGAAAGTAATTAACAGTATACTACCTGTTGGTTCTTTAAACTCAAACCAATCATCTTTTCTCTAAGCTTTAATGGTGATTAAATCCAAATAATTCTTCCTTAATAATTATCTTTCTGATCTGTCTCATTCCCTCTTCATCCAAGACCCAGGCAACAAATTTCACAAATTCTAGTAACTTCAAGCCTATTACAAATCTTCCTGCCTCCAACTTTTCCATCTACCAATTCTTTCTTCACTTAAATGTCTTTCTAAAAATCTAGTTTACATCATTACTGCTATCTTTACAAGCAACAACTCTCTCCACTATCATCTCCACTATCTATTTAAAGGCTTAAAGGTACTGAGTTTTTTCATTTTCCCTATTCCACACATAATATCCCTCATATTTTTTATTATTAGACAACTCAGATGTTCTTCTTCAGCTGTGTAAAATAACATTTCTAGAAGGATAACTTTCCCATTTATTTATTTAAATTTATTTATTTTAATTGGGGGCTAATTACTTTGTAATATTGTAGTGGTTTTTGCCATACATTGACATGAATAAGCCATGGGTGTACATGTGTTCCCCATCCAGAATCCCCCTTCCACCTCCCCCCCCCATCCCATCCCTCAGGGTCATCCCAGTGCACCAGCCCTAGGCACCCTGTCTCATGCATCGAACCTGGACTAGCGATCTATTTCACATATGGTAATATACATGTTTCAATTCTATTCTCTCAAATCATCCCACCGTCACCTTCTCCCACAGAGTCCAAAAGTCTGTTCTTTACATTTGTGTCTCTTTTGCTGTCTCGCATATAAGGTTATCGTTACCATCTTTCTAAATTCCATATATGTGCGTTAATATGCTGTATTGGTGCCTTTCTTTCTGACTTACTTCACTCTGTATAATAGGCTCCAGCTCATTAGAACTGATTCAAATGCATTCTTTTTAATAGCTGAGTAATATCCTATTTATTTCCTTTCACATATATATCCTGTCATAACATTCTGTCTAGAATGCTAGTTTCCTATGAAGTTACATGCCACATCTCATTTAAAATTCTGCTCAAAACTTATCTTCCTAAAGTGCTCCCTTTCATCTCCAACACTCCTCTTTGGTGACACACCCAATTCAGGTCTTCTTCACTTGCCCCAGTCCCGACAACACTGCGCACTGCTTCCCATTCCACCAGTGATAACAGAGCTACTTTCCCTTTCCTCATTAAATCGAGACAAGAGCCCAACATGAGGAACTCCTCTCTTCAAAAGAATGCCCCTTTCTTACCAGCCATTAAGATGATTATTAAAGAAACCATCCTAAGAGGAATAGACAAAGGCTGCCACTGTTCCACAGAGGAGGCAAAGGCATCCTCCAAAATGTCAGTGAAGCAATCTGGAGGTAAGAGAAAAGCCACTCCCCCACCAAACAGTTAAAGAAACTATATTAAAAAACACAAATCCTGTGACAGACTAAAGCGGTGGGATGGGGTAGAAGGTAGAACTTGCAGCACACCAGGCTTCCCTGTCCTTCACTATCTCCTGGAGCTTGCTCAAACTCATGTCCATTGAGTCAATGATGCCATCCAACCATCTGATCCTGTCACCCCCTTTCCCTTCCAGGCTCAATTCTGATCCTGTCACCCCCTTTCCCTTCCAGGCTCAATCTTTCCCAGCATCAGGGTCTTCTCCAAAGAGTCAGCTCATGTGTATACCTATGGCTGATTCATGCTGATGTATGACAGAAACCAACACAGTATTGTAAAGCAATTATCCTCCAATGAAAAATAAATTTAAAAATAAAACCAAAAAATAAAATAAATAAAAAATAAAATAAAATAAAACCAAACCACCAATCCTAGGCCTCCAATACCAATTCTACTAAAGGCAGAGTTTCTAATAACAAAGTTTATAATCAGAAACCACCCACAAAGGCATGGGTAAAGTAACTATGACAAAGCTTGAGATGCCAGTCTGTGGTTGTTACTAGAGGACACGGATGGATGCAGGAAAAAGAAACAAGACTTAAAAGAGCAAGAGCCCCAAGGCAGCAGAGGGCATGCAGGAGTGAGAGAAGGAATCAGCCACTTTACTTGTCATTAGAGTCATATTATCATTTTGGAGGTTTGGAGGCTTCTAATGCCTCTGAAGAGTCAGCCATTTCTTATGAGAATTAAGGAAGACTCTGGACTCGGCCTGAAAGTAAGAAATGGTACTTCAGGTGTCCAGATTGTCCAGCACAGCATGCCAGCGATTATCAAAAAATAAACCAGACTGTAGGCTCAGGACAAACACATAGATAAGCAAGCACAATAAGTAATTGCACTTGAAGGAAAGGCTCACTTAAGCCCAGCAAAGCACAAAAAGGTTAAGAAATAATAAAAACAGTGTAAGTATTAAATACTTGTCAGGATCACTATAAATCTTAATTCACTTCTCAAGGCTAGGCAATTACCCATTTGCATTTGTTCAACACCTTGCAGTTTTCAAAAGCACTTGCACATATGCCAATTCACTGGAGCCCTACAATTCAGAAGTTATGGGACAGCCCACAAAAGCAGACTCACTGTGCTCAGGGGGTAAAACTGAGGTCTAAGAATCCAAAGCATTTATCTTAACCCTTCTAACAAGTCAACAGCAGGGCCAGAAGTCAAGAAATATGGCAATCTTCTGATTCCTGATCCAAGGAATCCACTATTACACTTAAAACGTATTTCCATTTAAGTCAATAACATTTTATTGGAACCACTTGCAAATCTGTCTTCTATATAGACTAGATGCTCCTTGAGGTAAGAGGATTTTCCCCGGAACTTCACCACCAGCAAAGACACTGGCACATAGATGTTCAATAGCTGGACTGAACTAAATCTGTTTCCACTGTAACAGTGTACAGACAAAAAAATTAAATGAGCAGCTCAATTCAGTGACTGAACTGAAATTTAAGCTAAATTCTTAAAATGCTATTTCTGAGCTTATTTTGTTAACATGGTATAAAACTGTTTAACAGTTGCATTTAAGAAACTGGAACTAGAAAATGAAACCAGAGTAAAAATAACCATTGGGGATGGGGTGGGAAGGGAGGCGGGAGGGTGGATCGGGATGGGGAACACATGTAAATCCATGGCTGATTCATGTCAATGTATGGCAAAAACCACTACAATATTGTAAAGTAATTAGCCTCCAACTAATAAAAATAAATGAAAAAAAATAATAATAACCATTGGCAATTTAAATGCACTCCTTTAATTCCAGTTTCTCCAAAGGGCAGAGGGTTGAGAGTGGGGAACAAAGACTTTACCTACAAATTATCAACCAACAAGGATAATTTTGTCTTAAAATTTAACTTATGGCTCCCTACAGTTCAATATACTAAAATTATTCCTCCTACTACCAAACTACTAGTCCAATTCTATTACAATAAAAATTCATATCAGAGAAAAAGATCTAAACCTCAGCTAAGCACAAACTCAGTATTTTCAATATTAATTTATTTCAGTATTTCTCAACTTCTTTTTCCCATTTCTGCTCCCTAAAGGAGCTTTCTCAAAGAGTTTTTTCTCTAACCACATCCTCGCCCATAAAATTTGGTAAGATGGTACACTGTATGTACTCAATCACTCAGTAGAGTCCAACTCTTTCAGGCCCCATAGACTGTAGACAGGCTGCTCTGTCCATGGAATTTTCCAGGCAAGATTACTAGAGTAGGTTGCCATTTCCTTCTCCAGGGATCAAATCCACATCTCTTTAGTCTCCTACACTGGCAAGCGGATTCTTTACCACTAGCACCACCTGATCTGTTTATATACTGTATGTATATCTACGCTTTATACATAAAAGGAGTAAGAATTTTTCATCACCATCCCCAGAACCAATTTTCTCTCCCTTAGGGATGATATGACCCTCAATGAAAATACATGCTTTACTAAGTATAGTAAATATTTATTGTGTGGAAGCTATATGCCAGGCTGAGATATTCACCATGGAAAAATTTAATGACAGCAACACAATTTAGTTTTTTAGTTTACTGTTAAGAGTTTTGACCCAGAGAACTGAAATGAAAAGGGCTTGAAGACAGAGACGTTCTTCCTAATATTTGCACCTCATCAAAGGCTTAGCTCAATAAACATATGATGAACACACGGAAGTTATTAGAACTCTGTATGTGGTAGTTACACAATTTGCAAATGTCATCTAGCAAGATAACCAAGGTACAGAAATGCTGGCTTCCTATTTCAAACTTAAAATCCAACTCACCACAACCCTGAAACCTGAAACCTTCTGTAGTCAATTTTCAAGAGGAAAAAAAGACAAAACACAGCCAAAACAATAAACTAAAACAAAGAAACAGTTTCTCTACTAGATCATTTTTAAGCTTCTGGTTCACTAAATGCTTTGAGTACCTCACAAAAGCTATGTTCCCTTTCTCTAGAAAAATATACACATACAATACATACAACTAACTACAGAATGTTCACAGAATTTCTAAATTCCATCCTTTGACTCCAATTTAAGAATTTCTCTATTAAAAAATTATGTAAATCATATACAATTTATTGTTTAAAAATAAAGGTGGTTTTTTTTTCCATTTAAAATTTAACTTTTTCAGCTTAAAATATATTTACCAGAAGCATTCTTTCTGGCAATAATGTACTTTAATATTAATAGTATTCTTGCAGATCACAGATTTACCAAACAACTAGTAAGACAAGATAATATGAATAAAATAACACCCTCCTACATATACATATCTCTTTAATACCTAATTTAAAACCTCAAGATTCACTAGATTATAATACTGTACAATACTATTGAAACAGGTTGCAGTCTTTCAAGCTTTGAGCAGAGAAACCTAAAGCCACTGGCATCAATTTCAAAATGAAGTCGGGTTCTCTCCTTTGTTGTCACTCTTAAATGGAAGAAACAAGGGGAAGACAAGCCATCTCTTTGAGCGGCTTCAAAAGGACACTCCCATGAAAATAAAATCCCCTCAACAAAGATTACAGCAACTCTGAGTGACACAATTTACTCTGATTAATAGAAAAATTATGCGGATACAAAGCTGAAAGTTTGCTTGGACATAAAGCAGTGTTGGGTCAAGTTTAATACAACATAATTGGACAAGCATAATGCATTTTTGGAATTGTAAATCTTTTGTATTTGTAAATCTTTTGAGATTTACATAAGAGCGGACAATGACTGCAATAGGTTATCTCTTTAAATGTCAAAAAGTATGCCTAAATATTTGATCAAAATAACTTCAAAGTGTAATTCTAAAAGATATTCACAAATGATCCATACAGGAATGCTCAGATGGTTTAAAATGAATAAATATCAAATGTCAGTATGACATATAAAATGAATCAGTGAATATTTTGGCCAAACTGTGAGAACCCTGAAGAAAAGTAACTTCACTAATATAAAATCTTATGTAAAAGATACAATCAAGTGATTCAATGAACTCCAAAAACTAATTTTATAACTAATATTTCATACGTGTGTACTCTTAAATGCACCTGAAAAAATAAATGATCACTCAAATCATTCAAAAATATGAACAGCACATTATTTTTATTAAAGGAATAACAAAATTCTAAAACCTAGAAGTCTTTATTATGCTTTAAATTACTAAAATCTTAACACATCTTTAAATACTGAGTATTGAATGAATTTCTCACTAACAGATTTGATATACAGATATATGTATTACTGCATGTACCAGAAGGAGAATTATTTTTTAAAAGTTATCCATCTTAATAAGTACTGTACTTCAAGGTAGAAACCTTGGGAAACTACAAAAATGGAACACTTTTGGATCACTCTTTAGAGCTAATTTAAAAGTCACACAAAAGTCAGTTCTATCATTTTAGTTAAACTTAACTATTTTATCCTAAGTGTGTATTATCCAGCTCAAGCATCTACTTATTTTTCAAGATATAGCGTTAAATTAGCACATTAAGGTTCTTACCTGCAAGCATTCAAAACATCAAAAACTGACTCTGGCAATCTCTAAAAAGGGACTTAAAAAGGTTCTTAAAAAGGGACTTTAAAAAAAAAAAGGGACTTAAAAAGGTTCTTAAAGCTTAAAAAATTGAAAGATGCCTAGGAAATCAGGATGGAAAAGACAAGCACCACAGGGCTAGGGAGAAGGAATCTAAAACAACCAAGTCAGAGAACAATCTTACCCACACACTGACGCTCCACTGACAGGTCCCCCAAAATCCCCACAGCCTCTTGTTCTGCTCTCAAGAGCCAAAGTCCAAGGAGAAAACAACTGGTTGGACAAGTCTAGGTCTGACTACACTACAAAAGGGAAGGGGTGAATGCTTCAATAGGGCATCCCAGGGATGTATACAATGGGGAACACCCTACAGACAAAATAAAACCTTAAGAGACAAAGTGAAGGGTAAAACAAGAAATGTCCACAACAGTCATCAAAATTACAGGAGAGGTCTATGTCTCCATTTTAGAGCGCTCTGAGGCTCAGAGCATTTGAATAACATGGAAAGCAAAGGATATACCTCAGACCAAGACTACACGACAAAAAAAAAAAAAAGACTACACCACATCCTTCCACTCTGCTATTCCACATTCCACTCTAAATTATACCTGGTCATTTAATATAAACAAATCCAACTTTAAAGCACTAAGATGTTCCATGAATGAAGATATTTAAAAGTATATGACACCAGTTATTTCACTTAATTCTCAAAGAGGCATTCAGAAAACAATGACTATAGGAGGCCTCTACGGAAAAATCAAATAGTTGGGAGGGGGGACACACCTAGCTTGTTTGCTGTCTCTTCCTCTTAAACACAGGAGAGATTGCAGAAATCTTTGCTAATTATTTGGAAGTTGAATTCAAGTTTAAACCTATCTGCCAAAAAAAAATAAAAAATAAACCTATCTGCCATCTTGTTGTGGGCTTCTCTTTATTTACTTCAATACCTATGTCCTCTGCCTATATCGAGCATCAAACCCCTGGAGGGGCCAAGGCATCTGTGTTTTAATAAGACAGAAAGGAAAATCATTGGTAAAAAAAAATCTGAAATTAAATTCACGATAACTTTATAGTTATCCCTAATAGGTAATCTGAAGCCAGACCATCTGCTCACTGGCAGGCAAGCTGAGCCTTCTGTTCAGTAAACAGGCGAGGAGGAGAATACTAGATTCAGGATATGAGTTAAACAATTTTTTAAAATATTATAGACTGTAAATGTGCTAAAACTTAAGCTGATAATAAAATGAGAATGAACAAATGACAACCTCCAAGAAGCAAGTTACAAACTTGCTTTACAAAAGATATAAAAAAAAAGGGAGAAACTCTATGCTGAATTCTCAAGTCAAACAAGTGGTGGCTCTTGAGGACCAGGCAGTGACTGGAAAGGAAATCAAGTGGGGCTTCTGGAGAGCTGCTCAGGTTCTGTTTCTTGATGTAGGTGTTGGTTCAACAGGTGTGTTCAGTTTGCGAAAATTCTTCACATTCATGTGCACTTTTCTGTAGGTTTATTATTCAACAAAAAGTATTTTTCACAAGCCGTTAGTCTCAGCATTATTAAAAAAAATTAAAATCGAACTAATTTCACCTCTCACAATTTATTTAAAATTTTCCTTGTTTTGATTTCAAGTAAGGTTAGCTCTAGGGCTTTCCTGGTACCTCAGATGGTAAAGAATCTGCCTGCAATGCGGAAGACCCAGGTTTGATTACTGGGTTGGGAAGATCCCCTAGAGAAGAGAATGGCTACTCACTCCAGTATTTTTGCCAGGAGAATCCCTGGACAGAGGTTACAGTCCATGGGGTCACAAAGAGTCAGAAAGGACTCAGCAACTATTATCTATCTAAGGTTAGCTCACAAATATATAAAGTGTATCCATTATTAATGACAAACATAACCTCTGAATTTAGCTTTTGAGTATCTTAAAAGTACCCAGCTATGACAAAGATGGATATTAAGTTAAAATAATAAAAAGTTAAAAAAATAATAATAAAAGGTTAAAGAAGTGAGCTCTATATTACAGCTAAAATTTAGAATTTGTTATTATTAAATTTAATAAGTTAAAACCTAGTATTAATAAGCATAAATGCCTAGAACCTACATGAGAGTAATTACTGTCCCCTAAAAAAAATGATACAAGTAGAAGACAGGAGGGGGAGGAAGGGGGGAGTGGGAGGGAGGGTGGGATCTCCTAAGGACAAAGATACAAATGCATGAGTTGCCAGGACTAGTTATATGTAAAGATGTGAGGACCAGGGGAAACACAGATTAATCCCTAAAACCTAACTCTTTATAAAGCAATGCAAAGTCCCAACCCCACCCACCACCACAATTCCATGAACTTGCCTGCTAAAGGGAAAAAAGTTTCCTTCCCTCTGTGGTTGCTGAAATGATCAGAATTAGTGTCTGGACCTTGGCCATGACATGGCAGAGTATAGTGACTCCTGACACAAACACAACAGATGGCCTCAATTACCTGCCACCAAAGAACTTCAAATTTTCTAGATTTTGTAAGCACTATTAAGTTGCAACAAATAAATTCTTTAGATTACCTTCATGAAAACCAATCAAGGGAAAACAGCATGTTAATATGCTTCGGCTTAAACATCGCTCAGTAGTTTCGGACTCCTAGGACCTCATGGACTGTAACCTGCCAGGCTTCTCTATCCATGGAATTCCCCAGGCAAGAATACTGGAGTGGGCTGCCACATTCAGAGTAACAACTTAAAAAAACAAAAAGGTACTTTCTCACTCTTAGTTTCTCATTTACAGTGACTCAGAAGTCCAAAAGCTAGTTTTGGTTTAGCTTTTAAGTTTTAGTTTTACACAAAGAATATATCCACATAGAAAAGTCTCAAAACTTATAAACCAGATATTCATTGAGGAATACGGATGAGACTTGTTTTCTTCATTTCGCGCTTTTTTTTTTTTTTGTATTTTTTACAATGTTACTTTTGTCCCAGAGGAAAAAGATAAAAACGTTTATTACCAAGATTCTAAACTTTGAAGCTGAAAGAATCTTTTATAAATACTTTCCAAAATCACATGTCTAGGACATTATACCTCTAGTTTGTTTTTCCAAAGAGAAAAAAGAAATTTCATATACAGCCTGGTTGCGTAACTCAGGAACTAAGAAAGATATTGGGTCCCTTTCGTGGCCAAAGGAACATCAAGTGATCATCAGAAAGACCTGAGCAAAAAAAAAAAAAAAGAAAAGAAAGACCTGAGCAAACTGGAAACCTAGATAACACAAATACTCCAGACATTTCCATCAAGGTAAACTTTAACTCATTAGATTACTAAATATCGGGAATCCACAAACAATCCATATAAAACTCACCTATATCTGATAACTTTTGGAGAAAGATGACGAAGTTGTCTTAACATGGAGTTTTTTTGCCCATCTCTGTGAATTGGGAAAACTATTGAAAAACAAAAAAACTTAGATATTTTTGTATCTGACTCTCAAAATGTGCTGTCTGTAGTTTCCACAGAGAGATATAACAAGCTTCTGGGACCCCTCACCATACATGATTTATACAATATCCATTCATCTGTCTGACCCTCCGCAGGTCTCTAAAAATAATCAACTTTGCAGATAGACACATGATAAAGCAAATACAGCAAAATGTTAATTATAGAACCTAGGTGAGTATACAGGTGTCCACCGTAGCATTTTTCCCAACTCCTCTATGTGTGAATATTTTCACAAGGTATAAGCGTGAAAATAATTGTTTCAAAGTGAGAACACACGTATCTATCGAAACGCTGAGGCCTTTCACAAGTCACAAACCTACCATTTCAAGCACCCCCAAGAAAAAGTCCCTCCCCTTCATTGAGACTGCAAGACTTTTTGTGAGAACAGTAAAACTGAAGAAATGATAAAATTATAAAAATAATCTCTCACCCAAAGCATGTTTACTTAGAAAGTCAATCTGCAGATTTCATGAGAATTTTGTTGGACTTTAACAGGAAAAATAGAACTTTTGCTTCTATTACCATTTCACGGAAATTTTTCAAAATTTCCAAATACACCTTAAGTTGTTCTTTTTTGTTAGTCCCCAGACAGCAGATCAGTGGACCCCTCCTAGGTCCTAAAACCTGCAGAACCTATGGGTTCAGGGCGCTGGTGGTTCCAGGTGTTTCACGCTAACCTGCACTCCATGGGAATTGTACCCTGAGGTTTACCCGGGTTAAACACACGGAAAAAAAAAAGGTGAGGACGCAACAGACCGCCGCGGAGTCAAAATGAAAGGAGTGATTGAGAAACCAGAAAGGGAAATCCAAGCACTCAGTGCGGGAGGGTGAGCAGGGCGCTCCCGCGCGCGGAGCTCGGGAGCTCGGAGAGCAGACGCGCGGAGCCAGTAGCCGGGCTCCCGCTTGGCGCCCGGGCCCTGCACCGGCCGCCCCCGCCCTGCCCGCCGCGCCCGCACCTCGCGGTCCTTGAGGCCCAGCAGGAGCACTTCCTCCATCAGGGTCAGCCGCGTTTCCTTGGAGTCGCCCTTGTCGTCGTCGTCCTGCTCGTCGCGACGGCTCTGCGCGTCGTCCTCATCGTTGCCGCCGCCGCCGCCCGCCGCCCGCTCCTTGTCGGCGGCGTTGCGGGAGGCCTCGGTACGCCGCTGCACCAGCCCGGAGCTGCGCTGGGTCAGCGAAGTCATGGCTCCGCCGCGCCGGGCCAAGAGGGACGCAGGACCTGCCGGGTCTCCCTCTTCCTCCCTCCGCGGCCCCCGACCCGCGCTTCCGTGTTAAGATCGGGCACTGGGGAGAGGTCCGTCGGCAGCAGGGCCGGGTGCAGTCATGAGGAGACGGGCCGAGGGGGAGCGGGTGGACCCGGCGTCGGTGGGGCGGACGAGGGGCTCTATCTTTTTTGTGGCCTCGGACGTGAGGCAGCAGGAGCTAGACGGGGGCGGTAGAGGAGGAAGCGGCTGAGGAAGAAGCGGCGGCGGCGGCGCCTTTCCAATATGGCGGCGCCGGCTGACGTCACTGGAGGATGTGGCACGGACTGCGCGGGGCGGGCCCGGAGGGCGCCGGAAGCGGCGGGCAGGGACCCGGGGGCCGAGGAGTGGGCGGGGGCCAGGGCCTGCGGTCAAGGACCCCCCCCTCCCGGTCCCCTGGGACTCCCCCGGCCCTTGCCGTTTCCTTGGAGTCCCTTCATCGCCCGCACCCGCCTCCCGTGACGTGTCCTTCCTCCACCCGCCTTCCCTGTGTCCCCTAAGGAGCCAGGGCTGAGAGTAGACATTGGAAAGGCCTCAACGAATCGGGGCAGCCTTGGCCTCGCGAAGGCGAACCCTGATCCGTCTGGAGCTGCGCCCACAGCACCCCCGACACCACTGTCCTCGGAGTAGGCCTCGGCCCGGGCTGCGGGGGCCGGGCTTGGAGTCCGGTGTCCCGGTGAGACACTGGAAGGACTTTGCTCACCGCCGATGGGGCGTGGAGAGAACGCCCTCTCTGCCCACACTCCCAGACCCTTCAGAAGGAGCAACTGCGTTTAAATACCCTGAAAGCGGACTTTTAGTTTTTCCAGGTGTATTACGGTATGAAGAGAGAGGATAGAACAGATTGAATAGTTTGGTTTCTAAAACTTTGTCCCTCCTGCCAACCCGGGCGCAGTGAGTACAGTTAGCACTGCACAGGTCAGTACAGTCGACCTTAACGAGCTTTTTATAGAGACAATAAACCTGTTGGGTTTCACGCCACGTCTTTGTACACATTAAATCTTTCAATTTAATTACTAGGTTAAATCCTCTTGGCGTGCTTGACTGTGCACGTTCTGTTAAAGCATAGATGTCAAATCTGAGGGGAGGACGTTGGAAGGCCAGAAGAGTGGAACTTAACACATAAAACATTATCCAGAAATGGTATTGTATGCCATCCGATATTATTTAAAGTCAGGAGTGACCACAGGCTGTGGCTTCAGAATGATTTAGGTAGGAGGAATGTAACTGGACTGAAACTGTAATAAGAGATATTCGCCTACGGTAAAACCGTAGCATGGAACATTTTGGCTACAGAGTTCTTTTCCTTCCACAAACCCATTATCCAGAACTCATGCTGGCCTTCACCACCACCACCACCCACTGCCGCGGAAAGTGGGAAGCTAAATCTAGGGTGGGGAGAAGAGGGCAGGATGAGCACAACGTTCCCTTCCTATTTCCTATCTTTTTGGGCAAAGGTCGATTTCACTTCAACTAATTTCTTTCACTGGCATCCTGTTCAACTCTTTTTTTCCCCCTCTTTTTCTCCCCCTCCCAGTTCTTTCGCAAATAGTTTAAAATGTTGCTTTTTAAAAGAAATATAGTCAAATACACAGTTTAAAGAGTATAAAGATAGGTACAGTGAAAATCGTCCTTCTAGCCCTGACCCTGTTCACCCAGTTGTTCCTCTCTTCCCTTAGTGATTTTCAAATACCTTAGCAGATTAGGGGAAACCTAATTCCCCTCCCCTTGAGTGTGGGCCAGACTTAGTGACTCTCTTCAAAGGAATTGAATGTGGCAGGCAGGACTATGCATGACTTCTTAGATTAGGACAATAGTGTTTGCAGCTTCTCCCTTGTTCTCCTTTCTTCTCTCTGAGATCTGAGGGAGACATGCAAGCAGCCTTACGAAGAGGCCTAGTTGCGAAGGAACAGCCATGTGAGTGAGTCATCTTGGAAGTGAATCCCCTGAATGTGTGCTAAATCCCTTCAGTAGTGTCTGACTCTTTGTGACACTATGGCCTATAGCCTGCCAGGCTCCTCTGTCCACGGGATTCTCCAGACAAGAATACTGGAGTGGGTTGCCATTCCCTTCTCCAGGGTATCTTTCTTACCCAAGTCTCCTGTAGCTCCTGCATTACAGGCAGATTCTTCACCGCTGAGCCATCCGGGAAGACCAATGTGTTAACTACAACCTCATTAATGATTCTGAACCTCTACCACCAGGCTAAGCCATTCCTGAATGGCTTCAAAAACAGTGAAATAATAAATATTTGTTGTTTTCAGCTACTAAGTTTGGAATCATTTGTTATGCAGTATAGGTACTAAGAGCTTCCCTGGTGGCTCAGATGGTAAAGAATCTGCCTGCAGCGCAGGAGATCCAGGTTTGATTCCTTGGTCGGGAAGATCCCCTGGAGAAGGGAATGGCAGCCCACTCCAATATTCTTACTGAAGAATTCCATGGACAGAGGAGCCTGGTGAACTACAGACTATGGGATCTCAAAGAGTCGGAAACAACTGAGCAACTTACACACACACAGGTACTAAAACTCTTGGGCATATACACACAAATATATCAGTACTTAAGAGCTTGTTTGTGATTTCTTTCAGTTGCTTCATATTCTATTGTATAAACATACCATAATTTTTTTTGTCACACCCCTATTGATGGACATTTAGGCTGTTTCCAGTCCTTTGCTATTGCAAACAATACTATAATAAATACAGTGGATAGCTACATGTATTTTGTCCACAAAAATATATGCTCATTGTCTATTCATGCAACAGTATCATACTTTTGAAATTACTCAGACTTTACATAACTTGATTGCTCTTTTTTTTTAAGTTTTCCTAGCATTTTTTTCCTTATTTTCTACAAAGTAGACTTCAAAATCACCTTGTCTCTATACAATTAAAAAGGGAGGAAAGAAAGGAAAGAAAAAACAAAGGAAGGAAGGAAGGAAGAGAGGAATAAATTCTATTTGGGGACCAAAATATATATTCCTAATAACCAGGACCATTTATTTATTGACTGCTGGAAATGTGCCAGGCATGCTTTCCCGAAACCCCACACCAGAATGGTGAAGATTAGGTCCTGCTGCTGTTAGGCATGGACTTCAACTGCTTCCTGCAGTGCAGCTTGTCGGTACCATACCTCATGTCCACGTGGGTCACCTCCAAATACTCAGGAGTTAGAAGTTCAAGCTGGTGGATAAATGTTCTTTCTCTTCCCTAATGGATTGTTTTTAGATCGTTTGTACAACTTCTCAGTGATACTAAGCTACAGCAAGCTCAACAACACATTCTAAATATGGCTATCCCACTTTAAGCCTCAATCCCTCTGTCCTATGCTCCCCATTCCTGGGAGAAGGACTCCGTAACAAAATAGTAGCACAAAAGCCTTTGTCTTGGGTCCTGCCTTCTGGGAATCCCAGAGTGACACACCCATCTTTTTTGCAAAGAAACTCAAGCTGGGGGAAGTTAAGTAATCAGCCCAAGCAGGCACATCTGGCAAATTGCAAGCCTGATGCTTGGAGAAATAAATTCTTGTTATTGTGACTAAGATTTTGTGTTATCAAGCAGCAGTATCTGAGTGATACTAGCATGTTAACCCGGTTCTCACAACATCCTATGTGCTATAATTAGCCTTATGTTACAGGAAAGGCACAAAGAGATAAAGTATCTTACCCAAAATCCACAGCCTGCCTCCAGAGTCCATGTTCTTAACCAAAACCTCAGAATGATGTAATGATTTTACAGTAAGAACAGTTACACGAAGTGGTCTTTTCATAAGAGACAATCAGGTCCAAAGACACATATGCAAAGATACAAAAATTTTTTTAAATATTTACTTATTTACATGGGATCTTCGTTGTGTCACACAAAATGCTTTGTTGTGGCACATGGACTCTCTAGTTGAGGCAGGTGGGCTCAGTAATTCAGGTGCTTGGGTTTAGCTGCTCCTCGGCATGTGGGATCTTAGTTCCCCAACAAGGGATTGAACCTGCATCCCCTTCATTGCAAAGCAGATCCTTAACCACTGGACGACCAGAGAAGTCTCCTAAAATTTTATTTTTGAGTAAGTGATAATAAATTCACATACTTCAAAAATCAAAATGGATAAAAGGAACCTACATAGAGAATTTGTGCTCCTTCCCATGTTCCCATCTATCAAAGGCATAATTGTAACATGGCCCTTATAATTCTTGCAGCCGTACTATCTACGTGTGTGTTTGATTCCCCTCTCCTTCAGTGGGAGCAGATTTTGTAAATTACTTCTAACCACTGTGTGCGTGTGTGTGAAAGTCACTCCGTTGTGTCTGACTCTTTGCAACCCTATATAGACTGTAGCCCACCAGGCTCCTCTGTCCATGGGATTCTCCAGACAAGAATACTAGAGTGGGTAGCCTTTCCCTCCTCCAGGGGATTTTCCCAACCCAGGGATCAAACCCAGGTCTCCTGCATTACAGGTGAATTCTTTACCATCTGAGCCACCAGGGAAGCCCCATTCTAACCACTAGAATATGGCAAAAGGGAGGGGATGTTGCAGGTGTAATTAAGGTCCTTAATAAATTCACACTGAGTTAATCAAAAGAGATTATCCTGGGTGGGTCTGCATAATCAGGTGACATCATCACTTCCTCTTGAAAATGAAGCCATCTCTTCTCTAATCAGAGAGACCTGAGTCAGCTGAGACACTCTCTTGAGGAAACAGCTGTGTTGTGAACTGCCTAGGGAGAGAGGTAATCTCTAAGAGCTGATGGTCTCAATCTTAGAACTAAAGCAACCAAATTATGCCAACAATATGAATGAGCTTGGAAGAGGACTTCAAGTTCCAGGTGAGAATATAGCCCAGCCAACACTTTGATCACAACCTTGTGAGACTCTGAGCAAAGAATCCATTTAAGCTATGCCAAATTCCTGACCGATAGAAACTCTGAAATAATAAATGTGTGTTGTTTTAAGATGCTGAACTTGTACTTTGTTATGCCACAGATACAGGTAGGTTGGGAAAAATAGAGTGGTAAACTATGTATCATGCAAACAGCAACCATCAGACAAAATAGACTTTAAGACCACGCACACACACAACATTGTAAATCAACTGTACTTCAATAAAAAATTAAAATAAATATAAAACCACACATACACTAGAAATACACTCTCACAAAAGTTAATAGAAATACACTCTCACATTTGTGGTCAGTCGATTTTTAATAAGGCTGCCAAGGCAATTCCATGGGAAAGAACAGTCTTTTCAAAACAAATGGTACAGAAATAACTGTCTATCCACATACCAATAAATAAAGTGGAAACCCTACCTTACACCATATACAAAAATTAACTTAAAATGGATCAAAGACCTAAATGTATAGCTAAAAATATAAAATGTTTAGATGAAAAATGGCATAAATCTTCATGCTATTGTATTAGGCAATGGTTTCTTCAGTTCAGTCACTCAGTCATGTCCGACTCTTTGCGACCCCATGAATCGCAGCACCCCAGGCCTCCCTGTCCATCACCAACTCCCGGAGTTTACTCAAACTCATGTCCATCGAGTCAGTGATGACATCCAGCCATCTCATCCTCTGTCGTCCCCTTCTCCTCTTGCCCCCAATCCCTCCCAGCATCAGGGTCTTTCCAATGAGTCAACTCTTCGCAGGAGGTGGCCAAAGTATTAGAGTTTCAGCTTCAGCATCAGTCCTTCCAATGAACACCCAGGACTGATCTCCTTTAGGATGGACTGGTTGGATCTCCTTGCAGTCCAAGGGACTCTCAAGAGTCTTCTCCAACACCACAGTTCAAAAGCATCAGTTCTTCAGTGCTCAGCCTTCTTCACAGTCCAACTCTCACATCCATGCATGACCACTGGAAAAACCATAGCCTTGACCAGATGGACCTTTGTTGGCAAAGTAATGTCTCTGCTTTTTAATATGCTATCTAGGTTGGTCATAACTTTCCTTCCAAGGAGTAAGCGTCTTTTAATTTCCTGGCTGCACTCACCAACTGCAGTGATTTTGGAGCCCCAAAAAATAAAGTCTGACACTGTTTCCCCATCTATTTCCCATGAAGAGATGGGACCAGATGCCATGATCTTAGTTTTCTGAATGTTGAGCTTTAATGGTTTCTTAGATATGACCAAAAACCCAAATTAGAAAACAAAAAGAGAGATAAATTGAACATTATTAAAAGAATACCATTAAGAAAATGTGCTTCAAAAAAAAAGAAAGAAAATGTGCTTCAAAGGACACCATCAAAAAAAAAAAAAAATCAAAAGTCAACTGGTATAATGGGAAAAAAAAATTATAAATCATATACCTGATAAAGAACTTATAGCTAGAATGTATAAAGAACTCTTACAACTGAATAATAAAAACACAAATAATCCAATTTAAAATAGGCAGAGAAAAAAAAATTTTTTTAATAAATAAATAAATAAAATAGGCAGAGTAGACAGTCGCCCTCCTGCCTCCTCCACCTGAGCAGTTAGAGGCAGAGTCCGGGAAGCCAGTCCAGAGCCAGAAGAAGTGCAGCCACTGGATGGAGCACCTGCAGGCCCACAGCGTACCCCAGGATTAGTCAGAGGCCCTGACGGAGGCCTGGCTTCCCAGGTGCCTCGAGTGGTAAAGAGCCCACCTGCCAATGCAAGAGACTTAAGAGACGTGGGTTTTATCGCTGGTTCGGGAAGATCCCCCGGAGGAGGGCACAACAACCCACTCCAGGATTCTTGCCTGGAGAATCTCATGAGCAGAGGAGTTGCAGCCAACAGTTCACAGGGTGGCAGAGTCGGACACGACTGAAGAGACTTGGCACGCACACCCATGAAGGAGGCCACCACGGAGGTGCACACCCAGGAGAAGAACGCAGGGCTCCCGCAGAGCTGTCAGAAGGGCGAGGGTGACCCCAGACGGCTGTAAACTGGTGATGGCGTCTCGGTACCGCGTCTCTTTGGCCCTGGAGGAGCAGATAGAACACAACCAGGAGAACCCGGTCTACGCCCCGCCTCAGCTTCCCGAAAAGCTGCACCGCAGGGCCGCCCTGGAACAGGACGCGGCCTTCCGGTACGGGCCCGCGGCAGGAGGGCATCCCGTATGCGCAGGCCACCTAGCGCTCGAGCTGCTGGTGGCCCACGCCTACACCCGCTACCTGGGCGACCCGTCCGGGGTGCCATGTCCTCAAAAAGATCGCTCAGAAGGCCCTGGGCCTGTCCAGCTCCGGAGGGCCTGGCCTTCTTCACTTTCCCCAACATGACCAGCGCCACCGAGTTCAAGCAGCTAGTTGTACGGCTCCCGCAAGAACACTCTCGAGAAGATCCCTGAGGTGGGGCAGAGGGTCCTGCACGAGGCCAAGACCGCCTTCCTAGGCAACATGCAGCTGTTTAAGGAGTTGCAGGGGCTGCTGACCCCACAATGCCAAGGTCTAGGACCACTTGCGGACACCAGACCTCCGCAGGTGAGCTGGGAGCAAGGCGCAAGACTCCACTCCCACCAAGGCGTCCAGGAGGAAGCCCCAGCCCAGCATCATCTCCAAGACGCCGCTTGTGCGATGGGTCCTCGCGTTCAGCTTTCTGATAACCACGGTCAACTTGGGGCTTTATGCCATGTGAATGCAAGCGTGCTGGCTCCTGGGGGCCATGAACTCTTTCTGGGAAGGGACTCCGCTAACTTTTCCCACCTTGGGCATGGGGCGGGGGAGGGGCAGTTGTTGGGGCCCCTGCTGTCTCCCTGCGTCCCTCTCTCTGGAAGGAGCCTGCGACATCTTCCCCAACCAATAACACTCCAGTCAGTGACCTGAACTTTAGAGTGGGAGGAGGGGTCCTGCCCAGCCCCTCAGCAACCTCCCGGTCCTGTCCAGTTCCTGCAGCAGAGCCCAGAAGATGTAGCCAGAAGGGACAGCTGTCCCGAACCTCTGAATGCCCTAGGTCTGAGGTCTCCTTTTGACCCCTCGCCCTGTGGGCCATGGCAGTTTTTGTATAACTGTTCAAAGATGTTGTGTCTTGTGTTTCAGTCTTGTTTTTGTTGGAGCCACTTTTTCTTCCCATCTCAGACTGAACTGTGGTATTTTGTTGTGCTCTATTATGTTTTTATAGCAGGGTTGGGATGGGATGTGAGGGCTGGGGAGGGAGATGTTTAACAGGTCCATGGCCTTGGTTGCTAACATTTATGCCAAATAATAAACTACATGACCTGACTGAAAAAAAATAGGCAAAGTATAGGTATATACTTTCCAAAGAAGATAAAAGAATAGTCAATAAGCAAATGAAAAGATGCTCAATATCATCAGGAAAGAGCAAATCAAAATCGTAATGAGATACTACTTCACACCCCTGGAATGACTATAATAAAAAAAATTATATTAACAAGTATTATAATGTGGAAAAACTGGAACCCGAGTAGAACTTATTATAAGATAAAACCATTTGGCAAAGGTTTTTTTTTTTTTTTTTTTTGGCAAAGGTTTTAACATCAAGTTACCATATGACCCAGCAATTCCATGTCTACGTATATACCCAAAATAAATGAAAACATATTTTACACAAAAACCTATAAGTGAATATACATAGTGTCATTATTCATAATAATAGGGGAAAAAAAGTAGGAACAACCCAAATACATCAACTGATATTGATGAATAAAATGTACTATATGTACATCACAAAATATTAGGCAACAAAATGCAAGTGCTGATACATGCTATAGCATGGATAAACTTTGAAGACCTTATGCTATCTGAAGGAGCCAGTCATAAAAGATCACATACTGTGCAGTTCTCTTTATAGGAAATGTCTAGAATGAGCAAATCTATAGAAATGGAGAGTGGATTAGTGATTGCCCAGGGCTGGGGAGACTGGAAAGGGATGGGGAATGACTGTTAAATGGGTCCCAAGTTTCTTTGGGGGATGATGAGAATGTTCTAAAACTAATAGTGACAGTTGCACAATTCTGTGAAGATACTGAGAACTACTGAATTATAGACTTTAAAAGGATGAATTGTGTGGTATGTAGATTATATTCCAATAGATCTGTTATTAACAAAATGTAGGGATCTTTGAATTAGGTCTGGCTACAAGCATGTTCCAAGATGCTGTATTATTGAGAAAAATTTTTTTGGATTTTTTTAAAATGTACTTTTTGTAATAGGGGCTTCTTAATTATTAATTCAAAATGTCTTGAACAAGTTGGCTCTTTGGTGATGAATAATAAACATACTTTTGAAATAATAAAACATAAGCTCATAGTTTTAACCAATAAATTTGGATGAGGATTTAAAATTTTAAACAAATGTAGAACAAGGTTTTTTTGTTTAACTTCATTGAAGATTATAGTAAGAAAACAAATAAACGTCAAAGAAATACACAGACTAGATAAACTGTAAAAATATTTTTAGTTCTTTATGTAACAGTCTGTCACACAAATTCTAGAATTATATAGTTTAAGGAGCTCTCAAGGGATCAAAGAATAGCAAGGAGAGATAAGAAAGTCTTAAGTGAACAATGCAAAGAAATAGAGGAAAACAATAGAATAGCAAAGACTAGAGATCTCTTCAAGAAAATTAGAGATACCAAGGGAACATTTCATGCAAAGATGGACACAATAAAGGACAGAAACAGTAAGGACTTAACAGAAGCAGAAGAGATTAAGAAGAGATGGCAAAAATACACAGAAGAATTGTACAAAAAAGATCTCAATGATCCAGATAACCATGATGGTGTGGTCACTCACATAGTGCCAGACATCCTGGACTGTGAAGTCAAGTGGACCTTAGGAAGCATTACTACCAACAAAGTTAGCAAAGGTAATGGAATTCCAGCTGAGCTATTTCAAATCCTAAAAGATAATGCTGTTAAAGTGCTGCATTCAATATGCCAGCAAATTTGGAAAACTCAGCAGTGGCCATAGGACTGGAAAAGATCAGTTTTCATTCCAATCCCAAAGAAAGAAAAAAAAGTGAAAGTGTTAGTCACTTAGTTGTATCTGACTTTTTGTGACCTTGTGGACTTCAGGCTGCCAGGCTCCTCTGTCCATGGAATTCTCTAGGCAAGAATAGTTGAGTAGGTTGCCATTCTCTTCTCCAGGGGATCTTCCTGACCCAGGGATTGAACCTGGGTCTCCTGCACTGCAGTCAGGTTCTTTACTACCTGAGCCACCAGGGAAGCCCAATTCCAAAGAAGAGCAATGCCAAAGAATCTTCAAACTACCACATAATTGCAGTCATTTCACATGCTAGCAAGGTAATGCTAGCATAATAATCCTTCCAACTTAGGCTTCAATAGTACATGAACTGAGAACTTCCAGATGTACAAACTGGCTTTAGAAAGGCACAGGAATCAGAGGTCAAATTGCCAACATCTGTTGGATCATAGAAAAACCAAGAAAATTCCAGAAAATCATCTACTTCTGCTTCATTGAGTATGCTAAAGAGTTTGTGCAGATCAAAACAAATTGTGGAATATTCTTAAAGAGATGGAAATGTCGGACCACCTTACCTGCCTTCTGAGAAACCTGTACACAAGCCAAGAAGCAACAGTTAGAACCAGACATGCAAAAATGGACTGATACAAAATTGCGAAAGGAGTATGTCAAGGCTGTATATTGTCACCATACTTATTTAACTTCTATGTAGAGTACATCATGTGAACTGCTGGGCTGAGTGAAGCACAAGCTGGAATCAAGATTGCCAGGAGAAATATCAATAACCTCAGATATGCAGATGACATCACCCTAATGAGAGAAAGTGAAGAGAAACTAAAGAGCCTCTTGATGAAGGTGAAAGAGGAGAGTGAAATAGCTGGCTTAAAACTCAGCATTCAGAAAATGAAGATCATGGCATCCAGTCCCATCACTTCATGGCAAATAGATGGGGAAACAGTGACAGTTTATTTTCTTGGGCTCCCAAATCACTGCAGATGGTGACTGCAGCCATGAAATTAAAGGGTGCTTGCTCCTTAGAAGAAAAGTTATGACAAACCTAGACAGCGTATTAAAAAGAAGAGATATCACTTTACCAAGAAAGGTCCATATAGTCAAAGCTGTGGTTTTTCCAGTAGTGATGTATGAATGTGAGAGTTGGACCATAAAGAAAGCTGAGCACCAAAGGACTGATGCTTTTGAACTGTGGTGCTGAAGAAGACTTGAGAGTCCCTTGGACAGCCAGGAGATCAAACCAGTCAATCCTAAAGGAAATGAACTCTGAATATTCATTGGAAGGACTGGTGCTGAAGCTGAAGCTCGAATACTTTGGCCACCTGATGCAAAGAGCCAACTCATTAGAAAAGATCCTGGTGCTGGGAAAGTTTGAGGGCAGGAGGAGAAGGGGGTGACAGACGACAAGATGGTTAGATGGCATCATCAACTCAGTGGACATGAGTTTGAGCAAGCTTCAGGAGACAGTGAAGGACATGCCAGGGAAGCCTGGCATACTGCACTCCTTGGTGTCACAAATAGTGGGACACAACTGAGTGAACGACAACATAACATGGGATCAAACAATTTACAATTCTGAAATTTTTCCAACTGCCAACTCATTTTTCCTGGAATTCTAGAGAGGCAAGATTCCGTGGCTTTACCAGGTAGTTTAGTACCTATCCAGTGTGATCAGTAGAAGTCTTCCAAACTTTTAAGTTAAATCCTTAATTGTTAGTCTTTATAAGGCAGATACGAAAGCTGTTGGCATGGAGATAAGGAATCTTCTGAGTCACTAAGATCTCTACTATGACTGGAAGTTTTAGACCAAAGTAATCCTTTTGGAATTTTACCCCAGGCTCCTCTGTCCTCTGGAATTCTCCAGACAAGAATACTGGAGTGGGTAGCCATTCCCTTCTCCAGGGGATCTTCCTAACCCAGGGATCAAATCTAGGTCTCCAGCATTGCAATTCAGTTCAGTCACTCAGTCATGTCCGACTCTTTGCGACCCCATGAATCGCAGCACGCCAGGCCTCCCTGTCCATCACAAACTCCCAGAGTTTACTCAAACACATGTCCATTGAGTCGGTGATGCCATCCAGCCATCTCATCCTCTGTCGTCCCCTTCTCCTCTTGCCCCCAACCCCTCCCAGCATCAGGGTCTTTTCCAATGAGTCAACTCTTTGCATCAGGTGGGCAAAGTATTGGAGTTTCAACTTCAGCATCAGTCCTTCCAATGAACACCCAGGACTGATCTCCTTTAGGATGGACTAGTTGGATCTCCTTGCAGTCCAAGGGACTCTCAAGAGTCTTCTCCAACACCACAGTTCAAAAGCATCAGTTCTTCAGTGCTCAGCCTTCTTCACAGTCCAACTCTCATATCTATACATGACCACTGGAAAAACCATAGCCTTGACCAGATGGACCTTTGTTGGCAAAGTAATGTCTCTGCTTTTTAATATGCTATCTAGGTTGGTCATAACTTTCCTTCTAAGGAATAAGCGTCTTTTAATTTCCTGGCTGCAATCACTATCTGCAGTGATTTTGGAACCCAAAAAAATAAAGTCTGACACTGTTTCCACTGTTTCCCCATCTATTTCCCATGAAGAGATGGGACCAGATGCCATGATCTTAGTTTTCTGAATGTTGAGCTTTAAGCCAATTTTTTCACTCTTCTCTTTCACCGTCATCAAGAGGCTTTTTAGTTCCTCTTCACTTTCTGCCATAAGGGTGGTGTCATCTGCATATCTGAGATTATTGATATTTCTCCCAGCAATCTTGATTCCAGCTTGCATAGCGTTTCTCATGATGTGCTCTGCATATAAGTTAAATAAGCAGGGTGACATTATACAGCCTTGACGTACTCCTTTTCCTATTTGGAACCAGTCTGTTGGTCCATGTCCAGTTCTAACTGTTGCTTCCTGACCTGCATATAGGTTTCTTAAGAGGCAGGTCAGATGGTCTGATATGCCCATCTCTTTCAGAATTTTCCACAGTTTATTGTGATCCACACAGTCAAAGGCTTTGGCATAATCAATAAAGCAGAAATATATGTTTTTCTGGAACTTACAGCATTGGAAGTTCCAGCATTGCAGGCAGATTATTTACTGTCTGAGCCACCAGGGAAGCCTATAATCTTGGAATTTACTTCAGGTTTAAGTATAATCCTGAACCCTTCTGTTGCACTAAACATTCTCCCTTTTTCTCAGCTCAATGGAATCTGAATAGCTTACTTACTGATACCTAGGAAAACAGTTCCTTATACACATATACAAATTTAATGTGTCCTTTGCCCTACCTTCTCTGAATAAATTATCCTTAGTTCCCTGAGTCGACCAGGAAAATAAATGCCTTTCTTATCCAAGATTTTAAATAAATCACAGTTTGATAGAATGAACTGACCCTTAGGGGGGGAAAAATTATTAGAGTATAGTTGATTTACAATGCTGTGAAGAATTGACCTTCTAAAGAATGTCTCCCTCTTTCCACAAACCACAAATTTTCCTTCTAGGAACAGAGGTTGCTTTCCAGTCAAAGGATTGAATGCTGACGCTTCCTGAGTAGCTCTATTAGCTTTCTGTGCTGTAGAACAAATAGAAGACCTTTCAATATTATCTCACAGTTTCTGTGGCGCTGGCATCAGACACAGCTTAGCTGGATTCTCTACTCTGGGGCTTAAAGGGAGGCCATCATGATGTCAGCTGAGCTGCATTCTTATCTGAAGACTCAACTGGGAAAGAACCAGCTTCCAAGTTTGCTTGGGTTATTGACAGAACCACTTCCAGACGACAATAGAGCTGAGGGCTTCTGTTTGTCGTTGGCTGTTGGCTGAAGGCCACCCTTGGCTCCCAGAGGCCGCATGCGGTTTCCTGCTGAATAGCCTTCTTCAGCGTGGCTGCCTACTTCATCAAGCCGACAAGGAGAATGCCTAGCGTGAATCTGTCAACGTCATGGAGTTTTATAGAATGTAATGTTGTCATGGGAACGACATCCCGACACTCTTGCCATATTCCATTGGTTAGAAACAGTCATTAGTTTCAGCCCAAACTCAGGAGGACAGATTACATGAATGCATGAATACCAGTAAACAGGGATCACTGGAGATCACCTTTGGGTCTGCCCAGCACAGCCGACTTGAATCCTTTCTTCATAGAGATGGAGTATGTGACTGAACAAATTAATAAAGAAAGGCTAACCTATCTTTCAGTATTTTATGTTATCTATTTTCTTTCTTCATTACTCCTCAGAATAGCATTTACATGAGTTATTTATTGCTCTTTAACAAACCATGTCCCCCAAATAGTGGCTTAAAACAGCAACTGTTTGATTATTATTCTGAGGGTCAGCAATTTGGGCTGGCCTCAACTGGGCTGTTCTGCTGGTCTCCCATGGGGTTACTTGTATGGCAAGAGTCAAACTGCAGCTTGACATGGGTTGGTTGCTTTAACACAGATTCATTCGCATCTATGGAAATTGGTGCTGGCTGTAGGTCTCCAGTAGGCTGGCCTGGTCTTTACATGGCATCTGAGTTCCAGGAGGCAGAGAAGGGACAAAGGTCATATGTTGTACAATATCATTTCTGTCACATTCTATTGATCAAAGGTGAGCCCAGATGCAGCAAGTGGGGAAATAGATTCCACCTCTTTTCCTTTCTAGACTTGTGTGAATTTCAAAACAGAGACCCCTGCAAGCTATTTACCTGATAGCTACTACAAACTATCCATCCTCACATACAGAGCATTTCTTAGCTGGTTAAAGATTCAGCAGCATTTCATGTTTGTTATTGCTAAAGTAGCTAATTGATCTTTGCTTAAATAAGCTACTATCTCCACATATCTTCGCATGTTAGTCTGAAATGTTGCTAGGTTTATTCTTTTAATAAACGTCCATTTTAAATATTGCTAGTTGTTTTCCTTTTTCTTTCAAATTTTTATTTTGATAAATACTTCTAAGCATTTAGTAAATAAACCATAAAAGTTTTAGATGAACACTCTGTAGGTGAACTCTTTTGTAACACTGAAAAGGAGAATCTTTTCTTACTATCACATAAAATCCAGAATCATGAAAGAAAACACTAGTAAATTCGATTCCATAAAAATCAAAGATTTCTGAATAAAAAAAAATCACAGTCAAGACACATGGCAAATGGCAGCACAACAGTTTAACAGATCGTTCCCATAAAAAGAGTTGGCTCTTAAATATGACAAAAAGCTGACTTTATTAATAATGAAGGAACATTAAAAGTACACCAATAAAACCATCTCACCAAATAGTATGGAAATATAACATGTAGGCAAAAGCATGGCGAAACCATGTATGAAATGACACATGTAGGTGGCTGTTCATTGTAATGTAGAAGTGAAAGACTGGAAAATAATAGTCCGATGGATCATCAATGGAAGAGTGATTAACACAATGGAAGACCATATCCTGTGAAAATGAGTGAGGAAGTTCTCTGTGTGCTAAAAAGAAAAGATCTCTGATGTACATTGTATAGAGAAAAATACAAATAACAGAAAGGTTTACATAATACGCTGCCTTTCCTGTAAGAAAGTGAACAACAAAAGAATACATATTCATATTTTGTTTATATGTGTATTGTTAAAGCCCTGAAAAGATACAGACAAAATTAACAAAAAGTAGTACATGACGTGGGAGATAAAATAGGACACATTGGTGAACAAGTAGATGATGTATTAGGTTTCTCTATGTGGCATAACACTGTTTAAAAAAATCTAAGCAAAAAAAAAAAATCTAAGCATACATGTATCTGTTATTTATATTCAATTTTATACTTTTTCAAAATGTCAGTTCTATTGAGATATAATTCATATATATACAATTTACCTATTTAAGTTGTACAAATTAACGTTTTTTAGTGTATTCACAGAGTTGTACAACCATCACCACAATCCATTTTAGAACTTTTTCATCACCTCCACCCGAAAAAGCACCTACTCATAGCAGTCATTCCCCTCTGCTCCCAGACTCACTCCCTTGGCCCTCACAACCACGAATCTACTTTTTAACTTTTACTTAGTTATTTTTGACAGTGCTGGGTCTTTGTTGCTTCATGTTGGCTTTCTTTAGTTGTGGCAAGTGGTGGTTACTGTTCGTTATGGTGCAAGGGCCTCTACTGAGGGGACCTCTCTTGCTGCAGAGCACGGGCTCTAAGTGCGCAGGCTCGGGAGTTGTGGCTTCCAGGCTCTAGAGAACAGGCTCAGTAGTGGTGGCTCACAGGCTTAGCTGCTCCAAGGTACGTGGGATTTTCCTGAATGAAGGATTGGACCCATGTCTTCTGTCATGGCAAGACAGACTCCGAACCACTGAACCACCAGAGGCGTCCTCCTACCCATGTTTTAAAAGTTAAAATTGTGGTATTATTTTGCATTTATGTAGCCCCTTTCCTAGAAGCTCATGATACCTCTTCAGTACCATGTGGCAGTTTTTACAATATCTTCCTGAGGTTTACCACACCATTTCTTTCATATTTGTTGCTACTCTGTTATCCTCTCCCCAACAAAGCCCCTCCCATCAATTCACAAACAAAATTCAGAAAGTACTCCACATGAATTGAACAGGGAAAGCTCTTCTGAATAAAGTATACTGACCATATGAATCATATGAAACAAGATTCTGATACAAAACACTAATTTTACCAAGAGTTAACCTACTCAAAATAGAAATGATGACTTCGACTAGATTATTTCTTCCCACCGAAATGAGTTGAGAATGCAAGAAAGTTATCTTAATAGGTAATTTAGCAATATTCATAATAATCTTAATAATGACTATGTCTTCTTTAACTCAAAATCCCAGTAAAACTTTATTTTGACCCACTTAATAAATAAGATAGTGGGATGTAAGTAACTCTATTTCCTTCTTCTAAGAAAGGGATGTTCAAATAAGTCAAAATTTAAAAAGTAATAAATAATCCTAAATTTGATATTGAAATTGGGGTCTTTGGTTTCTTTTTTTAAGTTGCTTGATTAGGTAGGTTTCGGTTTTGGTTTTTAATTATTATTTTATTTATTTATTTATTATTTTAATTATTTGGTTTTTAATTATTATTCTTTTTGCATTTGCAAAAGAAATGGGTTTCAGAAATTTTATTATCAACCAACTACAGAAGATCTGACTGAGGAAGTCCTGGGAAGATCGGTTTCTCGGTCTCTGCATTGCTTAACTGCTATTATATTCTATTGATATTTCAGATCCATTCATCAACTCTTCTCTGCTACCTCTCAAAACCAATCTGTGGCCAATAGCTGGCCTACATCTGCCCCCCAATCAAGAGAGGGACTCTATAGCTCTTCTCCTTAAACCTGAGTAGAATTTGAGACTGCCTCAACAACTAGTGTGTGCATGCTAAGTCATTTCAGTCATGTCTGACTCTTTGCGACCCTGTGAACTGTAGCCCTCTAGGCTCCTTTGTCCATAGGATTTCCAAGGCAAGAATACTGGAGTGGGTGGCCATGCCCCTCACTAGTGGATCTTCCCAAACCAGCGATTGAACCTGTATCGCTTACACCTCCTCATAAACTGGCATTGGCAGGCAGGTTTTTTTTTTTTTTTTACCACTAGTACCACCTGGAAAGCCTCAGGAGATGGTGGAATTGACCACATAACTTCTGAGGGAGATTATAAATACATACTTCTAAAAAAATAAATAAATAAATACACACTTCTGCTTTGTTCTCTAAGGGCGATTGTTCTTGGAATCAACCGCCATACTGTGAGGAAATCCAAACAGTCTAAACTGCTCAGAGGCCCCCTAGAAAGGAACAGAGGCCCCTGGTCCACATGTCTGACTGAGCTCCCAGTTAGCAGCACACTTTGCCAGCCATGTGAGTGAGACGTCCCAAAAGTGAATTCTGGCCTCCAGCTGAGCCGTCCCAGCTGATGCCACGTGGAGCAGAGATGAGAAATAGAGACTGAGAAAGAGAGGGCATTCACTATTGAGAAACAGAGAACTGAAGCACCAGGTAGGAAGGATTCTCCTGGCTGGAACTGCTCTAGAGTGGAGTCTGGTACAGATTCAGATTCATAGAACTTCCCTCTTACTGAGGTAAATCAACCAAGCCAAGAATCAAGAGGAATTGTTAACTGCCAGGAGAACTCTGACCCTCTGTCAGCCTCCATCATCTCAACAAGTAATTTAGTGAAAGTTGACCCTACGCTAATTTTACAGGCCGGAGGTTTTAAACAGGAAGTTAAGTCATTGGTGGACACCAGGGCCAGGAGCAGTCTGACTGAGAAAGACAAGCAGGTTCATGAGGCAGTCTGGAAGAGAAGAAAGTTGAGAAGCTCTCAAGAGATGGGGTGAGACCCCTCCAACTGTGAGGGCAGGACAGAAAAAGACAAGCCAGTTAAGTGACTTCAGCTGATTTTGAGTAGCTGCCTCAGAAATTGTCTCTTGTTTTTTTAGCTCTCGAAAGCGGGTGTGGGTGGGATGAAGTCAGATGCCAAAGAAGTTCAATGAGTTTAGTACTTCTTGTTTTTAGAAGATTGCCTGCACCAAACAATATTTCGAAAATTACGCAAGTAACAAACACATTCTTGTGATAAAAGATTCAAACTAGAGTCAATTCCAGAGGGCAACTTTCATCCTCATCCCCATTTTCACATCTCTCCTCCAAATTAGCCAGGACTGTGGTGTGGCCCCCATCCTTCCATCCCCATTCTATGCGTTTATGTGTGACACATACACATACGTTATACAGATTCATGTAAAAGGGTTGTGTTGTATGCGTTGTGCTGCATGTTGCTTTTTTCACATAACAATGTGTCTTCGGAATCTCCCCATATCAGTGTGTTTAATTCTCTCTCATTCTTTTTATTTTTTAAATTACTTTTTATTGGTGTATAGTTGCTTTAGAATGTTGAGCTGGTTTCTACTGTACAGAAAAATGAATCAGCAATACATAGATCTGCTCTTTTTGGATTTCCTTCCCATTTCGGTCACCATAGAGCACTGAGTAGGTTCCTCTGAGCTATACAGTAGGTTTTCATTAGTTATCTGTTTTATATATAGTATCAATAGGATATATATGTCAATCCCAATCTCCCAATTCATCCCACCCACCCGCTTCCCCATTGGTGTCCATAACGTTTGTTCTCTGTGTCTGTGTCTCTATTTCAGTTTTGCAAATAAAATCACATACGCCATTTAAGATTCCACATATATGCATTAATATACAATATTTGCTTTTCTATATCATTCTTTTTGCTGTACTATATTTCACAGTATGGGCAAACAATTTAATCTGTTCAGTAACGATGAGGACACCTACCTTATTTCTAAATGTTCGCTATCCCAACAGTGCTGTGAGAAACTCCTATGTGCAAACATCTGCCTGCCAAGTGTTTCTGTAAGATTGCTTCCATAGCTCAGATTGAGTGTGGGCTCATGGATAAAGCAGCTCATGTCCTGGTTTATTTCTCTTGTTGACATAACATTCACATAGTCTCTGACATCCTTTTCTCCTCTGCCTTTAAGGACTGTTTCTTGAGTGACTGCTCCGGAGGAACTCTAGAAGGGCTACTCCCTAAAGAAACAGAAGACTCCAGTGACAGGAAAATAGAGCTCTGCAGAAGCTGAGGTTAAATAAGACAGAATTTGAGATGAGCCACGGGAAAGCAATTTTGGTCTCCCCAAGAGTTTCTTAAGAAAGATGGCCTTGACATATGTTTACCTTTCTCGGTTCCCCTACTATTTTTAGTTATTTGGGCAAAGTTAAGACTTGATTATAAATATATGCTTTTAAAATAAAAGAAACCTTATAACATGAATGTAGAAGGTTTCAGCTAAAAGTAGATGTTTTCTGCCCCTGTAGATGACCGTCCAGGCTGAATGGCATATACCCTTGGAAGAGTCATTAACTCCTTTATCCTGTTAAACTCCTCTCCAACAGATACATTTGCCTCATGGTACTAATTGATGCCTCATGACCTTAGAATCTTACTGTCTCTTCCAAAGTTCACCTGGCCAAGTCTAAATCTAATCACCAGGCTTCCCAGGTGGCTTAGTGGTAAAGAATCTGCCTGCCAATGCAGGAGACACAGGTTCGATCCCTGGTTTGGGAAGATCCCCTGGAGAAGGAAATGGCAACCCACTCCAGTATCCTTGCCTGGAGAATTCCATGGCCAGAGGAGCCTGGTGGTCTACACAAAGAGTCAGATATGACTTAGCAGCTAAACGATAACAGCAAGATAAATCATAGCTATAGCCAGCCTTTGGGTCTGGCTTACCAGCTTTACTTATTTAACAGTTTTTTTTTTTTAATATGTATTTATTTGGCTGCACCAGGTCTTTGTTGCTGCAAGTGGCATCTAGTTCCCTGACCAAGCCTGGGCCCCCTGTATTGGGAGCATGGAATCTTAGACATTGGACCACCAGGGGTGTTCTGTTTTCTGTTCAGTTCAGTTCAGTTGCTCAGTCGTGTCTGACTCTTTTTGACCCCATGGACTGCAACATGCCAGGCTACCCTGTCCATCACCAACTCCCAAAATGTGCTCAAACTCATGTCCATTGAGTTGGTGATACCATCCAACCACCTCATCCTCTGTTTTCCCCTTCTCCTCCTGCCTTCAATCTTTCCCAACATCAGGGTCTTTTCCAATGAGTCAGATCTTCACATCAGGTGGCCGAAGTATTGGAGTTTCAGCTTCAGGATCAGTCAATGAGCACCCAGGACTGATTTCCTTTAGGATTGACTGGTTTGATCTCCTTGCAGTCCAAGGGACTCTCAAGAGTCTTCTCCAATACCACAGCTCAAAATCATCAATTCTTTGGCGCTCAGCTTTCTTTATAGCACAACTCTCACATCCACACATGACTACTGGAAAAATCACAGTTTTGACTATGGTTTGACTATAGTTTGACTATGACTTTGTCGGCAAAGTAATGTCTCTGCTTTTTAATATGCTATCTAGGTGTGTCGTAGTTTTTCTTCCAAGGAGCAAACGTCTTTTAATTTCATGGCTGCAGTCACCATCTGCAGTGATTTTGGAGCCTAAGAAAATAAAGTCTCTCACTGTTTCCACTGTTTCCCCATCTATTTTCCATGAAGTGATGGGACCAGATGCCATGATCTTAGTTTTTTGAAAGGTGAGTTTTAAGCCAGCTTCTTCACTCTCCTCTTCTCAGTTTTACCAGTTTTACTTTTATCTATTTATCTCAATAAGGGTTGAGGAGGGGAGGCAGAAAACCAATAGGTGGTTGCCTTTTACAAAGGTCAGACCAGTGGGAGGTTTCGAAGGCAAAGCTAATTGTAAGTCAACATTTGTTCTGGGGCCTGACATAACTGAATTGAATTCCACCTATTATGTCAGTAAAACTATAGCATTTCATCTAGCTATATCAAAGATACACCTACCATTCTAAGAAGGGTTTTCTTCCTCAACCATAATTCCTCAGAGCTGTGATAGTCCCACTCCAGTTGCCACAGACGTCTTCTGTCCCCCATGAGAAAAGTTTCTTTGTAAAGGTGGTCTATTTGTTTGCTTGTTATTGAGAGGCATCTTTCAAATTGTCTAACTCCAAAAATTGTTTGCTTGTTTATAGTAGAAAAATAAACCTAAAAAGGCCATTGCAATTTGAACTAAAATTCATATCTCGGGAATAGGAAGTTTGGTTAGGAATCAACATTTAGAGAGATGAGATTGAGGACATCAGTTTGCTGTCTAATGGGACTGCTACTGAAACAGAGATGAAGGGTAGACATGGACTGGCTGCCGTGCTCTCGCCACTGTGCTTAGCGTTTCATCAGGGGGAGAAGAAATAGGAGAAACAGGTGATGTGCTATAAACAAGATCCCACCATCTTCCATTTCCTTTCTGTCTTTTTGACAATGAAGAAATAGTAGTTTTATGAGACAGTTAAGAAGCCACTAAGATACTTCTAAGGTATTACCTTCAATGATGCTCTCTATCTTCTTTTTAGGGAATACTCAGCTCCTACAGCTGGAGAAGGAAATGGCAACCCACTCCAGTGTTCTAGCCTGGAGAATCCCAGGGATGGGGTCTAGCAGCTCCTACAGCTACCAATGCAGCAAAGCCTCGTTTGAATTCTTTCAATAATGCACCAACAAAGAAAACATCATTTGCAAAGTTGCTCTGGTATCCCCCAAGCTTCACTGTGGCCCCCTGGATCCCTTAGCCCTGTGGGGCCAACTTCTCTTGGACAGTTTTGAGTGGGGTCCCTTCTATCTTCCATTATTTATGATCAGGAAGTTTCACTTTATTGTGACCATGTTCATACCCACATTCATGGGCCATGCCTAACCCATGGCAAACTGACTTCTCAGAACACTCAATATTCAGTCTCCAGCCAGAGCCACCGTATTCTGAGACCCATTACCATGCTCTTTCATTAAGCAAGAACTGTGAAGTGAAGTCAAAGTCACTCAGTAGTGTCCGACTCTTTGTGAACCCACAGACTATACAGTCTGATGGAATTCTCCAGGCTAGAATACTGGAATGGGTAGCCTTTCTCTTCTCCAGGGGATCTCCCCAACCCAAGGACAGAACCCAGGTTTCCCACATTGCAGGCAGATTTTTTTTTACTAGCTGAGCCACAAGGGAAGCCCAAGCAAGAGCTGTGATGCTCCCAAATTATCCTTTTGTTCTTCCTCAGGCATCTCTTCCCACATGGCCCCCCTAACCATCTACTCTTACACCCCTGGGTGGGCTTGAGGGGACTTCTCTGAAACACACCTCTTCCCTAAGTTACAGATGGGCATGAGACATATAGGCCTCTTCTACTCTTGTGTGTGCATGCTCAGTCATGTCTGACTTTTTGTGACCCCATGGACTGTAGACTGCCAGGCTCCTTTTGTTCATGGGAGGCTCAGATTCCCCAAATCAATGTTGTGGGTTGTTGGGGAGTGGAGTCCCCACCTTCTTCTGCTCACACTCATGGAGCTCAATGGGTAGGAGAGGGGTGCTTCACCCCATCCCTTGCTCTCTGCCAACTCTTCTTCCTAGCCAGGAGACCTTTAGTCAAGAGAGGTTGGGGAGGGTATGTTTGTGTGTATGTGTGTGTGTGTGTGTGTGTGTGTGTGTGTGTGTGTGTGCCATGAATTCTCCAGGGTCTTGCCACTTGCAGCCGCCAGTAGAATTGCACATGGGGAAAAAATATCCATTAACTGTATGAAGTACTCTGCTCACTTTTTATTCTGTGCTCAGTTGTTTACAACTCTTTGTGACCCCATGGATTAGGCCCACCAGCCTCCTCTGTCCATGGGATTTTTCAGGCCAGAATACTGGAGTGGGTTGCCAATTGCTATTTCAGGGGATCTTCCCAGCCCAGGGATCAAACCCACGTCTCTTGCATCTCCTGCATTTGCAGGCAGATTCTCTACCACTGAGTCACTCATTGGAAAAGACTAAAAGTAAAGTACTAGCCACCACATTTTCTCCAGTGGTTTGAATCAGACAAGGCATGACTTACCTCCTGTATGAGCTGTTGGGTCCTACTCTGCCCAAGATTTGGAGGGGAGGCATCAGCTGCCCTAAATTCCATATCATCATGCAGTGTTCTTCAGGCAGATTACTGGAAACTGGTTCACTCAACACCCTCTCCAGCCTCCTCCTAGCACATAAATACTTATAGAATCCTAAGTATATGTTACATGCTATTTTAATTGCTTTATATTTATTTATAATAATAATTATTATTATTTGCTATGCAACGAGGGATGTGGGATCTTAGTTCCCCAACCAGGGATTGAACCTGTGCTTCCTTCAGTGGAAATGCAGAGTCAATCACTGGATCGCCAGGTAAGTCCCACTTTATTAATTTGTGCCCTCCTCATAAAACCCCTTTGAGGTGGATAACATATTATCTCCATTCTCCAGATGGGGAAAGTGAGGTCAAGAGAGGTGAAGTAACTCTCCAAAGTCGCAGAGCTAGTAATTCTGGTAACTAATAACTCTAGTCACCAGCTAGCGTCAGAGTTGGAACTGACACAGTTTTAGGATTCCGAATCTGTGCCGTTGATCACTGCTCTGTGCTGCCATGGGCCAAAACCAACCCTGTTATCTGAAAAATGGGGAAAATCAATTTTCCTGAATATTCAGTCATTAGACTCAAAACTATTTTACTTAACAATTTTAGTGACCAAAAGAATCAGAGTTTATAATGTACACTCCTTTCCTTAAAAAAGAGCCTTGTTCCCCAAAGCGTCATGCAAAAGCAAGACATATAACACTTTAAACTAGGAACTCCTTGGTGATCTGCTGATAAGAATATGGCAAAATTCCTTATCAGATTTGTAGTAACTGTTCTACTAAAAAAGATCTGTCAGCTCTTGCAAGGTCATTCCCCTTTAAATTTCTCTTTCAGCTTATGAATCCAGACTGTCTCCAGCTCAGCAGTAAGTAGCCTTAAAAATTTTTTTTTATATTATATTTTATTCACTTATTTATTATTATTGGCCCTACTGTGTGGTATGTGGGATCCTAGTTCCCTGACTAGGGACTGAACCCACAACCCTGCATTGGAAGTGTGGAGTGGACCACCAGGGAAGTCCCTAAGTAGCCTTTATTTTACAAAATTTATGACTCGTTCTCCATATAAGGAGCTTCTGACTGAGTGTATTAGCCAACTATTGCTGCATAACAAATGATCCCCAAATGGTAGCTTTAAATGACAAAACAGTCATAACTCCTAAAGATCAGGAATCTGGCCATGGCTTAGCTGGGTGCTCTGCCTCAGGCTCTCTAGCAAGACTGCAGGTTTCCAGTAGGGCTGGACCTTAATAGGTTTCCTTAATAGGCTTCCAGTAGGGTTGGACCTTAATATTCAGCTAGGGGAGGGAGGTCTGTTTCCAGGCTTACCCCTGATTGTTATCTGACCTTAGGTCCTCAATACCATTAACCAGAGACATCAATTTCTTGCCATGTGGACCTCTCCACAGATAGCTCACAAAATGACAGCTTGCTTCCCTAGAAACCAAGTGCTCCAAACGAGACAGAGAGAGAGAGAGAAAGAGAGAGGAAAGTCATAGTCCTTCTTACTAATCTGTTTTGCCATACCCTATTTGTCAGAGGGAGTCACCAGGTCCAGCCCACACTCAGGGGGAGAAGACTCACAAGGACATGACCACTGGGACCCATTCTAGAGTCTGCCTGCCACACTGGGTAATTTTCTTCTTCCCGATCCTTGTTGTTCTTACCATCTTGTCTTTTTAAATTCATTCATTCATTCATTCATTTGGCTGTGTTGGGTCTTAATTGCAGCAGGCAGGACCTTCACTGCATCATGCAGGATCTTTAGGTACAGTGCAGGGACTCTCCAGTTCAGCCCACAGGCTTAGTTGGTCCCTGGCATGTGAGATCTTAGTTCCTTGACCAGGGATCAAACCCGCATCCCCTGCATTGCCAGGCAGATTCTCAACCACTGGACCATCTGAGAAATCCCCCATCCTGTCTTTATAGGATAATCTAGGTCATGTGATATGGCCAACCAGTCAACCCAGGCCTGACAGTCCATACTTGGAGAACATCCTGCATCCTTCCACGAATACAACCGTGTGCTTTTTACAAATGAATGCATAATGAAGCCTGGGGGTGGGGGGTTGGTGCGCGGGGGTAGGGTAGTTGGGGGGAGTCTTCCACAGCCATGTCCTTGTTTGGATGTGTTCAGGTATTAGACTCCTAGATCTACAACCTGTAGCATTTAGAGGCAAGAAGCTCTCCTGCCTCAGAATGTGCCTGTATCCTCTCTGCATGTCCTTGGAAGCCCTTTGTCCTATGGGTGCTCTACTGAAGAATAGGGAGTTAGAATAACTGTGCAGGAAAAGACTCAAGTTTTCCCAGTGAGTGTTTAGGTCTAGGAAATGCAGCTGAATAGAGAATAATGCCACGGGACTGTCAGGCTTGCTGTACTCTTAATTAAGCCTTTGCTCTGAGTAGTCTTGGAGACACAAGTTGAGATGTGGAGGGGGCTTATGAAGGCAGGTGATTTGGGTAGAAGAGAGGAAACACAGTGGACGAGAAAGGTGAAGATGACATTCTGTTAACCCCCTGGGGGAGCTCAGCGAGTCACTCACCCCTCTGGGCTTGAGTTTGTCCTCTCAGAAATAACAGGGCTGAAGCAGATAATCTGTACATTTTATGGGTAAGTGACCAGCAGGAAGAATTCATGAGAAGGCTAGACAGGAATGTGTTTAGCTGTTGGGAAAAGGAAAGGGGGATAAGTCAGTGCTGAGTCACTAGGAAGTTACTGAAAATAGTTTATGAGATTAAAAACATATCATACTGTATACTTTTTCTAACTTTAATAAAATTTCATTTTGGTGTGAAGATTTTGTTTTGTAAATACAGAGCTCCTTTCCTTCTGGAAACAAACACCTACTGTTACCAAAAGCTATGTGTGGGGGTTCCGCTTGCTCACCGCTCAAAAGCCAGTAAATAGGCCGGGTTGGTGGAAAGGAAAGTTTGCCTATTTCAGATGCCAGCAACTGGAGGGGGAGGGTGGTAGACATCTGTCCAAAGGCCGACTCCCCACCCCGACAAGTAGGGGGTGAAAGCATTTGCAAGCAGAGTCGGGGATGGGCAACATGCAGAAACAGCACAGTCAGTTCTAACAGTCATCTTCAAATTGGTCATCAGTGGTCTGACTAACATCATCTTGGTTGTTTTTGGTATAGTTAATCTTTAGTTCTGGCGTGCACTTGTTCTCAGCTCTTTGCAGTTAGTTCTTGGAATTGTGGTAGTTCAAGTCCTGGGTACAGTCCAGTCCTCATGTAGTTAATTTCTCCAACCTGGTGTTTTGGTATCTATAAGACAGCTCACAGGATATGGCTTAGAATATTATCTACAGTCCTTGAGAAAGAACTAAAGGTCCTTGACTATGTTTAATGACTGCATTAGTCTCCTTAGTGTTTTTGTTTCAGCATTTCTCACTTTTCTGAGTAAATTTACTTTTTAACTAAAGTTGTCCACCAGCAATAGGCAGGCAGAGGACATGGTGGAGGGGGGCAAGGACCATATGGTCCTGCTCCATTTCACTACTGTTCTTTTTCATTTCATTTCATTCATGCTGCATGGCATGTGGGATCTTAGTTTTTGACCACGGATTGAACCTGCACCCCTTGCATTTGATGCACAGAGTCTTAATCACTGGACTGCCAGGGAAGTCCCAACCACCTACTATTCTTCTCAGTTCCTTCCCTACCACACACACATATACACACCATTCACATGATAACCAGAGAAGCCGCCATGTTAGTGCACCATGATCCTGCCTCTGTCTGCAGGAGACCGGTGCACTTATCTGAGCTGGGACACTCCTAATCCTTAGCTGATTTGGATCTAGAGACAGGTGGTCTTGTCTGTCTTAAGAATCCCATGACCATGAACTATGAAGTCAGGGCATTCAAGGGACTACATTTTCTCTTACTTGAACTAGAGAAAATTGGTCTGAAAAGTAAGGAGGAAACTAAGTAGACATACAGAGGAAAGCCACTGAGATAGAGAAAGAACATAGGCCATGTTTGTATTTCTGGTTCCAGTAATTGCTGAGGCTGGACTGGTTTCCTGTCATTTAGTTTCTGAGATACAACAGGATTCTTATAACTTCCCCCTCTGATTAAAGTATATTTGAGTTGAGTTTCTATCTCTAGCAACCAAAGGGGGGAAAAACTCCTGACTCATTCACAAGTTCATTATAGAAACAATTGTCAAATTATTTAAAATATAAAGTGAAAGGGTTAATCGCTCAGTCGTGTCTGACTCTTGGCAACCCCATGGACTGTGGCCCGCCAGGCTCCTCTGTCCATGAAATTCTCCAGGCAAGAATACTAGAGTGGGTTACCATTTCCTTCTCCAGGGGATCTTTCTGACCCAGGGATCAAACCCAGGTCTCCTGCATTGCAGGCAGATTACTTACTGTCTGAGCCATCAGGGAAGCCTATAAGGAAGAAAATAAAAAATGACCAATAATTCTACAAGTTTGAGTATTTCTAATATCTTGGAATATTTTTCCTGTTACCTCTTCCCTGCATTTTTGTAAAGGAAATTAGAAATTTGACAGGAGTTTTAAATTCATGCTTTTTTCACTTAAGGATGATGTTGTGAGCATTTTCTTGTGTCAATTAATACACTCTTCATAAACAACATTTTCACGACTGTATGACAATTTACGTTCTTGAGAAGTGACTGGATTTGATTGACTTTTTGGAAAGATTCTGGCTTCAGAGTGGAGATCAACTTGGAGATTAACATCCATAAAGACGAAATGAGAAACACTGAGAAAGCAGTCCAGGTGCTGCCCAAGCTGGTTAAGATGTGTGTGGTGACAATGAGGATAGAGAGAAGAGGAAGGCCATTCAGAAGTCATGTAGTAGTTAGACTCCATAGGGCTTGCGTTTAATTAGGGTCAAGGAACAGGGAAAGAAGACATCCAGAGCAGCGAAGTGAATGGTACAGCCATTCATGAAGACACAACTCTGGAGAAGAAGCAAGTTTGGAAAGAATAAAATGAGTTTAATTTTGGATATGTTGAGTTCTAAGTGCTTCACAGACATTCAAGTCTTGCTATATGGGTAGCAAGCAGGAGATAAAGATCTGGAGTAGAGGCAGGAGATAAGGATTGGGGAGTCATTCATATCCACATGGTGATTAAAGCCACAGGAATGAACAACATTATCCAGGAAGAGGGTTAAGAGTGAGAAGGGACCTGAGGAGGATAGAAGAAAGAATTTCTGTCAAGGAGACTAGGAAGCAGCAGCCAGAGGGGTAGGAAGAATACTAGGAGAGTGTATTATCATGGCGCCCAAGAGAAGAGATTTACTCAAGAAGGAAATGGCTGACAGTGCTGGCCACTGAGGGAGTCAGTCAAGGTGTGGTGGGTGTTGATGGCCACCTCCCCAATGCCCACTTCCGCCTTCTTGGCTTGTCATGCTCACGCCTACCTGCTCCACAAGATGAGAACTGAAAAGTGTCCTTTGGGTTTGGTGACATAGAACTCACTGGGTTCTTGAGATAACAGTCTTAGAACGGTTGGGAACTTCCCTGTGGCTAAGGGAAGTCCAGTGGCTAAGACTCCATGCTCCCAATGCAGAGGGCCTGGTTCCATCCCTGGTCAGGGAACTAGATCCCACATGCCACAACTGAGAGTTTGCATGTCACAAAGAAGATCGAAGATCTTGAGTGCTTCAGCTAAGACCTGGCACAGCCAAATATATAAATTTTTTTAAAAAAAGAAGTTTTGTGGAGAAGGAAATGGCAACCCACTCCAGTGTTCTTGCCTGGAGAATCCCAGGGACAGGGGAGCCTGGTGGGCTGCTGTCTATGGGGTCGCAGAGTCGGACACGACTGAAGCGACGCAGCAGCAGCATACTTAAGTGGTAAAAAAGCGTTACTAGTAGAAATCAAAAAAGGTTTGGCTACAAATTGTATTCTTGGTAATGTTTCTAAATGCATTCTGTTAATGTTAAAATTTCTAACATACACATTTCTTATGTGTAAGTTTTTTAAGAAAATTGTCTTATTCAAGTATTACATGCGTGCTGCCTTTCATATAATTCCATATTACTTTTTAAAAATAAAGTTATTTCTAGGAAGAAAAAAAAAGAAGAAGAAAAAAAAAAGAAGAAGTAGTTTTGGGTGTACTGAAAAGTGAATGTGAGATGCGACAGTGCTGGAGGGCAGGCATGGGGGTGGGGAGCACAGATGGAGGAGGAAGATAGGATCAAGACATGGTTTTGTTTGTTTTGAGATAAGCTAGAGTGGGGCTCATTGTAATACTGATGGACAGGATCAGTAGGGACTAAAGGGCCATGTAAGTCACTCTGTTGTGTCCAACTTTTTGTGACTTCATGGACTGTAGCCTGCCAAGCTCCTCTGTCCAGGGGAGTTTTCCAGGCAAGAATACTGGAATGGGTTGCTGTTTCCTTCTCCAGGGGATCTTCCTGACCCAGAGATCAAAGCCAGGTCTCCTGCATTGGAGGCAGATTCTTTACTGTCCCAGCCACCGAGGAAGCCCAGGACTATCTCCCTGAAATAAAGGACCAGGGAGACAGAAAATAGAGAGCAAAGGTTCCTGAGAAGATAACAGGTAATGGTAGCCAGTGTTCAGGTCATGGAGTCCTGGGAGGCAGTCAAGTCTTTCAGAGCAACAGAGAGAAAAACAGTGGAAGAAAGTCAGAGGGAAGCCAGGAATGATGGGGAGTGTGGACTGGGAGCCACAACCTCCCTGAACAATGCTAGTTAGGTCCATAGCACTAGAGAGGATTTCCTTCCTATCTTTTCTATTAATAAATTCTATCTTCTTGATGTGGTACATATACACAATGGAATATTACTCAGCCAGAAAAAAAGAACAAAATTGGGTTATTTGTAAAGATGTGGATGGATCTAGAGTCTATCATACAGAGTAAAGTAAGTCAGAAAGAGAAAAACAAATATTGTATATTAATGCATATATGTGAAATCTAGAAAAAATGGTACAGACGAACCTATCTGTAGGGCAAGAATAGAGATTCAGCCATAGAGGATGGCCATGTGGACACAGGGGCGGAAGGGGAGGCAGGATGAACGGGGAGAGTAGCATTGGCAAGTATACACTACCACGTGTAGAGAGCTAGTGGGAAGCCGCTGCACAGCATAGGGAGCTCGGGTGGTGCCCTGTGACAATGCAGAGGGGTGGGTGGGGGACTGGGAGGAAGGCTCCAGAAGGAGGAGGTGTATGTGTCCATACAGCTGATTCACTTTGCCGTACAGCAGAAACTAACATCACATTGTAAAGCAATTATGTGTGTGTGTGTGCTCAACTGTGTCCGACTCTGTGCAACCCCCTAGATTGTGGCCTGCCAGGCTCCTACATCCATGGAATTTTCCAGGTAAGAATACTGGAGTGGTTTGCCATTTTCTCCTCCAGGGGATCTTCCTGACCCAGGGATCACACCCACATCTCTTGCGTCTCCTACATTGGCAGGCGGATTCTTTACCACTATGTCACCTTAAAGCAATTATACTCCAATTAAAAAAAAAATCCTATCTTCTCTATTAATCTCCAGTGATGGCTCTATTCATAAATATCAAAGCCAATCTTTCATAGTACTATAACAAGTCTGAGACCAAATTTAGACTAAATTCATCTCCTCCTGAATTAACTTCTTCAATATGTATTTATTGGGTTAGAATTATACAGTAAGGTTACAATGTCCAGGCACATCACTTCTGGATCCTATTGAATGTCTCTAATTAAAAGGAACCTCAACTGCCAGAAGCCAGAATGGAAAGAGAAACCTCAAAAAGAGACCAGTTGGGCTTCCATGGCGGCTCAGTGGATAAGAATCCACCTGCCAAAGCAGGAGACACATCCACACACGGCATGGATATCCACACGGAATGCACTGAAGTTGAATCCTTACCCTATTTCTGGGCATTCTATTCTCTTCCATTGATCTGTGCGTCTGTGTTTGTGCCAGCACCAAGTCATATACCTTATAAGGGGCTGGTATCTAGAACATACAAAGACTCTTAACTCAAAAAGACCACACAATTAGAAAATGAACAAAGACTCTGAATAGACATTTTTCCAGCTCCAAGGAAGATAGACCAATGGCCAACAAGTCCATGAAAAGATGCTCAACATTGTTGGTCAGTCATCAGGGAAATGTAACTAAAAATACCACTTAAGACGCACTGCTGCTGCTGCTAAGTCGCCTCAGTCCTGTCCAACTCTGTGCGACCCCATAGATGGCAGCCCACCAGGCTCCCCCGTCCCTGGGATTCTCCAGGCAAGAACACTGGAGTGGGTTGCCATTTCCTTCTCCAATGCATGAAAGTGAAAAGCGAAAGTGAAGTCGCTCAGTCATGTCCGACTCTTAGTGACATCATGGACTGCAGCCTACCAGGCTCCTCCGTCCATGTGATTTTCCAGGCAAGAGTACTGGAGTGGGGTGCCATTGCCTTCTCCGTAAGACGCACTAGGGTAACTCAAATAAGAAAGTCAGATAATAACCAGTACTGGCAAGGTGTGGAGAAATGGTGATCCTCATAAGTTGCTGAGGAGAGTATAAAATAGTGCAGCCACTCTGGACTACAATCTGGCAGTTCCTCAAGAAGTTAAACATAGTTAAACAGTGACTATGTGACCCAGACATTGCACTGCTAGATACCTATCCAAGAGAAATAAAAACACACGTCTGCAAAAAAAACTTGCACAAATGTTTCTAACATCATTAGTCAATAATGTGGAAGATGAGGAAACAACCCAAACTAAGGAATGGGTAAACTTAGTGGTTTGGATGGATATGGACCCATCCAACAGGTGAAATGCCCAAACTAGTGAACAGATAAATCAAATGTGGTATATCCATACAACAAGCTATTATTAGGCCACGCAAAGGAATGAAGTTCTGATACATCCTATATATATTGATGAACCTTGAAAACATTCTGCTAAGTGGGAGAAACTGATCACAGAAGACCACATACATGATTCTGTTTATATGAAATGTCCAAAATAAGCAAATATATGAAGACAGACAGACTAGTAGCTGCCTAAGGCTGGCAGCTCATGGGGGTTGGGAACTGATAGCTAAGGGTAAGAGTTTGTTTTGGAGATAATGGAAATGTTCTATAATTGATTGTGGTGATGGCTGCAGAGCTGTGAATATATTAACAACTATTGCTTTGTACACCTTAAATGGGTGAATTGTGTGGTATGTGAATTATACCTCAATAAAGCTGCTACCTGTTCCCATCTCCAAAAATAGAAACTCTCAGCTAAAGACGCTTGCTCCTTGAAAGAAAAATTATGACCAACCTAGACAGCATATTAAAAAGCAAAGACATTACTTTGCCAACAAAGGTCCGTCTAGTCAAAGCTATGATTTTTCCAGCAGTCATGTATGGATGTGAGAGTTGGACTAAAAAGAAAGCTGAGCGCCGAAGAATTGATGCTTTTGAACTGTGGTGTTGGAGAAGACTCTTAAGAGTCCCTTGGACTGCAAGGAGATCCAACCAGTCCATCCTAAAGGAAATCAGTCCTAAATATTCATTGGAGGGACTAATGCTGAAGCTGAAAGTCCAGTACTTTGGCCACCTGATGTGAAGAACTGACTCATTTGAAAAGACCCTGATGCTGGGAAAGATTGAAGGCGGGAAGAGAATGGGACAACAGAGGATGAGATGGTTGGATGGCATCACCGACTCAATGGACATGAATTTGAGTCAACTCCGGGAGTTGGTGATGGATAGGGAGGCCTGGCGTGCTGCAGTCCATGGGGTGACAGAGAGTCGGACACGACTGAGCGACTGAACTGACTAAAAAGGCAGCTTCCTTCTCCCCAGCCTGTTCTCTCTGGGAGTCATGAATACTCTAAACCACCTGGTCTAAGAACAGGGGTACCCAAAAAGGCAGCTCACTGGGACACAGCCATGGACTGTATCTCTGAACTGAGCAGCCATGGGTGTCAGGCTGGAATTCATGGAGCTCAGTTGCCCTTTGTCTTGACAACTTGGCTCCTTTCTGCCTGAGTCAGTCCAGGATAAGTTCTCCTTGTGCCGACAACACTGAGCCCTTATTCCCTGGCATGTGCTATGTTATTGCGAAGAAAACCGACAAATTTTGAAGCTGCTCACACAGTAGAAGCATAGATCAAACTGGTTAGGCACAGGCAAGAAATAGCATGTGTTACATTACATTTTTCTTACCACCTACTATAAACAGAGGCTGTTTAATGTCTTGGCATTTTGCTCAATTTTTTAAAAAAATCACAAAACACTTATTTATTGAATTCTGGCTGTTGTTTCCTGGTGTCTCATAGCTCAGAGGATTTGGGGCAGTGGTGCACATTTGAGAATGTTATTGCACTTGAAAAGGTTGGTGGGGCGCCTTGGAACTGGATGAACGTATGGGTGCTCTGGGAACTGAAAACACTACAGTTATTTGATTTTATTTAATTAAACAAAAGGTTCTAATTCACAGTAAGGATTGAATCACATACTCATCTAGTTTAATTTCACCACTTCCTGGGAGGCAATGGACAGGGTGGGTCAAGTATTTAAGAATTCTGGGAAATCAGAACCTGTAACCAGAAACTCTGGGGCAGGACAAAATTCAGCCTCTTAGTAGGAATAAGAAGGGCATTTAGAAATGCCCACAGGCATTGGGGATATATAGACATAGTACCCCTTAAACAAGAGGGGAGCCACAGGTAGTCCCACATTTGGAATCTGGGGAGAAATCAAGGAATTTATCTTGAGGTAGAAGAGAGCTGAAAGGGTTAGTTGTTACAAAAGCCCTTTATGATGCTCTTTGAGGTGCTATTATATAAAATGCATTGGAACTCTACCTCCTAATTTAGAGGAATTTTCACAAGACCACGCTGAGTGAGGCAAGATGAGATATGGGGGCCTCCCTGGTGGTACAGTGGATAAGAATCCTTCTGCCAATGCAGGGGACAGACACCACTTCAATCTCTGGTCTGGAAAGATTACACATGCCACAGAGCAACCAGGTCCACACGCCACAACTTCTGAGCCCACACACTACAACTATTTGAAGCCAGTGTGCTCTAGGGTCCAAGAGCCCCAACTACTGAGCCTGTGTGCTACGGCTACTGAAGCCCATGCGCCTAGATCCCGTGCTCTGCAACGAGAAGCCACTGCAGTGAGATGCTCACACATCACAACTAAGAGTAGCCCCCGTTTGCCACAACTAGAGAAAGCCTGCTAGCAGCAACAAAGATGCAAAGCAACCGAAAACAAATTGTTTTTTAAAAAGAGATATGGGTATAATCAACACCCTCCTAAGTTCATATGGTCTCTCAGAGGGTTCCTGGCAGGGCTGGGCCCCATCGCTCACTGCAGTAACTTACGTGAACCTTTTTTAACTGCTCACTCTTTGACGCTGTTAGTTGGGATCACTTGCCAGATAAACAAGTTGCATTCAAACATTTGTCCCAGAGTCTTGGCTATTGGGTAAATCCAAACTAAGCCACCGAGTAACTTTCCTGGTGGTCCAATGGTTAAGAATCTGCTGGCCAATGCAGGGGACACAGGTTCAGTCCTTGGTCCAGGAAGATCCCATCTGTCACAAAGCAACTAATCCTGTGCACCACAACTACTGAAATCTATGTACTTTAGGGCCTGTGTGCTGCAGTTAGTGAAGCTCACACTCCCTAGAGCCTGTGCTCCATGGCAAAGAGTAGTCTCTGCTCGGCACAAGAAGAGAAAGCCCACGTGTAGGAACAAAGACCCAGCACAGCCAAAAATTAACTAATTAATTAAAAAAAACAAACAAAGACATAGAGACCTTAGGTGGCAGCCACAATGAACCAAAAACTGCAGGCTGACTTCATATACCCTAAGCCTCCCATACAACTGTAGGGAACAGGGAGGAGTTCCCCCAGATACAACTATTACTGAACATCCAGTAAATCTTAACTACTGATATATATAATGATTGAATTGAAGTCAAGACTTGATCCAAGTAAATTTGGCCATTATATAATTGTGACACTTTTCTGCTAAGTCAGTAGTTTCTGGAAATCAGCAGTGGGCAGGGGCAAGAGTATATCCCATGTACCGACACATCTCACTGCTAGAAGATGCTCAGCAAACCTTTGGAGGTAGATTTTGAATATCTGAAGTGCTTACGTAGCCACCTTTGGAACTTGGATTCCTGTTTGGGGTATTTCAAATGTTAACTACTACTGGTTAAGTTTACACACACACATACACACACCTCTGTTTACATAAAGTATTTAAATGACCACATAATAATAGCTAACATTTGTTGAACATCTACTATGTAATAGACACTTAAGAGGAACTCATCATTAATTCTCCAAATTAATTCTCCAAATTCTCCAAATCCAATAAGATGGATTCTGTGAATGCTGCCATTTTACTGAGAGGGAGGGATGGTAACTCCCTCAGCCAAGTCCCACAGTTCATAAGTTGTGAATCAGGGGTTCAGATTCAGGTAGTTTGGTTCTAGAGAGGCCACCCCTTAACTATCACACTCCTCAGCCCCTGATGGGGGCCGCTGTCAGTCAATGTAGAAAAACACAGAAATGTGACATTCATAGTATGAAGAAACTTGAGAATCTGACAGGGAAAGATGACTGCCTCACAATGAATAAGCAGTGAATAGCCGGCATCTGTGCTGGGCAGGCAAGCGCACAGCACACTCAGAGCTGGGGGGAGTGGCCCAGTAAGATCCCGCCCCACAGCTGGCTGGCCCAGACTCTCCGCCCCGGATCTGGAATGGGACCAAGATTCCAATTCAATCTGACTGGTCTCTTGAAAACAGTTGTTGTGGGAGTTTCATCCCACTTCATCAGCTGGGAAGACAAGAAAGCTGGTGTGCAGACCTAAGAACAGCAAAGAATGCTCAGAATAGACTACAAGGGCTTCAGGGAGAATTCCCTGCTCATCCCATGGCTAAGATTTCACACTTTCAATGCAGGACCCAGGTTCGATCTCTGATCAGGGAACTAGATCCCACATGTTGAATCTAAAGATCCCATATGCCGCAATGAACTCACCTGCTGCAACTAAGACCCAGAGCAGCCAAATTAAAAAAAGAAAAGAAGACTACATGGGCTTCAGGAACAGAGACCCAACAGCATCTCTAACCTCCACCTTCAAACTCACAGTCTCTCTTTTTGTCTTAAGATACTGTAACCCAGTGTTCTAATGGATGCATCCATCACATGTTTTCAAGTCAAAAAGAAAAAGAAAAAAAAATCACATGACTGCTTTAGGAAGATTCACTGGCAACATGAGAGAAGGGACCAAAAGCAGAGAGAAAGGAGTTTAGAATGATGATCCAGGCAACAGAAAATGATGGTGCAGAGATGATGGAAACAGAAATAGGGGGCTCTGGGCGGTGGAGGTAGGGAGAACATGAACATTCCGGTTACTTCTCTGAGTTTCATTGTATCTTCCTGGTGGCCAGGTAGTTTTATAAGGATAGAGTTTCTCTTCTCTCATAAAAGACTGATATAGTTCTATGTACCTTTCCACCCTCTGTTTAGAATTAATTCTTGAAGAGTTTGTTTTAAAAATTTTCTATGGAATTCCCTGGTGGTCCAGTGGTTAAGATGCCACACTTCCACTGCAGGGGGCACAGATTCAGTCTCTGGTTGGAGAAATCGGCTCCGGCATGCTGGAGGCATGGCCTCCTCCAAAACAACCCAACTTTTTTTTTCACTTTTTGGCCACACTGCATGGCATATGAAATCTTAGTTCCTTGACCAGGGATTGAACCCATGGGCCCTGAATTGGAAGCAAAGAGTCTTAATCACTGGACTGCTGGGGAAGTCCGCAAAATCCAACATTTTATTACGAAAACTTCCAAACACAGTCAGTTTTAAAGAATTTTGTGGACACTCGTACTCCTACATACCCAGCTCAAGATCACATCACTGTCATTTTATCTACTATTATTCACTTTATCACATATCCAGCCATGTCCATCCCTCTACCCAGCCATTAATCCCTCCTGGTGTTGGTGCCAATGAAAGTAAAATGCAGACAACAGAGCATTTCCCCATTAATAATTTGTTGGCAGTATCATTAACTAGAGTTCAAGATTTGCTTAATATTCTCTTAATGCAAAATTTAAATACAGTGAAACACATAGCTTAAATGTAATTTCACCGAGATTTGCTTATCAAGATATAGAATGCTGTATACCCTGAAGAAACCAAAATTGAAAAAGACATATGTACCCCAACGTTCACTGTAGCACTATTTATAATAGATAGAACATGAAAGCAACCTAGATAGCCATCGACTCGACAGATGAATGGATAAAGAAGCTGTGGTTCATACACACAATGGAATATTGCTCAGCCATATAAAAAAAGGCATTTGAGTCAGTTCTAATGAGGTCGATGAACCTAGAACCTATTATACAAAGTGAAGTAAGTCAGAAAGAGAAAGATAAATATCATATACTAATGCATATATACGGAATCTGGAAAGATGGTATCAAAGAATTTATTTGCAAGGCAGCAACTGGGCTGGAGGAAGCACAAGCTGGAATCAAGATTGCCGGGAGAAATATCAATAACCTCAGATATGCAGATGACATCACCCTTATGGCAGAAAGCAAAGAAGAACTAAAGAGCCTCTTGATGACAGTGAAAGAGGAGAGTGAAAAAGTTGGCTTAAAGCTCAACATTCAGAAAACTAAGATCAAGGCATCCGGTCCCATCGCTTCATGGCAAATAGATGGGGAAACAGTGGAAACAGTGGCTGACTTTATATTTTGGGCTCCAAAAACGCTGCAGATGGTGATTGCAGACAGGAAATTAAAAGACTCTTACTCCTTGGAAGGAAAGTTATGACCAACCTAGACAGCGTATTAAAAAGCAGAGACATTACTTTGCCAACAAAGGTCCGTCTAATCAAGGCTATGGTTTTTCCAGTAGTCATGTATGGATGTGAGAGTTGGACTGTGAAGAAAGCTGAGTGCTGAAGAACTGATGCTTTTGAACTGTGGTGTTGGAGAAGACTCTTGAGAGTCCCTTGGACTGCAAGGAGATCCAACCAGTCCATGCTAAAGGAGACCAGTCCTGGGTGTTCATTGGAAGGACTGATGCTGGAGCTGAAACTCCAATACTTCGGCCACCTCATGTGAAGAGTTGACTCATTGGAAAAGACTCTGATGCTGCGAGGGACTGTGGGCAGGAGGAGAAGGGGACGACAGAGGATGAGATGGCTGGATGGCATCACCGACTCGATGGACATGAGTTTGAGTAAACTCCAGGAGCTGGTGATGGACAGGGAGGCCTGGTGTGCTGCGATTCATGGGGTCGCAAAGAGTCGGACAGGACTGAGCGACTGAACTGAACTGAACTGAACGTTCAGCTCTCCCTGCGGCAGTGCATTCCAGGCCCAGGTCCTCAGGTCAGTCTGAGGGATAAAATGTCGCCCTTCCGCATTCCTTCCCAGCCCAGGAATGGCACGCCCTGTGCCCTTTCAGCGCTGGGGATTAGCAGTGCACTGGCCTGCCCCAGGTCTCTGATTATTTGAAAAGTTCTCCATTCAAGACTAAAACAAACAAATGTCACATAGCTTTTCACAAAAGGAATATTCAAACCTAATATTTTTTTTAAAATTTAACAAACACTGGACTGACCAGCAAAACTAGATTTTTTAAAAAAGCCAAGGACTTCTCTGGCCGTCCACTGGTTAGAACTGTGTGTATTTCCATATGATTACATACCTTCATATCCTTAAACTGCTAAAGGCAGACAGTGTCATGGGAGGATTAAAGACCAAAGAATTTAAAAGAACCTGGGCCGGAACCACAAAATAGACCAAGTTGTCTGTTTTTAGAGATACAGAACCATCATTCTAACAAATAACTTTCCTGTTCAATATATAAATGACCCTTAACCAGTTATTTCGTTGTTACCCTGATTGGCCAGCCTGATTGCCAATACATTCCCATATAAACCCTTGCACAATACCTGGTTACACTGGAGCCCATGGCACAAATAGGGCCTTCTCTCTCACATCCCCATCTAACATTTTTAAGAGCGAGTGTGTTTGGGGATGGTTGCTAGAAGGGTCGATGTGGAAGGACCTGTTACTGAAGGCCCTGTCTCCTGGCCCTGCAGTGGTCCTGCCCCGGGGTGGGCTTCACAAATGCCCTAGGGCCCAGTAGGGCCCAAGCTCAGCTGAGACTCTCCTGCTGAGAAACAGTGAGCACAACCACGGGACCGGCTCAGAAAACAAGTGAGAGTCCAGGTTCCCTCCGCCCGTCCACGCACCTTCCAGGACAGGAGGTGACACGGGAGCCAGGTAGTCCGTTCTCAGCAGGAGCCGCCTCTCCCCACGGTCCTGTTTCATACCGGACGACGGGAAAGGAAATGCTCTCTTCCTCTCCCCGCCCTGCTTTCCCTCAGTCCCCCACGGCCCTCACTTGGAAATCCAGGAACAAGCAAAACCTGAAGAGAGGGAGTCCTCCCAAGTCCAAGAGCTAGTTAACAAATGTGGAAAACAGGACTGGAGTCGGCTAACCTCAGGGCTTCCCCGGTGGCACTAGTGGTAAAGAACCTGCGGCCGATACAGGAGACCTAAGAGATGTGGGTTGGATCCCTGGGTTAGGAAGATCCCCTGGACGAGGAAAGGGCAACCCATTCCAGTATTCTTGCCTGGAGAATCCCGTGGACAGAGGAGCCTGGCAGGCTACAGTCCACAGGGTCACAGTCAGACACAACTGAAGTGACTTAGCATGCATGCACCAGAACTTCTAACAGGAGTTTAATACAAATACCAAGTACCTGCCACACGTGAGGGCAATGCGGCAGCAGTGGGAGCATGTGGAGGTCCAGGGATGGCTCGGAACCGGCCCTGTGACAGGCCTGGCCCACAGCAACAGAGGGGTGGGCAGAGCCAGGGGAGAGGGCCGCGGGCAGGAGAGGGCAGAGAAGAGAGCTTCTCAACCAATCTCGGAGACAAACACTGAACAAATGAATGAGGAAAAAGTCCTCCTTGTACACACCATCCCACCCAGGCCAGCCTGCTTACTCTCTGAGGCAGGAAACGAAGCCTTTTCTCTTTCATCAGACCCCTTCCATCGACAAAGTTATTCTCATTTTATATATCCCCACAAAAGCAAAGAGGCAGTGATATTTAATCTCAGGGATTAAAAAACTCTCTCCCTTTACTTACCCTATAGGCATGCATGCATGCAAAGTCACCTCAGTTGTGTCCAACTCTGTGTGACCCCATGGACTGTAGCCCACCAGGCTTCTCTGTCCATGGGGACTCTCCAGGCAGGAATACTGGAGTGGGTTGCCATGGCCTGCTCCAGAGGATGGATCTTCCAACCTGAGTCTCTTACGTCTCCTGCACTGGCAGGCAGATTCTTTACCACTAGCGCCACCTCCTTACCCTATAGGGTGCTACCCTATTTTATTTCTTGTCATAGTATTTTATCACCTCCTGAAATTTTAAATCTCCATTTGGTTATTAGTTTTCCATCCACCCACTAACCAATCAACCACCCCCACCGCGACACACACAGTGACTAAATGAAAATAATTATACCATGTTATACCAACCACACCAAATACAGTAAATTGTGCTTTAATTTCTGCAATCAGATACGATGCAGTGAAATACAAGTATAAACTTTCATTGAACATCCAGAAAATAAAAAGCACATTTATACAGATTTAGCCCAACAGCTTATTCCCTTAAAAAAAAAAAAAAGTTTCTAATGTAATTAAAGCTAATTTATCTTCAGTGTAAAAACCTGGAGGTATAAACAAACTCAAGATATTATATACAGGAAATTAATATACATTTCCAAACGTGCACAGTGCAGCATTTTAGACAAAGTAAATGATCTCATTTTAGCTTTTACTGTTAACCATAATCCATATCTCAATCTTGAATAAAAATGTCACAATATATAAATCCACTGAGAATCCTGTACACAAATACAAGTTTATAGAAATCTCATTTCAGATATAAATACATAAACTGTCATGACCTTACATGTTAAAACAGCTTATTCTTCTATTGTAATTTTACTTTTAAAAAATCATAGAAAAATATTTCAATGCACATTCAACTGCTATGACAGGGGCCATGACCTTGTGCCTTTAAACCATACTTTATGGAGTGTAAAGCATCACACCGGGCATTTTTGGAATGAAAATTACTAAGATCTTAAGACTGAAGAGGCTACTGTATAAATATTCCCATTATAATATGGTAACAAAACTAGTTAACTCCACAGTGTATCTGGGAGGCAGTGGGGCCAGGAAAGGAGGTTCGTGCTAATTTAAGAAGGCCCACAGAACATAACCAATGAATTAGGGTCATTTTATAGTCCCCACTGCAAGCCTACACTGACCTTACTAGTGAGACTCTTAAGGCAACCAAGACTGGGCATGTGTTTGGCCCCAGATGCATAAATCCTGCCCTCCCCTCAATCTCCATCGTCGGAACAGACCAACAAGGCTTGAGCATCAATATGGCATGAGGAGGATTGCAAAGCAATTTCTTGTGGTGTACAAAAGACGATTCAGTGCAAACCCAGAAACTCCTCTTTGTCAACAGTTTCAAATTTTCTTATTGCCCTTCAGCAACTGAAAGCTTTTCTAAACAGGTAATGTTCAAATTGGAATCCATACTGGAGAGCAAACAGGTATAAAAGGCAAACTTCTGATAGGGAACATTCTGACGTGAGATCGATCATTTTTCCCACTTCCTTTTGTGGAACTGAACAGGTTTCCACGGAGAATGAAAAAACGGGTCCTCACTTAAGTGTGCTTTTCCGGCACTTAAAAACTATAGATCATTTAAACAGCAGATCCAGGAAGGTTACCAGGCATAGTCAAGTTTCTTCTATGGCTTTTTAAATCACTGAGGTACTATGTGGTCACCATCACTTCTGAAACTTATGCTTGACCGCTTCCCTATGATAGCCATGTTCAACAGTGATCTTCATGAGGCTGTAAGGTAGCAGAAACTGGGGACACCGCCTGAGGACGGCGGTCACAGACGCTCTGAAGCCTCGGCATGCTGTTGGAAAAAGGCGAAGCAACCTCTTTCAAACACTGCGTGCCTCCGGAAGAATGGAGGCGCCTCTGGGCAAACCTAAGAGATTTCCCCCAGTTTGACCCACAGGCTTAGCAGCAAGATCCCAGGACGAGGTACACCAAGGCGGGGAGTGTGAAGGGATGGTGGAAGCGGTGCACAGCTGGTGGGGGGGCAGGGTGGGGGGGACCTGGAGCTGTCGGCCCACGAGCCAGCCCCCCACCCCCACATAAAGTGACACAGTCTGAGGGTGGTCGGAAACGTCAGGATGGTGACACGCATGGCAAGAGGACACAGGAAAACTGCTACGGTTTGGAAATGAAGGCCACACATCTTAACAACGCTGTCTGAATCTGTTAATCCAACACACACACACATATACACACACATACACACACACACACACCATGTAAAGCTGAACTTGCTCTGAACCAGGATGGGCTAGAGACGCTACTCCTGACGACTGGATAAAGCACGCTGGCACAGGAAAGATGTGAGGACCGTACAGCGTCCAAGCACAGCTAACCAAAGCCCTTTCTAAGTAGTAAAGGAGCTACCATGGGGTCCGAGTGATACTAACGCAGAGGACGCCGGCCACAGCTGTTTCACAGGTCACGCACTAACTCCTTTCAATAATACTCAAATACGGGTGGTCAACTGCATAGTCTTCCAGAACTGGGGGCGGGGAGAAATGAGAACCAGCTCTTTTCCAGAAGACCCAGGCTTGCCCTCCACACCGACGTGGAGAGCAGACATGTCCAACCTCCTGTCCCAGCCTGCGAGGGTCCTCTCTCACCGCCACCGAGCAGGCCAGTCACACGTCCCCTAGGTCCACAAACTCGTCTTCTCGCTTGGCCAAGTCGTCTTCATCTCCCAGGGCTTTCCACCCGCTGGTGGGCAGGACAGGTTTGGAGGGATGGCGCTGCAGCAGCGCGAAAGGGAACAAGGAGGACAGGCGGCCCGAGGTCCTCGGTGGCGAGGCAGCCTCTGCCTGGAGGGCCTCCTGGCTGTGGTGTCTCGCCTCAATTTTCTCCTGTAGGCGCTGGACTTCCTCCATCATCTCCAAGAGTTTGCTCATGGTGGCCACTCCGCCGCCACCCAGGATCTGGGCCTCTGGAATCCAGCGCAAGTAGCGCTGGGCCCAGACTTTGATCTCTGGGCCCTCAAGGTGAGGCAGCAGCAGCCCCTGGTAGCTGGGCGGCCTGCTGTGCCAGCCGTCATAGAACTCTCGGAAGCCGTCCTGCAGCTCCTCTGAGGAGTTGATCAGTTTGCTGATTCTCTTGCCTAGCAGGTTTTTAATTAAGTGATCTGTTTCTTCCCTGAAAAATCCTCTTTTGGGAGATGATTTCGATTGGGTGAGGGGCAGAGAAAGTTGTCTTTGATGCTTTGAGAGAAAACACAAATAAAAAGTCTTTGGTTAGCCCAAGAGCACAGTGATGGTTGTTTCCATCCAAAAAAACAACAAAAAAAGCATAATTCTACTTTAAGAAGAGTCATGAGAACTGCCCTGTGAACGCAAATTCATTACAATGCCATCACACACAGAGAAAGTGGCAGTGGGCGGGTGGGGGATGCCTGTTTATTCCACAATGAGCATATCAGATGCACGCTCGGTTGCTAAATAAATGGGCGAGACCCGGCGCAGGGTATTAAGCACTCGTGAAGAACAAGCTGAAGTTAAGGCAGGCGATGAGGACCTCTCTGGTAGTCCAGGGGTTAGGAGCTCGCCTGCCAATGCAGGGGACATGGGTTCGATCCCTGGTCCAGAAGGATTTCACATGACAAGAGGCAAGTAAGGCTGTGCACCACAACTACTGTACTATACGGTACAGTATACCCGGCTCTAGGGCCCCGCAACTAGAGAAGCCATTGCAACGAGAAGCCCATGCCCTGCAACCAAGATTAGTCCCAACTCACTGCAACTAGAAAAAAGCCAGGGTGGACCAACAAAGACCCAGCGCAGCTGATAAATAAGTGAATAACAAGAGAGGCAGATGATGAGTCAGGGGAGTTTGGAGATGAGGCCGATTCATTTGTGAAGGGAGCAGAATGTTTCTTCTTTGAGAAACTTAGGGGCCTCACTTCCACAATATTCTGAACACCTGTGAGGAAGCAGGGCCAACGACCTGAAGAGCTTGTCGCTCCAACGAAATAGCTTACAGGGTCAACTGGTGGGAGGTAAGGCATCCAGTGGGAGGTCAAGCCTAAGTCAGAAAGGTTCTTTTGGACAAAGAGACAGATGGGAGCAAAGGAAGCCTGAGGACTGTCTAAATGGGCCGGATGTTCTTGTCGACCAGCTGCACAGGGTGGAAGATGCTGACAGCATCTATGTGCTTGTCCTCCTCAGGAATCTGATCTGCAGCCAAAGCTAGGTGCTATATTTTGGGATGCAGTGGGAGAGGGCTGTAAGGATGGTCAGGACAGTTGCAACAGATCCTTGGTGCCTGAAGATAAAGGTAAAAATCTGAGGAGGAGCTGTTTCTCCCCATCTCTTTTGCTCCTGAGGTATCATGTGAAATAAGAAGAGACAGAAGTTTTATTTTGGGGCTAGGCCTCTGTAACATGTTCCTACCAGTGGTTCGTCCTTATTAAGAAGTGTAGAACAAACAATAAAAATATAACGTAGAAAGCAAAACCATTCACAACACCCCAAGTCAGAGATGACCAGGATTTCTGACTTTCCACCTGGGGGCAGGAGAGTTGGGGGCTGGCCTCTTCTGCCCAGTGACCCAGGTGAGTCAGGGGAAGGGAAGCAGGTGGGCCTGTCACTGCCTGCCGGGTTCCATGCTCAGTGCGTAACATGCAACCACTCACCCATTATTAGTAAAGAGTCACCATTATGGCCCCATTTGACACATGAGAAAACTAAGGCGCAGTGGTTAAGTCAACCACAAAGGCCCCAGCTACCAAGTGCCAGGTGTGGTTTCACACCGTCTGGCTCCGGACGGAGCTGGGACTCTTAACAGAGCCCTCCGTGTCTTGGAAGCCCTCCTAAGCCCAGAGTGAATGGAGCGCTCCGGACAGGCCAGGTGGGGGCAGCACTGTGTCCCTGTAGCCTGGTCAAGGCCAGGGGCTGCGGCTGGGACCCCACACCAGAGCGGACCCCATGGTCTCGAGGGGTAATTCCCGGGGCAGCGCATTGGGCATTCCCAGGGCAGCTGTGGTTGGCTACGGCTCTTTGGTCTCTACAGAATGTCTCCAAGGCTGCCTGTCCCCCAACAAGAGGGCCCAAGCCTGACACCAGGACCCCTCACCCAACAGCCTCAAAGGTTCTCGTCGGCCCAACGCTGGCCCTGCAGGAGCTAATACAACCTCACATGCCCTGACCTGCAGCTCAAGCCTCTCCCACGGGCCAGCTCCTGGAACCTGGGCCCTTAGGTTCTCCACTCCCACCTAAAAGAAGGGACCCTCAGAGAAAAGGGGCCTGGGCAGAGAAAAGGCCTTACAGGTAGAGCTTTCACTTCCTCCCTCAGACCTCTGAGGGCCCTTGCCCCTCTGGTGGGGGCAGCTGGGCCATCCTGACCCGGCGGGAGGTGTGTGTGCAGCCACCAGGGGGCACAGCTCACCGGCGGAACTGACCTCTGGCCCGGCTGTGCTGGAGCAACAGGGCGGTTCTGGCCCCGCAGACAGGACAGAGGTTGGACCAGGAGCGCTAACACCCAGGCAGGGCCTGAGGACCCTCGGAGGGGTGAAGCGGCAGCCAGCAGAGGCACCTTCTGTGAGTGCTGGCATTGACTCATGGGTCCCCAAGCCCCTTTAGAATGGAGCCATCTCCCGCACCAGAACTGGCCAGGCTCCTAGGAGCCCCGCAGGATTTCTGAATCAGAAAGATGATGGTGGAGTAGGCAGTGACATGCTCTGACTTGCGAGTGACCATAACTGACCACCCTGCTCTCCTCTTTGTGGGGGGGCTCCCAAGTCAGGAGAAAGAACAAGAAATGCCATGTACATCATACCTCATCTAGGCAATGTCGGAGTTTTAATAACTAATAAAATCAGGAACAAATATCTAAAGGGAAACCCAAATAATTTGATGTTTGTCATTTAAGCCCAGGTCCGCAAATAACAGCCCACAGGCCCACTCTGGCCCGTGCCAGCCTCTTAAATACTGGAACACAGCCAGGCCCGTCTGCTCACATGGTGCCCATGGCTGTCTTCCAGCTCCAACAGAATGCGGGGGGAGGTGGTTGTGCCAGAGCTCTGTGGCCCCTGACAGAACACGTCAGTCACAAACACCATTTTTAGCATGAAGAGAGGCCTTGTTAGTGAAGACTTGAACTGGTACAGATGACATAAACCCACACTGTGATCAGCGTTCCCTCGGCCGTATCAATCACATCAAGGGCTGAGACCCTTGATTCCCTGCGGCATCCCCAGAGACACTCAGGACAAATGTGCATCTGCCGAAGGCAAGGATTCTCAGGGGCCCTGACAACCTGCCCGTCACAGTCTCGACTCTGTGACTGGGCCCAGAATCCACAGGTTAAATGTGATCCTTCCAGACAAGGAGATCTCTGCACAGACGAGGGGGTTACACACGCACAAATCTTACTTTGAAATGCGTTCCTTTCCGCTGGGCTTTCTCCAGTTTTGGCTTCTCCATGTAAAGAGGGTTTGTGAGCAACGTCTGGGCTTTGGGTTCAAACTGCACGGACCAGTCCCACACGGTGAGCAGATTCAAAGGCTTGCTTTGTGAGTCCTGGCTCTCCCTGCCCTGCCAAAACAAGCACAGGTCACAGCGTTTGCAGGGAGGGCTGAGGAAAGCAGACAGTGCCGAGAGACAGGCTCCAGGACGGCGCAGCCGGCCTGCCCTGAGACCTCCGCGGCATCGCACGTGAAGGCTGCGGCCGTCGGTGGTCGCTCACCGATGGCTTTAGGTGGGGAGGAGGCAGGACACGTTACTCCCAGAACTTGTGCCGGCCACTGTGCTGCACACGCTCACCACACCCTCATGAGGTCGCTCCTAGTTTTCCAATTTACCTTTGGGGAAATGGAGGCTGGGAAAACGGAAGTGAACCACCTGAGGCCATGAGGCTGGTGAGCAGCATGGCTATGTGACTGGAGGCCCGGGCGCTGTTTCCCACTCCCCGTGAGATGTGGTAAGGTCCACCTGGAGGGCAGCTCCAGCAAACCCCAGGTCCCCAAATGGCTAGTCGGAGCCCTGATGGTGCAGGGTTGAAGCCTTGGGAGGAGGGCCTCAAGGGAGACTATAAAGATCTTTAAGGTGGAGAGTGAAAGCCGAGCTCTCCTGGTTGGCCTCCACTCTCTTCTGAGTCACTCCAGGTATCCGTCAAGTGGAAGAGAAGGCATCTGAGCTGTTCACAAAGACTACTTTTAATGTGCTTAATCCCCAGCTCTCACACCGGCTCCCAGCCCCGATATTTACCCTGTGACCCAGGGCGACTGCTTCACTGTCTCAGTGACTCACTCTCAGAGATAACAGTAATTCGGACTTAATTACATATCAATACCCAGAAAGCGCTCAGAACAGGGCCCTCTGTGTAATCACTGTTATAAAGAAAATATCATTTTCATCATCACTCCTCTTACATCCTACTTGTTAGACATGGCTTCTTCAATACACAGGTTCCTAAGAGCGACTCTTACCACGTTCGTATCTTTTTGATGAGGCGAATTGAAGAAGAAAGTGCTAAAAATAGGTATGTACAGGCTGTCCGACAAAACGGTCAGGTACGTCTCCGTGAACTCGAACGCTGGGGGGTGCTGGTGCACCAGCTGCCACACGCAGTCCAAGAAGAGCAGGAACAAGGGTGCCTACGTGAAGACAAGACACACGTGATGGAGGGGTGCCAGCGGTCCCGGGTACAGGGCAGCCACCTCGACAGCCGTGGAGTAGCCTCTCCTGGGCGCTGCATGCTCTGGGAAGCACACTCCCGGTGACTGCCATTCCCAACTGCATCCCAACCACAGAGATAAACATGCTTGCCTGAAAACCCACACACCCCTTGGATTAAGCTCAGGACTCAGCAGTAGCTCTCTAAGTGAAAGACATTCCCAAGATGAAGAAGGAAAATCTCCTAAAGAATCCGCCTGCAATGTGGGAGACCTGGGTTTGATCTCTGGGTCGGGAAGATCCCCTGGAGAAGGGAAAGGCTACCCACTCCAGTATTCTGGCCTGGAGAATCCCCATGGACAGAGGAGCCTGGTGGGCTATAGTCCATGGGGTCACAAAGACTGGGCGACTATGCACAGCGCCCTGACAATGAGGGCTCAGAAGAGAAAGAGGATGGGAGAGAAAGCAGAAGCGACAAAAATGAGTTTCTAACATTTTTCACAAATGAATTTTTTTTCCATCGGTGGCCTCTTTTATTAGCTTCAGAGGCAAGCTCTTTCTTAGTGGAGCTTCTGAGGGCACCTTGTCGTTCCCCAGTGCTCCTCCTCCAGTCACCAGTGACCCTGTAAGGTGGACAAGGCAGACTACGTCTCGGCCTCTCCACTCCCGGGCCCGGCTGAGGTCTCACACGCAGCTCCTGAGAGGCGGGAGCTGGCAGTCCAGCTCTTGACTCAGTCCCGGGCTGCGTCAATTACATTGCAAACTGGACCGCCCAGTTTTCTGTCAAAACTCCAGGGTGTTGATGTTGCGATGTGAAGAATGGTCTACGTGGCAGCTTTATCTCACACGTCATGTTACGTTCAGTGGCGTTAGACAAGAGTGGAAAATATCTGAATCTCACAGCACAGTCAGGGAAATGGGCTCAGAAAGTACAGGTGACTCCTCCCAGCCCTGGGCGAGCAGGCGGATCTGCTCTGGGGCTCCTTCCCCTTTAGACACGGTGCCCGTCCATCTCCCTGCTCTCAAGATACACAGACTACACAAGATGTGCAAAAACACCCTCTTCCCGACACAGTACCAACTCTCTGCTACTTGAGTGCCAGCAACCTTTCAAATTAGTTTCCCAGAAAGGCAAGTCCCTTCTAAGACTGAACGATGGTGATGCGTATTCACCATCAGCCTGATGGGACACGGAGGAGTATAGACCAGGCCTCAGAGAAACGTGCAGACCCAGCAAGAGCGGCCTGGCCAGGACACACCAAGCCCTTATGGGCAGAAGCCTCAGGTCTGTTTCCAGAGGTGCTGTGTCAAGCTGTCCGGCACCGCAGACAGACAGGCCTATTATCTGGGGGAAGAAAAACCACCAGTCGCCCTGCTAGCATGTGTTAGCTCTGCAGGTGATTTAATTACAGTTCACGTTTTCATTTTCTCTTCCATGGTTGTTAACAATGCAGTCAAAGCAGTTGGTACAGTTATAACTGAGACAAGTACATCCCAGTTGCAGGCGGGGGGGGGGGCTCGTTTTCACTAAAACTGTCTCGATATCTCTCCAGCGCTTAAATTCAGAAGCCCAGGCCTGCAGCTATCATGGCGAAGGCCCGGGTAATGGATGGCACTCCCATAACCCTGGGCTTTATTTTGAAAGGGTTTATTGCAAGGGAAATTTACTTTGTGTTATTATGTATTTTCTTGTTATTATGTATTTTGTATGTATCATTATGTATTTTCTTGTTATTATGCGTTATTTTGTCTGTACAGGGAAACTTGTACCCTATTTATTTTTTTGCCAAGACTAACTTCGCAGAAAATGTGGGAGTTCCACTGAGTTCATTTTTATTTAAGTTTTACAAGTCAACATCACTTCCACCATGAACTATAATACACCCTTGGGACACACAATTTAGAAGAGAAGGCTCCGAACACACTTGCTAATGAATATCCCTTTTCCCTAGGAAGGGTTTCCAGTGTTTAGATCACTCAGAGTCACTGACCAGTGACCTGTCCTCGCCTTCCTGACAAGCTCCTAAGGCGTGCGCCGCGCAGGTATTAAAGCAGAGACAGGGCTCCGCGTCCCCGACCTGCCCAGGTCTGCACCGAGGACACTCACCTCCTCCTTGTCGCTCTGACGGAGGTGGTTGCAGCGGTCCAGGAAGCAGTGCCCACCCATGATCCACTCCTTTTGGACAAGGCTCTGGAAACCGAAAATGGTTCGACAGTGGGGGTCCATCATCACTTGCACCAGAGAAGAAATGAGGCAGCAGAGGTCGGAGGCGTTGTCCTCTGTGGTGGGTGGGGCAGGGGGTTGCAGGGCAACAGCGCAGAGAGGAAAGAGGGGACCAAGTGTTAAAAGAGCTACAGAGGGTGCAGGTGAAAGCAGGGCCCCACACCTACGTCTATCCCGACAGTCAAGTTCTAATTCCCAAAAAGGCTGGGCCATTGGTGGCAAGAGGTAACGTGTTCAGCTTGAGACACTAACGCTTCTGGCCTGGCTGGCACCGGCTCCAGCACACACTGGCACTAATGATGGACTCCTTACTGGTGAATAGATCCAACACGCAAACCCAGTGTCAGCATGCGGGCGGGTCAGATGCACCACACAATGAGGGCACAGGTATGGCGGCTTGCTGGGCTCCACAGACCAAGTTTAAAACCCTTTCAGCTGGGGTCAGGATCACCATCCCTGAACTCACTGTTTCACGGTTCAGCTGCCTCTCAGCCACCTTTCCTCCACTATCTCTGCTTTGGAGAAAGCATAATATTCCTGAATTGCACCAAAATGCTCTCTGATTGTCAGCTCCATGGCTCCGTCCATTTTTGTCTGAGAGCATGGAGGGGCCTGCCTAGCCTAGAGGTGAAACTCTCCCTGGTTAAGTATAAGCCACGTGTCCACCCCTCGGGCGATGGTACAAAACTCACATGATGAAAACTGCTCATATCCTTGTTCACCATCCATCACTCACAGCAAATAGCAACATATGTCTCTATCTGGGCATTTGTCTGAAGAGTTTTACAGTCCTGAAAGTCAAGGTCTACATCCTCATAGTTTCTACTTTATGAAAAGAAGTGCCACTCAAGTTGCTATTTTAAAACATCCATGAGGACGATGGTCTGCTAGTCACAGGGTTAGACAAACTTCAGAATGAATCCTAAGTAGGGAGGCGTTTGCACTGTTAACCTCTCCTGTGACCCTGAGACCAGGAAGCACTCCAGGACCAGGCTTACTGTGCTCCTATATCTCCTCCAGGAAAATAAGACTAAACTGTGGGAACACAAGGGTTCAGAAGAAACAGATTTTTTTTTTTTTAGAAACAGATTTTTATATTCGTCTTTCTTTAGAAACAAGTTTCAGTTTTCAAGAGAATCTTCCTTCTTGCGTATGAAGTATGTTATCAGTACACCTACAAGTCCCAGGAAGAGTGGCTAGAGAGTAAGATTTCAGAGAAGACACAGCTCCGCTGTCCGTCAGGGAGTGACGCACAGCTCAGCCTCATACGCTGACCATTCTCACTTCACTCTGCGCACCCCTGGGGTTGTGCAGTCTGACCTGGGTACTTGCACTTCTCAGCGCCCCCAGTCTTTATCCCTCCTTTTCACCAGTTACTCGGTACTCTGTTTGGCCGCTGTTAACCAGATCTTTTTCAATAACACCCTTATGCCGGCTCTCTCTCAAACTCAATAGGGTGTAAACTTCTAGAAGGCAGCAGCATAGAGCTCCATATGTAGGAGTGCTCAGTCCACGTGTTAAAATTTAAGTCAGAGGGTACAGAAGCCACAGGCTGACACATTTCCGGTCTGCTCACAGAAGCTAACTCCCAGGAGTCTGACACTCTCCTAGAGAGTGTCAGAAAAATGATAAAAGCTTGAGGGTATGGAAGCACGAGACACTCTGCTTAAAGCATGGGGCCACAAGAAATTTAAATATTCAAAATGGCAGATAACAATTTAGCTCAGATCTAACCAATCCCAGCAACAATCTTTGTTGCACGAGGCTTATACATTCTGGGCGTGTATGTCCGGTCCACATGTACAGCAACTTCAGTCCACTGAGGAAAAGGAAATCGTGGACCACACAGTTTCTACAACAACTGCACAAAGCTGTCAGACACAAAGATGTAGAAATAAGAATTAAACCATCCATGAGTCTCTTCATACAAAAAAGGTCATCCAAACTTTAACTGAGTTAGTATAAAACAAAACCCCAAAATATCAGGAAATGTGAGCTTTGGTAAAGATACCAAACAATTCCTTCTTGGGCTGAGAATATGTCTGCCAAGTTCCAAGTGAAGGAATTTATTTTTAAACTATAACAATGAAATCCAAGGGAAGGATTCCAAGGTCAGGGTAAAAAGTATGGGAAGGATTTCTACACTAGCTCACTCCTTTTACAAGACAATTCCACTTACATAAACCTCCATATACAGAAACAGAACCCCAAGTAGAAGAAAAAGGAAACCACCCTTTGTGCTTTAAATGTATTACCTAAAAGAAGAACGTTCATGTTTTGGGCTTCTAGACATTCTATAATCTCTACTGCTTTTTTCAGGCAGCGCCTATATAGGAGAGAGACAAGTAAAACAGATATTAGATCTTGAGCTTGGTATCGTGAACAACAAGAAATTTAGAGACCATCTAACTTGATCTTCAGTTTTCCATCTCATTTACTGTCTCATACTAAAATTCTCCAGAAAAGAAACAAATTATTGTTTATACTATTCAGGCACTGCAAGACATTCATCTGCTTATTAGAAACTTATAATTTTCAGAAGGGAATTCCAAAGTCGGACGTAAAAAAAATGCTCTTAGGTGATTCATAAACTGGGAATTCTTACTGCAGATTTACACCTGAGTGTGGCAGTGAGTCCTAGTAAGACCCTAAAATGTCTATATCTGGAGGCTGTGCTACAGGCTGATTTTGTTTAACTCAAGATCATTGGCTAAATGTATCCGCCTATCTGGAAAGGCCCACTGTGCCCCCAAATCCCTTTGTCTCTCTAGACACTCTATTCCCTTTGAAACTGCTGCCACCATCAGCAGCTCCACCTTCTGGACTGATAACCCTGCCTCGGGGGTGCCTCCCCCAGGCTCTTTACCCGATTATGGACGTGCACCTTCTCTACAAGCCCCACAGAAAGAAAGGGCCTCTTATTTTACAGCATCTATCACAATACTTGCAATTATATATTCAAATTATGGGACATGCAGCAGGCTCGTCAAAACCTATTTGCTAAGAAGGGTTTGGAGGCCTGCGGCTCCTCTGCACAAACCAGGCGGGTCTGAGGGAGAACGCAGAGCGAGGGGAGAGAGGGGCCTGCCCCGTCCTCAGCGGTGCCCCGGGGCTGGAGCCATTCTCTCGCTGGCTCTCACCCCAGAGTCGCGCCTGTTCTGTGCCTCCCTCTGCCCTCGCCTCTGTTTAAGGGCAACAGAGAGAAGCTATTCGAAATAGGAAGTAGGACAGGGAATAAAGTTTTGTTCTCTCAGAATCTCTACTTAATCCCCAAAATGAAAAAGACTAATTGGCATTCATTACACTAAAAAAAACCTAAATATGTAAGAGACATAAAAGATACAGAATTCTTCTAAAAAAGTATTCAATAAAAACTCAGCATCTGGGAATTCCCTCGCCGTCTAGCGGTTAGGACTCCGTACTTTTACTGCAAGGGTGCAGGTTAAATCCCTGATTGTCACCAACCGCCCTTCCCCCCCAAAATAAAAACAAAACCGAAAAACTCAGCATCCCCCCACCTTCCCAACCCCCAGCCTCCTCCCTGGAGGTGAGCACTGCAGCTCAGTTAGAATGCTGGGGTCCCACACCCCGTTTTATGCAGCCTTCCCATCCCTGGTCCGTAGTCTCAGGAGCAGATTTGTGTGGGCAGGTAGCATATTCGTAAATTCTGATCAGACATGCACAGAAATAATAAATAACGAATGTAAAATCCAGCTGAGCCCTGAACAGAACATGTGACCTAGAATATTTAACTGTGAAATAGAAAACAGTTACATTATTTGTCAGTTTGCTTTACTACTTTGCTTTACGGAACTGTGAAATTTACGAGCAAAACAACGCCTTTAAATACCTGATTATGTCCAGCCAGCTGCTACTTTCCAGCAGGGAAAACCATTTGATGTCTGTGTCCCAAAATTCAGTACTGTTATCTGAAAAGAAAGGAAACAGAGTGAAGAAGTCGGGCACTGTTTGCTGACACACCGCTGTAGAACCTGTGCTGCTCACTGGCATGGCCAGGCTCCGTTTAAGTAAAGCGCGTTTCAAGCCTTCAGCTGAAGTGGCTTTTGAACTGTAAACCTCTGGAAGGGTGTGGTAGTCAAAACCAGACTTTTTTTGCACAAGTAAAAAAGTGCCCTACAATCTGTCTACCAAGCCATGGTCACTCTCTAACTTGACAAGGAGAGAAACATGCTTTAGGCAGACACAGTCAACATTCAGCCTGCTGCTCTTAGAAGAGGAAGATGCAACAGGCCATGTCCTGATGCCGTGGAAACTTGAAGGGAGAGCTAGCTTCCACTGGAGTCTTAAACACACACACACGTTATCCTGCACACTGGACACAACCTCCCAACCCAACTGGAGACAGAAGTGCTGCATAAGTCTATGGCATGTGAAAGTTGCAAACTCAAATCAGTGAGAAGGCAGATACCCCTGCCAGTACTGGATGGTGACCAAAGAAGTGGAGAATCACAGTCCTGGATCAACCAACGCAATTTCTTACTTCTCCTTTCTGTGTGTTCCAGTTAGAGGTGCACACTGGTTTCCCTTGGTGTCACAGTCATCTTTGTCTCCAGTGCCTGGCATAGCTGGTGTGTATAATGCAAATGCAACACACCTTGGCTGCATGACTGAGTAAATCCCAAGTCAGACCACTAGGCCAAAAAGGAAAAGCTGGGAAACTGCCAATAAGCATGACAAATCTCAGAGGGTAAACACGCATTCAAGAGTAAAGAGAGAGGGGGACATATGTGTGTCAATGGCTGATACATGTTGATGTATGGCAGAAACTAACACAATATTGTAAAGCAATTATCCTTCAATTAAAAATAAATACATTTGAAAAAAAGAGTGAAGGGAGGGAACTTCCCTGGTGGTCCAGTGGCTAAGACTCATCCTTCCCAATGAAGGGGGCCTGGGTTCGATCCCTAGTCAGGGAACTAGATCCCACATGTTGCAACTACAGAGTCTGCACGCCTCAGTTAAGAGTCTGCATGGCACAACTAAAAGATTTCACATGCTAAAAGAACATCAGAGATCCTGTGTGCTGCAACTAAGATCCAGTGCAGCTTGACACATAAATTTATGAATAAAATATCTTTTTTTAAAAAAGAGTGAAGGTAATAGGGAATTCCCTGGCAGTACAGTGGTTAGGACTCAGCGCTTTCACTGCTGCAGGCCTGGGTTCAATCCCTGGTTGGGGAACTAGATCCCATAAGCCACGTGGTGCCACCAGAATAAAGGAGTGAAAAGAATCAACAGGTGACCGACTGGGGAATACAGGTACTGCATAGTTCTACAACTTCTAAAGGGAGAAGCCCAACGCTCACTGCTAGGGAAGGAAGAGAGGAGAAGGGTGGCTCTGTGTTCATTGCTCTGAGAAGGGGCAATGGGACAAGAGCCCAGGAGAAAATGGTGGGAGGAAGTGTGGCCAGGGCCGCCCGCCCCATGGTAACCGGCCCCTCTGTTCTGTGACCCCCACCCCCACAGCCGTGTCCGACCACGAGGAACCCAGGGACAAGGCATCGCCTTTCACCCGAGCCATGCAGCACGTCTTTTTCCAGGTGACAGCGAGTTTTGGCTCAGTGTTCTGCTCACCTATCAGAAACAGCTGTTTGAACTTAGAGTAAGCCATCTGGATTTCCTGCAGGGACAGGAAGTTGCTTGAGAGGTCTTCAGTTTTAGCAGTCTCATAGGGGGGCCTGTGGACAGTCTTGTAAATCCTAGGTATCAGAAGGAATGAGAGATTAGAAGAGCAGGCTTGAGTCAGAAAGTTTGTTTCTCCTGCACACTTCCGAGGCGCCAGGATCTGTGTGCAGAGCTCCCACCGACTCCTCCCCAGTGAGGTAACTGCTGCCCAGCGGCCACTCCTGGTCAACCGGAGCCAGGAACTCAGGGACAAGGAGCAGAACCACCAAGTTTATAAGCTGAAAGAGCCAGGATGTGAACCAAGGCAATTTAACTCCTAAGTCCACTCCTTTTCTTGTTTTTAAACTCATCCAGTTTAGGGGTGAATAAAAACGTTTAACTTTTTTATTTTGAAAAATTTCAAACAGCCAGAAAAGAATAGCACAGTGACATCTATACCTTGACCCAAATTTGACAACTGTCAATACTAAAGCCATCAGACTGCTTCCCCCTAAAAGCTTCCGCCGTGTGTCTCTCAATACACTGCAGTTGATGCACTTCAGGACCATGTCATCCTGACTCTTTTTCCATTTAAAAACGACCTCGCTGAGCTGTATTCTCAGCACTCGAGGGCTTTATCAGTAGGTAAACTGAAATGGACTTACTCCCAAGAACTGTTCCCAGCTTCCCGGAAAACAACCGAGCCAACTAAACGATAACAAGATGTGCAACAGTGCTGACCTATCCACGAAGTTCTTCTGGATCTGCAACATGCCGTCATCCTGTTCTTTGGGCAGGGCCGACATTTTCAAGAGGGCGCATCCGTTGTGGCAGGACCAACACCATATCTGCAGAAGAGAAGGAAGGTTTTCCAGACATGATGTAAACCACTTTACAGAGGGCAGGTAAACTGAGCCATGAAATTCATACAGGGAAATTACACCTTCAATATGAAAGACCTGAATACAGGCAACGCTGTGATGCCAAGGAATCAATGTGTTATACTCACAACAAAAAAGACTGCTTTAGTCTTAGCACCACCACCACCACCTCAGGTCTAAGTAGTCACATTCAGACTCACTGATGGTCTAACATATACCTAATGACTTGGCTTTAGTGCTGGGAACCTGGAGGATGATGATAAAATCATCATCATCATTACTGCTACTGTTATGATTATTATAATAGATGCTATTATTACTATAACCTTCAAGGCTATCGCTGGGGTAAAGCTCATTATTTCAGGATTTTACATGAGTGAAGTCATTTGATTCTTACAACCACACTCAGACGGGTATGAGTACTAGCCCCACTAACAACAAGAAATAGGGATGGAGAGGCTGAGAAACTTCCCCAAGTTGCACACAGCACAGCAATGACTCTGAAGGCCCTTCTCTACTGGGATGGTCAAAAGCGGGCAGCTCCCATCATTACAGAAAGTTCAAACTAGAAAGAATGGACAGCTGGTTATTCAACATACACTGATAAGAGACTTGCACATGCAAGACACTGAATTTGGTTGTGAGAAGCTGGAAAGAAGGCTAAGATACGTTGTCTACCTTCAGAGGGCTTTATACTCCAAAAAGGGAAATAAATTTGCAAATCTAATAGGAAGCAGAATGTGGTAAACCACAGGAGAAGGGAATTGCAATGAACAACAAAGGGCGGGCAACAGAGGAAGAAATCATGTGACTGCCTGTAAGTGACAGAGTCAAGTGTTTTAAGCATTTTTCTAGAGATGGGGGGAGTTTCATTGTTTGTTCTGTTGCACAGGACCAGAAGGAGATTAGAAGTGACTTGGGGGCAAAGTAATGTCATCTGCCAGTAGAACCTGAAACGGAGGAGAAGGCAGGCTGGTTGGAGCAGCTGTGGATTTTGAGCCTGTGTAAAGGTCTGGTTAAGGGTTTGGACAGGGAGGCCTAGCGTGCTTCGATTCATGGCGTCGCAAAGAATCGGACACGACTGAGTGACTGAACTGAACTGAACTGAAAGCCCAGCCTGCTCTGCTGACCAAGCCTTTAGGCCAGAAGTCAAAGGTCAACAGAGAGGATTTCAGCTGTCCAGAGAGGGCATCCTCTTGTGAGTCACCTGCAACGTAAATATTAACCATACACAGGAATGCCAGCGGCAGCCTGGGCTGGAGATGAGCAGACAATCCAGGCAATACTCCGCACTACACTCAGAAAGGGGAACTGGTTTGGGGTTTCAGAGGAAGATGGTAAATTAGTACTGGGTGTGTTGGGTGTCTAGTGCCCACAGGACATCTGTGTGGAGAGACTGAGGAGGCGCCAAGGTGAGGGGAAGGCAGGACTGCGGACACGGGAGCCGACTGCCAGCTACGGAGGCAGAGCTGCTGAGGGACACACAGCTGCCTCATGAGCTGCCAAAGCGAGCGCAGAGCCTGAGATTCCTGGCGAGGCAGAAGTGTTCCAACACAGACAAACCACAGGCCCTTTGCTGCCCTCTTACTCCCCTCTCCAGCGTCACACTCTGCCCTCAGCCCAGGCACTCCTGCCCGCTGGGGGGTGTGGCTCACTCTGAGAAAGGGGGACCCTCTTAGCCATGACTGGTGACAGGTTCTAGGAAGTCACGTGTTCTCATCCTCTTTATCTCCTCTCCTGGGGCAGAAAGAATCTGCTCTTGGTAGTAGCCAACCATAGCTCATTTTCCCCACTGGGGCTCAACTGTAACCATCTCCTCTCAGCTCAGGCACAAAAGGGCCTTCTCTATTTGAAACAGTAAATAGAAAGCAAGCAACATTCTTGGTCAGAGAGAGACTTCTCATAGGAATTCAGCAGAAGACACATGAGTTCCCCTATTACTATCTGTACAATTTCTGTCTGGGAAAGGGCCACAGGTTCTTCGTATGAAGGACTTGACAACAGACAAGAATCAGTTTGATGATCCTGTTTATTTTAAAAAGGGGATAAATCCCCCCATTATTTGCTAAGTCTCCTTTGTTTTTGGTCTTTTTAATTGAAGTATACCTGATGTACCAAATTAAGTTACAGATGTACAATACAGAGAGACAATTTTTAAAGGTTATACGCCATTTATACTTACTATAAAATTTTGGCTATATTCCCCATGGTGTACAATATATTTAATGCTAATATCTTTTATACTCTGTGTGATGGAGTGGAAACCAACCACGGAAGTGTCTGTCTCAGGGAAAAGCACCCGTGAGACTGACCTGAGAGCTGAGCTACGTGCTATCTTCATGGAACTGAAAGAGTGAACGACAAACTAGGGGTGTTCTGACTTTGGTATCTGGCAGACATTCATTTTGAAGAAAAAAACAAAACAAAACCCAACAACTTTAAGGAAAATATCTGCTCCTTGTTCCTTGGAAGAAAAGCTATGACAAATCTAGACAGTGTATTAAAAAACAGAGATATCACTTTGCTGACAAAGGTCTGGATAGTCAAAGCTATGGTTTTCCCAGTTCATGTATGGATGTGATAGTTGGACCACAAAGAAGGTTGAGCATTGAAGAATTGATGCTTTTGAACTGTGTGCTGGAGGAGACTCTTGAGAGTCACTTGGACAGCAAGGAGATCAAACCAGTCAATCCTAAAGGAAGTCAACCCTGAATATTCACTGGAAGGACTAATGCTGAAGCTGAAGCTATAATACTTTGGCCACCTGATGCAAAGAGCTGACTCAATGGAAAAGACCCTGATGCTGGGAAGGATTGAAGGCAGCAGGAGAAGGGGGCGACAGGATGAGATGGTTGGATGGCATCACTGACTCAAAGGACTTGAGCTTGAGCAAGCTCTGAGAGATGGTGAAGGTTCTGGGGAAGCCTGGTGTTCTGCAGTCCATGGGGTCACAAAGAGTCAGACATGACTGAGTGACTGAACAACAACAAAGAAAACAACTGACAATTTGTTGCCAATGATAAAAGTTGAACTTTCCAGCAAAAATTAGAATTTTGGAAGACTAGTCTCTGTCTTTTTAGTTGAATGAATTCCCAATATTCAAAGACTTTTCTGATGAGATAGGGATGATAGTAACAAATGTGATCTGTATCTAAGAAAGCATGTCAATATTTGAACATAACCTAGTGAGTTAATATTTTCTTAATGACCAATGTATTATGCTTTTTAAATCATGCATGTTTTAAGATCCATTCAGAGTACAAGACAGACCAATGGATATTAATGCAGTGAATGAAAAGTTCATTGATTATGTTTTCAGATTCTTTATTGCAATTAACCTTTACAAAACCACCATTTATCAATTTTTTGTGTACCATCATATTATCTGACAAGGCTATTAAATACTCCTTCCTTTCCCAAATGCATATCTGTGTAAGGCTGGATTGTCTTCATACACTTCAGCCACACCCAACACACCGCAACAGACTGAATGAAGGAAAGGGGATAAAAGAAGGCAGTTGTCTATTTTCAAAAACGTACAACAGTACTATCCTACTTTTTGTTTTGGACAATATAGTTATTTATTATAGAAATACTTATGTTAACATCTAATGAGTTTATTACTAAAATAAACATTAAACAATTTTCCAGTTTTAGTTTCTAATATGGCAAATATCAACAGATACAACCACATAAACAAAAAGTCTTCGACATCCTCAATGATTTTTCAAGAGTGTAAAGAGTTCTGAAACCAGAGAGTTTGAAAACAGCTGCATACATTTAGAAATAGGGAACACTCACATAAAAACCCATATCTCTGATTTCTCCTGAGAAGTCTGGGCACCTGGTAAGATCAGGCCCATGCTCCCACATGGCACAAACAGGCCGGCACAGAAGAGCAGGCAGCCCTTCATGCAGGCAGAGGGTCTCCGGCTCATCACAAGGACCACACTCATTGCCTGCCCAGCCTGCAGGCACTGCTGGGACTGGGACCGCTGCTGAGATACCTCACCTCCCATTACAAGAGTGACCTCTGTGGGGCACCAGCCATGTGCTCGGCCCAGCATTTATCTGTGATTCTCATTCTGTACTCAATTCCCTGCAGGCTTGGCAACTCCCAACCACCAATTAGAAACTGAAATAACTGCCAGAGTCTTGCTTTCTTTGATCAGCGACACGTGAAATATGGCTCCCATCCCAGTCTGTTCTGTGAAAACTAAGTAAGTCTCCACGCTGTCTCTGGGCGGGAACTCAGCCATGCCCATTCAAGATTAACAGAGAGACAGAAAAGGATCTGAAACCCTACAACCCTTGGAGGGGACGGTTCAGCCTCGAAACAATTTAGATGTTAAATTAGGCTGGCTTTCCACACCAGCTGGGCCTGAAATCCTCCTAAAGCTCTTTAAAGATGTCTCTGCTAAGAGCCCCAGGGCCTCTGGGAAAACTTCAGAACTCTGTCCCCGGGGAGCTTCCTGTCGAAGGGGCTCCTCTGGGGAATTCTGAAGGTATTTTTAGATTGCTCTCAGGCTGAGGACAAACTGTTTAATACCAAAGCCAAGGGCTTTAAGGAGGATAATCTGCCAGGACAGACCAATGAGAACCCCAGCTTTCAGGGTTTCCAGGTGCACTTACTGGTATGCCACGACCCTGGAAGAACGCTATGTCCTCTTCGAGAAGAGGGGCGGGGACGACAAAGTATGCCGGCAACCTAGAGGAAAGAGATGTCATCGGTTTTAGTACCGGAGTTAATTCATTAAATATGAATGCTCGCCATCGATGAACACAGGAAGTTGTGCAGACAGTCTTTACATGGACTGTATCTCCCTGTTAAGAACCAGCGCAGATAAACTGTCTCTGTCCAAATCAGTCAGGAATCTGAGTTCATATCCCAGCTCTGCCTCTGATTCTGTGTAACCCTAGGTAAGTTACCGCACCTCTCTGGGTCTGTTGCCTCATGTATAAAATGAAGGGAATTGGACATCTGATATCTAACAGTGTATGAATTCTTTAAAAAAAATTTTTTTTAATGGGAGGAAAGTTGTTTTACAATATTCCCTCCCTCTTGAGCATCCCTCCCTTCCCCCCACCCCTCCCCTCTAGGTCATCACAGAACGCCAGGCTGGGCTCCCTGTGTTACACAACAACCTCACTAGCTCCCTACTTTACACATGGTAGCGTGCATACATTGATGCTTCTTCCTCCATTTGTCCCACTCTCCTTCCCCTCCTGTGTCCACAAGTCCATTCTCTATACATCTGTGTCTCCATTCTTGCCCTGCAAATAGGTTCATCAATACCAATTTTCTAAATTCCTGAGTATAAGAATTCTGAAACTGGGAGGGATCTTTCTCATCATACAGAGACAATATAAGTACCTGTGTTGACCTGAGTCAGACTAACATGAAAACCAATAATTATGATGACTACTGCCCAGACATTTTATCAAGTGCTCGAACAATGTTTAACTGCTTACCGTATGTCAGACTGTTCTAATTACTTAACGTGAATTATTCATTTAATCCTCCCACTAACGCTACGAGGTATGTGTACTAGTATTCATTCCCATTTCACAGATAAAGAAACAGAGCTCTACTCAGGCCCTTTCCAGGTTATACAACTAGTAAGAATTCGTGGAGCTGGAACCGGGACCCAAGCAGTATGACTTCAGTTTCTAAAGAATAAAATAAATTTAGGTTCTAAAAATAACAAACCTGTCAAGTAGTAGGATGTAGCAGAGCTAGGTTTTTAGAGCTGCAGAGGTCAGAGATATACAGGGACACTATCTCTTCCTCTAATTAGGAGATATAGGTTTCTATTAAAAAGACCTCCTGAGTTCTACCATTGTGGAGCTATAAACAGCTTTCACTCAAAAAGCTTAAAGGAAGGACGAGAAGGAAGAGGGTGTCTATGGTATAAAAACTACAACGGCAAACAATTGGATGGTGTTTGTGTGCACACCCCTAGTTTGAATTAAGTTTCTTAAGTACCAGGGCATGGGAAAGATGGATTTTCCGAGTTAAAGAGATCAGAATTTGAATGGGATCAAGTCATTAGATCTAATCAATTCATAGGGGATGAAGCAATAGTTTAAACATCACCATGGTGATGTAATCATCAAATCCACACTGTAGGGAAAAGATCAGACAAATGGCCTGGTTTCTTCAAGTAAACAAGCAAGAAAAAGATAACAGTATGAGAGTCGATAGCTTATTTGAAAATTGTGATAATGGTTTTATGATTATGTTTATAAAAAGTCCTTAATCCTTAGAGATGTAAAACCGAAATATTTATGAATGAAATATGATGAGCTCTAGGATTTATTTCAAAATAGTAAGGGCGGGGGTGGGGGTGGAGTAGAGGCATAGAGACTAGCCATGAGTCAGTAACTGCTGAAGTTGGGTGATGAGTAAAAGGAATTCATCAAATTCTCTTCTATACTGTTTGAAGTTTTCAATTAAAAAAAAACCTAACTCTTAACGGTAATTAAAAAGAACAAAGCTTCCATAATATGTGAGGCAAAATCAGGTTGAGAACCACAGGTCGAGGCTAAGATATTAACACATCAAACCATTAAAGCTTAGAAGAATTATTTGACTTTTTGAGATTTTGAAGCATTCAGGGTATTTCCTTCAGGTCTGCTTGAGTGGGTGGGCTTCTTCAGGTGCTGTTACTGACGCAAAAACCTCTTCACAGATCAACAGCTTTCAAACTCAAGCTGCCTGTTAAAGTCACATGGGAAGACTGAAAGAGTCCCAGTGTCCAGGATGCACGCAGAACTACTAAATAGCAGAGATGTAAAAGCTCTCCAGGTGTGCACAGAGGATGAAAGCTGTTGTTCTAGAAGCTCCTGCACATCAGGGGTGCACAGAGGATGAGAGCTGTTGTTCTAGAAGCTCCTGCAGATCAGGGGTGCGCAGGGGATGAAAGCTGTTGTTCTAGAAGCTCCTGCACATCAGGGGTGCACAGAGGATGAGAGTTGTTGTTCTAGAAGCTCCTGCAGATCAGGGGTGCGCAGGGGATGAAAGCTGTTGTTCTAGAAGCTCCTGCACATCAGGGGTGCACAGAGGATGAGAGCTGTTGTTCTAGAAGCTCCTGCAGATCAGGGGTGCGCAGGGGATGACGGTGCTTAGAAGGAAGCAGATTCTCCAGCCCCACCTGGACATCTAGAATCAGAAGCTATGCTTTCACCAGCTCCCAGGTGACGGGGCCACACAGTCAACCATGAGAAGCATGGCCCTAGACGGCAACTTACAAACAGACCGCTTTTCCCCAAACCTTTCAGAAGAATCACCTGTGGGCTTCATTTATGAGCAGGTTCTTAGCTCCTTCCCCAGGGGCCCATGAGGTGGGGCCACACTGCCTTAAAAATCTACATGCCCTCCGCTACTATGGTGAGGGTGAGTATTTTACAATGTTGGTGAACCAGTTAATTTTTTCTTATAAAGTCTTTCACCACAGTGGGGGAAAATGTCAGAATCCAGTGTATTAGCATGTTTATATGCAGTCACTGGGGATTCCCAGGTGGCGCTAGTGATAAAGAACCTGCCTGCCAACACAGGACACGTAAGGGATGCGGGTTTGATCCCTGGGTCAGGAAGATTCCCTGGAGGAGGAAATGGCAACCCACTCCAGTATTCTTGCCTGGAGAATCCCATGGACAGAGGAGCCTGGTGGACTACAGTCCATGGGGTATCAAGGAGTCGGACACGACTGAAGCGACTTAGCACGCAGTCACTGAGAAATGGGCACAAATGGGCAGCTCTGCACCACTGGGGGGTCTGTGACATACCCTCCTGTCCCAGTGAACTCGAGGTGGCTCTACGGAGGCTCTGCCGTTAGACTGCCAGCATTTACAAGCAACTCACCCTCCTCCTTGGAGAGTGCTCATTTTGTCATTAGGATGAGTTCTGAAGACAAAGTAAACAGCCTCTCCAAACACAAGCTGACTTCCTCAAGGAAAGTTGTAGGACCCTCTCAGGTACCAGGGTGAGGGAACCCCTAGAGCAACAGCCCCAGGGCAGCAGTGTCTTCCTTGGCAGCGTCAGCTTCTCGGCTCCTGGACCACACACTCCCTACAGGGCCGGGGGACCTTCTCTGCCTTCTCAGGGAGGTGGGAGGAGGAAGGCTTTTCAGGAGAAGGCGAAGTAGACCCTCAGTTCCTGATTCTTATCCAAGCTGACTGGGGTCCCTCCTCTAACCACTGGGGCTTGTGTTAATTCATTCATTTTGGCCCCTATCTACTGAGTGGGTCTTATGAGTCAGGCACTATACATGGTAATGAGGGTAGAGAGATGAATAAAGACAGTGTCCTTGATTCCCCAGAACTGCTGGGCTGTGGAAACAAACATGAACCAAATGGCAATAGGTGCTCAGTCATGTCCGACTCTTTGTGACCCCACGGATTGCAGCTCGCCAGGCTCCTACAGATAAAAATAAACTCCAAGCCAGAGGAGTTGCAGGGAGACAGGCATATGGTGCAAGGAAAGCCCTCCCAGAAGACCTCGCCTAGTCCTGGGAAGACTCCCTAAAAGAGACGCCTGAGCAGAGATCTGACTGACAACGTGGAGGTAACTCCTTTGCGCAGCCCGAAGTGAAAGGAGCGTCCCAGACAGGAGACCACACGGGCAAGGCCCACGGGAAGGGTCGGGGGCTGGAGGGGTGGTGCACGGAAAACTGAGAGATAGGCAGGAATCCAACCACGAAGGGCCTTGGAGGGCTGTCAGAAGTTTCATCTTCCCTGTCATGCACAGTGAGGAGCACTGACGCAGGGGAGAGGACAGTGAGAAGCCTGCTGGATCCACCTGCTCAACCTGCTCCATGCAGCACGGATGCTGGGGCCAGAGTGGCTGGGCGAGACCATGTAGGCAACTACCGCGTGGCCCAGGTGTGAACCAAAGCATAGCTTCTCCTGTATCATTCTAATGGGGCAGAAAAGGGGGGTGTTGGGGAGGGGAGCCTGGTTGGGGCAGTTTCGGGGAGTGTGTTTGCACTGAGTGCTCTGAACACCAAACCTTGCTCAGGCTCCATCCTCCCTGCTGACCACTAATTAGAAACCCCCACCCCAACCCCGACACACTGCTCTGCCCACCTTCTCTACCTGGTGTATTTCTGCTGTGTTGACACCTATGCCAACACCAGTGACTCTAATCAGGAAGCGGCAGGATTTTAAAAAACAACCCTGGGAGTGGGGCTGCCTTCTCTCACTGTCAACATCACATTACAAAAATCACCTCCGAGGAGCAGGGGTTTTTGATCTCCTTCTAACTAGCTTTCCCTTCGCACGCTTTGTGACTGTGAAGAGGCGCAAGGAGGCGTGAGGGATGTGTGTGTGATCCCACACTTGTCCTGCAGGCCCTGCCCCACCATCACCCTGGTGTGTGCCTTAACGAGAGGGCTAACCGTATAAATGTCTAAGACTGATCAAAGTCAAAACAAAAACACCAGTACAGCACATTAACGCATAAATACGGAATTTAGAAAGATGGCAACGATGACCCTATATGCGACATAGCAAAAGAGACACAGATGTAAAGAACAGACTTTGGACTCTGTGGGAGAAGGCGAGGGTGGGATGATCTGAAAGAATAGCACTGAAACATGTATATTACCATATGTGAAACAGATCGCCAGTCCTAGTTCGATGCATGAGACAGGGTGCTCGGGGCTGGTGCACTGGGATGATCCTGAGGGATGGGGTGGGGGGGGAGGTGTGAGGGGGGTTCAGGATGGGGAACACATGTACACCCATAGCAGATTCATGTCAGTGTATGGCAAAAACCACTACAATATTGTAACGTAATTAGCCTCAAATTAAAATAAATAAATTAATTAAAAAAAAAAAACTGGGGGGGAGGGGGGGGAAAAAAAAAAAACTGATCTGCTGACAAGGCCCCTCAGAACGAAATGCTCTAGAAAAATAGATTTTTGGAAACTGTTAACAGGGTGTTGAGGATTGTGTTCCAAAATGATAAGATTCAAGTTTCCAAAAAAAGGGTGACGCAGAGTCATCCTTTAAAAATGTAGGTCAGACCACATCACGCCTCTCTGCTCAAGCTCCTCCGCTCTGCGCTCTAAATTCTGGAAACCTCCCCGGCAGTCAGCACCCAGCTGGTCCTCTCCTCTCTGATCGCACCCCCTACCGCTCCGCCCCCTGCTCAGTCCTCTCCAGCCCCTGGGTCCCTCACTGTTCCTCACACCACCACTCAATCCCACCTCAGGGCCTCCGCCCATGCTGTCCCCTCTGCCTGACCCACCCTCCCACCAACACCTCCGGCACGCCCCAGCCCCTCGCCTGATCTACTTTTCTCTTCATAGCACTTGAAGTGAAAATGAAAGTATTAGTCACTCAGTTGTGTCTGACTCTGTGACCCCATGGACTGTAGCCCTCTGTCCATGGGATTTTCCAGGCAAGAATATTGCCATTCCCTTCTCCAGAAGATCTTCCCCACCCAGGGATCAAACCCAGGTCTCCTACACTGCAGACAGATTCTTTACCATCTGAGCCACCAGGAAAGCACTTATTACCTTTCAATACACTGTCATTACTCTTAAGGGTTTCTTAAAAAAGCACAGTATCGATGTGGAGAAAGTGAAACCCTCAATTGCTGTGGACGCGAGTGTAAAAATGGTGCAGTGGCTGTGGAAAATAGTCTGGCAGTTCCTCTTAAGGTTAAATGCAGAGTTACTATATGACCCAGCAATTTCACCCCTAGGAATACACCCAAAAGAACTGAAAATACGTCCATATGAAACCTTATACTCATGTTCACAGCAGCATAGTCACAATAGCCAAAAAGTGAAAACAATTCAATGTCCCTCAACTAATGAACGGATAAATAAAATACGGCATACCCATACCATTAAATATTATTCAGCAGTAATAAAAGAATGAAATTCTGGTATCTGCTATGACATGGATGAGCCTTGATGACATTATGTTAAGTGAAAGAAGCCAGGCACAAGGGCCACATATTACATGGTTCCATTTATGTGAACTGCTGAGGACAGGCAAACCTACAGAAACAGAAAGTAGATGAGCCGTGGTCTAGGGCTGGGGCAGGGAGGCTGGGGATATGGGGATATCCTGGGGATGATGAAAATGTTCTAAAATTGACCAGGGTGATGGTTTCAGGAGATGTAAGAAACACAGGTTGGATCCCTGAGTCGGGAAGATCCGATGGAGGAGGGCATGGCAACCCACTCCAGTGTTCTTGCCTGGAAGATTCCATGGACAGAGGGGCCTGGTGGGCTACAGTCCACGGGGTCACATGGAGTCAGACACGGCTGACTGGGCCACTGAGCATACACGGCTGCCCAACCCTGTGAACGTACCGGAAACCACGACACACTTCACGTGGACGAACTGGTACGGCACACGAATTCAATCTCAACAAATCTGTCAAAAAGAAACACATGGTGCCAAGAGCTTACCTTTCACAGACTTTATAGCCTTCATTGACACTCACTGCCTTGTACTTCATGTTGCCTTTGGTCCGCTCCAGCTCCCGAAACCAGTCCTGAAGTGTGTCAAACATTATGGCGTGCTTCTTGGGGTCCGTAGCTAACAAAACAAATGGAAAGAGACATAAAACCTTGTCGTGAAGCCCTGGTGTTCTAATGCTGTGAAAGTGGCTCCTTGGGCCCCAACTTCCTCCACAAGGCCCATTTTTATCCCTGCAGAATGAACTCACTGCTTCATCCTAACCTTGTTCCCTTCTCTCTGTCATTCATCCAAAATTATGAGCGAGGCTCTGTCTTTTTGTACCAGGGGAAAGGAGCTGTTCTCGTTCCATTCCTTGCAAAAGTAATTTATAGCTCCATTTAGAGTCATCTGACCATGAGATAATTTATATAACATAAAAAGATCCCGTGAAGCACTAAAAGACTGGCTTGGCACAAATGCTAAAATAATAAAATATTTTTAGCCCTACCCATGTGTGCATAAGATGGCAAACTCATTTGAACAGCATGTCAGATTCCTGAGTCTGAAGCCTCCTTGCCAAGAAGAGGAGTCCTCAGTGTGACACCTGGCTTCTGAAGGCCACAGACAAAGGAGATGGCCACGTTGAGGGTCGGGGCCCATAGGCCAAGGGCCACATCTCGGTGATGGGCACTTCCGCCCCTCACCCTGCCACTCCCTGCAAGGAGGAAGGGGCCAGGAGTGCTGCTCAGACAACCCAGCAGGTGTGCCCGTGGTCCTCTCCACAGCACTGCCTGATGCAGGTGACATGCGCCAAAACACCCTTGGGTGGTCACACAGATCAGTTCGTTCCAACCTGTGCACATCTTTAAAAAGCAAGCCGTCTGGGGAAAACAAAGTATTAAATTAAATGCCCACCTGCTCCTTTTAATAAAACCACATCATAGTACAAAGGATGATAATACAAACAATGATTTTTAAAAAACAGCAACAGTAATGAAGCTTATATAGCACTTAGGATGCCAGGCACTATTCTGAGCACCTTACATGTAATAAGCCAATCCTCACAACCCTATAGGGTAGGCAATATTATCTCCTTCATTCAGAAGTGGCACAGAAAGGTCAATTAACTTGTCCAAGGTCACATAGCTAGGCAATGGTAGAACTGGAATTCAAACCCAGGCAGCATAAAATTTTCCGTAAAGTTAACAGATATAAATAAACTTCCCCACAGACATAAGTAATACCAATATTCCTATTCAAGCATACTAGGTCATTTTCTTAGCAACACAGATAAGTTCTTCCCTAAAATGCCATGTCATAAACATTTAGGACCTTTCAGCCAAAGCACATTTGTGAATTATTAAACCTGAGGAAAATGAAAGATGTTCAGGTTGCAAAGCACCTATTTCTACAAACCCCTACACAATATAAAAACTAACTGGTCCCCTTGCACCTCTCAGTTATAACCTTTACTTTATCAAAAAAAGGAGGCTGTAAGGAGAAGAGAAGGATGCTGGAATTTGGATAGAATACAAGATGCTACATAGCTTGGACATTCTGGCACCAAAAAAGCTCCATAAGGTAATGAAACTGCCAGGGTCAGTCAAGGTAAGGGTTTTGGCACAGAGATCGACATCTGCTGGGGAGCTGGGATATCGTCCTGTGCTGGTCCAGACCAAGAGTCAGGATACAAACCAGAGGCAGAGCTCCTAAAAACGGTACGATTTTCACATGTAGACACAATAAACGTTTATACGGAGTACAGCAATCAACAAAGAGGTCGTGTTTTGTACACCTCATACTGCAACGCGCTGTTGTCAGCCAGCGCCCAGCTAATCAGCACGTACACGTATTGCTACCATGAAAAGATGGTTCACAGACAGGAACTTACTACATGAAGGCACAAGTTTTAGGTTCAGACTAATAGTAGTGCTAAGTACATTTTCATGTCAATGTAATTCTCTGGGCAGAATCTGCCCTGAATAAGCAGTTATACTCTCAATTAACCCTCAGTCAATGACTGCACCCTATGTGCCGTGCATTTAACAATGTACAGTCTTCAAAACCTTCATGGGAAGCATTAACACTACTGTTTTTTAAATGAGAAAACAGAGGCCCCAGGAGTTAAGTGCCATCCCCAGGGTCTAGGCTACTAGGCAGTTGGACAAAGATTTGAATTCAGGAGGGACAGACCTGGAAATTCACACATTTTCTGCAAGATCACCACCGTTCCCCAAATGCAGCCCACTCTCCCAGATATCTTCATCTCTGCACAGGCCAGTCCCACTGCCTCAAACACTCCTGAGTGCCTTTCGGATACTCCACAATCTCCAGCAGCAGCTCAGGCCTGGACTTTGCCCTCTGACAGCCCTCCATCCCCAGTGTGGCCAGTCCCTTCCACCAGAGCACACAACACTCCGACTGGCTGCTCTTCTTTCTTTTTCTGGCTGCGCCACATGGCGTTCAGGATCTAGTTCCCCAACCAGAGATTAAACCCAGGCCCCCTGCAGTGGAAGCACAGTGTCCTAACTACTGGACCGCCGGGGAATTCCGAGACTCGATGTTCTTAAGAGGGCAGAGATTTAGCCCTGTTCATGTTTCCAGGGTGCCTGACCCATAGCAAGCATTCGAGAAACATTTACCAAGTGAGCAGTTGGTGACAAAGCAACTCTGCATTCCACAAAGCGTGATATGTGCAGGTAGAACATGTCATGTCCCTGAAGAAAGGCTCATGGCACACAGGATCGGTCAACACCAACTTCATGTTCAGAGTGACAGGCAGATAGGGACGTAATGTACAACATGACGAATACAATTAACACTGCTGTGCGTTTACGTATGGAAGCTGTTAAAGAGAGTAAGTCCTAAGGGTTCTCACCGCAAGGAAAAAATTTTTCTGTTTCTTTAATATCATGTCTATGTATGATGATGGATGTTCACTAAAATTACTGTGGGCATCATGTCATGACATATGTAACTCAAATCATTATGCTGTGCACCTTAAACTTATACATGCTGTGTCAATTATATCTCAGTAAAACTGGAAGAAAAAAAAATTAATTTGGAATTAAAAAAAAAAAAAGGAACGGGAAGAGCAAGTGAACAGACGGAGGGATCCAGAGAAGGATGAAGACAAACATCTGTGGAAATACCGTACAACACTGGGCATTATTAATAGCTAACTCAGATGACCACAGTTTCTTACTAAAAAGATTGCTCTTTTCAGGGAACCAAATGGAAAACATTTGGAATTTCAAGTTTTCGAACCAAACTGGTTTTCGGATGTGCTCTCTTGTGTACAAGTGTTCCATTCCCCATCCCCAAATATTTGCTATAAAGCATATTCTGGCTGTTTAAAAACTTTCTAGAATGCAAGACAGTTTTTAGGGTCTTATGAAATGAAATCAAGTATATTAAAGTGGAAAAAAGAACCCAGGGACAGAAAGGGTGATTTTAAACTTGTCTCAACTTTCTTTCTCTATAGTCTCACATTTCCAATGACAATCTATTGATTTTAGTCTTTCATAAGAACCCATCAAATAATCCCTCACAAAAAGCAAACAAACCTAAAAGATAAGTTAAAGCAACAAAGATCACAGGAAAGAAACAGAAACCTTTTTTAAAAAAAGAAATTTGAATCAAACACCCATGGAAGAGGTGACCCATTGCTAGAGAAGATGGGGGAAAAAACCCATGGATGGGTTTTCTCCCACGAGCTGCAGGTAGGAACTGGAAGGTCCTGCCTACCTGAGGATGAAAGCTTACCTGGATTGTTTCGTGCTGCGGTCGCGTAGGAAAACAGAAACAATCGTTTAAGCAGTTTAGGGGCCTGGGTATGATGAATTATGCCACTGACAATCTAGAAAAGAACCAAGTAATGCATACAGTCATGCTTTTGGCAAGTAAACACTGAGAGACAAGACCCAAGTTGTCTAGGTTTTCAATAATGCCCATGGGCTCCGCTGAGCAACATGCTAACTCTGTATCTGTGATGCTATCTCTTAGAATAAGGCCACACAAACAGAATGCTAACTATTTTGTCAGGTTTTTTAAGAGCTTTGAATTTCTAGGGTAATTTTTAAGACATAATCTATCAAAGACAAAGTGCTAAAAAAAACTTAAGTGCCATATTCAGACACTCCAAAAATCTGACATGTCAAAGATGTAAAGTAAAACAAAGTGAAGTCGCTCAGTGTCTGACTCTTTGCAACACCATGGACTGTAGCTCGCCAGGTTCCTCTGTCCATGGAATTCTCCAGGCAAGAATACTGGAGTGTGTTGCCATTTCCTTCTCCAGGGGATACTCCTGACCCAGGGATTGAACCCGGCTCTCCTGCCTTGCAGGCAGACTCCTTACCGTCTGAGCCACCAGGGAAGTCTTTCTAAAGATGTAAAGCTGATATCAGATAATAACCAAGACACTTAGCTACTCCAATCTATGTGTTGTGCCCTTAAGGATCTTCTTCTAGAAGACAGACTTCCCTTGGTGGCTCAGATGGTAAGGAGTCTGTCTGCAATGCAGGAGACCCAGGTTCAATCCCTGGGTCGGGAAGATACCCCTGGAAAAGGGAATGGCAACCCACTCCAGTATTCTTGCCTGGAAAATCCCATGGACAGAGGAGCCTGGCAGGGTACAGACTATGTGGTTGCAAAAAGCTGGACACGACTGAGCAACTTCACTTTCTTTCTTTCTAGAAGATAAGGAATTCAATCTACCATGCTTTTTGTTTGAAGCTCCAAACAAAAGTATATTTGGACAGATGATGAAAATCATCATTCAAATGGAAGTTTCTTGCTTCTCAGGGAATTTTCCGTATCTATACCAGTTTTTCCTGCTCAAAACAGATACCAGAGTCATGTTTATTATTTTAACCAAACTCCCGTGCTACCTGAAAGATCAAGGGGCTATCTAAAAAGAATGTCTAATAACTCACTGTAGCCAAAGCCAACAGATAAACTGGTCTCTCGCTAAAGGCTTCCCTGGATGCATTTACCATGACAGTAGCAAGTCTGAGACCTTCAATATCTTAAGAGAAACCTTGGAACTTAAAATAATCACTGTAACCAGTTCACCCGGTTACACATGTCAATTTGCTGCAGCAACCAGATTAAGTAAGTGACCAAAAGCACAGGCTCATTTGGTGACTCATTTTGCCCATGACCATGTACCTCCACCTCCCTCCACATGCAACCATGACCTTCCAGATGTCAACTCCTTCATTCGGGAGTTGGGGGTCGCTACTGCTGCTTTTGGAAAGGCTGTCGAGGTGGGAGAAGGGGACTGCTTCTAGCTGCTCCATCCATCTTCCCTTCCCTGACTGCCTTCTGACGCTGGTTTCCCACCTCCCACCCTCTGAAGGCTCTGGGGACAAACACGGTATGAATCGAAGGACTAAACATTGTATGTGCCATGATAATATTGTCCCGGTCAACCAAGTTCTCTCTCAATTCTAATCGAAGCACATGACATTATAACCAATTTCAACTTTTCAACTTTTCAGAGTGAAAGGCTCCCCTCAACCTTCGTGCAGTGGAAGCAAGAACTGAGTAAGTGGGGAAAACCTGATGGGAAATAAAACCTAAAAACACATGCGACTAGTTACCCTTTTGACTTCCTCTTCTTTTGTGTACCTCAGACAGAAGTGGAATACCCGGAGGTCTTTACAGTGGATGACGAGCTTCTCAGGGTACTTCTTCAGCTGTCCAAAGAGAGTCTTTTTTTTCTCATCAAACACTGCAAAACAATGAAATCAAGACGGGAAATCATGCTATAAGACAGGTTAATGCTAAAGAAACAGGTAGACTATTAACGTCCAAGGAGCCCTCTCAAAAGTGAGAGGAAATGTGCCATCTTCTCAGTAACCATTAGCACGGCCCCATCCCACCCAGCTGGGGCCTGTCCCACCCAGCGGGGGCCCGGGACTCTGCAACAGCCAGGGCTCCTCACTCCTCCTGAGGAAGTACAAGACCAAAATGGACTTGCCACTGTCAGCAGAATCAACTCCTGCAGAAAACCCAGCTCTGAAAGCTGAGATTACAAAAGATGGGAGATCATTAGGGACCTGACCTGGGACAGATGACTCCCGGGTTTATGGCTAGGGCCCCTCCTGACCCTGACCCTGACCCTGAGTTTGGACATCCTGGTGCTGGGAACTCCATAAATGGCTACTGAATAATTGCTCACAAAGCCTTGACTACCAAAATAGAGAAGTGATGCTAAGAGAGGCTTTGTGTAATCAGCAGAAGAGACAGCTGAGTGTGGAACAACAGACTTTTATAGGTTAGCCTTTAAAGCAAGACTTGCATAGCTAACACTGACATATGACCAACACCTAGCCTGTAATGGCACCGTGGAGTATTAGAAAGAACAGTTCACGTTTAAGTCCAAGCTTCTCCAGCTAATAAGCTCCTCCTCAAATAAGCCACTTCACATCTCAGTTTTATCATCCATAAGATAAGATATGGTGGTATCTTAAGATAAATGGGTGAAGAAATTTTAGTAAACTATAGAAGGCCAAAAAACAAAACCAACCCATCATTACAAGCTGTACATTCAAAGGCCTGGGGAACACAGATACTCACCTCCATAAATCTGATCAACACAGTGGAGGGTAATGTCATTTTCTCCTATGACCTTATTCTTAAACTGCGTTTCCTAAAAAATTCAAAAGGAAAGAACTGTGATTCCTTGCTAAGCACTGTTAGACATTTACAGGCACAATGAATTACTATCCCCAACTTGCATACTAAGAAAAATGAGGAGTGGGTGGGGGAAATGGGTGAAGGTGGTCAAAAGGTACAAACTTAGGTTATATTATAAAGTAAGTAAGTCCTGGAGATGTAACATACAGCATGGTGACTCTGGTTAGTAACACTGCACTGTACATTAGAAAGTTGCTAACAGGGTAGATCTTAAAAATTCTCACCACAAGAAAAAAGTTGTACAACTATGTGAAGAGATGGATGCTAACTAAACATATTGTGATGATCATTTCACAATATATACATATCCCAAATTCATCATGTTGTACATCTGAAACTACTACAATGTTATACGTCAATTCTATCTCAATAAAACTAAAGAAAAAATAAATGAAAAGGTATACGCCCTAAACAAACAGGGAAATGTCACATCCCGAGGAAAAGGACAATGAAGTAGCAAAGTGTGTGAGAAATGTTGCAAACACTCGTTTTCAAACCCGGCGGGACATGTCAGTCCTGGGCTGCCCCCAGGCCGACAGGCCAGGCAACTGCACATGGGCTCTGAGAGGTGCTGGGAGGTGGCACGCAGGTTCAGGTTTTTCTACCCAAATGCAGATGAGTGACAGGTGAGTGACAGAGCTACGAGAGGGCAGGAAGAAAACCCCGGGAGAGTCACATTTCTGCAAAAGCTATCTCTGTACAGGACTAGGAACGAGGCTGTTACCGCAGTGGCAGCACAGAGGCCCACACTGTGAGGCAGCGAGATGCTGCCGTGGCCGGGCCGACCGGCTTCAGTGACCGCGCCGTGTGCTCTGAGGGGCGCGGACATTCCTTTTCTCTCCTCTGCTCGGTCTTCATAAGGGGGACAAGTCTTACACAAGAACACTGCTGCTGGGTGCAGAGCAAACACAAACCCAAACTCAAGTGCTGCATTCAGCACCAGTCTCATAACTGAGCTTAGTGCTAAATTTAAGGAAGAGTTCAGTACAGAGAAAACATGGGGAACTGTGATTCCCCCGAGTGATATGTACCACGCTGAGATACAGAAGAAAATAAAAAAGTTGATGGTGTCAACCTATGAGGTCCAATGCAGGTGAGCATGATGTGAGGCACTGGTGGAACTGCAGAGTGGTCCTCCCACTGAAGGGAGATCCCCAAGGAGGAAGAGCAGGTCAGTGGTGAGAAGGACTCTGGCCTTTGTGTTTACATGCATTAAGGGCAAAGTTACTGAGAAGCTGGGAAAAAAGGACAATGGGGTCACAGAGGCAGTGCTACCCCAAACTCAGCCAGGTGCAGCTCACACGCACATCATTATCCGGGGCAGATTCATCGTCGCCCAAGAAAGCAATCTTGAAGTCTGTGCAGACAAGCCTCCCGTAGATTCCACGCTGACAGGAATCTTCCTGGACACACTTCAGGACTGTGTTGGCTTCACACAGCAGTTGTTCACCTGATGGAAACCAAAACAACGCGTCCTGAGAGTCCTCAGGCAGGCAGCACAAGCTTCCCCGGCTCTGCTCCTGCACAGACAGACACAGGCCACAACACAGCACAGGGGAGCTGCGAAACCTCGGGGGAGACAACGCAGAGTGGGGCCCACGGAGAAGGGAAATCAATGATTCACACACAGCTTCACACGGGGCTCGCCTATCTTCTCACTGTGAATAACAGACGTGTCCAAACGGGTAGAAACGACCTAGGCTACACTGGCAGGCACAGATCTCAGTGCTTTTATTACTTGAACCCGAACAGACGTTCTGTACCCGAGCAGAAGCGGTACCCAAGCGAGCAAAGCCGGAAGGGCTGGCCGGCAAGCTCTGGAACGTAGCTCTCGGGCTCCCCTTCCTGCGAGAGTGCCCGTTCCTCACCCCGGAAAGAGGACGGGTGTGTGCCTGGCCCGGGGCTCTCAGGCAGCTTCCTCAGGCCCAGGGGGTACAGCATGACCGCACTCGGTCTGGCTCCGCAGACAAGGATGGGAGGAAAAGGGAGGTCAGAGGTTTGTGGGAAAGAAAGCCTGTTTCCTCTCTTTCTTCGCTGAGCGTGTTTCCTCTCACTGTGTCACCTTTCCTGCTCTCTCTGCAGACGCCCAGCAGCCTGAGAGCTCTATTTCCTGGTGACAGAGACAGACAACTTCCGTCTCCAGTCAAAGAGACGAGGGTTTAGGGATAGGCAGGAAGCGCAGAGGCTCATGCCCGCTGGATGGTAAGGATAGAAAAATAAAAGAAGGATACAGGGGAAGTGAAAAACTAAGTATAAAATTAAAAAAAAAAAACCCACCTAAGTGTCAATACTTTGTGACAAGAAAAAACAGAATTTTCTCCTCATCCAACAGGCAACCGTCTTCTTAAAATCTCCCTCTGGATTTTTCCTTCAATGTCTTTAAATTTACCCTTTGGCTCAAAATTCATCTATTCTAACTTTCAATATGAAAACAAAGAAGAATTTCAGATACTAAGACTATCAAGGGACACATAAAATGTTTCACCTTGTTTTCTTCTCTCTTCCAAGCGGTTAAATACAATAGAAATACAGGAAGATGGCTCCGTCACCAGGTCCAGCCTCTACAGAGAGGTCACCCTCTATAGGTCAGTGTCTTCAAACCACCAGGCTTGAAGAAAACAATGAAGTGATGAGGGCCTCACTGGGGTTTAACATAGTCTCAGAAAAAGTGCCTTAGCTGAGTTCAAGGTAGAAGGCACGTGAGCAAGGCTTTCTGTGCTTTCAACCCCTGGTGTAAAACAGCTTTAAAAATAAATAAATAAAACAGCTTTAATAGTGAAGCTCTCCCAAGGCCAGGCAAGCCACATGGGTCCATGGTCAGGCACTGGAGACCTTGCCACACTCATCAACCAGTACTGATAGACAAAGTCTCGGGTCATATGAGGCACGAGCTGGGAAAGATCTTAATCTAATCTAGGAAACCTGGACTGCACACCAAGACGAGACGTCAGGAATCCAGGGAATGCGAGAATGTACGTAACACTAAGCTGAAGACAAAAGTAAACTTCCGAATCTGTAACCCAAGAAGAGGAAATAGAATAGGTTATATGGATTGAAGTTTAGGCCATTTTTATAGGGAAGAGCCTTTGACACTTAAAAACATTTTTTTTTTTTAAAGTTAGAGATTCTGATGTTTACCAAATAAGGTGGATCAGTCAGAAACTTGTGCATATTCATATTGTCCCAATAAAAGGGAATAAAATTAAAAGAACCAGAATGAGGCTTCAATTGTTTTGGGAAATGTACCTAAAAATACTTATGAAAAAAGCTGGGAAAAAAGAAAGCAGAAGAACTGAATGCACACAACTCACAGGATAGCCCCATATATGGAGAGGCTACCCGACCAAGTAGTTTGTTTCTGAATTCAGAAATGATTAAAACTCGACTTACACTATAGACAGTCACTCTCCTCCATCTCAACAACAACAACAAAAAATCCAACCAATCCAGTCTCCTTGGTGATGACAAACAGCAAGCCCTGGCAGCCCAGGGTTGGGGAGTTGGTTAAGCCCCACCAGGGTGGGATGTAAGGATCTAGAAGGGACCAGGATCTTCCGGATGGGGACCAGAATAGTTGATGGGGCCAAGTAAGGCAACCTGAAAAAAGACCTCATTTGCTTACAAAGAGGTGAGAATTTCCCACCTTTATTTTCATCCGCTGTGGGGAGGGGGAAACAAAAATTCTTTGCAGATGTTGTAACACTCAGTCCCAGGTGTGCGGTTACTGAACTAAAGACCTTGATATTCTGGTCCAACTCATTATTGTGACACACGGTCTGGATGAAAACAAAGGGGTTTATAAATAGTGCTACTAGAAATGACATAATTTATCTCTGGCTTTGAATTGCACACGAGGAGGTACAACGCGAACATGACCGTTACCTGGCAACAAGTGAAGAGTTACTTCCTTCTCGGTTGCTTCCTTTTCATTTGTGTGAATTTCCTAAGACAGAAGAGCAAAGAGTAATATATTTAAGGGCTCAAATGAATAACATAAAGCCATACTTTCAGAACACATGCTAAAACATCACGTTCAGCAGCTTTTTGTTTGACAAGCTAGGCGTTTTAATTGAAGTATAACTGATTTCTCAAATGGTAAAGACTCCACCTGCAATGCAGGAGTCCTGGGTTTGATCCCTGGGTCGGGAAGATCCTCTGGAGGTGGGCATGGCAACCCACTCCAGTATCCTTGCCTGGAGAATCACCAAGGACAGAGGAGCCTGGCGGGAGACAGTCCATGGGGTCGCAAAGAGTCAGACACAACTGAGCAACTCAGTACACACAGCTGATTTACAATGCTGTGTTAATAGCTTTTTAAAAGTAATTAAAAAAAAAAAAAGTTTAAGAAAATAGGTACGTTTGGTTTGTTCTTTTTTTTGGCAGCACAGCATGTAACATCTTAGTTCCCCAGCCAGGGATTGAACCCCAGCTGCCTGCAGGGAAAACACAGAAGTCTTAACCACTGAATCACCAGGGAAGTACCTAAAGCATCTTTAACTAAAGAAGCCAACAGGGCAGTTCAATGGATTACACTAACGATTCAGAATTGACAATGATTAGGAGGGGCAGGGATGGGCACTCCCCACATGCAGGAACAGATGTCCCTCAGCAAGGCAAGGCAGCTCAAGCAGAGTCAGAGAGAGGATGGAAGACAGCCCAAGAAGGATTCCCTTCTTCCTCCTGTGAGAATCAAGGATCAAAAACTAAAGACGACTGCAGTGTTTCTGAGAGAAAATGGACCTGTGTAAAGGGCTTGAAGGTAAAAATGGGGAGCTATGAACGTATCAAGTCAATACCGATCCATCCACTCTGCAGCATGTGCGTGCATGCTAAGTCGCTACAGGCATCTCTAACTCTGATCCTACGAACTGTAGCCCACGAGGCTTCTCTGTCCATGGGATTCTCCAGGCAAGAATACTGGAGGGGGCTGCCATGCCCTCCTCCAGGGGATCTTCTAGACTCAGGGATCGAACCCATGTCTCCTATGTCTCCTGCATTGGCAGGTGTGTTCTTTACCACTTTCGCCACCTGGGAAGCCCTGCAGCACACTAGGGCTCAGAAAAGGTGGCTGGGAACATATTTGCTCATTCTAAGTTCCCTAAAACCACACAACAGTGCCCCAGGATGCAATCATTTCTAGTAGAGAATCAAGGCCAGGTTCTTTTTTTTTTAAATTTACTTATTTCTGGCTGCACTGGGTCTTCATTGCTGCGCGCAGGCTCTCTCTAGTTGTAGAGAGCAGGGGCTACTCTTCGTGGTGCACGGGCTTCTTGGTGGGCTGGCTTCTCTTGTTGCAGAGCATGAGCTCTAGGGAGTACGTGCTTATTGCTCTGCAGAATGTGGAATCTTCTTGGATGACGGATTGAACCCATGTCCCCTGCACTGGCAGGAAGACGCTTATCCACTGGACCACCAAGGGAGTCCAAGGCGAGGTTCTGTCTCACTGTTTCTCAATTAACAATGTCTTTTCAAAGGCTTCTATCCAGGGTTCAGTGTTTACCAGATATTCAAAGATAACTAGCAATCCTTAATGAATGAATGGACCAAACAACAATCATAAATGGCTGTTAATTTTGACTCAATGGGGGTTACTTCTTTATAGAGATTTTCACTACTTTTAAGAACAATTTATCCTCATACTAGAATATTCATGTTAGACATTCTTCTACAGGCATCTATAATATCACCTTTTAAGTATCCAAGTGCAAGCTTATCTCCCTCTCGATAACAGTATTTTTCCAACTAGGGCTTGTATCTATCAATGGGTTGTAAATCAACTTAGTGGGTCAAAATCAAATTTTTCCACAAAAAGAAAGAATAAAAAATATCATGTAGTAAAACATTGGGGAAAAACAAAAACTGTTAAAAAGAGAGGCATGTTGTTGGGCCCCCTCATCAACCTACCACATCACCTATGAAGAATTCTTGCCAAAATATCTAACTTCCATCTGCTTGAGCTGCTACCTACCAGTTTACAAGAACACTGAGACAGGGAAACATGTTAAATGACACCATGGGGATGCAAACAATCAAATCCTGACTGCAGGAAATTCTACAAAACACAACCAGTTCTGTCAATGTTTAAAAATGTAATATTTCTATTTTGTTTTGGGTAGAAGTTTCTGGGTGGTATGAGTTTCTGGAAAATCTGTTGATTCAGATTAAAGCCCCCCAGTACTAGAAGAAACCACAGTACAGCTGAGGCTGGAAGAGGCCAGACAGCCCATCTTGAGGCTGAAGAATGAAGTCATGGCGTCTTCAGAGAACCCGCTTTGTGCCTGGTCTGTTTTGGAGATGACTATGATTTCCATCCCAGGAGACGCCAATAAATGAAGCCTCCCTGATGCAGTACCTCTCAAAGCCATGGAGCATCAGGTCATCTGGGGAGCCTGTTCTTCACCTCCGCAGACACTCAGGCCCCACCGCAAGCCTGAGGAATCAGCGTGTGGGGGCCGCAGCTGAGTCTCTCATCTGTGAACGCTCCCCAGATGACTCTGACACACTGCTCCAGGTTACACAAGAGAGACTGTTTTTTGCATATGTAAATGCTAGGAGTGGATTTGGTAATTTAGAAATTCTCATTGAGAGTTTTCATCATCTGTCATTGACAAAGAACTAAGCTAAAGCACAATTATTTTTGACAGGTTTATCATCTTTGTCTGAGGAAAGCAAAGCTATGCATTAAATTCAATCAGCTGTTAGAAAACTAGCAATCATCTTTAGTGCTTGGAATTCAGTTGAAAAACTGAAGCCAGGACACAGAAGACTGCCTTATTGTTACGCTGTCCACAGAAGTATCATCTTCCAATTTAAAGATTTTATACTATCCCAAATTACCTGTGTACATCAATTCTTGAAATGGTTAGTGAAATCCTTTGTTTATGTCCCAAGAACAAGGCAATCAGGAGACATCTTTCAGGATGGTCCCACCCAAAACTCCCTTGTCTTGGACAACTGTTCCCTGCTCCCCTAATCTCCTTCCTGGAGAGAACCACCTCCTCCCCACCACCTGCGTGAGCTAACAGACAGACATACTTGCAAGTGGCTGATCATTTTATCTCCCCCTTTAATTTGGCTGAAGGGCTAAGAGAAGCGAATCAAGCTGGCTATTTCAACTACAGGCTTTGTAGCATGTGTGCTAAGTCACTTCAGTGGTGTCCGACTCTTGGCGACCCTATGGACAGTAGCCCAACAGGCTTCTCTGTCCATCAGATTCACCAGATGAGTATAATGGAGTGAACTGCTGTGCCCTCCTCCAAGGGATCTTCCCAACCCAGGGATCAAACCTGCATCTCTTATGTCTCCAGCATTGGCAGGCGGGTTCTTTACTACTAGCGCCACCTGGGAAGCCCACAGACTGTAGATTTGGCTACAAATATGTGGCAGCAGAGAAAGCTGTTCTGTAGAGAATGAGACACATGAAGAAGCTAGGTGGAGACAAAAGACCGTCCCCCAAACAAATAAGCAGTTCTGGCCTGCTCTCCACAGATTTCCAGGCTTTGGTGACGCCCAACCACGCCTCTGGCCCACAGTTCCAAGCATCACACCGGTATCTTTATAACAGATTCCCCTGTGAGCCAAAGCTAGCTACAGTGATTCTGCTGACCATCACCAATGGTACTGACTTCGGTCAACTGCACCAACTACAGACAAACCAGAGATGACGGAATCATGTCATGCAACATGTCAACGTGCAGTATGTCCAGGGCTACAGGATTAGGAACCGACATCAGAGACACCGTCTCACACAAGTAAGACTGGTAGGAATCACACGCCAGACCTAGCATCTGCCACTTCAACTGTGTGGATTTTAGGTGAGGACGTATGAGGCCTCCAGGCTATAAAGCCTCACAGGGTTTCACCATTATTCAAGCAGAGAGAGCCCCCCCCGAATGGCGTGCCTTAGCTCCTACCCCCACAATCCCTGCATGACCTCTCAGGGTGTAGGGGCGCATACTACTCCCTGCTCTACCCCTTCTCACATACCAGGTAAAGCAGAAACTGCCTTAAAAACAAAACACCCCCGGGACTTCAAGTGGTTAAGACTCCCGCTTCCACTACAGGAGGTGCAGGTTTGGTCCCCAGTAGAGGAACTAAGATCCTGCGTGCTGCACTGCATGCCAAAAAAAAAAAAAAATCCCATAATGTTCTTAGCCTTGTCATTTCCAAACTAAGTCGTACAGTGTATGTATTTGTGCACATACACACACAAATATATATATATATATATATATATATACACACACACATGTATTGCTGTTTAGTTGCTAAGTTGTGTCCGACTCTTTTCAACACCATGGACTATAACCCGCCAGGCTTCTCTGTCCATGCGATTGTCCAGGCAAGAATGCTGAAGTGGGTTGCCATCTCCTTCTCCAGGGGATCTTCCTGATTCAAGGATCGAACCCACGTCTCCTGCATTGGTAGGGGGGGTTCTTTATCACTGAGCCACCTGAGAAGCCTATATATATATGTACAGATGTATATAAAAGCAGAGGATGCTAGGCTTCTAAAGATAATTGAGGTTTGTACATGAAAAAGGAGAAGGAGATTCATAAGAAACAAAGGTAACTGAATGAATCTCTACCAAGTGCTAGGTAAACAGGAGCTCACAGCCCAGTGGGGAGATGAGACAATACTAACACACTGTACCGCCATATGCAATAGAATGACGATTTAATGAAGGCTCTGATGGGGGCTCCAGGAACACAGAAGTGGGGACCTGACTCAGAAGAGGGGCCAACAGAGGGCGGGGGGGAAGGGCAGACTGTTCAAGCACGTGCTTCCTGGAAGTGGCTCACAAGGAGTGTGCAGGAGTCCAACAGACGGACCAGCAGAGGGAGGAGGAGAGGAAAGAGGAGGTACGGACCTGGTGACCAGGAAGGCCATTTGAAGGAGTCTGGGCTTTATCCTGTGGGCTGTGAGGAGCAAGGAGTTTAAGCAGAAGAATACACTAAACACATGGCGTTTACTATCTGCATCAAGTGTCCTTCAGGTAACAGCACAGGAGTAAGTCAGAAACCTGGGTGGGTTCTGGCCTACAGAGCAAACAGGACCATCTGGGCAAGAGTCCTGGCCTCGGGGTGCCCACTGAAGAGAACAGAATCAAGAGCTGCACTGCCTGCCTTATGATCACATCACGACAGCGCAGTGAGCCTCAGTCACTGTGCTCTCAAAGGAGGCAGGGTCCATGGTGCCTCGCCCTCACTAGAACGGCAAAGGAAGACTCCTGCAGACCAGCCCTCCATTCTAAAACATGGGCGCGACAGGGCACCACGATCTCAGAGGGGAGAAGATAAATCTACCAGAAGCATTTCCTCAGAGAAAAAAAGGAAAGGACTGGAGACCTCCTCCCCTCGTGGAAAAAGGGAAACTGGAGACTCACCCTTGTCTTTTTCAAATGCACCAGAAGCTTATTACACATTTTTCACTTTTAAGAGTAGGGACTCCTTGGTACTTCCCTGGTGATCCAGAGGCTAAGACCCAGTGCAGCCAAGTAAATAAACGAAAATAAATATATTTTTTAAAGAGTAGGGACTCCTTCTCTTCTCTGGAATAATGTTAAATACATTCTGACGCTGGCAACAAGTTGCTGACCAGACACTGACCTGAGAAAAAGGAAACCCACCAAGCAGCCAGGTCGTGGAGGAGCCACATGTCTCATGAAGTGTGCGGGACATTTCAGCACAAGAGGCGGTGGCAAAAAAACCACCAAGATTCCTAACAGTGCTTGACTTCCTACTAAAGCTGCCACTATTCATCAGACTTCCTTCAGCTGCAGACAGGGGGAGGAGAGGTCAGAATAATGCAGTAAGAGACACACTGGTGCGGACAAGCTGGCGTTCAACAAAAAGGAGTCTAACCATCCAGTGCATGTGAGTCCTTGCCTCGAAGCCACTAAACAACTTTGTGTGAGGGTGTTGTGAGCCGTTCAGTTGTGTCCAACTCTTTGCAACTCCATGGACTGGGGCCCGCCAGGCTCCTTCGTCCATGGGATTTTCCAGGCAAGAATACTGGAGTGGGGTTGTCATTCCCTTCTCCAGGGGATCTTCCCAACCCAGGGATAGAACCTGGGTCTCCTGCATTGCAGGCAGACTCTTTACCATCTGAGCCACTAGGGAAGACTAAACAAGTAAACAGCTTTACTTGTCCAAAACATAGACCATACAGCAACCTCAGCTATTTGAAACAGTGCTGAAAATCCCAAAGTGAAAAAAGACTTCTGAGTGGTAAAGACAGGGGTGTCCAAGTTTGTACACAGCAATCAAGGCCCTCCACAAGCTGTCAGTCTCAGCTTCCACTTCAACTGCACACATTTAGCTATAATAAGAAGTCACATTTATTAAGCTCTATGATGTACCAGATAAGTACTCGTCATAAGTATCTCATTAATCCGCATAACACCAGAATCGGTATTGCTTCCATTTTACAGATGAAGAAACTGAGGCTTAAAGAGGTTCAGGAACTTCCCTTTAATAGGAAAATAAGTCACTAACCAAGGGTTCAGCCCAAGCCCTGACTAACTCCAGAGCCTACATTCCTTGTTGCTGTGTTCCAACAAACATGGTCTCTAGTTTCCTACCACAAAAGAAAAAACACGGTCACATCCATTGCGTGTAACAGAAAACCACTCTCCTGCTACAAAACTCATTAGAACAAATTAGAAAAATTCCCTTACAAGAACTGTACTCCACTGTACAAGGCTTTGCCTCATAGAGGACAAAAGCATATGAAGGCAAGTGTCAGCTGTGCTCCTGAGAATCTGCTGAGAGACTGCAAAGCAGCCTGGTTGTTTTCACTCCATTGGTTCTCAGAGAGTGTTTTCTCTAGTGTCTTACCAAGTTCATATTCAGGATGCACACATCTCAAAAGTGTGGTGGACCTAGAATCCTGGTAAAGGCGGAAGAAGGGAAGGCTCTGCAGGTTGACCACTGACCTTGAAAAGAATGGGGCGGGGGTCTCTACCATGAAGCTCTCCTAGGCCAGATGCTTGTAAATGTTCACGTCAACCCTTCACTGCTTACAAGGGCTCTGAGTCAAAAACCAAAGTTGTTATTCTCAGTTTAATTTCATCCAGGCAGAAGGGCAAATTCCAAGAGGCAACATAACATCCCTAAAGGTTCCAAAACACAATTTCTTTCGATCACATCTGGCACCGAGTGCTAAAGAGACATAATACAAACATTTTTATTTCCTCCAAGTCACTCCACTGCTCTAAAGTGGACACTTAATACTCTGTTTTCTCCGCTAAAATAGAAAATTGGAGGGGGAAGATGCATTTGTGGCTACATATTAGGTGGCAACCCATGTCTATCTCAGAACAAAATTTACCTTTTTTTTTTTAAAGCAGAGTTGTGGGACTTCCCCGGTGGTCCAGTGGCTAAGACTCTGGGCTCCCAATGCAGGGGCCCTGGGTTTGATCCCTAGTTGGGGAACTAGACCCCACATGCCTCAACTAAGAATTTACATGTTGCAATTAATACCTGGTACAGTCAATAAACAAATTTAAAAAAAATAAATAAAAAAAATAAAGCAGAGTTGTATTTTTAAAACAGCATAGTACTAGGAATTTAAGTTTTGTCTTTCCCCTGGTTTCTCCAAATTTGTCTCTGTGCATGTATTAAAAACAATACGGACTTGAGGCAACAGTCCAAACCCAGCTCTGGTACCTACAGACATGAACTTGGGCTTGCCATTTAACGTGACTGAGCTTGGTTTCCTCCTGTGTGAATGGAAACAACACAACCTAGTATGAGGTTATGAACAGAAATGGGTGTAAACACCTGGCATACATATTCAGTAAACGAGATTTGTTACAACTATTGGACTGAGCAGAATCTGTCCTTCTTGATTCCTTTCTTTTTCTCTTCCTTTCCTCTGATGATTAAATAAAGATTTCAACATACTACTTAAGAGCTGTAATTATTTAAGATTCTGCATGAGCAGAATAATTTCTGTTTCTTTTGTCAATCCTGTTTCCCACATTAAACGAAACTGACTCCACTTAGGATACTTCTCAATTCTTTTTTCTGTGGATCAGAAAACTCTTGCAAAAAAAAAAAAGAAAAGAAAACTCTTGCGATTAGCAACACCCAGGCTGGTCCTAATTCCATTAGACTTTGACTACACAGGACTATCTGAAGTCATGGAAAAAGAAATGGCCGTTTTCTATTAATAGGACTTGTTTTCTACAATGAGTTAGGTCTGGTCATTTGGTGTCTTTTCTTCTGCAATAGAAAGTACTCTGAACCCACTTACATGACCAAAAGAGTAAACTAACAGCTTCCTTAAGCGAACACCACATCTGAGGAAGAGACTGCTCAGGCATAGCGAGAAAAGGAGTTTTCTCATCTGCCGAGTTTATTCAAAGTAGGGTAAACTGAGAATTCCCTGGTGGTCCAGTGGTTAAGACTTGATACTTTCACTGTCGGGGGCCTGGGTTCGATCCCTGATAAGGGAACTAAGATCACACACATACACAGAGTAGATTAAGCTACTGAAAGTTGGTGACAAACTGAGAATAAAAACTTATATAAGCATTTTCGCACTGGAATTTAAAGAGCCATACCGCAGGCTAATATCACTAACATCTAGTACCCACATCACTGATATCTAACCTGTCTCTGTTTATCATTTCAAAAACAGTATAAATAAGCACCATCACCATCAACCACCCCTTCACCCCTGAAATCAAAATATACCTAGTCCTGAGAAGAGAAACTACCTAGGGGACTCCAATAAATCAGGCTGTGTAAACAGGAATGAAAAGGAAACCGTTTCCTTAGAAAAAAAGTGAAATTTCCCCTTTTCTCTGCGAAGCCACCTGTACAGGTGGGGGAGAAGTCAGGGAACGGAGAATGGAGAGTTCTCACGTCTTACAGCTCCTTTGCCTACATATTTTTATAGTACTTTTTTTGGACTCCATAAGAAAAACACAGAAAGAACTAACAAATATGGAGATAATATTTTAATACTTCCAAGTGTTTTCTCTTTTTTTTGAGAAACAAGAGTTGTAATATCTGCTGTTGCTGATCCTGGGGGAATGAGCATAGCTGAACAGAGAAGAGGGGAAGTGGTTAACAATAAGTCACAGCCCACGTCTGGATGCACCAAGGGTTACAGGACACAATGAAATTCCCACGTGTACCTCCTCCTCCTGATCAAGCTGAGTTCTCAACGTGTAATCAGCTGCTGTCTTCTTGGGCAAATTTACTGGGTGAGTGATTAAAGGCTATCCAACTTGACCTTTACAACTGGATGAGAAAATACAATCTCTTCCTTACTGACATCACAAATTACTCCATCGTGACTCAGGGGTTGCTGGTGGACTGCAGAAATCACAAGTGTCCACTCTGTGAACATCAAAGCGGCTACTCTCAAGGGCCAGCGCTTACGGAGGCTGAGAGGTATATATAATAGTAACAAACATTTCTAGAGTCTTAAGTGCCAGGCACTGTTTAAAGGGCTTTATACTTATTGACTCATTTAATCCTCACAGCAAGCCTTGAGGGAGGGCTCTTATACCCAGTCTTCCCTCCACTCTGCAGGTGAAGACACTCAGCTAGCATGTGGTGGAGGTGGAAGTCAAACCTGATAGCTGGCTCAACCTGAGTTCTTACACGAGGCCACATTACTTCTTCTGTGGAATGAAGGAAAACAGCACAGGAAGATCACTGAATGTATCTGCTAGACAAGCATCACTGAAAGAACCCAAAGTGTTCGTTGTTCAGTCGTGTCTGACTCTTTGCGACCCCATGGACTGAAGCCTCTGTCCGTGGGATTTTCCAGGCAAGGATACTGGAGTGGGTAACCATCCCCTTCTCCAGGGGATCTTCTGACCCAGGGATTGAAGCCGGGTCTCCCACATTGCAGGCAGATTCTTTACCATCTGAGTCACCTGGGAAGCCCCAGGAAGAGCCTCAAATTGTTGTGGAGAGGAAAAGAGGCTGAAAGAAAAAAAAAATACATCTACCCCCAAGAGTAATGGCCGCTGTGTGGGGAAGAACTCGGGGGCTTCCTCAACACCAGCCGAGGGCTCACCTCTTAGGACTTATTCCACTCCATCCTCCAAGGCCCAGGTCTCTCAGCGTCACTCCAGCCAACCCTGGAGAGTTCCGTGAGAACCTTGTGCAGTCCCACACTCCAGGAAAGGTCCCAAGGCAAATAACACAGTATGGTCTGGGCTACCCTCTGCTTCCCTTCAAGAGCATGTCATCTAGGAGTCCCCTTTACACCTCCTTCCCCTTCACCCTCAGTATCCAGTCTGGGACCAAATCCTATTGGTATTGCCTATTACAGACACCCAGAGCCCATGCTCCTCTCTCACCTCCACCAGGACCAGCCTAGTCCAGGCTCTCATCGTCTCCCACGTGGACCAGTGCAGCAGCTTTCCAACTGCTCAGCCTGCATCTGCCCCTTTGGCACCCACTGCCCACCCTGGAGGGGCCGTGACCCTTCAGGACACAGCCTGCTCTGGGTGACTGCTGGGAGAAGGACAATGACCTGACAACGCCCGCCAGGTTCTGCACAGCCTCGTCCCTGCCTCCCCGTCCAGCCTGGTCTCCCACACTCTCCCCCTCAGTCTGAATGTCGGCCACACCGGCCTTCTGTCAGCCTCTCATACCTGCCGAGCTCCTTCCTGCCTGGAGTCCAAGCCCCTGCGTGGCATGTTTCTCCTCTCTGCCCTGTGAGTTTCTGTGCACCCATCAGACTTCAGGACAAGGGTCGTTTCCTCTGGGAAGCCTTCTCTGCCATCAGGTTCTTTAAGCCCTGTGTATCTCTCCCTCTTAGCACTTGTCACAATTGCAGTATCACATCTGTTTATGTAATTATTTAAGTCTCTCTCCCCATCAGTTTACAAGCTCTTTTGAGGGCAGGCTCTCTGTTTTTCTGTTCATCATATTGCCCCAGAATCCAGTGTGTGTGCATGTGCCTGCTAAGTTGCTTCAGTCACGTCTGACTCCTTGTGACCCCATGGACTGTAGCCCACCAGGGTCCTTTGTCCATGGCATTCTCCAGGCAAGAATACTGGAGTGGGTTGCCATGCCCTCTTCCAGCAGATCTTCCTTACCCAGGGATCAAACCCATGGTTCTTATGTCTCCTGCATTGGCAGGCGGGTTTGTTACCACTAATGCTGCTGGGAAGCCCCAACACAGGCCTTGCAAACAGTAAGTGCTCAAAAGATTTCACTGAGTAATTTAGTTAATAATGACTTTAAGTAACGAGAGGTTTTTAAACCACTCCAGCAGGGGCCAGAGAAACATTTGGAAGATTAAGAAACAATATCTAGGCTTGGGCATTAACACGGGCGGCATCACCAAATGCTCTCATGTTACTGGAAAGAACATTCCATTGAAGACTGTCACGCATATGATATTCATCCAGAAAGACTGGAAGTCGTGAAGCCTGTCCAGTGAGAGAGGCAGGGCAGAAGCCACCATGGATGGACTTGGTGTCCTCCCACGATCTCACAGGCAATTCAACCAGCGTCCAGGGACAGCTGCATCTACCCTCTCCCTGCTCTCTGGAGCAGTGGGAGCTTCTTAACTGTCACCTGGTTTCAGCAAAGGGCCCTGGGCTCCCCCTTAACCCTCTGCTCCTTCCAGCCCAGGACCCTTCAACTGTGACACTCCCTGCCAGCTGCCTTATCAGCAAATGGCCACAGCCTTATTTCCGGAGCTGGACATGTGGGATGAAATCCCTTACTGACCCCAACTGCATATCATGTTCAATGTATAAGAAAAGAAGGTTAGGAAAGTACAGTTCTTTTAACAATCAAGCAGAACTGGTTCTACTAGTTATGCTGACAGACTTTTTTTCTCTGCCACAGGCCCTGAAAGGAACTCAATTGGAAAGTGATGCAAATTTTCAACAAATGGGGTGTTAACCAGGGCCCCTGTGGTTTGTGCAGCATGTCTCTGAGTTCTGAGAGAGCTTGCTATTAGACACAAGAGAGTGGCAGAGACTGCCAGCTGGCGCTGGTCACAGAACGCCCAAGTCTTCCAACCCGGGAATCCGAGAGGCCTGAATTCAGTCAGAACAGCGGCTTGAAATAAATGGAGGGCAGTTATGCCAGAGGGGTGGGATCAAGGTTGGGTTTTTTGGTTAACTGCTTATTTTGATATTTACCCCAATGCTATGGCTCCCTGTTTGTTTGTTTTAAAAGGGGATAAGGGGCACAAACAGCAGGTCTTCCGGTTTCCGTACATTTTACCCCACAGATCAAAAGGAGCTACCTCTGTTCCTGCTGCGCTTGGACAATCAGCAGTTCCCAGGACTCGCTGCCCCAACGTGGCCTAGGAGCCCCGCCCCGCGCTGAGCCAGAGGCACGCCCGTTGTGGCCACTTGCGTGCCAGACAAGATGTGAGAACTGCCACCCATTCTCCAGCAAGCTTGCTAGAGGCACGCCCACTGGGACCCACCTCACACAGCTGGCCCAGCATGGATTTCTTTTCCATTTTTTTAATTGTGGCAACATAATTATGTTAACTATGATTATATAATAGTTATATATATATATAACTATATATATAACTATATATATATAACTATAACTATAGTTAACATAATATGTTCACTATATTCCACTGCACTGTTCAGTGGCAGTATGTACATCCGCCTTGTTGCGCAGCTGGTCCAGCATTTAAAAGGCGTCCACCTGATCGCTCAGACTTTCGTCTCTGAGAAGGAGTGGCAGAGAGCACAAGGCTGCAGTGAGCCTGTGGAGCGAAACCAGTGAGTCAACACTCAAGCTGTGTCCTCAGAGCTGCAAGGTGGACCTGCCTCCAATGGATACTGACTGATTTCAACAAACAGCTTCCAGGTAGGCTAACCACCAAACGCCTGGGATAAAAGACGGTGAATTGACTCCAGCATTCAAGACATTTAAACTGACACATAAAGAAATAACAACTGGAAAACTAGGGAATCAGTGCTATAAATATCCATTCATTATGCTAAGTCACTTCCGTCATGTCTGACTCTTGTGACCCCAAGGACTGTAGAGCCCGCCAGGCTCCTCTGTCCATGGGGATTCTCCAGACAAGAATACTGGAGTAGGTTGCCATGCCCTCCTCCAGGGGAATCTTCCCAACCCAGGGATGGGACCTGTGTGTCTTACATCTCCTACACTGGCAGGCAGGTTCTTTACCACTTGTGCCACCTGGGAAGCCAGTAACATATTAATAGACACCAAAGGTGTCAGAAGGTTCTCTTTCTACACATCTCGTTTAATCCTCACAGTTCTTGACTGTCATTACTGCTCCCATTTTAGAGATGAGGAGAGTGAGGCTGACCAAGGGTACGTGAAGCGAGACCTGAGCCTGGGCCTGCCTGCCTAGCGCCATGCCCTTCACTACAACAATTCTGTGCCTGCCCGCCAACCACATCCTCCCCAGCAACACTGTCTCCTCCCCCTGGCCTTTCAGACACTCTTTCACTGATCACACTGTCCTTTCTCAGGTACCTGCTGCACCAGCAAAAGAAGGCGTGAACGCAGCGCACAGCCCCCCCTCCCCAGAGCACATGGGGGTCCGACCGCAGTGCAGGCAGCGATGACGGCACGTGTGCAATGCTACACCGGGGGCGGGGGCGGGCAGGCCACCACGGGGACACGCACAAACACCTAACCACATTCGGAGGGGAGGCCAGAAGAGACTGCTACCCTCAGGAAGTGCCATTCAGACTGAGACCTGAGAATCAGCAGAAATGAGTTCCGGGCCAAACAACCAATCCGCTGTCTGGCTGTTCTTCCTCATCTCCCTTCTGGGCATCTCCTCACAGGACCTCTGCTCCTTGGGGAAACTCTCCAGCAACACATGCTGATGGCCCTCCTCCCCTTAAACGGACCTTTACTCCAGAGTCCTCTTCAGGGATCCGGCCACTCGCGCTAGAATGGCCCTCAGACCCTCCAAATTCCCATTTCTAAGTCAGCTCCTCACTTCCCCCGTCCCTCCCTGAACCTGCGGTCCTCTGGACTCCAGCCCCACCATCCACCCGGCAGCCATTCTCAGCTCTCCCTTGCCTCTCGTATTTCTGTCTGCTCTGCTTTCTTAACAGCTCCAGAAGCCATCCACACCCGTCGTCCTGGCTGCGGCACTTACCCCAGCCACCATCGGGTGTACCTTGCACACTGCACACTTCTGTGATTACCGTCACACTGCCTCTATCCCGCCCCACACCCACAGAGCCCCTCATCCCCCTCCCCAGTCCCGCCCAGCCAATTCACCATCCAACCCACTTGTCACATAGCTCACATCCTCTGCAAACCTTTCTTATACTGCAGTAGTCTCTTTCCTTGTCTGTCTCCCCATCGAGTGATGCTAAATGGGGGCTGGAGCTGTACTTTTTGTATTTTTAGCCTCAACAACTAACATGCTCCTAGATGACAAATTGCCAATAAAAGTCTACTGAAAGCCTGCATAAAAAAATACAAAGAGACATACAATTCCTGATCCTGGTAAATATTTTTTAATCTGAGACATAGTTCTTCAGACAATTCTATTCAAATTGACTACCTAATATTGTGAATCACTGTTGTACACCTATAATGTGTGTGTGAGATTAGTCACTCAGTCATGTCCGACTCTTTGCAAGCCCATCAACTGTAGCCTGCCAGATTCCCGTCAGTGGAATTTCCCAGGCAAGAATACTGGAGGGGGTTGCCACTTCCTTCTCCAGGATCTTCCCGACCCAGGGATCGAACCCATGTCTTCTCCACTGGCAGGAGGATTCTTTACCACTGAACCACCTGGGAGGCCCAACTTCTATAATATTCTACAATGACTATACTTCAAACAAAAAAAAATTTTTTTTCAAATTTTAAAGCTTAAGAATAAATAAATAAACACTACCACCTAAGTATGTGATCAGTGGCAAGTATTACTGATCTTTCCTCACACCTCTCCCTTATTAGCTGGCTTCCTGAAACACTCTCTAGTCTCAGCAGTAGGGCACGAGCATATTCAAAAACAGACTCTGAATCAGAAGCCTGATCACTAAGGATGGAGTTTAGAGACTGAGTGAGTCTACCTACTGTTGAAGTCTAGGAAGCTGGAGAAATCAAATTAGGATTTGTTTCTTAGAGCCGATTTCCAAGGCTGCTGACAGACGGCTCTGCACCCCATCGAGCCAGCCTGACCAGGTACCAGCTTTGCCGCTGACCACAGCTCGACTCTACTAACAGTACACTGCCTTGGCAGGTGGAGACAAGCAACAACTACTGTTACAATAAAGCACGATGTCAGCATCTGACGTCCAGTAAGAGGCGAACTGACGCTCTCTGTCTGGACTCAAGGTCCCAGACCACAGACATGAGGCAGTTCGAGACCTGGTCTTTAAGGACTCTGCTCTTTATACATCATGCAAATCAGTTCTCAGCCACAAGCAGTGTTCATTTCACAGGGCGAGCTGGGAACTCCCAGGAGCATTTCAGGCTAAACATCCATTATCCACAAAAATAGACGTCTAACTTAAACATATAAATATGTAATTAGCAGAGGTTTTGCTATGTCCTCTTTCACATGCCCCGTGTCATTTGTCTTAACAACAATCCCATAAGAAATTTTCATCCTCGCTTCATAGATAAAACCAGTGAGGCTCCAGGAGGTTAGATGATGTGCCTGGGCTCAGAGGGCTAAATAGGTGGTGAAGCTAGAACTCAAGACTTCAGACCCTAAGTTTGGTCATTCTGATTCATAAACTGTGATTCCATAAGAGTTTATTAAGACATAACTACCATACCATACAATTCACCCATTTAAAGTATACAAATCAAGGTGTTTATCAGTCCACTCACAGGATCGTACCCCTGTCACCATAGTCAACTCTAGAATATGTTCAGGTACCCAAAGCTGCCTGTACCCTAGAGCAGTCACCCCGTTCTTCCCACAGCCCTAGGCAGACAATCTTAAACTTTTCTCTTATTACAAAATAGTACCATCAAGTATCCCTTCGACTCTGACAAGTCTCCAGGGCCAGGGAACAGGCAACGACCTCCCACAGTGCCCTTGCCCACCACCACCCACAACAGCTGAGCCAGACTGACTCATGTGTCATTCTAAATCCCTTCTCTCCCATTTAGATCTTCTGCTAGTCCCCCTTATCTCAGTTTTTTTTTTTTTGAAGGAAGAAAGGAACTGCTCGCCACGATGACCCGCAGTAAAGCCCTCACCTGTTCTGACAGCTCATCACCCACTGCACAGCGGCGGGGGGTTGACTCCGGCTTCTTAGCAAGGATCCCTCTTACTAGGCATTCCCCAGGCCTTTAAATAATCCAAACCCTTTATCACATTCTCCCTGGTGGGAAACTCAAGCTAGAGAGGAAATGGTGAGACCCATGGGCAGCGTAAGCCTCAAAACCCACAGAGCTGACCTCGCCAAAGAGCTGGCTCGATTCCAGAAGACAGGGCCTGAGCTCAGGAGCTGCCTGGGGAAGCTAAGGGCGGCCCGAGACACACTGTGGGCAACAGCTGGGCTTCACGCATCCACAGAGGGCAACAGTCTACCAACCTCAGCACCACAGTGACAGTGAAAAGGAATATTTTTAGGCAAAACACCTCTTGCCAAAGCAGACTCTTGGGGCACAAAGACCCAGAGTCAAGTCAGCGATCACACCGAAGTTCCTCACATAGTTCTTAAACTCGGCCCCCAAAGCTCACTCTGCAGAAGAGGTGAACACGACCTCCAAGTGAAGGGCCCGCCAGCTACCTTCTGGCGGCCTCTCCCCAGATGGCCCTGGCCCTGAGTCCATTCACCCACCCTGAAGCCACCGTGCGCTCCACAAGGCCACGCTGAGTGGTGGGCACTTCAGCCCTGCCCTCGAGGAGCTTACAGTCCTGCTGGGGAAATAAGAGCCACAGCCACAGAGCACAAAGGAGGAGACAATAAACGTAAACGCTCGATGGCACCACCAAAACCCACAGCTACAGCCAGCCTGTACGACGGACACAAAGGAGGAGGCTGCCAATCACGAGGAAAGGCTTGAAGGAAACAGGGGCTGAAGGACAGGAGCCCTCGGTTCGGCCTGGTCAGCGGCCTTCACACTGCACCGCTCACACCCTCTCTCTTCTGGTCTGTCTCTACGCTTGGGCTTCCTCTGTGATTTCATCTGAAACAGCAGTTCTCAAGAAAGCCTCCAGGAAGAGATGCTAGAGAGCTAAAAAAAATACAGGTTCCTATTGCAGGTCCCCTTCCACTCCCTACCCCCACACACCACTCACATACACCCTTCCCCCCGCCCCCGGGGGTTCATAGCTCAATCTCTAGAGCAGGACTGGGGACAGTGAGTTTTGAAAAAGTTGTTCAAGAACCATGTGGTGTTGTTGTTTTTTTTTAAAGCTCCTTGCACAAAATATGTTTAAAAACACTTGCCTAATCCAGGAAATGAGACCCAAAGAGGTGAAGAGGCTTCCTCGAGGACACTCAGATAAGAAATGGCCACAGCCCAAGGTTCCTGAATCCAAACTATTGCTCTATCGACAAACCAGAAGCAGGCAGAATCTGGGTGAGCCTGGGAAAGGTGCTAAGGTTCGGACCAGTGAAAGGGGCAGGGGGCATGAAAGACCCTTAAAGAGGAAAATGACACGTCAAGGCGGAGTCCAAAAGGAGCCTGGCCATGATGTGAGGGGTGTCTAGGGGAGGGGGGTTCGGAACGGAGCAGTGGCAGGTGGGAGAACCTGTGTAAGGTAAGCAGCTGTGGTTGGTGGTCCCGGGCATCAGAGGAAGTGCTGGGTCTGGACCACACAGGACTGAGGAAACGAGAGAGGTGCTGGCAGCAGCTGGGAAGGAGGGAAGTGAAGCTGAACTGAAGGCAAAGGCCCAGGACCTAACATGCTGCCCAAACCCCGGGTCCCGCTGGAAGCCCCGAGACAAGGGAAGATACTGTTATAGGAGGGCAGAGAGGGCATCCATGAAACAGCTGAGAAAGAAAACCGTGCTGGGAGGGAGATGGAAAGGGTGCCCACTGTGGGTACAGCAGGATCCCACAGGAGGGATGGCGCCCCCGGCTCCAGACTCACGCCTCTGAGAGGGAGAGCGGAGAATGATGCTCAAAAGGAACGCAGGTCAAATCTGGCCATTATCGGGACCTGCTCCAGAGGCCAAAGACAAAAACGCGCGAACGAAGACACACAGCTGCGACTTCCGGGGTGAAGACTTAACAGCAAGTACTGCAGTTAACACTTCCTAAGCGTTTACTGCAAGCCAAGTTGTGCCGAGTTAGCAACTGTCCATGGAGGGCCTCACTTGAGACTAACGACACTGGTATGAGCTGGATACTATGACCTTTATTTCCATCATACAGAAACTGAGGTTTAGAGAACTTACATACCCAGCCTAAATCCACGCAGTGAGTAGCAGAACTCTAATTCCAAAGCCATGCCCTAACCCCTCGTGACACTGACAGTGAGGAGGGCAGTGCTGGGATGTACACAGCGCGAGGAGAAAGGGGTTGGGGGCGGTCACGGGACCACCACGGTCTCATCATTTAAGCTAACTGATGGGACCAACAGCAGCTGCAGAAACACATGGCACTTCCTTCTGGGTGCCCCTCCTTGTCCCCCTCCAGGGCTGGGCTGAGTCACTCAGTTGTGTCTGGCTCTTGGTGACCCCATGAACTGTGGCTCAGCAGGTTCCTCTGTCCATGGGGATTCTCCAGGCAAGAATACTGGAGTGGGTTGTCATGCCGTCCTCCAGGGGATCTTCCCAACCCAGAGATCGAACCCAGGTCTTACACATTGCAGGCAGATTCTTTACCATCTGAACCACCAGGGAAGCCCAAGAATACTGGAGTGGGTAGCCTATCTCTTCTCCAGGGGATCTTCCCTAGCCAGGAATCGAACCGGGGTCTCCTGCATTGCAGGCAGATTCTTTACCAGCTGAGCTACCAGGGAAGCCCCCCAGGGCTGTTATGTATAGATGCTAGGTCAGCAGAGGAGCTGGCAAGGAGCTGAAGGCCTTGCGGCAGTAGCTCTTCCATGATCTTGGAGCAAGAGGAACTGGGGCAAATGAGAAGCTGCCTACAGGCTCACCAAGAGCCAGGCTGACCTGAACAGCAGCATTCACAGAAACAGGGAAAAACTGCAGGTCCCAGCGGTACCCCCGGCTTCTATTCTTCAGGACCTGCCACGCTCGCTCGCACGCCCACGTGCACCTTACATAAGAGATGAAGACAGACGGTCCGACCACCTGGTCCCCACACACCTGTGAGTCTTCCAAGTTGTCCCTCTTGCCTGCAGCCTCCTCCTCCCCACACCAGAGCCCACGTCAACGCTGCCCCTTCCAAGTCCCACGCAGCCTCCCAATGAGGCCAGATGCTGCCGCGGGGCCGCAGTGGGCCCTCCCCCGTGCCCGGGAGCGCCATGCTCTCCTCCCTTGTCAACAGGCAGCACCTACCTCCACGCATCGTGGCCATCTGTCGATGTGCCATCTCGCCGGCAGAACGTGGGCCTCCTGAGCACACAGGCTGCTTTTTTCTCTCATTCCTAATTCTAACACGGTGCTTAGCAAATGGCAGCGACACACTCAGTAATTCTCCCAGTTCAAGTTATTGTTTGGGCGTACAGGGTGTCTCTGCTCATGCTCAAAATAAGCCTGCCAGGAAGATGGGCACCCAACGTTACATGAAGAAACAAAGGGAGGCTCAGAGAGGGGAAGTCACACTGGGAAGCCAACCTCAAGGGATTCAAGCAAGACAGGGATACGATCTTATGTATGGAGAAAAGGGTAGGAACGCAGTGAGATTTTTCATCCAAAAAACTGGGACCATTCCCGTCAAAGGCATTCTCAGGAATTTTAAAAACAAAAACAAAAACCCTCTCAGCAAAAACAAGAACAAACAAACAACCAAAAAAATCCAGCAGCTCAGGATCACTGCCTGAAACGGGGGCTGACCATCTGTCACCAGGGAAAAGGCAGACTTCAAAATATGTCACCCCTGCGGCCAGCGCTTTCATACCCAAGTCCTGCTTTTCTCCTGGGTGAAGCCACCCTCTCCCCAGAAAGCGAACAAGTGAGGGCTTAGACTCCTCCTCTGAAAGGCCGCTCACCAGCCAGGTGTACGAGGACTGAAGCATTTAAAGTCAAAACAGCACACGATCTGGCTACTGCCTTTGGAGCACATAAAGAGAATTATTACTCCCAGAGGTGATTTGATTTTCCTTACTCATATCTTCGATAAATCATTGACCAGATGTGATAAATGCACAAAATGTGGCCTATGATGGAGAGACTCAGAAATGAGGAGAGAGGAAAAAATAAGTCCACAGAATGAATCCAGCAAAATGTCAAAGGCCAAATGTTAACAATGAAAAAAAAGCCAACCACTCAGTGTTCTCATTAGGTTGGAATTTTAAATATAATCAAAGCATTCTCAAAAGTAAAAAGGAAATAAGAAAAGAGGAAAAGAAACTTTCAGAGATAGTGAAAAACACTCTAAGAAAGAGTTACCACACAGCGAACTTTCCGGGCACGGTGCCATGGCAACAACTGCCACAACTAAAACACTCCCCTGTCATTAACACCTTAGCTTAGGGAAAGATTTCTGTATTCTAAGACTGATGACTGAGTACTTTCTGGAACCCTCCAGGGGGCTCCTGAATAACAGTAACAATGAAAGCCCACATCTCCTGAAGGTTACCCAGCTAGCTACCAAATTCTCTGCTAAGCAGCACCCGCTGTGCACAATCACAGCTCTGATTCATAACTGTTCACATACACCTATCAGATAAGACAGATGTCACTATTTCCACTTTTCCAGTAAAAATACAACTGAGGCTTGGCAGGACTGGCCTCACACATAGGTGGCAGGACAGAGGAATGACAAGTGGTTGCTTTCCCTGGAGAGTGACCCAGGTACGCAGAGGTGCCTAGGGGAAGGGGAGGCCCCGTGGCCCTTCCAGCTCTCGGAAAGGTCTGCTCCCTCCGGAGTCCCTCTCCATGTCTACCTCCCCTCTTCTTCCTTCCAAAGCGGCAGCAGATTAGAGGTTGGCAGAATTATTCCGATTCAATCCTAACTCCCAATCTACCTCAAGAGGCTGACTCTAAGTGATTCATTAAAACTGCAAACCCTCTGTTCTCCTCGCGGTCTCCAAAAGATCACATCAGAGGTCACAAGTGTGGACTTCCCTGGTGGCCAGGAGTTAAGAATCCACCTGCCAGTGCAGGGGACACGGGTTCGATCCCTGGTCTGGGAAGACCCCACATGCTGCTGGGAAACTGAGCCGTACATTACAATTACTGAGCCCACGTGCCCCAGAGCCTGCGCTCCACCACAAGAACAGCCACTGCCATGAGAAGCCCCGCGACCAGGGCTAGGGCAGCCCCCACTCGCTGCAACTAGAGAAAAGTCCACAGGCAGCAATGAAGACCCAGTGCAGCCAGTGCAGAAGTAAATAAATAAATAAAACTTAAAAAAAAAAGGAGTCACATGAAAAACTGAGGGTGGCTCCCTGCTGAAAAAACAGCTCTTAAGTTTCTGCTCTGCTGACAGGAATCAGAGGTGCCATGTTCAAACGCGACTACCACAGGGCAGGCTATAAATTTTTACACATATTGTGATTGCAACTGTGTTAAGACACAGACCAAGCCTGGACATACTAAAAGAAAAAAATGGAAATAATCACTTTGGTTATTAGGGTAGCATATATTAAGGGTAGTTTCATTTTCCTAACTTCCAAAGTCGGCAATAGTGTCTTTATCATAAAAATAAGGTATACATCTTTTATAGTGACAAAAGAAAATTTTCTGACCCCCTAAAAACTGAGTTCTCTCTGACGCACACTGTCACACAGGACGGTTTCCTGTGGACGTAGTCAAAGGACACCAAATATGCGGCTGAGCATGTGCTGAGAAGGATCCAGAACTTCTAAGTTTCTAAGCATGGGTGTCCCACAGCCTGAGACTCTAACAGCACGGCTGGTTTTGACATCAGAGACAGAAGCAGGGTGCGGGAGAGTGGTGGCCACGATGGGGGCCGTTGCAGTGGCCGCTGTGGCTGGCTGCAGGCAGGACTGCCTGACATCAGCCTCCTGACATCTTCTGGGGCTCCCTCTGCAGAAGCTGTGTGGTGCTGGAAGGGACCCAGGGAGATGCCGCAGGAAGCACATGCAACAGAGAAAAAGCGGAAGCTCTGCACGGACCATCAGGCTAAAGCCACAGCTAGGAAAGTGGTCGTTTCAGGAAGAACTCCATGTCTTTTAATAACCTGTTAAGTCACTACCGATGATCTCAAAGCTCAAGGAGAAAATTCTGCCCTTAGAAAAAGTAGTTGGGAATGGAGAAGAAGTCACAGGATCTTAAAGTAATGGATCTAGATTTTGCTTTCAGAGGTATTCCTTTCTTGCTAGAACTGAGGAAGGAGGTCTGTTTTAGGATAAGCCAGTATCTTCTTGTCATCGACCCATCAAAGTCATCAAAGTTGGTATTAACAGTCCAATACTGTCATGTTCCACCAAAAAATAATCTCAATCATTTCATCTGTCCTGGATCCCCAACATCTAGAACAGTGCCAATCACCAGCCGGTGCTGAGTAAGTATCTGCTGAACAAATTAATCATATCTCCAATGAGCCCCGTATCTGCTCATGATCCCCTGGTGGACAACCTAACAAAAGCCAAGAAAGAAACTGCTGCTAGAGAATAGGAAAAAGCACTCTCATGTGCAAACACCAGGCATGCCTACACGCCTGTCGTTAATGAGGCATACGATATCCCTGGCATGCACAAACAGAAGGATAAGAGAATGGCCCTGAAGTCCGATCACCCTCGTTTAAATCCTGGCACCCACCCTTGCCAGCTGTGACCCTGAGCAGGGTACTCTCTGGGTCTCACTTTGCACGTCTAGACACAAAAAAGAGAGGTCACGGTAGTATTCACTGCATTAAGACAGATGAAGATGAAATGAGATAAGGAGTTTCTGGGACACAGAAGTGCCTAATCAATACCAGTAAAAAAAATTTTTTTAATTTTAATATATACCCACAGTCCTAGCTCTGGGAAGCATACTTGATCACAGGTTCACTCCCCCCCTCCCCCCAACCAAAAGAAATGGCCCTAAGTGAGGAAGAGGCAATCAGATGCATTCTTCTCCCTTGGGAAATCAATGAAAAGCACTGGCTTTTAAATCTGGATTTTTTGGACTTTTCTCAGTCTTCATATCTCTTGTCTTTCTCCTCAAATCTATGTAAAACCTTTCCTGAACCCCTGTGGGTCTGGCTTAGTCACAGGCACTGCTGGCCTCAGGAGACAGCTCTTAACCCTGCTCTACAAAAGCACTGTACCAATTAACCCTAAGGGGCCTCATTTCCACATCAACAGAACAGACCAAGAGTTCAGGGGCAGACTGGATCATCTCTATATTCTCTTCCAACTCTAAAAATTCACAACTAAGTAACTAATGACTATTATTAGTACGTTCAAGTCAAACACTGACCTAAACTCAACTAGAAAGTACATCTTCACCATATTTGGCATAACACACGAACATGGGCACAAGTAGAGCAGACCCTCAAAGCTGAATGAATTCTTCCTGGTCTTAGTTTCAGAGGGCGACACAGAAGCACCCCGAGGCGTTTATTCAGCTCTCTCATCACGAGAGACCCCGTTCTTATTAAATCAGAACTTTCTCCTAGGACCACCATTTAATGGGGTCTCTTTGGTGGCTCAGCAGTGAAGAATCCACCTGCAATGTGGGAGACCCGGGTTCGATCCCTGGGTCGGAAGATCCCCTGGAGAAGGGGATGGCTACCCACTCCAATATTCTTGCCTGGAGAATTCCATGGACTAAGGAGCCTGGCGGGCTACAGTCCACGAGGTCGCAGAGAGTTGGACACGACTGAGCACACACACACACAATGGTGCTTTATTTATTAATACAAGCTGCCAGGTACAGCGGAGAAAGCAATGGCACCCCACTCCAGTCCTCTTGCCTGGAAAATCCCATGGATGGAGGAGCCTGGTAGGCTGTGGTCCATGGGGTCTCAAAGAGTCAGACACGACTGAGCGACTTCATTTTCACTTTTCACTTTCATGCATTGGAGAAGGCCAACGGCAACCCACTCCAGTGTTCTTGCCTGGAGAATCCCAGGGACGGGGGGGCCTGGAGGGCTGCCGTCTATGGGGCTGCACAGAGTCAGACACGATTCAAGCGACTTAGCAGCAGCAGCAGCAGCCAGGTACAGACAGTAAGCATTTCTAACCACTAAGAATTACCAAACCAGAGCTTACAATTTCAAGGTAACTGAGCACAGAACTGACAGTCTAAAGGAAATCAGTTGTCCTTCAGTACCAGAGAAGGTAACTGACCAGAAAACCATTTTAAAACCATACTACCAAAAAAAAAAAAAAAACCATACTACCTTCCTGGCCTCTTTGTGCTACCTAACATCTCCCATCACACTGTCTGTCTCTGTTGAGGGAAAGGGGTCTAATTTAAAAAGAAGTTGCAGGTTGACAACTGACATGGAAAGACATTTACAATATACATTTCTGGTGAAATGGGCAGATTATACAATAATGTGATCAGCAATATTAATCCCATTTTGGTAAAAAAAAAAATATATATATATACATATATATATACACACATATATATATGCCCTACATACACATCTGACAGGATACACTCCAAGTCACTAACAAGCTTGTAATTTTTCCGTAAAAAAAAAAAAGTTTGCTTATCTACATTGTCTTATTTTTCTACAATGAACACTAATGGTTTCTGAAATCACAATAATTCAAACAGGGGTTTTCTGTATAAGAAAAGAAGAGCCGGCACCCAAACTATAAGCGAACACCTCGCTGAAGCAGAGCTCGGCATCCAGGGTTCCACTGCACAGAGGCGCTGTGTGCCCGCGCCTGTGCTGGGGTGAAGGTGCTGACATGTTTTTCAGGTACCAGCCACTGGGTACCACCAAGACGGGTCCAGCTCTCTCCCTCCTGTTCACCTCAGGGACCTGTTCCAAACCCATCGACTTCCCATTTACCAAATTTATTGATGTGCCACCCTCTGGACAGAGTTTACAAAACATGACCAAAGTTCCTAAATTACAGTTCAAGATTTTAACTTGCAAGTTCACTGATTTAGGAGAATCAGTGACAGAAGAGCCAAGTTACCGTGGCAGAGATCCAATGTTAACAGAGGAAGTACACTCCTATCCCTCATTTTAGGCCGTCCAATGCCAACCCTTTCTGAACACAAGAGGAAAAAATAAAAAGTCATTATGTGTAAAAGCATCATCTTCAAATACTTTTACCCAGTTAAGCCTTCTGCTTTTGGTAGAAAGTGCTAACTCTTGATAGCCTCTTTGGCATACAGAACACAGATCCTGTTAAATCTTACAAGATCTGATCAGTCAAGAACAAGTTCATCACTGGGTACAGGTACCATAAGGCACCTTACATCCTGAAGGTTGTTCTGGCGGCTTAGTGATCTACCAGCAAAAAGAGGTGTGAGAAATTGCGACCTCCCAGCTAACAAAAGCAAAGTGCGTACAAGGAAGTGATGGGAAAACACACATGAAAAGCACTAAAGATGAACTTGATATGAGGGAAAGGAATAGGAACAGCAGAATGACAGTCTTCAGAAGGACTCCTATTAAGTGAGCCAATAGAAGTTATCAGACCCAGGGCTCTCAGGGACACAAAGCTACACCTCAAAACTGCTCACACGTATTTCCGATAATGTAATGGCTAGCAAAAGCTAGATCATACTTAATGACAAATTGCAGCCTCACTCCTTCATTCCTTTATCTTCTAAAACTCATAGACAATTTAGGTCAGAGCCTTATCCTCTGTCACAAAATATTTTTAGAGACAGATTTCAACAAAGAAGCATAGTGTCTACACAGCATTATTTTATTGCGAGGAAAGAGAACTGCCAACTATAAGGATCTGAAAAATGCGACCACTTCAGGCTTATTTTGGGGTTGACCCACTCCCCTTCCCTAATTATCCCTCAAAGGAAATATATCAGGAGCTGTGGGCAAAGAGGGAAAATATGCCTAATTACAACATGTGTGCTTGGTGGATAAAAAATTGGAACATTCTTGAGCTCTGGCCACATTTCAGAAGACTTTCCGCTTGCAGTCGAAACTCACTAAAGAGGAAAGGTTAAAAGATCAGTTGCATTTCAACCCTGGCTCAATCAAAAAGACACAAAGAGAAACTGACCACATTACTTACCCTCAATACTATAAGGGGAGCCTGCTGAATATTCAAGATGACCCTGACTCCTTATCAAGCATTTACAGAGGAAGTGGTTTTTATTTTAAAATTAGGACTAAAAATAAGAAGAGGACTCTGCACTGGAAAAAAAGACACACATTTGAATTTAAAGATACACATGCAAAGGCTTCAGGCCGCTGGTGGTTTTATAGAAGCACTCCCTGATGAACACCTCTCCTCACAGCCCACCTGCCTCTGCTTTACAGAGGTGGGAAGACAGCACAAGAATTTGCCAATGCTTCTGCACCCGTTGCTGATTAAAGTGCTGAGAGAGGAGCAGGGGAAAAAAAAGCCCTTCAGAAATCAAAAATGAAAATGCATCTCATTAGGCATTTGGATCAGGAGCTCCGCGTGGCCTACAAGTTGCAGCCTAACTTCCTCTCCCAGGACTCAGGGATCCCCCTCCCTCACTGGATTCTGCAGGACTGGTTTCCTTGATGGCCCTCCAATACTCCAGACTCTACCCTCAGATCCCAAGCATCCTTCAAGTCCTTGCTCAAATGCCCCATGTGCAAGGAGGAAAAGGGGGTCTTTTCTTCTCCCACCATACTTTTCAACTTCTAATACACCATATAATTGAAAAGAAAAAAGAGTGTTAGTCACTCAGTCATGTTCAATTCTTTGCGACCCTAAGTACTGTAGCCCTCCAGGCTCCTCTGTCCATAGAGATTCTCCAGGCAAGAATACTGGAGTGGGCTGCCATGCCTTCCTCCAGGGCATCTTCCTGACCCAGGAATCATACCCATGTCTCCTGTGTCTCCTGCATTGGCAGGCAGGTTCTTTGCCCCATGGGCCATCAGTCAATCCCTGTTCTTATCCCACCTGCAACTTCTAATATACCATATAATTACTTATATCTATTTTATCGATTGTTTACTCCTCTCTCCCTCAGATAAGCTCCCAGAGAACAGGGATATTTGTTCTGTTTACTGGTGTATAACCCAAGCAGTTTAGAACAGTGTTTGGCCCTGAGTAGGAGCTCAAAAAATATCTTTTGAATGAATGAATGAACGTGACAGTAAAACTCCAGGAGGAAAGCAAGAAGGAGGTGGAAAGGCTGATGGTGAGGGAGTGAAATGAAAGAGGGAAGAAGCGACAGGGGAATTTACAAGGACGAGATAGACACTGATTGAGGCCGGGACCGACCCCACTTTCTCCCAGGAGTGCTGATGGGAAGCGGGAAGCAGGGCACGGGATCCCGCCAGCGGCATCAGATAGCACTCTTAGAAGCAAGCAGCTGAGATAAGCAAGCTCTACAGACTCACTGAGAAATTCCGAGAGCAGGGCAGACCCACCCGCCGGGACTGCAAGCTCTACGCAGGTCCCCGGAGTTGGGGGTGGGGGGAAGGTGGTCAGTCCCCCCAGCCCTTCCCCTCCCGTGGTGCCCCAAACCCCAGCTCCCCTCTACTGTAGCCAGGAGCCAGCCGGGCCGCAGGACCTTCCCGACCAGGGCCCCTTCACCCGGTATCCCGGTGAGGCGGGCCCTGCGCTCGAGCACCTGCCCGCCCGCGTCAGGGAATCCCACCCGGGCCCGCCCGGAGTCCCAGCGCGTCCCTGGGCCCTCATCCCGCTCAGCTCCCCTCCGGCACACGGGCAGGAAGCGCTCGCGGCCCTCCGGAGGCAAGGAAGGGGCTCCCGGCGCCCCCCGCCCCGGCCACTCCAGCACGACGCCCCGCCGGCGCGACGCCCCCTCACCTCGGGGCGCACGTACGACACGAAGGAGGGCTTCGGCGCCTTGGTGCCGCCGCCACCGCCGACTACCCCTTTCCCCAGCATACCGCCACCCTGGGTAGCAGCAACGCGCGGGAGCAGAGGCGGCCGCTCGCAGCGGCCACCAGCACTGGCGGCCGGGGCTCCGCCCATCCCCAGGGCCGCGGCGGCCGCGGCGCCGCCCGTATCCGGCTCCGCCGCCGACACCGCTCGCCCCGCCCAGGCCCCCCGGGGCCCCACCTCCTCCACGCTTGGGCCTCAGCAGTAGGGAACCCGCCGCCGGAGGCCACTCCCCCTCCGTTAGCGACAGGCGGATCTGATTGGCGGATAGTCGCCTTCAGATAGGCTCCGTTTCACCCTCTTGCTGCCAAGCCCGCCCCCATGCGTTCTCTGATTGGCCAAAATGCTCTGCCGGCCGCGCCCACACCAAGCCCCTCCTTGAATGAACCTGGAGGGATGTTTTCTCTGACCAATCCAGAGCGTTCTCTCCAGATTTCCCGGTGATTGGATAGCAAGAATGTCGCCGTCGCCCAGTGATCCTGCGGTCACCAAGTTGTGAGCGTTGGTTCACTGCAGTTCTCTTCTCCTCGCCCTTTTGGAATAAAACTTCCGAAAGCGTAGTGTATGGAACCTCACCGAATGAGTTTCAAATCCCCATCAGTGATGTTCAGGCTTACTATTTTGAAAAGTGAAAGTAGCTCAGTTGTGACCGACTCTTTGCGACCCCATGGACTATACAGCCCATGGAATTCTCCAGGCCAGAATACTGGAGTGGGTAGCCTTTTTCCCTTCTCCAGGGGATCTTCCCAACCCAGGGATTGAACCCAGGTCTCCCGCATTGCAGGCGGATTCTTTACCAGCTGAGCCACAAGGGGAAGCCTTATTATTTTAAGTGCAGACAAAAATGAAACAAATCAAGTGCTAGGCACTTAGGAATAGGTTTGAATGTTTGATCATAAAAGGCCTTGTAGACCTCTTTTTTCCAAACTTTTTGTTTTTTTATCTGTGGTTCTAACCATATAAAAGCCCTTAAGAGATTTATTTTATTCACCCTCCTGAGTTATGAATGTGTTAGTCGCTTAGTTGTGTCTGACTCTTTGTGACACGACTGTCACAAAGAGGAGCCTGCCGGGCTCCTCTGTCCATGGGCTTCTCCAGGCAAGAATACTGGAGTGGATTGCCATTTCCTTCTCCAGGGGATCTTCCTAACCCAGGGATTGAACCTGGGTCTCCTGCACTAAAGGCTGATTCTTTACCATCTGAGCTATAAGGAAGTCCTAAGTTATCAATAAAATCCTCACTGTTAGTGTAGATTGCAAAGAAAATTCATTTAAATTAGACATTTGGCTCCAAGCATTGTGTTAGACACAGGTGAACAAAACAGGACCCAACTCTCAAAAAATTCAGTCTACTGGAAAAAACTAATAATAAATATTTGCAGTTACCTTTGTTGGTGTCAGACACTGGTAAGCACTAGTCTCATCAATAACTAATGCTGTTTCCCCTCTTTATCTCCATGACTGCCCCACCACCAGTATCAAAGCTACTCAAAGTAAACATAAAATCTAAGCGAAAACAAATGTGCTTACTTTTGCAATCATAGTGTTGTAGCCACGCGTTCCAGGAAACAAACTCATTCAGAAGGACAATGCAGATAGTGGAGTCCAGTTTATTACGCCAGTGTACCGAAGGCAGAGTCTCCTCTTAGCCAAGGACCCCGACTAGTTTTTGTGAAAACCTTATATACCCTAAGTGTACTTGCTCAAACCCACCTCCCCAAATTCCTTGAAACTAGTCTGGACAAGGTAAAAGAGAGATATGATCAAAGTTAACCCATGATTTATGTGTCATAAGCCTAGATAGTTAAACAATGGACATTTATCAACAGGCCTGTGGTCATACAGTCCATGGAATTCTCCAGGCCAGAATACTGAAGTGGGTATCCTTTCCCTTCTCCAGGGGATCTTCCCAACCCAGGGATCGAACCCAGGTCTCCCATATTGCAGGCGGATTCTTTACCAGCTGAGCCAGGAGGGAATCCCCATATCCCGATAAACATAATGGAATTTACAACTTTGTTCTGTTACAGAGATAATTAGCATATTCTTTTAGGCTGTGGAGAGTCCAAGTACAAGTCCTGAGGCTCTTTTATCCCGGGGTCTGGTTTTCCATTGGTATGCCATTTCTATAGACACCAAGCACAAAGTTCAGAGTCCTCGGGGAGGGTAACCATGCATGTAGCCTAATGTTCGCAGCCTGGCCGAAGATGGAGTCGAGCTCTGTCTGCTTCCTCCTTCAATAGGTTAGGACAAGTCCTGTGGCCTCATTTCCACCAGACTGCCATCCTTCAGTCTATCCAATAGAGCAGTGCTGGAGCCACCAGCATTGCATTATCCCAATTCTCAAGTGGAAGAACAGATGCAGATAATTAGCCCCAGTCTCACAACAAGTTATTGACAGAGCTGGGATTCCAACTCAGGTGTGTCTGATTTCGAAGCCCAAGTTCTAAACATTATAATTACACAAATTAGGAAGGAGCACAATAAAGTGAAAATGTTAGTCGCTCAGTCATGTCCCACTGTTTGTGACCCCGTGTACTGTAGCCTGCCAGGTTCCTCCGTCCATAGGCATTCTTAAGGCACGGATACGGAGTGGGTTGCCATTTCCTTCTCCAAGGGATCTTCCCGACCAAGGGATTGAACCCAGGTCTCCTGCACTGCGGGCAGATTCCTTTCTGTCTGAGCCACCAGGGAAGCCCTGGCACAATAAAAGAGTGGTCAGTTCTATTTGAGAAGGTCAAGTCAGGCTTCATAAAGAAAGACAGTCCTTAGGGAGGTGTTGGGAATGAAGTTATCTGTGGGGACTAACAGCATCACTTTATATTTCACAGCAGTTTTTACTTTTCAAGGTGAACCAGCAGGGTAGATTTTTAGTAGTCTGAACAAATTTTTAATTTCTGACTTTTTCAAAGGATTTTCAATTTTCCACGGCTTTCCCGGTGACTCAGATGGTAAAGAATCCACCTGCAGAGGGGAGGTGGGGCGAAAAAAAAAAAAAAGAATCCACCTGCAATGTGGGAGATCTGGGTTCGATCCCTGGGTTGGGAAGATCCCCTGGAGAAGGAAACGGCAACCCATTCTAATATTATTGCCTGGAGAATTCCATGGACAGAGGAGCCTGGCGAGCTACAGTCCATGGGGTAGCAAAGATTTTTTTTTTTTTCCCCATGGACTGTAGCCTGCCAGGCTCCTCTGCCCATGGGATTTCCCAGGCAAGAATACTGGAGTGGGTTGCCATTGCCTTCTCCAGGGGGGTAGCAAAGATTTTTACAGTCTGAACAAATTTTTACTTCCTGACTTTATCAAAGGACTTTGAATTTTGCTTGATCTTCTACCATAGTCAGGATATTAGCATGGGTGCCCGTGGCCAGGGCTTGCTTCTTGCCACTAGCACAGTCACCCAGGGTAGGCACCTAGAGGGTCTTGGGGCTTAATGCTCTGTGATTGCGCCCTTCAAATTCTGAATCATTTTATCTTTACATTTGTGTTTTTTAAGTGAAGTCTGATGGGACGATGGAGCAAGCCCAGGGGTCTTAGAACCTCAGCTCCTGCACAGTCCTCTCTGGTGTCCACTATGCCCTGGCATCCTGCCCTCCTCCCCAGCCTAAGACCTGCTGGGGACCTCTGTCAGGGCAACAACCGGGCCTCAATAGAGGGGGCGTGGTGAGCAGGAAGTCTTGTGTTCAGCTGTGGCCATCCACCCCTCTCCCCATGGGTGCCTGAACATTGACAAGGAGATGATCAGGGTTAGGTACAGTTCCCCCAACACCTTCTGTGTCTCTGGCGGGGTGGGTGGTAAGCCACCATCCCTGCCCTAGGCTGGCAGTTCCATGGCAACTGACCGGCAGCTACTGTACATGGCCAGGTACAGAGGCTCCAGTCCCGAGGAAGGCAGGTCCCCACCCCCATGTGGGAAGAGAAATTGACTTCCCTGTCTTAGGCCAGGACCCTACAACTTCATTTTGCACTGGCCCTGACTATGCCCTTTATTATCTGTGTCCTCAGGCAAGTTACTTCATCTCTCTGGGCCTCTGTTTCTACCCAGGATAAGAGTAATAACAATAATTATGTCAAAGTGGTTGAGGACTGTTATGAAGATTAAAAGAGGTAATCCAGGTGATCCCTGGTAGGCAGCAAGAACTGCACAGGTGCTGGCTGACCTTGGTACAATTCTACCAAGCAGGACATAATTAACATCTTTTCCAGGACTGTAGGAAGAGAAGCAAAGTGACTTCTCCCAGTGCTGAGCTGTGGCACCCTTGTTAAACAAAGATTTTTGTTAGTTTCCTTGTTTTTGTTTTTAACTTCTGGCCTAATCCTTGGACTAAAATTAATGGCTTTTTTTTTTTTAATTAATGGCTTTTATTTGTAGTCCACCATATCAAATTTTTCTCCCTTCAAACCATCCTGTCTTATGATACTTACTTTATCCTGTTCTTCAGTATCCATTTGTGATCAAATAGGTTTGCAATGTGGTGATGCCGGAAACTTGATATAATCACTGCATCCATACATTCTCAGAAATCTATAGCCAGCAGGTGAGGAATGTTTTTAAAGACTGAAGATGGCTGCTGCTTCCAGGGGCAGTTTCCACTCAGTGAAGAAAACCTACAATGTCTTTAACGAGCAGTAAGGGGGTGAAGCAGGCTTCCCAGGTGGCTAAGTGGGTAAAGAATCTGCCTGCAATGCAGGTGACATGGGTTCAATCCCTGCGTTGGGAAGATCTCCTAGAGGAGGGTATGGCAACCCACTCCAGTATTATTGTCTGGAGAATTCCATGGAAAGAGGAGCCTGGCGAACTACAGTCCATAGGGTCACAAAGAGTTGGACACGACTGAAACAACTGAGCGCGCACGGGGGTGAGGAAGGAAAAGAAGCCAACATCTGTTTCCATCTTCCTCTTAAGGTTCTCCAACTATCAGCATATTTTCACTTGATCTTTAGGGTGTGGAGCAAAGCTCCTTGGGAGAGGCCCTCCCAAATGACTGAAAAATTCCTGTCATGCTGAGGTCAAATAATTCTCTGTCTATTAATAAAGGCAGATGGTAGCCCCTAGACTTTGAAATATTTTAATTTACACACAATAGTTTAAGGTCACTCTTTTCTCCTAATGCTGCCCTAAGCTTTCTTGGAGAAGTATAAATAGGAACAAATCTTAGCTCACATAGAAATGAATGCCAGACCAAAGACAGGGCTGTTACTTCCCACAGATGACGGAAGCCAAGAGTGTACTCTCGCAGAGTTGGGGGTGGGGGGATATTTTTCCTCTGGCAGATAGTTAAGTCTGGATATTTGCATTTCCTCCTCCTTGGAGTCACTTGAAGAAGCCTCCATGCTCATGTTATTCATCTTTACCTGCTAGGTACCAGGCTCATAGTTCAGTTCAGTTCACTCCAGTCGCTCACAGTAGGAATTCAATAAGTATTTGCACCTGAATAAAACAACCTGGGCAACAGTTGATTAGTTAGCAGGGGAAGCAAGAATTCAAACTGCAGCATGCGGGTTAGAGTCTGCACTTTTAATTAAGTCACTTGGATACAAACAAAGACCTAATTTTTAAATGAATGAAATAAAACAAATACATAAAACTCAAGGACTAAAATGCACTTATTATTTAATGGCCACTTGCCAAATTCCAATTTTAGCAAATGATCTAGGTCTGAAGACTTGCCCTCTTCTTTCACTGAAAATAGAAAATTCCTTAAGCTCTTGCTGCAACTATGGGTCTTCCAACCCTTTTCTGAAGATGGTGAGGAACAGACCTGGATGAAGAAGCATTTGAATCGTTCTCCACCTTGTGGCGCAATAAAATGTGGGCCTGCTGGGGAGACTCAGTGATTGTGAACAAGGACCTCCTGGTGATTTTTTTTTTCTTTTCCACAACACACAACCTAAACTGGTCACATGGTAGGGGGCCTGATGAGCCCACTCTATGATTTGTATTCTGTCTTCTTCAAAATGAGACAGGCTGGGACCTGGGAACCTTTACTTGCTTTCACCTAGACAAGGGTCTCCTCCAGGATCTGAATACAAAGAAACTTGAAAGGACTAAAAACAACTACAGGCAGGGATAGTTGGAGCAATTAATGAACAGGATACAAAAAGGCCAAAACCCAACTGCCGCTTCTGAGGTGTCAGGGAAAAAAGCAGGGTACCACACATGCACTCTACACACATCACCAGCGAGGGGGCGGGCAGACCGCCTAAGCTACCTCTCTGGCCTTACCCACCAATCCACCCCTTACCTCCCCTCATTTAAGGGACCAGCTCACCACCCACTCAGGAAGTGAGCAAGGAAACCTGTTGCTTGTTCTTGCTTTCTCGTCTGGCCTCTTAACAATTTCTGTTGATTAAAGAGGCCAAGAACCCAGGTTACTAACAAAATTGATTAAATAAAGGTTTACTGATGGTCCTCTGTGATTTGTCTCCCAGCCTCTCCCAATAAGACGGGAAGTTTTGGGGGCTTCCTTGGTGGCTCGGTGGCAAAGAATCCATCTGCCAATGCCGGAGACACAGCTTCAATCCCTGATCTGAGAAGATCCCACGTGCTGTGTGACAACTGAGCCTGACCTCTAGAGCCCAGGAGCCACAACTCCCGAGCCTACGCGCTACAACTACTGAAGATGAAGCACCTAGAACCTGTGCTCCACAATAGGAGAAGCCACTGCGATGAGAGCCCCGCGTACCACAACTCCAGAGTAGCCCCTGCTGGCCGCAACTGGAGAAGAGCCCTCAGAGCAACAAGACCTAGCACAGTCAAATAATAAAATGAAATAATAATAAAAATAAAAGACTGGAAGTTTTTGAAAGCAGGGATGGTCTCCTCTATAGGAGGAGACCTATAGAGGTCTAGCACCTAACTAGCACCTAACTACTCACTGGACGCTAAAATATTAAGTGGGCCTCAGTGAGGACTGGAGAAACAGGGATTTGCATCCAATGCTTCGGGAAGGATGAAAATCAATGGGGCAAGAGGAAGGGCAATTTTGCAATAGCCATCAAAAAATATATCAGGAATTTCACTTTGAAAAATATATCCTAAAAAAAAAAGAAAAAAAAAGAAAAATATGTCCTGAGGAGACACATACATGTAACATGCCATCTATCCAAGCTTACTCTCTGCAGCAATTTTCTTTTTTTTTGTAACAGCAGAAGGTTGGAAAAAACCTAAATATTCATCAGTAGGCAGGGGTTGAATAAATTATGGTACCGCCATATAGTACAGAATGGGATACTATGCATTGGTAGGAAAAAATAAGCCTCCTCAGGTAGAAGCTGTAAAGCTGAGTGGTTAAAACCAAATATTCTTGTGTCAGACTGGGTTTATGTCCCACCTCCACCAGTTCCTAGATGTGTGACCTTTAGGCACTATCTTCTTGGACCTCAATTTTCTTGCCTATAAAAAAAAAAATGAGGGGCTTCCCTGGTGGTCCAGTGGCTGAGACTCTGAACTCCCAATGCAGGGAGCCCAGGTTCAATCCCTGGTCAGGGAACTAGATCCCACATGCTGCAACTTAAAGATCCCACATGCCTCAATGGAGCAGCCAAATAAACAAATAAATTAAAAAAAAAAAATGAAAGTGATGAAGATTATAATGGCATCTGTAGATAATGTATCACAGGAATGTTAATAAACAAATTATTTAGAGAGTTGGTATATAAGGTATGAGAGCCAAGATGCATTCAGTGATCAAAGCAAGGTGCCCAAACATATGCAGAGTAGGCTACCATTTGTGTAAAAGAAGAATGGAAATAAGACTACATATACCCAGTTCCCTGTGTTTGCATAGAATATCTTTGGATATATACAAAGGGAACTATGGCATTAGCTGCTTTTCCAATGGAAAACTGGGTATTTGGAGGAAAGACTGGAAGAGTGTTTACTCTATATCCTTTTTGGTTTGTTTTTTCCAAACTTTAAACTTTTTGTGCTGAAATATACCCAATTAGCAATGTTGTGATAGTTTCAGGTGAACGGCAAATGGACTCAGCCATACATATACATGTATCCATTTTCCTCTAAAATCCCCTCCTATCTAGGCTGGCACATAACATTGTTGGAGCAGAGTTCCATTGTACACTTTAAAAAAAAATATTTATTTGTTAATTTATCTGGCTATGTCAGGTCTTTGTTGGCCTGTATGGGATCTTTTTAGTTGCTGCATGCGGAGTCTAGTTCCTGGACTAGGGATTGAACCCTTATGCCTGCATTGGGAGCCTGTAGTCTTAACCACTGGGCCACCAGGGAAGTCCCTATATGTTCTTTTTTATCTTTGGATTTTGAACTATCACCTAGTGCAACAATAAATAAATTATATATACGTATACACACACACACATATATATACATATATACGCACACCCATACACTCAGAACCATCTCATGCAGTTTTTTTTTAATTGAAGTGAAAGTCACATAACAAAATTAGCCATTTAAAAGCGAACAGTTTGATAGTTTCACCTCTGCACACAGCACTCCTGGTGAAGGAGGTCCGGGGGGGTGTAAAAAAAAAAAAAAAAAAGAAAAAAGAAAAAAAAAGCGAACAGTTTGAACACACTGAATTTTTATTTTAAAGCAAGAGCTTTTAACAAGACCTTGCCATTTTCTGTCTCTGTTGCCTTGGCATTGGTCCCCAAATCCATCAAGGTCTACTCCCAATGCTACCACCTCTTTGACATCTTCCCTGGAGACTGTTGGCACCCGTCTAGACGTCTTCCGGATTTCTAAGCGCGGGGAGCCTGTATGCTGCCTTGAACCAGGGGCTTGGCTGTGTCAGAACCAGCGCAATTGTCTCTTTCCCTAGAGCTGAGCCAGGAGTTTCTCTCGGCCAGAGGCAGAGCCACGCTTCTCCACATTCCCAGGAGTACTATCCTCGGGGCTCTGAGGAGGTCATCCGATGGACGGAACAGTATTCAGAACCTGACTGAACCTCCGCAGCCTCTGGGACGAGGAAACTGCGCCCTCTACAGGAATATTTTTAAATCGCTGATGAGGAGGGTGTTCTCAGCGCAGGCCGGGGAGTTCCCTCAGCTGGGGCGCTGGGGCACCTGATGAAGAGAAATGACAGAAGGCGGCAGAGCCCTGACCTCCCTGTCCCCTCCACCCGCCGCCTCTGGACTCACCGGCTCCAGGACAACATAAAACATGCAGTAGAAACCGGGCTGTCCCACCCCTAGAGGCTGTAGAACAACTAGCAGAGCTGGAAAAAAAACATTCATTTTGAACAGCCAGGGTTTGTGGGCGTGTGAGGTGGAGGGTTGTCCCAAAACCGGGAGAAGCAAAACAGCTTGCCCAAGATCCCACTGATGGTTGTGCTGCCCTGGGACTTACACAGTCTGATTTCTGAACAAGAGTGTTAAGCCACAGCCATCTGACACAGGCAACTTGATCTGGTTATTTCTGAGCTTTATCTTTGTCACCTCAAGTCTTCTAAGCCACTCACAGTCCATCTCCGAGCTCCTTTCCGTGTTTCTCCCCTGCTATCTGTCCTGAGTTGAAGCTCCAGGTGCACAAAGCCCCAGCCAGCCCTGGGCTGCGGTGGGGCAGGCTGCCCATCTCCCGAGTTGGTCCCATTGCTCGACCTGTTTGTCTCTGGACCCAGAAGGTGCCTGGTTCAGAGGATGCCAGCCTCACCTTGCCCCTGAGCAGATGGCTGGCATGGCGATTCCTCAGAGATGCAGCCAAGTCCTCATCCCGGGCCATGGAAAACTGTGGGTCATTTCTAAACCCCTTGGGAGATAAGAAGAGTCAAGCTCTCCAACACCTGGAAAGGCTGTGCTACCATTTCAACTACTCTCTGCCTGGGCCCAGGGGAAGGAAGAGCGTCTGCAAGGTACCACACGCAGGGAGTCCCATACAAGGGGGCCCCAGACTCAGGCCCACTCTTCTCTTAGGTCCCCTAGCCATAGGGTCACGGGGTGGGGGGTGGGTGGAGGTGGGGGCTAAGTGCAGGGACACTTCCTGCTGCTCACTCTGCTCTTTCTCTCTGAAGCTGGCCTCTCCCCAGCTCAGAACTCTGGAGAGAGAGAGAGAGACTCGTGTGTGTGTGTGTGTGTGTGTGTGTCTGGAGTGAGAGGGAGGAAGCAGCAAGCAGAAGAACCTGTTATTTTGCTTGGCTTTTCATTTCACATTTCTCTTGACTCTTTGACTCCTGGGATAATAGAAGTCAAGGTCTGGCATCTGATTCAGGGATGATCTCCAGGAGACAGCAATGAGAAAAGCTTGTTGGTATCTCACATTGTGATGATTGACAATGCTTCACACGTCATCCAAGTGTATGAAGGCTGTATCTCACAAACTCAAAAGGGTGTGTTGTTCCTTCTTGAATTTTAACTGAGGTTAAAGTGTTGAGTTTAGATATTAAAATTTCTGATACTCCGGAGCTGGCTGGAGAAAAGTGAGGGACCTGGCCTCCAGGCTGTTTCTCCCAAAGGTGGCACTAAGAGAATCTTCTCTTCCTTCCAAGTTTTGCTCGGGGCTGAATCTGGTTTGAAAGTCTGGTAGAACAGTGGCAAGAACTTCTGTGCCACAGAGGAGGGCCACTCGCGTTTGGAACCTACTGATCTCAGAGGGAAAAAGGAAGCTGTTGTTGTCATAAGGGCCAAGAGAACCCTCTCTAATAAAAGCAGGCGAGCATGCCTCCCCAGTGGGTTATTTGAGCTCAAAGTGCAGCTAGGTCTGTTTTGAGCTTGGCTTAACCTATCCCCACTCACTGAAAACCTGAAAGGCTTATTGTTTAGGTGTTGCTATAAAAGGACACAGAGGGTGTGAAAGACCCACTGTTTTCTGTTGGAAATAGTCATCTGCCCCAGGGTTTAAACATAATCAAAATTGTTTTTTTAAAAATCTTTTTTGTCTAAAGGCAAAAAAAAAAAAAAAAGAATGTAAGGAATGGAAATGGCTGAGCTGCAAAGAAATATCACACTATTTTTGAGAGTAACTTTTTCTGCTTGAGCACTGTTAATGACGGGCCATTCCCCCATCTCCCCATTTCCCTCCAGAACACTGGATTCTATTCACCATTCATTCACCTGGTCTCTGGAACAGAACCTGAGGGCAGCCAAGTAAAGCACCAAGCCAGGCAATCTCAGACTTTGCAAATATCTGACGCAGGTCTAAGAAGCCTGAAAAAAAGTTTTATGGCTCAGCTGAACTGGGGACCCAGAAAGAGAGGGGAAAAAATGCAATCCATTCTCTCGTCTCACATGAGGCAACACAGACTAAAGAGAAAATACAAAGAGAAGGTTAATTTGGAACCATGTATGTGGTCAGAAAAATAGTCAATTCATTTCAACTTTTTTTAATGAGGTTTTTTGGTCACGCTGGGTCTTAGTTGTGGCCCATGGGATCTAGTTCCCTGACTAGGGATCAAACCCAGGCCCCCCCCGCCCCCACCACTGGGAGCGTGGATTTTTAGCCACTGGACCACCAGGGAAGTCCTTCAATCTGTTTTTAGAAAGAAGTCTCTCTGCTTTGCTTTTTTCTTGTCTCCTCATATTACCAGGGTGCCACTTTCCTTAACATAAAAGAGAGACTCTGCCCCTCTGGGTCATAGAAAGAGCCCCTCATAGACCTGTGAGGCTGACCTCAGAGGGAGCAGAACACAAACCACATGGAGAGGTGGGAGCAAGCACTGTGCTGTGTGGAGGACAGGCAGGTAGGTCCTAGTACAGGAGTGGTGGGAGAGGAGGCTTGAAGATCAGCCTGGAAGTACAGTTCATGGGGCCCTGAATGTCATGCTAAGGATTTTGAAATTTATCCTTAGGCATGTGGAGCTATCGTGGGGTTTTTACACCATAGTAATTATTTAAGTATTATTAAGTAACCATTTCCTATTACATAGTAAAAGTTATTAGAGAAACAGAGATTAGCAAATCTCCTAATCAGAAGCAAAAGTCATAACCCGCTGCATAGGGGTCACCACCGGGAACATTTAAGGGAAGAATGGGCTATATATACATCCTTCTCTAGTAAAACAAAAAGGTAGCATTCTTCACACATGGCTTTATAATCTGATTTTTTTTCATTTAGCATTGGAAAGTAACTTTCTTTAATGTGTTAGGGCTCCTATATAGTTATTTTCAGTTTTTTTCCCTGACCTAACATTCTTGAGGAAGCTAACACCATCTCAGGGGTTGAATGAGTGGGGTTTTTTTTTTGTTTCAGGGTTGGGGGGAAGGTTGTATTTTTGGCGGTACTGTCAGGCCTGTGGGATCCTAGTTCCCAGATGAGGGATCGAACCTGGTCCCTTGGCAGTGAGAGTGTGGAGTCCTAACCACTGGACCACCAGGGATTTCCAAAAGTGATTTTTAAGGAGGGGGGCACTCCCTTTTAGAACCACTGGTCTATAATAACACTTAGGTGATAGAACTGTATTTCATTAAAATTCTTATTGGATATATTAATTGATTCTAATCTTACTCACTTGCCAATAATTCCTCTGTAGATATATTTGAATTTATAGTTTGCTATACTTATCTGGTTAGATTAAATTCTTTTTTTTTTTTAATGAAAGAAGTGGAAAATTTTATTTGAGCCAAATTTGAGGATTATAACAAGGGAACAGCATCTCAGAAAGCTCCAAGAAATGTTCACTAGATTTAATTCTTTAAGATAACTCCTTTGAAGTTCAATTTCTGGGTCAAAATCTCTATCTGTATATTTGCATTAAAGAAAAAAGAGATAATTCAGATGTCATCAGAGCTGGTGACCTTGCTTTTGCTTTTGAGATCTTGGTATTACTTAATATTTTCAATCTTTATAGTCTTTGTCAATCTGGTTGTTTCTCCAGTAGTCATGTATGGATGTGAGGGTTGGACATAAAGAATGCTGAATGTTGAAGAATTAATTCTTTTGAACTGTGGTGTTGGAGAAGACTCTTAAGATTCCCTTGGACTGCAAAGAGATCAAACCAGTCAATCCTAAAGGAAATTAGTCCTGAATATTCATTGGAAGGACTGATGCTGAAGCTGAAGCTCCAATACTTTGGCCACCTGATACGTAGAATTGATTCATTAGAAAAGACCGTGATGCTGAAAAAGATTGAAGGCAGGAAGAGAAGGGGATGACAGAGGATAAGATGGTTGGATGGCATCACCAACTCGACGGACATGAGTTTGAGCAAACTCTGGGAGCTGGTGATGGACAGGGAAGCCTGGCGTGCTGCAATTCATGGGGTCGCAGAGTTGGACAGGACTGAGTGACTGAACTGAACTGAACTACACAGATGTTTCATTTTTCTTATTCTTGACCATTCAGGTGGTGAATCTTTATGCTGTGTCTAATTCTTTCCTTAGTGGAATCAGATTCAAATGATTTGAACATATTTATTAATATTAATTCTTTGATATATTTAAATTTAAATTCACGTATTGATTTTCACACTGAGCCAGCCTTGGATTCTCAAGAGAAACTGCACTTGGTTGTGGTGATTCTTCTTTCTGTATATTGCTGGAATTGATTTGATAAATCTGTTAAGGAGTCTTCAGTCTAATTTCATCAGGCATATTGGCCTGGAGTTTTCTTTGAACTGTTTCTACCTAGTTCTGGTATCAGGATAATGTTGGTCTTATGAAGTAAGTAGAATTTGAGCCTCACAAAAAGAAATTACTATAATTATTATAGTATTACTTATAAATAGCTTTATGGGGTCACTTGCTCTCTCTCCTTCCCCTCCCCAATCTGCATAGTGTGTTTCAGTTGCCCCAGATGCCCCTTTTCAGCCCTCTGGCCCAGAAATCTGAAGTTTTAGTTATTGCATTCTACCACACACTTTTATGGCTGCACTCAAGTCCAAGGCTAAGCAGTGAATTTACCACTGGAGGGGGATATATGGCAAAACTGTCGGTTTGATGATACTTCTGGTCTTTTCCAATCTGCATGCTATTAACTGTGTTTCAGGGGAAACTTACCCGGTGGTCCAGAGGCTAAGACTCCATGCACCACCTGGGTTCAATCCCTGGTCAGGGAATGAGTTCACACGAGGCAACTAAAGATCCTGCATGCCACAACTAAGACCTGGTGCAGCCAAATAAATAAATAAATAAATAAATAAAATGTTAAAAAGAAAAAAAGACTATGGTTCAGGATCCTCACAGTGTGGTTCTATGCATTTAAACCAGATTTTATAGTTGAATTCTGAGGGAAATATGGGGAGAGAGTACTTACCTCATCTTATCAGGACCTGGAGCTCATAAATTTGGTTTTGATTAATATGGCTGAGTTTCTTCACTGTTCGCCTGAAACTATCACAACATTGTTAATCAGGTGTATCCCACTACGAGTAAAAAAGGTCGAAAGTAAAAAACAAAAAATTGTTGTAGCTACCCTTCACTTCACCATAGTAAGCCCTCTCCTGTCTTAAATCTCTTTTGATATGCACTGTTTCTATAAAAAGAAAAAATTCATGTAATTAAGATCTTGCCATCTAGAACATCTAGAAGCATTTTCCTTTTAGCCCATTTCCCCCTCCTCTTAGTCCAATCAAAGAGCACACAGGAAAAAAAAAAAGAGCACACAGGAAGACAGGCAAGCTGCTCGACTGTTACTGTGAGATTTTTAAAAGAGAGGTTTTGTTCTCTGTTCTGAAATAAAGGATTCCCTTGAGGCTATAGCTTGCTTAAATTTCAAGCCTCCTTCCTGACATTTGTCTTGAAACAACCAATGAAGGAAACGTGTCAAGTATTTCTTTACAGCTGTCTTTTACGTTAGGTGAGGGAGACATAAAAAACCCTAGTTTTTGAAACATGTGATTACAGAATTGAAGAATTTTGGAATGGATGGTAATTTTACAGATTGTCTGCTTCCTAGTTTAATATATGTGGTTGCATATGAAGATTGGAAGGGTCCATAGGTAAAATATCAGGGATCTGAAATATAATAAAACCAGATGCCCACAGGACCGGACTGGTAGACAAAAATAGAGAACAGTAGAGGCTTTGGTAAGCTGTCTAGAACCGGCTTTGTCTTAAATTTTTCCTCTACAGGGAGTAGCCATTACTCTCATCATAGGAGCTTTGCCTTATGTCATCAGATCTTCCAGTTTGATAGAAGTCAGATTGGGATTTTCTAACAAAATCTTTAACATTGGCTCAAAGTTTCTAACAGTATTTGGGCCAAATGAGGCACAGTTACATCCTAGGTATAGTACTTTAGGTATCATTTTTGACTTATGGCTTAAGTAAAGGTTAAAATGCAGAGCAAACGAGATGGGATTTCCTCTCTTTCCTATCCTTACTTAAACATTGACCTTTGAAAGAGATACAGATTTATAGGTTCTTTCGAATGAAGTGGGGGGAAAACAGCTGATGGGTAGGTCTTTGAAATAGAACAAAATTGGGATACTTAAAATCTATTTGCATGTCTTTTTAAAATTTTTAATTGGAGGATAATTGCTTTACAGTATTATGTTGGTTTCTGCCATACATCAACATGAATCAGTCATGGGTATACATGTCCCATTCCTCTTCCTCCCATTTCCCACCCCATTCCACCCCTCTAGTTTGTCACGAGCACCAGGTTTGAGCTCCCTGCATCATACAGCAAATTCCTACTGGCTATCTGTTTTACATATGGTAATGTATATGTTTCCATGCTATTCTTTCAGTTCATCCCCTTATCTCCTGTACATCATGTCTTAAGCATTAAAATTCTGCAGAAAGAGGTTTGACTAAAGCAAAAATTAATACAATGTTGTAAATCAACTATATTTCAATAAAAAATATTTTTGAAAGGACAAATCTGTAGGAGGTACACAGCATAAAGGTTTCAAGTTCAGGCTTTGAGGTCAACAGGACTTTTCAGGGAGGCAGATTTCTGATGCTCTGACACATTCGAGAAGAGATATTCAAACGATCATTATTATAGCAATAGCATGTTACATCATCTCAATCCCTGGCTGATTCACGTGTTGATGAATATCTACCACCTAGTGATGTCCTGAAGATGAAACCACATATACCATATTAGCACAGTGATGTGGAGTTGCTTGAAGGTGTTTTGAGTAGCAGTGATCAAATGGATGCTTTAGGAGGGAGTATACTGGGGGTTGTAGGTTGAACAGTGTAGAAACTGGAGACAGGAAATAAAAAAGCAAGACTGGAGACTGGCTAGAAAGAAAGGATTTGGAAATAAATTTAACAAAAGGAGTATCTGAAACTTGAAAGATGGATGAGATCAATATCATGTATATTGAAGATGCTGTATTCTGTATACAGAAGATGCTGATGATAGAACCATGGAAAGTACCACAGCTGACCCTTGAACAATGTAAGGGTGGGGACCCAGTTAGAGGAGTCAGTACTCTGCAGTGGAAAATTTGCCTAACTTATAGAAGGTCTTCCATATGCTTGGTTTCTCTGTATCTGCACATTGTGCAGTGCTGCTGTATTTACCACTGAAAAAAATCCGCATGTAAGTACACTAGTGCAGTTCAAACCCATGCCGTCGGGGGTTGATGGTACTCAGAAGTTGCGGAAGCAGAGAAGGAATGTTCCAAGGGAGAAGGAAATGATCCAGGACAAAAGGGAAAAGTTGAGGTGTAGAAAAACCAGCACCCACTTTTTTCTAAAATATTATTCATATTTGTATTTTGACTGCCATGAAAATAATTCTTATCACCTTTAAGAACATTGGTCATTTTGAGTTCTATTCAAATGATCTTTACTAGGTACATAGGGCTTCCCTGATAGCTCAGTTGGTAAAGAATCCACCTGCAACGCAGGAGACCCCAGTACATGGACCAACAGTATAATACCATTTTAAACTCGGAAAAGATGTTTTTATACCTAATGCCAAGAATTTTTAAAAACTTTTTATTTTATATTGAAGTACAGCCTATTAACCTTATGATAGTTTCGGGTGGACAGCAAAGGGACTCAACGAAACATCCATTCTCCTCTAAACTCCCCTCTAATCCAGGCTGCCACATAATATTGAGCAAGAGTTCTCTGTGCTACACAGTAGGTCCTTGTTGGTTATCCATTTTAAATACAGCAGCATGTACACGTTGATCCCAAGCTCCCTAATTATCCCTTCTCCCCATTATTCTTCTGCTGGCAACCATAAGTTTGTTCTCTGAGTCTGTTGTAGATAAATTCATTTGTATCGTTTCTTTTTAGATTCCACATATAAGGGATGTCTTATTTCTCAACTTTCTTCATTCAACATGGCAATCTCTAGGTCCATCCATGTTGCTGCAAGTGGCATTATTTTATTCTTTGTAATGGCCGAGTAATATTCCATTGTATATATGAACATCTTTATTCATTCCTCTGTCGATGGACATTTAGGGTGCTCCGATGTCTTGGCTACTGTAAACAGTGCTGCAGTGAACACTGAAGTGTATGTTTATGTTTGAGTTACGGTTTTCTCTGGGTATGTGCCCTGGAGTGGGATTACTGGGTCATATGATAGTTCTACTTTTAGTTTTATTTAAGAAACCTCCACAGTGGCTCTATCAATTTACATTTGCATCAACAGTGTAGGAGAGTTCCCTTTCTTCTGTACTCTTTCCAGCACTTACTGTGAGTGGATTTTTTGATGATGGTCATTTGGACTGGTGTTAGGTGATACCTCATGGTAGTTTTGATTTCCCATTTCTCTAATCAGTGATGTTGAGCATCTTTTCAAGTGCTTTTCAGCCATCTGTGTGTCTTCTTTGGAGAAGTATCTACTTAGATCTTCCACTCATTTTTTTTGATTTTTTTTTTTTGATATTGAGAAAGGTGGTTAATTTTGAACATGGTCAACAACTTCTTTGCAAGTGATCCTATCCATTTTATTGTTGCAGTTGTTTTTAAAAAGCTATTTCAACTTTTTCCTCTGTAGGTATTCATATCAGATGGTACTCAGAATCCATTCTCTCTCCATGTCATCTTTTATCCCTCTTCTGTGGTTCCAAATACACACAATAATTTTGAACAAATTCACTGTCTTGGTCACTCTGAGTACCACATTAAAATTAATGCCCAGAGCACATTATCCAATTACACATATATATTCCTTATCTATTTAATAACATCCAAAAAGTTACCATCAAGCAATTGATGTGTTGTGTCCCAAGGCTTCATCTTATATTTAGTCTGGCACCTCCCACCTCAAGTATGGGCCTCCATCTGGGCAGCCTTAGCATCTCTGGGAACAGTCCTGCAGACTCCTCCCAGCCAAGAGAATCAGAATCTGCATTTTAACCAGATTCTGGAGTGACTTATTCACACATCAAAATTGGAGGCAAGTTGGCCTGCCTCGAGCTCCAAGGAGTGTGGGCACCCTAGTTAGTTGGACTGCACAGGATTTTCTGGAAGTTATGTTTGTGATTCTCTGTCCTCCAACTCTCTAAGTTGCAGTTTAATTTTCTCCATAGTCGTCATGTGTTTAGAATGTAAGATTCATGAAGCAGGATCTGTGGCAGACCCATGTAGAGAATCTTGCCTATAAAGGATTGCAGAACTATCTCAGTAAAATTAGTTGTGATTGGTAATGCAGGTTTTTAAAAAATTTTATATTTATTGGTTGCGCCAGGTCTTAGTTGTGGCGTGTAAACTCTTTATTTCCAGCATGTGGGATCTAGTTCCCTCACCAGGAATTGAACCCATTCCCCCCTGCATTTGGAGCATGGAGTCTTAGCCACTGGACAACCAGGCAAGTCCCAGTAATGCAGGTTTTAACTTCCCTCCAGCCCTCCACATTGTGCATTAGTAAAAGGCAGACCTTCTGTTTCTGGCTACATTATAATGCACTGAGATATAACTTCCCTTTAAATAGCTTATGGCAAAGCTCAAGGTAAATTACAACACCCTGGACTTTTTCTCATCAAGAACCTGTCATACTGCATTATCCTGTATTTATTTAATATAGGGTCCACACTGATCCAAGCCCTAGGTTATGTCCTCTGCTGTTTCCCTTTCTACTTCTGAGCTAATATTTGTGTATTTTAAGAAAGATTAATTACTTGGGATCAGACTTAACTGCCTTTTCATACTTCCATTCAACAGATTACTTGATTTTTAAGAATATTTCACCTGAGGTTACTAACTGATCACTCCTTTCTAAACTGAAGACCCTTTGTCTCTAGTGCCATGTATTTACTTGGGACTATGTTAGGATAGAGTGAATACAGTAGCTTTATATTTACCATGGAACCAGATTAAGAATTGTTCACAAAAACGACTCAAGCTTTTAAGTTAGCTATGTTTCCTATTTTCAGTTTTTACATCTAATATTATTATACTAAGCAAGATAAAGGACTAAAATTACTTAGATGATGACTAATCAATAAAATTGTTTACGGAATAGTGATACTATGATTTGCTGAATATTAGTTAACTTACTGCTATATCATAAAACATCTTTGATATTAAATTTAAATAATTTAAACTGTAAAGCATGCTTATTAAAGCATGATCCATGTATAACTTGCATCACAATCACCTGTAACTGAAGAAAAACATTACTTGGAGATGGTCCTATAGTACTTGTTAAAGATGCAGTTTTCCTATGTGTACTTACACAGAACAATCTCCAAGACTCCAAGATACACTAAACGAGAAAAAGTAAAGTGCAGAACAATGTACACAATATGCAACTATCTGTACAGAGACAAGTGGAGCACACACCTAAGTGTACAGACCATGTGTGAATATACAAATGGCTTAACATGCCTCTAGAAAGGGGAGCCATGTAATTGGAAAACAAGGGGAGGCAGAAATTTTATTTTATGCTGTATACTCCTTTACACTTTTTGACCTTTACAACATGTTATGAACAATCTGTTCAAACAAATAACTAAGAGAAAGTCATCTTAAAATGCACATTCTCAGGCTTATTCTGGCCCTCCTCAGTCAGAATCTTTGGAACTAGGGCCTAGAAATGTTAATGTTTAGAATAGTCCCCAGATGACTCTCATGAACAAATTTGAGATCACTGCTTTATTATCTATGACACTATAAAATTTGCCCTTTATTGGGAGAAGTTTAACTCTGCCATATTCAGTAAAAAGAAAAAAAAAAAGGTGAATCCATTAAAGTAACTATTTATAACTTAAATTCACAACTTATACTGACAGTGTAACAGCATGACCATACAAAAGACTTATGCTCTTTTGTCAATAAGCAGGAGAAAAAAAAAGACTTAAATACCATTAACAAAAAAAATCAGAGAGCCTTTCTTATAGCAAGTTTGCATTTTTGATACCAGCTTATTCAAAGACATCAAAGAAACAATAGTGGTGAAGACAGAAATCTAATTTGGAATGTATATCACATAACTAGGGAATGGGTGAGAGAAATCAGTTTATCTGGGTTATCATTACTGGAACATAAGCATGCACTGTAATAATAGGGAGAGCTAGTCTGAGATGCAGAGAATATATCAGCTGCTAAAACAACTGGTTCAAGAATGCATTAGCATGGTGAGAACCAATGCTTGACTAGTGTTTAGTTTTAAAAATTGTCAAAGCAGAAGAAAAGATACTAACAGATACTGATGTCAGCCTTATTTCATATAAGATAGTTAATGCAGATCTAGCTAGAGCTATGAAAACAATTAAGCCATGCAAAAAATAAATAATACTGAAAAAAATACTTAAAAAAATTTACACTGGTATCACTTGTGTATCTGGATGAAGACACCCAAAACTAAATGCAAAAATTGGGAATTTGGGCTGAAAACATTTTTAGAAGATAATTAACTTCAAGATGAAAGGAGCAGACTCAACTGTGCAGAGAATAAACTTTTGATATCTATCAATTTCAATTCTGTTACTAAATTAATGTACTAGCTTTGGTTAGCCACTCTGGGCTTCGGTTTCCTCATCAGGAAAATAAGTAATACAGTACCTTCACTTATTGTTATGATAGTTTTAAACAAGAAAACATATGAAAGATCTAGCATGATAATTATCATTAGTACATGATAAGTATCAGTTTTTTCCTTCTCTTCTAAGTAAGAGAACTGTGAGAAACATAATTCCAAAATTTTCACTGGGTGACTAAGTATTCAAGAGTAAAATGAGACCTGGAAAGATGAAAAAAAAAAAAAGACAGTTGCCCAAGATACAAAGATAGTATATCACAAATTCGGAAGAAAAGCCCAAGTCTCTTGTTCCTCTAAGAGTCTGGGGGAAGACTGTGCCCAAGAAAGAAACTGAACCAATATGGTACTGAATTATACAGTTTTCTGGAAATTATGTGCCCATAATTCTGGAAATTATGTACTCATCTGTCAGGAATAACAAGATCTAAGTACCCAATAAATTTGAATATGGTTTTACTGAAACACTAAGTCATTTCAAAGCAGAAGTACTTATGTCAATTCTAACATATAATACATTTAAGCCATTATATGAATTTAAGTTTTTATTTGTGTATTTCACTGTAGTGCTGTGACAACAAAATGACATCTGTATACCAGAGCATACATATATTAACAGTAAGATGTAACTTTTCATTACACCACTGCTATAATAGTTAGCTTTTTGTAGGACACATAAGCATGTAAGATGGCCACACCAAATAATTTTCTGTTTTTTTTCTTAGATAATCTTAATTTTTTTTTTCAGTAATACTTTATCAACCTCACTGTTAATAGAACTGTAAATTATCTGGGTGATGGGGTGTAGGGGCAGGGGGAGGGATCATTCAACTGTGTTATACTGTAATAGTTGCTAGAGTAATCTCACACACACACCAATAAGGAACTGTCTTCATAATTAAGGGCTAGTTACTGTTGTTAGTTGCACAATGATAAAGTTCTTTGAAAATATTGGTTAGCCCACTTATATATGAAAAATGCCCTTTCCACTTATGCAGAAGAAAAAAATATTCAGAAAGTTATTTTTGGCCTTGCTATGTCAAAAAGTCAACTGTACAAAGATCTACGTGTCAAACCTAAAATTATAATTTTAAAAGTCTATTAAAAACAAAAATGTCATGCATTTTTAATATCAATTATGCAGAGGCTTTAAAACTGTTGCAAGACCATATATTATATATTAGCTTTTATACTGCTAATGCACAACTAACAGCAAACTTGATTAGATTAACAGAAATCTGTCTTAATTACACCTTTATATATCACACTAGAGAGACAAATGCCACAAGATCTGCAGAAACATTTAGTTCTGAGCACTTAAATGGCAGGATAACTTTTTGTGTTGTAATCCATCACATAAAGAAAAACAAAACGAAAAAAATTCTGCAGTCTCACGTTACAAAAAAACGTACTGCTGTAAAATATCAAGAAGGCGTAAAGGATATCTATAACACAAAGTAACAACTAGTATCAAACAGCAAACAAAACTCTAAATAAAAGTATCAAAATACACATAGTAACTGAAGCACAAATACTGCATTAAATACAGTAAAGATTTAATAGGACTAGTTAATAAAAGACACAAATATAGGGGGAGCTAGGGCAACCAGTAAATAAAACCAAAATAACGGGAAAAAAATCAGAACCATTGTAATTCCCCAAGCTGGAGCACAATTTTGGTGGTGGGGGGTGTCTTTCCATTCATATAATACCTAACACTGTACATTAAGATTTTAGTATCATAGAAAAACTTGGTTCTTCCATGAAATTCTTTAAATTCTCGATAATTTTTTCAAAGTAGACATCATTATGAATGAAAAACAGCCAACGAATGGGCACCTGTTGTTTTTTAACACTGTAGATTTACAGATAACTTTTTAAAAGTTATCATAATCTTTTTTGTCTTTTTTCCCCTCAGCTTCAAATCCATCAACTCCATCACTATCCCTTCTTCGTTTTCTGTTGTTGTGGATGTTAAAACGCTGGTTCATCTGTGGTAGTGGATCCATGCCTAGAACTTTGTGTATCTGGCGGAATGCAAGGAGTCGCAATGCAAACTGCAACAAAAAGAAAATTTAGTCAAATTAAAGAACCAATATTAATTCTTATTAGGTTTACAGTCCCACATAACAATATAAAAAAGCATGTTTAATGAAACAAACACCTTAAACAATATTAAGGTTCACAAATGAAAGACTCTGTATGTTCTGAAGTTTTTATTTTCAGGTTTTTCTGTGTGCATGCTTTTTTTTTAAATGTAAGTTAAAAAAATATTTAACAAAATGATTATGCTCATTAAAAAATCCTAAGACAGTATACAGCAAAAAAAAAAAAAGCATCTCACTCATCAAATGAACCTCTCTTTGGTTCATATTCACATATCTTGCAACTTTTCCTATGGACGTCCATGTGCTCATCCTCAGGCACATGTGCCTCCGAACACACACCTCCCTAGGTTTACAAAATGAGGATTATACTTCTTCAACTTGTTACTTCATGAACTAAAAAAAGATTTTTCACTATTGTGGCTATATATATATGTAGGAATACATTAGGCATCAATGTCACAAGACCTCATGTGTCATAGGATATTTTGAGACATAGTTTCCCAATATTCTGAGAAATATTTAAGGAGATTCTACAGTCATTTGATTAAAAGGCAACTTTCACTATGTGGTTAAACTTTCAATATAACTGTTTAGACTACTTCCTGAGATGTAATTCCATATAAGATTTGTTTTTTTAAAGTATACAATTCAGTTGTTGCTTTTTTTTTTAGTATACTTACAATTTTTCAACATTAACTACTCTCTAATCCCAGAACATTTTCATCACCTTCCCAATGTCTCACCCTCCCTTCACCCCACAACCCCATGGCCCAATAGCAGTCATTCCTCAATCCCTTTACCCTGAGGCCCTTGCAACTATTAATCACTTTTGTAACTTGATAGATTTGCCTACTATAGACATTTCATATAAACAAAATCATACAATATGACTTTTTGTGTCTGGCTTCTTCCACTTAGCATAAGGTTTTCAAGATTCATCTACCTTGTACGTATCAGCACTTTATTCCTTTTAACGGCTGAGTAATTTTCCACTGTATGAATATATCACATCTGTTTATCTACCCATCCATCAGTTGATGGACACTTGGGATGTTTCCACTTTCTGGAAATTATGCAAAATGCTACTAATTATGAGGTGAAACTAGGGATTATTTATCATAACAGGATAGTATTTATTTAGAGTTACTTAAAGGTATTTCCCAAAGATAAACAGAATAAGGTTTTCGTCTACATTTAAAGAAAATATCCAAAGATATCTGATGCATAATAATGAATAGTAACACACTTTTACTACAGAAATATTGATACTGATCCTCAGCCTATTCTCATACTAGGAGTTTTTAAACAGAAGAGTACTTCAGTAAGGAAAACTACAGTAGCATCTGAGGCTGGAGTGAGCACTCTGTAAGCTCCTGTTCTGCATGTGATTTGCATGTACTTCTAAATTCTAACAAGAGACATTTCTAATGTATAATTGGAAATTATTTAAAAGCAAATGAAATTTGAGGGTACCGAAATTATTTCCATACAAAGTCATCTTGGAATTTTTAAAAACAACATCAAAGAAGATGTAAGCTTTACTTAATTCTTTTTTGAGAGGGAAGATAACCTTACAAATGTGCCTTTTTAAAGATATGCTGCTCTATTGGACACCTACAGGAAGGCATCTGAATAAATGACAAAAGCTACATCTTGCAGAAGCAACTCAAAAAAGATCACTAGAGAATACAGATACAAAATCAAAGGTAAATATTATGGAAGGAAAAGAAGAAAAGTCCCAGACAAAGGAAAAAAGTGAATTATTAATATGGGTACTATGGCCCACCAAAAAAGAAACTGAAATTGACCCAGGTACAATCCATAGAGCTTATTCAGATTTCACCAGTTATACACACACTTGGTTTATGTGGGATGTATACAGCTCTATGTAACTTTACCACATGAGTAGGTTTGCATTAATCACTATTGCAAGGCACTATACTATTACCACAAAACTCTCACTAGCCACATCTATCCTCACCCCTATCCCTAACTCCGAGGAATCACTAATCTGTTCTGTTAGTTCACAAATGTTATAAAGATGGAATGATGCAGTATATGTAACTTCCTCACTTTTATTTATCAAAGTATAGTTAATGTACAATTATTAAATAATTAACTGGTGCCCAATACAGTGACTCATAATTTTTAAAGGTTATACACAATTTAGTTATTATTAATATACTATTTCCCTATGCTGTAAATATATTCTTATAGCTTATTTTATATGCAATGTTTGTACCTTTTAATTCCCTACCCCAATACTGCTCCTCCCTACTTCCCTCTCCCCAATGGTAACCACTGTTTGTTCTGTGAGTCTGCTTCATTTTTTTGTTATATTCACTAGTTTGCTGTATTTTCTACATTTCATGTAAAAGTGATGGGCTTCCTAGGTGGTACGAGTGGTAAAGAACCTGCCTGCCAATGCAGGAGACATAAAGAGATGTGGGTTCGATCCCTGGGTTGGGAAGATACCCTGGAGAAGGGCATGGCAACCTATTACAGTATTCTTGCCTGGAGAATCCCATGGACAGAGGAGCCTGGCAGGCTATGGTCCATGGGGTGGCAAAGAATCAGACACAATTTAAGTGACTTAGCGTAAGTGATACACAGCATCTGTTTTTCTCTGACTTACTTCACTTAGCACAATGCCCTCCAAGTCTATCCATATTATTGGGAATAGCAAAAATTCTATTCTTTTTTAATGGCTGAGTAGTATTCCATTGTATATATACCATATCTTCTTTATCCATTCATCTGCTGATGGATACTAAGGTTGCTTCCTTATCTTGACATTGTAAATAATGCTACTGTGAATACTGGGGTATGTATATCTTTTCAAATTAAAGTTTTTTGTTTTGTTTTCTGGCCATACACCTAGGAGAAACTGTTGGGTCATGTAGCTCTAGTTTTTCTGAGAAACCTCCTTACTGTTCTCCACAGTGGATGCACCAACTTACATTCCCACCAACAGTGTATGAGGTTCCCTTTTCTCCACTGACTTTTAACACTTTTCACTTCTTTACTTTTAACAAGGACATTTCTAACTACCTCCTAAAATCAGACAACTTTCTTCAAAGTCACATTAAAGGTTTCCTTCTTTCCAACTAAGAATTCTCTTATTGGTTTTCAAATGCCCTGCTTCTTACCCTAAAAAATCATTTAAGTACCAATGAAGAAAAAAGCCACTTAGGGTAAACTGTCATCTTCCCTAGAAAATTAAACCCAAAGAAATTAAAACAAACCTTGTTTAATACACACAAACTGGAAATCTTGTGAGTCTGTAAGATATTCGTAATGTACTATTATCATTGACTCTTCCTAAATTGTTTAACCTAACAATTTATTTTAATCCTGATCTCTTCCAAATTATTCTTGCCAGAAGAGACAACAGAACAAAATCTTAAGTCCAAAAAGCGCAACTGCTTTAGACTAGATTGTTATTGTTTATAGTTGGTAGCCATTTCTCCTCTTAGCACACTTCTGGAGTCAAAAAAGGAAAGCTGTAGAAGTTTTAGACTGATTGAAAGATTTAATTTATTTAATCTTCCCAACAATCCTCTTCGAGACAGATACTGCTCTTATCCCTTATAGAAGAGATGCAGAGCTGATATTTAAACTCAGGAGTCTAGACTTCAGAGCCCACACTTTTAATTACTATATTAGCTGGCCTTTTCAGTGGCAGGAAAGGCTAAATCCTAACAAAAATTTCCATAAACCAAACAGCACATCACTTTTGTATACCCAGAAGACATGAATAGTTAACTCTACTGATCCTGACATATAATACAACAACTTGATTTAATGATACTGAAAATACTGCAGTATTTTTATATTTATAGAGGACACACACAGTTAAAATAATAAAATTGAAGATTAATGAAATTTAGTTTAAATTATATCCTAAGAGGTTACTTGCTAAAGAAGCAGAATAATGAATACTACACGGTAATTTCTTCTAGAGGACAACTATAAACAAACCTACACTGTAAGGGAAGTGACAAAACGAAGCCCTGGGGTCAGGGACACACGGTACCTGCGCACTGGATGTGATGTCCTCACGCTGCTGGTCAGTCATTGTCGCCAAGGTATCAAAGGGATCCTTCTCACAGGGATCCAGAAGTCCAGGACTACCTACAGCAACCACCACAGGCAGAATAAAGTGTCATCATCATCCATTTGTAGAAGAGTGAGTAATTCTCATTCAACCATCAAACACACAGATGTTTTTAATGTTTATTAAAAATGAAGTAAAACTTACCTTTAAGAATAATCCCTGAAGAAATGCACTCAAAAACTCTTCTCAGAGCATCTCCAGGGCTTTGAGGACTAGAAGCACTACTGATTGCTTTCTCTACTAGTAACTCCATCGCCTAAAAACAAAAACATAAAAATGTGTTTGACAGCTTACAGCCCAAAGGAATTATTCATTTTCAGAATGACAAAATACTTATGAAACTGTCATTAAAACTTTTAGAGATTGGGGCTTCCCTGATTGCTCAGTGGTGAAGAATCTGCCTGCCAATGTAGGGAACATGGGTTTGATCCCTGGTCCGAGGATCCCTCATGCTGCAGAGCAACTAAGCCCGTGTGCCACACTATTGAGACTGTGCTCTGGAGTCTGGGAGCTGCAACTACTGAGCCCACGTGCCACAACTGCTGAAGCCTGAGTGCCCTGGAGCCTGTGCTCCGCAAAAGGAGAAGCCATTCCAAGGAGAAGCCTGTGTGTCACAAGTGGAGAGAAGCCCCCGCTCGCCTCAACTAGAGCAAAGTCTGCACAGCAATGAAGATCCAGTAGAGCCAAAAATAAAAATAAGTAAAATTAGTAACAAAGAAAATTTTAAAGACTGAAAAAATTCACACTGAATAAGTCACAAAATCAGAAAATAAAAATTACATGTTAAAAAAATTACATGTAATATGAAATTAAAAATAAGTAATGAAAACAAAATAAGGCAATATATATCTTAAAAATTATTTTGTAATTTGTGCTTAATGAAGAAAAATAGATTAATGGGTTTTTTGTTTGGGATTTTCAGTTACTGCTATCCTTTCCTATTAAAATATGACAGTCCTTAAAATTCTTTAGATATTTCAGACTCACATATATTTATTCTTTAATGCCTACACACTGATAATACTGAAGAGTTATAGCAAGACCATACTCTACCAAGTAAAGAAGACTTGTATTTTTTCTTCATGAACAATTATCTAAATTTTCATTTAACATACAACTGTACTTCTATTATCCTTAAAGAAAATATAAATTATACTTTCACTGTAAATTACACTTGAGACTCAAAATCAGTTAAAACCAATGAATAAAAGAAAGAAGTATGGATTTAGATCCAGAAAGCGTTTTGAAGAGTTTACTAGAAAAATCTGCTTCCATTTAGATTTTAAAAATTAAGATATAATGTACAATTCAGTGGGTTTTAGTACATTTAGAAAGTTGTTCAACCATAACCATTCTCTAATTCCAGAACATTTCATCACCCCCAAAGAAATGCCATACCTACTAGTAGCTATTCTCTCTTTCCTTCAGCCCCTGGCAACCAATAAACCACTTTCTATTTCTACAGATTTGCATTTTCTAAATATTTTATACAAATGGAACCATATGTCACTTTTTGTGTCTGGTTTCTTTTACTTAGCATTATGTTTAAGGTTTATCCACGTTGCAGCTTTTACTCAAACTTTAAATAAAATCACCAATAACAATTCAAAGAAACTAAACAGACTGAAACTAGAATGAAACCCTTACAATGATAATGAAGTTTAAAACACTGAGGACCCATTTTTAGTTGTGTACTTAAAAAACTCATAGATTTAATTAGAGGTAAAAACTACATCCACCTACTCTCCCCAAGGCCATTACTCAGATCTTTTAAGTAAGAATAATTCTTAAAGATTGGATATGTGGAGGTTTTAGTTCCAAACAAATTAGGAATAAGTTGTAAGAGAGATACGAATCTGAAGAGAGAGTACACATAGAAAGCTATATAAAAAAAAATGACAGCTAGAAGCATGAAGTTGAAAAAAATGTGAGAAAAACGGGTGTTAATAATGAGAGATGTAATTACAACAAAAAAAATTAAGATGGTTCAGTCTAATTCAGCTGAAGAACGTAGGAAGTTGTTCAAGACACAAGACCCTTAAAGGGTCTTCATTTAAAAATTTTAGTATTTAAGGCATCAGCTTCAGTTATCTAGGCAACTCTATGAATGTATATTAAACACTTTTCCTGTCCAGACAAGTATTATTTCAAGATGTCCAAAAAACTGAAATCTTTGAAGATGAGGATTGTCAATTGTCATTTGTGGAACCCCTTTGTCTAGCATAAATGGCTGGCGTATAGAAAATACTTAGTAAGTATCTATGATCAAAATAATTTTGGAAAGAAATGTGAAAATAATCCTGCTAATTAAAGAAATCAAGGGTTCTAATTAACAAGTTACTAAAATACAAAATTGATGTCTTAAAATATGCACCTTTCCAAAAATACCTCAAATTCATAAGTACTTTTAGAGAATGTTTAGGGAAAAACAAATATTCAATAATCAGCTATAATACAGGTGCGTGCATACTAAGTGCTCAGTCATGTCCAACTCTGCAACCCTAAGGACTGAAGCCTGCCAGGCTCCTCTGTCCATGGGATTCTCCAGGCAAGATTATTGGAGTGGGTTGTCATGCCCTCCTCCAGGGGATCTTTCCGACCCAGGGACTGAACCCAAGTCTCTTAAGTCTCCTGCATTGGCAGGTGGGCTTTTTTAACCACTAGCACCACCTGGGAAGTCCCAGAATATAGTTATGTCAAGATATAAAAATATTATAGGTAATTCAAAGCTTTTTAAGACCTGCTGTTGACTGACCTCTACTGGGAATATGTAATTTATACTTATGTATTAAGGTAGAAACTAAATAAGAACCAAGAAAGAAATGAGTATTTATGAAACACGAAGTCCATATATTGAATCACAGTAAGACTAAGTCAACTATCTGCCTTCTGAGATCACTTGCTGTGAAGTAAGCAATTTAAAAATGTTAATTTTCTATGGAACATGGCTGGTCTCCAAGCAGATGTCCACAGTTAGGAAAGCAACAAAAGTATTAGGAGGTTTATATACTCTTAAATGCATGCATTCAAAAGTAAAAGGACAACATCAAAGACAAACTGAATCAAACAAGGGAAACGATTATTTAGGCAATAATGCAAAGGATTTTGATGACAAAAGTTACTTAAAAAAGAAATGCTCTCTTAAATATTATGTTAAATGACATGAAATCCAGGATTGCAATATTTGCTTTAGGAAAACATTCATGTGGTATATATTCTTCCTTCCCATCTTTAACAGTAGTAACTGTGAAAAGAAAGTTATCTGCCCTGTGATGTCAGTGTCCTATCATTTATCATTTAGAATCTCCTCACTGGTTCTAAAACTGACAGACAGGAGCTCTCTCACTACAAGTCATCATCACTAAAATCTAATACACTCTTCCAAACAAACAGGGCTTCCCAGGTGGTTCAGATGGTAAACAATCTGGCTGCAATACAGGAGAGTGGGTTTGATCCCTGGGTCAGGAAAATCACTTGGAGAAGGGAATGCCTACCCACTCCAGTATTCTTGCCTAGAGAATTCCATGAACAGAGGAGCCTGGGAGTTACAGTCCATGGGGTTGCAAAGACTTGGACACAACTGAGCAACTAACACTTGAAAAAAAAAATATGTGAAAATATATGTGGAGCACATATTTTAACTGCTGTATGAGCAAAAAGAACAATTATGGCCTCTCAGCCTCTTCTTTGGGGACTATCTCATCATTTCACAAATAATTCTTTTTTTTTTTTCAATAAAAAAAGATAAAATTCACATAAAGTTAACTATTCTAAAGTGAACACTTCAGTGGCATTTAGTACACCTACTAATATGTTGAACAACAGCCACCTCTATCTAGTTCAAAACATTTCTATTACTCCAAAGTAAAACCCCCGGCTCATCGTGCAGTTTCTCCTCGTTCTCTCACTCTCTAAGCCTCAGGCAACTGCCAACCTTCATTCTATCTATCTGGATCTGCTATTCTGGGTATATTATACAAATGCCATCATATAACGCGTAACCTTTTGTGTCTGGCTTCCTTCACTCAGCATGATGTTTTAGAGGTTCATCCATGACAGATCATTCTCTTTCATAAAATATTCCTTGGCTTAATATATAGTTTAAAAATAAAATATACAATAAACATTAAAACATTAACTTTTTGGGGAAAAAAAAAGCCTTTCTGCAATTTACAGCAGGTATACCATTCTAAAGGTATGCCAATCTAAAAGAGGTTTCTATTCTATGCAGCATTTCTTAAGTCAGATCAACCTTACAAGAAAATTTTACCTATACTTTCTTTACTTCATCACTATAGATTTAGGACAAAAGAACTAATTTGAAGGCAGTATATTATTTGCTGCACTCACTGTAGTGGTAAACACTAAAGGCAGGTGTTAGGACTTAGATTTATTCAAAGAAAGTAATCTGAAGGCTAAACAAAATTGAAGATCAAGTTCACAAGAACTTCAAATTTCTTTCATGCAAACCAAGAAGAAAAGTTACTCTCTGCTTAAGGTGATAGTACAAAGCCAAATCTCAAGATCTCTTGCCCACCAAACCTGGTTATGATTAAAGAAACATGTATGAAGCACATTATCACCACCCAAACAAATATAAAATGGCTTCAATTAAATGGAGGAAAAGGCCAGTGAAAAGAGTATTTCTAAGAAAGTGAGTGGGCTTGGGCAACTCTCCATTTACAGTTCCCTAACTGGCTCTTTAGAAGAAAATGGGGAAGGGGCTGGCAGTAGAGTGGGCAAAAAACCCCAAAAATTTCACCAGAACTCTCGCAACTCAGAGAGTAAGAACAAGTCATGTTGCGGGCAGCCCCAGGCAAAGAAATATTTCTAAACATAACCACCTTTCATCCAACCAGAGAAAGGAAAAGCAACAGAATTCATCAGTCTGAAGGCTCTTTGTGGAAGACAGGTAGGGAACAGTAGAATTCCAATTATCCACATCTAATTATCTCTAATAATAAATAGACATTTGACTAACATGCAGATAAAACAAACAACAACAAAAAAATAAGATCTTTCAAAGGAGAAGAAAGAGGGGGAAATTAATATCAAAGATTGCTGTGAACTCTCAATGCAAGTTTCCCAAAGTGGCTTCACACACCCCAAACCTTCTGCTGATTCAGGTAACAGAAAGCTCTTCTTGAAAGGAGATGGTAAAGAGTTTCAGGAAAAAAACCAGAGCAAATTCTGCATAGGCAAAGGCTCTAGGAGGCCATCATGGGTTTGAAACCTGAAGCCTAAAGGTGTGCCAAGGGAATCTACCTCAAAGACTACCACAGCACACTGAATTAGGGAACAGAAGAGAGAAAGCCCATGTCTGGAAACTCCCTGGCAGTACTGTAGTTAGGATTCACTGCTTTCATTGCTGGGGCCTGGGTTCAATACCTGGTCAAAGAACTAAGTTACTTACATGGGGCACCAAAAAAAAAAAAGAGAATATAAGCAAGAAAGAAAGCCAAACACTACTCCTTTCCATAAGCAATCCTCAAAGCAGAGCTCATGGGGGAAGAAAAAAAAGTATTTTATTTTATATATTTTTTTAAAAAGAAGTATTTTAAAAGGTGTGAATAAACTAAAAGACAGCTCTTGTTGGCGTGCTTTAGTGTCAAAGTATGACTTGGAAATGGAACTGACAATGCTAAGCCCTAAAGAAGTGAAAAAAAACTAAAACCAGGCATGATATCTTTGCATTTGGGTGGAACACAGAGTGAAATCTATTTCCTATAGACTTTGAGAGTCCCTTGGACTGCAAGGAGATTCAACCACTCCATCCTAAAGGAAATCAGTCCTGGATATTCATTGGAAGGACTGATGTTGAAGCTGAAACTCCAATACTTTGGCCACCTGATGTGAAGAACTGACTCATTTGAAAAGACCCTGATTCTGGGAAAGACTGAAGGTGGGAAGAGAAGGGGATGACAGAGGATGAGACGGTTGGATGGCATCACTGACTCAATGGACATGACTTTGAGTAAACTCTGGGAGTTGATGATGGACAGGGAGGCCTGGCGTGCTGCAGTCCACGGGGTTGCAAACAGTAGGACATGAGTGACTGAACTGAACTGAACTGATGGACTTTTAAAGATACTGTTAAGTCACTGCTTGTAATAAATGTATCCATCTGGTGCAAATATTGAGAGGGAGATTTTGTATGTGTAAGGATAGACGGTATGTGAGAACGCTCTACTTTCTGCTCAGTTTTGCTGTGAATCAAATTTTTTTTGCTGTGAATCAAATTTTTATCATTTAAAAAATAGTATTTATTTAGAAAATAATCTCTTCTGGAAGAATCTTAATTTAAGGGGATGAAGATACAACTATCAACATTTTGAGTTACAGAGAACTTGATAAATAAAAAAACCAATAAAATTAAAACCTCAAGGTTGAGATGAAAAGGAAGACTGAAGAGCTCATTAAGCATACTGAACATTACTATAAAACTAGTAAATGAATTATAAATAGTAAATATTGGGACATGCGTGAAAACTAAATTACTGCCAAAGAAATAGTTAACAGGGGACAAAAGAGGAAAGAGAACAAAGATTAAAACAATCACAAAGATAATATATAGGACAAAGGGAATCCGACATAAGGGTAACTGGTGCCCCTGAAAATAGAGGATCATATTAATCATTTGTCAAATGTACAGATAAAGATTTCAATGAAATGATGACACTAACAACAGATTCCAGGACATAATTTGGTGAAGTTACTGAAATTCAAGGATAAAGACAGAATTCTTTTACCAAAATTCAGAAAAAGTAAAGGCAAGAAAATTAGGCTGGGCTTATGGTGGCTCAGATGGTAAAGAATCTGCACAAAACGCAGGAGACCTAGGTTCAATCCCTGGGTCGGGAAGATCCCCTGGAGAAGGGAATGGTTAACCACTTGAGGATTCTTGCCTGCGGAATTCCGTGGGCAGAGGAGCTAGGAGGGCTACAGTCCATGGGGTCACCAACTCTGTGACCCCATGACTAAGTGATTAACATAAACTAAATTTAGCAATACTCAATGCTGAAAGATAATGGAGCAAGACCAATAAATGGAGGAGAAAAAATTGCAACCTAACAATATATTTTTCAATAAACTAATGGTAATTGGCAAAGATTCTCAAACATGAAAGAAATTTTAAAAGCTTAAAACACTTTTTGATAAAAACTACATGATGATAAAATGCAGTCAACCAAGAAATAAAAAGAGGAAACCACGGTAAAGCCCTAGGCATTGGCACCAAAGCATTTAAATAGAAAACATTAAATAGTCAAAGGGAATATATTGACACATAAGGTAAATGTAGTTATTTTTAAACCCTTAAGATTTAAAAAAGCATTAAGTGTAAACTTTGCTGTTTTCTAAGTGGAATCAGCAATCACTGAGTAGAACAGATAAATCAAGAAACAGCTTTTGACACATTAAAATAAATGAATGAAAACAAATGGAAAAAAAAGAAAATATTAACAAAAACCCAAAAGAGGATACAAGGAGTAGGAGGAAGTGATCATCTTTTCAGCTTTTATAGATGAAAGGTTAATAGACATTATCTAAAATTGTTAAAACAGACGAATGAAAACATCACATAAAACTATAAGGTCAACAACTAATTGTCTAAATAATCAGAAGAGAAACATATTCACACATAAAAAAGAACAAGAAAAGGATAAGAATTATGGCAAAGGATAGAAAAGTACCAGAAACATACCAGATAAATGCTAATAATAAAAACTAGAGTTTAGGAGGGTGCAGTACAGATGAAATATATGAAGGGGATTTAGAGGTTACGCTTCCAGCTTTTAGATAAGAAAGTCACAGGTATATAAGTGCACATAGGGAATATGGTCAACAATATTGTAGTAATTGGTCTTACTGCAGTAATCATTTCATAATGTATTTAAATATGGAATTACTATGCTGTACACCTGAAACGAGTAAAACTGTTAGTTATAATTGTCTTTTTAAAAGGCTAGAGTTTATCTAAACTCTATCTAGAGTTTAGATATTAATAAATGGACAAGGCTTATTAACTAATGGCAGAAAGTGTTAATTAAATGCCCTTTAGAATGACAAAAAGTTCAAACTCATAATAATGATATAATTATTAAGTTTTTATGTCCAAAATGTTACTGCAACAAAATAATAAAGTACAAACTAAAAAAACACAACAGAAAGAGCAGATTTTAACTTATCTTTGTCACTCCATGGACAAAGTAAAGTAGACAAAAAAAATATGAAGGAAAAGAGATAGAAGATGAGAACAAAGTAACTGATGAAGTTGAGCTAAGAGGTATATATTATATGCTGAGAACACATTTTTTAAAGTGCCCACACTTTTATAAAAACTGTACAGATTAGATCACAAAGAAAATCTTAGATTCCCCATATTGCAAATAATAGAATATATTTTCTGCTTCCCAGGTGGCTCAGTGGTAAAGAATCTACCTGCCAAGCAGGAGACTCAGGTTTGATCCCTGGGACAGGAAGATACCCTGGAGAAGGAAATGGCAACCTACTCCAGTAATCCTAGCCTGGGAAACCCCATAGACAGAGGAGCCTGGTGGGCTATAGTCCGTTGGGTTACAAAAAGTCAGATACGACTTAGCAACTAAACAGCAACAGAATATATTTACTAGTTTATATGCTAGAAAAATGCAAGTTATTTACAAAAACAAAGCAACTCTTCTTCAGTCATGAAGAATTAAAAAACTGCCTCAAAATTACTCTTGGCTTAAAGACAACACTGAAATGAATTTCAGACTGCAGAGAATATAAAGAGAAAGAAAGTATTATATATACAGCCAAAACCTATGTTCAGCCTTAAATAATAGCTTTAAAATTTGTCTATATAATTAAAGAATGAGTGAATTAAACAAGTATCCAACTCAACAAGTTTGGAAAAAAATGAAAATAAACCCAAGGAAAATAGAAAATTAGAGATGAAATTAGAAATTAATGAATTATGGTGGGGTGGACAGGAGGGAGGTCCAAGTGGGAAAGGATGTATGTATTCATATAGTTGATTTACTTCATTGTATAGGAGAAACTAACACAACATTGTAAAGCAATTATGTTCCAATTACAAAAAGAAATTAATGGATTAAGAAGGAAAACGGCATATCTGAAGCAGGATGTAAAATGATAACGTAGAATGCTTGTATTTTTATATATTAAAAAAAGTTTAAGTTACATAATGCACATACATTTTTATATTAAAAATCTATCAATAATTCAATGAATTTTGATCACTAGTAAATACTGAAACACCCATTGCTTATTTTGCTCCAATATTGAGCCTGCTACTACTGACTAACCTAACCAATCAGAGAATTAAAACAATAAAGATGCTATAATAGGCATTTTTAAAACTCAAAGAGCATAGAACTCTATTATATAAAAATTTGAGTATCTGGTTGAACGGGTCAATTTTTCTAGGAAAAGATAAGTTAAACAAAATTAATTAATCCCAGGAGAAGGAAAAATTGAACAGTTACTCACAATAAAAGAAACCAAGAAAGTGCTACCCCCTTTATAAGGGACTGGGAACTGATAATGTCAAATGAATTTTACAAATAATCAAAAAACAGTATTTTTGATGATCCTAAAAAAAAAAAGTTTCAGAGTTTAGAGAAAGAACAAAAGTTCTAAATTAATTTTTACAGAGTTAGTGCAAATCTAACAAAGAAGACAAAAATAAAACACAAAACTTTCTTTATTGTCACTGCAAAAGTGATGATATTCTACCAATTATCTATTAATTCAATACAGTACTACTTAAAAATAATTAAAAGAACGTTGGAGTTCATCAAACTGAACAAAATGGCAGTCAAGTTCTTTTGGAAAAAGAACATGAGAAAAACAAAACAAAACACACTTAAAAAAAAAAAGGCAAAACAAAAACAAAACCCCCAAACAGTGCAAGATGGTGTTTATACTGAGCAGCAGAGAACTGAGAGGGGTGAATTCTGATGAAAAGGACATCAGAATTTTAAAACACACTGTGAAGTTTTAAAAATTAAAATAAATTAAGGACTTCTTTGGTGGTCTAGAGGTTAAGAATCCAATTTGCAATGCAGGGGACACTGGTCCAATCCCTGGTTGGGGAACTAAGATACCACATGCTGTGGGAGAACTAAGCCCACAAACTGCAACTATCGAAGCTCAAGAACTCGAGCCTGTGCATCACGACGAGAGTCCACGTACCACAAGCAAAGATCCCACAGGCACAATGCAGATCCCATGTGCCATAACTAGACTCCATGCTGCCAGTTAAAAGAAATATGTAAAAAATCAGTAGAAAAAAGAGTTTTTTTTTTTTTTCTCATTTATTTTTATTAGTTGGAGGCTAATTACTTCACAACATTGCAGTGGGTTTTGTCATACATTGACATGAATTAGCCATGGAGTTATATGTATTCCCCATCCCGATCCCCCCTCCCACCTCCCTCTCCACCTGGGTCTTCCCAGTGCACCAGGCCGCCCGAGCACTTGTCTCATGCATCCCACCTGGACTGGTGATCTGTTTCACTATAGATAATATAATAGAGAAGATTGAGGAATGAAAGACTACTATAGAAATAGGCCTGCAAAAAAGGAACTTTGGTTTAAGAAAGGGTTTCTCTTCCTCAGTGCTATCGATAACCAGTATTGACAACCAAAAATATCTCAAAACATTACCAAATGTCCTCAGGGGGCAAAACTGAAATGTAGTTGAGAACCATTGGTTTATGATAATGGTGATATTTCAAAATGGAGGTTGGGAGAACGAACATCACTACTAAATAAAATGCTAAATGGTATTGGAATAATTGACAATTGGTCTGGAAAGATATTGCTGGATCTACTTCTAGTCCATTTATGATTTTCTTATTAATTTATAATTATACAAGTAAGGTATGTATATTTTATCCTAGTAAAATCCAAACATTACAGATCTCTAACCTAAGCCCACTTCTCACTACTGAGAGACAACTCCTGTTATAATATAGACTATATCCTTCCAGGAGTAAGTGAGCAAACATCTGTTATAAACATAATTTGATGGGGGGGGGGAGCTCTAGAAGAAAGCATGTGTGAATAATCTATAACCTAAAACATGAGAATATTTTGTAAACAGAATACAAAGTTGTTAAGTCATAAACAGTAATGTATTAGAATTTGTAAAAATTTTAAACCTTTTATAAAACAGCAAAAATTATTAAGTTGAAAAGCAGATGAAAGCTGGAAAAATTATTTTTTTTTCATATAGGTAAGTGCTAATTTCTTATAGAAAGTTATTACAAATTATGGGAAATATGAATAACAGGAACTGGCAGTTAAGAGAAAAATAATTATAAATGCCAATAATCACTTCAAGAAATTTAAATAAAAAATGAGACTCCATTTTTTACCTAACATGTGTTAAGAAGTGTGATCTTATCCCAAAGTTAGTGAGGATGTGAAGAAAATGGTGAGGTTCAACAATTTTTGGTAATTTTAAATGATCCACCTCTCCTGGTTACAATCAAAACACATTCTTTGCCCTTGGAATTCTATAGCAATTGACCCTAGCCATCACGTGTATATAACACTCATAAAAGCATGACCACAATACAATGAATATTTAATAGCAAAAGACTGCAAACAATGTAACTGTCCATCAGACGGACACCAGTTAAATAAAATATGGCATGTCCATACAAAGGAAACACCAAGTAGTTAATACAGCTCTCAAAGAGCTCTCAGAATTAAGATAACCCTGGCTAGTCAACTCTCCCTAACCCAACTCTAGAATCTGTAGGTTCAGTTATACTTCTGAATGAATCCTTCTGTATCTGAGTTTTTGCTATTTAGGAACTCAAATAGTTCAACATCAAACAGATATCTGTACATAAATAAAAAAATAGGAATATACATGACATGCATATATGCATTTCTCCTCCCTGGAAAAAAATCACAACAAATTGTGCCATGATAACTGGCCTTTAAATTACGAGAAGGCTTTCACTTCTTATTTTGTGCATTTCTGCATTATTTGAATTTCCTAATTTTATGCATTTTTTGGATAATGCATATTTCTAAATGTTAAAAAATTCCTTATACATTGTTAAAATATCAACAAAATCCTGCATAGGGAGATTAATAGCTCATTTAAAATTTTCTTTGTATCTTTATGTATGTACAACTAATAATTGCACCTATAATATTTTTAAAAAGTAATAAACACTGTGAGAAGAGTTAAAAAAAAAAAAAAAGAGGAAAATACAAAAAGAAAATCAAGTATAATTCTCAAACAGTTAAAAAGTTAAACAGTCTGATAAGACCCTAGGATTTCTCATGAGAAAAAGAAAAAAACTCCATTTAGGAAATGGAAATAAAGTTGATAATTAGACATAAGATGAGGCTATAAAAAACTGCAGAAATATTTTTGAGACGTTTATTTTTCACATACAGTAACATATTACTTACCCAGCTTGGAAAATCAGACCAAGTTGGAACTCGCTGACAGAGGTCCCGGAGAATACGTATGATAATCACACAGGACTGTAGACCATTAGCTCTAGCCTTGAGAGCAACACAAAAATCAACTGAATTAATCTTAGAAATATTAAAAATGTCCCTTGATGAAAAAAAAGTTAAAATACCACTGTTCAATGGAAGCTCAGATAAAAATAAAACAAAAATAACCACGCTTAAAATTGGATTCAATGAGCTGCCATTTACAGCGATATTTTATGCCAGGGTTAGTATTTAAAAGCTGGTATTTTAGGTCAAAGTAAACAGATTATACAAGAATAATTGTTCTTGATCCCCTGTGAACCTTGACCTGTGTTCATTTAAATCAGTAAACTTAAAAAAAAAAGTCTGCCTACATTAGAAATAAAAGAAAAAGTAAAGAGCTAAAAAGTTTGTCTAGGGACTGAAAGATTAAGGAAATCTGTTTGGTTTCCTTTCTGTGCCTTTGCATAACTGCAAAGTCACTAAACCAAACAGCTGCTTCCTTACCTTTCATTCCCTACACTTATTAACTTAAGAGAAAGAGGGGAAAAAATCTTAAAACTATACACAAAGCTTTAAACACATATTCCATTATTTAAAGCAAAGTTAATCTGCAGCCTTATGGAATATAATATATATACACAAACATGTGATGTTCCTGAACAAGTCAGCTTCAAATATAGCCACTAAAAATAAAAATAAAAAAACCCAAACTACAAAACATCCCCAAAATCCTAGTTTATTGTCAAATTAATAGTAACTGCAATATGCAGATCTTCATACCCAGCTTTCTATGTTAACATATTTTCTCTTATTTAATTTAAAATAGTATTGCTTGGGCAGTCTTTTGAAATGTTTAAACACAGTTAAACATGTTGTACTGAACTACTCTCTCATAAGGCTACAAGAAAAAAGTAAAATGATGTTCCGAACCTGGAACCACTTAGCGTGGCGTAGAGCAGCCAGAGCGTCAAGGCATTTTTGCCTGTCCAAGACGTCCGGTGGGTCTTTCACCATACCCGAGGTTACATCTAAAATGGATTGAATTGGCAAAATGCAGTGAGGAATGGGTGTTTGACCAGGTGAGCAAGACACTTCCTTAAAGTAGCATCAGTGTCACATGAGCCATTTGAGGGTTTTGTCAGCACTTTAAAGTAACCCAGGAAGTTATTTAACAAATTTACATAAATATAATATGAAGATCAAGAATTAAACTCTTTAATTTAGAAATGTAATAAGTAATTTCTACAAATATAAACCCTACCCCACCAAAAGAAATCAAAAGGAAGGATTACTGGATACAGTGCACCAGCACAAAGACAACAAGAGGGAACACAAAAATCCACCTTAATAAATGAGAATGTACAGTAAACTATCCTGTTTGTTCAGTATTTTAAATGGTCACAGGTTATTTTGGGACTAAAATGTCAAAGAACTAATGATAAATATGGGATGATCAATGTAGTAACAATCACAGAAAAAATAAGGAGCCAAAAACAGGCATTTCTAGGAGTTCAATGGTTTCTCTTCCACAAGAGAACTTTAGTTGTAAAGGAATATGAAATGCCCTTTAAAATTCAAAGTTCCCATAAAGTATTCCAGAAAGAATAATTGGAGAGAAACAATGAGTAAAGTAGAAAAGGGCAACAGAAACTAGCATGGTTAAACAAAGTATAGAAATAGAACAGATACAGTAAGCAGAATGGTTTGATGATAAATATGCAGAATCTTTTAAGTTAGAGTTTATAATAACTGATTTTAATCAATTATTATATTAAAACATAAATGAGTTATATAAAACTTGAGAAGAAAATCTGAACCTAAATCAGGGCAAAGGTTAACTTTATATTAATAAACTTCGTTGGAGGGCCAGCTTACATTCATCTAAACATATAGGTAAAATGTATATAAAAGTTGCTAATCAAACTATTCATAATTAAACCAAATTCACAATTCTTGGTGATATTAAAACATTTTCTAAATATCGGAAAATAACATGCCAGGCAAGTAATTTATTGAATTTAGCAGCCTTCGAGATGGAAAGCACCCAAATTAATGGCACATTTAGTATATGATTTAATAAATCATTGAGGGTACCAAATGAATATGAGACAAATGATGAAATATATGATAAAAGAACACATGAAAGATAATTTTAAGAGTACCACTGCAGCTCTGGGCAAGTTATTTGATGGTATATTTTTATATGAACATTCAGAAATCTTAAGAGATACTTGCCCTTATTTTGAGTAGAAGACATACTAAAAAGCATATTTTAAAAGTGATAAAAAAAATTATATCCCTTGTCTGGGCTTTCTTTTCTTAGTTCTTACTCCTTAAATAATCAGATGGCATGGATTTTCAGAGAACATATTAGAAGGGAGATTTACAGATGCTCAAAAAACACTGTGTGGCGTTCTGAAAATGAACACTGAAAGAGGAACCTGGGCACTATAAAGAGTAGCAAATCAGAAATACTAGAAATTTTTAAAAAACCAAAATAACCTCAAAATCTGCAAGATCAACTACTGAATCCAAAAATATAGTGAATATAGTAAGAAATGGGCTATTCTGAAAGAAGGAAAAAGGACATCGGAAAGCACAGCTAATTGAAGAACTAAAAAAAGAAACAACAAAAAAAAAAAACCACTCCCCAAAGTAAGGTTATAGAACAGGCTGAAGAACCCTTTCCATGTCCCTTATTTATTTACGTTATTTGCGAAAGCTAAAATGCAAATAGGTGATAATGTGCAATCTCTAAAGAAGTTTCTGAATCTTAATGTTAATTCATGTTTTAATTTCCTCCAATGTAAGAAAAAGTTTTCTTTTTGCACACATTTATAACTTCAGAAATTTAAATTAATGATAAAATTTCAAAGATGCCAAGACACCTATTGCAATTTAAAAACAAATTAAGAGCTATAAGTAGGAAACTTCTGTCAAATTTAGAGTGTGGATTTTTGCACCCATTCTATATTTCAAGTGGATTAACCCCTTAGATATATTGTACTAAAATCATACTTGCTTCTTAATACCCAGTTAACAAAACAAAAATTAGTTTATTTAAAAAAAAAAAAAGGCAAATTCTTATCCTACAAGAGGTATTTTATGAATTTTAAGGGGTTAATCACCAGTTAGAAGACACGCTGTGTCCACACTATTTTATGATTAAAAGTTAATGGGAATATATTATTTAAATTAACATGGTTATGTAAAATATATAATCCACCCAACAATTTAAAAACTAGTGTGAACACTGCTCAATTCTAGAAGAGACAAAGACAATACAAACAGAACAGCCACACAAAGGACAATAAATGCCAGACTCTGCATCCAATATCCCTCTTTAAATCAAATGGCAGGTGTGACACTGAGCTTTTGAAAACCTTGGTCAAAAATCCTTCCGATGTCTTGGCAGCAACCCCTGACAGGAATCAATTCCCTCTGCTAGAAGGCTTTGGACCGGGCCTGATAAGCTAAAGGTGGAAAAAAACACACACAATACTTGACTTGCTACAGAAGAGACGCTGTAGCAAGGGTTAGAACATTTGAACAGTTTAAGCTTCACGTCAATTAAAGGTTTACTTAATGTTTAACTGCCAAACACAATACTGTAAAATAGATTTGTCATGTGTTTAACAGTTATTTGGAAAATTTAATTATATCCTTTAAATAATTTTTGGTATTAAACAGGACCATTACGCATTTAAGAGCCTACCACAACTATGTGCAAGTCACCAGTCTCGTGGTTTACAAGTACTCTTCCGGCAAAGCCTTCCTTACCCTTGGACTAATTCCCCAAAGCAAGCTAGAGGCTTTAAATGATTTTAAGACACAGAGCATTCAGAGCTGCAGTGAGGGAGAATACATACCGTTATTCTGCAGCAATCTTCATTAATGAGGCTAAACACATGGTTTACTGCAGTTATCTGCAGCAAGGAACACTATCAATGTTTCTACACTTTTTGCACATCCAACTTTTCAGCTCAGTGTCTTGAAGAAAATCTTTCAATTTTGGACTGATCATTTCTTTCACCGTAATACTTATGAAATTGAGAACAATAATTCTAACTCAAGTCTGGGTCAGACAAAAGTATAATTTTGTTTCCTTTAGAAGGGATAGGTTATTAAAGACTATTACAAATATGATAATTATTAATTCAGGCTTTTGCAACAAAATAAAATGACTCGATACTGTATAAATTTAAGTAAAACTAAATATAACTAGACAAAATGTGCTCTGAAATAAAGTTAAGTGGTTATATAAGTATAATTTCATACTAAATACAGTAACTTTTATCTGTAACATAATCAAGATTTCCTTTTCAAATCCTAAGAGTCATATGCTGCATCCAAATTGACCAGATTGACTCAGGAACTGTTTTTCCAGCAATATTCACAGCCAGACCTTGAGTGGAAATTCATGCTCATATAAAAGATCCTTTATATAAAACCCACTTCTTTTTAAGATAAAAGCTTATACAATGTACAAGTCCTGATATGTAGTATATTTATATTATGTATGCAAAGTTAGGCAAGTCTCTTAATGATCACATTTTTAGTAAAAATGTTCTTTTCCTGGGTTGTGTAAAGCCCAGTGCCTTAAAAAAAAAAAAAACTGCTTTGCTGTAAGAAAACAAATTTAAAGGGACAGTAATTGAGAGCCTACTCATGCTATTTTAGACAAATTAATTTTAAGTATTCTTTTCTCCTCTATCTGTATCACAAAGTAATATCAGTGTAGACTATATAACTCCATATTCAACCAATTAAGATGTACAAAAACAACATGAAAGGAAACAAAGTAAATTTTATCTGACCCATAAAACAACAGAACCAACATACCGCAGACACTGACCATGCTTTTTGGCTTAAAAGCTTTTGAAGCTTTGAAAATGTTATAGAACAGTCCCTAAAGCAACATTGCTGGCACCAGCAGGATTTCATAGTCTACAATTGCAAAGTAAGTTAAAAACCCCTAATTGTGCTATAACTCACTAACTACGCCTATCATCATTTATTTCTCAAATCTCTGGTAGAAAAGTGGGGGTCAGATGCCCAAATCTAAGTGCATTAGGATGCTCTGCATTTATGAAAGCGCTCCAAACTAAAGAGCAACCTCAGAGAACCAGAAATATTTACCTCAGGACAAGCCAAATCCATGATTACATATATAACAATGTCTCTTAAACTGTTATGAGTATTCAACCAATTTTACTTATGAAACTTGCTTGTCTTTTTTAAAGACAAGAACAAGGACCTAAAAGAAGTTAAATTTGTGGCCCTTTACTAGCAATATTTAATTTTTCATAAGTCAACTATGCTTATGAGTAAGAATAATTTAAACTTTTCCAGAAATCTGAGGTTAGCAAGAAAAGAAAAGGAAAAAAAAATCAAGAAAATTAATAATACCATGAGTGTTTTATATAAAAATACATTACTAAAAAGACATTAATAAAAGATCTGGGAAATAACCTTAAGCAAAACTAGTTGCTATGTAAGTTAAATCTATCAGATTCATATGTAATGCCAGCATGTTGCCTTCTAGGGCTTAATGCCATCTTAAAGAGTAGGTAAATGGGAAGAAAAGAAGTTAATAAAAAGTAGAATGTTTAATGGCTTTCCAACCTCCTTCCCTCATGTTCTCTTCTCGAATAATTGGAGATGTCAGGGTGATAGTGACTTGCATTTTGGGTTCCACACATGAGTTCAAAATTATTGCCGCTTCAGAAACAGCACATTTTATGTCATACTTCTCAGGACTTATAACCTATATAATGAAGAGCACAAGAAGTTAGCTGGCCCTCTTACATTATCAAACAAAGCAGTTTCATTATAGCTCTTTCACTTTCTCATACTACTTTAACCATTTTGTAAGGACTAGATCATATACTATTTCCCTCCAAGCCTTGCAAAACATGCAAATTATAATCTCTTGCTCCTTTTTCCTTTTAGAATTCCTTGTTCAACTAATTACCATTATTTGTATCATATGAGTTATCTGTATGTGTGTATGCACCTTTTAGATGATGAATTTTTGGATGAAAGAAACACTGCTATAGTTATTACCATACCTTCCTAAAATAGCACCCGGGTAACTAGTATTGCAATATTTGCAGAATATGAATGAGACTAAAATAGATACCTGAAACTAACAGGAGCCATAATTCAACCATACCCAGTGCACCTTGTCTGTGAAATCAACAAATCTACATTTTATTTTTATTAGCTGGAGGCTAGTTACTTTATAATATTGTAGTGGTTTTTGCCATACACTGACATGAATCAGCCATGGATTTACATGTGTTCCCCATCACGATACCCCCTCCCCCCTCCCTCCCCATCCCATCCCTCTGGGTCTTCCCAGTGCTACATTTTAAATCAGGGAGCAAAAAAAAAAAAAAAATTATAAATCAGGGAGCAGAAAGTCTTGCTCAACAGAAAAAGCAAAACAAAACAGGATTCACTGCAATTTAGTATACATGTAATAAGCTTCAGTATATATGAACAAAGGAAGACTCTAGAAATTACACGGAGTGCTCCCAGTATACGATCTAAGTTCACTTGGAAGGACTGATGCTGAAGCTCCAATAGTTCGGCCACTTGATGTGAAGACCCAACTCACTGGAAAAGACTTTGATGCTGGGAAAGACTGAGGGTAGGAGAAGGGGCGACAGAGGATGAGATGGTTGGATGGCATCATATTCAATGGATATGAGTTGGAGCAAACTTCAGGAGATAGTGACGGACAGGGAAGTGTGGCGTGCTGTAGTCCATGGGGTCGCAGAGTTGGACATGACTTAGTGACTGAACAGCAACAACAATCTAGGTTCAAATTCTAGCTCTGCTACTTTACTAATGATGTGAAGTTGGGCAAATATTTAACTCCCCATACCTGTTTTTATAAAATGGGAACAGTAAAATTTATCTAACCTGTAAGACTGTTAAGAAGAATGAATGAATTAACTACACAAAGAACTGAAAACAGTGCCTGGCACACAGTATCATGTAGATGTTAACTATGACAGTGATGATGATAATTCTATCTCTCCTGCTTATCCACTGTACAAGTACAAATTGATGTGGAAACTGTATTTTGTTTTTGGGCTTCCCTGATGGCTCAGATGGTAAAGAATGTGCTATAAAGCATTAGTTAGTTCAGCTAGAATATAACATTTTCTCCTTTGTAGTTTTACAAAACACAACAATTTAAGATTTTTTTTTGCAAATTACATAATTTTTCAAAGTCCTCAAGCTTCTTTTCCTCCCTTTTACTGCCCTGGCAGCCTCAAGAGATAGTAACAAGTAGACACACAATGACAATTCTCCTGGCTCCTAATGCTTAAAAAGACTCATCCACAATTAAAAAAAATCTCACCTCTGGAACAATGGTAACATAAAGCAAACAACAGTAAGTGACAGAGTCATCAGAGCTCCAGTTTAATAGCATGCCTCACTATCCATTTTGGTATCGGCTGGTCTGCTGTGGCCAGGTACTCTTTATTCTAACATTACTGTAGGACACATGCTACCAATGAAAAGCCAATTCTTGAATTTCAAATACCTAAATAAGTTTTATACATTATTCAAGGAACCTCTGTGTTAAATTCCAGTCTGTGATTCTGACAAGATACTGTAATAAAAATTTTTTAAATTCAAACTTAAGTAAAAGTTTTGTTTTTGTAGGACCAAAAAGGGATATTCTATTAATTGAATTTGCCACAACTTACTGGATAGAGACAATGACAAGTCATTGTTACCGTTATAACATGCACCAAATGGAAAGTAATCATAATAAAGCTGGGAAAATTCAAATCAGAAAGTCTCTATTTTAGTTACTATATTTTATTAAAAACATCTATTCAACTAAATAGGCAAGAAGTGCATGAATTCTAAAACTTTAAGCTTACTATACATACATAGGCTTTGTTTAAAAAAAAAAAAATAAATAAAAAAATGGAATTTTCCCCTGAACAACTGTCTTCTCTCTTATGATTCAAATCTTGGAAAAAGAACAGGAAGAGGACATGTGCTGCAGTTTTACATTTTAAAATAAATTAGCAAGATGGCTTCATGTTGAAGAGAAGCACCATAAAACCTAAAAAAACAAAGTAGAAAACTGTGCTACCAATTTGTACAATCAGGCAATTTGGAAAGTCAAGCCAAAACTTTAAAGGCTGGCTTAGGTTTAAGCTGAAGCAGTTAGTCCTGCCAAAAACTTCTGAACTAGACAAGGGGTAAAAATGAACATTTCCATAATACTTACAGCAAGCTGCTTGGGTAGGTTTTCTGCAATACGGCTTAATAATGTCTTTGAAGGTTTCTCTGAGCACAGCAAAACAAGGTTGACATTTCTATCTCCTCGGAGAAGTAATCCTTTCGCCAATACTCCCACTCGCAAAACTCCTTTTAAAGCTCTGGTGAAATCAAGTTATATTATGACATTTCCCTTCTTAACCATAACCATGATAATCTCTCAACACACAGTGGTAAATGAAATAATTTTTACATCATTAAGGTTTGTATCAACTGTAGTATAAGAACATTTAATATTTTCAGAAATACCCTTTATTTAGATAAGAAATATGAAAAAATTAATAAATCAAGAGCTAAGTTCTCAGGAACAACTGCAAAGCAAAGGCCATTAATGCCTTTCTGTCTCATAAATTAGAATAACAAAAGCCATGTTTAATATACACAGATATAAAGATGTTGTTCAAGTCTGAGCTTATTCATGCTTATGGGTCAATGTGTTAAAGATAAAATGAGCTATTAAAAGAAAGAATGAACATGGAACAGATGCAACAAATGAATAAACACTGAATAGCTGAATGCAACTGGAAAACTACAATGGCTGCTTTGAAAACAGACTTGAAATAGTTTTATATAAGTTAATATACAATGAGTAAATTACAAGGTTTGAGATTGTATGAAATTATACTATTTTTCATTTCAGCAGAAAGCAGCTGAATACATTTAAAACCTAACATAAGCATAACACATGTAGACTGGTATCAGAGAAATTTTCAGTCTTTGTAACTTTCATTTCAAGTATAAGGTAAGTCTACATAAGGAAAACCAAAACTATACAAAAGTAAAAATCTCTGAAAACACACCTGTCTTTACCTCCCTCTTTCTTATCATCTCCCTCTTTGCTCTTGCTCTTCTCGTGTTCAGACAAGCTGTCTGAAACAAGTTTTAAAGCACGTTCAGTGATAGAAACAATTTTCTGAACCGCCTGTAATTCCTCTTCAGTTGGATAAATGGTAGCATGCTTTGTCATTACATAACGGTCATCAGATGAGTCAGGACGACGTAAGGGCTGGAGATGGGGGGAAAAAGATAACTCTATTAAAAAAATGTTTTCCAAGCAAAAGTAAACTATTATTTTTCAACTACACATATGCTTGTTGCATTTTTCAATAAGGAAACCAGTTATACTGAATGTCCACTTAAAGCTATCTTTTCCTTTTTTTCCCATTTTGGTAAAAACAAAAATGTAAACTGTAGAAAGGTACAGTATCGAAAGTAGGTATATATGTTATGCACTCAAAACAAGTAAAATTATAATATATACCATCTAAGGTTATGAAAATACATTTTATACAACTTTATTTTATTTATTTATTTATTTTTAGTTCTCCCACTTTATTGCTACCAGCCCCTCTCCCTCCACCCTCGTGCACACATGCTCAGTCATGTAACCCCATGGACTGCAGCCCGCCAGGCTCTCCCGTCCATGGACTTTTCCAGGCAAGAGTACTGGAGTGGGTTGCCATTTCCTTCTCCATTTTATACAACTTTAAAAACAGTCCTGAAACGTTTTGCTTTTAACAAAACAGATTTTACAAATGCTTATTCTATGGAAAGACAAATGAGAAAGAATAGGTTAAAGCACAGGAATTTAGACTGTTTCCTTCTAAGTGCTCTCTGGAACACCAGAACAAAGAAAAAAAAAATCATCTTGTTTTCTATAGACTGAACTTATATGAAATGCTCCTCATAAGCCAGGTATTTTTTATCTAGCTTCTACAGAACGCAGACTCTCAAGATGCACCTCTTTTCTACAGTTCTCCTAATACATCCACTGTGTGTTATCTCCAACCATTTACCTACCCCTTGTGTGTTAGTTGCTCAGTTGTGTTCAACTCTGTGACCCCATGGACTCTACCTACCCCTCATCATGCACTTAAATTTAGAAGTAGTGGTAGGTTTTGAATGCTAAAGATTTGAAAAAAGGACTCTAAACCATACATAATGGGAAGACAGAAATAATTCTAAAGCCAAAGCAACAGCGTTCAAAATTAGTTGTTCTTGATAATCTAAAGAACAAAGGCAAAAAAAAAAACAAAAACTCTTAAGATCTGCTCCGTTAGCTTATACTGAAAATAAGAAAGATTCATGGAAATTCTACGAAGTCTTTACACAAAAGGACATGAGTTGAGAAAGTGTAAAAAAAGGAGAGAAAATTCTAAATCAGATGAAAAACATATTGAGATTTGGATATTATTAAGTCTAAAAATTAGCTCTTCAAACTTTTATTTTTCTAATGCTGAACCAGTCTTACACTTTCACTGTCTATGTAAACAAAGTGGACACTCACTGCAGGCCCCTGTGGCTGGGGAGGCATGCCTGGTCGGACTCCCAGAAGGCCTAGTGGGCCCGGGGGACCATGAGGATAGCCTCCATCAGGCATTCGGCGGCGATCATCCCAATGATGCTGTTCTTCCTCCATTCTTCTCCAGTACATGTCCTCTTCATAACGTCTGAAACATAAATGATACTGTAAGCCACTTAGAAAAATACACCCCAAGAATTTACATCAGTAATAATATAGAAAGTAATAAAACCCCCCCAGTCAGTCTAGCTAACACCTTTCTTTCCCCCTCTGTATCGGATTACATTTGCCTTCATCAATTAGTGAATGAAAGTGAATCCCAATGAAAAGATGAGAAAACAAAAGATAAAAGCAAAACAAAATTTCATAGTCTGAAGACAGAGTTGAAAAAACAAGCACCAGAAACCTCACAGTTCATTCCAACCTCTCCCTCTTTACAGAAGAAATTGTAAACTTAAATGCCTACCTAATGTGGCCAGACTAATAAGTGTGTGAGTGAAAGACTCAAAGAATACATTCAGGAATTTTCCTCATGTCTTTAAAGAAATGTGCTCTCTATTTTTTTTGTAAGAGAGAACTTCTTAAGACAACCTTTAATTTCCTCATCTGATACAGACAGAGACAAAGACATTTTTCTACAATGAGCAAAAACAACAGGGATAAATGGCAACTCACATCCCATCTCACTCTTGGGGACATGCTAAGGATGATGGGAAGTATGATAAAGAAGGAAAGCACATGTTCTGGCTAGAGACAAGAGGGCAGCACAACTATTAATTACTGTCACAAGGGAATACCAGATGGTTATCCCAAGGTCAATCAGGACTTTTGTGAAATCCCATGGTCTTTAAATGTTGATTCATGTTGGTGTCCAAAACATACTATGGGCACCAAATAAAACACCCATGGGCTGAACTTAGTGGGCAGTTAGCGTGTAGCCTCTGTTTTAATGGTCAACATTTTTGGAATCTAATTTTTCATCACATGACTCTCTCCCTCTCAGTTCTATCTTTGCCTTCAGCTTCAAACTAGGATACCAATAATTCCCTAGGCAGTTGTGTCTTTATAGCAAATTTTTGTTAACAATAAATTTTTACTACACAAATTCATTTAATACAAAACATAAGAAAGAAGTATGCTTCTCAAGTAGTACTGTAGAAACCATCAATTTCTTCAGGTCAGGAATAAGCAGTGCTTTCTGGGTCATCCAATTTAGGACAGATAGAATCATACTTCTAATTTTATTCAGGTCTTGAGAGAAAATGAATAAAAACAGCTTGAAGGCTCTGGAAAACCATGTTCATTATAGTTTTGAATAATCTATTATTACTAATGATGTTTAGGTTACATAAGGGTATGTTTAAATATCAACTGTCTACCAATTCATACTTGGTAAACATAGTATACTATAGTGCCTAACACACTATATGCTACTTCCTGGCATACAGTAAGTCCTTAATAATTATTTGATAAAGCAGTAGAGGAGGAAATAACTGCATAATCTAGATATAGAGAAAACTTGCCAGTGCATTACAAAGGCAGAAATTTCTTAAGAAGAAAGTTAAATTTAAATACATAAAAAATAAAAATTGATACATAAATAACAGTAAAGATTATTTAAAGATAACATGTTAATGGGTTAATAGCTATAAGAAGTGTTTGTACAAATCTGTTAACAGGTAAGTTAACAAATGAATAGGCAATTCACCACAAAAGAAATTTAACTGATTAAGCATGAAATAAAAATTTAATTTGCCAACAATACAAAGTTGAAATAAAACTGGCTTTCATGTTTCTATTTCTCACAGGCAGATATTTTAATAAATTATAGGAGCAGTCCTCAAAGTGTGGTCTGGGTAGTCTAGGTAGTCCTTGAGACACCTTCAGGGGGATTCATGACATCAAGTTACTCTCAAAATAATATTTGCCTTCTCTATTCTCTTTCTCCTATGAGTATACAGTGGAGTTATCCAGAGGCAAAATGTGTTATCACAACCTGTTGAGCACAGAAGCAGAAGGAGAATCAGGTTGCCTTAAGCTAGACATTAAAGAGATCTGCAAAAATGTAAAACAATGTCATTATTTCTGGTGGAGAAACAGTTATTTATAGTTAGCATATTATATTTAATGTTATTATATTAATAAATACACCTGATTTAATATTATAATTATTAATAACATTTAACTACATTTAAACAAATACAAAGTTATATAAAAATAAGTTCCTAAATACTGAAACTTCTCAGTTTTCATTTCTAATACAATGTTGACAGCCTATAACTCACATACACAAAAACTCTTCAGAGTCTTCAATAATTATTGAGTTATAAAAGGTCCTGAGACCAAAAAGTTTGAGGATCACTAAGTTAAACTATCTAGCACAGGCAAAAGTACAGGTATCTGTCAAACATTTTTGCTTCTGGGATTTGATTAGTGTCAACTGATAGTGATTTATACAATAATACTGCCTCAAGGATGGTCAATGTAACAACAACAATAGGGAAATACTATAAAAAAACTCTAAATATCTAAAAATATATGAAATGGGTTATAAAGAAAAATTTAATCTGCACAGAAAAGTATTACATACCCATGGAAAATAATTTTAGCTTACTTTTTAAAAAAGTTGGTATGTAAATGAAAAGAAGTGGTTTATAAAAACTTGTACACAAACAATTATGGCAGCAGTATTCATAACCCCAAAGTGGAAATAACACAAATGTCCATCAATTGATAAACAGATAAATAAAATGTGACACATTTATGTAACGAAATATTATGCATGCATAAAAAATTAGTACTGATATATGTAATAACATACATGAACCTTGAAAACATCATGCTAAGTGAAAAGTAGCCAGGCACAAAAGTCAATATGTTTTATGATTTCATTTATATAAAATCTCCAGTAGAGGCAATCTACTAAAATGAAGTTTATTAGTGGTTGCCCAAGAATAGAGCGAGGAGTTGGTGGGGGAAATAGGTATGGATTGCTAAATGGGTTTGTGGTTTCTTTTGTGGGTCATAAAGATGTTCTAAAATTGACTGTGCTGATAACTGCACAACTCTGTGAATAAAACCAATGAATTGTGCCACTTAAAGATATGCCAGTTATATCAATAAAACTAAACATTTCTGTATCTATTGAACATATTTTCTCATTCCTCCTTTCCTGTAGCCTCTAAGTTTTTAAAACAAACCCCACACATTATTAACGTCTAGAATCTACTCAATCTTATATTTAGGATATTTTTTATCATGTAACCAAATGCTCTATTTTGCTTATTTTAAATTGAGGCATTTATGATATTAAACTATTTATGTATTTAAATATATAGAGGATATTATTTCCAAAATAAGTCCTAATACCAAGGACATGGTCAAATATTAGAATAGCCAGAATAACTCTAATGCATTTCTTTCCTAGACCTAGTGTCTCCCTCACAAGTGAAAACTAAAAATATTTCAAATAAATCTGGATTGCTCTGAATGGGAGTCACATACTCAGAACAGCTAAGTTTCTTAGAAAGTCTAAACCACCTATCATGGGTACTAAAAGTTAAAAATACTACCTCATTTCCATTCTCCAGCGTTCTTCCTCTTCTCTTCTTCGCCAATACTCCTCTTTCTGCATCTGCTTTCTCATTTTCTCTTCTTGAATCTTTCTTGCTCGAATACTGGGCTTTACTTCTACTTGCAAATCTGGATTTACTTTTTTCTGTTAACATAGATAAGATATTTGAAAAACCAGCAATCCTTCCAACAATCTACACATATCTTAAATCATACAATCCCACATATTCTTTCATCATAGAGGCTTTTATTTGCAAATCTATTATAAGAGTAAATGCAGTAAAATAAGTTGAATCAGAGAAAAACTCAAAATACATTCATAAACGTTCTTTCTTCCTTCCCATCCCCAAAATTCTTGGTTGTTCAAGTTTAGTACACAAAAAGTACTTAACTTAGTGTTAACCAATAAAAGAAATCCTTGGGAGACTGATGGGTATTTAATATTCCTTTGTTTGTTTGTAAATAAATGATTCTAGATATCCAAGTGTGGGGTTAAAAACTTTTTTTCATATAGAAGTACTACTGCCCCTTAACAAATTATTTTTAATCTTCACCACTTCTGTGTTTAGAAAACATGAATCTAGTGCATAAGTCCAACCTAATTAAAAATTTTATTTAAAGTATTTAGATTTAACTTATTACTTGGAAGTGTTTTCAACAAAAAATTCCTCATCTCAAAATTCACTTTAACGGAAATTCTGCTAAGATAAAGGAAATGGAGACCTGACACTTCTTTCAAACACTTCCTTTGAAGCAACTATTTTTACATGGTTACTTGATCCAAGTAATGTCAAAGTTTTATTTTGCCACTAGAAATAATGAAATACGACTACATTGCTTTTTCTTAAGTATAACAAAAGTGACAGGTACTCAGTTGTGTCCAATGCTGTGACCCCAACGACTGTAGCCCACGAGGCTCCTCTGTCCATTGAATTCTTTAGGCAAGAACAATGGAGTAGGCTGCCATGCCCTTCTCCAGGCAATCTTTCAGACCCAGGGGTTGAACTCGGGTCTCCGGCATTGTAGGCAGATTCTTTACCATCTGAGGCACCAGGGAAAGCCCTAAGTATAACAAACTAGTCAATAAAAACTAAACATCTGACTCTCTAAGTGAGACATGACATGCCAACCTGAGAGTGGGAGTTCATGGACTTAGTAAGTTATATTTAGAAGCTTTATTTTTGCATCTAGAATGTTCCAAACCATATAAAAAGAGAAAGAGAAAAATAGCTGAAATTTTCCTCACTTTATATTGAAGTCTGTGTCTTCGTCCTTTTAAATGCATCTCCTTGGCATTGGGATCATTAAAGCTGCACTCGCATAATTTGCAATGAAATCGAATCACTTTTCCTTCATCATTTCGTACCTTGATGTCCAGAAAAAAAGAAAAAGTCAAGAAATCACAACAGGAATGTCATAGGTGAAGATTTCACTTATAAACCCATCTCATGAGTTATAAATAACTTTCAGAATTTAAAGTTAGAAAAGGGGGGGGGGGCAATGTCTATACTTTTTGAAGAGGACATCTACAGAAATGAACAGGGTTAGAATTTTTAACTGTACAATGCAAGATGTGTTACCATGTATTTGTCTCTTATATTTTCCTCTATATGTAAACATTTAGATTTTAATACAATAGACACCTTCAATTCTTGAAAAAATATTTATTGAATACCTGCTCCTGCCAGGTACTGTTCTTGGAAATGGAGCTAAAGATGATCAAAGGCATTATTCTCATTTATTTCTACAAAGCCCAAGACTTTATACACGTACAACTTTATTGAAAACCAATGTCAATTTTTTTCTAACTGCACAACCAGTTAGGAAGACAAGTAGACTACAATGTTATTAAAAGTTATTAAAACTTCAGCAAGTTTTAAAGATTGGTTCTAAACACAATCCTCTGAAGTTTAAGATTACTTAACCAAAAAAAAAAAAAAAAAAAAGATTACTTAACCAGTATCATTGGTTATTAAGGTATTCTGGCCAGATGTTCTGGCTGTACTTTTTTTTGAGACATACAAGTCTTACTAATAGCTAAAGGTTTATTATTTATTTATTTAGAAGTTTATTAACCTTTAAATGTCTTTTTTTTTGTTGCCTTACCATGCTGGCATTGTGGAATCTTAGTTCCCTGACCAATGAAGTGGAAGCAAGGAGCCCTAACCACTGGACCGCCAGGAAATTCCCAACACCTATAACTTTAAATTAAAACTGCATGTGAATGACTTATAAACTACACGTGAATGACTTATAAACTACACAGCCCAGTTTTCCATCTTGTAAACAAAGAATTCAATAATTAATTTTTCTTGATGGAAAAGCATGAAGGAACAAATAAATATTTGCCAAAAATCCACCATATGCTAGGCACTGTGCTTAGGTACTTTATTTGATCTAAGCTTCACATCTTCACTGGGAGATACCCAAATTTTACAGATGCAGACACTGAAATTTAAAGAACTTGTTCTTTTCAACTGTTCTATAATACAGCAAAAGCAGAACAGGGCTACACCACTGTATGTTCGTCTTGCCACTAACAGCAAAAATCTATCAAGTCCCTTCTGATACTTCCTTATCCTCCATTTACTAAGTTATTTTGTAAAACAGGAATAGTTTTCTAATCAGCTTGAGAAATCATATAAATAGTTATCTGTTAAATCAGTAGTCTAAATTTTACACACGAAACTGCTCAGAAATATTTGCTATCTTTGTCATTTCTGCTGTTCACATCTTTTTTTACTTGTAATCTAAAATATAACTGAATTTTACATGTAAAGCACACTTGTGACAAAGTGACACACGTCCTTCCTATCTAATCTCACAACAGGAGTATTCTCAAATCAATACCTCCTCCACATAATCATGGCCCACTGGCTGCACATCGCTCTGCAAAGCAGCAAGAGACGCAGGTGTGACTGGTTCTGACACTGTGTCTGGCTTTACTTCTGGAATTGGTACAGAAGTGACAGGAGTGTTTTTAACACATTCAGTTCCTTTTAAGTCTTCTGTTTTATTTCCTGTTGACTGCAGCTTATTACCACCTATAACATAAAAGAATTACAGTAATTTTAATTTTCTTCTTATATAATGTATGAACTGATACAAGAACTCCAGATAAAGTTCTGATCTTTTCTACCAACAAACTCCTGCTTGACATACAATAGATTAGAATTTTGAAGAACCATATAAACCATTTGGCTTTTTTATGCTATTAATGTCTCTAGACATTAGATAGATAGATAGATAGACTAGTCTAGACTAGATAGATAGATAGACTAGATAGATAATGTCTCTATCTTCCCATTCTCTCTCTCATAATATTCAATGGTCCTCTCTGTCCTCACCATGGCTCTTACAACATGTTTATATCCCTTTGCCATGGAACTGGGCACTATCCTACGTTCTAGTAACATAATAATACAGTGTGGCTGTCTTTGAGGTGCCAACAATTTAGGGTCATGTATGGATGTGAGAGTTGGACTATAAAGAAAGCTGAGTGCCGAAGAATTGATGCTTTTGAACTGTGGTGTTGGAGAAGACTCTTGAGAGTCCCTTGGACTGCAAGGAGATCCAACCAGTCCATCCTAAAGGAGGTGAGTCCTGGGTGTTCATTGGAAGGACTGATGTTGAAGCTGAAACTCCAATACTTTGGTCACCTGATGCGAAGAGCTGACTCGTCTGAAAAGACCCTGATGCTGGGAAAGACTGAGGGCAAGAGGAGAAGGGGATGACAGAGGATGAGATGGTTGGATGGCATCACCTACTCAACGGACATGGGTTTGGCTGGACTCCGGAAGTTGGTGATGGACAGGGAGGCCTGGTGTGCTGCAGTTCATGGGGTTACAAAGAGTCAGACACGACTGAGTGACTGAACTGACTGACACATTATTATAGTACAATGTGTTAACAGAGTATTTTGGGAATGTAAAGGAAAAGGAGCCACTACCCTTTAACCTGATCCAGTTAGGAATAGCTTCAGCAAGTATGACACCAGGGCTGGGCTTAAGAGTGCTAGGTATGAACTGGTCAGGCAGAAAAAAAGAGAATTAAGTCTAAACAGAAAGAACAGTATGCACAAGCAAAACACAAAAACATGGAGTTAAAAAGACTATGGTAACAGAACTGAAAGAGACACATGTACCTCAACATTCACCGCAACACTGTTAACAATAGCTAGAACATGGAAGCAACCTAGATGTCCATTGGCAGACGAATGGATAAGAAAGCTGTGGTATATATACACAATGGAGTATTACTCAGCAATGAAAAAGAACACATTTGAATCCGTTCTAATGAGGTGAATGAAACTGGAGTCTATTATGCAGAGTGAAGTATGTCAGAAAGAAAAACACCAATACAGCACATTAACGCATATATATGGAATTTAGAAAGATGGTAATGATGACCCTATATGCGAGACAGCAAAAGAGACACAGATATAAAGAACAGACTTTTGGACTCTGTGGGAGAAGGCGAGGGTGGGATGATTTGCGAGAATAGCATTGAAACAAGTATAATTACCATATGCGAAATAGATCATCAGTCCAAGTTTGATGCATGAAACAGGGCACTCAAAGGTGGTACACTGGGACAACCCTGAGGGAAGGGATGGGATGGGGAGGGAGGTGGGAGGGGTTGTTCAGGATGGGGGACACATGTACACCCATGGCTGACTCATGTCAATGTATGGCAAAAACCACCACAATATTGTAAAGTAATTAGCCTCCAATTAAAATAAACAAATAATAATAAAAAAAAAGACCATGGTAAATTCAAAAAAAGACTTGGTAATTCAACAGGACTTATCACTGAGGTACAGGGCTTCCCTGGTGGCTCAGATGGTAAAAAATCTGCCTGCAATGCAGGAGGCCTGGGTCCGATCCCTGGGTTGGGAAGATCCACTGGAGGAGGGAATGGCAACCTACTTCAGTATTCTTGCCTGGAGAATACCATGGACAGAGGAGCCTGGCAGGCTACAGTCCATGAGGTCACAAAGAATCCGACAGGACTAAGTGACTAAGCACAGCACAGCACTAAGGTAGAGGTAATGATATCTGAGGTAGAGGTTAATTTGTGAAAGGACTTGGATGACATAATTAAGGAATACAGACATTTTTCTTATATGCAAGGGGAAGGCCACAGAAAATTTTTAAACAGGAAATTAACACAGTTTGATACATATTTTTTTACAAAATGACTTTGACAAAAGTGTTGCAGAAACTGGATGCAATAAGAGACAAAGCTCTGAGGAAGAAGCTTTGAAGGCCTAAAAAACAGCAGAGGCTATGAAGAGAAAAAGACACTTTTTGGAGAATATTGTAGTGACAGAAACAAAAGGATTAGAAACAACTGGAAGAGGCAGCAAGTAAGAAAAAATGTCAGTGGACTTTTTCATGTGAAAAAGCAGCAGCTTTATGAGATTACTTCACAGTACTCTTGTGATGAGATAAAATGTTAGAAACAGACACTAACAGGCATCAATAGAACCATACAGACAATGACCAGGAAATATCTAAAATATGGTTCTAGAACTCAGGTGGGCATTCTGAATTTGCCCAAATGATTTTGAAGTTACTACATACACAGTGGAACAGATAAGACCACTCATGAATACTAAGTGAGTGAGATGAGAGTCAGAATCAGAATCTTAGCAATACTACCAGCTAATGAACATGAGAGCCAGAGAACCAATAAAGATATCTGAGGAAGGAGTCAGTGGACCCAAAATAGAGAGACAGAAACATAATTAAGGTTTAAGGTATAGCAGTCAACTGTTTCAAATGTTAGAGAGGTCAACAGGGTGAAACAGAAAACTGGCCATTCAATGTGGCAAGTAGGTTTTTGGTGATTTCAGAAAAGGGTAGAGTTGAAATACTATAATAAGAGACTGAGGACTGGATAGGAAATAGAGAAAGTAAGAATTAGGTCAGCAGCCTGAGGAACAGTAAAATAAATACATATATATTTTTAAGTCTATGGCTGAAGAAAATGGAACTGAAAAAACTTTAAGAAAAAAAAATACAGATATGTGATTAAATAAGGTCCCAGAAAAGAAGACAACTGCATAAGTAGAAGAGCTAGTACTGGAGTAGAGGAGAAATACCACTTTAACAGAGTTAGAAGGAACAGAGAATCTTCAGTACTTGCCAACAAAGTTTATTTTGGGTGTAGATGTTTTCTTGGCAGCCATATTTGCAGGCACTGATGATACTTTAGTGTTGGCTGTGCTATTAAGAGACGAGTTTCCTGTAGTTGTAAGACCTTTCACTGAAGAAGTTGCAATTGATGAAGTATTCACAGTACAATTGCTTGCTGCAATGCTTGAAGGAGAGGCAGTTGGCTTTGAAGCAGACACAGCTGTTGAAGAAGTAGCTTGGCTAACAACGTTTGGTTCTGTTGAAGGAATGGGTTTACCAAGTTTTGTGTGTAATTTAACCACCTACAAAATAAAAGCGTATTTATCTGTCAGAAAACTCAGAGAATGTAGATTTTTTTTTTAAAAGTTTGCCTAAAAGACCCTAAAAAATGAAAATCTTAACCATATTTTTCTTTGTTGTATTTCTTTCTCTTATACATTTTAAAATAAAAACTCATTACTTTCAAAACAATCTGTGTGAAACAGATTCAGAAACATATTCCATCTACCACTCAGCGAAGGAAATGACTTGGCCACATGCATACCAACCTACACTTAAGCATAACAGAAGGTAGAAAACAACTACATGATTCAATTTCAGTTGGTGGGAAAAAAATGACTGAGTTCAATTTTAAGAAGAAGGGTCACCACTCTTTCCTTCCTTAAGCAATGACTATTTGATGTCGCCTTTATATATACATTAGGCATGTAATACCCTCAAAAATTTTCAAATTTTGAAGACTTCTTTACTTTACCCCCAACCCCCACCAAAAATGGAAAAGAAAAGAGAGTTAAGACATAAGGGTGTGTGGGAAAAAAAACACCTACTTTCTGATGCTTAGCACCACGAATGTGGGCAGCATATGCATCTGCTCCTGTACAAGACACATCGCAGAGCTCACAACGTAGCTGATTTTGAGTCCCACGAGTAGAGCTGTTGCTGCTGCTGGTATTCTGTGAGGCTTTCAATGCAGCTTCTTTTTTTTTATGTTTCTGCCCTTCTAAATGTTCTTTATAAGTCTGTCTCAAACAAAAAGAATAATTTTGCTTCACTACTTTTCTATCTACATTATTTGCAATTATTCATTCCAATCTCTAATACTCATTAAAATATCAGCACTACACCATTTTAAAAGCAACTGAACAGGAGCATGTGGCTTCCCTACATACACGATGCATTTGTGGTTCTCTGTGCCTTTTTACCAAGAACACTCTTACCAAACACTTTAATTAACAAAGGACTTTCATACATAGCCAAAATATCAATATAAGGTAACTGCTCTCAGTTTGAAAGAATTTCTGTCTTTTAGTGCTTATGTATAATGTTGGGTAGAGACTAATAAGAGTGATCATTCCAAAAGAAATTATTTAATTATAGGATTATGAAGAGAAAAAATATATCTGCCACATGAGAAGAAAAAAAATGTTACTATATGGTAACAAGACTCTTTATAAAACAGGTATGATTACTTGTAAAACTGGTTTAGAAGTCAGTTGCATCTGAGAAAACTCAAGAATGCATTTTCACAATCTGTGTTAGAATCCATTCCACCCTGAACAAAAGTCTATTTAAAGTATTTAACTGCCAGAATTGTATCCCTTTTGATACTAGCCATCAAAATAGTGCAAGTATATATTAAAAATTGTCTTCAATGTCAATGACCGAGGAAGGCAGTTTTATTAAAATGCGAGGAGGTCAATAATGAGCTTGAGTGGGGCCACCACTCAAGCTCATTATTATTATTTCCTATATTATTTAAAAAATTTTTAAACACACATATGATGAGAGTAAAATTGCACAGATAGCACAGAATCTCAGAGCTGAATGGGACTTTAGAGGTTACCTACAATGACTTTCTAAGTTTGAAACAAGAAAATCCTCAAAATGAAATCTTATGCACAAGTAAAGAAAGTTACTGTTTTTCAAACAGAAGAGGAAGCCCTAAGACCTAGCCATCTGATTCTCTTCTCACCATCTGCAGCAGCCTAAAGTGGCTCCGTGAAGCAGCGGGAACCTCAATTATTTAGGGACAAGTCCCTACCACAGAAGTGAGGAAACAAAAGCCCAGACAATCGACTTAAAGTCTCCAATTTGCCCAAGGCCACAAGTTAAGTCGCAGAAACAGGATTGGAACAACGGCCCCTCATACTGGAACCAATTTAGTCTCCTTTCTTATATCTACACTAGACTCTATCTAACTCACCATCTCATTCATACGGTATTTTTCTCCATAGGTTCATTAAGCCCTTACGGCACTGCCTCTGACTTAACAGAGGTACTCTTGGCCTGTTCTTGCGTAACCATCCAGCTCCCCCAAATCAATGGTCAGCCTTGCATATATATACTGATTCTAAATGCTATTAACTTATCACCCTAGAGCTATGTGCTATCCTTTTATATGCTACCACATAGTCAAGTCTCTTAACATTTGTAATTGCCGCCACATCATCATTCCCCTTGAACAGTCATTACTGAGTAGGATACCCTCCTCAAATACTAAAGCCAACATTCTTGTTCCCTTTCTTGTTTAGTCCTGGGTTGCTGCAAACATTCCCCATGTCTCCTCTCCCCTGAGCATGTTATCACAATGAAACTGTTTTCTAACAAACTTAAAATAGGGAAAAAAAGGTATTATCTTAACAGCCACATATATTAAACTAGTCTCTAATTTGGTGTAACTCAGAGAATGCTGACAACTGAAAATAACTCCCAAATTCTATACTGAAAAGCAGACAGAACTGATCTAGTAAATTTAAAAGAATGTACACAGGTTAGGAAAGGGTGAGAGATGATGTAACTGAAAGAAACAACTAAAAACTCAAAATCTGATCTTTTCAAATACTATGCCTTTTGTCTGTCAAACTGCTTACCAAATTTTTATATAAACACTGCTGCTGCTGCTGCTAAGTCACTTCAGTTGTGTCTGACTCTATGTGACCCCATAGACGGCAGCCCACCAGGCTCCCCCATCCCTGGGATTCTCCAGGCAAGAACACTGGAGTGGGTTGCCATTTCCTTCTCCAATATAAACACTAGACACTCTTAAAGAAAGTATTAACAAATAAAGTTGGGAAGGGAGTTGAACTCACTAGATTTTATAAACAGATCCTTCCTTAAATCACTTATTTCATGTTTAGCAACAGCAAGAAAATAACAAAAAACAGAATAAAGGAATAAAGGTTCTGCATGCTTCTTTGGTTGATATTCTTGAAAAAGACACTTTCCTACAGCTTTCTTATTCCCAAAGTCCCTACAGCCTCATGGAGGAAATAAGTATATAGAAACAAGTAACATTCTACAAAGCATATACGAAAGTCAGTCTCATGAAAAACATTATCCTAACATTATAGATTATTAAAATAGCTTAAGGATTTTTAATATTAGAGAAAGGCAACTTCTGCTATTTATATCTGACAAAGTCTTCTCATCTCATCATGTCAGAGTATAAAACTATTTCTTTTTTAAATATATATATTTTTAAACTATTTCTATGGTCACCCTTTTTCGACTACAAAATTCTACTTATACACTCAACATGGACCTTGAAGAACTAAGAAAATCAATATCCCATTGTCTTAAGGTCAAGAATTTTGCATAAAGGCCTTAAAAAGTAAGTCATAAATGCCAAAAAAGAAATGACAATTCAATCTTACTCCCAAATCCCAACTAATCTGAATATAAAACTTTTAAGCTAAATTAAAAGTTTTATTTAAAGAGCAAAGTATCCTTCCTAAAGAAAAGCTCAATTTGTCCACTTTTTATTAACATTCATAATTATTTTTACTGTATTTTTCTTAGAATTCTTGTATGTCAATACAAAAGCCTTTAAAAAATGGCCATTTGATGAAATATGTACGTGTTAACTAAAAGCTAGCAGGAGAGAAAAATGTAAACTAATCATACTTAACTATCAAGGACAACCACTGAAGATTCATGATGAAGCATACATTATACATACCTGTGGTCCAGCACAGCTGATCTTACAGACATCACAATAGTGAATCTGGGGTGGTTTGGGAGGCTGTTTTGGTTTCAGTTGTTTATTTTGGAATGGTGCTTTTTTAGTAAAGGTGGTCCCTGTCCAGGCAGCTGTTGCAGCCGCTGCTGCCGCTGCCGCCGCCGCCTGCTTCTGTTGCTGCTGCTGCTGTTGGTAGTAGGAGGATGCAGCTGAATACACTGCTGCTTCATAACCTGAATAAGATGTACCTTACAAATAAAATCAAACAAAGATTATGTTACATACCTGTAAAAGGCCAAGAAAAGTGATGGGAATTTAAACCCAATAAATTCTGCTTAAAAAGATAGGTTTACATGTGCATATTTATGAATAAATTGTATCTCACAAAACCTAAGAAAAATGTTACTTATCCTTCTTTTAATGTAAGTCAACCAACTGAGTATTTACATAATACATGACAGGTGTTAGGATAAGCTTTGGTCATTGCTTTCAAGAAGGCTTATAGTACTGCTGGAAGGCTGTGATAGACTGGTCTGATAAACTTACGTGGTTATGAAACTGTTATATAGTATTTTCCCCAAGCAGAATTCCTCTGAATACAATTAAGAAAGTGCTGGGTTTGAGGGAAAGTCTGAACTAGAATACAGAAAGGAAAAAAAAGAAAGTCATGAAAATAAGACTATACGTGCTTGGTGGTTTAGGGGATAAAAGATATGAAAGGGGAAATTACACAAAGATGACACCAAGATTTTGAATCCCAGTGACTGACTGAAGGGGCTCTACAATCAATAAAAGTAAAGAGCTGATAGAAGCTGGTTTGGAGAGATAAGGTAACTAAAGCTTGGCAAAAGTCTGTAATATGGAGTTGGAGTTCTGATGAGCATCAGGACAACAGAAGGCAAGATATGAAATAAAGAACCAAAGACACTGGTTCTCACCTTCCAAAAGGTGAAAAAGCACTGAATTTTCTGGTTAAATGTATCAATTCTATCCTTCCATTGTTCAAAGTCTTTGATGAATAAGCACATTAAGCTAGCTACAGATATAACATATACAAGCTGTTTATGTGCAGTGATTTACTGATTTAAAAAGTTGCTGATTTTATTTATAACCCTATGTTAAAACTGGGAAACTTCCTGTTTCCTAAACCAAGATCCCTGGAAATCTGTTGGACTCCCTAATCCTCATCCTTTCCCCTGAAGAGGAAATGAGTGGGTCAAAAGTTAAGGCTCAAGAGAGATTCCTAGCTGCTATGACAGAACAGAAGAACTACCTAAGGAAAACTGAACTTTTTGGTATCTCAAATGCAAACTGCTATACTGAGGAGTAAAGATTTAAGACCCACTCACTTTAATATATTTTACACAGGGAAGAGAACATGAACTGGAAAGGTGAAGGTTAAGATGCATGGGAAATCAGAATCATAAGACTCTGAAATTTTTATTAATAGAAAATTTCCAAATGGCTAGTTGTGTGCAGGAACTGTTAACATGCCACTTAAACTGCGGCTTCATGAATTATGTATCAAGGAAATAAAAAGGAGAATAAGATCAGCAGCATCCTACAATGCTGGATGATCAGAACTACTAGGCTCTGGGTTTTTTTCTAGCCATGCTACATGGCTTGCAGGATCTTAGTTCCCTGACTGGGGACTGAACCTGGGCCTATAGCATTAAGCGGTCAAGTACTAATCACTGGACCATCAGGGAATTCCCTACTTTTTTTGAAAATTGAGAATCCATACTACAAGAGGCAGTGTTCCAGATACAGTGATATCTCAGAACAGAACTATAAGGTAGGTATTGCAGGTATTACTATACATACTTTACAGATGAGAAAACTGAGGCTGTGTCTCAGATCATAAACTCCTTATTGCCAAATTCAGGCTTAAATTGAAGAAAGTGGGGGAAACTAGACCATTCACTAATGTCATTAGACCATTTAGGTACGACCTAAATCAAATCACTTATGACTATACAGCGGAAGTGAGAAATAGATTTAAGGGACTAGATCTGATAGACAGAGTGCCTGATGAACTATGGACGGAGGTTCATGACATTGTACAGGAGACAGGAATCAAGACCATCCCCGAGAAAAAGAAATGCAAAATAAGCAAAATGGCTGTCTGAGGCCTTACAAATAGCTGTGAAAAGAAGAGAAGCGAAAAGCAAAGGAGAAAAGGAAAGATATACTCATTTGAATGCAGAGTTCCAAAGAATAGCAAGGAGAGATAAGTAAGGCTTCCTCAGTTATCCGTGCAAAGAAATAGAGGAAAACAATACAATGGGAAAGACTAGAGATCTCTTCAAGAAAATCAGAGATATCAAGGGAACATTTCATGCAAAGCTGGGCTCAATAAAGGACAGAAATGGTGTGGACCTAAAAGAAGCAGAAGATATTAAGAAGAGGTGGCAAGAATACACAGAAGAACTATATAAAAAATATCTTTATGACCCAGATAATCACGATGGTGTGATCACTCACCTAGAGCCAGACATCCTGGAATGTGAAGCCAAGTGGGCCTTAGGAAGCATCACTATGAACAAAGCTAGTGGAGGTGATGGAAATCCAGTTGAGCTATTTCAAATCCTAAAAGATGCTGTGAAAGTGCTGCATTTTATATGTCAGCAAATTTGGAAAACTCAGCAGTGGCCACAGGACTGGAAAAGGTCAGTTTTCATTCCAATCCCAAAGAAAGGCAATGCCAAAGCATGCTCAAACTACCGCACAACTGCATTCATTTCACACCCTAGTAAAGTAATGCTCAAAATTCTCCAAGCCAGACTTCAGCAATACGTGAACCGTGAACTTCCAGATGTTCAAGCTGGTTTTAGAAAAGGCAGAGGAACCAGAGATCAAATTGCCAACATCTGCTGGATCATCGAAAAAGCAAAAGAGTTTCAGAAAAACATCTATTTTTGCTTTATTGACTATGCCAAAGCCTTTGACTGTGTGGATCACAATAAACTGTGGAAAATTCTTCAAGAGATGGGAATACCAGACCACCTGACCTGCCTCTTGAGAAACCTGTACGCAGGTCAGGAAGCAACAGTTAGAACTGGACATGGAACAACAGACTGGTTCCAAAAAGGAAAAGGAGCATGTCAAGAATGTATATTGTCACCCTGCTTATTTAACTTATATGCAGAGTACATCATGAGAAATGCTGGGCTGGAGGAAGCACAAGATGGAATCAAGATTGCTGGGAGAAATATCAATAACCTCAGATACATAGATGACACCACCCTTATGGCAGAAAGCAAAGAAGAACTAAAGAGCCTCATGATGAAAGTGAAAGAGGAGAGTGAATATGTTGGCTTAAAGCTCAACATTCAGAAAACTAAGATCATGGCATCCGGTCTCATCACTTCACGGCAAATGGATGGGGCAACAGTGGAAACAGTGGCTGACTTTATTTTTTGGGGCTCCAAAATCACTGCAGATGGTGACTGCAGCCATGAAATTAAAAGATGATTACTCTATGGAAGGAAAGTTATGATCAACCTAGACAGCATATTAAAAAAGCAGAGACATTACTTTGCCAACAAAGGTCCATCTAGTCAAGGCTATGGTTTTTCCAGTGGTCATGTATGGATGTGAGAGTTGGACTATAAAGAAAGCTGAGTGCCGAAGAATTGATGCTTTTGAACTGTGGTGTTGGAGAAGACTCTTGAGAGTCCCTTGGACTGCAAGGAGATCCAACCAGTCCATCCTAAAGGAGATCAGTCCTGGTGTTCATTGGAAGTACTGATGTTGAAGCTGAAACTCCAATACTTTGGCCACCTCATGCAAAAAGCTGACTCATTTGAAAAGACCCTGATGCTGGGAAAGATTGAGGGCAGGAGGAGAAGGGGACGACAGAGGATGGGATGGTTGGATGGCATCACCAACTCAATGGACATGGGTTTGGTAGACTCTGGCAGTTGGTGATGGACAGGGAGGCCTGGCATGCTGCAGTTCATGCGGTCGCAAAGAGTCGGACACAACTAAGCGACTGAACTAACCAGCTTTTTAAGGTCCTTTGTGTTATTTAAACAACAAAAATCACTAAGCATAATATTTACGAAATAACCTCCTTCATTTGCATACATGTAGTCTAAAACTAATAAAAGGTAAGCTTAATTATAGCTTACTATTCAGCATTTTTTAAAAAATCAAAGCAGAAACTGAAAGGTATGCTGAAGGTTCTGGAACTCTGCTAAGGGATCTCCTTTAAATTTCCTATAACTACTAGCAAACACACATACATTTCTCGTAAAGCATTATGGGAAAATAAATCTAATGCTATGTCTCTAAATTAAGTAAAAGCTCATTTGAAAAGCTAAAACTATTTCACATAAAAAGCACATTATAAATACTTATCAAATAAGAAGTTGCATAATTAGAACAGTTAGAATATAAGTTTTAAAGGTACAGTATCAGAAACAAAGACTATCACCTCAGCAGTACATACATTATACCACAAGTCATCATTTAGTAGGTACCAACACTGTAGAATTCATTTTCAGTAAGAGATAAAAAGAATAGCTGACCTAAGCTGTAGCTGATATAAAGCTGCAGACACAGAACTCAGAAGCCCTAATAATGATCTCTTTGGATGGTAATTTCACAGTGTGTATCATACGTTCTTTAAAATGTGTATACTCTTTGATGTAACAGTTACAAATCTAGGAATTTATCTGAGGAAAACAATTGGCAAACACACAGATCTGTACATAAAATGATTATTTTACCAGTGCTGTTTCAAGCTTTTCCTTAATATGGAACTAAATGTCCCCAACAGAAACTTTAAAATGTAGCACATGCATACAATAAAACAGTATTAGTCATTAAAAACTATGTTTTTCTAAGCGTAGATCTTGGTTTCTAAATACTAATGCCATACAAGTAACCAAGGTTCCTTTGTGAAATGGCTGATTGTGAGTCTATGGCAGGAAAGGCTCAAAGTTTATTGTTGTTTTGCATTTTATTTATTCCTTAATACTCTGTCTTGTTCTGCCTAGGTTATAAGGTTATAAGGGCCATTTCAGTTCTTACCTCTTGATGTTTTGTTATAGAGCTTGAGTGTGGGAAGCCTGTGAATTTCTAAAGTATTTTTAAAAATTTCTCAGAGATTTTTATCTCCTACCCTATGTCAAGTGCTATGCTGGATATTAGGGATGCAATGGTGAATCAGGCAGAGTAACATCTTACTGTGCCAGAAAAGAAAGAAATGCTCAAAGACTAATGATGCCAAGTTCAGAACTGGTTTGAAAAGGATCCTTTACTATCCAAATTTGGGACACTGTGTGCCTTAAAAAGAAAAATGAAAGCAATGGATTACACTAAACTGAATAAAAAAGAAGCCTACAGTAACATCAAAAAAGAAAGGGTGACGGAACTCCTCTTCAGGGAAGAATTCCTAAGAATCCAACTCATTTCACACTGATTCTTAGTAAAAGGATTTTTCATTCACCAATGGAGAATTTGATTCAGTTACTGATTTTCAAAGGATCTAACACCTTAGAAAGATAGCTGGGCTAACAGGCCCATAGATAACTTGGTTCATTACAAAATGGAAAAAGGTATCTTTAAAAAGGAAAGATCTGGTAGTCACCACTTCAATCAGTAATTATACCTGACACCATTAATAAGGAATAAACTGACATTATTTATTACATGGCTGGCTTCCCTGATAGCTCAGCTGGTTAAGAATCCACCTGCAATGCAGGAAACCCCGGTTTGATTCCTGGGTTGGGAAGTTCTGCTGGAGAAGGGATAGGGTATCCACTCCAGTACTCCTGGGCTTCCCTTGTGGCTCAGCTATTAAAGAATCTGCCTGCAGTGTGGGAGACCTGGGTTCGATCCCTGGGTTGGGAAGAGCCCCTGGAGAAGGGAAAGGCTACCTACTCCAGTATTCTGGCTTGGAGAATTCCATGGACTATATAGTCCATGGGATTGCAAGTGGTCGGACACGAATGACCAATTTTCACTTTATTACATGTACCTGATGTGCTGAAATGAAATGCTGACATAGGTAGTTCTACTGACTAAAAAACTGCCAGAATCTAAACATAAAGAAATCAGATAAATCCAGACTGTGGGATATTCTACGAGACAACTTGTCTCAATTCTTCAAAAACATCAAGGCTGCGATCTTCCTTGTGGTCCTATGGTTAAGAATACACCTTCCAATGCAGGGGACACAGTTCGATCCCTGTTCCTGGAACTAAGATTCCACATGCCACAGGGCCTGCACACAACTACTGAGCCTGCAGTCTCTGGAGCCCGTGCTTGTACTGAGCCTGAGCCTGTACTCTCTGGAGTCTGTGGCAAGCAGAGAGAGACCTGCTTGCCACAACGAAGGCCCGGTGTGCTGCAACTAAAACCTGACGCAACCAAACAGTAAATAAATAATATAAATGTTAAAAAAAAAAAATCAAGGTCATGAGAGATAATATAAAAATAAAAGTTATTCTGTGGTGGTGGTGGTTTAGTGGTTAAGTCATGCCCAATTCTTGTGATCCTGTGGACTGCAGCACCCCCCGGCTCCTCTGTCCACGAGATTTCCTAGACATGCATACTGGAGTAGGAATCTTTACTTCTCCAGGGAATCTTCCAACTCAGGGATTGAACCTAAGTCTCTTGCACTGCAAACATCTCTTGCATTGCAGGTGGATTCTTTACTGTTAAGCCACCAGGGAGGCCCCAGGGGTTATTCTACATCAAAGGAAAATGAAACTAATAACCAAATATAATCTATAATCCTTGACTGGACCCTGAATTTAAGACAAAGCACAAATATATCAACTATGGAGAAAGTCCAGCCATAGACATTTGTGGACAACTGAAGAAAATTTATTAGATAATATCCACGTCCAATTTCTTATCTGCATTTTGTTATATAAAAGAATGCTCCTATTCTTAGGAAATACATGTGGAAGAATTCCAGGCAAGGTACCATGTCATCGGCAACTTAGCAAACAAGGAAACATTGCTAAACCGTTTGAAAATGTGTTTAAACAGGAGAGTTAAGCAAACGTAACAAAATAATATTTGGTGAATCTACCTAAATGTTGTATGGGCATTTGTTGCCTGCTTTTTTCACTTTTCTGCAGAAGGAAAATTTTCTAAAACTGGGGAAAAAACATGAACCAGGGAATAGTAGATCTCTATACTTAGAGCATTCACACAAGGAAAGCAGTTTACACTGTAGTACATATAAGACAAAATTAACTTTTTATTAAGAAACCATGATGTTTATATATGCATAATTGCATGGAAGAAGTATAGAAAGACATGCACTAAAAAGTTAATGGTAATTAGTGTCTAGGGATAGATGCCTAGTAATTTAATTTTTCCTCCTTTTTAAATCAACAGGTTCGAGTTTTAAAAATGATATATTACTTACATACTAAAGCAGTAAACAGAAATAATTATCTTCATGCTGTGTACGGTATATTCAAGCAACTGAGAGAGACAAAGGCTGAGAGAGGCAGAAAGATAAAGGGAAGAATAGATGCAAGAGAAAAACAAGGAATAGGAAAGGATACTATCACATTCCTTATTTATTAAAGCTGATGTGGGTTTTCTTCCTTAAGTGTCCAAATAGGTTTCACTGAAATAACTCCATTTACAGTTATAACTAGTTAACCAGAGAAAGGCAGAAAAGTTGTATCTGTGCCATCATGAGTAACAAATCAAACAATAATAATATCTCCTTACATCAGTTCATCTCCACACGGCTGTCTTAATTAACTCACAAATCTGTCCATTGCTCCCTTTCTCGAGCTCTCTTTGGCATCCTGTCTGCCCACAAGGTAAAGACAAGACACCACAGCAGACCATACAAGGCTTTCCACACTGACATTTCCAGCCTCAATTTCCTGTTATCCTGTGTATTCTGTATTTCAGCCACAATGAACTCTTGATCCCAATCATAACATGCCTGACTAATTTGTATCCCTAACACCATGCACAGCATTTGACACAGAGTAAGAGATTTAAAAAAATCTTTGAGAAATAAAAAAAGTTAAAAAATTCAGTGGCTACTTCTAACACCTCAACTACCAAAAAACATCAAGAGATGAAAAATGAAATTACCTATGCCACCTTAAATCTTCCATGGAACAAGACAGCATACTAAGGAATAAGTAAAATGCAAAACCAACAACAAACTATACATTAGTACAACGCTAAGTGTCTTCAAAAAAGTTATGTGTGACTTTAAGCATTCCAATACTACAAGGTACCTCAGTGGAAAAATAGGAAGAACAGTGGGCACAGCAAGGTTTTAGTGATTATTCTTGGCCAGGAAAAATATATGATTACTAGGGAAAATAAATCTACTCTGTTTTTCCAAGAGATGTGTTATATAACCATCATCTATGGATGTTTATAAAGGCCCCCAATATTTTCAAGATTACTTATTCCTGATAGTAAATATGAAGATATAACTCCTTGTGAGCTGAAAATACAATGTAAATAATCTGTCACTGGTACTTCCTGAAGCTAACCTTGAACTTTCAAATTCATTTGGAAAAGTCAGATAGGGAATGACCCTGTAGAATACTAGATGTTATTTTCTCTAACTGCAATGCTGGGACCAAGGTTTTAAAAGCCCAGAGGGCATTTTTACATTCTAAAATTTCCTGGCATTAAAAAAAAAAAAAAAGCATACATCTTAAGAGTACGGTTCATTTGTCACACTATGTATAAATATTTGTATTAACACCTATCAATTAATTCAATTATTGCTGTACTGGGAGTAAGACCATCCCACAGAAAACCAAGATAGTTTCTCAGTGAGTCTAATTCGCTTACTCATTTAAACACACTTTATCAGTCTTACCAGAATAAGTAACTGCCGTGGTACTATAAGTAGCACTCTGGGTATAGGATGGCACCACAGTAGCTGCAGCTGCTACTGGCTGTACGGTGGAGGATACAGGATAAATGGAGAAAGTGGTGGTAGCTGGACTTGGTGTGGCTGGTTTTATGGCTGTCACTTGTCGAGTTTGCTGGGCTTGTGTATACTGAGTTGCACCTTGGCTATAACCTGCTTTAGGGGCTAAATTGGAAAAGAGACATAAGAAAATCAGAAAGGTGAACCAGCATAGTTACTGTACCAATATCCTAGAAAAAACAAACATAGAACATCATCAACTGGAAATTTTATGCTAGCAATTTCTCCTTGATAAAAGGAGTAAAATTCTTATTACCAACTTCATAAAATACAACATCTATATAAATTACTATTCTTGCCCAGATGCTTTCTACATATTTCTGAAATGATATTTTGTCAAGATTTGCCACTAATTGAAATACCAACACTACTTAAACCATGTCATTAACAAAGGTTTAAGGAAAGAATGTGTGTGTGTGTATTTGGGCTAGCCAGTATACTTGAGATTTATGCTTAATACTGGGAACAAAACAGAGAGTGACTCAAAGTATAATTTAAGTTACAGTAAAATTTTCAATGCTTGATTATATGGAACTTGTTCATACACCATTTAAAAGAATTTTACTGATTTGTCCACAGTGAACTTCAAGCTAATTACAATCCACAAGGAGCTACTTATTTAATTCTTCAAATGTCAATAGCTCGAGTGCAGCTGTTCTTAAACGGCTATCATTAATGTCTCGCCTGAACCTTCTGCTATCTTTGAACACATTAAAACCAATGTATACCGGGGGTGCAGTGTTAAAGAACCTGCCTGCTGATGCAGGAGACTCAAGTTTGATCCCTGGGTAGGGAATATCCCCTGGAGTAGGAAATGGCAACCCACTCCAGTATTCTTGCCTGGAAAATTACATGGACAGAGGAACCTGGTGGGTGGGCTACAGTCCATGGGGTCACAAAGAGTTGGACATGACTGAGCGCGCACACACACACTTGAATACCTTAAGAATCTTATGAGACTTATCATCACTAAATTAATAATTAATCCCTTATTAAGGATCACTAAAGCATACAAATATAATTTTCTGAGAAAGGCCCAAATATTAGGGACCAAACTCATTTATGCTTAAGTAAAAGTACCTTAAACAAACAGTACTTAACAGTTTATAAAACTTTTTCTACACATAGTAGGAAATCTGATCCACATGACATACAGATGAGTACATTTTACAAGAAAACCCTGATGTCCAAGAGCTAAATAATTTACAAAAGTCACATGGTCATGTCAGATTTTAGACTATACCATGGTATTCTGACTCAAGATTAATTCAGTACTCTTCAGCATAATCCATCAAACCTTGGTAAATTAATCAGGAAGTTTATTAAAGCTCATTGTACCCACAAATCATTAGAAAGGAGACTATAAGGAAAGCCAGGGTCATTGTAATTCAAAATACTTTTAACCCACTTTCTAAGGGACTCAATAAAATCACTCTTAGATCTAAAAGTATCCTAGAAAGAGCTGAGTCAACTACCCCGTTCACAAATATGAGAAGAGATGAAATGAGGTAAAAAATCACTTGCCCATGATACTGGTAACACCAGGGCTAGAAACCAATTCTACTCTTTTCTAATTCAAGGCTCTATCCACACTCTCATGGTCCTTCAAAAATAAAGAAGTCGCCTACTTTTCAGGCTGTATATTGCCACTGTTTATTTAACTTATATGCAGAGTATGTCATGTGAGATGATGGGCTGCATGAAGCTGGAATCAAGATTGCCGGGAGAAAAATCAATAAACTCAGATAGGCAGATGACACCACCCTTATGGCAGAAAGCGAAGAACTAAACAGCCTCTTGATGAAAGTGAAAAAAGAGAGTGAAAAAGCTGGCTTAAAACTCAACATTAAAAAAACTAAGATCATGGCATCCAGTCCCATCATTTAATGGCAAATAGATAGGGAAACAATGGAAACAGTGACCGACTTTATTTTCTTGGGCTCCAAAATCACTGCAGATGGTTGACTGCAGCCATGAAATTAAAAGATGCTTGCTCCTTGGAAGAAAAGCTATGACCAACATAGACAGTATATTAAAAAACAGAGTCATTACTTTGCTGGCAAAGGTCCGTCTAGTCAAAGCTATGGTTTTTCTAGTCGTCTTGTATGGATGTGAGAGTTGAACTATAAAGAAAATTGAGTGCCAAAGAATTGATGCTTTTGAACTGTGGTGTTGGAGAAGTCTCTTGAGAGTCCTTGGGTTGCAAGGAGATCAAACCAGTCAATACTAAAGGAAATCAGTCCTGAATATTCATTGGAAGGACTGATGCTGAAGCTTCAATACTCTGGCCACCTGATGTGAAGAACTGACTCCTTGGAAAAGACCCTGATGTTGGGAAAGATTGAAGGCGGGAGGAGAAGGGGACGACAGAGGATGAGATGCTTGGATGTCATCACTGACTCAATGGACATGAGTTTGAGCAGGATCTGGGAGTTGGTGATGGACAGGGAGGCATGGCGTGCCGCAGTCCACGGGGTCATAAAGAGTTGCACACAACTGAGCGACTGAACTGACTGACTTTTCAGAACTCAGAGAGCTTTGGTCTTAAAGGTGCTCAGTTAAATTTCTATGAGAAAAATCCATCTTTTAAAGACTACAGATATGTAGGCTTCTTTGCAAACAAAACAGTTCCTGCATTCAAACCGTTAATATATATTGTACTATCAGTGGCTGATAACAAAACCAACTGTCATTACAGATCAGAGAAAGATGAATTAAAAATATGGGTCCACAAAATGGAAACCACCATCAGGGCCTCCACTAATTACAAAGGAAGGTATGTCTGAGCATTCTTGGGCAAAGAGCAGGCGGCCAGAAGTTATTGCCACAAGTTCTTTCGTACAGCTTATTTCAGCAGAAAAAAAACTGTAAGCTGAAGACCAGACATGAAATACACTTCCAAGAGAGAGGACAACATTGTGAACTGCCTCCAGGGCCTTCTCTCTTTGGGACTCAAAGGCATTTTTATACAGAAAGAGGACATGGCTAGAACCTGCCTCTCAAGGTAATATAACACAACAAGTTTAGATGGTTCAAAAGCCTATCTTCATTAAATAACACCTTGAATAATATGTTTCAACAGTGTACAATGAAAGGGTGGTATGTTAGTAAACTCACCTGTCTGATAGTAGGTCTCAGCAACGGAAGGCTGAGGCTGGGCAGCGGCAGCTACAGCAGCAGCAGTTGCTGTTGGTTGTTGGTAGTACTGCTTACTATCATAAGCTACAGCAGGAGCTGTGGATCTTACATATGAGTACGAATCCTAAAGAAAGAGAATGAAAGAAAATCTTGCTATCAGTGAAGTGGCAGAGGAAAAAAACCTCATCTTTGCCACATTAAAAACCCAATAAAGGAAAACAGAAACCTAAATATGTATGAATATAAACAGAAGATTCAAATTCAATACAAAGGGGATTCATTTGGGACTTCATCAAATAAGGTCAAAATCATTTAAAGCAGCATGCTTAACTTTTAAAATCGAAAAAATCATCAAAACATTTAAAAATAAACATTATTTAAAAATTAATTTTATTTAAAAATTGCATGGTGGATCTGCTTTAAAGATGGTTTCCAGAGTAAACAACACTGGATGTTCTAAGCTTTGTGACTGTTTCAGCTTTCTTTTTGTTCGTCCTTATTTACCACTATTTATTAACATAATGATGAGTAAGAGCTTCCAGGTGGAAGGAAGGTAAACAAAAGTTCTAAGGGAAAGCAATATTATTTACAAATCTCCAAAGCAATGAAAATCAAGGTGAGCTGGGTGAATTCTAGCGCTGCATATAGTGAGGAGGGCTGGGGAGGCACACAGGTAGAAAGACTGAAGCAGGCAGGACCCAGAAAATGATGGGCTTCATACACCCTATTAAAAATAATAAAATTTATTATATTCTGTCTTTGGACATAAGGAAAACAATCACACATCAAAGTAATTCTGAGTTTAGAAACCTACTTAATATTAATAGCAAATGCTAATAATGCTGATCCATATGTCAATTTCTTAGATAACAAAATAAACCCCTTTATTTTAGAAAGAAAATTAAAAAATCAGAAGCCCCAAACTTTAAAAACCAGATCTTAAAAGCAAACAAACAAAAAATGGGTTAAAAGAATTAGGACCAAATTTATTAAATAAGTAGTAATTTAGTGCCATACCAGACATAAAGAGACCATATTTTTATAGAGAATTAAGAGCTTTATGTCCTCATAAACCTAACAAGAAGGAATTAGATGACTTAAGAGCAGGATCAATTTCTGTTATAGATAAAGAAAGAGTATCTCAAAGGAAGAAGTACACATAGGCAATAGCATTTCCACCGTGTTTTAGGAAGATATTATGTAATTTGCTTTGATTAATGGCATTCCAGCATGTGGGTTCCCACACCAGAGGCTGAACCCACGCTCCCTGTGGTGGAAGTGCCAGGGACTGGCAGGTAACCACTGGACTGCCAGGGAAGTCCTGACACTATGTAATTTGTTTGTCCTACATATCTGAAGGTCATGGTTCTCAAAATAGACATAGGGGTGTCCCAAGTGGTTAAATAATAGCACAGTACCAACAAGGGAAAGAAGACCTTATATGTCTTAATTTTTCTCAAAAACTTGTTATAAGATTAACATATTTAGCCATTAATTAATTTTTTTTAATTAAAGCAAACATATATATAGAGTGAAGTGAAATGGACTGGGGGATTATTAATATAAAACTCACTGCAAGCAGGCTTAATCCCTGGAGTATGCCCCCGGATTACCTAGGAATACACAATCACTGTTCTCTATCATTAGAGGTATATTTTGCAAGACTCAAGTTTGAAAAGCATTGGTTGGACATTACATTAAACACTGATGCCACTGAACCCGTATGTTAAGGCTAATGAAAGCAGCAGCTTTCTTACCTGGTAGTTCTGTGTAGTAGCTGGGGGTGGTGGTGGAGGTGCTTCTTGTTGCCTCTGTGTATAACCATAGTCAGTCGCTGTGTGTGCAGTGGGGTAACCTCCATAAGCAGCAGCTGTTGCAGCAGCTGCAACAGCTACTGGAGCAGGCCTGGCAACTGCAACTGTGGCGGCTGCTGGTGCATAGGCAGCAGTAACTGTGTGAGCAGCTACTGGAGCCTGATGAACAGTGTAGCTAGCAACGGTGGTTGGATGAGAGTAGGCTACACCCGAAGCTGGCTGCTGGCTATATTGTGGAGTAGAAGAATAAACATAATACAATTTAATTTTTAAAATCTAGGAGTTCAATCAACTTAAAAGCACATTTCCCAGTAATTTAATCATGGACTACAAAAGAACAGGTACGAACTTAATAAACCACCTAACCAAATACCCTATTTGTTATTGTTGCATAATTTTCATCCCTTAGTCTAAATAAATTAAGAGAGTCACACATATTGTTTCAGATCAAAAGATCATTATCACAAAGCAGGGAGGACAAACTGAGATAAGAAGCAGTACTAGGAAGAAAAACTGATCAAATTAGAAGCTTAAAAAATTATCTTCTGTATGTAAAGTTCTTTATTATGTTCTGTAGTTTTAAAATACTGTATTCTAGCTCCAATTATGGAAAACATTTAAGGTAGAAACTGTTACTGACATGACTTAAATATTTCTGATGCTCTAAGGCAGTGGTTCTCAACTAGGGGAGAACCTCCTGGTTCTCTATGCCCTCCTGGAGATACCTGGTCATGTCTGGAGATATTTTTGATGATCAAACTGCAGAGGAGAAGGTGGTGATGCGTGCTACTGGTATTTAGTGGGTAGAGGTCAGTGATGCTGTTATATAGCCTATAAAGGACAGCTATTCACAGCAAAGAATTATCCAAAGAATGCCAACAGTGCTGAGGTTCTATCTCTAGAGTACAGATTGTACAATGCAATATTTATTATATTAGATACATTTTCCAGGTTATAGGCAGCAATCATTATACACATTTCTTTCTCTCTTAAAAATGCAGCACATGCTGCAAAAGGAGACCTAAGTCAGATGCTTTGCAATCGTAACTATTTAGACCTCAAAGAGACAAAAACATTTTCCAAAACTCTAATAAATTAATCTTCAGGTAAAGTTCTTAAAATAACATTTACTTTAATTTTTAATTTGAGAGCCTAAGTCACATAAAACAAGGCCCACAGATTTTAGTATATAAAAACATTTTTGTTGTTTTAGGTTCTCTGAGTAAGTAATACATTCACAATCACACCTGCTAAAGCTCTATTACCAAGGCAGAAATGCCTTCTTAAAAAAAAGGATAGCCCCAACAGTTATTTAAGTTGACAGGTTTTAGTTGACCATATGTTTTTTTTTAATTTTTTTTATGACCATATGTTTTAGTACGAGTCAAAAGTACAGCTAAGAAAAAAAATACCTAACATAGCTGAAGCTGCACTAATAAACTAGTGTGCCTGATTCATGGGTTACAGTACAGGATATTCTTCACTGGTATGCACAATACCAAAAAAAATATGGCATAGAATTAAAATCTGGGGCCATCATATTTTAACTGTATTATGGAAGACACTGACAATTAGAATGTATTCAAAAGGAATCAGTATGAAGTTTATAAGTATGGGTATTATTTTACATAAAAAGTAAAGGACCTAGGGACATTCAGTCTAGAAAAGGTGACCTTGGAAGATATGATAGCTGCCTTCTAATAGAAGAAACTTACTCCATGCTGCTCCAGAGAACAGAACTAGAACCAATGGATGGAAGGGTGGCAGATTTCAGCCCAATATGAAAAAGAAAAAAAAACAAAAACTTAGAACAGAGTCCAAAGAAACTCTTATAATTTCTATTTGGATGAGGTTTTCCACATTTTGACACTAAAAATTAGCTAACATTCTCTACATATATGCCAATTATAAGACAGGAAAAAGGAAGTTTAAACTGGAATAGTGGGAAATTAGATGGGCATTGACATTTTCTATGGATAATTCCACATCGTTAGGAAAAATTCCAGTAACGTGTACTTCTTCAAAATTCCTAGAACTGCGAAAAAGAATCATGTTTAAAACTGTGGAACTTGTATTTAACATTTACTGGTAAGATTTCGCACATACAGGCTATACGGCTACATAAAAATCCAGAGAGTCTTGAATTCCTATACTGTTTCCATTCATCCCACTGCTCTTCATCGAGCATCTGTTCACATTTTATGCTCCCCAAAATATGTCCTACAGGACAAAAAGCAAAAGTTGGAGTAGAACAGGAATATCAAGTATACTAGGCAGGCAATTTGATGTATACTGCCTCTGATCTTTAGAAGTCCACGCAGCTCAGGGATGGATGACCTTGTGCTCTGGTTTATGCCTACTGCCCCACATATTTATTAATAGTATTCTCACTCTCCTATGTCTCAATTTGAACAATAAATTTTATAGTCACCCTTCCCAGCAGCCATATAAAAAAAGATGCCAGTGCATTTAGCAATTACCATATATTTACATCCTTAAGGTTAACTAATCTAACTTGCTCTGTACAACCAGGTCCCTAACCATAATCTGGACTGGAACCACAGCCTCCACCAAAGCATCATGAAGGATGATGATCCACTCTCAGTTCTCAGGGAGTCAAGGGCTAGGGCAGCTGACAGCAGTTAAGAATAAAGATTCTCTGATCTGTTATCTTAGATCCATCTGGGAAATTTTCCCTTTCAATTTCAAATACCTTTAGAAGAATGGTCTTTTACATGACACAGATGACCACACTGGACTATACTAACTCAATTAAATATCAAGTAGCTAAGTTTACGGAGAAGGCAACGGCACCCCACTCCAGTACTCTTGCCTGGAAAATCCCATGGACGGAGCAGACTGGTAGGCTGCAGTCCATGGGGTCGCGAAGAGTCAGAAATGACTGAGCGACTTCACTTTCACTTTTCACTTTTATGCACTGGAGAAGGAAATGGCAACCCACTCCAGTGTTCTTGCCTGGAGAATCCCAGGGATGGAGTCGCACAGAGTCGGACACGACTGAAGTGACTTAGCAGTAGCAGCTAAGTTTAAACAATTAATTTTTAAGAATTCAGGTCAAGTTCAAATTAGTTTATGTAAAATTAATCTTAAGTTGAAACGGTTCAAATCAAGGTTTTTGCCTAGTCTCAAGTGTTAGAATAAAATGTGTTAAGTTATACCTCTATATAAAATTTAAGACTTACTCATCTTTATGGAGAAGGAAATGGCAAACCACTCCAGTATTCTTGCCTGGCAAATCCCAAGGACAAAGGAGCCTGGTGGGCTACAGTCCATGAGGTCGCAAAAAGTCAAACCCAACTGAGCACACACGCACAACTGTCTTTAAGTTGTTTCTTAAATCGGGAACTCCCTGGCATTCCAGTGGTTAGAACTCCAAACTCTCACTGCCAACGGCCCCAGTTCAATCCCTGGTTGGGAAGTAAAATCCCACAAGTCATGTGTTCCCCCCCACCAATCTTAAGTAAAACAGAACATAAAATAAAAACCCACATCCTGTGCCACAGAAATAATCTGTGAAATGAGATTTTCATTTACCAAACAACCAGGAGAGCAGAAGCTTTTATTTAGATGATAATATCCTTTGTGAATAAATTAAATCTTATCAGTTTCAGTCACTTTTAAAGTGCAACAAACTAAAAAACAAATTATGAAACAAACATAGGAAATCAACATGGGTAAGAAAGCTTAAGAAATAATCAGACATAAAATAGGAATGGCATTTCTCTTGAGGGGGGAGAATTTAGGATATTACTGATATTAAAGAGTAAAAAAGTATGTTTCACATTCCTAAACTGTTTACCTTCAGCTTAAGAACCGAAGCTAAAGATGTTCAAACTACCACACAACTGCACTCATTTCAAGGTAATGCTCAAAATTCTTAAAGTTAGACTTCAACAGCATGTGAACCAAGAACTTGCAGATGTATAAGCTGGATTGAGAAAAGGCAGAGAAACCAGAGATCAAATTGCCAACATTCACTGGATCATAGGGAAAGCAAGAGGATTTCAGAAAAATATCTATTTCTGCTTCATTGACTATGCTAAAGCCTTTGACTGTGTGGATCACAATAAACTGTGGTAGATTCTTAAAGAGATGGGAATACCAGACCACCTTAACTGTCTCCGGAGAAACCTGTCTACAGGCTAGGAAGCAAGAGTTAGAACCAGACATGGAACAATGGACTGGTTCAAAATTGGGAAAGGAGTACATCAAGTGTGTATACTGTTACCCTGATTATTTAACTTCTATGCCGAGTACATCATGCAAAATGCTGGGCTCAATGAAGCAGGAGCTGGAATGAAGACTGCTGGCAGAAACAGCAACTACCTCAGAAACGCAGCTCACACTACCCTAACGGCAGAAAGCAAAGAGTAACTAAAGAGCCTCTTGATGAAGGTGAAAGAGGAGAGTGAAAAAGCTGGCTTAAAACTCATCATTCAGAAAACTAAGATCATGGCATCTGGACCTATCACTTCATAGCAAACAGACAGAGAAAAAGTGGAAACAAGGGCAGATTTTATTTTCTTGGGCTCCAAAATCATTCTGGATTGTGATTGCAGCCATGAAATTAAGATGCTTGCCCTTGGAAGGAAAGCTATGACAAACCTAGACAGCATATTAAAGAGCAAAGACATCACTTTGCTGACAAAGGTCCATACAGTCAAAGCTATGATTTTTCCAGTAGTCATGTACAAATGTGAGAGTTGGACCATAAAGAAGGCTAAGTGACAAAAAATTACGCTTTCAAATTGTGGTGTTGGAGAAGACAACGAGAGTAACTTCAACAGCAAGGAGATCAAACCAGTCAATCCTAAAGGAAATCAACTCTGAATATTCATTGGAAGGACTGATGCTGAAGCTCTAATACTTTGGCCACCTGATGCGAAGGGCCAACTCACTGGAAAAGATCCTGGATGCTGGGGAAGATTGAGAGCAGGAGGAGAAGCGGGTGACAGAGGATGAGATGGTTGGATGGCATCATCAACTCAATGGACATGAGTTTGAGTAAGCTCCTGGAGATAGTGAAGGACAGGGATGCCTGGTATGCTGCAGTCCATGGGGTCACAAAGAATCAGACATGTCTTAGCTACTGAACAACAACAAAGCTGAAAGCAAAGCCAGTCAGAAGTCTTATCAAAATAAATAGCCAGCCAAAATGACCAGATATTACTATAAACTGAAAAAGAAACAAGAATGATTCCATGGGAAATGAATAACTCAAAGCAACAGTAGGAATTTTCAAAATTTCCAATTTGTATCTATAAAATAAGAACTTTACACCAGTTAGAAGATAAAAATGAAGGACATGAACAAGATAAAGAAAATGATTAAAGAGGAAGGATAAATATAGCAGGTCTAAAATTCTAACAAGAAGGAATTCTAGAGAAAAGAAAAAAAGCAGATGGAAGAAATGAAGAAATAAAATTTCCCCACTCTTGAAGGGAGGAATATTTTCAAATTCAGAGGTCTACAGAGTGCAGAACAGAAAGAAAGGACAACACTGACATTTAGCATTTCATAACACCTCAAGACAAAGAGAAAAAAATCCTTTAACTCTCCTGACACAAACAAAACAGATTACCTACATATAACTAAATGAAAATCAGACTTATTTTTAACACTAGTGGTTGGAAGACAATATGGTAATATCTTGAAAATTCAAGGGAAAATGGTTATTAATGTGGAATTCTGCACCCAGCAAAACTATTAACACAGAATATAAATTCTGACATTTAAGGTCTGAAGTTTACCTCCTATATGCCTTTTCTTAGGAAGCTACATGAAAACGTACTTAAGCAAAAAATAAAACAAGAAAAATAACATGCAATTCCACAAACAGTGGATTCAAACCAGGAGAGTGATAAAAGCCCAGGTGAGCAGTAATACAAAGGCCCAGAAAGGCAGAGTTTATGAGACTGCAATCAGAGGAAGGACAGAAGCCTCCAGGAGAAAGATGTTCAGGAAGACAGATGACTGGACAATATACAGCAGGCCAGGAGACTGGTGAAATCTCAGGATATAATCAAGGCACCAAGAAGACTTGGGTGAAAAACAGGATAATGAAAGACTTCAGGAAATATGAAACTGGTCAAGAAAAATAATGATCACAACTGAGCAACTAGTAGAGTGTAAAAAAAGGAAAACCCATTTGAACTTGAGCCTAGAAAGATTATTAAGTGATACAGGGTTATAAAATGGGAATTCTAGGAATTCTAATCATAGATCAGTACTTGGCACCACAGTAAATACTATTTACAGTTATAAAAATGAAATGGTTTTTGCTTTCAAGTTTTAGAATCAACCTAAATCACGGAAGGTCAACTGTTACAGAACGCAATGTAAATGCTATCACAAGGAAAACTATAGCTGAGTAGAGGGATGGAGTGGAGAAAGAGGGAAAGTAAAGTAGAAGAATTTAAAGATTCTTAACAGTACCAAGATACTATCAGCTTGTGATGGAACTACAACAGAACTGACAGTATTGTTGAAGACAGACAGCCGTATTACTGAATTCGGGGAGAAATATGAGAAGCATGAGAGTGTATATATGAACTCCTAACCATGATTTTAAGAAGTTAAAATATAATGCATAGTTGATAAATTAAGATATAAAAACACAGCATACTATTTAGTGATATGGAGGTTAGAAATAAAACCAAGATATATTAAAGGTGACGGTCCCTGGGAAGTGGAATTGGGAGGCAGGGAGAAGGAAAATAAGGGACTTGTTATCATTAAGTCCTTCTATCTATTTTTAATTAGTTAATGCATTACTCTGGGAAAAGGGAAGCATAAGATATTAGAACAGAATTCTCAGACAGGCAACTTTAATGACTAACAAACCAGCCCTAACTTTATATACTCCCTTCTAGTTATTCCAATACAACTCTACATCTGCATTACTGGCCTCAACCTGAATCTATACCTGACTCTGGGCCCATCTTTCAAATTCCATTAATATGACCTGGCTTTATATTACACTACTAAATTTACAGTCACTACTGAAATCACAACAAGTTATGTGTACAAATGGCTTGTCCACATACATGGCATCTAGTAACAGGGAAAATATTCCTACATCTCAGTTAATTTCTATACAGTGGTTCTCAAAATGTGATCCAAGGACAGCTAAGGGTCCCTAAGATTATTACAGAGGGTCCATAAGGTTGGTTCTCCTTTTTCAATTACAAATTGCCTTCATGTATTTTAATCCAAACTTACTGCAACAGACTAAATGCAAAAGCAGATGTGAGAATCCAACCATCTTAATGAATCAACCATCTTATCTCTATATCCACAGAAATACTAAAAAGATTTGTAAAAATGAAAAACAATGCTTCCCATCTCACTACTTTTTTCGTGGTTGGAATATAGTTACTTTTCATAAAGATATTCTTGGTTAGCATGTAGTGGCTTTACTATTATTTTAAAACAATTTTATAAATATTTTAGAAATTCCTAATACAGTAAATATTAGTGTAATCCACATAAACAGAAGTATTTTTTTTTTGGTTTTAATAATTACAAGTTAGAAGGGCCCCAGAACCATAAAGTTTGAGAATCACCATTTTATGATACAGAACATTAACTTAAGATCTGTGATGGTATTCACCGTTCATTTTCCTGCTCTTATTACCTCTTTGAGCAAAATGCTTCCTTCTATCTTATGACAGAGAAACAGTATTTGTTTTCCATTAAAATGAGCAGTGCATGAGTGGCCAGAGGTCTGTTGCCTAAACCTGTAACAGTCTTATCTAGGGCTCCAAATCTCCTCCTGGTTAACTGCTATACATACCAATTTCTGTGTTAAGAGAGACATCAAAGGCATTGGGAAGTAAAGGCTCAGAACTTTGGAACCCCCAAAAGAAACTAACAGAAAGTGAATTAGGAAAAAGCCCACTTTCCCCTTTAAGGGAGAACTGTATGGAAACTTTCTTGTCTGAGCCTTGGCTCTAGGTAAAGGAGAGAAGGCTCTTCTTTGATAATACTTAACAAATGAGCACTCTCCTAGATTGGGCTCTGGAATTCACATTATCTGACCAGGGAAAACACCAAACCAAGTAGTTATCTCTGTGCTGACAATGCTTCCAGGTGCCACAGAATCCAGATTTCTCTCTAATGCTACAATCCTGCAAGAAAGAGATCTCAAACATGAAACCCATAAGAAAATAAGATACTATGAGCAAGAGCTTGCAAAATTATTAAAAAACTGAGAAAACTACAATTATTAGAATTATTGGATACAAAACAGAAAATAAACACACTAAAGAGATAGTCTGGAGAAGGCAATGGCAACCCACTCCAGTACTCTTGCCTGGAAAATCCCATGGACGGAGCAGAGTGGTAGGCTGCAGTCCATGGGGTCGCTAAGAGTCAGACACAACTGAGTGACTTCACTGTCACTTTTCACTTTCATGCATTGGAGAAGGAAATGGCAACTCACTCCAGTGTTCTTGCCTGGAGAATCCCAGGGACGGGGGAGCCTGGTGGGCTGCCGTCTATGAGGATGCACAGAGTCGAACACGACTGAAGCGACTTAGCAGCAGCAAAGAGATAGTCAAAACCAAGACCAAGAGGTCAATCAAAAACAACCAGATGAATGGAAACAATTTTCAGAAATTAAATACAGTACATAAAAATTAGAATCTTAGAAAAGGCATAACGGATTAGATATAGCTGGTCAAAAAAAAAAATCTATAAACCTACCCAGAATGCACACAAAGAGATGAAAGATATCAAAGAGGTTAAAAGACCAGGAGGAAAGAATAAAAAATGGTAACTTGCAACTCACTGGAGCTACAAATGAAGAAAAAGAATGGGAGAGAGGAAACATCTAAACAGAATGTCTGATATAACAATCCTCATGTCCACGAGTCCCAACTAATCCAAAGTAAGATTAAATAAGGAACTCTCACCAAAATCCATCTGAGTGAAACCGTAAACACCAAAGAGCGAGAAGCACAACTAGGCTGAGGAAAAAAATTCCCTAAAGACTAAGTGATGACTTCTCAAGAATGAGAAGGGAGAAATGAAGATATTTGAGATTAAAAAAAACAAAACAAAACAAAAACCTGTTCTTAGTAAACCCGTATTAAAGGACATTCTCAAAGATTTACTTTAGGAAGAAAGAAAATGATCTCAGGATGAATGAACGTTAAGTTAAAATAAAAAAAAGGTAAATCTGAAGGCAAATTTAAATAATCACTGGCTATATAAGGTAGTTTTGTCCAACAACTGTCACAGGGTTTAGAAATTCTAAAAACAATGAAAGCACAAAATGAAGAGGCAACTGATCAAAGCTAATCAACTTTGATCAACTGATCAAAGTTGAGCATTTTAAGTCCTTGTTCTGTTTAGGAAGGTAATGTAAAGGTATCTTCCTAAACAGGTAAAGTAAAGGTAATGATTAACTTCAGATTAAATTAAAAATGTGAAATTTCTAGAGGAATCACCATAGGACAGATGTGGAATGTTTAATTTCTGACCTTGAAAGGCAATGAGGGGAAAAATAATCTCAGAAAATGTAGCTAGCTTCTGTCACTTACATTACTAAATGTGCTTTTTTTCCTCTGGAAACTACTGTTGAATGTATCTGTTTCAACTTTGGATAACACAGTAAAGTAACTGATAAAACATTTTTTTTCCTTCTCTTGGCACACAAAACACAACCTTTCCATTAGCCCAAATTTAATGTTCAATACTGTTGGACTCTTCTAGGTCAAATTATAGGATTTTCTATGTCTACAAAACTTCTGACAAATTTATCTTCTTTATATTTAATATTTAATAATGTTGAGAATGATGAAAAAAGACATACTACCTTTAGGTATTCCTTAAACTTGCTATGTCATGCTCCATTACCTGTACAATGCTATTAAAACAATAACTGCATCATTGTAGAATTTTGGAAGAAACTTACATTCAGGCTCTATTTTCTTCTTAAAAACCAGAATAAATAAAATAACCAATCCTACAATTTCTACCAACTCATTAGATTTGTAGACTACAAGGGAGAAGGATGGTTAAATATCTGGATTAAATATCCCAGTTGTGGATGTGACTGGTGATGGAAGTCAAGTCAGATGCTTTAAAGAGCAATATTGCATAGGAAGCTGGAATGTTAGGTCCACGAAGCAATGCAAATTGGAAGTGGTCAAACAGGAGATGTCAAGAGTGAACATCTTAGGAATCAGCGAACTAAAATGGACTGAATACGTGAGTTTAACTCAGATAACCATCATATCTACCACTGTGGGCAAGAATCCCTTAGAAGAAATGAAGCAGCCATCATAGTCAACAGAAGAGTCCAAAATGCAGTACTTGGCTGCAATCTCAAAAATGACAGAATGATCTCTGTTTGTTCCCAAGGCAAACCATTCAATATCACAGTAATGCAAGTCTATGCCCCGACCAGTAATGATGAAGCTGAAGTTGAATGGTTCTATGAAGACCTACAAGACCTTCTAGAACACACACCCAAAAAAGATGTCCTGTTCATTTTAGGGGACTGAAATGCAAAAGTAGGAAGTCAATAGATACCTGTAGTAACAGGCAAATTTGGCCTTGGAGTACAAAACGAAGCAGGTCAAAGGCTAACAGAGTTGCCAAGAGAACACACCAGTCTCAGCAAACACCCTCTTCTAACAACACAAGAGAAGACTCTACATGTGGACAACACCAGATGGTCAATACAGAAATCAGACTGATTATATTCTTTGCAGCCAAAGATGGAGAAGCTCTATACAGTCAGCAAAAACAAGAGCAGGAGCTGACTGTGGCTCAGATCATGAACTCCTTGTTGCCGAATTCAGACTTAAATTGGAGGAAGAAGTTCCCTACTAGACCATTCAGGTTTGACCTAAATTAAATCCCTTACGATTATACAGTGAAACGGACAAATAGATTCAAGGGATTAGATCTGATAGGCAGAGTGCCTGAAGAACTATGGACAGAGGCTCGGGACATTGTACAGGAGGCAGGGATCAAGACCATCCGCAAGAAAAAGAAATGTAAAAAGGCAAAACAGTTGTCTGAGGAAGCCTTACAAACAGCTGAGAAAAGAAGAGAAGCTAAACGCAAAGGAGAAAAGGAAAGATATATCCCTTTGAATGCTGAGTTCCAAAGAATAGCAAGGAGACATAAGAAAGCCTTCCTCGGTGATCAATGCAAATAGAGGAAAACAACAGAATGGAAAGACTAGAGATCTCTTCAAGAAAACTGGAGGTACCAAGGGAAATTTCATGCAAAGATGGGCACAATAAAGGACAGAAATGTTATGGACCTAACAGAAGTAGAAGATATTAAGAAGACTGGAGAATATATTCTGTGGCAAGAATACACAGAACTATACAAAAAAGATCTTCATGACCCAGATAACTACAACGGCATGATCACTCACTTAAGAGCCAGACATCTTGGAGTTCAAAGTCAAGTAAGCCTTAGGAAGCATCACTACGAACAAAGCTAACGGAGGTGATGGAAATCCAGTTGAGCTATTTCAAATCCTAAAAGATGATGCTGTGAAAGTGCTGCACTCAATATGCCAGCAAATTTGGCAAACTCAACAGTGGCCACAGCACTGGAAAACGTCAGTTTTCATTCCAATCCCAAAGAAAGGCAATGCCAAAGAATGCTCAAACTACTGCACAACTGCACTCATCTCACATGCTAGAAAGGTAATGCTCAAAATTCCCCAAGCCAGGCTTCAACGGTACGTGAACCATGAACTTCCAGATGTTCAAGCTGGATTTAGAAAAGGCAGAGGAACCAGAGATCAAATTGCCAACATCTGCTGGATCATCAAAAAAGCAAGAGAGTTCCAGAAAAACATCTACCTCTGGTTTACTGACTATGTGAAAGCTTTGACTGTGTGGATCACAACAAACTGTGGAAAATTCTTCAAGAGATGGCAATACCAGACCATCTGATCTGTCTCCTGAGAAATCTGTATGCAGGTCAAGAAACAGTTAGGACTGGACATGGAACAAACAAACTGGTTCCAAATCGGGAAAGGAGTATGTCATGGCTGTATACTGTCACCCTGCTTATTTAACTTACATGCAGAGTACATCATAAGAAATGCTGGGCTGGATGAGGCACAAGCTGGAATCAAGATTGCCGGGAGAAATATCAATAACCTCAGATACACAGATGACACCACACTTATGGCAGAAAGCGAACTAAAGAGTCTCTTAATGAAAGTGAAAGAGGAGAGTGAATATGTTGGCTTAAAACTCAACATTCAGAAAACTAAGATCATGGCATCCGGTCCTATCCCTTCACAGCAAATAGATGAGGAAACAATGCAAACAGTGACAGACTTTATTTTCTTGAGCTCCAAAATCACTGCAGATGGTGACTGCAGCTATGAAATTAAAAGACCCTTGCTCCTTGGAAGAAAAGCTATGATCAACCTAGACAGCATATTAAAAAGCAGAGACATTAATTACTTTGCCAACAAAGGTCGGTCTAGTCAAAGCTATGGTTTTTCCAGGAGTCATGTATGGATGTGAGAGTTGGACTATAAAGAAAGTTGAGTGCCGAGGAATTGATGTTTTTGAACTGTGGTGTTGGAGAAGACTCTTGAGAGTCCCTTGGACTCCAAGGAGATCCAGCCAGTCCATCCTAATGGATATCAGTCCTGAATATTCACTGGAAGGACTGATGTTGAAGCTGAAACTGCAATACTTTGGCCACCTGATGTGAAGAACTGACTCCTTGGAAAAGACCCTGATGCTGGGAAAGACTGAAGGTGGGAGAAGGGGACAACAGAGGATGAGATGGTTGGATGGCATCACCAACTCTATGGACATGAGTTTGAGTAAGCTCTGGGAGTTGGTGATGGACAGGGAAGCCTGGTGTGCTGCAGTCCATGGGGTCGCAAAGAGTCAGACATGACTGAGTGACTGAACTGAATACTGAGTAAATTCAGGCTGTATTTTCTTCTTAAAAACCAGAACAAATAAAATAACCAATCTTACCATTTCCACCAACTCATTAGATTTGTAGACTACAAGGGAGAGGGATGGTTAAATAGCATATGAACTGTTTAACAGTTTTCTTGAGATCTTTTAACTCTCAATGTTGTACTGTTCTGTGCTTAGTCGCTCAGTCATATCTGACTCTTAGCAACCCCATCAACTGTAGATCGCTGGTTCCTCTGCCCTTGGGAATTCTTCAGACAAGCATATAGGAATGGGTTGCCATGCCCTCCTCCAGGGGATCTTTCCAACTCAAACCCAGGTCTCCCATATTGCAGGTGGATTCTTTAATCTCCCTGACCCAGGAATTAACCAGGGTCTCTCCTGCATTGCAAGTGGATTCTTTACCAGCTGAGCTACCACCAGGAGAAATGTCATTTGGATCCACTGAACCTCATTCTCTCCTTTTCAGCATTTTTGAGGTTATCTGACCATTTACATATGAATAAGGGATAATGAAAAACTATAAGAAAATTTGCAATATGAATTATAGCAAATTCAAATTCTTACTCCACATATAGACAAAATGGACCATGTTCTCTGAACATAGCTGCTCATCAACTTTAATGCAGAACATGAAACATGTCCATCTGTAAATGCTAGTTCCCCATTTTAATTATTTCTCTAATGAGTTCCAACTCTTCATTACTTCCAGTTCTTCTTCCTACATTTGAATTGTCAACATACAATGCTTTAAAAAGTTTTGAAATGTTTTATGGCTCATATTGTGCTGGAGAGAGAAAGATGATGATGACCATATTTGATTCATAATTGTAAAACATCATTAATTTTTTGTTTTGGAATGATCTAATGAATCTTTTAATTTCTACACCATCTATTTCCTTCCAACTACCTTTGAATACATACCTGTCTTGAGGATCTGTCCACTAATGCACCGTATCGAGTAAATGTTAGTTCACAAACATCACAAAACAAGAAAGATTTCTGCAACATATACTTTGAGCAAAATGGGATGTTCCGAATATTGTCACAGAATATTACATAATGAAGTCCTTCCTATTAACTATATGAGAGTACTTTTCTTTTTTTATCCTTAGAAATATACTGTTCATTTACTGATTCTTCAGTGTGAAAAAATTAATCTCAGACAGTGGTCCGCAACTTTTTTGGCACCAGGGACCAGTTTCATGAAAGACAATTTTTCCACAGATGGGGGGAGGGGATGGTTTGGGGATGATTCAAGTGCATTACATTTATTGTGCATTTATTTCTATTATTATTACATTGTAATATATAATGAATAAATTATACAATTGCCACCTGGGCTTCCCAGGTGGCACTAGTGGTAAAGAACTTGCCTGCCAATGCAGGAGATGCAAGAGACGCAGGTTTGATCCCTGGATTGGGAAGATCCCTTGGAGGAGGAAACACAACCCTCTAGTATTCTTGCCTGGGGAATCCCATGGACAGAGGAGCCTCGCAGGCTACAGTCCACAGGGTCACAAAGAGTCGGACACAACTCAAGTGACTTAGCATGCACACATATAATTGCCACTCACTGACAGGGTTCTGGCAGTAGTCTGCAGGCAACTGATTGTGGTCTCTGTGCAGTTCAGCAACTGACTGTGGTCTCTGTGCAGTCAAATCTCTCTGCTAATAATCATCTGTATTTGCAGTGCCTCCCCAGCACTAGCATCACCTCAGCCCCTCCTCAGATCATCAGGCATTAGATTCTTACAGGAGGAGCTTTGCAGCTCCTACGAGAATATACTACTTCTCCAGGTCTGACAGCAGGTGGAGCTCAGGTTTAAAGGGAGTGATGGGAACCTCTTAAACACAGATGGACACTTCCCTCACTGGCATGCCACTTACCTCCTGTATGACTGATTCCTAACAGTCCGTGGCCTGGGGGAGGGGGATCCCTGATCTAGGATATGGTATGTAAAGACCTTTATGCTAAGATTTTGCTCATGCAATCAATTTCACCATTATCATTTGTCTTGAGTAGTGTCATTTTGTTTTTGCATTCATCTTATTTATGTAATAACTGTCAAATATTTTGTGTTAACTTTCTTATTTTTTGACAGTATGAACAGAGAATGAATAATTCTGACTTCTCAACTGTGTTGAAGGAAAACTAAAAGCCAACAATTAAAGGTAGTGTCTCTCTCTTCTTTCATACCATCTTGAAAGATGCAAAATGTTGGGCAATGCAATATCTTCCACTTATTTCACTACTGTACCATCCTTTGAGGTGCTTCCATAACCATTTTGCTATTGCATTACTTTTTTTTTTTAAAGCATAGCTGGAAATAAGTGATGAGTAAAGAGGAAATAATCTTTAGGATCACGAAACAGCAAAATGTTTCAAGAAACAGAAAAACAAGATCACTAAGATTCCATACTCTGAATCTTAAGACTTCTAAAAAAAGATCCAGTGGATCCATATGGTAATTGAGATAAAATAAATTTTATTCCATTTTGAAAATAAGCAAATTGTTTTCTTTGGAAGACATCTAAAAGAGAAAGTCATGCAATGTTAATCCTTGTAAGTATTTGTAAACAGAATTACTCAAAAAAGAAACAAGCTAAGAAAAAAAAAAAAAAAAAAGAAACAAGCTATTGGGTATAATTAAAGCTGGTGGTAAAGCTTTATAATTAAACCATAAATTAAACCAAAGTGCTCTATAACTTCCTATACCCAAGAAAAATACATCTTTCATTATATCTCTAATACATTAACATTTCTTCAGAGAAAGGTATGGATACTCACAGAGGTGAAACTAAAAAATTACATGCCGCCTACCATAGAGCCAAAGAATGTTCAAACTACTGAACAATTGCATTCATTTCACATGCTAGCAAGGTAATGCTAAAAACTCTCCAAGGTCAGCTTCAACAGTACGTGAACCGAGAACTTCCAAATGTGCAAGCGGATTTAGAAAAGGAAGAGGAACAAGAGATCAAACTGCCAACATCTGTTGGATCATAGGAAAAGAGAATCCCAGAAAAACATCTACTTCTGCTTCACTGACTATGCTAAAGCCTTTGACTGTGTGGATCACAACAAACTGTAGAAAATTCTTGAGAGAGATGGGAGTATCAGACCACCTCACCTGCCTCTTGAGAAACCTGTCTGCAGGTCAAGAAGCAATAGAACCAGACATGGAACAACGGACTGGTTCAAAATTGGGAAAGGAGTATGTCAAGGCTGTTTATTGTCACCCTGCTTATTTAACTTACATGCAGAGTACATCATGAGAAATGCTGGGCTGGATGAAGCACAGGCTGGAATCAAGACTGCTGGAAGAAATATCAATAACCTCAGAGACGCAGATGACACCACCCTTATGGCAGAAAGTGAAGAGGAACTAAAAGGCCTCTTGATCAAAGTGAAAGAGGAGAGTGAATATGTTGGCTTAAAATTCAACATTCAAAAATCTAAGTTCATGGCATCCAGTTCCATCCTTTCATGGCAAATAGATGGGGAAACAATGCAAACAGTGACAGACTTTATCTTCTTGGATTCCAAAATCACTGCAGATGGTGACTGCAGCCATGAAATTAAAAGACACCTGCTCCTTTGAAGAAAAGCTATGACCAACAGCAAATTAAAAAGCAGAGACATTACTTTGCCAACAAAGGTTGGTCTAGTCAAAGCTATGGTTTTTCCAGTTGTCACTTATGGATGTAAAGAGTTGGACAATAGAGAAGGCTGAGTGCCGAAGAACTGATGCTTTTGAACTGTGGTGTTGGAGAAGACTCTTGAGAGTCCCTTGGACTGCAAGGAGATCAAACAAGTCAATTCTAAAGGAAATCAATCTTGAATACTCATTAGAAGGACTGATACTGAAGCTCCAATACTTTGGCCACCTGATGTGAAGAGCTGCTCATTAGAAAAGACCCTGATGCCAGGAAAGACTGAAGGCAGGAGGAGAAGGGGACGACAGAGGACAAAATGGTTGGATGGCGTCACAGACTCAATGGACATGAGTCTGAGCAAGCTCTGGGAGATGGTGAAGGTCAGGGAGGCCTGGTGTGCTGCAGTCCATGGGGTGGCAAAGAGCTGGACACAACTGAGCAACTGAACAACGAGCAACAACCTACTCTGAAGAGTAGTCAGTTTTTCCTTTTTTTTTTTACTAGTATTGTTTTCAGAATTTTTTTGGATGTCATGTGAATAATGAACTGTAAGTCTATACAATAAGATCCCCAATCCTCTAAATGTAAAGCTAGGATAACCAGATATTCTGAAAGTAAAGGTTAGCAAATGAAGGATTTTAAGCATAAGAGTATTTTGATTAAATTTATAGTGACCATGTCTGCTTATAGTAAAAAATGGTTTGGGATGGGTAGGACTGGGGGAGTGAGAGAAGCAATAAAGTCATCTTCATAAACCACATCACTCTTTGCCCTCATTTATAGTATTTTTAAAAGGCTCATTGTTTTTTCTATCATAAAGTATCATTCCTCAAATTTCAAGTTCTCTGCCCATTTAATGCAGACCACTATACCAGTATAATGCAATTATACAATATATTATCTTTTCCAAGAAGTAAAAAATCAATTCAAAATTTTATTTTCACTTCTTTTATCTTTAAACACAGTGCCTCCCAATATTTTAAGCCCATTTAACCTCTAGGACCCTCAAGAATTTACTTGTGGATAAACAATAAAGTCCTACTGTATAGCAGAGGGACCTATATTCAATATCCTGGGATAAACTATAATGGAAAAGACCATAAAAAAGAATGTTTATATGAGTATAACTAAGCCACTTTGCAGTACAGCAGAAATACAGCATTGTAAATCAACCATACTTCAACAAACTTTTTTAAAAAATTTATTTGAATACTAAGATAGAATGCAAAACCTATTTTATGCAAAATTTTATGCTTGTCTTTCTGTAGCTCCAAAAAAAGTCAGATTCTAATTTTTCTATAATGGCCGTCCATGAAAATTAAAGCAATGATTTTGATAACTGTCAATTCTTTACTTAGCCTCTCTGAAGCCTTAATATTGCTGACTACTCTATCTTCTTTTGGTTTTTATGAACACTACATTCTCCCAGTTCTCTGTTCACCACCACCCTGACCCAGTATTTGTTTCTTTCTCTGGCTCTACTTTCAACACCAAAGTTCCCCAAGTTCATAACTGTGACTCTATTTTTCTTCCACTCATTCAAAAAAAGTTTACTAAATGTTTAAATGTTTGATGCATGACAAGTAGTTCCTCTGGTTCATCCATACTCACAGCTACAACAGTGGATTCACCACCATATGGCTAATATTCACATTTACACTTTGACCCTTACCCAATTCTGAGCTCTATTTCCAAATGCCTACTGAATATTCTGAGCACCTTACAAATGTTATCTCATTGAATTCTCACACCACAACGGAGAATGTAGAGGCCTCCTGGGATGCTGATAATGTTGTTTCTCGGTCTGGGTGCTGGTCATACAATGGTGCCCAGCTTCTGACATTTTTCATCAAGCTATACTCTTATATGTGCTCTTTTCATATATATCACACTTCAAGGGAGAATTTTTCAAAAAATTTCAATCCTATGAGATAATTATTAGTATTATCTCTAATTTATAGATGAAGAAACTCAAGTACCAAAGGACTGTTTGCCCAATGTCACATGGAAATAGTAGAGGGAGCCAGGACTCCAGAATCTACCAACTACGAACCATATTAAGAATTTAATTCATAGAATTTCCTGGCAGTCCAGTGGTTAGGACTCTGTGCTTTCATTGCTGAAGGCACATGTTCAATCCCTGGGGAACTAAGATCCCTACATGCCACATGGTGTGTCCAAAAAAACCTACACAAACCAAAAAAGAATTTAATTCCTTCTTGCCTTGGCCAACACATTTTCTTTGTCTAAAATGATCCTGCCTTGATTTTCAGAATTAAATACCATGAAGACTACCTCAAACCCCATAGTCGAAATGCTCCAATTCCCCATTTAAGTATTTTATTAAAAATCAGTACGATCGTTACCATGGCAGAGTTACCTGTAGGTATAGCTGCCCCTACTCTCATCTTCCAGCAGAGTAAATTCCTTGAGAGCAGGTATGCATACTGCAAGTTATTCCCTATAAATGCATTTTAATATATTTATTACATGAGAAGACTAATATTAAAAAAACAAAAAGTCAGATGCTCTTTATTTCATTAATTTGCCCTGTGTAAGGGTGAATTAAGAGCTGCACTGTACACAGCGTTCCCAAAACACTAAGCAATGTTGTTCTTAGAACAATGACTCCAATTATGATAGAGTGATGCCAAGGACAATGTATGGATAAGTACCGTAGGCACACTCCCCACCTTTAATCTCTTTCTAGTAATTCTAACATACTTTGTCAATTACTACATTTGACCAAGGACTGTTTTCTGATTACCCTGATTGTTTAATAACGTCTTTTGGTCCCTGCTAATATGCAAGATATCATGACAAGACTGTCTTGACTACTTTTGGACAAATACTCTCTTCACGGTCAACATAAGAATTTCTTTATCAAGTGACCCCAAAAAGTCTGCTGTGGTTTTTATTGGAATTACATTAAATATATGGACTACTCAGGAGAAAACTGATTAACTTGATAGTATTGATTTTTTTTCACTCCATGAACACAGCCCATCTTCATATTATGTCTTTTGTTTTTTTTTTCCTGTTCTGTTCTTTATAGCCTATTTTATTTTTTCCTTAAAATGTTTTGGGTATCTCATTAGTTTCAGATCTACTTAATAGATTTTATGGCTATATACAAAGAACTTATTTGAAATATAATTATCTAATTTGCCATTGATGAAACAGGAGAGTTACCAATATTTCCCTGATCTTAGATGCAGGAAATCTGAATTCTTATTATTTCTCATATTTGTCTGTTAACTATAATCATGTTACTTGCAAGTAATTAAAAATTTGGAGGTCTCTATTAAACTGACACTGAAACTGAGGCCACCAACTGATACTCAAGTACCTACTTTTAACATTTGAGATTCTGCTGCTGCTGCTGCTGCTGCTAAGTTGCTTCAGTCATGTCCAACTCTGTGCGACCCCATAGATGGCAGCCTACCAGGCTCCTCCGTCCCTGGGATTCTCCAGGCAAGAACACTGGAGTGGGTTGCCATTTCCTTCTTCATTGAGATGATGAAACTCCATATATTAAATGTAGGATAGACATCAACTAACGATAGATTTTAGAACACTTTTAATATTATTATGCAAATCTCTGCTGAAAACTAACATGGGTAAAGTACCTATTGAAAATCAGGCACTAGGCTAGGAAGTTTTATATTTAATCTTCACCTCAAAGCAAGTTAGCTGAAGAAACCAAGTCGTAGAAAAATTAAGGGACTTGGACAAGTGCCTAAAGAGAGATTCAAATCCAAAGTGGGACTAGCTCATCCCCTTTTCATTATAGTATACTGTGAAGCAGGTTACAAAAGCAAAAGCACAGTCAAGAATACACTTTAAGCATTCTATAGAGTGCTATTTTGGCTCACACTGCCCTTAAGGCTATTAATAACACATACAGGACACATCCCTGTAATAGCACTGATCCTTTTGGAAAGAAAATGTTCATTATTTCAAATTCATTCATGCAATATGAACCTTAAGATCTCTAATTCAACAATGGAAGAGCTAATAGAATTAGCAGCTGCAGTAAATTTTTTTCAGTAGAGCCAGTAAATTTCCATCACTAAGATTGGTTTCAAAAACCTGTTCATCTGGTTTTTTCACAATCTCAGGTAGTGATTACTTCTTTCTACTTTACCAGTGTTCCTTTTATTCTTTCCTCCAAGATACAATATTCTTAACTCTACATTCCAATAAAAAGGAAAAAAGAGAAGGAAAAAAAAAAGAAAATTCACTGGCTAATCAGCCTATCCAAGTTACCTTAGTGATGTGAAGAGATACTCATCCTTTAGGAACAGATGTCCTAAAGACATCTCAAGAATCACTAGATGAGATGACTAGCAGATGTTTAAGCTAATATTCAGACAACAGTCAAAATCCACTTAAACATTTATTATTCAAGAATATTATTATTCTAAGATATGGGGGCAATTACCTTGGATCGTTATACAATCATTACTCAAGTTTTTGAACTCAATAAATTCTAGAAATTAAAAGGGTAAAAAATGTTGCCAAATGATTATTTTAAATAGCTAACTTTATTGAAGGTAGAATAACATTCAGATAAGAATTATAGACAGAACAAAGTTTTAGCACAGGCTAAAGATTCAGGTTATGCAGGAAATAGACAAGTATCTTGAATAGATAGAAAGGTGACAAGAACTGAAACATCCATGGCTTTTCTAAGGAATAAGAGAAACCGGCTGTTTAAAACTCTCAAAGAAAAGATTATGTCCTATTAATAGTAAACTATAATGGGATTACTTTAGTTTGTATTACATATAGTATATCTGTTTACGCCACAAAATTCCTTAAAAAACTGAAGAACTTCTATGAGAACTTCTGTATAACTCCCAGTAAGAGAGAAAAAAACTGATTTGATCCTATGAAACATTAATTTTTAGCAAGTTTTTTCCACTGAGAATTATCTTTCTCACATTTTTTGCTATGGTAAGTCCTTACAAACTGTTAAAATTGTTTTCTCCAAAATTTATTATAAAATTATGTCTAAAAGTTTTAAAGTGTATCTTCTCAAACAAAAAAGAGTACTGTATTGAAGTAGGTACCTATCCAAGTTCTCTTTCTGCCATGAAGCCATTCCTATTTTTTTCACCATGTCTGAAATCTGCTTTGTCCTGCACACTCCAAATAAACATTCTACCAGAAACATATACATATAAACACAATAATACTTAATTTTTTTTTGATTTTGTAATTTCCAAGGGGGAAAAAAGCACATGAATGGTAAGAAAATGAAAAGATTACATTTGCAATAGCGGCCAAATGGCACAACAGGTTTATTTAGTAGCGTTAGAAGAAATACAAAAAGAAAAAAAAAGGAAATACAGAAAGCAGGAAGAAAAATATTCAGTAGTTGATGGAACATGTAGCACAAGGATTGAGTAAATGCTTATCACAAAATATCTAATATGCATTATACAAAAGAAAAACTTGGTTTATCTAAAAATTATTAGTAGCAGGACTTAGATTCTTATAACATCTCTTAAAGAACTTTGCTATTTAGTATACATTATAAATTTCAAATATTAACAGGCAAAAAGAAAGCTTAAACTTAAAATAAATTTAATCAAATACCTTACATAGCTATAACCAAGGAAACTAACAACCACAATTAAATCTAGACTTAAGATATAGTTACTTTCAGTTATCTGTACTCTCCGACAGGTGAAGCCAATTATTCATGTAATCCAACAGGTAAATGTTTAAGATTTCCTTGAGTTTACATCCCTTAAATTAAAAAAAATTTTTTTTGAAAAATAATCCGTGGTCTTCCATGTCTGAAAGTTGTATTTTAATGATTTCTACTCAGGAAGAAAGATGAACATTATCACTGCATTTTCTGCATTTTACTATTATTTGTTGATCCTCCTTGAACAAGTATCAGCATTATTGAATCTGATTTCTCTCCATTAAAAATAAAGAATTCCATGTACTATGTTAAGTACAAGGATAAAGTATCTTAAAAATTAGTTTTGCCAATATATGCATAAATAATGTCAAAAGACTAGTCTTTTCTCATTAAAGTCTTAGTCGCTCAGGCCTGTCAGACTCTTTGCAACCCCATGGACTGTAGCCTGCCAGGCTCCTCCTTCCATGGTATTCTCCAGGCAAGAATAATGGAGTGGGTTGCCATTTCCTTCTCCAGGAGATCTTCCGGACCCAGGGGTGGAACCCGGGTGTCCGGCATTAGATACACATAAATATATAAAAATCAGTTTAATATTTTGGATTGACATTACAGTTTACTAAAACTATTAAGATTCAAAGTAAAAAAAAAAACTAGATACAGAAATTCTGTAATAGCTTCCTATACTGGGATAAAATACATATATGCAAACATTTTCATCAAAAAGTGATTAAGTACCTTTAAATTGGCATTTCCTCCCCTCATTTCTAGCTATAGGTTTGCATTAGAAAAAATACTTCAAAACTGCCACAAAGAACTAGTTTTCAGTAAACAGTTCATAAATAATTCAACAAATCTATCATCACTCTGCGAACAGTATAACAGAAAAGCAGTGTTAAACAATTAAAATTTAAGTGGTTAAATACAGTCTGGTCTAGAACACATAGTACTTGGTATCAGTAGATTTATGACACAGATGCTCATTAGTTATCTCCTATTTCCCAGAGAAAGAAAAATGGCTTGATTTTTCTCTCTTCACGAATATTTTCAGCTGTTTAAAGTATCTGAAACTTCGCTAGTTGTTTAATTATCACAACTTGTAAGCAAAGACTTTTTTTTAACGTTTATGCCCCAATAATCTGTCATCTCAGTCCTTTTTCTGGAAGTAAGCGTCTAGGTGAAAGGACTTGTAAAAGATGCCACATGCGTTCAAGGCATTCAACAATTAGTAAAATATCAATTTCATCAATAAAATATTTATACATGTCTTAAAAATCAACGGTGTCTTAAGCATTGAGTGGTTTTAATCGGTAGTGGTTTTTTTTTAAGTGATACATAAAATAATGACAACCCTTCTCTTTACAATACATGGTGGTGTTTAGTTGCTACTCCTGTCTGCCTCATTTACAACCCCATGGACTGTAGCCTGCCAGGCTCCTCTCTCCTTGGGATTTCCCAACAATACTGGAGTGGGTTGCCATTTCCTTCTCCAAAGGATCTTCCCTACCCAGGGGTCAAACCGAATCTCCAGTATTGGCAGGCGGATTCTTTACCGCCTAGCCACCAGAGAAGCGCTTGCAAGACATAGCATCTTATTATTCCATGAAATATGGCAACTGTGTTTCAGAATTACAAGTTTTAACCACAAAAGACAGCCTTATTTTACAGATGAGGAAAATGACAGCTCAATTAAGAGATACTCCCACTGTCACAAAATCAGGAGCAAAATAGACTGAAACTCAGGTCTTCTGGTTCCCAGAGATGTCCTTTCCATTAGAGCACCCGCCTCCTGAAGTGAATCACGTGAGAAAACTATCTGGGTTTTAAATTACCTACTACACAGATATCCAATATAATCTCTCTCTATATAAAAAGCTGATCACTTAGGAGTCCTGTATGCTTACAGCCTGAATCTAGAGCCTCTCAGAATGACTCAAAAGTAACAAAATCTAGTTTTTTTCTTTCTTTTGAGAAGATATATAACGTAATACAGACACTTCAGAAATTAGAGCTTCCCTTAAGGTAGCGATTTCATATGGGGCATTTCACTAACTGTACTTCACTAGCCCTTTTCTTTTCTCCGGAGGAAAAAGACCCGCCCAGGGGAATTACTGGCCCACCTGGAGCCTAATCGCAATAGCTGCAACAAGGCAGTGGACTCATTTGTCAGCACTAGAAACTTCGCGCATCTTTTCCAGTCTACCAGCTACACAATTCACAGGTGGTTGGTGTGTTTACCTCTCTCCTCGCAGGGAAAACTAAATCAACCAAATGAATGCGATGACACCCGCAGTTGGTTTTGCGGGGCTCGGGGGGAGGGCCAGGTGAGATTACGGGACGCAGGAGAAGGCACCGAGAAAACGACACGTTATCTGGGATCCGCGGCCAGAACACCCGGCGAGGAGAGGCAACGCGCGGGCCGGGGCGACCCCCGACTCCCTCAGAGAAGCCCTCGCCCACACTCTCCATCCCCAAGTGGGAGGGGGATCGGAGGCGGGGACCGGCCCGCGGGGGCGGGGGGACCGCAGGGGCCTCGGCCTCCGCTCCCTCCCTCAGCCCGCCGGGCGGGGGCGGCGGCGCGGCTCCGAAGCCGCGGGAGGCCATTTTAGCTGCGGGGCCGCCGAAGGCCCGGGCGGCCCTCCGCGGTCCCCAGCCTCGCCTTCTCCTCGCTCCCGCCCCGGGCCGTGAGAGGCCGCGGGCCCGGCCTGCCACGGGCCGGGACTCCGGGGGGGAGGGAGTGGGGGCGGGCGCGGGGCCGTCGCGTCGGCGGGATCCCGGCGGAGGGGCGGGCAGGGGGAGAGGAGGGAAAGAGCGTGGAGCCGTTACCTATACTGGGCCGCAGCCGCCGCCGCCGCCGCCCCGCTGTGGGTGAATCCAAAGTAGTTGCCGGTCGCCATTTTGGCATCTTCCCCCAGCCGGCTGGGCACTGCGACGGGCAAGGAGAGTCGGGTCCCATGGCGGGAGAAGAGGCGCCGAGGGGCAGAGTCGCCGAGGGAGGGAAGGGGTAGAGAGAGAGAGAGAGGCACCGTGAAAAGCCGCCCTCGTCGGGCCGCGGCCGCGCCGCCTCCCCCTCCCGCCTCGCACTCCCTCACTCACTCGCACGCCCCGGTGGCGGCGGCCGCCGCCTCCTCCCCGGAGCCTGCCCCAACCCCCGCGCCTCCCCGCCGCCCCGGGCAGGGGAAGGGGCCGGGCGGGGACCCCGGAGGGGCACATTATACTCACCATAGGTGAAAGAAACTACAGGGCATATGGGAATCATGGGCTCGGGCTGCTGCTGCTGAACTCTGAACTCTCACCCGCTGCCTCCCTCCTCAGCCCCGCTCCTCCTCAGCGGAGAACAGACCGCCGCCTCCCGCTGCACTGCGCAGGCGCGCCTGCGCGCGGCACCCTGGGAGCTGTAGTCCCGCCGCCTTCGCGGCTCGGGCGGGCGCGTGCCGGGCCTCAGCCGAGGCGGGCCAGGGGCGTCCTCCTAGGGAGGCGGGTCTGGCTTCCTCCGCGGTGGTGACCGAGGCGAACCGCCCCGGGCCGGCCGAGAGGAGGAGACAGAGAGAGTGACTGGACAGAGTGACGTCTACCCGTCTTTTCTTCTTACTTTTCACTTCTTTTCACTGTTGCGTGTGCATTTGTTTTTCTCCCTTTCAGCCCTTCTCCAACCCCTGCACTTTTCATCAGGATTTGAACTGGACTAATCTGGATTGTTTTTCTCCGTATTTCTCTCAATCCCGCTTCTTGTCCTTAGCCTTTGAAGTGGAGAGGGAAAGACGGGGAGGGGAGAAAGAGAAAAAGAATGGCAGGTGTGCTATTGCGTTGGCTACCCCTTCCGAATTAATCTCTTCCGGTCGCCTTTCTCTCGCCCGCGCCCACTCCCTTGATTCCGAGGACGTGTATGGAGCCTCCACAAAGCGTCAGGCCCGGTTCTGGGTGCTGGAGATGGAGCAGTGAGCAAAACAAAGTCCGCGTTCATACGGAATTTACCTTCTGGGAAACGGGGAGGGGAGGGGGGTGGTGAAATTCAGACAATAGCCAAATAGTCTGTCGGCCGGTTGATTGCAGCTTTAAAAATAAAGCAGGGTAGGAGTTAGAGAGCGAGGGAGGTGCTACTTTACTAGGGTGTGGTTAGGGAAGCCGTCGAGTAGAGCCCCGGGAAGTGAGGAGATAAACCTGGTGTAGATGGTTGCGGGAAGAGCAGCAAATGGAGGACCCTAAGGCAGGAGTGCTCAAGAGCAGCAAGGAAGTTAGTCTGGCTGGAGTCGAGTGACAGGGAGTCGGGATCAGAACGGTCTTTGCTAAGAGAGCCTAATCTGTCAGCGTCAGGACCGGAGGGCACTCTTCCCCCGTGCAGGCGTGTCTTTGTTCCCTCTGCTTTCTCGCTGTTTTCTCTCTACTTTCCCTGTGCATTTTCAACCATTCTCTTTCCTGTTGCAATCCCTCGTCGGATTGTTTCCATTTCTCCCGCCTTGTCTCTTTTCCTGCCTTCCACCAGCGCCTAAGTGCTGCACTTGACCTCTTCTTCACGGTGTTCGCGCCCATCCCCCAGACCCTCTGCTTGGTATCTGTCTGTTAAGTCCTGTCCCGACTCTGGACAGGTGGCCCCTCTGTCCACAGGATTTTCCAAGCAAGGTTACTGGAGTGGGTTGCCGCTGGGGAATCTTCCCGACCTAGGGATCGTACATGCGTCTCTTGGGTCTCCTGCATTGGCAATCGGATTCTTTACCACTAGGCCACCTGGGAAGCCCTCTCCTGCCAGGGCAGAGATAATACCTCAGTTCTTATGTGTGCCAATCCTGCTCCCCCCATACCTCCTACAAAGGCACAGATTCTGAAATCCTGTCTGCATTATCCTCTTACTCATTTCAAAACAGAGAAAATGTAGTATATTTCAGATAAGTTAATGTCATTGTTTTTGAGAATGCAGATGTTTCCCCAGGCAAAAGTTATTTGTGCTCCAAGTGTGTTGCTAGGGGAAAAAAAAGATCTCCTTCACTCAGAATATTAGAACTGTGTTTTAAAAGTAATTTGCCTTGAACTTCAGGGAGCAATCAAGCCTTCAAGGTGCTGACTGTAACTGCTTTGATAAATTTACACTATTAGTTGCTAGGCTACTTGAATAAAACTGGCGGAGAAAAGACAGGTGTTAATCACCTGACCAAGAAGATTCTTTTTTGGCCAGTTTTGTGCTTGGTTGCTTGGCAGGCATTTGAGGATAGAAGAGGACTGTGGGCACACCCCAGTGAGCAGGCAGGTAACTGGAAAGAGGGAGGCATGCCTTTTCTCTTTTGTAACTATTCCTAGAGATCAGGGTAGGTGTGGCATCAGGAAGGGCCTCAACTTGCGCCCGACTTGGGTTTATTTAAGGAAGGAGTTTTGGAAGCAGCTGGGAATCAAGAGGACTCAGGTCCTTTTCCTGGGCATTTTGTAGTGGAATGACCTGAGCACATTGTTTAGCCTTTCTGAACCTATATGACTGGAATAACAATAACCCTCACAGGATTGTGGTGGGGTTTCAATGAAGTAGCATTTCTTTTCTTCTTCTTTTTTTTTTTTTTTGAAGTAGCATTTCTATGAAACAACAGTCCTTCACACTTCAGACAGACAATGGGTTCAAAATGCAAATCTGATCAAACCCCTCTGTGCTCCACCTCCCTCTTAGGATAAATCAAAAGTTCCACATGGCTCACAAGCCCTGTGTGGTCTGACCTTGCCACCTCTTCAGCATCTTCCTTCTGTTAACCGAAGTAGTGTGTGGGCCTCAAGTGTGCTTGTTACTTTCAAAAGCCAATAAACAGGTCAGCTTGGTGGAAAGGAAGGTTTGTTTTATTTCAGATGCTGGCAACTGGGGGGTGGTGTGGGGAGCAAGGGCATATGTCCAAAGGCTGACTCCCCCAACCCTGATGAGCAGGGGGTGAGAACTTTTATAGACACATTGCGGGGGGTGGGGGCTACATGCAGAAACAACACAGTCTTCTCTGACAGTCCTCTTCAAATTGGTCATCAGTGGTCTGACCAGCATCATCTTGGTTGTTTTAGGTATACAGTTAATCTTCAGTTCCAGAGTCCATTTGTTCCCATTTCTTTGTGGCTAGTTCTTAGTATTGTGGCAGCTCTTGTCCTGGTGACAGTCCAGTCCTCATGTAGTTAACTTCTCCACCTGGTGTTTTGGTATCTCTAAGACAGCTCACAGGATATGGCTGAGAATAGTATCTATAGCCCTTGAGAAAAAGTTAGTTTCTTGGCTGTGCTTAATGACTACATTATTATTATTTAATCTCCTTTGACTGTTTTACTTTGTTTTAGTATGTCTCACTTCTCTGATTAAACTTATTTTTTGACTGAAGTTTTCCACAGACGAAAGGCAGGCAGAGGACGTGGGTGGGGGGTGGATGGGGAGGACTATTAGGGTTCTGCTCCATTTTACTCCTGATTCTCTCCGTTCCAGCTTCCTTAGCCTGCTGTTTACTATGCTCTGTCCCACCCCAGGACTATCATGTTCTCCTTGCCTAGAATGTTCTCCTCACCTTGCTTCACCCAGTTAATCCTCATGCTTCAAGGTCTCCACTCAGCCAACCCCTCCTCAGTCTTCTATGATCCCCTGGCTGGATCAGACCCTTATTATGCCTTCCGTGCTTCATTTCCCTTATCACAGAATTATTTGATTAATATGTATTTCCCCCCATCAGACTGTAGTTTTTTGAAGGTAGGGTGCCAATGCTGGGTGCCTGGTGGTAGAACTTATTTAGTGAATGAACCAGCTGTGCACAGCTTGATCTTCCTTGGATGATTCAGAAGGCAGTTCAGGAACCTGTAGCACCTCAGGGTCATCATGAGAAACCTTAAATAGCATCTGAGGTCAAAGAAGGATATGTCAGTTGGCAGACAAGGTGGAGCTAGGAGGACTGCCCATAAACTCTCCTGAAATATATCTAACTGCCTTTCCTCACACCTTTCTGTCAAGAACTGGTATCCTAGAAGGGTTTCTTAATACAAACATGTCAGCCAGAAAAGATAATATACAAATAATTCTATACCAAGACAGGGCTTCCCAGGTGGTGCAGTAGTAAAGAATTTGCCTGCCAATGCAGGAGATGCAAGAGGCACGGGTTCAATCCCTGGGTCTGGAAGATCCCCTGGAGGAGGAAATGGCAACCCAGTATTCTTGCCTGGAAAATTCCATGGACAGAGGAGTCTGGCAGGCTACCGTCCATGGGGTCGCAGAGAGTCGGACATAACTGACCACACTGACAGGGATACCAAGAGGAGTACAGCATAATGAATAAGACTGATGCTGAATAAGACTCTGATGCTGGGCCCAACTGGCTTCAGATCTTAGCACTGTCCCTCACTGCCGTAACTCACCTCAGCCACAACCTCTTTGTGCCTCATTTTTGTCCTCTGTAAATAGAGATGATGAAAGTACTACCTACAGCAGGGGGTTGCTGGTAGAGATTCACGGTGTCCTAGATGCCTGGCCACTGCAAGCACTTTGTGAGTGTTGGCTATTATTGCAACCACCACCCTCTCTTGTTACAATAAAAAACGAGCCAAAGGATGGGAACGTATTTTTGTGGCAAGGGGGAAAGGAGACCAAGCCCCACATGGCATAAAATGGGAGGTTCCTAGACGGTGGCGGTGAAAGACCAGGAAGCAGGCCCATCTAGAGTCTCACCTCCTCCCCCACGCCTGCTTCTTTCTACCCTCCCTCCCCCTCTGCTCTCCTCACCTCCTTTGGAGGAATAACTGTCGTCTAGAAGATATGTTGAGTGAAAAGATACTCTTTAGAAGCCAGTTAAAGTTTTTTCTTGAGTTTTGGCCAATGGATGGTGGATGGTGGATAAACGGATGGATATGTCAGGACTTTTGAAATAGTTAAGGAACAAACTGAGAACTGTAATCCAGGATCAGATAGTAGGGTAATCCACAGAGATTAAATGTATCCTTGATAAATACAGTGACAGCTGCTGGAGTGAAAGGAAATTTAGTGCAGAAGATCATGTTATTTATCTCAGTAAGAAAGTTTATGATATAGTAGTTTGTTCTAGGGCCAGATTTGGTGGGTTCCTATTCTACTCACACTACTTACTAGTTGTGGAGATCTAGGGCAAGTTGTATAACCTCTCTGGATCTCAGTTTCTCCAGGAACTAGTGATGTCTAGTTTATATGATTGTTGTGGGTATTACATGAATTAAGACCTGTAAAATCCTTGGAACTTTGCTTGGCACATGGGAAGTGCTCAATGCAATCCTTTTTGTTGCCACCAAGACAGAATAGATATTAAAGGATCTCTAGGCATAGACACTCTCTGATTTCTGTCACCCTATTATACTATTTCTTAAAATTTTTTGACAAATAATATTTAATTCATGTACTGTAAGATCCATGGTTTTAAAATATTCAGTTTAGTAGTTTTTAGCACATTTACAAAATTGTGCAACTCTCAACACTATCTAATTTCAGAACATTTTCATCACACCAGTAATAAATCCTGTATCCATTAGTAGTCACTTTCCATACTCCTCTCAGTCCTTAGAAACCACAAATCTACTTTCTGTGTTTGTGGATTTGTCTGTACTGGACATTTAATATAAATGGAATCATACAATACATGCCTTTTTTATCTGGCGTCTTTCATTTAGTCTTACGTTTTCAAGTTTCATGTATGTTGTAGCAGGCATCAGTACTTCTTTCCTTTTTATGACTGAATAATATTCCTGGACAGTGTGTTGCAAAGCAGAGACATTACTCTGCTAACAGAAGTCTGTATAGTCAAGGCTATGGTGTTCCCAGTGGTCACATATGATTGTGAGAGCTGTACTGTAAAGAAGGTAGAGTGCTGAAGAATTAATGCCTTCAAATTGTGGTCCTGGAGCAGAGTCCCGAGAGCAAGGAGATTAAACTAGTTAACCTTAAGGAAAATCAACCCTGAATGCTCATTGGAAGGACTGATGCTGAAGCTGAAACTCCAGTAGTCTGGTCATCTGATGCTAGCAGCTGACTCATTGGAAAACTCCCTGATGCAGGGAAGGATTGAGGGCCGAGGGAGAAGAAAGTGTCAGAGGATGAGATGGCCGGATGGCATCACTAATGGAATGGACATGAACTTGGGCAAACTTCGGGAGATGGTGAGGGACAGAGAGGCCTGGTGTGCTGCAGTCCACAGGGTTGCAAACAGTCAGAAACAACTGGGTGACTGAACACAATATTCCATTGTTTGGATATTCCACGTCTTATTTATCATTCATAAGTTGATGGATGTTTGAGTTGTTTGCATTATCTGGCTATTAACAATAATGCTACTATGAACATTTGTTCACATGTGTCAACTTGACTGAGCTAAGAGATGCTAAGATACCTGGTTAAACATTTTTTTTTTTTCTGGGTGTGTCTGTGAGGGTGTCTCTGGAAGAGATTAGCATTTGAATCAGAAGATGGCCTCACCAATGTGAGTGGCCACCATCCAATCCGCTGAAACCCTGAATAGAACAAAAAGGCAGAGGCTGGGTGAATTCACTCTCTTGAATTCACTCTCTACCTGAGCTGAGACATCCATCTTCTCCTAACCTTGGACTTCGAGTTCCTTGTTCTCGAGCCTTATGGCTCCAACAGGGACTTAACACTTTTGGTTCTGATTCTTAGGGCTTTGGTCTTGGGCTGAATTTCATCACCTGTTTTCTTGGTTCTCCAACTTGCATATCAAGGGGCTTCTCAGGCTCCATGACAGAATGAGCCACTTCCTATACTAAATCTGTTATACATATCACTGTATATCTGATTGGTTCTTTTCTCTGGAGAACCCTGATTGGTAAAAGTTTTTGTGTGGACATATATTGTTATTTCTCCTAAGTGGGATTGCTGGTAAGTACCAGCCGCCCCCTCAACTGCCTTAAAAAAAGTTCTAAATGTCTCAAATTCTGTTCCTCTTCACAGCCTCTTGCCCAAGGCCACTTCAGTAGTTCACTAATTGATCTCTCTCCCTAAGGATCCAACTCTCTCAAACCCATCTTCCCCATAATTATCAAAGGATATAAAATTTAAAAAATAGGAGTAATTGTGGGACTTCTCTGATGGTCCAGTGGTTGAGAATTTGCCTTCTTATGCAGGGGACTTGGGTTTGATCCTTGGTTGGGGGCTTCCCTGGTGGCTTAGATGGTAAAGAATCCACTTGCAATGCAGGAGGTTGGAGTTTGATCCCTGGGTCAAGAAGATCCTCTGGAGAAGGAAATGGAAGCTTCAGTATTTTTGCCTGGGAAATCCCATGGACAGAGGAGCCTGGCAGGTCACAAAGAGTCCAATATAATTGAGTGACTAACACTAACACTGGGGAGCTAAGATCCTACATGCTTTGGTCAACTAAGCCCATGTGCCACAACTAAAGAAACCTGCACAGCAATGAGAGAAAGCCCTTGTGCTGCAATGAAGACCTTGAGCAGCAAAAAAAAAAAAAAAAAGAGTTGTTGTAAGAAGAATATCAAGGTACATTGCAAACATTTATCCTTTATAAAAGCCTATGAGAAAAAAAACTAAGAGGTAGGGACTATTATGCTCATGACATTTGGAGATGATAAAACTGAGTTCATGAAGCTCATCAGTGGTAGAGGCAGGATTTGTATCTTGACCAACATGACTCCAGGATGCCTAACTCGATGACATACCACCTCCCTAGAACACCTCCATCCAACATGTCTCTACCCTGCTGAAAATCTTACACAGATTCCCACTGGCCTAAAGTAAGAACGTGTCCTATTAGTGTACATGGCTATTTCTCATTTATAAACTATTCGAGCACTTATATTATCAGCTCTTTAGTTATTTCATCCCAAAGTATGCCACACTTTGCATTTCCTGATATACAACAGACTTACTATTTCTTACTCAGTGTCTTTCTTTCCCCAAGCAAAGAACAGAAGTTCCACAGGGTTGGAACCTATGTCTGTTTTATTTGCCTCTAAATTCCCAATGCCTAGGACCCTGGAAGGAACGTAGTAGGCACTAAATAAGTGTTTGTGGGATAGATGAGCTTAATCCTGTATCCTTTATTTCCTGAGAACAATGGTGTTATGATATATATATCTTTGGTATCTTCCTCCACCCTTCTCCAACTGCCAGCTGACATGGTACCAGACGTATAAGCAAATGCCAACCTATTTTAGTCATCTGTGCAACTTTGACACTCTAGCATGCTACAAAGTCTCAACACCCAACACCAGTACTATAAGGGTTTCTTTGTGTCAGTAACGTTCTTTGGAATCTGAGCAACCTGCAGAACTCAAGGCAGCCACAAGGAATAGCTATTTAGGGAACTGGAGAAGATCCATATTGCAACCTGATTTAGAACTTGATATAATTGTTAATGAGAGATGCTGAAGGTTGTATTGGTTTAGAGCCCACACTCTAGAGCAACACTGCCCAACAGAATTTTCTTCAAAGATAGAAATGTTCTATATCTGTACTCTCCAAATGGCAGCCCCTAGCCACATGTGTCTGTTGAGCACTTGAAATGTGGCTAGTGTGACAGAAACTAAACTTTTTACTTAATTTAAATCTAAATACCTGTATATGGCTGGTGACTATCATATTGGACAGTACGGTACCGGAGTCAGATGCATGCATGCTAAGTCGTTTCAGTCGTGTCTGACTCTTTGCAACCCTATGAACTGTAGCCCTCCAGGCTCCTCTGTCCATGGGATTCTCCAGGCAAGAATACTGGCGTGAGTTGACGTGCCCTCCTCCAGGGGATCTTCCTGACGCAGGGATTGAACTCACCTCTCTTACATCTCCTGCATTGGCTGGCAGTTTCTTTACTACTAGCACCACCTGGGAAGCCCATGATCTAGGTTCAAATTCTGGCTCCACTATTTACTGACTATATGACTTTGGCCAATTTACTTAAACTCCTCACGTCCTGGTCTGCTCATTTAAAAAATAGGAAGACTAATAGTAGTGCTAATCTGACAAATCAGATGTGAGCATAAAATGACTAAACATACACTTTGTTCATGGCTCCATCAAGCTAGCACTAGGGTGGCTGGGGAAAGTGATTAACCCACATCCGTAAATGGGTCATCTTGCTCTCTGATTAACAGAGTGCCCTGTCCTCTGAGAACACCCCGTGGTGAACATTCACATGATACAGCAAATTACCACAGACTTCCTGGCTTAAAACAACACATTTATACATTATTATTCTGTAGTCCCGAAATCTCACTGGGCTGAAATCAAAGTGTTAACAGGGCCACATTCCTTCTGCAGGCTCTAGAGGAGAATCCATCCTTGCCTTTTCCAGCTTCTAGAGTTTGCCTACATTTCTTGGCTCATGGCCCTTTCCTTTCTTCAAAGCTACTAGCAAAGCATTTTCAAATCTCCTTCGGTCAGACACTTCTGTCCTCCTTTTATTTTTATGTAAACCCTTGTGTTTACATTAGACCTACCCGGAAAATCCAGGATAATCTCCCTATCTCAAGATCCTGAACTTAATCATATCTGCAAAGTTCTTTTTGCTAAGTTCAGTTCAGTTCAGTCACTCAGTCATGTCTGACTCTTTGTGATTCCATGGACTGCAGCAAACCAGGCCTCCCCATCCATTACCAACTCCTGGAGTTTACCCAAACCCATGTCCGTTGAGTTGGTGATGCCATCCAACCATCTCATCCTCTGTCGTCCCCTTCTCCTCCTGCCCTCAATCTTTCCCAGCATCAGGGTCTTTTCAAATGAGTCTGCTCTTTGCATCAGGTGGCCAAAATATTGGAGCTTCAGCTTCAGCATCAGTCCTTCCAATGAACACTCAGGACTGATCTCCTTTAGGATGGACTGGTTGGATCTCCGTGCAGTCCAGACTCTGAAGAGTCTTCTCCAACACCACAGTTCAAAAGCATCAATTCTTCGGTGCTCAACTTTCTTTGTAGTCCAACTCTCACATCCATACATGACTACTAGAAAAACCATAGTTTTGACTAGATGGACCTTTGTTGGCAAAGTAATGTCTCTGCTTTTTAATATGCTGTCTAGGTTGGTCATAACTTTCCTTCCAAGGAGTAAGCGTCTGTTAATTTCATGGCTGCGGTCACCATCTGCAGTGATTTTGGAGCCCCCCAAAATAAAGTCATGTAAGAGAACATATATTAGGTTTGAGGGTCCTTCTTCTGCCCATTCCTCATGAGGTATGAATATTTTCACATTCAGTGACTATTCTGGAAGATCTATCCATGTACCTCTCCCCCAGACCTTCATGTCACATTTCCTAGCCTTGTTTGTTCTTTCCCAGTCCCTGATCAGCTGTGAGGGCTTATTAATAAGCATAGATCTGGGACTTCCCTGGTGGTCCAGTGGTTAAGACTCTGTGCTTCCAATCCAAAGCCAGCAGGGGGTGGGGGTGGGCTGTGTTCAATCCCTAGCCAGGGAACTGGATCCTGCATGCCACAACTAAGATCTAGCACAGTCAAATAAATAAATAAATATAATGAGTATAAATCTGTACATTACATATGTACTTTACATTGTGTACATTACATATGTACATATTACATCTGTACATTACATATCTGTTCTTTACATATGAAGTAAAGAATAAAGTGCACACCCCAAATCCTGCCCTCTCAGAGGACTTTTCTTTTCCACTGTACTTCAGGGTCACCTGAGTAGGAGGGCAGCAGTTGTCCAATATCAACTGGAATGGCAGACCATGCAGCTGGATCAATGATTCAGGAGCTTGACTCTCCTTATTTGCCTCCTTCAGTAACTGGTCATGGGGAATTCCCATGAGGCTATAAGAATGAGTAGAGGAAGAGAGTGCAGGGTAATAGGAGCAGGTACCATGGGATTCTGGGCTGCCAGCTTGTGGTAGTTTACCTGTACCTTCAGACTGCTCCAGCCTCATTTTATGTATGTAAATATGTTAGTCACTCAGTCATGTCCTACTCTTTGTGACCCCATGGATTGTAGGGCACTAGGCTCCTCTGTCCATGAGATTCTCACGGCAAGAATACTGGAGTGGGTTGCCATTTCCTTCTTCAGGGGATCTGCCCAACCCAGGGATTAAACCTGGGTCTTCTTCATTGCAGGCAGATTGTTTACTGTCTGAGCCACCAGGGAAGCCCATATATATATATATATGCCCATAAAGTAGAAGCAATATGTATATTGCAATATGTATATGTATATATTGCTTCAACTTTGAAAGGCTTCTGTATAGGTTTAGTTTTATAATTTGGAGGATAAGATAATATCTAGTTTATGATAGACAGTTCTCATAGTCAACTGGTATCCCATTTTGTCCAGGGCCCAGAAGCCTCCCAGGCTAGAGGTAAATTTGTCAGTATGGTACTTAACTTATTCTAATCTGCTATAGATTGTAAAAGCAGCAAAAAAAGAACTATAATATTTATAAGACAATTGATTATGAGATGCATTCCAAGTACAGAGATGTAACAATGTGAAACAGACAAACAAATAGAATCATCTAAAATAAGGTATTGCCTGATCCACCCTTCCATTGTATGCATAAGGAAACAGGTCTAGAGAGGTAAGTGACTTTTTCCAAGATCACACAGCTCTTTAGGGGCAGTGCCATAGCCAGACACATCTGACTTTCAGCCCAAAGCCAGTCTCATTATTCATTTATTTATTTATATGAAATAATAAATATAAATTTATTATTCATGATTTGTATGAAAACTAAAACCCCAACTTTGCAAAATAAATGTTTTCAGTTCCCTTATTCTGCTTTATGTCAGGTATACCAGGAAAAATAGAGGCTGGATCTTTAGGGTCTGTAAGCCTCTCTGGTGTCTCAGCATTAAAGAGTCTACAGCCAATGCAGGAGACTTGCAGCAGACCTGGGTTTGATCCCTGTGTTGGGAAGAGTCGGACACAACTTAGGGTCTAAACAACAACAACAAACTTTATGGTCTGTACCCCTCATACCCACCACCTGTTTGCCTTTGGCAAAACCAAATAAAATTATTCTACACCCAGTGCTCCCTTCAACTTTCTGATAATAAGAACCACCTAGTTAGTTTAGTCACTCAGTCATGTCTGACTGTTTGCAACCTCATGGACTGTAGCCCACCAGGTTCCTCTCTCCATGGAATTCTCCAGGCAAAAACACTGGAGTGGGTAGCTACTCCCTTCTCCAGGAAATCTTCCCAACCCAGGGACCGAACTGAGGTCTCCTACATTGCAGGCAGATTCTTTACTGTTTGAGCCACCAGGAAAGCCCAAGAATCACCTAAGGAGTCTTTCAATAATAAAAATTCTTAATTGCAATTGCAAGCCCACTAAGTTGGAATCTTAGACCCTGTGGCCTGGGAAACCATACACTGAACAAGTTTCCTCAAGTGCTTCTTATCAACAAGGAAGTTGGACTATGCCCAGTCCTCTCATTCTAAGGATAAAGATGATGAAGCCCAGAGAAGCTTAATAACTCATTGAAGATGTACGCTTAGTTGCTCAATTGTGCCCGACTCTTTGCAACCCCATGGACTATAGCCAGTCAGGCTTCTCTGTCCATGGGGATTCTCCAAGCAATTATACAGGAGTGGGTTGCCATGCCCTCCTCCAGGGGATCTTCCGAACCCAGGGATCAAACCCAGGTCTCCCTCATTGAACCCAGGTCTCCTGCATTGCGGCGGATTCTTTACCATCTGAGCCATAGCTCTATGTCTGTTCTTGGGGAGGCACAGGCTGCTTCTGGAAGGACCATGAACCAAACATTGGACATAGCTTTTGTCTTAGAGTTTTGTTCAGTTAGCAAAGCAAAAGTTGAAGTTTTCAACCAGCCATGATAAAGATAGTAAGAAGGGCTATATACCCATGAAGTAATTAAACAAAAAATTAGCTTTCACAGGTCTAAAGCATGGTTTCAGAGGGTCAATTAAAATCGATTGAGGTACTATTGGAAACAAAAGTCAACCTCTAGAGAAAGAAAACATCAAGAATTTTAAATTATTTGTACAAATTTTCATGCATCACATCAGAATTCAATAAAATAATAATATATAAGTAAGAAAGATATACAGTTTATCAAATATGGACTGGAAATTAACTTTAATTACCTGATCAAAAGTTAAATGACAAAATAGATAATTTTGACAGAGAACCAAAGCCTTTCTTGGGGGAAGGATCCTGGAGGATTGGCAACCTAAGAGGCAAAAGAGGTTTTATTTTTTCATGGTATGAAAAAACATTTGTGGTGGTTGGGGAAAAGTTTTCCCTCTATAATGAATTAAATTTTCCATTAAAAACCTAGTTCTGGTGCTTCCCTGCTGGCCCAGGTAAAGAATCTGCCTGCCGATGCAGGAGACACGGGTTCAATCCTTGGTCCAGAAAGATCCCACATGCCAGGAAGCAAATAAGCCTGTGTGCCACAGCTGTTGAGCCTGTGCTCTAGAGCCCAGGAACCACAACTTCTGAAGCCTGTGTGCCCTAGAGCTTGTGCTCCACAACAAGAGAAGCCTCCACAATGAGAAGCCTGTGCACTGCAATCAGGGGTAGACCCTGCTCTCTGCAACTAGAAGAAAACCCATGCAACAAGGAAGACCCAGCACAACCAAAATAAGTAAATAAAATTATTTTTTTAAAAAAGAAATAAAGGAATAATAACCTTAATTAAAAAAAAAGCAACAGTTCTAAGTATATCAGATTTGCAAACATGTTGAAACTATACAACAATTTATACCCCGACTTTGGCTATATAAATGGCTATATTTCTCTGACTTTCTTGCCTGGAGAATTCCATGGACAGAGGAGCCTGGCAGGCTACATACAGTTCATGGGGTCACAAAGAGTAGGACATGACTGAGCAACTAACACACACACACACACACACACACACACACACACACCCTGATTTTCCCACTCCCACCTACCTGGAGTCTGCTCTCTGGCTGATAGCCCGCTCTGCTTATTTCACACTCCACCTGTGCAGCCCAGTTAGGCTGAAGGCCAGGCGCATTCGAACAATTCCTTCTCTGCCTGAAGGGCCTTGGTGTTGAGTCATCCTCCCCCTGAGATGCAGTGGGAGCTCCAGAGCCCCAGAGATGGCTGCGCGTGGCTGTCACTCAGCCAAGGCCTTGCTCACAGCACTTACCAGCTATGCTCCCAAGGAACACTCAGCCTTGAGCACATTCAGAGAGCATTCTGTGCTGAAGGGATCACCCTCCATCCTTGCTAGTTTCTAAAAGCCTGGAGGGAAGGATTCGGTATCAGGTGGGGTTGGAAGAATACATTTAAATGTCAAAACCTGAGAGTGTAGAGCAAATGGAACTCTCATAGCTGCACAGGGAGGGCAGATCATTTCAACCACTTTGGAAAACTGGCAGAATCCATTAAAGCTTAACAAACGCACACTTATGATTCAGCAGTGCTACTCTCTAGGTACACTTATGGATATATATATGTTTAACAAAAATATTTACAAGAATACTTAGAGAACTACTCTTATAGTCCAAAATTGGAAACTACCCAGATATTCATCAACAGTCAAATGGGTAAAACAAATTCCATTACATTTGTACAAAAGAACAGTATCAACAATAAGAATGAATTACCAATATGTGCAGCAGCATAGATGGTTCTCACAAATACAATGTTGATCAAAAAATGTCACACATGCATTAGTACAGAATTTTGTGATATCATTTATGTGAAGTTTTTTTTCAGTTTTATTGAGATATAATTGAAATATGCTGTGCAAGTTTAAGGTGTACAATGATATGACTTGATACACTTATTGAATATTATTTATATTGTGAAATGACGGACATAATAAAGTTAGTTAACACAGCCATTGCCTCACATAGTTATAATCCTTTACATGAAGTTTTAATTAAAACTTGGCAACATTGGGAGTTCCCTGGTGGCGTAGTGGTGAGGATTCACGGCTTTCAATGCTGTGGTGCAGGTTCAATTCCTGATCGAGAAACAGATCCCACAGACTGAGCAGTGTGGTGAAAAAAATCCTCCAAGACAAAAAATAGGCAATATTAATCTCTGGTGTGATAAGTTAGGATAGTGAGTGAGAAGTGACCAGGAGGAGAGTGAGGCGGAGTTCTACGGAACTGGTAATATTAGGATCCATCTGAGGAGATGGGTAGCTTTTAAAAATTTAATTTATAAATTAAATTACATTTTTCTGCATGTATGTTTACTTCAGTGTAAAGGTTACTTAAAAAAAAAGTCCCCATAGAGTAGTGGTTCTCCATTTTATCAAACCCAAATACCCCTCCTTTATAACAAATGTTTTGTGACATCCTCTGTCCTCTCCTGAAATGAAAGGTGTAGAGAATTGTACATACTGCTTGTATAATTAAATTTTTTTCTTTTTAAAATAAAATTTTAATTTCATAATTAAAAATAAATTAACATAGTACCTTCAGTTCAGATCAGTTCAGTCGCTCAGTTGTGTCCGACTCTTTGCGACCCCATGAATCACACCACGCCAGGCCTCCCTGTCCATCACCAACTCCCGGAGTCTACTCAAACCCATGTCCCTCAAGTCGGTGATGCCATCCAACCATCTCATCCTCTGTCGTCCCCTTCTCCTCCTGCCCCCAATCCCTCCCAGCATCAGGGTCTTTTCCAATGAGTCAACTCTTTGCATGAAATGGCCAAAGTATTGGAGTTTCAGCTTCAGCATCAGTCCTTCCAAAGAACACCGAGGGCTGATCTCCTTTAGGATAGACTGGTTGGATCTCCTTACAGTCCAAAGGACTCTCAAGAGTCTTCTCCAACACCATAGTTCAAAAGCATCAATTCTTTGGCACTCAGCTTTCTTCACAGTTCAACTGTCACATCCATACATGACTACTGGAAAAACCATAGCCTTGACCAGATGGACCTTTGTTGGCAAAGTAATGTCTCTGCTTTTTATTATGCTATCTAGGTTGGTCATAACTTTCCTTCCAAGGAGTAAGCATCTTTTAATTTCTGGCTGCAATCACCATCTGCAGTGATTTTGGAGCCCCAAAAAATAAAGTCTACACTGTTTCCACTGTCTCCCCATCTATTTCCCATGAAGTGATGGGACCAGATGCCATGATCTTAGTTTTCTGAATGTTGAGCTTTAAGCCAACTTTTTCACTCTCCTCTTTCACTTTCATCAAGAAGCTTTTTAGTTCCTCTTCACTTTCTGCCATAAGGGTGGTGTCATCTGCGTATCGGAGGTTATTGATATTTCTCCCGGCAATCTTGATTCCATCTTGTGCTTCTTCCAGCCCAGCCTTTCTCATGATATACTCTGCATATAAGTTAAATAAGTACCTTAGTAGGGATATAAAAAAAAGAAGACGGAAAAACTTTATGATAAGATAATGTGTATTTCAGTGTGTTGATATTCGGTCAGGACTGCTCTGGAAGACACTGAGTATACAACAGGTGCTTGCACCTCGAGTGAAAACCTCATGAGTGCAATATTTGCAGTGCCAATGGCATCAGGTAATATATTAGCTAATTCCTAGGACGCTGGTGATGGAGTTTTCTGAAACGGAAAACAATCTGTGTTAACATTTTAAACAGAACACATCCCAATCTTTCTTCCATGTTTTATATCTCAAAGCCAACTTAGATTCTAGGCTTATAAACACACTTTGCATGTACAGGAATATCCAATTTGATACTGAGATAATCCATTGCCCTATAGAACTTTCTTGTGTATAGCAAGATATTTAATATCTGTGCCCCCTGACCATTAAACGCCAGGGGTGTCACTGCAACAACCACAGACTTCTAATATTCCCCCAGGACAGGGTCACTTTGGTGGAGAACCATCTGTGTAGAGGGCAACTTCTAGACCATAAGCCATTAATGTTCTTATTCATGAAGCCCTCAAAGATCTACCAGAATCAAAGTTATCTGATGGGTATAATAATTTAAATAAACTCTCTTAGGTCTTTAAAGCTTCTCCACTCATTGCACTGCTGATCCATCTCAAATTAGGCTCCCTAGGGTCCTTGCTTAATGACAACTTGAGTGTTGATGCCTGAGGTTAAGCACCAATAAGGAGATGAGTAATGAGTAATGTTCCTAAGGGCTTCCCAGGTGGCCCAGTGGTAAAGAATCCACCTGCCAATGCAGGAGGTGCGGGTTCAATCACTAGGTGGGGAAGATCCCCTGGAGGAAGGCATGGTAACCCACTCCAGCATTCTTGCCTGGAGAAGTCCATGGACAGAAGACACTGGCTACATCCATGGGGTCAAGAAGAGTCGGACATGACTGAGCAAGCACACAGAAAGTTTAACATTCCTAAACAACCAAGTGAAAATTAGGTCGGAAAATTTCAAGCTATATCCCTACCTCTGCCCAAGAGCCTCAATCGCTTTATAACTGAAAACCCCTCAGACATTCCAAAGCAAAAGGTCTTCTTGATTTGTCAGCCTGTATGAGCAAGAGTTGCATGAATCCGTGTTGGACATTCTTGTCCACTAAATCCCGAAACCTTACACTTCATCTTCTGTCATGGAGCATAGCAAATATTTGAGTGATTATTATATGCCATGCTATATACCTTGTGCTAAGCACTTCACAGGTATCATCTCATTATATTCTCACAACAACCCTATGAGGTAATCACTATTATTATTCCTAGGTTTTGATGGGAAGAAAACTGAGGCATAGAGCAGTTGAGGAACATTCTTAGGGTCATATAGTTAATCAACTTAAAAGCTAGGATTTGAACACATACATCTGATCCTAAAGCTAGAGCTCTTAACTTTCCTGGTATTCTCCCCTTAAAGGGGGAGAATACACTTTTGCCAAGAATACCCTGGGCATCTAGAAATGGTACAGACTTCCACTGGCTAAATGCCTTTTGGAATTCAGCTTGCCTGGGGAGGAGTCTGGTGACTTCCTCCTTTATCAATGAAATTATTCCATTCAGCTTCAAACAACAGAGAGCTGACAGATGAGTGTGAACAATAAGGACATTTATTCCTTACTGAACATGAAGTCCCAGAGCTGACTAAATGGCTCAGTAAAATCTTCAAGCACCCTTGGCCTCACCATCATCAGGGTATTAGCTTTTCTTCCTCATGCATCTTATCTCCTGGTTACAAGATGGCTGCTGCTGTTCCAACCACACTAGAGAAAGGAAGGGGCAGAATAAAAAGGATATTTTTTAAAATTAAATTATTTTTTTCCTGTTTCTTTTTTATTATTTTAAAAATTTATTTATTTTTAAATTGAAGGATAATTGCTTTACAGAATTGTGTTGGTTTCTGTCAAACATCAGCATGAATCAGCCATTGGTATACGTATGTCCCCTCTCTCTTGAACTTTCTTCCCATCTTCCTTCTCATCCCACCCCTCTAGGTTGTTATAGAGCCCCAGTTTGAGTTCCCTGAGTCACACAATGAATTCCCATTGGCTATCTATTTTACATATGGTAAGGTAAGTTTCCATATTACTCTCTCCCATACATCCGACCGTCTCCTTCCTCCACTCCCACTGTGTTCATAAGTCTCTTCTCTGTGTCTCCATTGTTGTCCTGCAGATAATTGCATCAGTACCATTTTCCTAGATGTATTAGTATATGATACTTCTTTTTCTCTTTCTGGCTTACTTCGATCTGTATAATAGGCTGTAGGTTCATCCACCTCGTTAGAACTGACCCAAATGTGTTCCTTTTAATGGCTGAGTAATATTCCATTGTATATATGAACCACAGCTTCTTTAACCACTCGTCTGTCAATTACCATCTAGGTTTCTTCCATGTTCTAGGTATTGTAAGTAGTGCTGCAATGAACATTGGGGTACATGTGTCTTTTTCAGTTTTTGTTTCCTCAGGGTATATGTCTAGTAGTGAGATTCCTGGGTCATATGGTGGTTTTATTCCTAGCTTTTTTTTTTTTTAAGGAATCACCATCCTGATTTTAAGGAATCACACCATACATAGTGGCTGTATCAATTTACATTCCCACCAACAGTGCAAGACGGTTCCCTTTTCTCCACACCCTCTCCAGCATTTATTAGGGTTTTTTTTTGATGATGGCCATTCTGACTGGTGTGAGGTGATATCTCAGTGTGTAGTTTTGATCTGCATTTCTCTAATAATGAGCGATGTTGAGCATCTTTTTATGTGCTTGTTAGCAGCGATGACCAGGTATGGCCCTGATGCTCTAGCACCATCCATTTTCAGGGCTAGTTGATTTGACAGGTGAATTGTTACACTCTCCTCAGCAGATTCCGACTTCCATGGCTAATGTCCTTCTAAAAACAATTTTTTATGGCTTTTAATCCCAACTTTCTTTTGATTCTCATTGGCTGATTGACATGCCCACTCTTAAACCCATTATTGGAAAAGGGGGATGGTATTATAATAATCACCTTAGATGAATCATTGTTTATCCACTAGAATTCTGTTACCAGAGGTTTCCACTCATTAAAAATAAGGCTTCTGTTAGGAAAGAAAGGGAATTGCTATAGTCATCTAGGGCTACCATAAGAAAATTCCACAGTCTGGGTGACTTAAACAACAGAAAATTGGAGGCTGAAAAGGCCAATATCACAGCCCAGCAGGGTTCAATTTGCTTTCTGTTTGGACATTGCTACCATCTTCTGTGTGCTCATACAGCCTTCCCTGAGGTGTGTGCTGGGAGAAAGAGAGAGACTCTTCTTATAAGGGCACTAATCCCATCATGAGGGTCCCACCCTTCTGAACTCACCTAACCCTAATTACTGAAAGACCTCAACTCCAAATACCATCACATTTGGGGATTAGAGCTCTGACATAGGAATTTTCAAGGGACACATCTATTCAGCCCCTAACAGCTGCCAAGTAGGTAGTAAACAACATCTGCCATTCCTTCTCTGTGAGATAATTAGGTGGTCCCAGCTTGGGTAGCAGACTAGGGATAACACTGGTTGCAGGGGACACCAAAGTTGTGACTATGGCGGGTAATAGTTGCTCAGCTGTGTCTGACCCCATGGACTGTAGCTCCTAGGTTCATTGGGTTTTCCAGGCAAGAATACTAGGGTGGGTTGCCATTCCCTGCTCCAGGGGATTTTCCCAACCCAGGGATCAAACCCAGGTCTTCCACATTGTAGGCAGACTGTTTACCATCTGAGCCACTAGGAAAGTCCTCTTCCCTTGTGGCTCAGCTGGTAAAGAATCCGCCTGCAATGCAGGAGACCTGGATTTGATCCCTGGATTGGGTATATCCCCTGGAGAAGGGAAAGGCTACCCATTCCAGTATTCTGGCCTGGAAAATTCCGTGGGCTGTGTAGTCCATGGGGTCGCAAAGAGCTGGACACGACTGAGCAACTTTCACTTTCACTTTCAGTGATTAGGTTATTCTCAGTAAAAGTGAAATCATGTGTATTTAGCCCTAACACATTCTCACACTTTCTCCCTCACAGACATCTAGAGCCTCAAACAACTCTGTGCACAGAGGGTGTCATCTTAGCCATCAAGGTGTGGGTTGAGTGTGGGTGGGGCATCACTTCTGTAAGGACAAGATCTGTTTATTGCAAAGAGTTCAGAATGTATGGAGATGTACATAGTCTGCTGTGATTGTGGTTTTCATTCTGTCTGCCCTCTGATGGATTAGGATAAGAGGCTTGTGGAAGGTTCCTGATGGGAGGGACTGGCTGTGGGATAAACTGGGTCTTGCTCTGGTTTGTGGGGCCATACACTGTAAATCTTTAATCCAATTTTCTGCTGATGGGTGGGCCTGTGTTCTCTTCCTGCAGTTTGGCTTGAGGCCAAACTATGGTAAGGGTAGGCATAATGTTCCCTTGGTATCTCTAATTTTCTTGAAGAGATCTCTAGTCTTTCCCATTCTATTGTTTTCTTCTAATTCTTTGCACTGAGAAAGGCTTTCTTATCTCTCCTTGCTATTCTTTGGAACTCTGCCTTCAAATGGGTGTATCTTTCCTTTTCTCCTTTGCTTTTCACTTCTCTTCTTTTCACAGCTATTTGTAAGGCCTCCTCAGACAGCCATTTTGCTATTTTGCATTTCTTTTTCTTGGGGATGGTCTTAATCCCTGTTTCCTGTTCAATGCCATGAACCTCTGTCCACAGTTCATCAGGCACTCTGTCTATCAGATGTAGTCCCTCAAATCTATTTCTCACTTCCACTGTATAATTGTAAGGGATTTGATTTAGGTCATACCTGAATGGTCTAGTGGTTTTCCCTACTTTCTTCAATTTCAGTCTGAATTTGACAATAAGGAGTTCATGATCTGAGCCACAGTCAGCTCCCAGTCTTGTTTTTGCTGACTGTGTAGAGCTTCTCAATCTTTGGCTGCAAAGAATATAATCAATCTGATTTCAGTGTTGGCCATCTGGTGATGTCCATGTGCAGAGTCTTCTCTTGTGTTGTTGGAAGAGGCTGTTTGCTATGACCTGTACATTCTCTTGGCAAAACTCCATTAGCCTTTGCCCTGCTTCGTTCCAAGGCCAAGTTTGCCTGTTACTCCAGGTATTTCTTGACTTCCTACTTTTGCATGCCAGACCCATATAATGAAAAGAACATCTTTTTTGGGTGTTAGTTCTAAAAGGTCTTGTAGGTCTTCATAGAACCATTCAACTTCAACTTCGTCAGCATTACTGGGTGGGGCATAAACTTGGATTGAATGGTTTGCCTTGGAAACAAACAGAGATCATTCTGTTGTTTTTGAGATTGCTTCCAAGTACTGCATTTCGAACTCTTTTGTTGACTATGATGGCTACTCCATTTCTTCTAAGGGATTCTTGCCCACACGTAGTAGATATAATGGTAATCTGAGTTTAATTCACCCATTCCAGTCCATTTTAGTTCTGATTCCGAAAATGTCAACATTCACTCTTGCCATCTCCTGTTTGACCACTATCAATTTGCCTTGATTCATGGACCTAACATTCCAGGTTCCTTTGCAATATTGCTATTTACAGCATTGGACCTTGCTCCTATCACCAATCATACCCACAACTGGGTGTTGCTTTTGCTTTGGCTTCATCTCTTCATTCTTTCTGGAGTTATTTCTCCACTGATCTCCAGTAGCATATTGGGCACTACCGACCTGGGGAGTTCATCTTTCCGTGTCCTATCTTTTTGCCTTTTCTAGACCATTCCTTGGTCTAGACAAGGAGTGGGAAATGGAGGCAGAATCCAGAGACTTGGAGGGTGGGGCCTCCCTGTGGGCCGTGGGCTTGAGAAGCAGAGCAGATATAGGCCTGTGGCAGCCATGGAGGGATTCCACATCCCTTCTCTTGTGGCTCAGGTTTTATCACTGCCTCTCCTTTCTTGATCAGGGCCAGCTCAGTTTGCTGGGAAACCCTCCTAGGCCACAGCGGAGCACAAACAGGCATGGGTTCATGCATATCTTCTCCCAGTAAACCAGCTTAACTAGCAGGCACAAAGGCTGAGGAGCCAGCTTAGAGGTTTAGCAGTATGGAAATCCAGTGTTCCTGGGGGAATTCTCAGAAAAAGAGTGCAGTCACAGCTCTGAAGTCCAGGGGCTGAAATTTGGCACCACTGGTGACCTCAACAGGGGATAGAGCAATGGAAACAGAGACCTTGTGTTTTATGTTTTAATGAAAAACAACTGTTTAGCACAGGGAACTCTACTCAGTACTCTGTAATGACATATATGGGGCTAGAATCTTAAAAAAGAGATTGTATGTTTATGTGTAACTGACTCACATTGCTATACGGCAGAGACTAACACAGCATTGTAACTCAACTATACTCCAATAAAAATTAATTAAAAAAACCCCCAACTATGACTATTGTGTCAGACCTGAAATAAGCACTTTACATGTGCAATCTTATTCAATCCTCAATTGCTATCATTCATTTTACAGATAAGAAACCAGGCTCAGAAAATTTAAGGCCCTTGCCCCAGGTCACCCAGCTATTTAAAGAGGCAGATCTGGGTTTTAAATGTTGCCAATATGGCTCCAGTCAGTCCTGAAGAAAATCAATCCTAAATATTCATTGGAAGGACTGATGCTGAAGCTGAAGTTCCAGTACTTTGGCTACCTGATGCGAAGAGCCGACTCATTGGAAAAGACCCTGATGCTGGGAAAGATTGAGGGCAGAAGAAGAGGGCAGCAGAAGATGAGATGATTGGATGCCATCACCAACTCAGTGGACGTAAATTTGAGCAAATTCTGGGAGGCAGTGAAGAACAGCCACGGGGTCACAAAGAATTGGACACAGAAATACATTCTACACCTCATATTGCCTCTTACATAAGCCAGGCAGTTAAATATAGACCTGAAGCCAACTCTTTGAGCAAGGGCAGCAATGAAAATGCATTAGTAGTCAAGGAGACACGCACACAGGTACATTTCAAGGAGGAGAACCAGAGAGCCAAATGGGATGGTGAGCAGGAGAGAGTGTGAGAAAGTCAGGGTGTGACTGTGTCGAGGTAAACGTTGTACACTCTGCACCTCTCTTTTGGAGGGCTCCCCAGTTCGGTTTTCAAAGGTACTGTAACAGGAGGGAAAGGGGCAGGGCACAACTTTTGAAAGAATGACTTAGCCCCAGGACACAACATGAAATGGTTGAAATCAAATGGGACCAAGAGAGCAGACGAGACTAGACCTTGATCCTCAATCAGCAAGTGAAATGACTCACCCAGAGGTACCATGAAGATTCCAAGGCCTGTTAAGAGACCAAGGAGTGGGTGGTGACCGAATCCTGGAAATCTCTGCCCCTTCCCCAAAAGAGTTAGAATCATCCTTCCACTCATTAGCATATGACATTACCCAGCCTATAAAAACCAACCACAAGTTTCGCTGCGCATTCGCCCTCTGCAATGGCCCACACTCTATCTGTGCTGTGTGCTTCTCTCTGTATGCAAATAAATGCACTTATTACCTCTCACTTTGTCTCTCACTGAATTCTTTCTGTGATGAAACATCAAGAACCTGAGCTTCATTAGGTCCTGAAACCAGGTACTGTGGGTTTTGGCTGTGTTTGAGTCCCAGCCACGTGGGTTCAAGTCCCAAGCAGGGTTTTGACTGGGTTTGGGTCCCAGCACATGGGTTTGAGTCTCAATCTGAGGTAAACGGTTTCGGCACCATGTTTTGACACCAGGTTGATAAAGAGAATCTTGAGTTCCTTCAGAATTCCACAATGGAGATTGTCCAGAAACTCCTGCTTCTTTCAACTGTTTTTCGTACACATCAAATTTCTTCAACACTTGCCTCTTATCTTGGACTATGGTTCTTGCTTGCCTGTAGGACTGTGTACATATTCCTTACCCTGGCCTCCAAAACCTCACATAACTCAACAACCCCGAGTCTCAGCTGCAGTCTGTCCCATCTCCCCGCCAAGACCCATTTAACAGATACATATTCTAGATGTTTCCACTTTGTTATCCTTTCCCCTTGTCTTTAACCATTTAAATGTCAGCAATCCTTCATGGTCTAGCTCACATTCTATCACCTCCACTTAGTCTTCTGTATTAGGGCTCCAGAGAGCCAGAACCAAAATAAAAAAACAGAATACATGTATATAATATGTGAGTCACTCAGTCATGTCTGACTCTTTGCGACCCCATGGACTGTAGCCTGCCAGGCTCCTCTGTCCATGGAATTCTCCATGCCAGAACACTGGGGTGGGTAGCCATTTCCTCCTCCAGGGGATCTTCCCTTCTCCAGGGGATCTTCCCAACCCAGGGATTGAACACAGGTCTCCTGCATTGCAGGCAGATTCTTCACTGTCTGAGCCACAAGGGAAGCCCAAGAATACTGGAGTGGGTAGCCTATCCCATCTCCAGCAGGTCTTCCCTACCCAGGAATCGGACCAGGGTCTCCTTCATTGCAGGTGGATTCTTTACCAGCTGAGCTACCAGGGAAGCCCATATAATAGGTATACATTATATATTAATATACTATATGTTATATATGTATGAGGAATTGACTTACGCAGTTGGGAAGGTAAGAAGCCCCAAGACCTGTAGTCAAGCTTGGGGCCCAGAAGAGCTGACATGTAGCTCCTGGCCAGGTCCAAAGGCTTGAGAACCAGGAAAGCTGATGGTGTAAGTTCTAGTCCAACAGTTGGCAAGTTTAAGATCCAGGAGGGGCCAGTGTTTCATTCTGGGTACAAAAGTTGGAAAGACTAATGACCCAGCAAGCCATCAGGCAAGAGGAGTACCCTTTCACTCCAGAGTGGGCCAATCTTTTTGTTCTTTTCAAGACTGATAGGATGAGCCCCATCCACATTATGGAGGGCAATCTACTTTACTCAGTCCATAGATTGAATCGTTAATCTCATCCAAAAACACCATTGCAGACAGACCCAGAACAATTTTTTTAAATATTTATTTTTATTTTTAAAAATTTATTTGGCTGCTCCGGGTTTTAGTTGCAGTACTCAGGATCTTCCTTCTTTATTGCGGCATGTGAGATTTTTAGTTGTGGCACATGAGCTCTTAGTTGTGGCAAGTGGGATCTAGTTCCCTGACCAGGAATGGAATCTAGGCCCCTTGCATTGAGATTGTGGAGTCTTGGCCATTGGACCACCAGGGAAGTCCACAGAAAAAGTTTTGACCAAATATCTGGGCACCCAATGGCCCAGTCAAGTTGACCCATACATTAACCAACACATTTAAAATTTTTTCTTCATTTTAAAATTTGAACTATGTCCTTCAAGCCCCAAATTGTTACCTGGGATTACTTTTGAGGGATGGGATTCCAGGATGGGAAGGGAGACCTTCCATTTTTACTCTTTACTATTGAGAAAGAAGTTTAGGGCAGTAGTTAAGACTCTGCCTTCCAATGTAGAGGGCATGAGTTCAATCCCTGGTTGAGGAACTAAGATCCCACACACTGAGGGGTGTGGCAAAAAAAAAAAAGAGGTTTAAAAGCGGTAAACTTTGAGTAAATTGTACTTTCTTTTTGGTTCTTTTCTATTGTTACCTTCTGTTTGTGTATAGCCAGCCCTCTGTAGCTGCAAGTTGCAAGTCCACAGATTTGATTAACTATGGATAGAAGATATTCAGATAGTTCCATATCAGAAAACAATCTGATAAAAAACTGATCCACAGAACCATTTTATTAAACATTTGATCTAATATGAGAAAAAAGAGTCCCAAAGCAAAACTTCAATTTGCTGCACATACGCAGCTATTTACATAGCATTTACATTGTATTCATCATTATAAGTTAATTGGTATTATAAGTAATCTAGAGATGACTTAAAATTTAAAGGGATCAATCCCTGGGTCAGGAAGATCCCCTGGAGGAGGGCATGGCAACCTACTACAGTATTTTTGCCTAGAGAATCAAGTGGACAGAGGAGCCCGGTGGGATACAGTCCAAAGGATCACAAAGAGTCGGACATGACTGAAGCAATTTAGCATGCACTAACATGCATAAGTTATGTGCAAGTACTACACCATTTTGTATAGGAGACTTGAGCACTGGAGGATTTTGGTAACTTCAGGGGTCTTAGAACTGGGTCCCTGACAGATACTGAGGGATGCCTGTATTAAAAAAAAATCTAATTCCAACTACCAGTTATAGAGACTACAGAGGACAGAGGAAGATATTTATAACCATATGATGCAAAATCTATGACTATTGGAAACTATTCAGGATAAACAACCTTGTTACTTCAACAGATAAATAGCAAGTGTAATAAAAAGAAGTGGAGGGAAAACCTATGATTAAAAGAGATTTAAAAAAAGCAACCATTTGCAATGTGTGGGTATTATTTAGATTCCACTAAAAAAGAAAAACTCCACAAAACGAAAAAAGAAAAACTCCACAAAACGAAAAAAGAAAAATTCGTAGCATTTAGGAGACAAGTGAAAATTTAAACACTGACAGGACATTTGACACTATAAAGGATTTTTTTTCAAATGTGATAATTGTATTGTGGTTATGTTTTAAAAAATATGTCTTTTGGGAATTCCTCAGTGGTCCAGTGGTTAGCACTTGGGTGCTTTCACTGTTAGGGCCAGGGTTCAATCCCTGATTGGGGAGCTAAGATTCTATAAGCCACATGGCTCTGCCACACACAAAAAATAGCCATCTTTTAAAGAAATGTACTCAAACATTTATGAATAAAATAATATCAAGCCTGAGATTTGCTTCAAAATAATTTACGGGGAGAGGAAGTATACCAAAGTGTGGATGGGGCAGGATTGGTGGATTTCGGATAGGTGATAAGCACATTGAAGGCTTGCTATATACTATTTGGTCTACTTTTGTGTAAGTTAGAAATTCTCTGTAAATAAAAAGATTTTTTAAATTATGATGTGACCAGCACAATTTAATTATAGTGATTATTTCTACCCCAGCAACTGTGAAAGATTTATTTTAAGAACTTAGAGGTTCACTCAAAAGATAGTTGAAAATTTCAAATGCTAAGAAATTTTCATCACCCTTTTCCTCCTCCCACACAACATAATTGACATCCTGGCCACAGAACTTTTGCAAACCCACACATAATTCAAAGTAAATTGTCAGTTCACTCCTGGTTTCTGGCTGTAACTCAAGCCTGATTTGGCCTTATTCCTTCAGGTTCAGAGTTGAAGCCTCAACTGAGACTCACTCCTACTTAGGGGCCAGACATCAAGCTTAAGCAAAATATGGAAGTGGGTATGCTATTTTACCCACCCAGGAAGCAGCATGCCAAGCTTCCCTGTCCCTCTTCCCTGTCCACCAACTCCCAGAATTTACTCAAACTCATGTCCATTGAGTCAGTGATGCCATCCAACCATCTCATCCTCTGTCGTCCCCTTCTCCTCCTGCCTCAATCTTTCCCAGCATCAGGCTCTCTTCCAATGAGTCAGTTCTTCACATCAGGTGGCCAAAGCATTGGAGCAGTCCTTCCAATGAATATTCAGGACTCATTTTCTTTAAGATTGACTGATTTGATTTTCTTCCCATCCAAGGGATTCTCAAGAGTCTTCTCCAACCACAATTAAAAATCATCAATTCTTCGGTGCTTAACTTTCTTTATAGTCCAACCATTTTTCAAAGATAAGTGAAAATGTTAGTCATTCAGTTGTGTTCGACTCTTTGAGACCCCATAGATTGTAGCCCACCAGGCTCCTCAGTTCATGGAATGCTCTAAGCCAGAATAGCGGAGTAGGTAGTCATTCCCTTCTCCATATTCCTCAAGGTATCTTCCAAATTGTGGATTCCAGACATATTGGACTCCATCCTCAGATCCTTTCTCTCACTATACTTTCTTGAAGTTATACTTGATAACTTCAAGCTCATCCAGTTCATACCTGCAGCTCTGGCCTTTCTCCTGACTTGCACAGCCAATGTTCAGGACATTCTCATATAAATGATGGGGGATAGGGTGAATCTTGAATTACCATGTATAAAATAGACCTCAGGATGCTTCCTCAAGACTTAAACCCACTTCACTCTGCCCAGCTCAGGAGGTTGTCCTTGATTCTTCTTTCTTCCATCTCCGCATTCAAATACTTACTGAGTCCTGTTGATTATTTGTTGATGTTTAGTTGCTAAGCCATGTCTGACTCTTTGAGATCTCATGGACTATAGCCTGCCAGGCTCCACTGTCTATGGCATTTGACAGGCAAGACTACTGGAGTGGATTGCCATTTCCTTCTCCAGGGGATCTTCGAGATCCAAGGATTGAACCCATGTCTCCTGCATTGGCAGGTGAAATCTTTAACACTGAGTCACCAGGGAAGCCCCTTGTTGAATCTACCTTCAAACTATTCCCTAAATATTATATCTCACCACCCCTACCACTACCACTCAGTCCTAACCATTCTCTCTCCTCGAGCTACTACAGTAACCTTCTACCTGGTCTTGCTGCCCCTACCTTGTCTTTTGTATTAGAAAGGATTAAGTTTTAAAGTTATCAATCCATTCCCAAGTCAGTCCCCTGCTCAACTCTGTCTAGGGGCATCCTTGTCCACTTATGTAAAATTCAAATTCCTCAAATGGATGACAGGCCACTCTCAAGACCTGGCCCTGCCCACCCCCAGTTTCCCACCCTTCTTGACTCATTGTCCTCTAGCCATCGGCCTTCAGAATAGCCTTTGAATGTTTGCTCCAGTCTCAGGATCTTTATATTGGTCCTCCCTACTTTAGATTGTCCTTCCTTAAAACGTCTAAGGGCTTTTTTCCTCCCTTGATGTAGGTATCGACTTAAATTTTAGGTTCTCGGAGATGCCTTCTCTCTGCCTTGTGTAAAGAGCCCTATGTCCTCTCACCATTTACCCTGCTTTTTAGCACTTCTCATAGCATTATCACTACTTACAATTATACACTCAAGTGTTTTTATTTTCTGTTTCCTTCCTCTCCTCCTCCTAGGAATGTATAAGCTTCATGAGGACGAGCATTTTGTCTCTTTCACCTTTGTGTCACTAGTGCTTAGCACTGTAGTATTTGCTAAATGAATGAATCTTCCAATCTGATACCTGCCTATCTTCTCTAGAGAGTAATGAAAGTGAAAATACTGTTTACCATCCACTTGTCATACTGAGCATCCCAGAGCACAGGCGCAAGCTCTGGAGCTCATGTGAATTTCCATGTGGGCCCTCATGGATTCCTTTCTCTCGGGAACCTGGTGCCTGGTGCCCTGGGTCTGACAGCTGGCCTCTAGGATTACAACCCACACTTAGAGAGTGCTGACTTTACCTTGGGCTTTCCTGGTGGCACTAATGGTAAAGAACCTGCCTGCCAATGCAGGAGATGTGGTTTCGATCCCCGAGTTGGGAAGATCTGGAGGAGGGTATGGCAACCCACTCCAGTATCCTTGCCTGGAGAATCTCCTGGACAGAGGAGCCTGGTGGCCTATAGTCCGTGGGATCACAGAGTCAGACACGACTTAAGCGACTTAGCGTGATTTTATCTTAGATCCTGCTTGCTGGTATTCTAACAGGAAAGCAGCTCACCCACCAAGAGCCAGTACATCTCTGAGGGGAGTCTCAAAGGAAAGGATCTTTAGAGAATTCCCTGATGGTCCAGTGGTTAAAAGTCTGTGCTTTCACTGCTGTGGGCCTAGGTCAGGGAACCGAGATTCCCATGCGCTGTACGCAGCCAAAAAAAAACCCAAAACGTGTTTTTCAAATGATCTTTAGGCCCAGCTGTCTTGTGTCTGTTTCCTGGGGAGAAGAGGCTTGTACTAAAAGGAAAAATTAGTCAAGCTTAAGAGCTGTAGGTAAGAGCACAGGGTGGTTCTGCTTTATGGTCTCACAGAGTTTTACCCAGGTGGGAAGACAGTATTTCATGTCATCAGCAACTGGTAGGAGCTATATACCTTGCCTCCCCAGAGGTGTGGGAGCTCTTATAGGGGATGGTGGGGGCCCCTGGCACCTGGGGAGAGTAGAGACCTGGGCACAAGAATCACAGCGCCTGTCTGGTGAGGAGTGACTGTTGGAATGACAGGGCAGCTGCATGGCCAACACTGAGGCTGGGGTCGGTGCCAGTGAAGGAGCTGGATTAGTCGGGTTTCACTGCAATGATTCTGTGTAAACAGAGAAACGAACCCGGGTTTCAGTGGTTTACCGCAATATCAGCCCCATGCTCACATTTCTCACTCTGGGGTCTTCAGCTCAGCTGGGGTGGTACTGCTTCAGACTGGCTTCATGACTCTCTTATCGGTGACACAGGTTCAAGAAGTCAAACCGTAAGTCAAATCATTATACCGTACACCTGAAACATACACAGGGCTGTATATTGATTATATCTCAGTGAAACTGGAAGGGGAAAAAAAAAATGAAGAACCCAAACCATGCAAGCACAGTTACAACCTCTGCTTAGGCGATATTCATTAATATTCCCTTGACAAATCACGGAGTCCAGGCCCAGATCCGTGAGGCCTGAAAATGTACTGCAATACTAGGAAGTCACAAGGCAAAGGCTGTGACTGTTTCATTCTACTGCGGGGAGGGAGTGGAGGGGCAGGAGGCCAGTCTCCCGCAGGGCCCATCCAGGCTGTTTGGAGGAACAAGTGAGTTACCATGGAGACACCTTGAGGGAGCAGAGTGATATCTCAGTGGTAAGGGCACACAGCGGAAGACTGCTTCTTTGTTACTGTTCCTTTGATTCATATTCCTTGATTTTTACCCCTGGGCTAAACATGAGACTGCGGAAGCTCAAATTACGGGACCATGAACTTCTATCTCTTGCAGGAAGCAACAGGGCTGAGGAACACGCAGAGCTGGCAACTTGTGAGATAAAGGGCTATACACCTGTGCAGTCCAATGTGGGAACCAAGCCTGGTGTGGGAAAAGAAGCACTTGGACCTTCTTCAGGTTTGCTTAAAATTATAGGTGAGACCTTCCTTGTTCTGCATTTGTGAGCTTGGTTCTGCAGTGTCTCCTTGTTCTAAGAGTTACCGTAACACTCAGTGTAGCTGACGTTGCATGGGGATCAAGGTCCTGCATAACTGATGTTTCCACAGAATGGAAACTTGCCCTTTCAAGTGCCAAAACAGTGTTTATTTTTTTACCACTTTAAAGAATAGAAATTGTTCTAAAACATATAGTTTGCTACCTGTCTTAAAAAATCAAAGGGTCTGAACTTAATTTGATCCTTCCTTAAAGATTCGGAGTATTTATCTTTATCATTGTGCAACACAGCACAGCTTCTCCTTCTCTGCTTATCTATATTCTTCTTTGTATTCAGCTCTCACTTCCTTTTGGATCATTTGATTCATTTGAGTCCTCAATTTATTTCCTTGCTTAAATCGATGGTAGACAAGAAACCCAGTTATCCAGCTCTATTAGAAACATATGTTAAGACCCATGCATGCAAGGAAAAACAGTATTTGAAAAAAGATAGCATTTTAAAAAATTTATTTATTTGGCTGCTCTGGGTCTTATTTGCAGCATGTGGTGTCTTTGGTTGGGGCATGCAAACCCTTAGTTGTGGGCATGTGGGATTTAGTTCCCTGACCAGGGATTGAACCCAGGGCCCCTGCATTGGGAGCACAGAGTCTTAGCCACTGGACCATCAGGGAAGTCTTAAGATGGCATTTTAAATCCGTAAGGAATAAATGGAAAGTTAGCCATGCATTTGGGAAAAAAAATAAAATGACCTCCCTAACTCTGCGGACAGAAAAAAGAACAAAAGAATGTCACTCATTCAACAGTCATGCAATAGTTAAGTTGTCACCCACTTTAGCAGTGCTCTGGCAGTACATCCTGAAAGGTATTCAGGGTGAAAAAATAGGATGAGGCAATCTGTGCTTTAGATAAATGGGCCCCTATACTGATAGACACATACATCAGGAAGAATTTTAATGACCCAGACTCTTGACTCTTCCTATACATCGGAAAGCACTAAAATAATTAACTTGAAATATCTCTTCTTTGAATTAGAGTTAGACAAGGCTGTGGTCCATGTGATCAGTGGTTAGTTTTTGGTGATTATGGTTTTCAGTCTGTTTGCCCTCTGATGGAGAAGGATATGAGGCTTATGGAAGCTTCTTGATGGGAGAGACTGACTGACAGGGAGACTGGGTCTTGTTCTGATGGGCGTGGCCATGCTCAGTAAATCTTAAATCCACTTTTCTGTTGATGGGCGGGCTGTGTTCCCTCCTTGTTATTTGACATGAGGCCAAACTATGGTGAAGGTGATGAAGATAATGGCAACCTTCTTCAAAAGGTCCCATTCATGTACTGCTATAGTCAGTGCCCCCAGCCCTGCAGCAGGCCACCGCTGACCCATGCCTCTGCTGGAGACTCCTGGACACTCATGGGCAAGTCTGAGTCAGTCTCTTATGGGGTCACTGCTCCTTTCCCCTGGGTCCTGGTGCACACAAGATTCTGCTTGTGCGCTCCAAGGCTCTGTTTCCCCAGTCCTGTGTAAGTTCTGGCAGCTCTACGGTGGGGTTAATGGCTTATGCCCTACCCAGATCTACTGCACCCAGAGCCCCTGCCCTTGCAGCAGTCCACTACTACCCATACCTCCTCAGGAGACGCTCAAACACAGTTCTGTCTCAGTCTCCGTGGGGTCTCTGGGTCCTGGTGTGCACAAGGTATGTTTGAGCCCTCTAAGCATCTCTAGCAGGTATGGGGTTTGATCCTGAACACAATTTTGCCCCTCCTACCATTTTGCTGGGTTGCCCTTGGATATAGGGTATGTCCTCACAGTCGCTCTAGCACCATGATAGTCAACAAGAGTACGAAGTGCAGTATTGGATGCAATCTCAAAAACAACAGAATGACCTCTGTTCATTTCCAAAGCAAACCATTCAATAACACAGTAATCCACGTTTATGCCCAGACCAGTAATGTTGAAGAAGCTGAAGCTGAATGGTTCTATGAAGACCTACAAGACCTTCTAGAACTAACACCCAAAAAAGATGTCCTTTTCATTATAGGGGACTGAAATGCAAAGGTAGGAAGTCAAGAAATACCTGGAGTAACAGGCAAATTTGGCCTAGGAGTACAGAATGAATCAGGACAAAGGCTAACAGAGTTTTGTCAAGAGAACACACTGGTCATAGCAAACACCCTCTTCCAATAACACAAGAGAAGACTCTACACATGGACATCACTAGATGATCAATATAGAAATCAGACTGACTGTATTCTTTGTAGCCAAAGATGGAGAAGCTCTATACAGTTAGCAAAAACAAGACTGTGGCTCAGATCATAAACTCCTTATTGCCAAATTCAGACTTAAATTGAAGGAAGTAGGGAAAACCACTAGACCATTCAGGTATGACCTAAATCAAATCCCTTACGATTATACAGTGGAAGGGACAAATAGATTCAAGGGATTAGATCTGATAGAGTGCCTGAAGAACTATGGATGGAAGTTCATGACACTGTACAAGAGGCAGTGATTAAGACCATCCCCAAGAAAAAGAAATGCAAAAAGGCAAAATGGTTGTCTGAGGAGGCCTTACAAATAGCTGTGAAAAGAAGAGAAGCAAAAGGCAAAGGAGAAAAGGAAAGATATACCCATTTGAACGCAGAGTTCCAAAGAATAGCAAGGAGAGATAAGTAAGGCTTCCTCAGGGATCAGTGCAAAGAAATATAGGAAAAAATAGAAAATAGAATGGGAAAGACTAGAGATCTCTTCAAGAAAATTAGAGATACCAAGGCAACATTTCAGGCAACGATGGGCTCAATAAAGGACAGAAATGGTATGGACCTAACAGAAGTGGAAGATATTAAGAAGAGGTGGCAAGAATACACAGAAGAATTGTACAAAAAAGATCTTCATGACCCGATAACCACGATGGCATGATCGCTCACCTAGAGCCAGACATCCTGGAGTACAAAGTCAAGTTGGCCTTAGGAAGCATCACTATGAACAAAGCTAGGGGAGGTGATGGAATTCCAGTTGAGCTATTTCAAATCCTAAAAGATGATGCTGTGAAAGTGCGGCGCTCAATATGTCAGCAAATTTGGAAAACTCAGCAGTGGCCACAAGACTGGAAAAGGTCAGTTTTCATTCCAATCCCAAAAAAAGGCAATGCCAAAGAATGCTCAAACTACTGCACAATCGCACTCATCTCACATGCTAGAAAGGTAATGCTCAAAATTCTCCAAGCCAGGCTTCAACAGTATCTGAACCACGAACTTCCAGATGTTCAAGCTGGATTTAGAAAAGGCAGAGGAACCAGAGATCAAATTTCCAACATCCACTGGATCATCGAAAAAGCAAGAGAGTTCCAGAAAAACATCTATTTCTGCTTTATTGACTATGCCAAAGCCTTTGACTGTGTGGATGACAACAAACTGTGGAAAACTCTTCAAGAGATGGAAATACCAGACCACTTGACCTGCCTCCTGAGAAATCTGTATGCAGGTCAAGAAACAGTTAGAACTGAACATGGAACACAGACTGGTTCCAAATCGGGAGAGGAGTACATCATAGCTGTATATTGTCACCCTGCTTATTTAACTTATATGCAGAGTACATGCAAAATGCAGGGCTGGCTGAAGCACATGCTGGAATGAAGACTGCTGGGAGAAATATAAATAACCTCAGATATGCAGATGACACCACCCTTATGGCAGAAAGTGAAGAAGAACTAAAGAGACTCTTGATGAAAGTGAAAAAGGAGGGTGAAAATGTTGGCTTAAAGTTCAACATTCAGAAAACTAAAATCATGGTATCTGGTTCCATCACTTCACGGTAAATAGATGAAGAAACTATGGAAACAGTGACAGACTTTTATTTTTTTGGGCTCCAAAATCACTGCAGATGGTGACTGCAGCCATGAAATTAAAAGATGCTTGCCCCTTGGAAGAACAGTTATGACCAACCTAGACAGTGTATTAAAAAGTAGAGACAATACTTTGCCAACAAAGGTTCGTCGAGTCACGGCTATGGTTTTTCCAGTAGTCATGTACGGATGTGAGAGTTGGATTATAGAGAAATCTGAGCACTGAAGATTTGATGCTTTTGAACTGTGGTGTTGGAGAAGACTCCTGAGAGTCCCTTGGATGGGTAGGAGATCCAACCAGTCCATCCTAAAGGAGATCAGATCTGAGTATTCATTGGAAGGACTGGTGCTGAAGCTGAAGCTTGAATACTTTGGCCACCTGATGTGTAGAACTGATTCATTTGAAAAGACCCTGATGCTGGGAAGGATTGAAGGCAGGAGGAGAAGGGGATGACAGAGGATGAGATGGTTGGATGGCATCACCGACTCAATGGACATGAGTTTGAGTAAACTCCCGGAGTTGGTGATGGACAGGGAGGCCTGGTGTGTTGCAGTCCATGGGGTCGCAAAGAGTTGGACATGACTGAGCGACTGAACTGAACTGATCTTTTCTTTGGGGCTCCCCAGGTGACTCAGTGGGCTTCCCTGGTGGCTCAGACGGTAAAGAATCCGCCTGTGATATGGGAAACCTGGATTTGATCCCTGTGTTTGGAAGATCCCCTGGAGAATGGTAACCCACTCCAGTATCTTTGCCTGGAGAACCCAATGGACAGAGGAACCTGGCGGGCTACAGTCCAAAGAGTTGCAAGGAGTTGGATACGACTGAACAACTGAGCACCCATGCATCTCTTCTTTGTGATTAGCAGTGATCTTTTACCAAGTTACACGTTTGAATGCGTGTATTTTCCAGCCAAAAAATTCCAGTACATACTGGCTCCTCCCCAGCCTCTTCGGAGCAGTTCCTCAACTGCCTGCCAGCCTGTAGTCCTCAGTAAGGTCTTGAATAAACTGAAGCTGAGAGGGCTCATGTTGTGCCTTTTTGTCTAAGTAGACAACTCTATGTATGTTCTAGATGGATTTTTAAATTTATTTCAAAACCAAAACAACAAAAGTATTTGGATAAACAGTGGCAGAATAAAATATGGAAGGTCTTGAAACAGTGAATACTTTATCAACCAAGATATAAAATGCAGAAGCAAAGAAATTTTTTTAAAAGTACATTTCGACAGGCTTCCCAGGTAGCATTAGTGGTAAAGAACGTGTCTGCCAGTGCAGGAGACATAAAAGATGCAGATTTGATACCTGGGTCATGAGGATCCCCTGGAGGAGGAAATGGCAACCACTCCAGTATTCTTGCCTGGAGAATCCCATGGAACGAGGAGCCTGGTGTGCTACAGTCCATGGGGTTGCAAAGAGTCAGACATTACTGAAGCAACTGAGGATGCATAAAAAGAAACTTCTCTGTGCTACCATAGATACACACTCAACTTAAAAGGCAAGCAAAAGGTTGGAAAGAATAATTGACACAAATATAAAAGGCAAAATAATAGCATCCAAAATATATAAAGAATGCCTACCAATTAATAATGAAAAGATAACCTAATAGAAATTTGGTTACAAGAAATGAACAGGAAACTCTGTAAAGAGAATATAAAAATTGCTGGCAAATGTATAAAGAGATGTTCATTCTATCCAATTATAGAATCATATGTAGCAAAACAACAGAGATATCATTTTCACCTGTCATATTGGCAAAAATCTGAAAGATTGAATGTAACCAATATAGATGAAGATGTGGAAAAACAGGTATTTACCCACATTCCAGCTGAAGTGCAAATCATGTACAGCCCTTTTAGAAAGCAAACTGTCAGTATTTATTACAATTTTAAATGTTTACACAGTCCTAGATATTCACTTCCAGGTAGCTAGCCTAAAGGAAAACTTGCAAATATGCACCATGAAATATACAGGAGGTCTTCCCTGAGGTTGTTCGTTGTGGAGACATTAGAAACAACCTAAATATTCATCAACAGGGGACTCATTAAACTCTGGTAAACCTGTACTATGTGTTGGGAAAACCTCCATTTTTTTTTTCTAGTTTTATATTTCTAATGGAAGAGTATTGAATTCAAGGAAGACCCCTGTCCCGTTCCTCATGCCTTTCTATGGGAAATGGGGATATCTAGGATTGATGAATTTGGGATAAAGAACTGGGCTAAGTCCTTTCTTCTTTCTTTCTTTTTTTTTTGATAACTTTCAGGGGCACTGCATTTTGACCTGTTATCCATGGTGTGGCAGGTTCTAGTCCTCTGGGACTAGTTGTGACTGAATGAGGGGGCATATCTAACTTGACCCTATCTAATTTTAGGATGAAATGCTTTTAGCCAAAGATTCAATCCATATTCAGTCTGATAAAAAAATGTAAATGCGTTAGTCACTCATCGTGTCTGACCCTTTGCGACCCCATGAACTGTAGCCTGCCAGGCTCCTCTGTCCATGGAATTCTCCAGATAAGAATACCAGAGTGGGTAGCCATTCCCTTCTCCAGGGGATCTTCTCCAACCCAGGGACTGAACCCAGGTCTCCTGCTTTGCAGGAAGATTGTTTACTGTCTGAGCCACCCATTCAGTCTGATGCTTATCAGTAAAAAATCATACACTGTGGTCTGCTGCCTATTGTTTAGTTGGTCCTGTTTTAGGGGTGGGAATAAAGAAAAAAAAAAATGACCTCCTTAACTCTGAACAACAACAACAAAAAGGAACAAAAGAGTGTCACTCACCCATCAGTTATATAGTGGTTAAGTTGTAACCCACTTTAGTGGTCCTCTGGCAGTACATCCTGAGGGGTATTCAGGCTGAAAAAACAGGATGAGGCAATCTGTGCTTTAGATATAAAACTGGATGTTTGTACCTCTTAATTCCCCTTTCCCTGTTAAGATGGTATTTAATCCTGAATTCTAAAGCCAGCTTGGAGAGTTACTCATTTTCCTCTGATTAGCTCCCATATATGGGGCTTCCCAGGAGGTGCTAGTGGCAAAGACTCTGCCTGCCAATGCAGGAGATGTGAGAGAGGTGGGTTCGATCCTTGGGTCATGAAGATCCATGGGAGTTGCAGAGTCAGACACGACTGAAGCGATTTAGCAGCAGCAACATTTTGGCCATTATGTATTATGCTGCTGTGAACTTGAGTGTACAGATTACATGTTTGAGTTCCTGCTTTCCTTTCTTTAGGCTATTGAGTCCCTGTTTTTCTTTCTTTTGGGTGTATACTCAGAAGTGAAATTGCTGGATCACATGGTAACTCTTGGGCTTCCCTAGTGGGAAGTAAACAATCTGCCTGCAATGCAGGAAACTTGGGTTCAATCACTGGTTCGGGAAGATTCCCTGGAGAAGGAAACGGCACTCCATTTCCTTGTCCACTCCAGTATTCTTGTCTGGAGAATCCCATGGACATAGGAGCCTGGTGGGCTACAATCCATGGGCTCACAAAAAGTCAGACGTGACCGAGTGATGAACACATTTACGTGGTAACTCTATTTTTAATTTTTTGAGCAAACCCATGCTATTTTCTGTAGCAGGTATACCATTTTATATATTCAACAGCAATGCTAAGAGTTCCAATTTTTCCATATCCTCACCAACATTTATTTTCTGGTTTTTTTTGTTTTAGTTTCTTAGTAACAATCATCCTAATGAGTGTGAGGTTATAATTCTGTAGTTTTGATTTGTATTTCCCTAATGATTCGTGATGTTGAGCATCTTTTCATGTGCTTATTGATCTTCTATATATCTTCTTTGTAGAAATGTCTATTCAAGTCTGTTAGAGTTCTCTAAAGAAATAATCAATAGGATATGAGAGATAGATAGGTGTAAGAGGCGATTTCTTATTAGAATTGGCTCATGTTCTTTTTCGTGGCGCCTCGGAGCCTGTTAGCCGCTTCAGAATGAAGCTGAACATCTCTTTCCCGGCCACTGGCTGCCAGAAGCTCATTGAAGTGGACGATGAACGAAAACTTCGTACCTTCTACGAGAAGCGTATGGCCACAGAAGTGGCTGCTGACGCTCTGGGTGAAGAATGGAAGGGTTATGTGGTCCGAATCAGTGGCAGGAACGATAAGCAGGGTTTCCCCATGAAGCAGGGTGTCTTGACCCATGGCCGAGTTCACCTGCTACTGAGTAAGGGGCATCCCTGTTACAGACCAAGGAGAACTGGAGAGAGAAAGCACAAATCTGTACGGGGTTGCATTGCGGATGCCAATCTGAGTGTTCTCAACTTGGTCATCGTGATAAAATGGGAGAAGGATATTCCTGGACTCACTGATACTACAGTGCCTAGGGCCTGGGTCCCAAAAGAGCTAGCAGAATCCGCAAACTTTTCAATCTCTCTAAAGATGATGTCCGCCAGTATGTTGTGCGAAAGCCCCTAAACAAAGATGGTAAGAAACCTAGGACTAAAGCACCCAAGATCCAGCGTCTTGTGACTCCACGAGTTCTGCAACACAAACACCGGCGTATTGCTCTGAAGAAACAGCGTACTAAGAAAAATAAAGAAGAGGCTGCAGAATATGCTAAACTTCTGGCCAAGAGAATGAAGGAGGCCAAAGAAAAATGGCAGGAACAGTTTGCCAAGAGATGGAGACTGTCCTCTCTGAGAGCTTCTACTTCTAACTCTGAGTCCAGTCAAAAATGAGACGTTCTAAGAGTAACAAATAAATAAGATGAGACATCAAAAAAAAAAAAAAAAGAAGAAGAAGAAGAATTGGCTCATGCTCTATGGAGGCCAAGAAGTCCCATGAACTGCTGTATTCAAGCTGGAAAACCAGGAAATCCAATTCAGTCTGGGTCTCAGGACCTGAGAACTAGGAGCTCTCATATCTGATTGCAAAGGAAGGTAAGCCTCCCAGCCCTCAGAGGATTGGATGATGCCAGCCTACATTGGTAAGAGCTCATCTTCTTCACTCAGTCTACTGGTTGGGATGCTAATCTCTTCTGAAGAAATCCTCAAAGACATACCCTGAAATACTGTTTACCAGCTATCTGGGTACCCATTAACCCAGTCAAGATGACACACAACTTCAACCATCACAAAATCCTTTGACCAATTTTTAAAAAATAATAATGTAAAAATATATTATTATTATTTATTTTGATGCTTTGCTCATTTTTAATTGGGTTGTTTGCTTTTGTTGTTGAGTTGCAGGAGCTCTTTGTACATTTGGTTTTTTTTTTCTCTTTGTACATTCTGAATATGAATCTCTTGTCAGATATATGATTTGAAATCCCATAGGTTGCCTTTTCACTTTGTTAATAGTATCCTTTGATACACAAACAGTTTTAATTCTGATGAAGTCTAATTTTGCCTATTTTTGCTGTTGCCTGTGTTTTTGGTGTCATATCGAAGACATTATTGCCAAATCCAACATTATAAATCTTTTCCTTATGTTTTCTACTAGGAGTGTTACAGTTTAGCTTTTACACATGTGCCTTTACTCCATTTTCTGTTATTTTTGTGTATGGTATCAGGTAAGGGTGCAATTTTATTCCTTTGCATGTGGGTATCCAGTTTTTTTTTTTCCAGAACTGTTAAAAAAATGTTATTTTCCCATTTAATGGTCTTGGTATCCTTGTTGAACATCACCTGATTTGTGGGCTCTCTATTCTAGTCCATTGATCTATATGTCTGTCTTTATACCAGTGCCACACTGCTTTTGATTACTGTAGCTTTGTAGTAAGTTTTTTTTAAATTTCAGTTTTATTAAGGTATAATTCACACATAAAATTGTAAGGTATTTAAAGTGTACATTGTGGTGATTTGATGTACATATGCATTGTGAAAGGATTCTCTCCTAGTTAATCAACACATCCATAACCTCACATGTTCATCTTTTTCTTTTCTTGGTGAGAGCATTTATGTTCTACTCTCTTGGCAAATTTCAGTTACATAATACTATATACCAATTATATATACCAGTTATATAATTATATATACCAATTATATACGTCAGCTATATAATATTATATACCAATTATGTGCTGTGCTCAGTCACTCAGTTGTGCCTGACTCTTTGCGACCCCATGGACTGTAGCCCTCCAGGGTCCTCTGTCCCTGGGATTTTCCAGGCAAGAATACTGGAGTTGGTTGCCATTTCCTACTTTAGGGGATCTTCCTGACTCAGGGATTGAACCCATGTCTCCTGTGTCTCCTGTATTAACAGGTAGCTTCTTTACCACTGTGCCACCTGGGAAGTCTGTATACCAACCTGTTTTACATGAGGTCCTCAGACTTTATTCATCTGATTGCTGAAAATTCCAACCCTTTTACCAACCTCTCTCTATTACCAGGCAACCATGTTTTTTCTGCCCTCTGTTTCTATGAATTTGACTCCCCAGCCAGTATGTGGAAACAACTGAGGTACCTATCCATCAATAGATGAATGGAGATATGTATTTATATGAATAGATGTATACACAGACACACATACACACTGGAATATTACTCAGTCATGAGATAGAGGGAAATCCTGCCATTTGTGACAATATAGATGGGACTTGAGGGCATTATGCTAGGTAAAATAAGCCAGAGAAAGACAAGTGCTGCATGATGTCACTTATATGTGTTTTCTTTTTTTTTCATTTATTTTTTATTCTTTGGAGGCTAATTACTTTACAATATTGTAGTGGGTTTTGTCATACATTGACATGAATCAGCCATGGATTTACATGTATTCCCCATCCCGATCCCCCCCCTCCCACCTCCCTCTCTACCCGATCCCTCTGAGTCTTCCCAGTGCACCAGGCCCAAGCACTTGTCTCATGCATCCAACCTGGGCTGGTGATCTGTTTCACTATAGATAATATACATGTTTTGATGCTGTTCTCTCGAAACATCCCACCCTCGCCTTCTCCCAGAGTCCAAAAGTCTGTTCTGTACATCTGTGTCTCTTTTTCTGTTTTGCATATAGGGTTATCATTACCATCTTTCTAAATTCCATATATATGTGTTAGTGTGCTGTAATGTTCTTTATCTTATATTTATCACTTATATGTGTTTTCTTTAAAAAAAAAAAAAAAGGACTTCCCTGGTGACTCAGATGGTAAAGAATCTGCCTGCAATGTCGGAGACCTGGGTTCGATCCCTGGGTTGGAAAGATCCCCTGGAGGAGGCAACCCACTCCAGTATTCTTGCCTGGAGAATCCCCATGGACAGAAGAGCCTGGTGGGCTACAGTCCATGGGGTTACAAAGAGTTGGACAAGACTGAGTGACACCATTTATCGAAGAGGCCATCCTTTCTTCACTGTATATTCTTGGCTCCTTTATTGTAAATTACTTGACCATATATATGTGGATTTATTTCTGGGGTCTCTAGTATGTTCCATTAACCCATGTGTCTGTTTTTATGCTGATGCCACACTATTTTGATTACTATAGCTTTATAATATAGTTTGAAATCAGGGAGCATTATAAAGCTATAGATCTTAGAGAAAAGCTTTCAGTCTTTCATTGTTCAGTATGATGTTAGCTCTGGGTTTTAATATATGGCCTTTAATATGTTAGATATTGCATTTTTGAAAGGAGTATCTTTTAGCTGTATAATCTTTGATGTGTTTCATCAGACATTGTGACTGGTGTGAAACAGAATATGGAGCACATTTTTGTTTAGCATCATCAAGGTCTAGGAGTCTAGTCCATAATAAACGGGCTGTCATTTGTTATGTCAGAGCTTTCTGAGGCCAAACTATAAACTGTAAACAAGAGAGGGAGGACAGGAGTGTAATCTAGATGCTAGCTGAGACCAGGGAAATGGAGAGTCCTCTGAACGTTTTCTAACTTTTCTGTACTTGAACTCTTCTGGTCTGAAATTTATAGGAGCATGACTGACTCCCCTTCAGTGAGAGCTTTCTGAGGTCAAACTACAAACTGCAAACATGACAGATCTACAAAAGAGCAGTGCTTGGTATTGAGAGAATGTGTTCATGAAGGTAGAAACCAGGAATGTTCAGATAATTGCCTCATCTCTTCTCCAGGGGGAGAAGGGGGTTCAGTGATGCTCCTGTGAATTTCAGACCAGAAGGGTTCAAGAACAAAAAGTTAGAAAATGTTCAGCGGACTCTCCATTTCTCTGGTCTTAGTTAGGGTCTAGATTACACTCCTGTCCTCCCTCCCACCCCTCGTTCACTCATTTATCCCTATGAGAAAAGGACTGGTTTGCACAGTTAATGAGCTAGGGAGAAGGGACTGGGCACCTTCGTTCAGCCTTTTCACTGACATCTTCTAGGGTGTTTACCTTGAGGCCATGCTGACCTGTGCTCCGCCAGGTAGCACGCTCTGACACCCTCAATGTGTCCTCCGTTACCTGTGACCCAGCAAGTCAGCCTATACTCATTCAGGGGTGAAATATTAGTAAGTTATTCTAGATATGCCCTTAAGCCATATTTTCCAATCAGCTTGCTAGTAACAAGAACAGTTTGATTTTTGTCAGTTTTTAAAATTTTATATCTGCTGCCTCCATTGCCTTCTTTCTCCGTTGAGCCCAGACTTAGGAAAAAAAGAAAGGAATATTATTTTGGCTTTCTGAACTCCCAATACTATAGAATAGTAGCTTGTTGTTCTTGTTTAGTCTCTCAGTCGTGTCCGACGCTTTTGCAACCTCATGGACTGTAGCCTGCCAGGCTCCTCTGTCCATGGGATTTCCCAGGCAAGAATAATGGAGTGGGTTGCCATTTCCTTCTCCAGGGGATCTTCTCGACCCAGGGACTGAGTTTGTGTCTCCTGCATTGCAGGCTGAATCTTTACCACCGAGTCATGGGGGAAGCCCTGGGGAAGCCTCTGTATAGATTAGTATACAGAGTTACAAAGAATTAAATGGCTCCATATAGAAAGATATGATTGAAGAAATCCCATTATTAATTTAAAAAATCATGCTGTGAAAGAATTCAGGTACAATATGATCCTGTTTTTTAGGAAAAGCTCCTTAAGGTTATAATTCTCTATATTTGTCCGTGTATAGTTATATATGTACGTACATTGTAGAAAGTTCTGGAAGGGCATGCTCCAAATTAACAAGTGACTTCTGTATGTTGTATTGGAGTTTTTAAAAAAATAGAATAAATCTATATAATTTATAGTTAAAAATGAGTCTTGCATGCGTGTCAAGTGTCTGGCTGAAAGTCCGCAGCCCTTTTTGAAGGTCGAGAGGCCTATTTCTATTACTTCCTGGTCAGGAGTTGTCAAGTGAAGTGAAGTGAAATGAAGTTGCTCAGTCGTGTCCGACTCTTTGCGACCCCATGAACTATATAGCCTACCACGCTCCTCCGTCCGTGTGATTTTCCAGGCAAGAGTACTGGAATGGGTTGCCATTTCCTTCTCCAGAGGATCTTTCCGACCCAGGGATCAAACCCGGGTCTCCCGCATTGTAGGCAGACGCTTTACCATCTGAGCCACCAGGTTTTCCCTAATCAGAGTGGTGGGGATGGAGTGGACGCGTCAACCAGGTGGAGCCTAGGGGTCACAAAATGAATGTGAGCTCTGTCCCTGGGAGCAGATTCGGGGGTTTATAATGAGGGGTGAGTGGTTAGAAAAACAGACATTGAAAAGGAGGGGAGAACCTGGGCAGACAGGCCTGGAATTGAAGAGTGGGTGCTGGTGGAGCCAGGGAGCCCACACCAAACTTGAGGCTTGATTTTATTTATTGATTTATTTGGCAGGCAGGAACTTAGTTCCGAGACCAGGGATGGAACCTGGGCCCTCTGCAAGGAAAGTGTAGATCTTAACCCCTGGACTGCCAGGGAAGTCGGTGGACTTGACTTATGGAGTGCTTTCTGTGACAGGCACTGGTGGCTTGGCCTGGTTCCGTGTACAGCGTTGGGCCAGGCAAGAACTGTGCTTTTAAGGGGTTGTGGCACGTCTGCATTTGTGACGTACCCACATTGAGGTGTGTAGAATAAAGTGTGAGGATGCCACCAGAGCTGTGACAGCCTCTGATGCACCTGCAGACCTGTCCCTGAAAAAGCTCTGTGCGGGTGTGGAGTGGGGGAAATGCAAGGATATCCAAACTCCTGATTTTCTCCTTCCTTTTGAGGCATGTTGTAGTTTACCTTCAAACCACCAGGGGGCACACGCATTTAGGGCAGAGATCCGGCTTGGGTCTGGGCGGGAGCTGGGGTGGTAATGGGGGATGGGGAGGACTAATTACTTCCAAGTGCGGGAGACTCAGCGGCCTCTTCCCCGAGGCCAAAGAAATTAACTCTTCAATTGACCAATTGGGTTGTCTTCTTGAAAATTGGTTTCTGCCCTGTGGCTACTGGCTCTAAAACAGGTTTCTAAAAACAGTGTATTAACAAATGTTATTTAACTCCCCTCCCCCCCCCCCCCCATTTGATTCTTGATAATCCCAACTTTCATCTGAGAGCTCTTGGAGCTGGTTGCTTCTTTCTCACGTGTTAAATTTTAAGTCCTCTGCAAATATGGCAAAAAATGAGTGAGGGAGAAGACCACCATTTGTCCTCATTTTTGTCGTCAAAAATTAAATCACACACAAAAAGACGTATCCTCTTGTAAACGGAAAGAAAAAAGAAAAATGGCACAGAAATTCCTGGAAGCAACACTCCATCTTTTGTTTGTTTCGTTCGTTTTGTTTTAAGGTTGTGAGCAGATGGCCTGGCTCCATCAAATAGACACAAACTCGGAGCTGAGCAGAAAAGAGTTCACCGGGAATTCAGGAGAGCGGGCGGTGCGCAGAGCTCACCCCATCTCCCTGGGGCTCTATTTCACGGAGTGTAGTCAGCTTACCGCGTTCATCTGAACCACATGGGGGGAAGGAGTTTTGTGAAAATGTGGCTCTCTGGACTGCATCCCAACCTATTGAATCAGAAGCTAAATCTCTGAATCTATGTTTTTAAACAAGTTGCCTAGTTGATTTCTTATGAATGTACATTACTTTTGAGATGAGAGGTAGGCGTCCTGGGATGATATAAGAGGGGTACATGTGACACCTAGGGATATTTGTGTATTGGATTTCAGGGACCTTACCCTTGGGTAAGTTGCTTCCTGTGGAAAACAAAGTGGCTGGCAGCTTGACCTAAGGATGCCAGGAGAGGCTGTGAGCCTGTTAGGTCTGGCCGGCTGGTCATTGGGAAGCATTTGGAAGGAGAAATGGGGATTATTGGACAGTACCAGAAGTTGCTCTGAAGCATCCCTGGGGAATTTCTGTTCTCCAATACTCAGAAGCACCCAGAAATTCCAGGAAATAAAATCCAACAATATTGGTACCTTCTGCAGAGCACCTGTGAAAAAGTCTTCTTGTTCCCAAATATCTCCCTTACTACGGGAAATCTCACTTAATCATGCTTCCTGGAATTTCACCAAGCATAGCCTCATTTGTGTGGGATTTTTGTTTTGTTTTTAAATCTCCTTTTCAAATGCAAATCCCCCTGGGAAAATGAAGCTTCTATTCACACATTGGAGGGAATTTGCTTATTACCTCTTACTGCATAATTGTGATCTCTCACACTAAGAAGAAAAGGAAACATTTTTATTGAATTGAGAAGAAGAGGACTTTTAGAGCCAGGAAAGCTTAATGAGGGTAGAAAAGTGGGAATAGGACATTGATTCCAGGGACATTCTCAGCAGGGAAAATGCCAAGAGCTGCTTCAAGCCCTGGAATAATTCTGGCCAGAAGAAATGAGAAATAGTGAGTACTGAGAGTGCGCTCTTGTCCAACACTCCGGAAATGAATTGTCCAAGGAGACAAACATGCTGACAAAGCTAGAGACTTTATCGGGAAGGGGCACACAGGTGGGGAGCAGTAAAGTGAGGGAGCCCAGGAGAACTGCCCTGCCAGGTGGCTTGCAGTCTCAGCTTTTATGGTGGTAGGATTAGTTTCCAGGTTGTCTTTGGCTGATCATTATGACTCAGGGTCCTTCCTGGTGGTGCATGCATTGCTCAGCCAGGATGGATGCCAGCAAGGAGGATTCTGGGAGGTGGAAGGACACATGATATCTCCTTTCGACCTTTCCCGAATTCTTTTGGTTGGTAGTGGCTTGTTAGTTCCTTATTCCTTACCAGCACCTCCTGTCGTAAAATAACTCCTGCTAATGGTTACTATGGTGCCTGGCCAGGGTGGGCAGTTTCAATGAGTGTGCTTCACCTACCAAATCTAAATCACCCTAATTTCTATTTTGCCTCCTTGGTCTATAGAGTAGATTGTGCTGTGACCACAAACAGTCCCCACATCTCCGTGGCTTAGCAGAATGGAGGTTATTTCTTGCTTATGCTCCCTGTCCACTGAAGGGTGGCAGAGGGACTTGACTTGCTATTGTCACTTAAGGATCACAGGTGGGAGACCTCATCTCCACATGTGCTTCCAAGGTTAATGTGGCAGAGAAAAAAAGAAAATGTGACAAATTGCACATAGGCTTTGCATTGTTCAGGGTGCTCTAGGGAAACAAAACCAATAGAATGATGTGTGTGTGTGTGTGTGTGTGTGTGTGTGTGTGTGTGTGTGTACAGAGAGAGACAGACAGAGACAGACACAGAGAAAATTTATCTTAGGGAATTGCCTCACACACTTGCAGGGGCTAGAAAACCTGAACTCTTCAGGGCAGGTTGGAGACCTAGGGAAAAGTTAATGTTATAATTCTGGAGGCAGGTGGGCTTCCCAGGGGGCGCTAGTGGTAAAGAACCCCCTGCCAATGCAGGAGACATATGAGATGTGGTTTTGACCCCTGGGTCAGGACGATCCCCTGGAGGAGAGCATGACAATCCACTCCAGTATTCTTGCCTGGAGAATCCCATGGACAGAGGAGGCTGGGGGGCTACAGTCTGTGGGGTCACAAAGGTTCAGACAGGACTGAAGTAACTTAACATACAACAAACTGGAGGCAGAATTCCTTTTTCCTTAGGGGACCTTAGTCTTTTTCTCTTAGAGCCTTCAGCTAATTGGATGAGGCCCACCCACATTATGAAGGATTATCTGTTGTACTCAAAGTCTACTTATTTAAACGTTACTCACATCTAAAAGATACTCTTATAGCAACATTTAGACTTGTGTTTGATCAAAAATTGAGGTCCATGGCTCAGCCAAGTTGGCACATAAAATTAACCATCATGGACTCACTCTTCAGTCTAGACAGGATACATCTCACTTGTGCTCAAATATCATTGGGCAAAGTATATCACATGACTACAGCTAACTTCAAAGGGGAAGGGAAATGCAAATCCTACCATCTACTCAAGAGGAGGAGAACCAGAATATCAGCAAATAGCCCTAGTGGCTACCATAATCCTCATTTCATTAAGGGAGTAGAAACATGATCTAAGCTAACTTGAAAGAAAAGTAGTGAAAGTGTTAGTCACTCAGTTGTGTCCAGCTCTTGGTGACCTTATGGATTGTAGCCTGCCAGGCTCCTCTGTCCATGAGATTCTCCAGGCAAGAATACTGGAGTGGGTAGCCATTCCCTTCTCCAGAGAATCTTCCTGACCCAGGGATCGAACCTGGGTGTCCTGCATTACAGGCAAATTCTTTACCATCTGAGCCACACACACACAAAAAAAAGCTAATGAGTTTCCTCTGTTTTCTTGGCTCTCATCTATGGGTTGGTAGAAGGGCTTGCATATGCCATTGTATGGTCGGATCATTCAAGATGGCTGTTTTCTTGCGCTGTGTACATCCCCTGCTCAGCAAGTGCATGCTTTGCCTATGTCCTACTCATATGATTGGCCTTTCTACAACTTGTCCCATGCCCCAAGAGAATGATCATTCTAGCTTTAGATCAGAACCTTTTAGTATACTTATCAAAGGGGCAGTAGGGGGGTTGCTTCCTCACCTGGTTTCCCTAGTAACTGATGAGCTAACCTGACATAATTCCCCCTAACCTCTCCTGCCTCCAGAAGTGAAGTCTGCTGCCTCATCTGGCCTGCCCATGTGCTGCACATAGTGGGGTGTCGCTCCAGAACCTTGCTTCAGATATGTAAGCTCCCTCTGCATTAAACCATTGATATCTCTATCGATGACTCCAGGTTCTTTCTTCAGTCTTGAAGCTGTGCAGAAACAGGTCTTGCAGGCCTCTATGATGCCAGCCAACAGCCGTGATAGTGGAGGGCGTCTGGACCTCAGTCATTATCTGCTCAAATTGGTATCTCCTCAGACACCCATCTGGTCTGTAGTTGTCTGCCTACTTCATTCCTTCTTGCAGGGCTCCCTTAGAAGGCGGTGACTTTTTGGCCATATCTGTGCCTCTCTAGGGGACGTCCCTGGTGGCTCAGTGAGTAAAGAATCTGCTGTCAGTGAATTAGATTCAGGAGACATGAATTTGATCCCTGGGTCGGGAAGATCGCTTGGAGGAGGGCATGGCAACCCACCCCAGTATTCTTGCCTGGAGAATCCCATGGACGGAGGAGCCTGATGGGCTATAGTTTATAGGGTTGCAAAGAATTGGATATGACTGAAGTGACTTAGCATGCACACATGTGCGTCTCTGGGGCAAATGAGAAGTATTCTGCATTTACTGGGCTAAACTAGGGCCCTAGAAACTCTTTGGAGCTGCGGTGGTAGGGAATGTTAGCTGCCCCTCACTGTCTGTTCTTCTCTTCTATACAAATAGAATGCCTAATTTTAAACTGGGCACATGTTATCCAGAGTAATGAGTACATTTCCCAGACTTCTGTGCACCTTGGTAGAGTCATTAGACTAGATTCTTGCCACTGGGATACAAGCAGAAGAAAATACGTACAACATCTGCTAAGGAGACTCAAAGGGAGAGGGCATGCTTTTCTTCATTATTTTCTCCTCCCTGCTATCTGGGACATAAGTGGGATGGCTGGACTGTAAGCAGCCATTTTGGAGAATGAGGTGACTTTAAGGATGGAGGTCATGCAGAGTGAAGCAAAATTTATGAGTTTCATTCCAGCCCTCATCATCTCCCATCAATCTGCTATGGAAAAGACAAATTAACTTCCTACTTGTTTAAACTACATTCCTAGGTTTTCTGTCTGACCTGGCAGGTTCCCAACTCTAAAGCCACTCTTCAGAGATGAATTAAGGAGCCATCCACTCACCTAATTGAATCCGTACCTCGTATGCATCCTTTACACTCTTGTTTGCTGGCTCAGAGGCAAGCTGAAGAGAAAGCAGTCCCTGAACTGTGTATAAGTTGTCATTCACGTCACTCTTTGAACCTGTCTTGGATTTTGACTAAATGACTTGCTGTCTTTAGGTCCTCCCAGAGGTATCCTGGGGCTTCCCTGGTGGTTCAGATGGTAAAGAATTCGCCTGTAATGCAGGAGACCCGAGTTCAATCCCTGGGTGGGAAAGAGCCTCTGGAGAAGGAAATGGCAGCCCACTCCAGTATTCTTTCCTTGGAAATCCCATGGACAGGGAAGCCATGGGGTCTCAAGAATCAGACATGGCTTAGTGACTAAACCACCACCAGAGGTATCCTAAAATGAGGACTTGGATGTGTGTAGTTTATTCAGGAGGTAATCCCCGGAAACTCCAGTGGGGGAACGGAGAAGTGAGATGGGGAGAGGATGGGAGCAATAAAGTGCACATCAGCAAGCCAACCTTCTTTGTGGGCAACTGGAGCCGACACCCTGAGAGGGCACTGGGAGTGGCAGAACAGACCTCAGAGTGAGCCCAAATATCACTGTTCTTGAGGGGTGAGGAAGATGAGTTCCATGCCCACTAACCCTCTGTTCTCCAGCACTCAGAGGGGAGCCCAAACAGCCTCCTATGGCTAGAGGACTCCTGAGGCAGGTGTTGGCAGTAAGCAGCCCTCAGAGCACCGTGGGAAGTGCCCAGGGGCCGTGGATGGGCACTCATGCCCACTCTGACTCTCCTCCAGGGCCTTCCCTGCTGTGAAGTCAGAGCATCTCAGAAGCAGAAAAGAGAATCTCTCCTTTAAGAAAAGGATTTATGTAAATTACTGTCAAATGTTCTACCCCTGGGCCATATACCCTCTGTTTCAATTGAAACCACTTTTTTTTTTCAGTGAAATAACCACTGAGAGCGGTCAGTTATTCATGCCCCACACAGTCAGTTGCCCTGGCCAGGACGAGCTGCATAATATGCAGGATCTGGTGCACAATAGAAATGCAGAGCCCTTGTTTAAAAATTATTAAGAATTTCAAGGTGGTGACAGCAGAGCATTAGCAAAGCTTGGGACCTTTCTATGCGTGGGGTTCCCCTGCAACAATGACTTGAAGTCTCTGAAGTTTCACAATGCTTTGTAAGTTGTAGGTTCCTTGGAAGGTCTATTAGTTCAAACTCAGAGTTTCCCACTCAGATTTTATTTTTGTCCCCCTGTTTTTATCGGGAGGAAGGGATTGTTCTCCCTCTGACTCCTGACACTGAAGGTCCAAGAAAATCAGAGCTCTTTCTCTCAGAAGTGGCTGAGAGCCTTTCTGTTTTTATATTTATCCCAAACTCCTAATTTTTCCCTCACTCCCCACTGCCCCTTTGGTAGCCGTAAGTTTGTTTTCTATGTCGGTGAGCCTATTTCTGTTTTGTAAATAAGTTCATGCGTGTCATTGTTTTAGATTCCACATAAAAATGATATCATGGTGATATTTGTCTTTCTCTGACTTTCTTCACTAGGTATGATAATCTCTAGGTTCATCCATGGTGCTGCAAATGGCATTGTTTCATTCTTTATTATGTCAGTAACAGTTCCTTTATATGCACACACACACACACACACACACACACACACACACACACACACACATCTCACATCTTCTTTACCATTTATCTATCAATGGACATTTAGTTTGCCTCCATGTCTTGGCTATTGTAAATAGTGCTGCAGTGAACACCAGGGTGCGTGTATTCTTTATAATTACAGTTTTATCCAGATATATGCCCAGGAAGCGGATTGCAGAATCAGATGGTGACTCTATTTTTAGCTTTTTAAGGACCCTGCATACTGCTCTTCATAGTGGCCACACCAATTTACATTTCTACCAGGAAATTTACATTTCCACCTCTGCTACTCAGAGGCAGCTATTTGGTTTCTGTTTTTAGGTAATTACCTCTGTATGTCTAAATACTATGCTTACATTGCTATTTCTTGGTTTATCAACTTTAGACATTATCTCTTGACTTCCTGCTGTGAATGATAAGGATTTAGCCCACTGACACTCCTCTCTCAGTGGAGGTATCTTGTTATTTTTAGTTCCTCTAGCATCTACTGTTGTAACATGAAGTAATAGACATATCTTTCTAGTTTCAGTGATTTTAAGCAACACCTTCTTGACGCCTCCCTTTATTAAAATCCTCAAACGCTTGTCTTTTCCTTAAACTCTTCTCTCCATGCTCTACTTCCCAATTTCTGACATTGTAATTTTACTTTCCCATTGTCAAGGCTGGTAAGGTTTACATTCTGATATGTAACCAGTTTGTTCCTCCATACTTCATCTACCTTGAATCTCGAAGGTGAAAATCTCCAGGGCAGGAGAGGAGAGAGGAGAGAGGTTTGGGAGCTAACCCTGACCTGAAGGGAACGCAGAAATAAGAGCTCTTCATTAAAGGAAGAAGTGGGAGCTGAGTCATCACCTGGGGGCCAGAACCTGCGCAGGAGGCTCTGTTTTGAGAACATCTCTTCCACAGTAGTCAGCATCTCTCCAAGTGTCATTGCAACCTGATGACTCTGGTCCATCCCTAATAGCTCATTCCCCATTTGACTTCTTCTGTATGGCTTATCCTCATTTCACAACATCCTGAGATACCAGTAAACTCCCCATAGGAGCTTCAAAACTCATCAGGCAAAATCCCTTGCATTGGCCCTGGAATTTGAGGGGGTGCCAAGGTGCCAGCCTCACACTCTCCACTGCCTACTTGGTTAGCTAGCCCCTCCTCTCCTGGCCTGCAGCTGATTCCTTTTCCTCCTCACCTCTCCATCTGCCTCTGTCATTCCTACGAGATGTGGGGAGGCCATTCTCCATGGCATTTTTACACATCTTATGACCAGTTTTGTCCAGACAACTTTTTCAAGATTGTTTGCACAGCACATATTCTTGGAAGCTAGAGATGATGTCTCTAGGTTGGAGGACAGTTTTGTTTCAGATACTGTCCCCAGGGGCAGAGGTAGGGCAAGGCATGTTCACTAGTGGTTTCATTATAGGATTGAGGGTTTCCTCAGCTGTGACGTGGACCTCTATATGGGCAGTATATTCCCTGACTGGCTCTACATCACCCCATGAGGCTTGGGGGACAGGCGGACCTGATGCAAACACGGCTGCCACTGCACCATGAGTAATAAACTGTCTATAGCTGTTTGAGCTGGTTGTTTCCTTGCTGTCTATGACACGTGGCAAGGCTGTAAACCTAGCTGGTATTTGGTCATTGCTGCTTAGGCTTGTCCACCTGGACATAGACTGTGTTCTGAGCTGCGAGCTTCCTCCTGGGAGTCAGACCCTCTACGTTTATTCAGATGCAGCCCCTGACCCCCCACCTTCTTACACCTCAGAAAGCTCTTCCCTGTGGATGTCTCTCTTTTGCTCTTCTTACTGTCATTCAGATGTCATGTTTCAGGGGAGGTGGTAGATTATTCATGTGTGTACTCAGGTTACCTAATTGGAATAGAAGCTCTATTTGCATTTCTATATAGACAGAAGAAAGAATACAGAGAAAGCTTTTTGAGTTGTCAGTAGCTTTGCAAATATCGCACAACATTCAGCTAGTAAATTGCAAAGTATAATACACCATAAAAAGGGATGTGTTTGCTGATTCCAAATCTCTCCCTCCTGCTTGGTTTCTCAGATTTTTCACCATAGGGATCAGCAGAACCTTTTAAGGATCAGCAGAACCTTTTAAAGATTAGAGGACGAATGGTCTCTTTCTCAGCAGCAGCAAAGATGGGAAAGCTGAGAGTGATGTACTTTACATGAACCTCAGAAGTGGCCTGGGGGATTGGTCCACAGACTAGCCTTCCACACGTTCCTGGGCACAGGGGTGGGAGAAGGCTTCACTTACTGGACTCCTGTGCAGGTAGGTATCCTCAGACATCTCACATGGGTGAAAGGGAAAGATATACCCAACTGAATGCAGAGTTCCAGAGAATAGCAAGGAGAGATAAGAAGGCCTTCTTAAATGAACAGTGCAGAGAAATAGAGGAAAACAAAAGAATGGGAAAGACTAGAGATCTCTTCAAGAAAATTGGAGATAACAAAGAAACATTTCATGCAAAGACGGGCACAATAAAGGACAGAAATGGTATGGACCTAACAGAAGCGGAAGATATTAAGAAGTGGCGAGAATACACAGAAGAACAATACAAAAAAAGGTCTTAATGACCTGGATAACCACAATGGTTTGATCATTCACCTAGAGCCAGACATCCTGGAGTGTGAAGTCAAGTGGGCCTTAGGAAGCCTTACTACGAACAAAGCTAGTGAAGGTGATAGAATTCCAGTTGAGCTATTTCAAATCCTAAAAGATGATGCTGTTAAAGTGCTGTACTCAATATGTCAGCAAATTTGAAAAACTCAGCAGTGGTCACAGGACTGGAAAATGTCAGTTTTCATTTCAATCCCCAAAAAGGGCAATGCCAAACTGTAAAACTGTGCTCATTCCACATGTTAATAAGGTTATACTCAAAATCTGTCAAGCCAGGCTTCAGCAGTACATGAACTGAGAACCTCCAGATATACAAGTTGGATTTAGAAAAGGCAGAGGAACCAGAGATCAAACTGCCACCATTTGCTGGATCATAGAGAGAGCAATGGAGAAGGAAATGGCAACCCACTCCAGTGTTCTTGCCTGGAGAATCCCAGGGACTGCGGAGCCTGGTGGGCTGCCGTCTATGGGGTCGCGCAGAGTCGGACACGACTGAAGTGACTTAGCAGCAGCAGCAGCAGCGAAAGCAAGGGAAATTCCAGAAAAACATCTACTTTTGCTTCATTGACTACACAAAAGTCTTTTTTTTTTTTTTCTGTAAGTGAATCTATTAATATTTATTCAATATTTTAACAAATTAAAATGTATCCAATTTTACCCTTTACAGTCGATTTTTCCATATACTTAAAAGGGATCCTTCCCTACTTCTAGGTAGGAAAGTAATCATTTAAGGATAATTGGACATCTAAAGAACTTTGGTAAACTGAACTATAGTACAGTAGTACTTACAAGAGGAAAATAGCTCGTCTTGATTTCTAATTGCTACAGTATGGTGTCAGTGAGATCAAACTCAGGCAAGACAGACCCAATTCATGTTTACATGTGGAAACCATACAACGTTAAGTGGTTAATCTACTGAAAGTTTGGCAGTCTGTTCACATCACTGAGAGGCTTACCTAAGACCTACTTTTATGCTGCAGCATCCTGTGGTGTTCTTGCACCACCCAGAAAAATTCTTTGGGGAGAGAAAAATCACCAAAGCTGTGATATATCCATTGAAATCCTTAATCTTTGATAACCTTTAAAGCTGGGGAGTACTTAACAGCAGGTAAACATGGAACATCTTCCTAGAATGCCAACTTTACATTAAACATGTAACATCAAAAAACAAAAGTAAATGCACAATTATATTCATATTTAACAGACGAGATGTCCCTCAAGTTCCTGCAACCATTTGTATGATTTCATTGGACTTTGACAAGCTCTACATTAGAAAATGGTTACTTCTGCCATAAGATGCAAATATAATTAAGATATCTGTTTGAAACATCTGAAACAGGTACCACCTTTGACAGGTCACATAAATCTCATCCCTAGGTGACACTACCTAAGCCCAAAGGCAGGTGGGGTTGGTGTTATTTTAGCCTAACTATTGATAGTACTTACACCTCTTATCAAATACAATACTGTTGACTTGTCATTACGTTTATGTGAAATGATTCAAGTATACAAAAAATTAGGAGCATTTAACCCAGTGACATCAAGTTAAGTGGTAATAGCAAAGGCAATTCAAATAGTAACATGGCACAACTTTCCCTGTTAGCGGTTTTAAAATGCTCATTTAAACAAGGGATGAGTTCACTTGCTTAGATATTTGAAATACAACTTTATTCTGATTCTAAACGAAAAGGAATGGGAATGACAGTAACAAACAAGATTCCACCTCTCAATATTGTCATGTGACTATAGCAGTCTTATATTTGAAACTCAAGGAGGAAACAACTGTGTTCCAAAACACCTAAATATGCAGGTCCAAAAAATGAAGGTATTTTTTTTTTTAAACTGCCACATTCACTCCAAAGCCCATCCATCTCCTTCAGCATCCAAAGATTAAGCACATGTTCTGCTTAGCTATATAATAAAGTGGCAAACACGCTGCACCACTGACATCACAGGACAGTTGCCTATAAAACTAGACTTCTGACGCTGGGCCCCAGCTTCACTTTCTCACAGGTCATCATCTTCATCCGGGAGGGCAGTTGTCTGAGCACCCTCTAAATCGTGCTCGTACTGTGCTGCCAAGGCTGGGTCCATGACCACCTCTGGCGGGGCAAGAGCAGGCATGGCGACAAACTCCAAGTTAGGGTCTCCAATCAATTTTCTAGCAAGCCAGAGGAAGGGCTTTTCAAAGTTGTAGTTACTTTTGGCAGAAATGTCATAGTACTGAAGATTCTTCTTTCGGTGGAAGACAATTGACTTTGCCTTAACCTTTCTGTCCTTAATATCCACTTTGTTGCCACACAACACAATTGGGATGTTCTCACACACTCGTACCAGATCTCTATGCCAGTTAGGCACATTCTTGTAAGTAACTCTTGATGTTACGTCAAACATTATAATGGCACACTGAGCTTGTATATAATAGCCATCTCTCAGTCCACCAAATTTCTCCTGACCAGCTGTATCCCATACATTGAACTTAATAGGTCCTCTGTTGGTATGGAACACAAGAGGATGGACCTCAACACCCAAGGTAGCTACATACTTCTTCTCAAATTCACCAGTCAGATGACGCTTCACGAATGTAGTTTTTCCAGTACCACCATCACCAACCAAAACAAGTTTGAACTGAACTTGGGGTTCTCCTTGGGCAGCCATCGCGATGTTACTTCCAGAAGCGTCTCTGCGCCCATCTGACTGAGGGCTACACAAAAGTCTTTAACTGTGTGGATCACAACAAACTATGGAAAATTCTTTTTTTTTTTTTTGATGTGCCCTAACTTTTATTTTATTTTATTTTTTTTCAGTGGGTTTTGTCATACATTGATATGAATCAGCCATAGATTTACACGTATTCCCCATCCCGATTCCCCCTCCCACCTGGAAAATTCTTAAAGAGATGGGAATACCAGATCACCTGACCTGCCTTCTGAGAAATCTGTTATGCAGGTCAAGAAGCAACAGTTAGAACTGGACATGGAAAAATGGACTGGTTCCAAACTGGGAAAGAGTATGTCAAGGTTGTATATTGTCACGCTGCTTATTTAACTTATATGCAAAGTACATCATGTGAAGTACTGGGCTGGATGAAGCATATGCTGGAATCAAGATTGTCAGGAGAAGTATTAATAATTTCAAATATGCAGATGATACTACTCTGATGGTAGAAAGTGAAGAGGAACTAAACAGCTTCTTGATGAGGGTGAAAGAGGAGAGTGAAAAAGCTGGCTTGACAATCAACATTGAAAAAACTAAGATCATGGCATCTGGTCCTATCACTTCATGACAAATAGATGGGGAAAAAGTGGAAGCAGTGACAGATTTTCTTTTCTTGGGCTCCAAAATCACTATGAATGGTGACTGCAGTTATAAAATTAAAAGATGCTTCCTCTTTGGAAGGAAAGCTATGACAAACCTAGAGAGTGTATTAAAAAGCAGAGACATCACTTTGCCAAAAGGGTCCGTATAGTCAAAGCTATGATTTTTCTGGTAGTCATGTATGGATGTGAAAGTTGGACTATGAAGAAGGCAGAGTGCCAAAGAATTGATGCTTTCGAATTGTGATGTTGAACAGGACTCTTGAGAGTCCCTTGGACTGCAAAGAGATCAAACCAGTCAATGCTAAAGGAAATCAGTCCTGAATATTCATTGGAAGGATTGATGCTGAAGCGGAAGCTCTAATACTTTGGCCACCTGATGCAAAGAGCTGACTCATTGGAAAAGACCCTGATGCTAGGAAAGTTTGAAGGCAGAAGGAGAAGGGGGCAGTAGAGGGCGAGATGGTTAGGTAACATCACCAACTCAATGGCCATGAATCTGAGCAAACTCTGGAAGATAGTGAAGGACAGGGGAGTCTGGCATGCTGCAGTCCATGGGGTTGCGAAGAGTTGGACACCACTTAGTGAGTGAGCAACAACAATTCAGAAAAAGATACATGCTGCTGCTAAAGCACTTGAATTCCAAAAAGAGGTCATTAATATACTGAAAAAAATTGTAACTATGTATAGTGATGGATGTTAGCTAGTTTTATTGTGATGATCATTTGGCTGTACATACTAACATCGGATCATTATGTTATACACCTGGAACTATCATAATATTAATATGTCAATTATACCTCAATAAAAATGATTAAAATTGTTATTAGTATATTAATATATTAGAATCAGACACCTGCTGATTTTACCATCTGCTGAAAATTGTAGAAAGCAAATCTAAGATGTCTATAATGTGAGTAGCAAGCCCTGGAATTACAAAGAGAACCCTGGCTAGAGATGTTTAGTGGCCTGTGGTGGCAATAGTGAGGTTATTTGCAGGGATGGTTTCCTTCCTAGAGTGGGTTCATAAAGCTACCTAATATCCTTTAATAAATCTCTTTCTGCATAAACTAGCTAGAGAGGGTTCTTGTCGGCCAGGAATGCTGATCAAGCCGTACACAGAAGACAGAGAAGGTAGCAGCAGTCAGGAAAGGAGGGAGAAAATCAAAGGAGACTTTGAGGTCTCTAGAGAGAAAAAAAAGGTCTCCTAGGAAGAAAACCAAAAATAGAGAAGTCAGCTTCCACTAAGCTGCAAGGAAGACAATAAATTCCTTGAAAAGAACTCATAATATATAACATGTAGGGGAGGGTTATAGGTTTGATACAAGAGAAGAAGTGTCTTTACTTGAGAAATGAATTCACTAGAGATGTAAAAATCAGTAAAATATTCCTTCTTTGGATGCATCATATTTTACAATGTACTAGTTGAATACTTTGGACATGAATAAACATGTGAACATATCGGTTTACCCGTGTTGGAAAGGAAGTAGCTGTCTGACTCATGCTACACATGGATCTGTGTTGATGAAGCACAGATGTGGAGTGTGGAAGAATGTCCATTAGAGGCCCCCCTGGGAGGTGGGCTGGAGATCTGGGGTTGGCTTTTCTGCTCTGTTTTACCAGCTTCTCTGCTGGTTTTCCTCCCTGTAGTGAAAAACCTCCATTTAGAACTGTTTGAGCCAGATTGCTTCATCTTTCTTTGCTGGCCACCCTCTAAGTCATCTTATTAGTTCTCACACTTCTAGCCAAAGTTAGGTGGTGGGGGGTGGGGTGGAGAGCGGCTAAGTCGTTGATTTTGTCATTGATTTAAAGACTCTATCTCACAGATGGCTGCAACTTTCCTACTTGCAGATGGAAAAATTCAGGTCCCCCGGAAGCTGGTAAAGAAATCTTTGCCTTGGCTTTCTCCCCTCCTTGGATTTCTCATCTCCTCTACCTTGGCACCGTGGCGCTTCCTTCCCATCCCCCATTGTCCTCTCCCTCAGTTTGAATTCAGTCCCTCAACTTCCTTTGGTTCTTCCCTGGATGGATGCGGGGCTTGGCACCAGGAGACTGCTGGAGAAAGGAATGGAGAGTCCTCTAAAATGTCCTGTCCTCGGGGCAGGAGAGAGGATCCCAACCACGACACTTCCCTGCTTAAGGGGTAGGGATCTTCAGTGAAACGAAGTGAAAGTTGCTTAGTCGTGTCCAACTCTTTGTGATCTCATGGAGTATATATAGCCTGCCAGGCTCCTCTGTCTATGGAATTCTCCAGGTGAGAATACTTGAGTGGGTAGCCATTCCCCTCTCCGGGGGAATCTTCCTGACTCCGGGGATTGAACCCGGGTCTCCCGCATTGCAGGCAGATTCTTTACCATCCGAGCCACTGAGAAAGCCCAAGGGATCTTTAGGTTACTGCATAAAGAATCATGTCTGCCTTATTTTGTTATTCTGATCTATTTTATATTCAACTCCAGGAGGAAGAAGGGTAAAGGAGAGAAAAAAAATCTTTCCTGCCACATATAAAATATCGCAGATGTTAAGTGATGATTACAAAAGACAGCAAAGCAGGCCAAGAAACGTTGCGAGGAGGGGTGGGGTGCAGGCTGAGTGAATGTTCAGGGCAGGTGCTATGGAGATTAAATTACAGAGAGGGAGGTGGTTGGTGCCATCCTCCCAGCCCTGCTCAGTAGGGCTGTGAGCTATTTCAAGCCAGTGGGAAAGAGAAAGAGTCTGCGCCATTTGTCTTTAGGAGGCACTGTATTTTCTTCCTTGCTTTGGAAAAACAACACCCAGCTCTGCATGTCTGCAGGTGCCTTTTGCATGGAAGGGTGACTGGCAGACTCAGTGTTAGGAAGAGTGGTAGATGGGGCAGGTGTGGATTTTGTCTCCTCTGTAGTCATTCCCCCTCCTCTGCTAACAGTCCTGTGATTTTGCATGGGAACATAGAACTGTGGCACTGGAGAAGACTTGAGAGTCCACTGGGCTGCAAGTAGATCAAACCAGTCAATCCTAAAGGAAACAAACCTTGAATATTCATTGGAAGGACTGATGCTGAAGCTGTAACTCCAATACTTTGGCCACGAGATGCAAAGAGTCAATTCATTTGGAAAAGACCTTGGTGCTGGGAAAGAGTGAAGGGAACAACAGAGGATGAGATGGTTGGATGGCATCACTGACTCAATGAACATAAGTTTGAGCAAATTCTGGGAAAGAGTGAAGGACAGGGAAGCCTTGCATGTTGCAGCCTATGGGGTCTCAAAGAGTCAAACATAACTGAACGACTGAACAACAACGTCTTTCCTCATTCCCAGGCCATGTGGTCAGTGAAACCGACCCTCACTCGACCCAGGACCCCTGCTCTAAGCAAGCAGTCACCGTGGTTGCAATGTCCATGTGACTTGTTAGGATGATGGGAGTCAACCCCAGGACTTTTCCTGTCACTTTTGTAAAAGAGGGGCTTGCTTTCTGCTGCAGGTGTTCAACGGCTGGGGCATAAGTCTTAAATGGCTCCTGGCTTGTTTGGTGAAAGCTGTCCTGAGAAAGAGACCAAGTAGAAGCCATCCAGCTGTGTGATGAAGAGAGAAGCCTCTGAGGATGCTCTCTGAGCATCTGCATCCAGTTTGAAATGAATGCTAACCCAAGACTTTGTAGTCATGAGCCTGTAGTCTCCCTCCCACCCCTCTATTTTCACCATTTTGCATTTGGGTTTCTGTCACTTGCAACTCAAAGGGTCCTACCTAATACAAGTGGCTTCAGAAAGCTCAGGAAAGTGGCTGGTTGAGGTTATTGTGGGGCAGAACAAAACGAGCGTAATTGCTATGTCACTGCCTCTTGCTATGCAGCTCTTGTGGAGGATGAGGCTCGCAGGCTTATTTCCAGGTCATATTTGACTCGGAGGACACAGCTGCCTCCAAGAAAGACTGCCAGCCAGGAGTCGGCAGCCAGAACTCAGCTGAACAATCGATGTGTTCAGTTCTGTGTTATTGTAGAGCAGTGTTCTCCAAGGACGCCCCTGAAAAGAAATGAATGTCGTAAAGGCCCAAGATGTGCGTTGGGAAAGTCAGATTGTCTGCTTGCACTCATGTGCAAAAGAATAACTGTTCTTAGATCCTTGGGAAGAGCCTGCTCTTGGCTCACTGACATGAGCTGATGTGAAAATGAATGTTCCTTGAGTGCAAAGCAGCAGAAGCATCTGTGAAGGGGATGGGCAATTAGAAAGGAGAGACCTCTTTAATATTTCTTTGTTTGCCCAGCAAGCTTTACTTGAGTGCCTTCTATTGTGCTGGGATAGAAACATGATTAAAAGACAAAGCTCATACTATTAAGAAGCTTACAGGTGGGTTAGGGAGCTGGGCAAAAAATATCAATGGATAAATAATGTAATTCATGATACTTTAAATGGAAATAATAGAAGGGTGATGCCTACCCAACAGCATCCTTCTCTTCTTTCTTAGTTCATAGCATCCTGATTTTGTTCTAGGAGGCAAGAGGCTCAGGTAGGTGAACCCTTCCCTGGGATCAGGGTGAACCATGTTAGATCCAAACCAGTGATTCTCAAATTTTGGTGTGCATCAGAATCACATCGAGGACATTCAAAACTCAGAACCCTGGACCTCATCCCCCAAATTTCTGGTTCAGTAGTAGGTCTAGAAGGCCTCAGGTTTGTATTTCTAACAAGTTCCCAGGTGATGCTCCTCCTGTTGGCCTGAGGACCACTAATCTAAATTGAGCATGGTTACTCGGTTCATCTCTTCTGGTTTATGATTGGGCACACCACTAAGTTCTGGCCAATGAAGTCCAAGAGGAAGCCTATGGAGAACTTTCTGGAAGAGTTTTTGCTTCCTTGGAAAAAGTGCAATGGCAGGAGCTCAGTCCTTTCATCCCACTTTGAGTCGAGTCACATGAGGAGATGCTGTGTGGAGCTGCTATTATATCATCACTGTATGGACATGGCAGAGAGACTTACAAAAATCCTGACCCAGAGCCTTGACATTGTTGAAGAGCTAAGCAAACTCTGAAACCACCCACCTTCAGATCTTTGTTGTGCAAAGTGATTAAATGTTGTTATTCCTAATTCACTTAGAGCTGGAACAGATTCAGAGGGCCATCAGGCTGAACCTGAGTGGGATGGAGTATCAGGAAAGACTTCTAAGAGGGGGTGACTCACTCTCGCTCACCAGCTCTTCAGGGAGAATGGTGCCCACATATACTTTGGCAAAACGACAAATGGTGACACTTTATGGACTCACTTTTTAGAGTCACTTCTGAACTGACTAAACTAGGAATGTTAAATTTATGAATGTCAAGAGTTTATTTCATGTATAAAAAACTGCGTGGGAAAAGAGAATGAGGAAACCATTAAGTCTACCTGGGCGAATGAAGTCAAGGAAAAATTTGTGTAGGAGGTGACGTTTGGACCAGGCCACTTGGAGTTGACCCTGGGTGGGCAGAAAGTGTAGGGCTAGAGCCTGGTATGAAGTATGTACCCACATGTTTGTGGGGCTTAACTGATCTTAGGAACACATCATTCAGAGGAAATGGCACAGACAATAGTCCAGAGATGTGATAGAAATTCGTGCCTCTGGGTAAGAGCACAAACTTTGACATGATGACCTAGAGACAGTATGGGTTATGCTATGCCATGATATAAAAAAGTTAAATTAGAAAAAAATCAAGGAGATCAATTAGATCAATCAAAAAAAGGGAGGGGTGGGTAATATCTCAACCCTCAAAGGCTTCTGAAACCCAACACTTTTTAAAAATTTATTTTATTTTATTGAGCTTTTTATTTTATATTATAGTATAGCCAATTACAACATTGTGATAGTTTCAGGTGGACTATAACAATTTTGTGATAGTTTTAGCAAAGGGACTCAGCCATATACAAACATGTATCCTTTCTCCCCCAAACGCCCCTCTCATCAAGGCTGCCCCCAAGCATTGAGCAGATTTCCCTGTGCTATACAGTAGGACCTTGTTGGAGAAACCCAACACTTTGAACCTTCTCCACCTCAAGAAGGGGCACTTCCTTTGTCTTAAGGAGGCGGTTCCTCTTTTGGAATTGGAATTGTTTCATGCCCCACTTCTCGCTTTACTATGCCAGTAACTACAATCTAAATACAGTATGGCCTGGAGTGGAGCAGGGTGGGGCAGAGAAGTTGTGAAATGAGCCAGGAAATGATAATAGGAAATGATGAGATTTAAACAGATGAGGTTGCTCAGAGCTGGAGTTGATGAATCCACTCACCCAGCCCCCACCGGAGCTGGGGACAGTAGCTCTACATGTTGGGTAACCCATTGCGTATTTACATTTTAAAAAGTCCCAGTGATGCTTCTGAGAATGGATTGGAGGGTGAGTAAACAAGGATGATGGAATACAGTGTTAGTTTGGGCAGATATGAAGCTATGAAGTAAAGTATTTGATGCAAATGGGAGAAAAATGGTTTAAAAAAGAGAAGATTTAGCAGCAGTTAGACATGGGAAGTAACAAAGGAGGAAAAGTCAAAGACAACTAGTTTTCTAGTTCAGGGGACTAGGTAGATGATTGTCCTAGTAACTTCAGGAAGGACCACAGCATTTCCTTCTTTTTTCCTTTCTTGGCTTCAAAGTGTGGCTTGCAGGATCTCAGTTCCCTAACCAGGGAATGAACCCGAGTCATGGCGATGAAAGCTCAGAATCCTAACCATTAGGCTACCAGGGAGCTTTCTAATGGTTTTGTTTCTTTTCTTTTTCTTGTTTTTTAATGAATGTTTTTGCTTTCTTTCTTTTTTAATGTATTCATTTATTATTATTTATTTGGCTGCACCAGGTCTTAGTTGTGGCCTGTGGGATCTAGTTCTCTGATCAGGGATCGAACCTGGGTCGCCTGCATTGGGAGCTCAGAGTCTTAGCCACTGGACCACCTGGGAAGTCCCCCTAAGAGTTTTGTTTCTAACGAGCTAAGTTTTGGGTGCATGTGTCATGGAAAGGTCAGAGGCCAAGAGACAGTGGAAAAACAGTCTGGATATCTGGTGGCAATTCAGATGGTATAGATTTGGAGTTTTCAGGATATGGATAGCAGAAAGAAAGAACAGAGGGCCTGACGTGGAAGCAACATTTAATGGTTAGTGGAAGGTCACAAAGAAACTATAAAAGAACAGGTAAATCTAAAGGAAAAACAAACGTAGTAACCACACAATTAGTACAAGAAGACAAGTGAGGATGTTGGAGCCACACAATCACTCCTTTCAATAGTGAAAACAAATTAAATATTGGTAATGGCTGGCCTAGTAGGAATAACATGCTACTCTTCATAACACATTAGCTAATACTCTTGACCCAGTGGTAAGGAGCGTCATGGAGCAAATGATGAATTTGCAGCATTTCACCTACTTATTTGCCTGACGATTCCTTGAAATCAGTGACTTCAACTTGCAAGATAATTGGATAGGTTGGGTTTGGGACCAACATCCAGAATGAAGTCACATGTTGATTTCTGGATCCTTCTCCCTAGCTTCAGTTGCAGGAACCTTCCCCTTCTTTGCCTAAATGTCACAAAATCCCTCTTCCCCAAGTGTGTGCTTGTGTGCTAAATTGCTTCAGTTGTGTCTGACTCTTTGCAGCCCATAGCCTGCCAGATTCCTCTCTCTAGGGGATTCTCCAGGCAAGAATACTAGAGTGGGTTGCCGTGGCCTCCTCCAGTGGACCTTCCTGACCCAGGGATTGAACCCTAGTCTCTATGTCTTCTGCATTGGAAGGTGGGTTCTTTACTACTAGTGCCATCTGGGAAGCCACTTGCCCTGAGTATCACAGGACAATTTGCAACCAGGCTCTTTTTAAAAAATATTTGTTTATTTTTGGTGGCGCTGTGCTCTGGCTTTTTCTAGTTGTGGCAAGTGGGAGCTACTCTCTAGTTGTTGAACATGGGCTTAGTTGCCCAATGGCATGTGGGATCTTCCTGGACCAGGGATTGAACCCTTGTCTCCTGCATTGGCAGGCAGATTCTTAACTACTGCGCTATGAGAGAAGTCCTACAACCAGGTCTTAAGTTGTATCTATGTTAAAAGAAGACATGTCGGGTTGCGGAGGGTGGGCCCCGGGTTGGTGGCAGCCATTTCTCATCTAACCCTAATTGAGACGGGCGTAGGCGCTGTGCTTTTGCTTACCGCGCGCTGTTTTTCTCGCTGACTTTCAGCGGGCGGAAAAGCCTCGGCCTACCGCCAGACACCATCCAGTGTGGAACAAACAAAAAATGTCAGCCGCTGGCTCGCTCACCTCTCCCGGGAACCTGCGGTAGCCCGCCCGCCCAGCCCCAGCGCCCCGCCTGAGGCCGCGGTCGGCCCGGGGCTTCTCCGGAGGTGCCCATTGCCGCCGTGAAGAGTTGGGCTCTGTCAGCCGCGGGTCGCTCGGTGGGCCGAGGCATGGCTGTAACCGCAGGGAAAGGAACGGAGCGGGGTCCCCGCGCGCGGTGCGCTTCCCTGAGCTGTGGGACTTGCACCCGGGACTCGGCTCAGACACCTGCAGAAAAGGAAAAAAAAAAAAAAAAAAGAAGACATGTCATATCCTCCTTGTTGTTTTCTTCTTCCAAACCCATAGCCTCAGTCTAATCCTGAGAAGACATCAGACAAATCCAAACTGAGAAGCATTCTATCAAATACCTGGTACTCTTGAACACTGTTGAAGCCAAGAGAAACAAAAAGAGAAAGAAACAAGCAAAAAAGATTGAGGAACTGTTACAGGCTGGAGGAGACTAAGGGGACATGACAAATGATGCAAAATGGGATCCTGAAATGGCTCCTGGAACAGAGGAATGATTTTGTGGGAAACTGAAACATCCAGCAAATGGTCGTTTAGTTAGTAATACTGTTCAGTTCAGTTCAGTCTCTCAGTCATGTCCGACTCTTTGTGACCCCATGGACCACAGCACACCAGGCCTCCCTGTCCATCACCAACTCCCGGAGCTTGCTCAAACTCGTGATCCAACCATCTCATCCTCTGTAGTCCCCTACTCCTCCTGCCTACAATCTTTCCCAGCATCAGGGCCTTTTCCAATGAGTCAGCTCCTCGCATCAGGTGGCTAAATTATTGGAGCTTCAGCTTCAGCATCAGTCCTTCCAATGAATATTTAGGACTGATTTCCTTCAGGATTGACTGGTTTGATCTCCCTGCAGTCCAAGGGACTCTCAAGAGTCATCTCTAACACCACAGGTCAAAAGCATCAGTTCTTCAGCACTCAGTTTTCTTTATGGTCCAACTCTCACATCCATACATGACTGCTGGAAAAACCATAGCTTTGACTGGATGCACCTTTGTTGGCAAAGTAATGTCTCTGTTTTTTAATATGCTGTCTAGGTTTATCATAGCTTTTCTTCCAAGGAGCAAGTGTCTTTTAATTTCATGGCTGAATAACATTGTACCAATGCTTTTTTTTTTTTTAATAATTGTTCTTTTTAAAATATTTATATATTTCTTTATTTGGCTGTGTCAGATCTTAGTTGCATCCTATGGGACTTTTCACTGAGGCACATGGACTCTCGAGCTGTGTTGCTCATGCTCAGTAGTTGTGGCCCATAGGCTTAATCGCTCTGCCACATGTGGGTTTTTAGTTCCCTGACCAGGGACCGAATCCACATCCCCTACACTGTAAGGTGGATTCTTAACCACTGGGTCACCAGGGAAGTCCCTACTGTACCAATGCTAATTTCTTATTTTTGAGAACTGTACCATTTCCAGTAGTCATGTATGGATGTGAGAGCTGGACTATAAAGAAGGCTGAGTGCTGAAGAATTGATGTTTTCGAACTGTGGTGTTGGAGAAGACTCTTGAGAGTCCCTTGGACAGCAAGGAGATCCAGCCAGTCAATCCTAAGGGTAAACAACTCTGAATATTCATTGGAAGGACTGATGCTGAAGCTGAAGCTCCAATACTTTGGCCACCTGATTCGAAAAGCCAACTCATTGGAAAAGGCCCGGATACTGGGAAAGATTGAGGACAGGTGGAGAAGGGGACGACAGAGGATGAGATGGTTGGATAGCATTACTGACTCCATGGACATGAGTTTGAGCAAGCTCTGGGAGATGGTGAAGGACGGGGAAGCCTGGTGTGCTGAGTCCAAGGGGTCGCAAAGAGTTTGACATGACTTAGCAACTGAATACCAACAACAATCATGGTATGTAAGATGTTAACATTGAGAAAGCTAAAAGAAAGCCCAACATTTGATGTAATAAATAAGTAAGATGCAAGGGTCGCCTAGCTTCTGGCTGGTGAACACTTCTTCCTTAGTTCTTAGTAAATGACAGACCCTGACTTTAGATCCTAAGTTCCACACTACTTCTTTGATCTTATCTTGGACCATATTTCCTTGGATCAACTCTTCTCCAGCCACCATGGCCTTCTTCTAGTTCTTGGGACATGTTGAACCTGGTCCCACAGCAGGATCCTTGTGCTTGCCATTTCCTTTGTCTTGGAACTCTTTTCCTCCCCTTCTTTGCAGGACTGGCTCCTCTCCTTCAAGTCCCAGCTAATGTCTCCTTCAGCTTAATGTCCTTCGAGGATGGAGGGGTCTCTCTTGACTGCCCCTCCCATTAATCTCTGTCATAGCTTCTTCTGTATTTTCTTCATTGCCGTAATCACAGTCTATAAGGGATGGGTTTGTTACTGATTTTCTCTCTTCCAGAATGTTGCCTTCATGAGGCAACATTGTCTATCTTGTTCTCTATTACATGCCTTGCCCCCTTGCATGGTGCCTTGCCTATAATAATTGTTCAGCAAATACTTGTTTGATGAATGCTGAAGGATAGTTTTTCCAAGAGTTAAAAGCATGACTGTCATCAAACATATAGTGAACATGTGTGATATATATTTAACTCATTCAGTGAAGGAAACAGCAAAATAGTAAAGCTAGTCCAAGGAAAACCCTAATAACCGAGGCTTATAGAGATCAGGAGCTATGATGAGATAGCTTTCGTGTGTGCTAAGTCACTTTAGTCACATCCAAAGATTTGTGACCGTATGAACTGTAGTCCTCCAGGTTCCTCTGTCCATGGGATTCTCCAGGCAAAAGTAGTGGAGTGGGTTGTCATGCCCTCCTCCAGGGGATCTTCCCAACCCAGGGTCTCCGCCATTGTAGGCAGATTATTTACCATCTGAATGGGTGGGTATCCTATCCCTTCTCCAGGGGATCTTCTCGACCCAGGAATTGAACTGGGATCTCCTGCATTGCAGGTGGATTCTTTACCATCTGAGTTACCAGGGAAGCTGGTTTAATGTTAGGACACCCTGTTCCCACTGTAACCCTTGCTTCCCAGCTTATATTTTTGTTTTGTGGATGTACATGAGACATTCTCTGGGGATTCCCAGAAATAACTGAAGTGGGGTAGGGAAGAGACTTTGAAGGTGAGAGTCTGTCCCTGCAAACAACAGATGAGGGCCGGGCAGAGGTCAGGGCAATGTAAGCAGAAACAAAGATGTTCGTATCCCACCAGGGAAACCAGCTGCACACTGGTTGGACAGTATTAGAACTGCTTCCTCTCAGCTCTCTTGGTCCCATGAGATGCTACTCTGTGAAACGAGTCCAGAGTTTAGCCTCACATGTGTATGTTTCTCTAGTTTTATGGTTATAATTTTTTCTTTTTTCGGCCACACTGTTTGACATGCGGACCTTAGTTTCCTGACGAGGGATTGAACCCATGCCCCTTGCAGTGGAAGCACGGAGTCTTAACCATTGGACAGCCAGGGAAGTCCCCTTTCTCTAGTTTTAAAATTGACTTTACTTGGTGATGGGAGGGGAGGTGGTCTAACAGTTCTAGGGACCAAAGTCCTGAGCATTGAACCAGGGACTATCCTGAGAAGAAATAAGTTCCAAGGTAAATAATGATTCAACCCTAAGCTGAAAACAGACCCCCTAGTACCTCAGAAGGGACCTTTTGGCAAGTGGCATCTTGCCAGGGAATTGACTCAAAACAAATCTCTAGCAGCCCAGAGGTGCTGGAGAAGAGTTTCAGAAACAGTCAGCAGAGAGAGGGCTGTGCAAGAGCTTACTGGAATTGCCTCACTCACGCTTTGATGCTCATCCTCTGCGGAGCTCTGCTCATCTCTGCAGCTTCGAAACCACATGCAGGAAGCAGAGCTGCTGACGTCAGGAGACCTCGGAGACCCGCTATCGCATCTGTTTCATTGTACAGGTAAGGAAGCTAAGTTACAGATTAAAGGATTTGCCCAAAGCTACAGAGCAGAGGACTGTGAGCAGAAACCAGATCTCTTGTGTCCTAGTTCAAATATCTCCAATCCATGTATCTTGTATATTATTTAGGTAGAAGGTGTGGCAACCACATGGATTTGCTTTCTTGCTCATATATATCTCTATTCTTGGTGCAAAGCTCAAGCATCAAGCAGCAGTGGGAAGAGACAGATGTGGCCACCACGTATGGGAACAGCGTGTGACTGTGTCAGCACGGACATGATTTAAAGCAGTGCCATGGCAACCAGCATTCACTCCGGCCCCAGACAGCTCTGCGAGCTATGGAATGTAACTGAAAATGGCTTCTCGCTTGCTGAGCCCTGAGCGCGAGCTTCTGCTTCTCCGGCCGTGAGAGACTCTAAAATAGAACAAACTCTGAGTGCAGAAGCAGGGCTCATCCAGCTCCTTTATCAAAGTTTGGGGGTTTCTCACAGGAGAAATAAACTCAGCAGCCTTGGGAATCCCCAAGAATCGTTGTGTCTGTACTATGGTTTTGCTTCCTTTTAGAGCAAATGCATCATTTCAAAGCGGGTTCTTAGAACACCAACATTCCAAAGAGATGCCCTAGATGATGAGGGAAAGGTAAAGGGGAGGGGCACCACTGCTGGTATCTTTGTTACACGCTGAAAGTTCTGCTGTTACAAAAAAAAAAAAAAAAAATCATAAATCAGGGCAGCAGACCAGGAGAGGTCTGGACTGCATTTAACTCTTGATTTTAACTTGAATGTGCCTGTAATCTGTCCACAGAACTCCTGAAATAGACCATTTGGCATCCCATGATATGTGATCCCTTTTCTTTTTCCGAGTTTCTAACTGGGCACCTTGGAATTAAGACGTCCAGCTTCCCCCATACGTGGTAGGCATAGCCCTGTGACCAGTTTTGACTATTGCTGTCTGAGTGGAAGTTCGACTTTCCAGATGGTGCCCTGATCTTGGGACCTGTCCCTGTTCTCTTTGGCTGGGTTCTTATTTACTCATATTTTGACAGTGCTGGGTCTTCGTTGCTGTGTGCTGGCTTCTCCTTGCAGTGGCTTCTCTTGTTGTGGAGCGTGGGCTGTAGGGCACGTGGGCTTCAGTAGTTATGTCTCATGGGCTTAGTTGCTCCGTGACATATGGGATCTTCCTGCACCAGGGAGCAAACCTGTGTCCTCTGCGTTAGCAGGTGGTTTCTTAACCACTGAACCACCAGGGAAGTCCCCACTTTGGCCGATGTTCCACTGCAGTGATGAGAAGTCATGTGGGCCATGAGGATGAGCGCAACACCACAAAAATGGCAGAGCAATAAGACATGCTTGAATGATAATTAAAAAACTTTGCTGCTTATTTGATCACCACTAAAAGAAAACTAAGTGGGAGGTACTCAATGTGCTAGATATGTGAAGGTGAGTTCTGGGCAAAGCTCTTGAACATGAACTGCCCTACCAGCTCCCGCTCTGTATATGTATTTAAATTCTATGTTACAGTGGAACCAATATTCTATAATACCCCTACCCAAACTGCCATTGCTAATGCTACAAATATTATTTCAGATGCTTTGGGCTATAAGCAACAACCAGCCTTGATGAAAAATAGCTTAAAAACATAAGAATTTAGAAAATGAGGTCATTTCACAAGAAATCCAGAGGTAGGGCGTTCCCAGGGTGGGTTCAGTGTTAGGTTGTTGCTGGCAAATTGCTGCTATGACAAATTGTCACAAACCTGATGGCTTAAAACAACCAAATTTATCCTCTTACAGTTCTGGAGACCAGAAGTCTGGAATCACTTTTACTGAATTAAGGGTCAGTTGGCATGGCTGGATTTTTTTCTGAAGGTTTTAGGGCAGAAGTTGTTCCCTTGCTTCTGGAGGCCTGCTGCTTTCCTTGGCTCATGGTCCCTTCCTTAAATCACTCCAGAACCTCTTGCTTTCTATTTCTGTACTCAAATCACTCTCTGCCTCCCTCTTTTAAGGACCTTCATGACTGCCTTTAGGCCCTGCCCAGATAATTCAGGATAATCTCTTCATCTCAAAACCTGTAACTTAATCACATCTGCAAAGTTCTTCTCCTTACCTAAGGTAAGATTGGACACTCCAGATGTCTCAGTGGTAAAGAATCTGCCTGCTAATGCAGGAAATGCAGGACTCATGGGTTCCATCCTTGGCTTGGGAAGATCCCTTGGGAAAGGAAATGGCCACCCACTCCAGTATTCTTGCCTGAAGAATCCCATGGACAGAGATGCCTGGCGGGGTCCAGTCCCTGGGGTCACAAAGAATCAGACACGACTGTATAACTGAGCATGCACGGATGCACAAGGTAAGATTTTCAAGTCCTAGGGATTAGATCATGGGCATCTTAAGGTCATTACTCAGTCTATGACAGATTGTTAAGCAGTCAGGCTCTTTTATTTTCTTGCTTTGCAATTCTCAGGATTTTGGTGATATTTGCCTTCATGGTTTTAAAATCACTTTGGGCTCCAAGCATCATATCCTTACTAGTCCTTGTCTTCAGCAGCAAGGCAGGGGGTGTCCCATCCTACCTCTTCCGTTATTAAGAAGGACCTGCTTTCTCAGAGCACCTCAGCAGAAGCTACAGCAGGTCCCCGGAGCCAAGACTGGGTCACCTGCCTGTGATCTTGCTGCAATCAATCCTGAAAATTTGCTGGTCTGGCATTTTTAACATCTACTGCAGGACACAGATGCTGCTGCCAAGAGGGAGAATGCCAGCTAGCGAGGCAACGACTCACTCTTGAAGGCCCTGTGTGAGATTCCACCAAAGCTTGAGCACCAACATAGAGTCCTTGTCTCTACTTTTCAAATTAAGTAATTAAATTAAAAAAATTGGACGATTAGATCTTAGCTCCCAACCAGGGATCGAACATATATCCCCTGCATTGGAAGGCAGAGTTTTAACCACTGAGCCACAGGAAAGTCCCACAAGTCCTTGTTTCTAGGCGGCCATAAAAAAAAACACCTGTCCTGAGAAGATAGCTATGTTTACTGCACTTATAAAAGAGTTTTCTATTTAACTCTCAACTGTGAATGGAAGAAGAGATGTTTAATATTTACACATGCATGCAAAGCACAAACATAATATCTAACAATTTTGATCATGAAACACAAGGATAATGTGGGACAATTGAGTTGCCTTTTATTTATTCAGTTGACATTTGAATCACCTCTCTGCCAGACTTCTTCGTCCATGGCTGAAGTTACAAATATGAATAAAAAAAGATCCCTGGTGTCAAGGAGATGCTGGATTCTTGTGAGAGAGACAGATACTTTCAGTGAAGGAGTTGTGTGGCTCTGATGGAGACAGAAGATGCTGGGATGATGCACAATGATACTTTATGGAACCCGAGGGCTGTCAGACTTCAGGAAGTGTGGAAGCAGGACACGAAGTATCCAGGGCCAGGTCTGGGCGATCATCTCTCGTTTTCCCATTTCACAGTTTCTTCCTTCTATGCCTTATTTCCTTTTCTCTTTCTCCATCCAGCCACCTTACAACTAATGGGCCCCCTACAGTGGGCTGTCCCACTATAGTGTGTGAGGTCATACTATAATAGAGATGTTGCAGCCAAAACAGGAGGCTTGAAAGGCACCCACAGATACCTCTGAGAGATGATGAAAGGGAAGAGCAACTGGGGGGCAGGCAGAGGACAGTGGTTGTAATCTGGGTCACTTAAGTTAGCTTCTGTACGCAGTTTCAGAGAGCTCGCTCCACTTCTTTGAGCCTAGGAAAGAGGGAACAAAGACCTTGCCGGGTTTGGAGGCAGGAGGAGCCACCCACTGCTTTCTCCAGGGGCCACTGGTGCAGGGGCTTCCCAGGTGGCGCAGTTAGTAAAGAATCCGCCTGCCAATGCAGGAGACACAATAGACACGTATTGGATCCCTGGGTCAGGAAGATCCCCTGGAGTAGGAAACGGCAACTCACTCCAGTATTCCTGCCTGGAAAATTCCATAGACAGAGGAACCTAAAGGGCTACAGTCCATGGGGTTGCAACAAGTCAGACACGACTGAGTGCGCGCGCGCACACACACACACACACACACACACACACACACACACACACACACTGGTGCACGCTGCCAAGGAGAGGCTCAGGGCAAGTGTGGAGATGGGGGGCTGGCATAAAGCCAGAGCCTGTTGTTTTTTTAGGACTGAGTAGGAAAAGTTCCTGCCCAGAAACCATAGAGACTGGAGAATGTGGAGAGGGGGATTTTCTCTTACCTTCAGCATGTCTCGCTTACCTTCCTGGCCTCGCTCAGGAAGGAGGAGGTTGGGGTACTGTTGCCACTTGCAGTCACTGTTATTCCTGGAACTTGTGCCCAAGTTTCACTTCCAGGACCAATTACAGGGCAAATGCTTTCAGTGGGCATTAGTCTTTTGGGGGTGGGGGGGAAGATATTTCAGGTCACAAAGGCCCCGAATCTTTTTTTTTTCTTTCAAATAAATGTTTATTCAGCAACTATATTCACATGAGAAATAACTTTTTCAATTCTTAATTCACAACATATGGAAAAAATTGTCTTGAATCATATACCTAAACATAAAAGATGCAATTATAAAACTTCTACTTGCAAACATAGGAAAAATCTGTAATCTTTCAGGATCTTGTGGCAAGTAACACTTTCTGAGCCAAAACAATAAAAACTTAAGCCATATAAAAATGGTCAGAATTGGATTTCATCAGAGTTGAAAGCTTCAGCTCTTCCTAAGTCATGGTCAGGGAATGAAAGACAATCTGAAAAATGCAAGACTATATTCTCAGTCCATGTATCTGATAAAGGATTTGTATTCAGGAAAAAAGAATTCTTGCAACTCAATTAGAAGATAATCCAATTAAAAAGTGGGCAAAACTTTCAGACACTTTCAGTATGTTTCTCTAAAACATACTAATGGCCAGCAATCACTGCTCATTAAAGAAAAAATGCTTAACATTATTGGTCATCAGTTCAGTTCAGTCCAGTTGCTCAGACAGATCTGAGTCTTTGTGACCCCATGGACTGCAGCATGCCAGGCTTCCCTGTCCATCACCAACTCCTGGAGTTTACTCAAACTCATGTCCATTGAGTTGGTGATGCCATCCAACCATCTCATCCTCTGTCGTCCCCTTCTCCTCCCACCTCCAATCTTTCCCAGCTTCCGGGGCCTTTCAAATGAGTCAGCTCTTCACATCAAATGGTCAAAGTATTGGAGTTTCAGCTTCAACATCAGTCTTTTCAATGAACACTCAGGACTGATCTTTAGGATGGACTGGATGGATCTCCTTGCAGTTCAAGGGACTCTCAAGAGTCTTCTCCAACACCACAGTTCAAAAGTATCAATTCTTCTGTGCTCAGCTTTCTTTATAGTCCAACTCTCACATCCATACATGACTGCTGCTGCTGCTAAGTCGCTTCAGTCGTGTCCGACTCTGTGCGACCCCGTAGACGGCAGCCCACCAGGCTCCGCTGTCCCTGAGATTCTCCAGGCAAGAACACTGGAGTGGGTTGCCGTTTCCTTCTCCAAGGCCCCGAATCTTTAGGAAAGCTGACCTTTGTCATTGGAGAAGGTGAGAGGGGTGGAAATGGGGACACATAGCTGTGATTAGCTGGCATTTTTCCCAAAAGATAACATGGGTTTCACCTTGACTTCATTAAAAACAACCTTGGTAAGAATACTTGGGAAGTAGATGGGAAAGCTCAGTTTATTTTTTTTAAACTGGAAGATAACTGCTTTACAATGTTGTGTTAGTTTCTGCGAGTGAATCAGCTGTAAGTATACACATGTCTCCTCCCTCTTGAACCTCCCCTGCACCTCCTCCATCGCGCCCCTGCAGGTCATCACAGAGCACGGAGCTGAGTTCCCTGTGTTACACCGCAGCTTCCCACTGACGATCAGTTTGTTTTAATGAGGAAACATTGCCTCCTTTCTCTGCAGGGCCAGGAGCATTTCAGGTTCGCTTTACCAGGGAAGGTATTCACTCAGACTCCTCTCCTCTCCAGGGAGGGAAGGTGAAGCTGTGTGTTTTGAAAAACTGGCTTCTTCCTTCCCTGGAAGGAAGTGGGTCAAGGGAGAAGTGCTGTTTCTTTCCTGTTGTTTATGATCTTTACTCAAAAGGGTTATGGAGGTTGTTCCTACTGAGCCATTAAAGGCAAGTTTGAGGAAACTAAAAGAAAGAAAGAGAGAGGGAGGGAGAAAGAAGGGAAGGAAGGAAAAAAGAAAAAGAGAGACTTTCCTGGTGGCCCAGTGGTTGAGACTCTGCTTTCCCTGCAGAGGGCAAGGGTTCGATCCCTGGTCAGGGAACTAAGGTCCCGTGCATTACTCAGAATGACTAAAAGAATTGGGAAAAAAAGAAAGAAAATAAGATATTTTGGGAGCAAACTGGGTATTCTGAAGTGAAAATTTGGAGGTAGTGGGAAGAGGGGTAGCTGCCTCAGAAGTGCCTCAGAGGTGTGAGGGACACTGGGAAAGGGTCATTTGGAGGCTGTTGTTGAGCTAAAATCTTGCCAGCCTTCCATGTGGCTTGCGCAGTGTTTGGTGGACATTCTGGCTTCCTTTGTTTTCTATAACAACTTGATTCTAAGTGCCTAATCCTGAGGCTTCACCCTCCACATGCTGCCCCTTCTACTGGCGTCTGTAGGACTTGTGAGCCCCAAGGCGTGGTGGCGGTGGCAGTGAAGGCCCCGGTGATCCTCCAGGCCTGGGTCTGGTAGGTGTCCACCCGAACTGTGCCTCCTACACTCTGGTTCAGGCAGGCTGCCCCGGGACACCCCTTGCTCCTGTCCCCTGGGTTCCTTCACATCCCGGGGCCATGCTTCCAAGAGGGCACAGGAATCGCCCGAGACTGGTGCTTCCTCTCTGCAGCGGTCAGGGCTCACAACCTCAGCCTCTGGGCCTCAAGGACATCTGTCCAGTGGCATCTATCCATCCCTCCTTTCCCCAGGCACGAAGCAATGTTCTTCTGGTGTGGAGCAGTCTCCTTCTCCCCCAAACCCACTTCTAAGCATTCAGTTTCACCCTGGGCTTTAGGTTTTCAGAAGCCTCTGTCTGGAGTCTGTCTGTCTCATTTTCTTTTTCTTTTTTTTTCACTTTATACTCATGGATCAGCTTTATTGTCAATACAGAGTAAGGCCCAGCAACAGACTTGGAGGCTCAGCTGGTAAAGAATCCATCTGCAATGCGGAAGACCTGGGTTCGATCCCTGGGTTGGGAAGATTCCCTGGAGGAGGATGTGGCAACCCACTTCAGTATTCTTGCCTGGAGAATCACCATGGACAGAGAAGCCTGGCGGACTGCAGTCCATGGGGTCGCAAAGAGTCAGACACGACTGAGCGACTAAACGCACAGCACACAGCACCAGATGAAGAACGCAGGATGATAGAAGTCCAGGGTCTTAGGACCCGACTCTTGACTCTTCCACTGCTGTGTTGCCCTCTGCTCTTAGTGCTACCGGCACGTGTGTGAAATACTTCAGTGACAAGAAGCCCCTAAGACTGCTCCTGATCACACACGTACATTCTAACCATGATGTTTGTGGTTGTTTAGTCGCTAAGTCATGTCAGACTTGCTAAATTGTGTCTAACTCTTATGAACCCATGGACTGTAGCCCACCAAGCTCCTCTGTGTGTGGGATTTTAACACTGGAGTGGGATGCCATTTCCTTCTCTTCCAGGGTGTCTCTCTCATTTTCTATAGCTGTCCATTACCTCTCCTATCCCTGCCAAATGGCTACTGGCACAAAATTTATTACTTGCTGGAAATGGGGAATGGGCAAAGAGAAAAATTTGAGGGGAAATCAGTTAAGGCTTCAAAATGTTATTCTGTACACATGTAGTGGGGAACCTCATGTCAGTTGCCCAAGACTAAACCAGTTGAACATCTGGAAGCAGCATCATCTACTCCTGAGTTGTGCTTATTCTCAAACTGGTTCTGAGTACCATTTAATGTGTGTTCAAATCACACAGGTATCTTGTTCAGTCGGGTGGTGGGACTTGAGATTCTGCATTTTTCATGAGATCTGCTGGTGGTTGGAGGATCCCACTTTGAGTGGCAAAGGTCCTCTGCAGAGCTGTGAGGCCACCCTGAGACTGTTCCAGCTTCTTGTGATTGTGGTTTGCTGGCGCTGGAATTGGACATTGCTGTACCCTCGTAGGAGCTTCCCAGGTGGTGCTAGTGGTAAAGCACCTGCCTGCCAGTGCAGGAGACATAAGAGATGGTGATTCAACCCCTGGGTCGGGAAGATCCCCTGGAGAAGGAGATGGCAACCCACTCCAGTATTCTTCTTGCCTGGGAGATGCCGTGGACAGAGGAGCCTGGCGGGCTATGGGTCATGGGGTCACAAAGAGTCAGACACTACTGAAGTGACTTAGCACACACATATGCACACTGTTACGGACACTATGCTTTGTGATGTAGTGGTCATCTAGACCCACTCTGTGCCCCTGTTCCCCGCTCTTCTTCCCTCCCCAGCCGCCTACTCCCACCCTCACTGCTACCTCTTCTCTGCCTTACGGGACAATTCCACTGCCGTGCCCCGGTCCTCCTCACCTGTGGGGCTTCTCTGACAGTAGATAAATAACTGGCCAGCTCTAGAGAATCTTTAAATGTGCTAATACGAAAAAGTCCTTCTTCCTTCCTGAGAGAAAACAGGAAGTGAAACCTGAGCAAGCTAGTAAAGGTGAGTCAGGAGTTCTTTTTTCTCTCTGGGTTACCTTGCAAGTGGGAAAAAACATTGCAAGTTTCTACACTAGCCTTGACTTTGAAAGCAGAACTGAGCCTGTGGGAACTCCTGCCCCTTTCTGATAGGTGGAGGGAGGCGGGGAACTGACCCCATACTTGCTTGCATGGCCAGTGTTTGTCCCTCAAGTTGTTGGGAAGTGGCGAGCAGAGAGTTCCAGAGTAGGAGAAGCGGTGAGTTTCTTTTCTGCAGCCCTGGGAAGCTTCTGGTGTTCAGACTAGCCTGGCTTTAATCACTGTTACTTAGTAACAAGAAAGCAGGTCTAAAGTAGAGGAATATGATAAGACTGACCTGAGGGTTCTATAATCAGAATCATCAGTCACATTGCAAAGTCCAAGGGCTCAGGTGAAACCAGCAGTGTCCAGTGGACTGTAATGCCAGAGGATCCAGAAGGAGACCCCTGACCACATGGTTGCTGACCTGTGACTCTGGACCACAGTGAGAACCCCTAAGTTTTGAGGGGCAGGGAACCATAAGAGTCACCAGCCCTGTGGCCAAAGATACCATCTCTCACAGCAATGGCACCCAGACTAGCATCTTCTTTTTTTTTTCCTTTCCTAAGTTTACCTTTGCTCTTGGCTTTCTATGTTCCTGGTTTATGCAGTGAATTTTTTTTGGCCTTGTGGCATGTGGGATGTTAGTTCCCCAAACAGAGGTCGAACCTGTGCTCCTTGCATTGGAAACATGGAGTCTTAACTACTGGACTGCCAGGGAAGTCCCCCAGACTAGGGTCTTCAGAAAGCTCCATCACCATCATCTGGGGAGATTTGCTAATAGTGACCTCAATGTCTATCCTAGAGAGGCTGATTCAGCAGGGCCCAGTGAAGTGTATTTTAAAAAATACTGTTGGGCAATTTTTGACTTACAGTCAGTCGGTGCCTTAGCACACGATTTGCCAAATTTTTAGCAGAAAAATTCATTTACTAGATAAATACTATTGAACAACTACTGTAAGTCACATATTGTTCTGAGTCCTGGGCAAGCTGTGAATAAGACAGATTACTAGAGCTTCACAATATGAAACAGATAAAAATGAGGAGTGGATTTTTCAGGAATTGTTTGGCAGAAAATGTCTTTTTTTTTTTTTTTTTTCTGCCAAGCCTCTGAAGTACCATCAGATTCTGTGGCATGGTTCTGAGAACTATTGCCATGGAGACCTGGGAAGCAGATTGGAGCAGTAAGACTAGACCAGGGTTCAGTTTCCAGGTGATTAGGTGGGGACACCTTATGGTCTTACTTTGTGCACATAAAACATGGGGTACAGTACACAGCCTCCAGAAGGCCCTCATGGTGTTTGATTTCTTTCCCTTCTCCTTACTTTGGGGCAGGTTACCTGATCTAGAGGGAAAAGAGGAGGAGGAAACAAGAGCATAGAACCTGGAGGTGTGTTGCAAGAGGGATCTGCAGATCAGGTGGGGTGATGAGGAGCACAGATGCAGAGGCCAAGAAAGAGCCCAAGAGCTGCCATGGCAAGGAGCACCCACAGTGCCGAATGGTGTAGCTGCTGGGGGAAACAGGAGCTCCTCAGAAAAGTGAAACACGGGATCACCATATGACATATCAAATCCACTCCTAGTCATAGATTCAAGAGAAAGGAGGACACATGTCCACCAGAAAACCCAGCAGTATTCATCATAGCCCCAAAGTAGAAACAAACTAAATGTCCATCAAGTGATGAATAGATGATAAATATGACACTTCATATGGTGCAATGAATATGAGGAATATGATAAGATTGAACCATAGTATTGAACCATAGAAAGAACGAAGCCCTCCTTTATGCAACAGCATGGATGAACCTTGAAAACGTTACAGAAACTGAAAGAAGCCAGTCACTAAAGACTAGATGTTGTATGATTCCATTTTTATGAAATGTTCAGAATAAGAAAATGGAAGGAAACAGAAAATGGATGCGTGGTATTCAGGGGCTGGGGAAGCAAAGGAGAGGGAATGAGTACTACTGGGCATAGGGTTTCTTTTTCTTTCTTTCCTTGGCTGCCCTGGGGCTTAGCTGTGGCATGAAGGATCTTCAGTTGTGACTCTTGGGCTCTTTAATTGTGGCACGTGGAATCTAGTTCTGCGATCAGGGATTGAACCTGGGCCTCTTGCGTTGGGAGCATGGAATCTTAGCCACTGGATCATTAGGGAAGTCCCTGGGCATGGGGTTTTTTCGGGGTTGACAAAAACATTCTAAAATTAGTAGTGGTGATGGCTGCAGAGTGTTGTGTATATACTCAATGCCCCTGAATTGTATACTTTAAAAGGCTGTTTTATGGTATATAAATTATATCTCAATTAAAAAGAATAAAAGAGCAACTACAGAGAATAAAGTCAACCCACATTCTATGGCCAAGAACTAAAAAGCTGGGTAGAACCTTTCGTACCACTGCGAGAATCCATGAGAGACTGCAGAAAGGGACCCAGGGTCCAGATGACAAAACTGGTCGGGCCCAAGATTGCCTTTCTTTGCTGGGACTTGAATAATTTATCCACGTCTCAAAAAAGGGATCAGCGATGAACAAAACTATGACTGTTATAATACTGGGTTGACTGAAAAGTTCTTAAGATCTTATGGGAGAACCCAAATGAACTTTAAAAAAGAAAATTATTTATTTATGTTTGGTTGCACGGGGTTTTCTTTGCTGCCAGTGGGCTTTCTCTAGTTGTGACGTGTGGGGCCTACTCTGTTGTGGTGCCCAGGCTTCTCATTGCGGTGACTTTTCTTGTTGGGGAACACAGTCTCTAGAGTGGGAAGGCTTCAGTAGTTGTGGCACACAGGCTGAGTTGCTCCGTGGCATGTGAAATCTTCCCAGACCAGGGATTGAACCTGTGTCCCCTGTGTTGGCCGAAAAATTCCTATCCACTGTGCCACCAAGGAAATCCCCAAATGAATTTTTTGGCCAACCCAATAATTATCTGGAGGAGGTGCAGACTCTGTTGATTGTTTTGGGCTTCCCTGGTGGCTCAGTGGTAAAAAAAAAAAATCTGCTTGCAATGCAGATGACATAAGAGATTTGAGTTCGATCCCTGGGTCAGGACGATCCCTTGGAGGAGGAAATGACAACCTACTCCAGTATTCTTGCCTGGAGAATTCCATGGACAGAGGAGCCTGGAGGGCTACAGTCCATGGAGTCGCAAAGAGTCAGAGAAGCTGAAGCTGAATCTCCAATACTTTGGCCACCTGATGTGAAGAGCCAACTCATTGGAAAAGACCCTGATGCTGGGAAAGATTGAGGGCAGGAGGAGAAGCAGGCAGCAGAGGATGAGATGGTTGGATGGCATCATTGACTCAATGGACACAAGTCTGAGTAAACTCTGGGAGAGACTGAAGGATGGGGAAACCTGGCGTGCTGCAGTCCATGGGGCTGCAAAGAGTCAGACACGACTTAGTGACTGAACAACAGCAGCAACAACTTGATTTTTCAAAGACCTAGTTCTAGAAGCCTATTCAGATTGTTAGAGAAATTTAACACCGGGTCTGGTGTAGTGCAGGGTGGTAGTCTTCAGGACTAGAGAGAAACTATCTATTTTTTTTTTTTTTGGCTGCATCAGGTGTTAGTTTCGGCATGAGGTTCTTTAGCTGGGGTGTGAAAACTCTTAGTTGTGGCATGTAGGATCTAGTTCCCTGATCAGGGATCAAACCCAGGCCCCCTGCATTCAGAACATGGAGTCTTAGCCACTGGATCACCAGGGAAGTCCCTAGACATAATCTTTTATGCTAGCCCATCAGATGACAGCACACGGAGCTGCTTGAAGGAGTCTCATGGGCTCCTCCTGGGAGTATTATTATTTTCAGGAGAAGCAACTTGAGATTTACATGCAGTATGAAAATGCATTAGGGGGAGAGACGGTATTTCAGGCATTAAGCACTTGGATCACGGATGGGAATAAAGGCCTGCTCGTGAATGGTAATTCCGCTCTCTGGCTCCTGATTGCCTTTGGGTTCTTCCCCGTGAATGGTTCTGACAATCCATTTTACTGGATGTCTCACTGTCACTTCCGAGATGCTGCATATGCTCTGCTGCACATCTATGACAGTGTCAGGTCTGCAAAACTGATTAAACAAAGAAATCCTCTCAAGTTTGCCTTTAGTGTTTTGCAAGGAGCGTGCTCACCATCTGTTTGTTTATATGCTCTTGTGATTGTTTTGCACATTATCAATGAGTAGCATGCAATTACATCCTCATAATGGCAAGTAGTAAACTGAATTCCCAGCAAAGCATTTCTGGGGGAAGAGACGTACAGTCCTAGTGCCCTGAGGAGACTCCTCAGTTAGACAAGCCAGTGGCTCCAGGGAGATGAGGGCCCTGTGGTCAATCACTGAAGCCTGGAGTATTCTGGCAATCCTCATCAGGTCATTAGGCAGCAAATGTCAAAGGCTGATGGGACTGCCAGACTGAGGATTGCCAAGAGGACCTGTCTGAACTGCTCCGCATTTCTGATCCAAATTATTCAAGATAAACCTCTCTTCTGGAATTGACACTGAAATAAAATGATCCCAATGATCCAGATATAATTAGAATCTCATTTGTTCATTCATCTTTAAAAAACAGCTCTATTGAAATATAATTCACATACCAAAAAAATCTGCTTCTAAAGAGTATACTTCAGTAGTTTTTAGTAGTTGTAGTTTTCAGTTTTAGTAGTTTTCTGAACCCCTGGAAACCACAAATCTACTTCCTGACTCGATGGATTTGCCTCTTCTGGACATTTTAGATAAACAGAATCATAAGATATGCAGGTTTTTTGTTACTGGATTCTTTCAGTTGGTCTAATGTTTGCAAGGTTCATTCATACTGCAGCATGAATTAAAAATTTTATTCATTAAAAAATTCATTCATTAAAATTTTTTTAAAGTTACAGTAGAATACATTTAATATAAAATGTACCATTGTAACCATTTTTGTGTGTAGTTAAGTACTGTTAAGTGCATTCACATTGTTGTACAATCAATCTCCAGAAGGCTTTTCACTTTGCAAAGCTGAAAATCAATACCCATTAAAAAAGTCTCCATTCTTCCCTCCTCCCAGCTCCTGGCAACCACCAGGAAAAACCAACTTACCAGAAACCATTCTGCTGTTTCCATGAAAATGATTATTCTAGGTACTAGCTTCTTTCACATAGCATAGTATCCTCCAGGTTCATACATGTTGTAGCATGTGTCAGAATTTCATTCCCTTTCAAGGGCTGAATAATATTCCAGTGTATGCACATACAACATTTTGTTAATACATTCATCCATATGGATGGACCTTTGAGCTTCTTCCATCTTTTAGCTATTATGAATAATGTTGCTATGAGTATGGGTATACAAATATCTGTTGGAGTCCCTGCTTTCAATTATTTTGAGTATATACTTAAAATGTTTTTGAGTTCTGAAATGGAATTGCTGAATCAGACGGTAATCTATGTTTAATTTTTTGAGGAACCAGTGTACTGTTTTCTACAGCGGCCATACCATTTTACTTTCCTGCCAATAGTGCACAAGGGTTTCAATTTCTGTATGTCTCTAGCTTATTGTTATTATTTTTTTGATAGTAGCCATCTTAGTGGGTATTAGGGAGCATTCATTCATTCTTAATGGCCATCTGACATGTCACGCTAGATGAGTTGGGGGGCGGCTATCAGAAAAGAAAACATGTAAGCAAGATAGTAAACATAGTCTTTGCTTCAGTCTTTTATTTTTTTAAATATTTTTTTAATTTAATTATTTGGTTTAGCTGGGTCTTGGTTGTGGCACAAGGGATCTTTGATTTTCTTTGAGGCATGTGGGATCTTTGGTTAAGGCGTGTATCTTTAGTTAGTTGCCATGTGTGGGATCTAGTTCCCTGACCAGGGATGGAATCCAGGCCCCCTGCATTGGGAGCACAGAGTCATAGCCACTGGACTACCATGGAAGTCCTGATCCTTGCTTCAATCTTAGAATCCATATAGGGAAGTAAGATAATTTTAACTTCAAGATTTTAAATTAATTACTATGTCCCAAACACTGTGCTCAGTTCTTAATGTGTTTTCTCTCGTTTAGTCCTTCCAACAGTCCTGTGAGGTCGATATGATTGCTGCCACCTGAGAGGGCAGGAAACAGACATGCCAGTGATTTATCAAATATGTCCAGGCCAGAGTTCAGAGCCTAGGTGAGCTATCTTTCATTCTGAAGCCTCTTTATTAATCAGAGGGTGAAGTTAACCTGATCGTGCAGGGCTGGAGGGACGGGCTCCACCTTCAGAGGTAAAGGACAGACAATGCTAGGGCCCACATCTGACACATTAGTCATCTGCTGTAATACACTTTTACTCTGCTATCTAGAACTGGAGCAGGATTTGTAAGGAGGAAGGGACACAGAATTCACCTAGATGCCTTCCATCCTTTCCATTGCTAATTTCACAGAAAAGGGAAAAAGGAACCCAGGCCTCTAGCTTGTGTCTTAACTAGCACTGTACAAGGAGATATGAAGAGGTGGGGGCCAGGATCTGAACGTTGACCTGTTGACAAGGCTGATTCTTGCTTAATCTAGGACTGTTTTGCTGATTCATGCTTCTTAAGCACTGGACCACCAGGGAAGTCCCTGACTTTCCTTCCTTTTTTGGTCAGCTATCACAGAGGTAACCAGAGATGAACTATGACAGAACCCATCTCCCTTCTTCAGGATGAGACTAGGGTTGGGCACATGACCCAATTCCTGCTAAGAAGATATAGGGGAAGTCTTTTGATGGGCACCTGGCAAATTTTTTTTTCCTTTAAGAAAAAAATTGGAGCCTATCTTGCAAAACTCTTTTTTCCTTATGCCTTCTACTTTCCTTCTCAGTGTACTAGTGTGAAGATATATAGCTTGGAGTTGTAACAGCCACCACGTGACTGTGAAGTGACAAACTTATGGATAAGAAGCCAAAAGGATGTTAGAGGCTGTGTCCTTGATGGGAGCGGATATCTCTGAGACCCAGAACTTGCTGCAGGACTGTGGACCTCCAAACTTCTTGAGGTTGCAGATAAACAAAGATCTAGGGGCCTTAAGCCATCATTGATCAGGAATTCTGTTTGCAGTATTTGATGTATTTGACATCCTAACTGATTCATTACCCAGCCAGGTTTTAAATTTCCTGAAGTCAGGATACTGTATTTAATGTCTTTGTATCTGTCATCATGCCATGGAAGGTTCTCGTCCATAGAGTAGGCACAAGTTTATTGAACTAATACATGAATAGGTAGAAGAATAAACAATAGCTGTCCACAATGCTCCCTCTTAAAATATGGGTCAGGTCGGCCATGGATTAGGTGGAGCGTCCTGCAACCAGAGACCACATGCCATTAGGCTCATGAAATCAGAATCTTAGAGCTGGAAGAGACCATCCCTAGATTACTGGGTGGGCTCCCCTGGTGGTTCAGACAGTAAAGAAGCTGCCTGCAATGTGGGAGACCCAGGTTCTATCCCTGGGTTGGGAAAATCCCCTGGAGAAGGGAATGGCAGCTTTGAACAAGAGTGCAGTGGAGAAGGCATGAGGCTTCTCACATTGGCACTGCAGTGATTTTTGGACTAGACCTAGCTTGAAGGCTGAAGCTGACCCTTCTGACTTTGAATGAGTGATAAAGACCAGCAAGCAGGCAAGAGCAGCCTTGAACAAGATGGCAGTGGAGAAGGCACGTGGAAGGCAGAACCTCTCATTCATCTACAGGTTCCCCAAATCCAGACCACTACAGGGAGACTCCCTAGAAACAGTTGCCTGTACTTCAGCTCTGATTCAAGTCCCATTGAATCTAGTCCTATTCCAGTAGGTAGGAATTTAGGAGTGCTCTGATGATCAGTCTTATGTGTCAACTTAAATAGGTCATGTCTAGATGAAACACCAGTTTAGATGTTGTAAAGGCATTTTAAAAGGTGTGATTAACGTTTAAATTGGTTGACTTTGAGAGCAGCAGATTACCCTCCATAATGTGGGTGGGCCTCATCCAATCAGTTGAAGGCCTTAAGGGCAAAGACAGAAATTCCCCAAGGAAGAGGGGATTCTGCCTGCAGTCTGCCTTTGTACTCAAGACTGAAGCATCAGCTCTTCCCTGGGTCTCTAGCTTGCTTTGCAGATTTCAGACTTGCCACCCCCCACAATCGTGTGTGCCAATTCCTTAAAATAAATCAAACTCTTTCTCTTTCTCTCACAGCACCCTCTTTCCCTCCCTCCTGCACTCTCTCTTCACACACACGCACACACACACACACACACACACACACACACTACTGATTCTGTTTCCTTTGGAGAACCCTAACACAACTACCCTCAAGTCCAAACATACATGGCCTTTCTAAAATTTGGTGTTAGCGAGGATATTTATAGCTGGTGGGGGTGGCTTTGCTCTCAGGCCTGATCTCACTGAGGATAAGCCTGCAGGAAAAACCAACAGGAGGCATGGGAGGAAATACAGTGCACACTGACAGCCCAGTTTAAACAGTACCATGAACCTTTGTAGCAGCCTGCTTTGAAAGAACCTTTTTTAAAAAACTGTGTTCTTTCTCCCATTATAGCTTTCTGTCTATTCATCCTTCTGACGATGTTTGTTTCTCCCACTCTTGTGGGGAATCTGCCATATAGCAGCCCCCCTCCCAGACTTATTCATGGGGTAGATAGTCAAGGCAACAACAGCACATGTCTGTTCTATACCAGAGCTCATCACCAGGCCAACTGCATGGGAGGCAGCAGGGGAAGTGCTATACGGATGCTCAGAGGCTGGCTTAATGCAATTGAAATTGATGTTCCTGAGAGGAGAGAGCCGCAGAGCTGGAGCTGCAAATAGAATCAGTAGGGGAGGGGACTGGGCTAGAACAGGGACAGAGGGAGAATGTGGGCCTGGTGGGCCAGGGCCTCCTTTTGAGCAATGCGATTACCTTGAAAGCAGTGAGACAGGACATAAGGGCTGCAGAGAGGGATAGGTTGACAGGCAGTTTCTCCCCCTGCACATCCTCTCTGATCACAGAGACAGTTAAGGGACCATTATCCCTGTACCATCATGGATGCCAGATGCACAAGACATGATACTAATCACTTTCCTGCATCCAGTGAAATGACTGTGTGGAAGCACTTGAAGCTATACCAACACCATCCATTTTACTATTATCTTTGGTACCCAAAGAAAACTAACTCCTATAGGTGGGTTGCCATAGCAACATACAAGCAGTAGCATGCTTAGTTGCTCAGTCTTGTCCGATTCTTTGTGACCCCAAGGATGGTAGCCTGTTAGGCTCCTCTGTTCATGGGATTCTCCAGGCAAGAATACTGGAGTGGGTAGCCATTCCCTTCTCCATGGGATCTTCCTGACCCAGGGATTGAACCAGGTCTCCTGCATTGCAGGCAGATTCTTTACCATCTGAGCCACCAGGGAAGCCCAATACTATATATATATATCTTCTTTGCCAAACTATCTATCTATTGTTTTTTTTTTGCTGAACTTCTTTGCTGAACTGCATATATAGTTCAGCACTTCAAAAAATTACTATCTATCTGATGATTTTCACTGAAATTCCCTGAATTATAAACTTTAAAAGATAATTAGTTGTAGCTCTTGACATCACTTTTCAGACAACAAGGATAGGATGAGGGGACGTTTATGGGTGAGTTTTTGTATATGGAGAGTCATGTGGTGTTTGGAAGTCTTTGTTACGGGTATAGCAGGGCCTTTCCATCCTTCCTTCTTACTAAGTCAGAGAACTCATATAATATATAAAAATAAACGGTTGTAATATTCTTTTAGATATCATTTTAGGATGACTAGAATGAGTTACTATGCTGTGATATGTCATCGAAAGAATGCTATCTCCTTTCTTCTCATTCAGAATTCACAGCAATGTCCTATAACGGGAAAGTTACTTTGTTTAAGTCAACAGAAGTCTTGACAACCTCCCCAAAGTGGAATTCTTAAGCAGAGACTATCTTACCAGCCCTCACCGCAGGGGGGTGTTTGGCAATGTTTGGGGACATGTTTTGGTTTTTGTGACTCTGTGTGTGTGTGTGTATACTCAGTCCTGTCTGACTTTTTGTGACCCCATGAACTGTAGCTTGACAGGTTCCTCTGTCCATGGGATTCTTCAGGCAAGAATACTGGAATGGGTTGCCATTTCCTTCGCCAGAGGATCTTCCCCACCCAGGGATCGAACCCTTGTCTCCTGTGTCTCCTGCATTGGCAGGCGGATTCTTCACCCGCTGAGCCACCTGGGGATGTACCACTCACGACTGGGGGAGGGATGCCTCAGTGAGTAGAGACCAGGGTTGCTGCTGAACACCGCAGAGCACAGCCCCCACAGCAAGGAATTATCTGGCCCCATACCAACACTGTCAGGGTTGAGAAAACATTCCCAAGACCAAATTCTTCAGAGGGGCCCCTCTTCCCAGCCCTTGTGGGAAACATGAACTTAAGGTGTAATTACAAACATCCCTGGCTTCTCTCTTTCTCCTGCATTCTTGGCCCCTCTTCTCCTTTCTCCAGGACAGCCTCCTCAGGAGAAATGGCACGTTTTTAAAAGGAATAGAAACAATACTCCTGTTTAGACGTTGATACCTTTAACCCTTGTCTTTTTCAGCTGGCTTTGTTTAGCCCCTGAATCAACCAATGAGCCATGCACAGGCAGTCCAAGGGGTCAAGGTCACACGGGTGTGTGAATGGCCAGGCTTCCTATATGCCTCCTTTGGTCCTCAAAGGGTTGTGGGCAACGGTCAGGCCCCAGTGCAGGGAAGACTCCATCAGGCTGGGGCTTCCTTTTACCTTTTTTTTTTTAAAGGCACTTGAAATTTGAGGAATGTGAACTTAAAGCAAACGGCAGGAGACATCCAGCTTTTGTTTGAGGGCTCTCCTGGGTGAGGGGATGCCTTGCCTCATCAAAACCATCATTCTTGTTGTTCAGTTGCTCAGTCATGTCCCACTCTTTGCAACCCCATGGACTGCAGCACACCACCCTTCCCTGTCTATCACTGACTCCTGGAGCCTGCTCAAACTCATGTCCATTGAGTCGGTAATGCCATCCAACCATCTCATCCTCTGTTGTCCCCTTCTTCTCCTGCCTTCAATCCTTCCCAGTATCAGGGACTTTTCTAATGAGTCAGCCCTTCACATCATGTGGCCCAAGTATCAGCTTCAACATCAGTCTTTCCAATGAATATTCAGGGTTGATTTCCTTTAGGATTGATTGGTTTGATCTCCTTGTAGTCTAAGGGACTCTCAGCAGTCTTCTTTAATACCACAGTTCAAAAGCATCAATTCTTCGGTGCTCAGCCTTCTTAATGGTCGAACTCTTCACATTCATACATGACTACTGGAAAAACCATAGCTTTAACTATACAGATCTTTGTTAACAAAGTAATGTCTCTGCTTTTTAATAGGCTGTCTAAGTTTGTCATAGCTTTTCTTCCAAGGAGCAAGCCATCTTTTAATTTCATAGCTGCAGTCACCATCTGCAGTGATTTTGGGGCCCAAGAAAATGAAATCTGTCACCGTTTCCTTTGTTTCTCCATCTATTTTCCATGAAGTGATGGGACCGAATGGCATGATCTTTGTTTTTTGAAAGTTGAGTTTTAAGCCAGCTTTTTCGCACTCCTCTCTCACTTCCATTAAAATTGTCTAGACTCAGAAATAAAGGTGTCTGTGAGGAGTCAAGATGGAGGAAGTTTGATAAAGTACACTGCTTATAATATCTTTCTTGATGTGGCTCAGGCCTTGCTGTACTCCTCAGAGCCTAAACAAGCTTTGCTTATCTAGAAGCTTCCAGGGCTGAGACTAAAGTAAGAGAAAGTGGTTTGCTCAGGGCACAGAATTCATGGAGACACTCACTCTCAGTGTCCTGAAAGCTCAGGTTCAGGGCAGCAGCAGCCTGAGAGTACCCCAGGCACCTCTCATTTCATTCTAGTCCTGACCCTGAGGTTGCCCAACCCTCACAAGGGCTGGGAGCTGCCTCATGCCATTGGCAGGACATAGGAGGATATGAAACGTGAAATTCCCCAGGACTGTGAGTGATTGCAAACCTCCTTTTGTCCAGCTTTGGAAATAAACCCTAACAAGGTCTCTTAGCCTCACATTCTTCCTCCCAGCTCTCATCCAGCCTATTCTTAGTCCAAGATTATTTTTACTTGGTTCTCTAAGTTGTCTGTACTATCTTTCCATTTCCAAATCATTTATATACTCTTGTTTCTGACTATCCAAGCAGTATCTCTCTTTTGACCTTCTGAATCCCTGTAGTTCTCAGTTTGTTCCTTATTTGAGGTACTTGTCAATGTTGTTATCCTCTTTTTCTTGGCACATTATTAATTTCTAACTTACTATTTGTGGTAGGTTAAATAATGGCCCTTGGACTGCAAGGAGATCAAACTAGTCAATCCTAAAGGAAATCAATCCTGAATATTCATTGAAAGGACTGATGATGAAGCTGAAGTTCCAATACTTTGGCCAACTCATTGGAAAAGACCCTGATGCTGGGAAAGATTGAGGGCAGGAGTAGAAGGGGGCAACAGAGAATAAGATGGTTGGTTAGCACCACCGACTCAATGGACATGAATTTGAGCAAACTCTGGGAGAGAGTGAAGGACAGAGGAGCCTGGTGTACTGCAGTCCATGGGGTCACAAAGATACAGAAATGACTTAGCAACTGAACAAGAACAACAAAATAATGGCCATGTCCTAATCCCTGGAACCTGTGCCTTTTACCTTATGTGGTAAAAGAAGGGACTTGCAGATGTGATTAAGGACTTTGAGATGGGAGTTTATCCTGGATTATCCAGATGGGCTCCTATGATGATCACAGATGTCCTTATAGAAGGGAGGCAGAAGGAAATTTGACTACAGAAGCAGGAGATTCGAAGATGGAAGCCAGGGGTTGGAGTGATCTGAGCAGGAGTTATGAGCCAAGGAATGTGGGCAGCCTCCAGAAGCTAGAAATGAGGAAAACAAGGAAACAGATTCTCCCCTCGCAGACTGCAGAAGGGAGCTGCCCTGTCAATACTTTGACTTTAGCTCAGTGAGACTGGTTTCAGATTTCTGGACTCCAAAGCTACAAGAGAAGACATCTGTGATTTTGTTTTTAAATTTTTATTTATTTTTAGCTGCACTGGGTCTTCATTGCTGTATGCGGGTTTTCTCTAGTTGCGGTGAGTGGGGGCTACTCTCTAGTTGCAGCTCTCATTGCGGTGGCTTTTCTTATTGCAGAACGCGGGCTTAGTAGTTGATTTAGTTGCCCCATGGCATATGGAATCTTCTTGGACCAGGGATCAAACCTGTGTCCTTTGCATTGACAGGTGGATTCTTCACCACTGACCACCAGGGAAATCCCAATCTGTGTTGTTTTAAACCACTAAGTTTATGCCTACTTTTTGTAGCAGCACCAGGGAACCAATACACTATCCTTGTAGTTTAGTAAATAGTACACATGGTGTTCTAGACCATGTACACTGTGAATCAGCATCACCCGGGGTTAAAAGTACTGGTTTAGAAGCAATCAAACCTGGGTTCAAATTCTGGCTGACCCGTGTAATAGGCTTTTGCAAAGAACTTGTCTACTGGGCTTTTGAACTTTCCTCCTTTATAAGGCAGACAGTGTTAGGTGTGCATTTTCCACTTTCTATTACAAACAGAGCTCTGATTTTGTATACAGTGGTAAAAGTGACTATCTTAAAAATAAGCACACTGCATGGTCTCTCTCAAGGCTACAAGCAGCCATGGATACTTCTTGACCAGTGGTCATTTCTGGGAGGGACTTCAGAGAAAGCTCTTTAGAAGAGGAGTTGAGGTTGATTTATCTGGCATGCTCCTTTGTCCTTGGATTTATCTTCTCAGAATGCCACATGCTAAGAATGGTGGAGGGGAAAGGTAGACTTACCTTGGGTCCCTAATGGAATCATAGAGAGAGTGTTCTAGCCCTGATCTGCTTACCTCTAGGCTTCTTGCTTTGTGAGAAGAATAAGCCCCTTCTTTGGTTAAGCCCCTGTTTTTTGTGCTCTGTGTTGTGTTAATCCTATGATTCATTGTTTGTTCCACTCTTGTGGGGCTTATCCTATCTTTGATTCTAGTATTCTAGTACACTGTGCATGGATCTCCCATTGAGTCCTAAACAACTTGAAGGAGGTATATTACCAACAAGGAAGAGCACAGGCTCTGGGGTCCAGTAGACCTGGTGTGTTGGTCAGGATGAGCGGTGCTAGGTACCCCAGCAGATGGAACTCAAAGTCTCTGTGGCCTCACACAAGAGAAGCATGCTGTCATTCAGGGAACTAGGTCCTTACCATTTTATAGCTCTTTACAAATGCCTAATCTCATGAGCCCTGGAGGAGTGCATGGCAATCCACTCCAGTACTCTTGTCTGGAGAATCCCATGGACAGAGGAGCCTAGTGGGTTACAGTCCATGGGGTTGCAAAGAGTCAGACACGACTGAAGTGCCTTAGCAGTCTCGTTAGAGTGGTTTTCTGGTGTATGTAATTATGAACTTGGACAGACAGAGGTACTTATTAGATTCAGCTATAAGAAACTGACATTTGAACAGAAAAGTAGTGTACAGAATAGCAGTTTCATTTGATTCTACCTAATTTTGATTTTAAGCAAAAGACTCTCTACATCCATTTCTTTAGCTATAAAATGGGATACTAATACTCCCTCCTTCTAGGGAGCTTATGAAGATTCAATAAAAGGACTTTGCCTAGTATCCAACACATAGTAGGAGGCTCAAAGAATTAAATATTTTTTACTCAGGTCCTAGCACAGTGTCTCTGGCACGTACTAGCCACTCTTTAATTATCTTTAAAAAAATTGAGGCCCATATAATTCACATACCATAAAATTCACCCTTTTAAAGCATACAGCTCAGTGGTTTTTACTGTATTCATAAAATTGTACAGAAATCACCACTAACTCCAGGGCATTTTCATCACCCCACAGAGAAGCCACATACCCAATTAGCAGTCACTTTAATTATCTTTTGAATGAATAACCTTTATCTCAGAATGGCTGAGAATATCTGGCTCATAGGACCCACTCAGTATTTATTGATTTTATGGGACCTTACTATAGAGAAACAGTCCTTGTTTATTCAACAATTCGATAACCTAATTTAGTATGAGGGTGTGTGCATGTTCACTGGCGTCCCACATTTAAGCTCAGGATATCAGCTTCCCCCACCTGAGAGTAATAAAAAGACAAAATAACAACAAGCACCATAATGACGTTGGTAGTAATCCTGGCTGTGTATTGAAGACGACACGAGGGCGCTGTTGTGGAGTGGTGAGGCTGTGGGGCTCTTCTCCACAGCCAGGAGAGGATTCCCCGGGGAGTTTGGGAGGCCGAGCTCCAATTTCCACATCCCTCTCACCTGCACTGACCTCTTTCTTGTTCTGCTGACAGTCGCTGCAGCTCTTACGGCTGCAAGAGAAGAAATGGAACCAGTGTTCAGGAGGGTGCCTCGAAAGCTCCTCACTTGTATTAATCGTTTACTTCAGAACATTTTATAAATAGCTCTATTTTGGGCACACACAAAGAAGGGCAAGTCAAAGTGAAAACAGCCTACTTCTTCTTAGCTAAGAATGCCTGCTTTCCACACCTGTCCAACCGGATAGGATGTGTCATAGGGGGAGCTGGTCTGATTCTGTTCAGACTGACAGCTGCCGAAGCAGATACATTTTTGCCTACTTTACATTCTTAAAGAAAGGTCATCCTGGAAGACAGCCCAATTTAGTATTTGTGTTACTCTGCTTGGTTCATCGTTTTAAAAGGTTAATCACCATACTATACTTATTCTGGAGATGGTTCATTGCTCTTACTCTGAAACAGTCCAGTTCTCTTCTGCACCTGCTGTGGCTACGAGGGCATCCTTCCGGTTTGGGTCCTTCCTTAAGAGTGTGAACTGCTGTCAACTTAGAAGGAACAAGAAATAGTGTACACTGCATCAAAACCGAAAGATAGGCCAACCTCAAGAGATATTTCATGTTCAGTTCCAGACCACTGCAATAAATTGCATATCACAATGAAGCAAGTCATGTGAATATTTTGGTTTCCCAGCGCATATAAAAGTTATGTTCACACTAAGTGGAAGTTGCTCAGTCGTGTCTGACTCTTTGTGACCCCATGGACTATATAGTCCATGGAATACTCCAGACCAGAATACTAGAGTGGGTAGCCTTTTCCTTCTCCAGGGGATCTTCCCAACCTAGGGGTCGAACCCAGGTCTGCAGCATTGCAGGCAGAGTCTTTACCAGCTGAGCCACCAGGGAAGCCCAAGAATACTGGAGTGGGTAGCCTCTCCCTTCTCCACTGGATCTTCCTGACCCAGGAATCCAACTGGGGTCTCCTGCATTGCATGTTCACATTATACATAGTCTATTAAGTGTGCAATAGCATTATATCTAAAAAAGTACATACCTTAATTTAAAATGCTTTATTGCTAGGAAAAAATGCTAACCATCTGAACCTTCAATAAGTTGTAATGTTTTTGCTGGTGGAGGGTTTGAAATATTGTGAGAATTACCAAAACATGGCACAGAGACATAAAGTGAGCAAATGTTACTGGCAAATGGCATCGATAGACTTGCTCAATGCAGGGTTCCCACACTTCAGTTGTAAGAAATGCCATATCTGCAAAGTACAATAAAGGGAAATGCAACAAAACAGGTTATGTCTGTAGTTCGATTATTTTAACACCTGGTGCCTGAGAATGAACAGATACAGAAAAGAAATGTTTAATTGTGGATGTAAGAAACTCAATGGCAAAACGTTAAAAAAAAAGAGGAACAATCAAAATAAAATTTGCTGGCAGAATAAAGAAATAAAAATGAAAATAAAAACAGCCCATTGGTTACAGTTGGTTACACAGTTGTCTTGAATCACATGGAATATTTAGTCTGACCTCGACAGAACAGGAAAGTGAGGGTCAAAGAGGTGAAATGACTTGCCCCAGCCCTTTTCCGGTGAATACCACTTTTGGCCTCTGGACTCTGCTCTTCAGCATTTTTCTGTCACTCTATATAGTCCCCCACATATCAATTCTGAGTGACAATAACAGAATTGGGCACTTCTAATTCTTTCTCTTCACATATAAGTGATATCTTATGGTATATGTCTTTCTATTTCTGATTGACTTAGTTTGATAATCTCTTGGTCCATCCACATTGCTGCACATTGCATTATTTCTAAAGTAGCCTTTTAAACAGGGTGAGAAGAAGTATTCATTCATGTTTTTCATCAAAAATAAATAAAACAGAGATGATGGTGTTGATTTCTTTACTTTGCTATGTCCCTTTGTGTGCAGGTCATGTTTTCCTCATTGGTTTTATACCCTAGTTGGACTTATACATACTTACACATGACTTTTCACGTTCAGCATTACTGGGGATATAAAACTACCAATAGCCTAGGCCCTACTGTGGAAGAGCAAAACTATTTAGTTCTTGCAGTCTAGGCCTGATAGTCTAGCAGAAGTCACTGAGGGATAAGCATGTCCCGTATACAGTGTTACTAAAAAGTAGGCCTTTTAAAAAACAGAGATACCAAAAGCTATACACGTGTCTTACTGGGTTAATCATAGTTGAATTTTTGAAACTGAAAGTAATAAGCTGATTTTTTTTGAACAACATGTTTACTAAAGAGACTGTACTATGAAAAGACCACAGTTCTGAGTGAGGTAAAGTGGCATTGTCATCTTGACCCTGAGCTGTTGATTTCTGTGATGGTCCAGAGTCAGACATCCTGAACTCCTGTATTCTAAAGTGTTGCCTGATTGTCCTTATTTATTGATTTTTTTTTTTGAGTTTTCTCAACACAGGCATCATTTAGGTCTTGGGTTATGTGTCTTTACAGGGCTATTGGTGGGTTGAGTTCTTGTTTCAGCAGAGACCTTGACAGATGGGATTGTCCTTCTAATCACTGTGACTAACGTTCTGGTTCCTATATTCGATAGTTCACGTGGTGCTTCTGAACAGTCTCCCTACAGATGTGACGGTTACCCAACCAGGTAAACTCTTGCATCCGACCCCAGCTAAAGAGGAGAACGCTTGGATTAGATTTTCATATTGGTTTCATATGCCACAGGCATAGCAACATAGGATGCATGTTAAGTTATGAGCACTCCAAAAAATTTACCTAAGCAAGATGATACCTATATGTACTGTCTGCCATAGTAGTCTCCTTGGCACTTGTTCAAACAGTAATAACATATTTACACGCACCTCTTTTTTTGAATTGTCACCAAGGTAAATTAGTGATCCATATAAAGACTTCATTTTATAAATGTCTTAATTACTCATCCATCATGAATCTGAGAAATTTTTTTGGTTTTCACAAATAGAAATTGACCTCACTTGGACTTCCTTGGTGGACCAGTGGTTAAGACTCTGCATTTCCAATGCAGGGTTTGTGAGTTTGATCCCTGGTCAGGAAACTAAGATCCCACATGCCCTGTGGCATGGTCAAAAAAGAAAAAGAGATCATACTGACTGGTTTTTGTCCTTCTTCCTTCTTTATCTTGGAGTTTGTTGATACATTCTTTGTTCTGTCCACTCTATTCAGATCAAGGCTGGTGAGATTTCTTTGTCAGGATCTTCTGGCTGTTGGTGCCACATCTTTGCTAGTCTTGGCGAGTGAGGAAGATACTCTGCTGAGTCCTACAGCACCCTGAGGGGTTCCAGGATTCAGCGAGGCTGCCTTAGGCCTGCTACCCTTGACGGGTCACATAGACATTTCCACACATACCCTGGGGGTGCAGAGGACCTCCCAGAGGGTGCCCATCTGGAAATCTAGGCAATGGTTCGCCTGTGCTCCCAATCCCCAAACTCTCTGGGGACCTTCCCCCAGGGCTGGCCTGGGGACAGAGAGCAACTGCTTCTCAAAGGCACTAAAGACAAGCCATTTCTCTTCTCTTGCAGACTAGGGAAAATCTCCTAGTGGGAGATTTCCCCAGTGGGAAAAATCTCTGGTGGGAGTAGGGGTAGACATTAGAATGTGACTAATTACATATTACTTTAAATCTATAATTTATGCCTGGAATCCTAAGATTTTGAAACCCGAAAGCCAAGAATTCGACCCCCTTGCTCTGCTCTGACATTCTTCTTGTTGTTGTGGAATGATGGGAGTGAGAAAGAGGGGGTGGGGGAGAGGGAGGGTCAGGAGGGAGGAAGTGCTGGGAACTGGAGCCACACTGGGTCATGTTTCAAAATAATATCCGGCTGCTAGCTTAAACCTTTTCCTGAAGTTTTGGGAGGATTGAGTAATGGAAGTATTAACAGTGCAATGAAGTGTGAGGAGCCATTTGAAAGTTTCTCCAAACTCTCTAGCAGGTCTCTAGGAGTTTCTTGATAGCCGTCTCTTCCTCAAGTTCTGGTCTTTCATGGTTACTGAGTGGTTTCCCTAGCTCTTTTTCTTCTCCTCTCAGCTCCCCAAACCGCCTCTCTTTCTGGTCTACCTATGGATACTCCAATTTCAATTCATTTACTTAGCCTTCTTCTCTTTCTTTCTGGCACCACCGGGCATGTGGGATCTTAGTTCTCCGACAAGGGCTCGAACCCAAGCCCCCTGCACTGGAAGTCAGAGTCTTAACCACTGGACCACCAGAGAAGTCCTTAGCCTCTTTTTTTTATTTTTTAAAATTTTAATTTATTTACTTTAGTTTTGGCTGGGCTGGGTCCTCGTTGTTGTGTGGGTTTTTCTCTAGTTGTGGTTAGTAGGGGCTACTCTCTAGCTGTGGTGCGAGGGCTTCTCATTGCAGTGGTTTTTCTTGTTGCTGAGCTCAGGTATAGGGAGCAAGGGTCAGTAGTTGGCGGCTTGTGGTCTCAGTAGTTGTAGCTCCCGGGCTTGGTTGATCTGAGGTATGTGGGATCTTCCCAGATCAGGGATTGAACCTGTGTCTCCTGCATTGGCTGGAGAAGGAAATGGCAACCCACTCCAGTACTATTGCTTGGAAAATCCCATGGATGGAAGAGCCTGGTAGGCTATAGTCCACGGGGTCGCAGAGTCAGACACGACTAAGCGACTTCATTTCACTTCACTTCACTTCTCCTGCATTGGCAGGCAGATTCTTTACCACGAAGCACAAGGGAAGCCCTCTGGCCTTCTTTTCCCATTACCCACTGCTTCCAGACTCAGACTTGAACCAGGAACTGGAGTCCTTTCATATCCAAAGATTCCCTCTAGGAATTTTTTGTGAAAGGAGCAACTCCCATCACCATCCTGTAGAAATTCATTCAGGCTTTGCTTCCCTCTTGTTGGAAGCAACTGCAATCCTATTTTGCAGTAAATAAAATCTCCCCTTTCTCTTTTACTCAAATGTAAAATTTTATTTTTGTTTGTTTTTCCTTTAGATATTATGTTTACTTAAAAATAATAGCAATCACTTCTGAACAAAGATTTGCCAATAGTTTTGCCAGGAACCACAACCCAGGAAAACGGAACCAGCTAAATTTGCATGCAAAGCATTATATCTCTCTGCTTCTAAAAATTCATACTTCTTAACTGTTCTCCACCTCCTGAGGCTCAGAGAATTGAAACCCAAACCTACCACAGGCACACAACTTGGGCCCCTCAGTGACACAGACTGAATGAAAACTTCTGTTAAAGGGGCAAGGGATAGAGGTGCAGAGGATTCTATGTTCATTTATGTCTGCTTGGTTTACCTGGAACATTAAGCATGATTTTGAAGGAGACCAAATATGTCATCCCAAAATATGCTTTAATATTGACATCAACATTATTTTGAGCTAAAGGTACTTAAAAAAAAAAAACAAACAAACAGCAAGTACAAGAAGGAAGGACTTCCCTGGTGGTTTGGTGGAAAAGAATCCTCCTGCCAATGCAGAAGACTTGTAGGAGATCAATTCCTGGATCGGGAAGATCCCCTGGAGCAAGAAATGGCAACCCACTCCAGTATTCTTGCCTGGAAAATCCCATGGACCAAGGAGCCTGGCAGACTGTAGTCATGCATGGTTACTTTATTTCATTGTGATTCAAGGTTTCATAAAATATGTTTTTTTAAGGAATTAATTTGTATTTTTGTCTGTATTTTTAAAAAAGTCAAATAGCACTAGAAGGGGGAAAGAGTTTGGGGAGGGATGTTTTCACATTAATGTTCAGACTTTGACTCAGTCTTTGGAAGTCTGTCCCTGCACTCTTCACACAGACCATCTCCTGTCTGATTTTCCCAAAGAAGATATAACTCCCTTCTTCAAGGGTGGGCTGGATGTGCATCTGGATCTAACTGCTCCATTGTTGTTGTTCAGACACTAAGTCTGACTCTGTGACCCCAAGAACTGCAGCACGCCAGGCTTCCCTATCCTTCACTCTCTGCCTATGCTTGCTCAAACTCAGGTTCGCTGAGTCAGTGATGCCATCCAACCATCTCATCCTCTGTCATCCCCTTTTCTTCTTGCCTTCAATCTTTCCCAGCATCAGGGTCTTTTCCAATGAGTCAGCTCTTTCCATCAGATGGCCAAAGTATTGGAGCTTCAGCTTCAGCATCAGTCCTTTCAATGAATATTCAGGGTTGATTTCCTTTAAGATTGATTGATCTCCTTGCTGTCCAAGGGACTCTTAAGAGTCTTCTCCAACACCACAGTTCAAAAGCATCAAATCTTCTCTGCTCAACCTCCTTTATGGTCCAACTCTCACATCCATACATGACTGCTGGAAACATTGTTAACCTTTTTTTTTTCACCCCCATTCCCTGTGCCCCAAGACTTCCATGCCATTTCTGGTTTGTATTCTGAACTTTTCAGGATTCTGCTTCTATCTTGCCAAATCTCTGAACATCCCTCCACCTGCCCCCGCTCTTCATATTTTGGACTTCTACACCCCATACATTCTCTGCGATAGTGGCTATGATAGGACTCTTCTTGGACCACTTGCTGCAGGGAGTGAGATGGACCCAGAGTCTGTTGGTCACTATGGAATGCTGTTTTTACCAAGTGTCATCCTACTGGGCCCATGGCCTCCTTTCTCTCCTAGGTACATGTCCTTTCCTGTTGCATATTGGGACCTAGGAGTTTATATTTGGTGGCTGCTTTGAGCCTGCACAGTTCCACAGCTGTGTAATCATCAGTGGCAAAGAAGGAAGGTTGCCTCTCTCCTCTCTGCATTTGGGCAAATGAATTTCAAAGCAGAGTTATTTGGACCCAGTGGTTTAAGTTTAGAAGAACAGACCTTTCTTTCCCTTATTACTCCTAGTGCTCCCTCTTTTGGGCCTGGACAGGTGCACAGACAGCTCAGCTGGCATGCATGCGTCCAAGTTGCTTCAGCCGTGTCAGACTCTTTACAACTCTACGGACTGTAGCCCGCCAGGCTCCTCTGTCCATGGGATTCTCCAGGCAAGAATACTGGAGTGGATTGCCATGCCCTCCTTCAGGGGATCTTCCTGACCCAGGGATTGAACCTGCATCTCTTCCATCTCCTGCATTGGCAGGCAGATTCTTTACCACTAGGGCCACCTGGGAAACCCATCAGCTGGGGCCAGGTCCAAATGAAAGTGACTTTGATATTCTAGGAATTCATCACGTCTTACTGTAACAGTTAGAACCACCTGCTCTATAGCGTGTCTAGTTTCCAGTTCTTTCTTCTTTTTTCAACCTGTCAAGGAGGGGAAATTTCCCCTCTGTCCCTCTTGGTTCTTCTGGCTGGTCTAATAATTAAATTGACACAAGACAGATTAATAGGAGAAAACCAAATTTAATTTGTATGTGCAGGAGCTTATAGAATAGGAGATTTAAAGAAGTGACCAAAATGGGCAATTTCTTTAATTCTTTTTAGACAAAGGAAAAATAAATTTGTGAAGAATTGACAAGACAAAAATGTTTGGGCTTGGGGTAGTGAATTAGCAAAGAAGTAACAAGGTTTTTTCTACAACTTCTTGGCCTTGAAGTCCCTGTCTCTGGTGATAAAGGATGCCTGTCTATCTCTTGCTCCAGGGAGGGTACTTTGCACATGGAAGATTTATTTCCTGCTCACAAGGGACAAAGAAGGGTCAGAGTGTCCTTCCTGTATTAGCTGTTTCTTAAGTAATTTTAACTTAAAGTAATCCATGTAACTAAGTGGCACATTTTAGTGCTGCCTGCCCCGAACCCCAAACCACACCTCACTCTTTTCTTTTTCACATGTGATAAAATCCAAACTCCATGCTTCATTAAGGGCCCTCTGCCATTTGGCTTCACTCTGCTTTTCCAGATGAATTTCCTATTGTTCCTCCATGCTATCTTTCTACACCGATAGAATCTACTGCTCATAGCCTCTCAAGGTACCTTCCTCATTTTGTGGTCATACCTAGCTCAGAGCCCTCCTCTATTCCAGCCTCAAAGGTTCTCTCTCCTCTCCCTTGGTCAAGCTTAAGGCTGTTTTCCTCTTCAAAGCATTCTCAGTCTATTCCAATTCAGAGGCCCAGGTCTCTGAAATTTTATAGTATTTGTGGTTGTAGCTTTCACTTGACAATTACATGGAGTCTTGTACCATTTCATGTATGTGAAGTGAAAGTCGCTCAGTCGTGTCCGATTCTTTGTGAGCCTGTGAACTATACAGTCCATAGAATTCTTCAGGCCAGAATACTGGAGTGGGTAGCTGTTCCCTTCTCCAGGTGATCTTCCAAACCGAGGGATTGAACCCAGGTCTCCTGCATTGCAGGTGGATTCTTTATCAGCTGAGCCACCAGGGAAGCCCAAGAATACTGGAGTGGGTAGCCTATCCCTTCTCCAGGGGATCTTCCTGACCCAGGAATCCAACTGGGGTCTCCCGCATTGCAGGCAGGTTCTTTATCAGCTGAGCTATCAGGGAAGTCCATTTTACATATACTGATACCTCAAAGAACAAACTCTTGGCTAACACAATCTATTCCTCTGGGCACAGAACCCACAGGAGGGAAGCTTCAGGATTCCTTGGTGCTAATTAAGAGGAGTGATGGGTGAGGAGGAAGAGGCAGTGGTGCTGTCTTGGATCTTGGAGAAAGGCTAGAACTGGGCTCCAGTAACTCTGCAGAGCCGGCATTTCCTGGGGCTTGGGCAGCCCTGGCACTGAGCCTGGGGAGCTGCCGTGTGGGCTTCTCCTCTCTGCAGCCCATGGTCTCCAGTGGGGTTCTACCTCAGGAGAATATGCTGTTATTTAGACTCAGCTCAACCTTAGGGCCTTAGCACATGCTGCTTTCTCTGCTTTGAACCCCTAGCACCTAAATTTCAGCCTGGCTGTCTCTTTTCATTAGGGTCCCTGCCTTGAATACTCCCATTTCACCTCTTTTAGGATCTAAATTAACTTCGCCCCAACACTCTTTACTGCTTCATCTTGTTTTTCTTTTATTTTTTTATAGCACTTATCTGAAATTACCATCTCTACTTAATTCTTTACTTGCTTACTGTCTGCTCCATGAGTTTACAGTGAACCAGTCAGTTTGGTTCATTCCTGAATTCCCAGCACTTAGAGCAGTTCTGGCCTATGGTGGATGCTCAGTACACAGTTTAGGAAATGCGGGAATAAACTGGGGAAGGGCCTTGGGCAGTTTCCTGCGCTTGAGTAAAGAGAGTTGTAGCTCTCTCTATCTTGGAGGAGTGTGTGCATGCTAAGTGACTTCAGTCTTGTCCCACTCTTTGTGACCCCATGGACTGTAGCCCCCCGCCCCGCAGGCTCCTATGTCCATGGGATTCTCCAGGCTAACGTAGTGGAGTAGGGTTGCCATTTCCTCCTCCAGGGGATCTTCCAGACCCAGAGATGGAACCTGCGTCTCTTATGTCTCTTGCATCACCTGGTGGGTTCCCTACCACTAATGCCACCTGGGAAGCCCGTCTTGGAGGGGAGGGAACAGATACTGTGAGTCAAATGACCACCCAGTTTCCTGGATTCTGTCCTTCCTTAGCCAGAGAGAACCATATCCATGGCTCTCAGAGCCCAGGCCACCCAATGATCCTCTAGTTACCCCACTACAAAAGCTCAGCCCAATCAAACACCTTCTACAAAGCCCCAGGGCACTGCTGGCCCCAAGGGAACTATAGTTGGCTGGTCATAGTCAGTGAGGGTGCTTCCCTAACTACCTTTGTGTAAACTCCAGGCTCGCAAGCTACCATGCTAGAACAGTGGTTCCTGAGTGAGTTTCATCTTTTTACAGTTTAATTTTCATATTTTTATTTTTCACTTTTTCATTTTTCTCACTGAAGTCTATCTTATATGTTGTAAAATACACAAGTATTGAGTGAAATTTTATATCTGTATGGGCTTCCAAGGTGGCGTTAGTGGTAAAGAACCCGCCTGCCAATGCAAGAGACAGAAGAGATGCAGGTTTGATTCCTGGGTTGGGAAGATCCCCTGGAGGAGTGCATGGCAAACCACTCCAGTATTCTTGCTGGAAGAATCACATGGACAGAGGAGCCTGGAGGGCTACAGTCCATGGGGCTGCAGAGTCTGAAGCGACTTAGCATGCATGCATTACATCTATATATGCCTATCTCTGGATGAGGGTGAAAGAGGAGAGTGAAAAAGCTGGCTTAAAACTCAACATTCATTGTGCAAGTTTCCTAGAAGTCTTTGTGACTTCACAAAACAGAACAGGGTTCATTGGCTTTAAGAGACTCTAAACGAAAGAAACAATTTGAAAACCAAAATGGAAACAGACTACAGCAAGACTCAGACTCAGCAAGATGCACTGAGAGAAAAATAGGCTACAATAAAACATCATTAATTAAAAATTCATTACGGCAAGGCAACTTTGATTAGGTGAAAAATGTTCACAAATTAAAAAAAATATTTAAATACTCCATTAAATATGTGTGTATATCTATCAGGTATAAAGAGCAAATTCAGTGTATCTAAGTAAAGGTGTGGCCACATAAAGATCCTCATGGAAGGTATTTTAATATAATTGACAAGAGTGATTAGAAACTACACATATCAAGTGGGAAAAGGGTGATTTTTAAAGAGCGTTTAAGTAGTTCAGACCCATCAGGCTTCCTTACATACAATTAATTTGCTTTAGCAAACCCTTCAACTTTAAGTCATTATCTTCAATTCCAGGAGGAATCAATGAGGTTTTACTGTAAAAGTAGAATAACATTTCAAATGATAAGAGTCCAGCATCACCCATACCAAAACAATTAGTCACGAAACTTCAGTTTGGAAAACTATTACTGTACAATATAGCAAGAACCAAATGTTCACACAGCTGGAAGCAAAACCAGGTAAGGAGGAGGAAATCCTCACAGTGTTGTACCACTGGTTCCTTTAATCATTAGAAATGCAACTGCAATTTACAATCAAGCAGTAGAACCACTGCTTATTAAGAGGCAGTAAATTGTAAGCATCTCAGCAGGGAGACAGAGGAATATTTTTGAACGCAGTCACAGTGGGGAGCTGCGGAAGTGGGGTTAGGATTCAACACAACACATTAGGAGCAAGATGTGTCTGCACTTTAGGTTTCTGAATGATATGATTACAGCCACAATTGAGCAAATAAAAACCAAAACAACCAACACATAAACCCTGAGGTTCCACATACCCCTTTCAGGTGAGACACTAACACAGACCATCATTATCTAGGAGAATATGGCTTTCATTAAATCTCAATGTGTCTCCCAAGTGGAGAGCTTATAAAATAAGTTATTCTAAACCATGTACATTTAACTTTGGAATGGAGACACACAGATACATGTAAACATCAAAGGAATCACTCTGTTCCACATCTGGGTCCAAACCAGTCTAGGCCTGGTGAAATATTAAGAGGCTGGGGCCTGATTAAACAATGAGGATGCAGGAGCCCAGACGGTACTAAATAAATCATTAGGAGACAATCAAGAAATGGCTTGTATGTTAAACCATTTCAGAAAACCAAGTTTGACTAAATACTTTCAAGTTTGTCTTACTTTAGAAAAGCAGAACATTTAAAATCAAAATTATCTGAGTGTGTTTAAAATTGCCACCCTAGTTCATAGTAATTTTCTATTTTATTACTTTTGGGCTAAGGATTAAATATTTTCTTAGGCAAAAATCTTTTCTATGTTCTCATTAATTATTATGCTATAAACAATTTTTGTTTCATGGTTCTTTTTATTTTTTTATTACTTGCAGTTATGTTCATCTTCATTGAATTTCATATTTGAGACTCTTGTCTTGATTGAAACAAATTTGCACGACCATTGCTTTCCTCTGGTTTGGAGATAGACTCTTACATGGCCTTGTGGACCTCTTAGGGAGCACGGTGCATTGACCTCCACCCTTAGATTGTAGCAAAGGGGACACTGTGAGCCCTTACTTTCTCAGGCTTGGGTCGGGAGCTCAGCAGGGCCCTGTCTTTTTGGGTGACCCCGTAGGGACTTCATTATTTCTTTCTGACTTCAAGAATAGGGATCCATTTTGTAACTCATCAGAGGAACTGTTCTTTGGCTCATAACTTGTCCTTTTCTCCATGGATTAATTTTCTTGCCTTAATTTCACAGGAATGTAAGCTTCAGGAGCTCTGTAAGGGCTGAGGTTTTTGTCTGTTTTCTCTTCTGCTGTATTTGTACCACCAGCATCTGGGTCAGTGTCTGGTGTACATAGTAGGTACTCAATAAAAATGTGTTCAGTGAATTTCTAAAAAAAAAAAATCAACATTCAAAAAAACAAACAGCATGGCATCTGGTCCCATCACTTCATGGCAAATAAATGGGAAAAAAGTGGAAACAGAGGTAGGCTTTATTTTCTCGGGCTCCCAAATCACTGTGGATGGTGACTGCAGCCATGAAATTAAAAGATGCTTGCTCCTAGGAAGAAAAGCTATGATAAACCTAGACAGCATATTAAACAGCAGATACATCACTTTGCCAACAAAAGTCTGTGTAATCAAAGCTATGGTTTTTCTAATAATCACATACTGATGTGAGAGTTGGACCATAAAGAAGGCTGAGAGCTGAAGAATTGATGCTTTTGAACTGTGGTGCTGGAGAAGACTTGAGATTCCTTTGGACAGCAAGTAGATCAAACCAATCAATCCTAAAGGAAATCAACCCTGAAAGTTCACTGGAAGCACTGATGCTGAAGTTGAAGCTCCAATACTTTGGCCACCTGATGCAAAGAGCCAACTCATTGGAAAAGACCCTGATGCTCGGAAAGATTGAAGGTAAGAGGAGAAGAGGGCAGTAAAGGATGAAATGGATAGCATCAGTGACTCAATGGACATGAGTTTGAACAAACTCCAGGAGACAGTGAAAGACAACAAAGCCCGGAGTGCTGTAGTCCATGGGGTGACAGAGACGGACATGGCTTAGCGACTGAACAATGCCTAACTACCACCCAGACCAAGATATATTCAGCATCCCAGCAGATTCCTTCATACTCCAAGTGATAGTCCCCCAAGGCTAACCTGACCTAGATCGCTATGGATTATTTTTGCTTTTTTTGTGCCTTGCATAAAAGGAACTATACAGCAAGTATTTCATTTTTGAGAAGCTGTCATGTAGCCTGATGCTGCATGCATAGGAGTGGGCTAGAGCGTTTGAGGTCTCCCTCAGTCTGCAGCATCCAGGGTTTGAATCATGACTCACTCTCTGTATCACCTACAGCAGAACTTATTTAACCTTGTAGACCCTTGGTTTCTTTATCTATAAAATGGAGAGAACAATCATTTCTACATTGGAAAGTGCTTATTAGGACGAGTGTTATATGTGAAGTGCCTCACTGCAGTGCCTGGAACATAGTGGATGCTTGATAAATGTGTGTTGAATATGTATTCTTGGCTGTAGTAGGCATTCATTAAATATAGATTCAAAGACTCCAAAAGCCATATTCCTGCTTATAGCATGGATATCTCTTGCCTTCTGTGAACTCACTTACATTTCCAGAACTTCAGTTTAGGTACATTTTTTTTTTTTTTTTTTTTGCCCCACAACTTGCAGGATCTTTGTTCCCTGACCAGGGATTGAACTTCAGGCATCTGGCAGCGAAAGTGCCAAGTCCTAACCACTGAACTTCCAGGGAGTTCCCAGAACTTCAGTTTAGGAATAAGTGTGTGGGTGTGTGGTAAGGACTTCTGCGAAGACTTTTTTGCACTTTCTGGAACTAAACGTTATGACTGTGGCTTCCTTCCTTTGAATTCTACCAGCCAGGATCAAATACCAGAGTAGGGGGTAGCGGGCAAGGATCATTTCTTGGAAAATGGGTCAGAAGTGTTGTTCTTTTTCAGACATTTCACTTTAACACAAGAAACATTTCCGGAACAAGTGCAAAGCTCGGTGCTTGTCAGTTTAGTCGCTCAGTCCCCATGGACTGCAGCAACGCCAGGCCTCCCTGTCGCTCACCAACTCCTGAGTGTACTCAAACTCATGTCCATTGAGTGGGTGATGCCATCCAACCATCTCATCCTCTGTCGTCCCCTTCTTCTCCCGCCTTTAATCTTTCTCAGCATCAGGGTTTTTTCAAAAGAGTCAATTCTTCGCATCAGGTGGCCAAAGTATTGGAGTTTCAGTTTCCAATGAACTTCCAATGAACACCCAGGACTGATTTCCTTTAGGATGGACTGGTTGGATCTCCTTGCAGACCAAGGGACTCTCAAGAGTCTTCTCCAACACCACAGTTCAAAAGCATCAATTCTTCGGCGCTCAGCTTTCTTTATAGTCCAACTCTCACATCCATACATGACTACTGGAAAGACCATCGGTGCTCATCATTCATGTTTAATTCGTTCCCTCTTTCACTCACAAGTCAAATCCAATCTTCGCTGCATCCTTCCCGGTATCAGTTCAGGATGAGGGGCGGGCCCTTTAAGGCCCTGGAAAGGGTTTCGGGGTCGGTTTTTGGCGAGGAAGCCACGCCCCATCGCGTGTGCGTAGTCTCAGTGGGGCGGGGCCGGCGTCTCTCTGCTGTCGTCACTTCCGTTTCTCTGTCAGTCGCTACTGAGCGAGCTGGAGGCAGTTTGGCTACTGGAGCGGAGCGTGAGTGCACGGGACCCCGCCCCCACCCCTACCCGTCGAAGCACCGCTCGGCCGATCCCTACCTTCCCAGCTCGGCCGCTATCCACCTGAGGCCCAGGTTCCTTGTCGGCCGCGGCCGCGGGAAATGGCGGCGCTGCCTGATCTCCCCCTTCCCTTCCTCGGCCTCCCCGGACCCCCTCCTCCGTCCCCGGCTACGAGCCCCACGCGTTTCAGGCCCCTTGGCGCTTGAAGCTGGCTCCCGGGAACGGCCCCGGGGTAGCGGGTGAAGCGATCTCGGGCGGCGGGTGCGGCCGGGCGGGGCCGAGGAGCCGCGGGAAGGGGCCTGGGGCGCCCCCGGGACAATGCTGCAGCGGCCGGGTCCCGGGCGGGTGCGCGTGCGGGGCCTGCGTCTCTGGGGTCCTCATCTCTGCTCCCCGGAGTGGGGACGCTCTAGGGGCGGGAGGGAGCGGACCGGGTCGGAGGAGGCCGGGGGTGCGGCGGGGGAGTCCGGGGGTGGAGGAGTAAACGGCTGGTGTGTTGGGGGGGAGTGAGCTCTTCGAGGGAAGAAAATGGCGCTTGGTGCAAGTCCCTCCTCTTCCCACTCCGTCTCCTCTGCATTTCGCCGCCTCCTACGCCCCCTCCGACCAACCTGTCTCCCACCGCCCCAGCCATCGCCTGTCTCGGGGTTCGGGCGGCTTGCTGGCATCCCGGGACCCGCTTCCCCCGTTTGGATGCTTACCACCCTCGTGTTGTACCGAATTCTCGTGCCTTTTAGTTCTAGTTTATCTTCACCTTTTATTTTCTAATCCTCCTTCCCCCATGCCTTTATCAAAGATCGAAGATTTCCTTTTTTTTAAGCTTTTTTTTTTTTTGTGTGTGTGTGTGTGTGTATATTCCGCACCAGCACGTTCAGTATTACTTTGCCTGAATTACAAGCCATGCCGTCCCCACTCCCCGCTCCAGAACAGTAAAGGCTCATTAAGTAAAAGTGAAAATATATTTTGTTAGTAGTTCAAAGAGTGGTTTAGTTACCATTACCTGGTTTTCGTGTCGGAGGGACTTATTTGGGTTAAACACGAGGTGGTGCTTTGAAATGATCTTAGCCCCCTCGGGCACCTTTAATGAGCAGATGGTGTAGTTATGCTTGACCGTTTCAAACTGAAAAATAGGTTATGTTCAATTTAATTACCTTAAAAAAAAGCTGCTTGGCATTATTAGCAGCTAGCATACAGAAACAACTACATTGATTTTGGAGATTAGGCTGTAAAGTGGAGCAGTAACTGGATTAATGTATAAAATGTGGTTGTAAACGTTGCTGGCTCCCCTCTGAATTTACTCTTCTTGTTACCAAGAAATTGCCAGTTAAAATTAACATGGCTGGGTGGAGCATGGTTTGAGCTTTTTGAATTTAGTGGCTAGAGTAGGGATGGCCCATTTCTTTTACCTTGACCTTCTCTTGTGGGACACATTGAATGCCATTGCTATGCAAGTTTAGCCCAAAGCTGGATTATTTATGTTGGTTTGAAGTCTTTTTTTTTCCTCTTTTATTCAGCAAACATTTACAGTGTACGTTGTGTATATTGGGCTCTTGGGGGCATATAGAAATTAATAGGGCTCAGTCTCTTCTGAATTGGAGATGTAGGGAGCAAAAATACTTGCTATGAAGATATATGGAGTTTTACCACTTGGTATTACAAGTGCTTTGAAAAGTAGAGCATGAAATTCCTTGAAATTTAGGAAACGTAGAGGCACAAGACTCTGCTTTAGGTTCAGGCACTCTGTAAACTCCACAGGAAAGACACTAGCCTGTGTACCTTTGGGGGATCTCCAAAATCTAGGGAACTAGGGTCATAGTAGGAATTGGAGGAAAGGATTTACCCCTCCCATAAGCAGCGTCTTCAAATTTTAGTTACATATTTCAGAGTAGAAAATCAGTGTGAAATGTAAATGAACGTTAATTATGTATAACTTTGAATCAGTACTTGCTCTTTTGATTGGAATGGTCAAAATGAAAAAATTAAGAACCTATACAGAACATGAAAAGTATGCTTCTAATGGCAAAACTAATTAGATACAGACAGCTGTATAGTACAGTTGTCCACCATGCTGTGTGTACATTGGGATTAATTCCTGCAATGAATAATTGTATGTAAGTCTCATTGGTGGGAAATATAAAGCAATACTGAGAACTGTTCATATTTCTTCCTGGTTTGACAGTGATTGCTGTCAGCTGTCTCTTTGCAATTTACTCTATCTGTAAACATCTAACTCCTATCCATAAGCATCTAACCCTGCTAAAATGAAGTATAAAAAGACCCATTGACTTTGAGAAAGAGCGAGATGTAGGAGTATGAGATGTGTATGACATTTAGTTCTTTGCTGGGTTTAGAACTCTTTCTCCTTTGCATGTTATTTTCAACATGGAAGAGCTTTAGATTAAGAGCATAACTGCTATAGCATTGTGCTCAGTGGAACAGCTCCAGTGCTGCACAGTGGTAGAATGAACTGTGGAACTTCTTGAATCTTTGGGGGAGAGTTAAGTTGAAGGTAATGAAAAAGTTTATGAATTATTTACATAATGTATTTTTCTTTCAGAATGCCTAAGTCAAAGGAACTTGTTTCTTCAAGCTCTTCTGGTAGCGATTCTGACAGTGAAGTTGACAAAAAGGTGACTATTACTACACCAGGTCATTTTTGTGATACTTAATTCAGCAGTATTGGTTCTGAAGGACAGCAAAGCATATGAGAACCTTAAAAAGAGAGCCTGGATGGACATTTCTGAAAGTGCAGATGGCCCCTGACCCACTTGACTGAAATGCCTAGATGCTTGTGGTAGACATTTAGGCCACGCCCTGAAGTCAGACTTGAGCAAGTTTTCTGACTTCAGCAAGTTTCCTGTTGAGGCTTTTTAGGAGCCTAACAACCACTACCTTAGACCCCAGGGGAATAGCACCAAGTTTAGGCCAAAGCCACTATTAGCTGTTGTTCAGTAGACTTCTTAAACTGTAGGTATTCTTTATGGTGCTTGTGCACTCTTAGGTCATGTCTGACTCTTTGCAACCCCGTGGACTGTCTCCCACCAGGTTCCTCTCTCCGTGGGATTTCTAAGCAAAAATATCGGAGTGGGTTGCCGTTTCCTCTTCCAGGAGATCTTCTCTACCCTGGAACCAAACTCGAGTCTCCTGCATTAGCAGGCAGATTTTCTTCCACTGAGCTACCTGGGAAGCCCATTCTGCATACTAGTTGATCCATATTATATGAACTTTATGAAAACAGATATCGGTTTGACAGTCTTCTTAGCCTTGTTGTTTATCCAGCCTCTGAAGGTTACATAAAATTTGGCTTGGTACATTTTAAATTAGAACGTTATTTACTCTGATCCTCTCCTTTTAGTTAAATCAGCACTCAGCAAAGCTAGCATGAAATTACCCGTTTTGATAGAAAAGGCTTTTTCTGCATTAGATAATAATTGTGCTGTAAGCTTAACTGTGCATTCTGCTTACCTGAGCATCTCACTCTGGTGAGGGCTTCTCCCACACAGAACTGTCCTTTACCTCCTGTAGCCTGCATAGTTGTGTCTCTGAGCTCAGTTGATAGTGTTAGTTAAAAGAGAGCTTCTATGAGAATCTTGAAATACATATCATAATTTCGCTTGGAAGATTGAAAAAAGCTTCAAAGAGCATGCATAGCTATATTTGAGAAGGAAATGTCTTTTAGTTTTTAATTTGCCCACAGTATATCATTTGAATACATTCATTTAACAGATTCTTTATTGAGCTTTTACGTGCAGGGAATGCACAGTCTGCAGGGAGTATACAGAACTGATAAAAGAGTAATTGCTTAGCGAGCTGATTTTTGCTATTTATCCCAAATAGTACTATTAATCCTGTAAGTACTTCCATTAGATGAATCCACTCTTTAAGTTTGTGTACATAAATATATACATTTTATTTTGCCTAGTATCATATAATTTGGTAAAACAGTAATAATTTATACCTTCCACTAAGGAACTAAGGAGCTTCCGTGATAGCTCAGTTGGTAAAGAATGTGCCTGCAGTGCAGGAGACCCCTGCATTCCCTGCGTCGGGAATATCCACTTGAGTTGGGACGATCCATCCACGGGCCAAGGGATAGGCTACCCACTCCAGTGTTGCTGGGCTTAGGGAACCAGGGGGTGGCAATCCTCCTGCAATGTGGGAGACCTGGGTTGGATCCCTGGGCTGGGAAGATTCCCTGGAGAAGGGAACAGCTACCCAATCCAGTATTCCGGCCTGGAGAATTCCACGAACTGTATAGTCCATGGGGGTCCCAAAGAGTTGGACGTGACCGAGCCACTTTGACTTCACTTCACTTCAAGGAACATGACTGCCCTCTACTGCTTGGATTGGGAACTCTACCGAATTTCATGGACTTAGCTCTTTTTGAGAATGAGTCTATATAAAAAGCTTTTACAGTAATGCTGCTTTTAAAACATTGTTTTGATTTTGAATACTAGTCTAACACATTGCTGTCTAAAGTGATTTTTTTGTGATGAGGAAGTTTTGTGATGAGTTGTTGACCTCTGGTCTGCAGTACAAAATAGCTTTCTTAGCTTTCCCTACTCATAAACTCCCTGAACCAATTTAAGTCCCTTTTGGTTTTCTCATCCTTTTCTTTCTTTTTTTTTTTTTTTTAAAGTATTTTATACACTTGGCTGCGCTGGGTTTTAGTGTGGCACTTGGGATTTTCTGTCTTCCTGTGACATGCAGGATTTTTTTTCTTTTTTTTTTTAGTTGTGGCATGTGGGATCTAGTTCTCTGACCAGGGATTGAACCCCAGCCCCCTGCACTGGGATCACAGAGTCTTAACCACTAAACCACCAGGGAAGTCCCAAGTCCCTTTTGGAATAGGCAGGCATAAATAATCATAAATTTGCTGTTGTGTTTCTAATTAGTATGTTTTTCTTTGTAAAAAATAACTGACTAGTAGACTTGTGGTTTCCAAAAGTTTTAAGTGTATTTAAAAGCAACAGTAGCCCCTCTCAGTCTTTTTTTCTCACAGAGAAATTTTATGTGGGATCCCTATCTATAATACAACTGTTGGTCTGGTGAATACCACTCTAATGCCTGAAGTATCTTGGTTTCCCAAGAAACCCAAAAGTTTGAAAACATTTTACTAGATAACAGTGGTATGTTAGTTTCATAGTTCTGTTGTCAGGGAAAACTTAAAACTTGCCTGTGTACATATTTATGATTTTTTATTAATAAATGTAATCTTTTGATCCTCTAAGTCTTAAAAAGTAATACGATCTTTTGAACCTGAGATGTGTTTTGTTCTTATGCAAATTTTAACCATATTCTTGTTTTTCTTTCAAGCTAAAGAGGAAAAAGCAAGTTGCTCCAGAAAAACCTGTAAAAAAGCAAAAAACTGGTGAGACCTCCAGAGCATTGTCATCCTCCAAGCAGAGCAGCAGCAGCAGAGATGATAACATGTTTCAGGTAAAACTGGTATTTCCTTAATCTAGAAGAAGTGTTACCCGGCTTGATCTGAAGAATATGAAAAGTACCTCATCTGTTAATGCTTACTAATCTTTTCTGTATATTATCCTCTTGACTAAGGATAGTCCTTGAAATATAAGAAGAAGTTGGTAGAAATGAAAGCAATTTATATGATGCTAGATTTTTGTTAAGATCTAGAGTTCTGTGATTTTGCTATATTTAAAACAAAGGGAGTTTAGCGGAATCAAAAAAAGAAAGATTGAGAACTGCGCATTTATGGAGCAGATTGGAGGAGGTAGGTCTAGCATTGGGCTGTGAAGTGTGGATAGGATATTACTAGAGGGGAGACTGTAATATGACCTGCCTAATTTTGACTTGATAACAGAAAAGGTAAAAGAAAATGAGTCTTCTGTTTATGTATTGGGTGGGGTGGGGTGGGGGGTTAGAAATAAGGTTGAGTAGTGAGGGAAGTGCCTTAGAGGGCTTTGATGAAATTACTGATACAACTTTTCCCCTTGTGTTTCTTATCTTGCTTTAGGGAGACTTGTTATTGGCATCATGGTACAAGAAGGATTTATGGGAGAGGCAATGGGGATAAATTGATGTGAGGTGATAAGGGCTTAGATGGTTTTCCCAGAAGATGGAATAGTGATTAAGAGAGCTAGTGAGGAAGAGTGGACTGGAGGAATGAAGCAATCAGTGAAGACTGGTTTCAAATTTGAGACAATAGAGATGGTTTCACTGATAAACGGCAAAGGTGGTTAAGTTTGGCGTTTGAGACCTGATTATAAGTGTGGTAAAGTGTCTTTCCTTTAGCACCTGGAGGGTTTGGTTGGGAAATGTTCATGTGGGAACATATGGTAAGATTGACTGAGGCCTTCTGCTGAAGTAAGCATAAACCAGAGGGGAAGAGAGGTGATTGAGTACATGTCTTGTGATAACTTAGGGTGGAAGGAAAAAGAGGATATAGGTAAGAGAAGGTGAAGGAAAGTAAGAAGAGTGTGCTAATGGGAACAAGAAAGAAGTAAGTGCTTGTGGGAACATAAAAAAGATAAGGAGACATTAGTATTAGTTGAAGCCAGAAGGTTGGACAAGATGAGACTGCAAACATTTTTTTATTAGAAAGTGAGGCATGGGGAACACATGTAAATCCATGGCTGATTCATGTCAATGTATGGCAAAAACCACTACAATATTGTAATTAGCTTCTGACTAATAAAAATAAATGGGAAAAAAAAAAAGAAAAAAAAATATATATAGAAGTAAAACTTTACCCAAGTAGCCCCAGTATATGTTATTTACCATCTGTTTCTCTGTCTTAGAATATACCAGGGTAAATCATTTTATTGCTGTAAAAAAAAAAAAGAAAGTGAGGCTTGTGTGTGTGTGTGCACTCTTTTGAAAAGTTAGTGATGTCCTTGAAAGACAGAGTACCAGGATTAAGGTGAGAATGGGTAACCAGAAATTGGATATTTTTATTCAGTTTTGCCTTGCTACATGTCTGGATTAAGAAATAAGACACATGGTAACTGTCCCTAACACTGTATGAACATCTGACCTGTACTAAGTGGATTTTCAGATGTACCAGTCACGCAGAAAATGGTAATGTGTTAGCTTGAATGTACTAGTAGTTTTTTCACTCTGAGTGTGTGAATATTGAATCGAGTTGTTCATTTTAAATACATAGTTTTTAAAATTAAAAATTACGTAAAAGAATGACAAAGTGCAGATGATTTACTTACGGGCTTTAGTCTTCTGACTTTTGTATATTTTAGAGGTACTAGGAGTAGACTACTTTGATAGAGAACATAAATCACTGTTTGTAAGGAAGAATTATGAAAGGGCCCTCCTTTATATGAGTAGATAATATGATTAAAACTATGATAAGGGCTGAGAAGTTAAAGTGCAGATGATTATGAGGGAAAAATGCTCTGAGAATCTTTCCTGAAGGAAGTGACATTTGAAACTTATGACATAAAGGAGCAGCCAGCTGTACCAAGTGTGGGCGAGAGGAAAGCATTTTCGAAGGAGAGGGCATTGTGCAGATGCCTTGAAGTGGGAAGGAGCTTGGATTGTGCAGGAAGGTTGGCTGAGAGTGTAGGTAGGTCAAGTTGGTAAAGAAGGTGAAGGGTCAGCTCTTGCAGGGCTTTCCTATTGGGAGGCCATTTTTAGGAGCTGAACTTTCTAAGTGCATTGGAAGGCTATTTTAAGGGGCAGAATGAAATGTAAAATCTGCAAGAGAGTATCCCTTCCTTTCATAGCCTTTCCTCCTGTGTAGAATGAAGGACTACTTTGGAATATTTCAACTTAATGTTTATACTAAAGATACAGACTTCTTTCAAGTATTTACTTGGCAACTGTCTTGGGCTTTTCTCTGATCAGTTCTGTTTGCTATATGCCTACTTGTACTTGGATAATAATAGAGCCTCTGTAGCCTCTTAGTGGATTTTATCTTTTCTACCTTACCCTTGTTTGTACAGATAAACCAGGACCCACGTTTAGAGATTTTATTCTATTAGAGCAGGCTGGGGAAACTAGTTCTTTTATTATGGGCAAGTTATTATCTCACCAAAAAAAAGCAAGTTCAGTTCTTAAACCTTCATATGAAAGGATCCCAAGCCTGAAAGGCTATTTATAGACTCCTCATTCTTTTGAAAGTGCCTCTGGGAGGAACATAGGCCTTATTTTCAGAGTGACTTTTCAAGATGTAGTCTGTGAAAGTAGTCTGTGTAGGCATTCTAAGAGAATTGTTACTGATCAGTTGCTAGGTCGAGTCCGATTCTTTGCGACCCCATGGAATGCAGCACACCAGGTGTCCCTGTCCTGTCATCTCTTGGAGCTTGTTCAGACTCATGTCCATTGAGTTGATGATGCCGTCTAACCATCTCATCCTCTGTTGTCACCTTCTCCTCCTGCCCTCAATCTTTCCCAACATCAGGGTCTTTCCCAATGAGTTCAGTCTTTGCATCAGGTGGCAAAGTATTGGAGCTTCAGCATCAATCCTTCTAGTGAATATTCAGTGTTGATTTCCTTTAGGATTGATTGATTAAAGAGCTAACACAGCGTTTAATTTCATTGCCATTAGAGCTTTTTCCTTGAAATGGTATTTTGGCCGTAGAAAAATATTTTGGTGGTAATACTGACTTTTAATTTGAATCCAAAGCACGTTAGAGTGAGTACATTGGTTATATAAAATGAGGACTTTATTAGTAACAATGGTTTGATAATTTATTAGAAAGGTGCAGGATGGGGTTTTTAAAAGGAAAATCAGTTGCTTTCATTGTATTTTGTAAATTTGTAATAAGTTTTATTTAATTTTAAAAATAGTACTGTATGTTTTCTGTGTTTTTCATTTACCAAGAAAATGCTTAGAAGATAGCTTCCATTTCCAGAGTGGAACTTTCTTAGAGATTGCTAGAATCTTTAAGGATCTGGGTTATCAGGTACACTTTACCAAAGACAAATCTAAAATCTACATTAACATTGTTTGGAGTAGCCATAAGACAAGATTAAAAAAAACCCCAAAAACTAAATACCCATTTTTTGAGAATAGGTCACTAATTAGAAATAGGTCACTAATAGAATAGGTCTACTAATTAGAAAACTAACTAGTAGAATTAGTTTTCTCTGTGTGTAGTGTGAGGTGGTTGTTGAGACTCATTTTTCACCCCTGTGCAGATAATCTAGTTGTTCTAGTACCGTTTGTTGAAGACTATTCTTTTCCTGTTGACTCACCTTGGATATTTATAAAGAAAATCAGTAAATATATAAAATATCTATTTCTAAACTCTGTTGTATTCCGTTGGTCTATATATCTGTCTTTACTTCAGTACCACACTGTCTTAATTACTGTACTTTTTTTTTTTTTTTAATTACTGTACTTTTATGGTGAGTTTTGCAGTCAGGTAGTGTAAGTCCTTTAACATTGTTCTTGTTTTTCACCTTCAGAATTATTTTTGCTATTCTATGTATTTTGTATTTACATACACATTTTATAATCAGTTTGTCAGTTTTTATCCAAAAGTCTACTGGGATTTTGATTGGGATTGGGGAAGCTAAAGAACAGTTTGGAAAAAATTTGCAACTTGATCATATTGGTATCTTTTTCCATTAATTTAGATCTTTTTGAATTTCTGTTTTGTAATTTTTCTGGTATATCTTCTGTCAAATTTATTCCAAAGCATTTTGTGTGTTTTGATTCTATCGCAAATGTATTGTTTCCTAACATCATTTTCTAGTCATTCGTTGCTAAAAATACATATAATATTACATAATATATGTAAATTACAACATTCTATATTTTATAAATGTTAAAAATATATTTTTAACGATGTGTTAGAATTTTCTCTGTTGATGATTTTGTCCGCTTTTATATCATCCTTTTCTTTTTCTTGCTTTATTGCTCTTATTTCCAGAACAGTATTGAAAAGAAGTGGTGAGAGCAGACACCTCGTTTTATTCCTGATGTCAGGGGCAAGGCATTCTCTCTTTTCCCTCTAATGTATCGCTTAAGCTCTGGAGTGAATCTGTGTACTGTGGATTTTCTGCTTTGGACTGGGGGAATGAAAAGTTATGGAATAAACACAGTGCAGTCTTCTGTAGGGTCCATCTTTATTTGGAGATTTGTGTTAAAGTGGACGCTGGATGTATTAAGGGAGAGCATACAAAATGCACAGTAAGTTTTGGTCACAGTAAGTTTTAGAATCTGGTGGAGCAGTGTCATTCTATGTCATCAGGCTTTCTCTTCCTTTTCTTCTTCCCCACAGTTCTTTGGTGCCAGTGTTCTCTGAAGCTTTTTTGACAAATTTTATCATCAGTTTATTGATCTATACTTTTTCCCTACTTTAAATAATTTATTATAATCACAAGTTATTTGAAAAATGTTTAGGGACTTCAAATTGTAAAATCGCAAAGGTTTAAATATGTGATGGTCAGCCATGTTTGGGAGGAAGAAAATGCCTCTTTAAGTTGGTCTTTGGCAAGCAAAAACGATTATGCATGTCATTGAAATTGTGAATGAGGAAGCTTGTGAGAAGTTTCTAGGGATCGAGGTAGAAGTTCACATAGCTAGCCAACAGTGTGTAGTGTTAACTGTATTGTACCATGCTGTTTACATAAAATAACTTGAGTATTGTTATTATTAATTTAAGACTGGTAAAATGCCATTCATATACTTATATTGTCCCTTTTTAAAAATAGATTGCTTTCGGTCTTAATCTTTAATTTTCCTAGTGAGATTTTAAAGTTGTAACCGTTTTCTACATCAGATTTCTCAGGAATATAAGGAAGATTTGCAGTAAAGGTGGTGTTCTCCTTTGTTTTTCTTTCTGTTTTTGGTTCTTATTCCAAAGACCTGTATAAAGGCTTTAGAATTCTCTTACTGGCGTTTTAAGTCCTTTTCAGTGTTAGCTCCATCTATTCAGCCTGTCCTTGAATCTCATCAGTATTGTATCTTTCTCCTTTCCTTTGTCTATTTCCTCATCACTTTTTCCTTAATTTATGGCTTGTAGTTTTTCGCTATAAGATTCCACCACTTGGAGTATCTTCCACTGCTCAAGCCCACACTGAATGCAGAGTTGACTTACCTAATCAGTATTAATTTTAGAGGTTTTTAGTGTATTTTAATTTTATCTATTCATCTGTCACATGGGCTTACCACAAAACCAGAATGAAATGATGTTCACTTCAGTGCTGTAGGTGCCTAAGATAACTTTACTTATTAATTCATTTAAGTCAATATTATAAATCACTATTGGAAGTTTCACTGTGATAATTATTTTGGTCTTATTTAATTCATCCATTAAAACAGTTTACTGGGAACCCAATATGACAGGCACTAGGGATGCAAGGAGGACTGTAAAAAATAAGCCATTAATACTGACAGTAGGATCACTGGTAACTTAGGGAAGACAGAACGTGTTTGGAAATGGTAGGTACGAAACCAGTGGAAAGGGAAAGAATGTACAGTACAGTGCAGATTTGAACTGCCTGGGTCCGGTTGTACATGGACAGTTTTCAGTACCACATACTTTATGATTTGTGGTTGGTTTAATCTTCAGATGTGGAGGGCCTGGCTATAACTTATGCTTGGATTACCCCCCTGAGTTGTTCCAAGGGTCAACTGTATATGCTAGAAATGGGATACAAAAGGTATAGAACTTATGAATTCATGATGATGTGGGTAAGAGATTTAAGGCATTTAACCATACTTAATGGGCTGTATTTTTCCATAAAGCATGAGACATACCCCGAAAGTAGGGGTCATACCAATAGGACAAGAAACTTATTTGAGAATGAAAAACTAAAGCAAAATGAATAAGATCTGAGATAAGAAAAAGCGGCTTGAGAGGTCATAGGCAGGATGAAAGCCATAAGTGTGTACTTGTGTTAGCACAATCCCGATAAAAGGGATTAATAATGAAGGGACCCAGGTTTGTAAGGAAAGGAACTTTTTGATGTGTCTTAGGCACAAAATCATACCTGGTATTTTATTTAAGTTAGTAAGATTGAAGAGTAGGTTTAAAATGAGTAAGAGGTAGGTAGAGATAGTAGAGGTTTTGATTAGAAAGTTAATTTCTTAGCTTAAGTGCTAGACAGTACATTACAGCAGCATAAGATGTTGGAAAGTGCTTGTAGACACTGTTGAGTAAACCTTTTCCTTCCCTGTGCCATCTGTAGTTAAGCAGCAATAGAAGATTTTCGAAAAATAGTTTCCTATGAAAAGTTCTAAGTTCTCAGTTTAAGATGGTAAGTGGAGTGTATTAAAGATGTCATTTGAAATGAATGTTTAAAAGAAAAAGCTCTCTTTTGTTCCTATTGACTGGGACTTTGGATTCTTATATTCAGAATGGTTGCTAAACCAGTGTAGCTGGCCGAGTCTGGATGCCTACGGTTGTAGTTTGTACTAGATTTTGCTTTCTCATGATGTTTATTGTGAAAAAATACTTAACATAAAACTTAACCATCTTCCCCATTTTTGAGCATATGGTAATGTTAAATATTTTCACATTTGTTGTGAAACAGATTTCCAGAGCTTTTTCATCTTGTAAAACTATTATATAACAACTCCCCCTTTCTCCTTATCCATAGCCCCTGGTAACCATCATTCTGCTTTCTATACGACCTGACTACTCCAGGTAGCTCATATGAAGCGGAATCATCCAGTATGAAGCTTTTTGTGAAGGGCTTATTTATTTCACTTAGCGTAAGATCTCAAGGTTCATGCATGTTGTACCATGGGACAGTATTTCCTTCTCTTTTGAAGCCAAGTAATACTTCATTAATGTATGTCCCACATTTAACGTAAAAATGATTGGAAATGTGAGATGTACTTTGTTTTGTTTTCTTAGAAAGATTTCTTTTTTAACAGTGAAAGCTCCCTTGATGTAGTGTTGCTATCGAGAACTGCAATTATTTTTGTGATTAGAAGTAGAATGAGTGTGCAGCGAGTGGAAATATAAACATGGATATCTTTGTTGGGCAGCTATTTTATGTTTTCTCTTTTCTTTTGTAGATTGGGAAAATGAGGTATGTTAGTGTTCGGGACTTTAAAGGGAAAGTCTTAATTGATATTAGAGAATATTGGATGGATCCAGAAGGTGAAATGAAACCAGGAAGAAAAGGTAAGGTTTAATTTCCTAAATTTGGTCCTAATATTGGGATTATGTAAGCTTGAAATTGTTTGGACTTTATTTGAAATTAAATAATGTTGGCAGTGAATAGGTCCTGAAAGATTCTCAAGTTGCTTCTCTTCGTCTTCTATAGCCTTTTTGGACGTGACAGTTAACTTATTTTATGAGATGTCCTAAGTACAGCTGTTGAAATACCTCCTCCTCCCCCAGCAATTACCCCTATATCACTCCAGTTGGCTGCCACTTTATTGTTAATTTGAATGTATCTTTAAGAAGATTACCTCAATTCCAAACTAGAGTGGGGGCACTGGGAAAGTATAACATCAGGAATGGAAAATCCTGATTTACAGTGTTGACTTTTGATTCATCTCCAAAGAATATTCTTTAGGGTGATATCCTTTAACCACTTTGTCTTCCCTTTGTGCCTCATCCAGTCCCACGCATGACATCATCACAAAAGCATACTTTCTTTCACGAGATAGCAAGAGAACATTTGTGTACCAATAGAAATCTTTGTATTTGGTTAGTTAGCTGCTTTAGGTTGATCCTTAGCTAACGAAAAATGCCTCCTTATTTTTCTCTATGTTACCTGCATGCCATTTTGAAAAGCGCCATGTTTGCCTCATTTAATTTTGACTTTATTAAACTTAAAACCCTTATATGTTTTCACACTCTTCTTCTTCAGGTCACTTTTGGATTGATCATTCAAGTTGTCTCAATGTAGCCAATGGCAAATTTCTTGTTACTGTAAACATTTACTAAAGTGATTGATTAATCCTTCCTCAGTGTTGTCCCAATACATTCTCCTCCCTCTTCTCAATTCCATGGCCTCATAGCAGGTTTCTGAGAAATTTATTAATTCTTCCACTTCTGGTTTCTCTCTTTATATGTGTCAAGGATTAGAACACTAGAAGTTTAAAGTACAAAGTACTTTCTGTTCATACTTTTTCATCTTAAATAGGAACAACATGTCATTAGCTAATTTTTAAATGTTTGTCAGGTGATATGCTAAGATTTTATTCACATTGGCTAATTTTTCACAACAGCCATTTGTGTTATAAGCACCTTTTTACAGGTGAGGAAACTGAGGTTTAATGGAGTTAGTGACAGTGAGGCTGGTATTTGAACCTTGGCAGCATGACTCCAGAGTGCACTCTTAACCAGTATGCATGGTCTAAGAAGTTCTGTTCGGGCTATGTCTCAGGGATTTTTCCAGAGTGAAATGAGTGCTTCTGGAAGAAAGCACAAAGTCATTCATGCCGAATTCCTGTGGAAATTTTGAGCAAATGTTGGAAACAGCTGGTTGTAGAAGTGGGGTGTCACAAACCAAATCTAAGCTTGGCCACTTAGCCTGCTAGTTTGTAAGCATTTGTGAGCTAAATCTTCAAATCATTATTTGTTCTCACTGGGTATAATAGGCATTATGCAGGATGTGGTGTTGAAAGTAAAACTGTATAGAAGGATGACCTACAAAGGTAATTGTGATGAATATGACAAATAAATGTAAGAGATTTGATTCTTAGTGTGCCATTCGAAATGGCAATTTTGATAAAACAGTATTTTAGTTGGAAGTAGAAAATCCTCAATAGAGCTTAAGTAGATTTTTCAACTTTTGATTTTTAAACATTTTTTTAGGTATATCTTTAAATCCTGAACAATGGAGCCAGCTGAAGGAACAGATTTCTGACATTGATGATGCAGTAAGAAAACTGTAAAATCAGAGCCATATAAAACCTGTACTGTTCTAGTTGTTTTAATCTGTCTTTTTACATTGGCTTTTGTTTTCTAAACATTGTTTTCCAAGCTGTTGTATATTTGGATTGCAGAACAATTTGTAAGATGAATACTTTTTTTTAAATGTGCATTATTAAAAATGTTCTGAGTGAAGCTAATTGTCAGTTTTATTAAGGAGGATTGCTTTTGTGTCCACCACCTAGTGTAAAATAAAATCAAGTAATACAATCTTAACTGTTGTGGCCTTCTTTGATCAGAAGAGTTGATACTGTTTAAGGCCAAAAATAACAGTTTATCTACCTTTTAGTTTCAGCTCAGCCTTTCCATTCAAAAGGGTTTGCTTTGCATTGAATTTATAAACTTTTGATTTGTGAAATTCATAGTTGATCTGTTCTAATCAGATGTCTGGACTTGTTTGATTTTTTTTTCCCTGATCTCGGTGATATTTCACTTTCCCCCTTTTTCTTCCCTTCTGTTTCCTTCTAAGAACTATCTTGTCATGTTCAATTTTCATTTTGCCTTTGCTCTTTCTCTCGAATATGTTGTGCTAATTTGGAAAGTCTGAAACTGTCAAAATGTTAGTTATCTCAATAAGGTACTTGTAAGTAAAATATATGAGAACTACAATCACTAATTCTACTGTATTAAGTATTAGGAGATATAGTTTGATAAACAACATGGCTTGTTTGAAAACTCCGAGCAAGTAAATGTATGTCATTACCTGTAGTATTCTGTGTAGTTGTTATCTTATTGCTTAGTCTGCAGAAAATAATAACTTAGGTGTCTGATTTGCTTTCACTTATTATACATACTCACCCTGGGATGATGTCTATAAAATCAGATATTGTTACATTAGACTAGGATTTAATAAAAATTATGAAAGCTTACTGGCCTAACATTTTATTTTATAGCATTGAGTATGGATTATGGACAGCCAGAGATATCACTGAGCTTAACTGTCATAGTAAATGTCAGTTTTTAGGGGAAAGAGCATATTGAGCACATATTTGTGATTTTTGGCCTTTGCTTCAGTAGACTTGGTTCTTTTGCAGTTCATCTACTGGACAATGGCGTTCTAGACTTAATGTTACTAAGTTTTAGCAGGCACTCTGAATTGATTTTCATTGAGCCATAATGATGAAGCAGAAATAGGCTGAGGCACAGATTTCAGGGGTTTTGTAGCAATAAGTAGGGCATGGTGTGCCTTAGAATGTAAAGGAACTGTAACAGATTAAGGCAGCAGTGAAGAGGAAGGAATTCTCTTCACTCTAGATGATGACATACTGATATTTTAATCACATTGACAGGACATAGTTCTAGATAGAACAGTAAAAAGAAAGATTTAAAGATGTGAAAAATTGTTTCTGACATTTGGTAGCAAATCACAAATGGTTACTGCCATATCAGAGAGTTGCACTATAATACCAAGTTTGATTATTACGTCTAAAACATTTTATAGTAGAATTGTCAAGGACTTATTTCAAAACCATCTGCCAGGCCACATGGAGTTACTAGTTTTTTTTTCTGGCAGCTATGTTTCTTTGACATTTTTAAGATTTTTTTTAGAAATGTTTTTAAGCAGTAACCCTAATATGTGCATTAATTGAGGAAATAAATCCTCCTTTCTGATATTTTAGCCTATATCACATAATAGGTACCAAAGTGTTCAGAATACGTATTTTAGACAAATCATACTTGTTTGAAAACTTCCCCCTCATTTGGGAACATAGTAACTGAATTGGGTAGATTTATAAAGATTCTTTATTATATATACAGAAAGAGTAGTTAGAACACATAACTATGATTTTGGTATAAATGAAAAGGGAATAATGGGCAACTTTCCTAGGTTTATGTGAAAGTAGGAGGTACATGCATATTGAAACAATCTGCTAGTACAGAGATGGTGCTGAAATCTGTTACCTAGGCATTTTCTAGCTGTTTAACATTGTCATTAACACTTTCACCTAAGGAGTGTTTCTCTGGCACATTTTTGGTAAGGTTCTTGGTAAATTCATTTCGATATATTACTGAATATATAATATACAGAAATTATCAGTCTCTTGTGTGTTTAGAAAGGGATGAGAACTAGGTTAAAAGAAGAGAAAATAACTTGTGCTGGAAAGAAAAGATAGGGTAATGTTTTTTGTTTCAACTTTAGCTTCTTGGTAAGATTTCTTCCAGGAAGAAAGTATGGCATTTTGAGGCAATGGTTTCTTACCTGGTAAGGCCAAAATTAATTGAATTCATGCCAGCCCTTGAACGTGTGCAGTAGCAGGGGCTCTCTAATGAGTTTTTCTTCTGTGTCTTTTTAAACTACAGGTAGCATCTGACCAATTTTCAGGGCTCTTGGCATTTTATTTAAAGAACAACCTCTAGAAAAAAAACTCTTAATTTTCTTCTTCTTTTGCTTCATAAATGCCTAAGAACTTCTTTTGAAAGAAGAATGCTCCTACCTCATTAGCCAGTCAAAATGCTGTGATGATCAGCTTATTCTACATGATGTGTTTAGGAAGAGAGGAAAAAGTGTACATCCTGGCTTGGCTATTGAGGGGAAAAGTGAAAGAACTGAGTATTAATTATTATGCGTTCCTGATGGGGGTATATTAGAAGAGTACTATAAAATTCTGAAATTTAAAAGCGCTAATACTTAGGATGTCTCCTGAAATTATTTGCAACTCACTTTTTATGGAAATTCAGAGAAACACTCAAAACACTTTTTTCTTTTTTAAAGTGGTGTTTTTCTAGGTAAACTCTAGTGGTAAACATTCACATGGTTAACAAATATGTAATTCTGTACTTGTGGAATACCTGTCTGCTTTGTTTGGTACATCTTCCATGGAGATGTCGATGAATATAATACTGCATCTGTGAAAATATTTTAAATGTTGAAATAAAAACAAGAAATGTGCCCTCTGTGTCATCCCAGTTTCACAGACCCGAAGGTGAATGGCTAAGTTATTTGTTGAATAGGTTTTGTTAACAACTAGGACACCTTTTCTGTGTGAATGCTTTGGAATGTGGATTAGCCTTTGAGTGTTAAATCTTCTAAGGACCTCTGGGACTGGGTGGTAAGGTCCTATCTGTTTTCATTTACTTGATCCAAATGGAAAAATGAAAAATATTAAGGTGTATATGGCCTCTTTTACCTGTATGAGTGCTTTGCGGTCTGATTATTCCTTGTTTATTCCTTAATTTATAAAGACTTGTTTTTCCCTTCTTGATTAGTAGTTTTGCTTAGTTGAGATCTCTCATTGTTTAAATTTTCATTTAGGGAAACTTAACACTGGAATAGAGAGATCCATGGCAGATTACTTATAACTCTTGTTCCACTTGATCAACTGTGAATTTTAATAAAACATTGACTCAAAAATCCAGTCAAGAAGAAAATAGTATTTGGAATCTACCCAGTTAATCACTGACCTTGCAGTTTTGTGGTATGGCTCAAAGCAGTTATGGTATATACAAGGAGTTTGAGAAGCATGAAATGTTAAAATATTATGCAGAATTATTTACTATATAGCAGTTTATTCAAGACTTACAGCCCTTTGTGTCAAAGGGCTTGTGTTAAAGTCCTTGCTACACAGGACACTCCCTAACCTCATGTCAGTTTATCACAGAGTTCAAATCTTCCCAGACCTCCTTTTACAGCCATTTAGTCCTGGACTAACAAGGACCTACTGTTTCTGCCTCAAATGAAGCATTCCTCTCTCTCCTTATTTCACTCTGGCTCTTGATAGTTTGAATAGTTTTTTTGTTTGGTAACTTATTTTAGCTTGGAAATGATTTAGGCCACTTACTTTTTTAAAACTCTGGTAGAAAATAAGCACTTTCCCTGAATCGCAGCAGTTGGATACTATATCCTACCTTGATAACAGAATGCTGTATGCGAGGGGCTTCTACCATCTAAGCCAGAACTTAGCTAAAATAGTGCGTATTGTAGCTCCTGTGTCTCAGAAGTGATGTGAAGTTCCAGTTTGGCCCCCTTCTAATTCCCAAATAAGTTACTGCAAGAAAGATACAGAGAATTCTCATATATCCCTTCACCTAGAGATTCCTTTCCAATTTTGCCAGTTGTTCCAATAATGTCTTTATGGGGAAAGGCTTACAACCCATTTGGTGGTTAGTCTCCACTTTGACACAGTTCTTCACTTCCTTTGCTTTTACACCATTGACATCTCTGGTGATTTGGTAGTTTGTAGGTCCTGAGTGATGTTCTCAAGGGTGGACAAGGCCTAGAAGCTGGATGACTGAGGAGTTGGAGACAGCTTGGTTGTGCATGAAAGATGGAATGGGCAGCTGTGGAAGCATGTGGATCAGGGGCAGATGTGTGACTGAAAGTGAGCAGCATCTGATGTGCAGAGTTGGCTGATTTCAGTGCATGTTTGAAGTGACCTCAGCTACAATTTCAATCACTTTCCACTTTTGTTTTCTGGGGACTTACTCCTCAGTGCAACCTTAACTGAGTACTTTTAATAATTTTAAAGAAAAAATTTATGACGTACTTCACCCTGTTTTAACATCAGAAATCTGATCATTTTGGCTATCACACCACTCCCTACTACTCCCCAACACACACATCACACCACACCACACACACATTTGAGCTTCTCAGCTTTAGACCATGGACTTGTCCAGCACTGTTGGGCAGCGTGGTCAAACTCGGTGCACGAGCCAGTCATGAGGTCTGCTGCCTCTGTCCACTTGGTGTTGGAATATAGAAAGCATTTTCATTTATTCACACCTTGAGTGATCCAAAAAGATGAAAGGGTAGTGCAGCAATACAATAGATATCTGAGGATTTTGAGGAGTTTAAGAATTTCAGCCCTTGATCTAGGCTCGAAAGTACCTTTTGATGGTGAGGTTTGAAGACTATTAACTGAAAAATAATTTTAGAAGCCATATGGTTTTCCTTAAAATTCTTGGTTCAGAAGCAAAGGTATTTTGGTATCTAAGCACTAATAAGTAGATTCTTTTGATCTATGACACTTTTCCCCCCCTGAATATGGAGAAATGCTTCTTGCTCACCATAGAGTCATTAACTGATAGGCAGAGAAGGCTCTTAGAAACAGTTGAGAACATTTCCAATACATTGGAGTCCCGTAACAATGGCTCTTGAATTTCTAAGTAGAAGGAAAGCTGATACTTGCTGTAAAAGAAGTATTCAAAGTAGTATTGTCAGCAAGCCACTTCTACTAGAAAACTGCCTCCAGAAGGTTAATGGGTGTGATAACTTTAAAAGAAATTAAAAAACACATTATAGTCTGGGTTTTTGCAACCTTTTCAATTGCTGTAGGAATCTCTAAGCAGCAACAAACCACAGCGTGCTTACAACTTTCCTGTAAGTATTGGAAGTTTATCTCCTTTAAAACGTCTCTTACTGTAAACTATCAATGGCATAGTGAGTCCCATTTTGTTGAGTGCCAAGATGGAGGAGCATGGACAGTGACAGATATTGAGAGTCTAATTTTTCTATTTAATAGTTATCATTCCATGAGGAGATACTCTTATTACTCATATTTTCTAGGTGGAAATTGAGGTTTCCAGAAAACAGTTGGTTTGGTCACAGCAACACAGTAAGTGGAGGAAGCAGGATTGGAATCCACATCTGGCTGATTCCAAAACCTGAGGTTGTGTTTACCTGTGTTTCTGTAGTATACACCTTGGACAATGGCAGAATTGACTTGTGGGTCATTGATTTAGCAATGGACCCTCTCAAAGTAACCCTCACCCTGATTTTCACTGTCTTCATAAGGTAGAATTAGCGTCTAACCCAGCACATCTTCAGAGTTTCTTAAAATCATTTCCGACTCCCTGGTAGGTCTGGTTAAGAGTCCGCCGAAGCCTTCTCTTGCCGCAACTGGAGAAAAGCCTGAGCACAGTGATGAAGACCCAGCACAGGCAGAAAAATCACTTCCCCACATTCCCAGCAGCAGTAAAAGGGGCTGTTGTCCATCCTTGCATCCTTAGCCCCTGGTGGTGCCTCAGGGTGGATGACTTTGCTGAACCCTTTAGTCAAGGTTAAACTCGTAGAGAAAGTTGGTGTTGGTTTGCTCCAGTTAGATGTCGTGTCCCTAGCCACAGCTCCTCAGACAGGTAGGTTGAATTATTCTTGAGTATAGTGACTAGGATTTCCTGTTGGCCACCAACTTGAGGTACCATAGGCCGTGCGATCATATAGGAAAAACAAATTTATCATGGAGATACTGGGAAACTACTCAAGACTCTGTAGACCTTTATGGGGAAATAATCTAAAAAAGTGGATATACATATATGTGTAACTTTGCTGCACACCTGGAACTGACACAACTTTGTAAACCAATTAAAAAAAAGATCCTGGGAAAGAGGAGAGAATTATGTAAAATCAGACTTGATTTTCTTCCTCCCACCTTTTTAATGGGCATGAAATTGGAACCTAGAGGCTCTTTACACTACACATGCCCTGTCTCCTGAGCACCTTCAGATCCACTCTCCACTCTGGCCCTGGTTGGCTAGCCTGGACGGACATGGCATCAGGCTCCCCTGCTTTCTGGCTCCTGGCTGACTTTGGCCAGTGCAGAACCCCACCAGGAAATTGCAACCTCATGGACTGTAGCCCTCCAGGCTCCTCTGCCCTCCACTACTTCCCAGGGTTTGCTCAAATTCATCTCCATTGAGTTGGGGATGCCATCTGACCATCTCATCCTCTGCTGCCCCCTTATCCTTTTGCCTTTAATCTTTCCCAGCATCAGGGTCTTTTCCAGTGAGTCAGCTCTTTGCATTAGATGACCAAGGTACTGGAGCTTCAGCATCAGCCTGTCCAATGAATATTCAGGGTTGATTTCCTTCAGGATTGACTGGTTCAATATCCTTGCAGTCCAAGGGACTCAAGAGTCTTCTCCAGCACTACAATTCAAAAGCTTCAATTCTTCAGTGCTCAGTCTTGTTTATGATCCAGCTCTCACATTCGTGCATGACTACTGAAAAAATGGATTGGTGGTTTAGTCACTAAGTCGAGTCTGATTTTTGTGGCCCCGTGAACTGTAGCATGCCAGGCTTCTCTGTCCAAGGGATTTTCCAAGCAAAAAGACTGGAGTGGGTTGTCATTTCCTTCTCCAGGGGTCTTCCTGACCCAGGGATCGAACCTGTATCTCCTTTTTGGCAGGTGGATTCTTTACCACTGTGCCACCTGGGAGTGAGTGTAAGTCGCTCAGTTGTGTCTGACTCTTTGTGACCCCATAGAGCATATAGTCCATGGAATTCTCCAGGCCAGAATACTGGAGTGGGTAGCCTTTCCCTTCTCCAGGGAATCTTCCCAACCCAGGGATTGAACCCAGGTCTCCCACATGGCAGGCGGATTCTTTACCAGCTGAGCTATCAGGGAAGTCCCTGGGAGGGCCTGAAAAAAACAGCTTTGACTGTACGGGTTTGTCGGCAAAGTCATATCTCTGCCTTTTTAATACGCTGTCTAGGTTTTAATACGCTGTAAAGCTCCCTGCTTTACTTCTAGGGAGCAAGCGTCTTTTAATTTCATGTCTACGGTCACTGTCCGCAGTGATTTTGGAGCCCAAGGAAATAAAGTCTGTTGCTGCTTCTGCTTTTTCCTGTAGTCTACTCAAGTTTGTAAATGGTCTCAAACTCTGCTCAAGTTGTGATTTGAGTGTACCACCTGCTTCCTGTTGGCACTGTGACTGCTACAGTAATAGGCTCCAGAAATGACCCCAGGAAACTGATGCTCAGAATTGTATTCTGAGATGTGGAGAGGACAGGGGTGGGGGTGATGGGACAGGAGTCAACTGTGGTATATGGCGAGGCCACAACCACTTAAACTTATCAGTGTGGTAGCATGGAAGCTTCCAGAGAGCATGACTTTGATAATGGCTGTGGCACCTGAATGAATCTGGCTAGCTGTAACTGTAAAGATTTTGCAGGCACCTCACTTTTGACACTCTTGGGAAAGCACCTGGGCTGTGCTTAGTCACTCAGTCATGTCCGACTCTTTGCAACCCCATGGACGGTAGCCCGCCAGGCTCCTCCAGGCAAGACTACTGGAGTGGGTTGCCATGTCCTCCTCCAGGGGATCTTCCCAACCCAGGGGCTGAAGCCAGGTCTCCAACCCAGGTCTCTAGCACCTAGGGAAAGAAAAAATAAAAGCTGTGAACACAAACATTAAGACACATGAGGAGCTAGAGAGCCTTGATGACAGCTTTGAAAGGGTCTGTCATCTGTGGTCACAGTGGTTCCAGAACAAGCCCAGGATGGTTGTAAGGAGCGCAGACTTGTAGCACTGATTAATGCCCAGTCCTGGGAAACCGCGAAGGGCACTGGTTGGGAAAGGAGATGGCATTTGGGCCCCAGATTTCCCTGGACCTCTGTTGCCTGCAGAAGCAGGCCACACCACCTGCTACTGCCTCCAGTTCTAAAACCAGCATTAGATCCTAACAGTTCTGCTAGAATTCTAGGGCTTCTCCTGGAGAAAGCCTATAGAAACAGAGGAAGACATCTGATGATTTCTCCAGTCTACTGGAGGAGCCTAGAGAGTGTTTGGGGGAGTAGCCGCTAAGTGTGTTAGACCAGGGGGGTCATAGGTGGGAGTGGCCTCTCTATCTAGTGACCACTTAAAAATGTTTATGTTCCCTCCCCATGACCTGGGACTTGAATTTCTCCCTCCACACATTTTATTTTGCAACTTTTCAAACCTACATAAAAGTTGAACAAATAGTAAAAGGAACAAACACCCTTCTATCCTTCACCTATTTAATTCGCTTCTTTTGCTGAACATTCTCTCTTTTTTGCTGAACTATTCATGATATGTTGTTTGGGTCAAAGTATGTGAAAAAAAAAAATTCAGACACCCAGAAATGTGTTGTTGCAAAAGGGAGCTGTATTTTAATAGAGTTTTCAGATCATTATGGATACTCTTTGATAACAACCACAAAACTTGACAAATGGTAGATTCTTAAAGGTCAGTTGCACTATGTAATTTTTGCTTAAAAGCTTGAATTACACCATTGGCAACAAATGCTATCTGTTGTTTTCCTTGAAATGTTGGGTTCAGTTTGTTCATTTTTGAGAAATCTGCCAACTCTACAAGTCAGAGTAATCATAATTTGTCAGCTGTTCTTGCAAATAAAAGCGGTGCTCCATGGAAAGAAACAGTAGTTCAGTTCATGGTCCAGACAGTTGTGCTTACTCTCTTCCTGAAGAGAGCAGCTGAACTTCAGTGTCTTTCACAAGAATAAAGACTTTCTTCTACTGAATCTCACTATTATCAGAACTTAGAAAAATTCAGTAATTTTACCTAAAAAACAGTTTAAATATCCCCAATTGTTCCCCTAAATGTTGTTTCTTCCCCTGATGCAGTATCTAATCAAGGTTCATGCCTCTCATTTGGTTATTAGTCTTTTTAATCTAGAATAATTACCTTCTATTTATGTTTTCAATAAGACTGATTTTTTTTTAAGAGAGTCCAAGCCAAGTGTCTTGTAGGATATCCCACATTCTGGATTTGTCTGTTTCTTCATGGCTCAATTCGGGTGAAATGTCTTTTGCAAGAATGCTATTAATACATGGTTAAGAAACACTACGGAATATTACTCATACATGGGTGAGGAACACTGTTGATAAATGGGTGCAGAACACTACTGATACATGGGTGAGGAATACTATTGATACATGGGTGAGGAATACTACTGATACATGGGTGAGGAATGCTATTGATACATGGGTGATGAATGCTATTGATAAATGGATGAAGAATACTATTGATACATGGGTAAGGAACATTATTGATACATGGGTGAGGAATACTACTGATACATGGGTGAGGAACACTGTTGATAAATGGGTGAGAAATACTACTCATACATGGGTGAGGAACACTACTGATATATGGGTGAGGAATGCTATCGATAAATGGATGAAGAATACTATTGATACATGGGTGAGGAACACTATTGATACATGGGTGAGGAACACTACTGATACATGGGTGAGGAACACTACTGATATATGGGTGAGGAATGCTATTGATAAATGGATGAAGAATACTATTGATACATGGGTGAGGAACACTATTGATACATGGGTGAGGAATACTACTGATACATGGGTGAGGAACACTACTGATACATGGGTGAGGAACACTATTGATACATGGGTGAGAAATACTACTGATACATGGGTGAGGAATGCTATTGATACATGGGTGATGAATGCTATTGATAAATGGATGAAGAATACTATAGATACATGGGTGAGGAACACTATTGATACATGGGTGAGAAATATTATTGATACATGGGTGAGGAACACTATTGATACATGGGTGAGGAATACTATTTATACATGGGTGAGGAACACTACTGATACATGGGTGAGGAACACTACTGATACATGGGTGAGGATCTGCACTTTTTTTTTCATTTATTTTTATTAGTTGGAGGCTAATTACTTTACAATATTGTAGTGGTTTTTGCCATACATTGACATGAATCAGCCATGGATTTACATGTGTTCTCCCTCCTGATCCCCCCTCCTGCCTCCCTCCCCACCCCTTCCCTCTGGGTCTTCCCAATGCACCAGCCCTGAGCACTTGTCTCATGCATCCAACCTGGGCTGGTGATCTGTTTCACACTTGATTGTATACTTGTTTCAATGCTATTCTCTCAGAACATCCCGCCCTCACCTTCTCCCACAGAGTCCAAAAGTCTGTTCTGTACATCTGTGTCTCAAGGATCTGCACTTCATGTCTCACACTGGAAGGCACCTCAGGCCAGGTTGTTTTACTCTGTTTGATCGCTAGGTTAGTTAAGGTGGGGATTGCCAGGTCTCTCCATTTTAAATTAGAATACATTCTTCCCTCATCCTTTTTATGCAGTTCTTTGAAAAGCACTTAAGTTTTGGGGACCTAGTGTGCCCTCTTGGGCTTCTCATGCCACTGACCAATCAGAGGCAGAGAAGGGAGGTTTTGTAAGATTGAGTTGATTGATGGCTGTGGAGAACTATGTTTGGAAACCAGAGGATTTACTGACCATTTATTATACTCCCCTGATGAATTGTCTTGGGCATTTATTGATATTTTATACTCCCTTGATCAGTTGTCCTGGTGAGTGAGAAACTGCAGTGACCTTTAGAGAAAAGGACTCAAACACTGTAGCAATGAAGAGTTTGGACTCGCCATCTGGTAAGTAATCCTGATCCAGCCAAGATGCTGGGAAAGGTTAAGGGGCACATAGAATGGGCCGTGGGAAAAGGTAGCTACAACGACCAACAGAGGCCTTTGGATGTCAGGAGTATCATAGCAGTGTTTTGTGTAAATCGTTTCTTATCTCCCTCCCCTTTCTCTAGATAGGAGTATAAGAAAATGGATAGCAGACTAGTACTGACATGATAGTTGATAGAACTTCATGCCTACTCTGTGACAGGGGCTCGATCTTTCCATTAGATGAAGGATCAGAAAGGATGCTGAAGGCAAAAAGTCTTGGGTGGTAGCTCTAGCTTTGTCTCCATCTCATCCCTGTCTATGTATCTATCTCTATCTGCCTACCCACCTACCTGTCTTCTGGAATGCATATGTACATACACACAGAGACTCAGACACAGACACACACACACATAGCTATATACATATATGTACATAGAAATATGTTCTATTTCTCCAGACCCATTGCACCTTGTTCTCTATCCTGGGAGGCTAATATAGATAGATTACATCAGTAGGTTTTGCTCTCTTGTTTCTGGTTGGATCTGGTCCCTGATGAAAGTGAGGAGAGTTGGGATCACATCAGGCTGGCAGTGTTTCTCATCACTGCTGCTTGCCTGTGAGTTTCTTCTGTTGGGTTTCCCGTAACTGTTCTTGTCCTTCACATTTTGATGGTGGGATGTGACAGTGCCTCCATTATTAGTAGCCCAGGATTAAAGCATGGTTACCCTCTGGTTTTCCTGACCTTTACCCACACTTTTTTGAATAATCTAAGTTTAATAAACATACTCCTTGAATTAGCTTAATATGAGTATATCTTTTCAAAATGGGAAACTGACTGGTAATTGGCGAATACAATTAACAGAACTGCTTTGGGGATGATGAGTCTCTGATGCCCAGACCTCTAGATTAGAATCAAAGGAAGTATGTCTTTAAACCTTGGTCTTTGACCTTGCAAAAGACTTGATTCACTTAGAGTGTTTGTTCCTCTTACACTATGTGGCTTCTAAAAACAATCATATCAATGGCCATAAGTAAACATTTCCTGGGTATCCCTGGTGGCACAGTGGATAGGAATCCATCTGCCAATTCAGGAGGCACAGGTTTGATCCTTGGTCTTGGAGGATCCCACGTGCCGCGGGACAACTAGGCCCATGCTCCACAACTACTGAGTCTGTGCTCTGGAGCCTGGGTACCGCAACTACTGAAGCCTGAACGCCCTAGAGCCTGTGCTCCCCAATAAGAGAAGCCCGCGCACTACAACTAGAGAAAAGCCTGCCCAGCAATGAAGACCCAACATGGCCAAATAAATACATGGTAATTAATTTTAAAAAGCTTTAAAAAAGTAAACATTTCCTAAAATCATCAACTAGAAATCATCAATCCAAGAAGGAAGAGTTTTTCAAAGTGCGGTCCCCTGAATTTAATCAGGCAAACTCCTCTCTAGTCCACAGCTACATATTCTCTTTGTCCCATCTCAATACCAGAGAGATTCACAGCTGTCAGGGGACTGTGAGACTACTGCCATCAGTGGGTGACCGCCTTCTACTGTGCAGGGGTAATTACCAGGGGCTGCCAGTCTGCCACACACTGCCCTTGACAGAGAAGAGGTTTCCAGCATGTTCAGCTCCAAAGCTGGTTGCCAGATGGCTTAAACAGACATGGTCAGAGTTAGATAAGGTGATGAGGAAGTTTCTGTTCACTTGAAAGGTGATAGGAGACGTTGGCCACCTTGAAGAGTGGACAGCGTAAGTCCCCAAGGCAGGAAAACCAAGCTGGGCATCAGGATTCCAGCCACAAGTAGCTGACCTGGAAGCCTGAATAAGTTATTACAGGGGATGATATAAACTTTTGGTCACAGACAGGTTTTCATTCTTCTTGTCTGCACCATGATTGTTGTTTAGTTGCTGAGTCTTGTCCAACTCTTTGCGACCCCATGGATTGTAGCTCACCAGGCTCCTCTGTCCATAAAATTTCCCAGGCAAGAATACTGCAGTGAGTTGCCATTTCTTTCTTCAGGAGATTTCCTGACCCAGGGATTCAATTCAGCTCACCTGCATTGCAGGCAGATTCTTTACTGCTGAGCCACCAAGGAAGCCCCCTCTGCCCCATTGGTACAGGTCTTTTTACAGGGGAGGAATGTTCTGAAAGCTAAAGGCCTTGGCAGTTTATAAAAATGTTGTTGATAAGCAGATCTTTATCACCCTTCCAGTGGCTGAAGGAATGAATTGCTCTGGTTATGGAGGCTTATCCGGGTTGGGTTCTCATACCTGTGAATGGGAAGCTTTAGCATATTTCATTTGTGCTTTTATAATAGCATCAAGTTTATTTTTATTTTATTTATTTATTTATTTTGGCTGTACCACATGGCTTGCAGGATCCCCATTCCCCAACCAGGGATTGAACCCGGGCCATGGCAGTCAGTGACAGTCCAGAATCCTGACCACCAGGCCACCAGGGAATTCCTACAACTTATTTTTAAATAAAGGAACATTCTGTGAGTGGTTCCTGAGAGAGTGGCAGTAAGTGTCATGGGGAGATGTGATGGCAATTGTTTCAACAGTTTTGGTGTATGGATAAGCTCCTGTGCCTGTGGGAAGCCTATCAACAATTGGCAAAACATATCAATATGAACATCCATATCTTCATTTATATCAGTCAATCTCAACAGTTACATATGGTGGCCCTAGTAGTAAAGAACCTGCCTGCCAACACAGGTTTGATCCCTGGGTTGGGAAGACTGGAGGAGGTCATGGCAATACTCCAGTATTCTTTCCTAGAGAATCCCATGGATAGAGGAGCCTGGAGGGCTACAGTCCATGGGGTCGCACAGCGTTGAACACAACTGAAGTGACTTAGCATGCAGCACATCCCATTATAAGGGAGACTGAATTGCCTTCTCTATGGGCTTCACAAATAGGAAAGGTCTGACAATTCTGCCAGACTACACCAGAGAAGCTTTAGCACATGAAATGCCTTCTTTCTCAATTGAAGGAGCCATTCCAAAGATCACACAAGCCGTCAGGGAGAAGATCCTTGGTCACCATCTAGCGGTCATCTAGGGAATGTCCAAGGCATAGCCATGCTGCACAAATTACCTGTAGTGAAACATTTGTCATTTCCAATTGGTTGTGGCCAATACGTTTGTAAAATACAACAAAAATTATTAGAAAAGTTATAAAAGTACACACAAAACACAATTTGTGATTTTTAAATGAGTCAACACATAGCATTTTATAAATATAATCAGAACAAACAGAACATAGGGAAAAGAAAATAACTGTGCATATAATTCATTGCAAGTGTAAACAAAACTAAACAGAGTGAAATTGCTAGTTCCTCATGTTAAATGCCTGAATGAAGTTTTGAACAAACACTGTATGTATCAATGTTTAGGTTTTGTACCAAGTATTTGATATAAATGTGTATCAATGCTTGCTATGTAGAAATAATAAGCTTTTAATGTGTTAACTGAACTTGTTTCTCACTTGTTAAAATTGATCTAATCTAAATTGATTGATGACAGTATTAGTGACAGGGGTTAATGTATATATCAACTGTTCCTATGTTCTGTTTTCATAACATATATAGAAGTCAGTTCACAGGGGCAGGTTCAAGATATTACATTTTACCTTAATGTATAGTGAAGCAAGGGAAGCTATATTTCCATAATTGAGCTTCAATTCTTCGTAAGCAGTCAATTCTAACAATTCATTCTGTATTGTTATAGTTAAAAGTAAATTATATATTGATAAAAGAAATTAAATCAAGATACATTTTCATCTTTTGATGAAAATATAATGAAAAACATCCCATCCATTATCTAAAGTATTCATTGATAAATGTTATTCAGTTATGGTAAATGTTATTACAGTCTTTATAAATTTTGTTTTTCCAAGTTATAACCGTTAGATCTTATTTGCCATTGAAAAAGTTGCATGAAAGCATTAAAATCATTTAAAGTACTGAAGCTATCAGGCAAATAAGTAAACACAGCTGTTTAAATTGTATCTTTAAAAAAGAAAAACAAACTTTTATTTTTATGTTTTTAAACTTCTTATTTTATATTGGCACATAGTTGATTAACAGTGTTGTGTTTGTTTCAGGTCTACAGCAAAGTGACTCAGTTATACATATACATGGATCTATTCCTTTTCAAGCTCTTTTCCCACTTAAGAAGCCAACTTTTAAAATTAAGAGTTTGTTCCTGAGTTCAAACGTTCTCAACAAAACTTCCCATTTCAGTAACCACTGTACTTCAGCAAATGATAATAGTTGTTTATGATCAGCTTCTGTATTATCATATAGTAAAGATTATATTCTTGATGTCAGAGCATTAGCTTTTATGTCATTTACATTTTTTGTTCCATCAATAAGTATACTAGAACATCTGATTTTATATTAATAAGTACACACAAAATTATGAAGCAAATTGGTGAAATATTAAAAACTGGTTAAAGGTTTTATGGGGAGTCTTTGTACTATTCTTGCAACTCTTCTGAAAGTTGCAAAGTATTTCAAACTAAAAAAAAAAAAAAAAATGACTGACTGGTAAGTAACCAAACTGCCAAAATTTATCTATCATGATTGTAAACATTATTAGATCCTTTTAAATGGTAAAAATAAATAAGCAAGCTAATAAACAATATAAATTACTTTCCCAGTTTAGGTGGCAGTATAAAACTATAAACTCAAAAAAACAACCTGATTAAAAATCAACATCATTGTAAAAACTACAAGTTATAAAAGGAAATGCTTACGTTTTTTAGATTTCTGCATATACTCTAGGTTAAAATAGTACATGGTCCTGCTGTTTGTGACTCCTACTCGACTCAGGCCTGCAGCTCCCCTTGAGAGGGAGACAAAACCTGAGTGGTCTCTACCCTTTGCTGCTGACCCCAAGCTTGGATGTTGCACCAATGTCAAGTTCCTGTAGTGTTTCTGGGCACCTACTCTCAGTTTCTGTACTTAATTCATTTTGGACCAGTACCATGACCAGTACCATGTTTTGATTGGCACTGGTGTTAGGGACGCTGTGTGGAAAAACTTGTCTGGTCTCCTAATATGAATTTTATCCCCCGCTTACAACAAGCAATTCTCCATTTATTTAGGGACACCAATTATGGGTCCTTTAAATCAGTTTTGACACTGCCTGGAATTAAGAGTCAGATCTTACAGGTTTAAGAGCTCAGGCCCTCAAGACTTCCCTCCTCCACTTTAGATGCTGAAACGTCCAGATTGTCACCTGTGATTCTGATGGACCAGCTATAAACTAGAGGCCCAATAATTTGCTAGAACAGCTCACAGAAATCAGGATAACAGTTGACTCACTAGATTACAGTGCATTGTACAAGGATACAACTCAGGAACAGCCAGATGGAGGAGATGCCCAAGGTGGAGAAAGGGCCTTCTGGCACCTCCACATGTTCAACAACCCAGAAGCTCACCACACCCCTTCGCTTAGGGTTTATTTTTATTTTATTTTTTTTATGAAGACCTCATTACTGTAGGCACAACTGATTAAATCACTGGTCTATACTGAGTAACTTGATCTCCAGCTCCTCTTCCTTCCCCAGAGATTAAGGTGTGGAACTGAAAGTTCCAACTCTCTAATCACCTTGGTTCCCTTGGCAACCAGCCCCCACCCTGAGGCTGTCCAGGAGCTCCCAGTCATCTCATTAGCAAACAGCAAGACATGTACCACTTCAGAGATTCCAGGTACCAGGAAACAGGGTAGAGACCAAATACGTACCTCTTATATGACAGATACATACCATTTCCAAGTGTTCTTTCTGAATTTGGGACTTGATCTTGGAGCAAGGTCAGAAAGAATCACTAAGAAGGCTGGGTGATCTGGGTGATGCCTGTGAATAATAATAATTTTTAAAAAAAGATGCGAAAGGATTGGAATTCATTTTACAAAGTCCAAATGAAATTTTTTTTTTCTGTTTGCATCATGACAATACAATATGGATGAAAAAGAAATAAGTCACAGGGACATTCTGTGTCACACTTTCACTGTCTTCCTTTCCCAATGATTATTAGAATGCCATGACCAAAGATCTTGATTCCAACACTGGGACTGAGACTTTGAAAAAAGGGTGTCTGGTAGTATTAGTTTCCACTTGAGAATTAATGTCCATTTGTATTTATGGTTTTTTTTTTTTTTTCACTGCCACCAACAGCACTGTGCAGCTTTATTAACCATTCAAGTACAGTAGCGTCTGTAAGATCGGGACAGAATTGGGATTTAAAAGTGAACAGATATTCAGCATCTAACAATTGGAAAGAAGCCACTACATACTCTTTTCACAGACATGTTTTCACGGAGCCAATACAGCACTAGCCATTAACCCAGCACACCAGGCGTACTGAAGTAGAAAAGATGCAACAAGAAAAATAGCTACATTAGAAAGACTTCAACACTTTAGAAAAAGAGTAAAACACTTTTCGTTTCTTCCCTTTAGCCCCTAGAACAACATCATACCTTCTGGATCTACCCATACAGTCCTACTACATCAGCTTCTAGAATATTTGTCAGGAGGGCAAAAGTAAAATGACACTGGCCAGTACAGTCTTTAGATATTTAGGAAGGGGAGGGGGAGAAAGTCAGTTCTCAGATCAGATTAGTCGGCTTCAGTCCCATCAGCAGGCTCTTTGGATCCTTTGTTCTCCCGCAGTTCTTCAGTGTGCTTGTCCTTCTCTCCCAAACGCTCCAGTTTGGCAGCCATTTGTGCCTCCCGGTTCCCTTTGTTGGCTTCCATCTTGTGGGTCAGCTTCTCTTCCGCCATTTTACTTAAGTTGTTTTCCTCTATCGCTTTCTGAAGCACTTCTTTCTCGTGCTCCCGTTTCTCAGCAGGCTGCTTCAAGACCTCAGCTTCATGGGACTTGCGTCTTTCTTCTGCGGCTTCTAATTTCTTCTGAATTTCCTCCAGGGAAAGATCCTTCTTCTTAGGAGGGGAAAGGGGAAATTCTGGGACAGATTCTTTTGATCGAGGGCTGAGAATCAGCTCAAAAGCCTGGCCTGAGGCACGCTTCTCCAGTTCCTTCACCTGGATATCAGAAGCAGCCATGGTGAAGAGAAGACAAGAGACTGGCAGTGTACTCTACACGATTCACTGGCAAGGAAAACCCTCTTTCCTTCGCTCCGATCTTCCGCCACCCAAAGCCGCCCGCGCCCCCGGGGCCGAACAGCTCTCGTGGGGGTATTAGCCTTCCGTGGGCAGCCTCACGAACTCTGGGCGGGGGCGCTGCCCTTTCCCGCCCCGCAGTCTGGCCCAAAGGTCGCTCCCTGGTGGCGCCGCCCCTGTATTTATGGTTTTAAATGGGCCAGTCAGCATGTTTGTAAGATTTTTTTCCCCCTAGCAATAGTTAGCTGTTTGTGTAGTTTAAGGAATATTGAGTCTTGCAGGTGAGTGGAACAGAGGGTGAGATGGCCAAGAGAGTTGTTTGCAAGAGAATATCTAAGTGTTGGACCTGGAAGTTGGGTAAAGGAGGAGGGTAGTAAACGATGTGGGGAAGGGGGTAGGTGATGGGTACTGGAAAAACGGTATTATTAGTGGATTGGATGTCTCAGTAAACTCAAAGAAGTTTTGGACTGGGACTTTGGGTAAACAAGCTATAAATTGGGTACTTGAATTCAAGAATTCAGAGGTGGCTGAGAAGAGGCAGAAAATTTGCTTTAGATGAATAGGTCTGGGAAAAGAAAGACTAGAGTACTGAGTGGGTGAAGTCATCTTTGATACATAAGGGGAAAGTGACCAGGAATTCCATAAGTGACAGTACCTCAGAGGCTTGGTGAGGGCCCTACAGAGCTCAATCTGTAGTTTAAAGACCTTTAAATTCTTTTTGAAATAATTTCAGACTTTAAAAAGATACAGTAGCAACACTAAAGATTTCTATAAGCACTCCACTCAGATTCTTAATTTTGTTTTTAAGGGTTTATGGGTCTTCATTGCTATAGGCTTTCTCTAGTTGTGGCAAGTGGGGCTCCTCTTTCTTGCAGTGCCCTGGCTACCACTGCAGGGGCTTCTCACTGTTGGGAGCATGGGCTCTAGGCACTTGGGCTTCAGTAGTTGCAGCTCTTGAACCCAGTGGGTTGCAGCTCCCGGGCTCTTGAGTGCTGGCTCGGTAGTTATGGCACAAGTCTTAGTTGCTCCGTGGCACGTGGGATCTTCTTGGACCAGGGATCCAACCCGTGTCTCCTGCATTGGCAGGCTGATTCTTAACCACTAGACCCAGGGAAGCCCTTAAAACATCAGTATCTAATATAATGACCATATAATTATAAACATCAGGAAACTAACACTGATATAGTACAGTTATGTAATCTTACAGACATTAATCAAATTGTGTTATCATCCCATCAGTGTTCTTATTTTTGGCCCAGGATTCAATCCAGGATCACACATTTTTGCATTTTTTCATTTTGCCTTCTGGGTCTCCTCTAATTTGAAACACCTACTCAATCATTCTTGACCTTGACATTTTGAAACATACTGGCTGGTTATTTTGTAGAATGTCTCTCAATATGAGTTGTCTGATGTATGCTGATACATTTAAGTTCTGCATTTTTGGCAAGGATACTGAGGTAGGGAAGTAACTATCTTGGTACATTTTATCAGGAGGTACATGATGTTTATTTGTCCCATTAAGTGGTGCTAAGTTCAACAGCTTGGTTAAGGTGGTATTTCTTAGTTACCATTGAGCCACCAGGGAAGCCTCCCTTTTAACAGTTTTGGTTTTAACTATGATAGATGTAGGTGAAATAAACATAAAACACCACATAAACAAAACTGTGGAAATTCATTCTAATTAAGGATCATAAGATATTCATTATTTTGCCAGAAGGTGGTAGCAAAGTCACAATCAGATCTTGGGTAAAAATTTGCAAAAAAAAAAAAACATCTCAACAAAACACAAACCAAACCAAATGAAAACAAAAAACAACAGCAAATTGGGAAAACAGTGGAATGTCACCTACTTATTTAATATTTTATTTTTATCTTATAGTCCGGTTGTTGTTGTTGTTCAGTCACTAAGTCGTGTCTGACTCTTCAAGACCCCATGGGTTGTAGCATGCCAGGCTTCCCTGTCCTTCGCCATCTCTCGGAGTTTGCATTCAATATTAGTAAAAGAAAAAAAGCTATAAAATAAATGCAGTTCTTATGTTGTAAGTTTGATGAAACAAAGGATTATTTAAAAATTCTTCAAGAGTCAAAGGCTCTTTTAAAATTTATTGTTGTTTTTTAATTTATTTGGCGGCACTGGGTCTTAGCTGTAGCATGTGGGATCAAGTTCTCTGACCAGGGATCAAACCCAGAACCCCTACATTGAGAATGTAGAGTTTTGACTACTGGACCACCACGAAAATCCCACCAAAGTTTCTTTATCAAACTAAATTTTTACCTTGTCAGTAGTACTCTCCACTGAATTAATAGGTTGGATATGAAAATGAAATTAATAGTAAATCCATAAAGTTCACTGCATTCTATGTATTTCACAATGGTATGCTATTTTGTGTCAAATTATAATACTGAACACATTCTGAAACAGGAAAATGTAGGAAAGAAATTAAGATAAAAATGTTCTCTATGGAGACTATCATAGTTGATAGTCTCCACATGAAGTATTGGAGTAGAGAATGATGAGAAGAATCTGAACAAATGTCTTATTTTCTTACTCCTATTTTCTGTCCTGTTCAGACTGTTTTCAGCATTCCCTTATCTCCTTTCCACTGCTGCCCATCTGACAAACTTTCCAGTTCATTCATTCATTCAGCTCATTGTCATTGCTTATTCCTCAGTGAGTCTACCGTATGTCAGGTACTGTTCTAGATGCTAGAGATCTTGCAGTGACCAAGAAAATTAGGACCCTGCTCTGATGGTGCTTACAGTCTAGTGCAGCACTCCCTAAGAGAGCTTCCTGAAGTGCAGACAATGTTTTCTGCACAACAGGCAACAGCTCCTGGTCACATGTGGCCACTGTATCGGACAGAGAAGTTCTAGTGGGTGAGATAGACAGAAAGCTAATGAACACTGGAGAATTTTGGAAAATGAGAAGAGGTACAAAAATTCAACTGAATAATGGGATGGAAACCTGGTGAGACCTCATGGAGAAGCCAGTCATAGGGTAAATGGAGAGAAAATGTATTCTAGTTGGCGTGACGTGCTGGATGAAGGGATAATCTTGTACCCAAGAGGAGTCACTCCTCTTCTTTCCCCACAGCCATTGGCAACTTCCATGTTTGTTGGTTGTCTCTTTGGGTTTGCATATCTTGTACATATTATATAAATGAAATTACACAAAGTATAAACGTTCGGGTTTGGCTTTTTTTACTTAACAAAGTTTTCAAGGTTCATTCATGTTATACCATTTCTTCCAAATTCTGTCTTGCTCCCACCCCCTCTCACAGTTTCTGACCAAGGCCCAGGGTGAGCCATCCATTCAAAGGTAAGGGCAGTGAGGTCGACCCAGACCACAGGTCCCCTCAGGCCTCAGGAGCTCCAAGTACTTGGGTTCGAGGAGACGCAGTGGGAGGCGTGGAGCCAACAGCAGGTCCTCGGCCAGGTCCTCACCAGCCTTCCTGCTTCCCACCCTTCTCAGTCACATCCCACTTGCTTTGTCCTTTACACCTGCTCTTGCTTTGTCAAGGACAAGATGAAATCTACATATCCTATCACTGCTTAGTTGTTGATTCCAAACAGAAAAGAAATAACAAATCGAAAAGGTGAAGAAGAGAATAAAGAAAACATGTATTTTCTCCCTACATGTGTCTGTCTGGGGAGTGAAAGATCCAAAAAGGGCAGCATGTTGGGGCTGTCAGTGGGGGTTTAAATTCGGCTCTGCCTTGGGCGAGGGGCTTCCCAGATGGCTCAGTGGTAATGAATCCACCTGCCAATGCCAGAGTCGCAGGAGGTGCCGGTTCTATCCCTGGGCTGAGAAGATTCCCCAGGAGAAGGAAATGGCAACCCACTCCAGTATTCTTGCCTGGAGAATCCCATGGACAGAGGAGCCTGGCGGGCCACAGTCAATGGGATCACAAAGAGTGGGACACGACTGAGCGTGTGTGCACACTCATCCCTTCATTGCCTTGGGTAGGAGTGGACTCGCAAGGCTTCTTAACTTAAAATTCTGTCATTCTATTTCCACTGGACAGAATTGAACACATGCTTCTGGCAACAGGGCTTCAGTTTCCAATGTCTCACAAGTCTCAGAGTCAGTAAACTTCATGGAAATCCTCAGTGACTTAGAGTCCATGGCGCATTTCCGGGCATGTGTGCAGGGTGAGGTTTCTTCAGGGTGTGGGGATGTGGGCTGTGAGGAGAACCAAGAATGAAAGGATGTCTCTCTGCCTCTAGGAGCTCATTCAGTGTGAATTCTGAGCCCAGGGGTTGGAATGTTGTAAGGGAAGGAGGAAAATAAAACTCTGAAAATATAAAAAATGAAACTCAGGGAGACTCACATGCTTTGCTTTAGAGTTGCAGGCCTCCCTGAAGTCTGCAACCAGGAGACTTATTTCCAGGGACTGAGGACTTGGTACCTGGGCCCCTTAGTGAGCACAGAAGCCCAACCTCAGGGCATCATGTGGACGAAGCCTGTCTCACACGCTAGCACGGTGAACACCTTACAGAACTCATCCAAAGAGCTGTACTGGTGTTTACTTTCAGCAATGGCTCCAGGGACTTTCCTGGTGGTTTAGTGGCTAAGACTCCACGCTCCCAATGCAGGAGGTCCCAGGTTCAATCCCTGGTCAGGGAACTAGATCCCACATGTTGCAACTAAAGATCCTGCATGCTGCAACTAGCACCTGGGGCAGCCAAATAAAAAAATGTTTTAAAAAAGAAATGGCTCCATGTTTCGCAAGAGAATAGCTTTATCTGCTTGTATAGTGTTCTCTTCTTATAATGTCCTCGCTGTGACATCAACATAGAATTTTGTGTCAGGAGACCTGGATTTCAGTCTGAGATCGGCCACTTATGAGCACAGGGGCATTTATCAAGCTACTTAACCTTTCAGAGCCTCAATTTTCTCATCTGTGGAAAGGAAATGCCTGAGGGAATAAGGCTGGTTGCAGCCCAGAACCAGCTGGTTTGATCGGCTGCTTGCCTGACTGCTTGCCTAGGCTCCCAAAAGGAGAAAAGCAGGAAAAATCTCTTATACATTGTTTACCGTACGTGCTCTTATAGGAGACATTCATTTCACTTCCACAATGCTGTTACTGATATCTTCCCTTTCCACAGATGAGAAAATTGAGGCTCGGAGAAGTTAAGTAGCTTAATAATAGACCAACACTCATGTGTGAGTAACAAAATCTTTCAATCTTATGATCTCTCTTGGTCCAGACCGGCACTGACCGATATGCTATTATTTTATTTTATTTTATTTATTTATTTTTTTTTTTCATTGATATGAATCAGCCATAGATTTACACTTATTCCCCATCCCGATCCCCCCTCCCACCTCCCTCTTCACCCGACTCCTCTCAATTATGAAAAATTAAACTAAAATCTGTCTGTGCCACCTTAGCCATGTTTTAAGTGCTCAGTGAGGCCAGTGGTGGCGTGTTGGACTGTGCAGGTTTGGATTAGTGACCTGGAATGTGGGCGGGTGTTACTGTCCTCGCCTGATCCACCGAGCGACCCTGATGCAGATAAGAGGCCTCGGACTCAAAGGCCTTCAGAAACCAGAGAGGGAAGCAAAATGAGTTGGGGGCCAGCTGTGCTAGGGGAGCGGTGGGGCCTGGGTTAGACTGAGCAGTGGACATCTGTTCTAAAGAGCAGCTGCTACTCTGCTTTGGCCAGAGGTTGGCCCAGGGGTGCCAGATCTTTTCTTCTTTTTTTTTTTTTGACATGGATAATGAATTTTTATTTTATCTTTTATTTGTACTATTATTATTTTGATATTTATTTATTTGGCTGCATTGGGTTTTAGTTACAGCATGTGGGGTCTAGTTCCCTGACTAGGAATTGAACTCCAAGCCCCTTGAACTGGGAACGCAGTTTTAACCACTGCACCACCAGGGAAGTTCCTGAATTTTAAAAATTTCAATGTTAGATGAGCCCACAAGCCCCTACTTGTCAAATTCTGCAGATGAACCAAACCACTGCACTTGAAACAACTTCCATGTAGTCAGCTTCTGAGTGGAGACAGGAGATTGTAGGAATGTGGACTGGAAGAGGCCAGAACTCGGGCATGCGTGTCCAGAAATGGGCAGACTAAATAAAGGAGATGGTGGCAGGAGAGAAAAACAAACCCCAAAACAAAAACACAAGCTGCTCTTTTTTTTTAAAGGGTTAAAAGTCAGAGAGGTTTCCAGTGTAGGCACTGGCTGACAGAGAACAATAGGAATCAGCCTCCAAACATGAAGGAGCTTGAATCAGAAGCAATGATTTTCCCCAGTGATCATTGAGTTGTACGTGTCAGCATTTCATTCACAGGTAAGGAAGAGCAGAAGTGTTTTCAGGCCCCAGTGTGGACCCCACAAATCATGGTACAGGGAAACGTCTCAAAGTAACAATACAAGCATTTCAACAAAAGCATCGGATGAAGGGGCTTCCCTGATGGCTCAGTAGTAAAGAATCCACCTGAATGCAGGAGATGCAGGTTTGATCTCTGGGTTGGGAGGGTACCCCGGAGAAGGAAATGGCAACCCACTCCAGTATTCTTGACAGAGGAGTCTGGAGGGCTACAGTCCATGGGGTCTCAAGAGTTGGATATAACTTAGTTTCTAAACCACCAACCTCCACCAATGGATGTAGAGAAAACAGTTTAGAGACATCACTTACCTTATGATCATTGTGCTGTTATGTGATCAAAGTTATTGCATTTCTGATTCAGTCCGTTCTTCTGACTCACAAGGGTTAGAGATAGCTTTCAAATTATTGAAAGTAAACAGCATCATGCAGAAAGTGTTTTATGAACTCAGCACTGTAAAAGAAAATAAAGCTTAAGTTAAAGTTCCAGGCTCTTTAACCATTTGTATTACTGGATTGTATTTACTATGTACTTCTGGTTTAGAAAAGTCAAGAAAAAAATGGTTTATTTGCATTTCAAATTCCTGGGTTGGGTTTTAGTTATGACTCAGATGTTCTGCTGATTGTCTTAAGACTGCAGTTATATAGTGTTTTATTGACATAACACCAGGAATGTTTCAAAAAAAAAAAAAAGAAAGAAAAACAAACAGATTGAGAAACTTGAGTCAAACTGAGGCACACATGAGCAAAGCTCATTCAAATGTGAAAAGAACTAACAGTCTTCACTAGATATTTCAAATGGCTAGGTGTTTGTTTTGTTAAAGGTCAATGTCTAAACAAACACTTGCTGAATGACAAATGCATGCCCTCTATTAAGTGCCCTGGGGATGGGACAGGGGAATACATCCAACACTCTCATTCCCACCCTCAGCAAGTTCAGAATTCAGAAATGCAGTCATTGATATTTTCTTCTGAAGTTCAGCTCAAGTTGACAAATAATAACCGAAGGGTTAGTGTTTTCTGGGCAACAAACTAAGCATTTGAAAGTCCCTCCAGGATGCAGGCAAGAATACAGAGCTTACTGAGAAATCTGCAAAAAGTCATCGAGGTGTTTACAGATACAAGAGTTGATTCTCACTCAAAATGTGGATGTTTTCTAGAAAAGGAAATGCTGCTAAACCACACAGCTGCTCTTGTCTTTCAATCAGGGAGTGCCTTTCCTCCAGGAGTCTTTGTTCAAACCAACAGCAAGTTTGTTAGATGCCTCTTTCTCCAGGGGGTCAGTCCTTCGAGAATTTACACTATCCTGTAAAGATGTCAAGTTTTAACAGGTGGTGATGGTTTAGTCACTAAGTCGTGTTCTGCTGTTGAGACCCCTTGGACCGTAGCCCGCCAGTCTACTCTGTCCATGGGATTCTCCAGGAAAGAATACTGGAGTGGGTTGCCATTTCCTTTTTCAGGGGATTTCCCGACCCACAAATTGAACCTGGGTCTCCTGAATTGCAGGCAGATTCTTTACCGACTGAGCTATGAGGGAAGTCCAAGTTTTAACAGGCACCTCAGCAAAGGGCAAGACATGTTCCAGAACCTCCTGGATTAGTCTGCTTTCTGGATCAGTCCTGCCTTCTGGATTAGTCTGCATGGACTGCCATGGCAAAACACCACAGACCAGGTGAATAAATGGAAACTTATGTTACCATTTGTAAAATAGATAGCCAATGGGAATTTGCAGTATGACTCGGGTGAATAAATAAGCATGCATTTATTTCTTTTTGACTGTATTGGCCTTCCTTGCTGTGTTGGCTTTCTCTACTGGTGCATGACCTTCTCTTTGCGGTGGCTTCTTTTGTTGCAGACCACAGGCTCTGGGGTGTGCGGGCTTTAGTAGCTGTGGCGTGTGGGCTCACTAGTTGAGGCTCCCAGGCTCTAGAGCTCACGCTCAGTAGTTCTGTGACACGGACTTAGTTGTTCTGCGGCATGTGGGATCTTCCCGGACCAGGGATAAAACTCATGTCTCCTGCGTTGGCAGGTGGATTCTTTACCACTCAGCCACCAGGGAAGCCCAGACCGGGTGACTTAAACAACAGAAATTTATTTTTCTTCATAGTTCTGGAGCCTGGAAGTCTGAGATCAATGTGCCTTTGGGGTTGGCTTCTGGCGAGTCTGCTTTTCCTGGGTTGTAGAAGGTGCCACTGGCTGTGTCCTCACCCAGCTTCTTAAAGACACAGTCCTGTGGTATTAGGGCCCCACCCTAATGACCTCATTTGACTTTAATCACCTGTTTAAAGGGCTTCCCTGGTGGCTCAGACGGTAAAGAATCCACCTGCAATGAGAGAGGCCTGGGTTCAATCCCTGGGTTGGGACGATCCCCTGGGAAAGGGAATGGTTACCCACTCTAGTATTCTGGCCTGGAGAATTCCATGGACAGAGGAGCCTGGCAGGCTACAGTCTGTGGGATCACAAAGAGTTGGACATGACTTTCACTTTCACTTAAAAGTCCTATCTCCCCCTTATGGGTTTCCCTGACGACTCAGTGGTAAAGAATCTGCCCATAATGCAGGAGAGACAGGAGACTTGGGTTTGATCCCTGGGTTGAGATGGTCCCCTGGATGAGGAAATGGCAACCCACTCCAGTGTTCTTAACTGGAAAAATTCCATGGGTAGAGGAGTCTGGCAGGCTGCAGTCCATGGGGTCACAAAGAGTTGGACACGACTGAGTGAGGCATCTCCCCTCATGGGAGTGGGGTTAGGGTTCCACCATTTGAGTTTTAGGGGGACACAGTTCAGTCTGTAACAACTTCTTTCATTTTATATATCAGATCATTTCATCTAGGAAAATGTGGTGTCTTTGAGTAATTGCTCCCCATCCTTGATTTTATAAAATAAAACAAATAAAAGCTATCATTCAAGGTGAGGACAGAATTTCCTGGAGAGGAGGAACAGTCAGATCCTATAGCCCTGATATTTGTCCCCCAAGTCCCACTGTCACATGGGGGCTCTCTCATATGCACCCCCAACACCACCTGTGGGGGTGGGTAGTGGTACAAATTGGGAGTATTGTTCCCCCTTTAACAAAACTGGCCTTAACTGGGAAGAAAGACCCTTCCACTTGCACCAACAGCGCGGCCAAGGTTGTGTCGCTGGAAAGAGGCTTTCCTAAGACCTAGGACATGACAAAGAGCTGAGAATTACTGAGTACAGCAGGAAGCATGTCGTCCTTTGGCCACATTGTCCCCGTTAATGGTTTCACTGGAGTGACCTGCCTTGCTGTCTGGTTCCTGGGTAAGAAAGATACCTAAAGCTTCCAAGTTCTATCCCAAGAGAGAATTCTAAACTTTTATTTACATTTGCCTATTCCCCACTTACTCACCAGCAGTGACCACCCCTCTGCAGAAGTCATAAACCCCCATGTAGGACACTCCTCAACATTTTGGAAAAGGATGACCCTTTGCTGGGAATCATCACCCGTTGCGCTCCATGCATGTGGCCCCACAGTGAATCACTTCTACCTGCCCAGTGCTCCAGAACAAGCACTGAAGTGTGCTGGGAGCCCTCTGTGGACTACATAGCTCATGTGCCGTCTTCCTCTCTAGGTCCTGGATGGTTGTGACTTTACTCCACCTTGCATCACCCTTCCTTCCAAATGATAGACATCCTGTAAGCATAATACAGGAGTCAAGAGGGAGGAGACCAAATATTTCTATCAGCTCTTGCTTGGAGAGTTTATTTTTCATAATTATTAAACAGCCTCAGACAACATGAAAATCCTCCAATCCCTGTAGGCTCCCCAAGAGTTGCACAGCAAACATGAAGGGGCTAAAAATGCGTATTTATACCTAGACATCATGTGCATCTAATCTTTGTGACTGCATTCAAAAAAGACTATTTTTCATACATGCATTTTATCTACCAAATGAAAACTGATAGAAAAAGGAGAATTTTAGCAGCAAACCACCAAGATTTCACGTATTTTCCTGAATCAATTGACGCTATAATATTTAGTGTTCTGCAGTGATCCTTCAAAGCAGGTCCCTGGTCTGAGTTCTGGGAGATGATGCCAATTTATGAGTCAACTTCTGACCCTTGTGCACAGGAATCATCTTTGAGCATTGTGAAGGACTTAAACTCGCTGATATCCTTAAACAGAAAATTACATAAACTTAGAGCATTGTGTTGTGAGCTTAGTCGAGATGAATTTCTAAAAGGAGTTTTTATGGTTGTTGTTTGTTTTTGTTTTCTAACAAACAATGGTAGAAAAGGCCAGGAAGAGAGATTCAGTTTTTCTTCAGAAATGTTTAATTTCCATGTTTTCAGTTTTGAGTATTTGGGTCTTGCAATAGCTATGAGCAAAACCTTTTCAATGCCTTGATGTCCTAGAATTAAAACAAGCCTCTCAATCATTCATTCCTACAGTAAGCATTTATCAAGGGCTACCTGTATGGGCTTTCCTGGTAGCTCAGTTGGTAAAGAATCTGCCTGCAGTGCAGGAGACCTGGGTTCGATCCTTGGGTTGGAAAGAACTCCTGGAGAAGGAAATGGCAACCCACTCCAGTATTCTTGCCTGGTGGAGGAGCTGGTGGGCTACAGTCCATGGGGTTGCAAGAGTCGGACACGACTTAGCGACTAAAAAGACGGTTACTCCTTGGAAGGAAAGTTATGACCAACCTATACAGCATAGTAAAAAGCAGAGACATTACATTGCCAACAAAGGTCCATCTAGTTAAGGCTCTGGTTTTTCCAGTAGTCATGTATGGATGTGAGAGTTGGACTATAAAGAAAGCTGAGTGCCGAAGAATTGATGCTTTTGAACTGTGGTGTTGGAGAAGACTCTTGAGAGTCCCTTGGACTGCAAGGAGATCCAACCAGTCCATCCTAAAGGAGATCAGTCCTGGGTGTTCATTGGAAGGACTGATGTTGAAGCTGAAACTCCATGGCCACCTGAGGCAAAGAGTTGACTCATTTGAAAAGACCCTGATGCTGGGAAAGATTGAGGGCAGGAGGAGAAAGTGACGACAGAGGATGAGATGGCTGGATGGCATCACTGACTCAATGGACATGAGTTTGAGTGAACTCCGGGAGTTGGTGATGGACAGGGAGGCCTGGCGTGCTGTGGTTCATGGGGTTTCAAAGAGTCAGACACGACTGAGTGACTGAACTGAATTGAACTAGTGACAAAGTCACCTGTATGGGTAGTGGTGTACCAGGTAGGTCCTAAAGGATGCAGAGTGGGGTTCACCTCCTAGCCATCAGAGGTGAACTGTCAGGACCTGCAGTGGGGTGAACAGTGCCCTGAAGGAGCCCACATCAGAAGTGGGGCCAGTTTAGTGGTCTTGGTGAGGAGAAGAGTGGCTATGTGGTTTAGAGCAGTGGAATGATGTGGAATGATGTGGGGTTATGTGTCCTTTGGGACCTGAGTCAGTAACTGATCCACTGTGATATGAAGTAGGATGTGAGGTTGTGGTTGGGCAGAACCGTATGGGGCCTTCTAGGAACAGAATCCCCCTCCCCCTATGTCCTTTGCATGACTCTTGTCTATAGAAAAACTTCAGCCTCTCAGGCCTTCCTTGAGTTTTCAAAGAGTAAGTTTAATCAGAGATGTAAGAAAAGGCAAAAAGAAAGGAAAATAGACAAGCAAGACAAAATAACAATAGCTTAGCCATTTACAAAGTCAAGGGCCTTTCGTTCCTCCTCAAGGACAATACATAATATTGTGAGCCATGTCCTTTGAGCTGTTTTGCAGATACAGAAACCCCCACGAGGTAGGAGAAGTTAACTGCATACTGTACACAAGCATGTAGACTCCAGTCCAGTTGAAACCAGAAGGTTGATGGTGTTGACTCCCAATTACCTCACCTTCAATCAATCAGAAGAGTGCCATGAGCTGACCACACACCCCAAAACCCGCCTCCCTCACCCTGTATTAAAAACCATTCCCTGAAAGTCTTTGGGGAGTTCAGACATTTTAAACACTAGTTACCTGGACTCCTTGGCACCTGCAATAAACGTTGCACTTTCCTTCACCACAACCTCATGTCAGTAAATTGGCTTTACTACGAGTGCAGGCAAGTGGACCCATGATTGGTCTGGTAATAAAGGGGAGACTGTGGCTGTGTGGCTCCCTACATTCAGCAAGGGATTTCAGAAAGAAAGATATTTAGATAATTCAATCCAGAAAAGAGATAGGAACTCAAACTTCTTGATCAGTCATGGCTTATTTGACAGAGGATGGGGATACTCCTTGGAAGAAAAGCTATGCCCAACCTAGACAGCATATTAAAAAGCAGAGACATTACTTTGCCAACAAAGGTATGTCTAGTCAAAGCTGTGGTTTATCCAGTAGTCGTGTATGGATATGAGAGTTGGACTATAAAGAAAGCTGAGTGCCAATGAATTGATGCTTTTGAACTGTGGTGTTGGAGAAGACTCTTGAGAGTCCCTTGGACTGCAAGGAGATCAAACCAGTCAATCTTGAAGGAAATCAGTTGTGAATATTCATTGGAAGGACTGGTGCTGAAGCTGAAACTCCAATACTTTGGCCACCTGATGCGAAGAACTGACTCATTGGAAAAGTTGCTGGGAAAGATTGAAGGCAGGAAGAGAAGGGGAAGACAAAGAATGAGATGGTTGGATGGCATCGCTGACTAAATGGACATGAGTTTGAGCAAGCCCTGGTAGTTGGTGATGGACAGGGAAGCCTGGTGTGCTGCAGTCCACGGGGTCGCAAAGAGTTGGACATGATTGAGTGACTGAAATGAACTGAACTGAACTGGGGGTAGGGAGAGGAGAAGGTGGGGAGAAAAACAGGCATCTGTACATTGATGTAAAGGCAGAAGAATCTGAAAGGCAAATGGAAATGACTGGGAGGAAAAACCTCAAAGTAAACACCACCAGAATGAGCGCTTGTTGTTTAGTTGCTAAGTCGCGTCTGACTCTCTGCGACCCTATGGACTGTAGCCTGTCAGGATCCTTTGTCCCTGGGATTTCCCAGGCAAGAATACTGGAGTAGGTGGCCAATTCCTTCTCCAGGGGATCTTCCCAACACAGGAATCAAACCAGTGTCTTCTGCATTGGCAGGCAGATTCTTTACTCTCTGAACCACCAGGGAAGCCCCAGAATGAGCTGATGAACATAGAAAGGTTCTGGTACAGGGCCTAGCAGGGCCAGCATCTCTCTGGCTCTCTGGAAAAGACTCCAAGGCTTTGGTGATATTATGAGATGAATTTTTACTGTCTGTAACACTCTATGTGCTTAGTCGCTCAGTCGTGTCCTACTCTTTGAGACCCCAGGGACTGTAGCCCATCAGGCTCCTCTGTCCATAGGGATTCTCCAGGCAAGAATCCTGGAATGGGTTGCCATGTTTTAAAATCTCCGCCATCTTTCTTCTGCTATGTCTTTTTCCCTTCCCCCCGCCCCCACACCTCTTTCTGTCTCTTTTACCACCCATGGGAACTTCCCCTACTCCCCTCATTTAACATTCCTTTGAGTCTTCAGAGCTCAGCTCATTCAGTTTTGTCCGGGAGGTGGCAGTGCCTAACTCAGCCAGCAGATGTCACTGTCGAGTAGTTACGGAATCCGCCCCCACCAAGTCTCAGGTCGAAGCTTCAGGTTCCCTTGGATGGATTTACTACTCCCTGCTTGGTTGGCTTCTGTAAGGTCTAAAACCTGTGCATCATATTTACTCGAGACAGCGATGTGGCTACCTCTCCACTTCAGATATGACGTTCAAGAAGTGATCTTCCCGGGGTCTGCGATCCCCGGCTTTCACCTGCCCCCAGAGGCAGCACATTGCCTCATGCCCCAAGAAGTCACAGTTGCCCTTCAAGGCTGGTTCAATGGCATTTAATGGTATCTAACCCTGGCCCATTGCCCTCTGGACTTAGATCTTGAAGTTGTGGCCAAAATGTTAGCTCCGAAGATGGAGACAGGATCAGGTACCACGAGGTCCCGAGGGCAGGAGCCAGTCTGAGTCTGTCCTGTCACTTGATAGCAGACAGGCACTCCTCATCAGCTACTCAGGACTCCAGGCGCCAGGCAGTAAGTTGAGGTCAGGGAGTTTGTTTTATCTACTGATTTGGAAAAATATTTAGCCTCCCTGGAACAGGGATGTGCATTCCGTGTGCCTGAAGCCATGAAATTTGGCAAGTCCCATATCAAATGCCTAAAACTGTTATACAACTCAGTCTAATTTAGAGTGTAAGGGTTCCAGAGGGAAGCAAGTCTCTCCCTTGGTCCCAAAGTTCCTGCTGGCAATTCTTAGGGTCCAACACTATGAATCCATAACAATAAAAATGGTAACAATAATAATACCCATTGCCCAGATATGACCTACAGTTCAAGACACACAGCTTTGAGTAATCAGAAGCTTGATTCAGCCCAGAGGGAAATGTGAGTACTTGTGTAATAATTTGGCCATCCTACAAATGAAGACAAAGGTACTGAGAGCATGAGCTATAGTGAAAACATCTCCCAAGTGACTATTTCTTCCACAATTGGCTCTGCCAACCAGAAAATGAAAACCATCTTTCTTGCCATTTTTCAAAAGAGAGGTCGTTCCGTGTCTCATATAATCTTTATTCAAAATTGTCTTAAAAGGGCTTAATCCTACTTAATTTTGCATAGTATATACAGATCTGCAAGAACAATTACTTAAAACTCTGTTCTCCAGGAAAGTAACACTTAAAATGGAAAAGTCAACTTACAACTAGAACGTCTAACATTTAACTTCCATATGATTTAACGGTACTTGTGTGTGTGTGTGTTCTGCACAGAACTGCAGAAAGAGCAAACATTTTAGATTTAAGTAGTCCTGTGTTCAACTTGCTACTCAGCAGATTCTTCAGTTTTCTCATCATTATGTACTGTTCCTTACATACAAGTGTATTCCACTACTTTTGTAGAATAAGGGAAAAAATGTCACAGGAAGGGAAAAGGGAGCGAAAGTTAAATAAGTTTGGGAGGTGCTGGGTTGAAAAAAGTTCAACTGACTTTTTAATTATAGGGTCACTCAGAGCCTTTAATATATTAAAGTAGAATGAGACTATCACAGAGGGAGAGCAATAGACAAAGCACAATGAATATCCCAGAGTTGACCAAATTTGGGGCAACCATGGAAAATTTTGGCCACCTCATGTGAAGAGTTGACTCATTGGAAGAGACCCTAATGCTGGGAAGGATTGGGGGCAGGAGGAGAAGGGGACGACAGAGGATGAGATGGCTGGATGGCATCACCGACTGGATGGACATGGGTTTGGGTGGACTCCGGGAGTTGGTGATGGACAGGGAGGCCTGGCATGCTGCGATTCATGGGGTCGCAAGGAGTCGGACACAACTGAGTGACTGAACTAAACTGAACTGATGGAAAATTTTTCTCCTAGAGCATCTCATGGAATTCAGGAATTCAGGGAAATAATGACTTATATTCCTCAGTGTTCTTCACGTTGCAAATGATAGAGACCAAACATCAGCTTAGAAACCAATAGCTCGGGGAACCGAATCAAAGGCAGGGCACAGGTGGCGGTAGCCTCAAGCTGACTGGAGCAGCTTATAGTAGTATTTATTGTGAAGTGACCATGTGCCAGGCACCATTCAACAGGTTCATAATTTGTTCAACCTCACCACAACCCCATAAGTTAAGGACAAGTATTATCTTCTTTTTACAAAAGTGGAAAATCAGGTTCAGAGAGGTTGCGTCCCAGAGGTAACCAGGCAGTCTGACTCCAAGCTCACACTTGGAACCACTATTCATTGTGTGTCTTCAGGGACTTAAATGCTGTTAAAGTTTATTCTCTCTGTGTGACTCTTGTATCCTTGAGTCTCTTTCATTCTCTTCAGCTCTCTCCATGAGATTAGAGACCCGGCTCCCACCTCTGAGATTGCCCTCTTACCTCCTTCCTACAAAAGGCTCCTCCCCTTAATGTTCTATTAAAGAACCTTCTGCAGAAGAATTCTCACTAGTCCCTGACTTGAGGTCAGGTGCCCGATGTGGGGACAGGAGTATGGGGTGTTCTAATGAGCTCAGCCAATACTGTGGCCAAGAGAGTGGAGAACTATAATTAGCCACACCCGCTATGTCAACAGGGTCCTTATATGGTGATGGGAGTAGTTCTCTAAAAGAAGGTGTGTTTTCCAGAAGAGGCCTGAGGCACTGACATTCAGAGCTCTGACACACCCCAGGTCTTTTAAGATCACAGGGGAGATATATGTAGAGTGGCCCACATATTTCCAGGCACCGGAGTAGGTTGTTAGCGCCGTTGCAGAGAGAAATATCCTCCTTTGGGTTTCAGAGAGAAATATCCTCCTTTGATCGGGGCCGCTAAACTAAGCAGATAGAAGAAACTAGCTGGGAAGAGTGCTATGTATGAAAGCCATGGAGTTAGAATAAGGTGAGACTTTCAGGTCAAGGTCCAGGTCTCGGTGGTCAGGCCAAGCTGGAGGACAGACGAAACCAGGCCAGAAGTCCAGGGAATGAGGCAGCAAGATCCAACTTTGTCATGAAACACAGACATGCCAGAGAAAATAGGCCAAGAGTCAGCATGCAGAGGTCTAATCTTGGTGAGCAGGTACAGGCTGCCCAAAGCCAGGTTTGGACATGCCCACTTGGGCTGGACCCCAGGCGGCTGAGGTCAGTCCTCAAATGTAGACAAGGAGGCAGAGAACAATGCCTCAGATTTCAAAATCTGGGACTGACTTAGGGAGCCAAGTGATACCAAAGAGACTTTCCTCCAGTTCTTATAAGGGAGAGTCAGCACAAACCGCACTCTAATTTGCTTCAGCCATCTATGCCCACTCATCTAAAGTCACCATGGACCACTTGCAGGAATGGGTTGTCAAATACCAGAAAGCCCACACACACGGGACCCTTGGTGACGGTGGCTCTGGTTCTGCCTGGCAGTCTCCAGGGCAGTCTTTGTGTCAGCCGCTTTGCTGTCAGGATCAGTAGGTAGTGGGGTCCTCCTGTTTGTGATCTTTATTCCACATTTGTCAATTGATCGTTTCATACTGTTGCTGTGATCAGTTACCATAAACTCAGAAGACCTGGGGGGACGAAAAAACATGAATTTATTATCTCATGGTTCTGGAGGTCAGAGGTGAGAATAGGCTAAAAGTCACTGGACTGAAATCGAGGTTTGGGCAGGGCTGTGTTCCTTCTTTGGGTTCTCAGGGAGGCTCCCCTTCTTTGTCCTTTTCATTATCTAGAGGCTGCCTGCATTCTTTGATTTGTGGCCCCTTCCTCCATCTTCAAAGCCAGCAGCCCAGCATCTTCCAGTGTCTAACTCTGAACCTCCTGCCTCTATCTTATAAGGACCTTTGGGATTACCTTGGACCCCAGCCCTTTATAATCCATGATAATCACCTCTTCTCAACGTTCCTCACTTAGTCGTACCTGCAAAATCCGTTCTTCTGTGTGAGAAAACACATTGACAGTGTTTGAGGATTAGAAATGGACCTCTTTGGGGGGGGGCGTTAGTGAGAGTGCCATAGCTGTCATAGTCCCCTGTGAACCTCCAGACAGCTTTGGCTGTTTGTCACGTACACCTGTCATTGTCATGGTGCTTCCATTGGTCTGTTCCAGATTTTAGAAGCACCTTTCTGGGTGCTTGCAGGATGAGAGCTGCACACCCTGGACGCATGAGGTCTCCTTGTTTGGGAGGATGGGGCTAGAAGGGCCGTGCTGTTTCCCGAGTGAGGGGCGCTTCTGTAAGAGCCATTGCATGTGGGAGAGGCCCTAAGCACCCCGACCTTCCCTGACCATTGCACTTTCCTGCATGAAGGGGAGAATTTCTCAGCAACCTCTGGTCTCTAGCTACAGCCATATAAATTGCTATACTTAAGCAACCTTTATGGAAAAGCAAATAGGATGGATAAATCTCTCTGGAAAAACTCTCATGGCTGTGCTCCAGGAAAAATGCATGAGAATATTTACCAAAGTCTTGTTTGTAACAGTGAAAAACTGAAAATAACTAAAATTTCCTTCAGCAGCAGAATGGACACATAAATTATTGCTATACCCTATAGTGATCAGCATGAATGGCTTAGAAGTATGCATATTGATATGGGAAAATGTTTAAAATATGATGTAAAGTGAAAAAACCCCAAGTTATAGAATTATATTGTTTCCGGTCATAGTAGGTACAAGTGTAAAATTATGTTTGGTATGGAAGCACCCCAGCTTTTAAATGGGACTGGGTTCCAAGTGAAAATGGCAAAATGAAAATATTTGTTATAGCTAAGTGGTTGGGACCATGGGTTTATTATTCTCTATGCCCTTCTGTATATTTTTAAATATTTAATAATAGAGCAATAATTAAAACTCTAAGAATAAGACATAATATAGTTATTTGGGTTATTTTTGAAAGCAACTTTTTTTTTTTCTATCTGTTCAATTCAGTTGCTCAGTTGTGTCTGACTCTTTGCGACCCCATGGCCTGCAGCACGCCAGGCTTCCCTGTCCATCACCAACTCAGGGAGCTTGCTCAAATTCATGTCCATCAAATTGGTGATGCCATCCAACCATCTCATCCTCTGTCATCCCCTTCTCCTCTTTCCTTCAATCTTTCCTAGCATCAGGGTCTTTTCTAATGAATCAGTTTTCTTTTTCTATAATAAAATGTTAAAAAGAAATTTGAACTAGTTTCATCATGGAGTCAGACTACATACTGAACCAATGAATGATTCAGTTTTTCAACACTTTACCCTGTTTAAATATTGATCTGAGTAATCAAATGTCAACTATTCAATTATTATATATTTAGTAATTTTCCTATTTGTCTTTCTAAACAGCGTGGTTAGTGAGAATGTATTCTCTTGTTTTCCTTTTGTACAAAGTTCTACGTGAAAAGGGGGGTAAAGGGAATTTCTCTATAGTAATTCTTACTAAAGCCTTTGCTAGTATGGTAATTACTACAAGGACTTGCTTTAGCAGGATCAATGTTCCAGAATTTTCTCCCCAGGGACTTATGTAACAGATAATAATTTTCTCCATGGAATTGGATGTAGACATATGTTAGATAAAATTTTTATATTGAATTCAGAATTTCTTCACCCTGATAATATTCAATTTTGAATATGACTTTATCCAGATACTAAGATGAGAATCCAACCTTACCAGTTCTACATTTCTGTCTTATACAAAATGCTACCAGAACTAAGATCCTTGCAAGCTGAGTGGCACAGCCAAAAAAATATGATATAAAAAAATATACAAACAAAATGCTACCAGCAAATATAAAAGCAACTGTCATTTAGAAATTTAATCCAGTCTTCCTGCCTGTTCTCTAGTCATCTGGTACTATGTACAGTCTTTACTCTGAAAGTATCATGTTGTACTATTTCTCCAATTTTCCCAAATTACAAGGGTGAGATTCTTGGCACTTTGTAGGAAAGGAGAATTTGGAGTTGAAAAACAAGATTTTGAGAGTTGAGAGAGTGTAGTCAGAAGTGAACATACAACCGTTCTTATACATTTTGTTGTTGCTCTCTAGAGCAGTAAAGATAATGCTCCTCTGTGAAAAATTTGAAATGCATCTTTTTCTCTGGGTGGACATGACTGCAATTGGCCATATGCCCTTGTGCAGTATGCAACCTACCCAACCATACATGGCAGCTCTAAGAGGGATTATCTATAGTGTTTTATACACATCTTAAAATAGTAAATATGTTGTAAACAATTTAAATGTGCAACTCCTTGCTTGATAGAATTTTGTAAGTGTCTCTTTCCTCTGCATTTGCAACGGTAAGTATGCAAATGTGTTTGGGTTTGCTGCGATAGCATGTACAATAAGAGGCATTTTTTTGGCATCTGTTTCTGCATGTTGACTCAAATAGTCTTAGAGTCCGGACTGTTGAGTCATTTCTCCCACTCACCCAGAGAGGTTCCAACCATGATGTCCCCAGCAGGGACTGGGGAGGGGTGGTGGGGCAGGCATGTACTTGGGCCAGTGATCCATACGGGGTTCATGCAGCATGACAATGTAGTGATACAATGGTAAATTGGTTCTGCACACAGATGGCACCTTTGAGTAGAAGTAAAATAGCGCCAAGCTATGTCTCCTAAATATTTTTGCAATGTCCCTGTGCAAGCTCATCCAGTCAGTGGAACATCAGTAGTCCCAGGCAACAGGAATTCTGAAACTCATAAAGCGTGGCACTTGGAACTTCCTGTGGATGGAATGCATGATGAATTTCTTTTATTTAATACACCTCCCAATAATCAGCTAGGATTAGAAAATTCCAAAAGGAAATAAAACCTGGACAAGTCTTTGTTGAATTTGTTCAGACCATTGTCTCTGTTTCGAATAGAGTTGATTTAGTGTTTCTACATGTACTTTAGAAATATAATACACACATACCTAATATATCAATATAACACACACACATATATGTATGCATGCTAAGTTGCTTCAGTTGTGTCCAACTCTGTGAAAAACCTATGGACTGTAGCCCACCAGGCTCCTCTGTCCATGGGGTTCTCCAGGCAAGAATACTGGAGTGGGTTACTATCCCCTCCTCCAGGGAAATCTTCTTGACCCAGGGATCAAACTGGCATCTCTTATGTCTCCTGCATTGGCAAGCTGGTTCTTTACCACTAGCGCCACCTGGGAAGCCTACACACACACACACACACACGCACACACACACACACATATACACACATACACATAATTTTGGACAATCACTCAGAAAAGTTGCAAGTGCAGCAGAGATAATCTTTACCACCGAGACTTCTCTTTTCCGCTTTGTAATTAATAAGTATTTTGTGGGGAGAGAGTCTGAAACTATGTAAATACCTGTACCTGCTAGTTTATAATTCGCTGGTTGTTTTATCAATATGAACACGGGCATATATGTTTGGGTAATAAACTATTACTACCATAATTTATCTTGATACATTGTCTCTGTTTTGCCCCCATTCAAGCTGGATTTTGTGTCCTTTGGGCGTCCCCTCATTCTCTGAACACTTCTTGCTTTTCTAGCATAAGATGATCCAGGCTTATCATCCACTTTCCCTGCTCCAGCCTGGAGCTGCCGTTTCCTCAAAGAGTCTTGGTTTCTTTTAGTGGAGGCTGGTGTTTAGAATCCAAGAATCCTAGGTGTGCTCTTTTCTACTGGGGTGTTTTTGCTCCAGGCCCTTTTAAGGGATAGGTTTTCTGTCTGTCTGTCTCTCTATACACACGCACACTTCTTAATACTATTCATATATATATATATATATGTATATATACTTCTATCTGTATTTATTGCTATGCAGTGCTGTGCTTAGTCACTCAGTCATGTCCTACTCTTTGGGACCTAATGGATTGTAGCCCACCAGGCTCCTCTGTCCATGGGGATTCTCCAGGCAAGAATACAGGAGTGGGTTGCCATGCCCTCCTCCAGGGGATCTTCCCAACCCAGGGATCGAACCCACGTCTCCCACAATACAGGCGGATTCTTAACCATCTGAGCCACCAGGGAAACCCAAGAATACAGGAGTGGGTAGCCTATCCCTTCTACAGGGGATATTTCTGGCCCAGGAATCAAACCGGGGTCTCCTGCTTTGCAGATGGATTCTTTACCAGCTGAACTACCATGGAAGCCCCATCTATTGATATATCTACCTATTTATTGAAAACTGTGACTTCACATCCATATCACCAGTTCCAATCCATCCATTGAGTTCATTTATTCCTTTCCATATTTGCATCTCTCTTTTGCCAAACAACCAGGCTCCATTATCTTTACTTTATTTGCTCCTTTGATCAACCTTACTGTATGCATACAAGCTACCATCCCTTTGCCAGAGGCTCTCCGCGTGAGGACATCCTTTGCTGGGCTGCCTTCCTACACGGACATCCTTCTCACCCTCGCCTCAGTGCCCCACCTGGCACCTCCTCCCTCCGCTCTCTGGGCAAGAGCTCTGTCTCCTCCCGGACTGTGTGTGCTGCGTTCTCCTTGCTGAACTCTGACACCTGCTCTGGGCCACCGAGGCTCTTTCCTCTCCTGGTGCACAAGCCTCCTTGTTCTGCCTCCCCTAAAGTCTTGGGAGGAAAGGGAAGGGAAGCAGAGAAGGAGGAGGGGGGAGGAGGAGGAGGAGGAGGAGGAGTTACATGTACTCTTGAATAATGAAAAGCCCCTAGCCCTAACCTCACCCAATAATCACTGAGCCATTTGAAAAAGTAGCATTGATTTGAAGACGTGCTACATTGTTGGCCTTCCTGGGCACCTCCTGCCTCTGCTTAGCCCTGGCTGTCAAGCCTTCTTACTTATGTCTTAGTTCCTTCCTTCTGTATGATGCCAGAGCAAAATCCCAAGGAAGTAGGCTTCTCTCAGCTTCCTGTATTTTCCTGGAGTCCTCCCTGCAGAAATGCCCCGTGATTTACCTTTGTTTATTGTTCTCAACGATCCACTTCCACCCCTGCTCATCCTTATCTAAATATGCCCGTCAGGAATGACTTGGGTTTACTGGAATCAAAACTCTCAGGCTCGCCAAAGAGATGGAGGCTTGTTGCCAGAATTTGTTTACCAGGAACTCCTGACTGAATTTCCATACTTGTTTATTCCTGAGTCTGAAGCTTTCCTTAAGTAACTATTTTTGTCTTTTAAGCCTTGGCATTGTACCTAGGTACATGATGGGCAGTCAGCGTGTATTTGTTAGATTAGAACAAGTGATCCTGCCTGATATCCTAGCCTACAATGTTCCAACACTTGAGCTGAAACTAGAAAAACTGTCATTTTCAGTCTTCTGATAATGTGTTAAGTTGTCCCTGTGCTCTGGGGAGAACCAGTCAGAATAGCTGTTAGTGATAAAAAGTGGAGCAAAGACCCTCCTCTGGGATGGAGGGCTGTGGGGTAAGTCGTCTTGGAAGCACACACACAAGGGCTGTTACTGGGCCAGGCTGCCTCCCCACTTTCTTCCCTCCAGGGAGGGGAGGGCTTTCTAGGTCTGGACCCAGGACATGATATTCCAGATATTGGAGCGATGTGTGTTCTTGCTACCATACCTGAGTGGAGACCCTGAAGAGCCTGGGCGCACACACAGGCCACACCTTCCCTTTCCCTTGTGCGGCAAGAGACACGAGAGACTGTGTCGAGGTCAGGGAACTTTGCTGGGAGCAAAGGACCCCACATGGTGTTGTTGAAGAGAGAATAGCCCACTTGGCAAATGTACTGATCTAGAATGTGTCCTGATGTCTTTGGGGCTAAGGAACAACATCCAGTCCCAGTGGTAGAGGATGGAGTCTCCCCTGAAAGGAATGGGTAGTCTGACCACCAGTTGTCTCGAGAAGAGGTTAGTCCTGGGGAAGGAGGTGGGAGCATTAAGAGGAGGGGGAAGAATGTCCTTCTTTCTCCAGGCCTTGGCTAAGCCTGGCCTGGATGCTGACAGGTGGAAGCTTCAGAAACCTTGTGTGGTGGTGGGGTGTGCGGGGCTCTGTGCCCTGAAGGCAGATGGGGAGGGATTCAGAACAGGTGGTGTTTGATTCTCATCTTTATGTTGTACTCCTTTTCTGTGATTTTGGAAACACACACAAACAAGCAGACACATACATAATTCACATCACCTAGACTGGAAGAAAAGTATTCTTGGAGCTATGGGTTGATTTCATCATCTATATATTAAGAAAAATAGGATACGTCACAGAGGTTTGGCATGTCCCAGGTAGTGCTAGTGGTAAATAACCCGACTTCCAATGCAGGAGACTTACATAAGAGACACAGGTTCAGTCCCTGGGTTGGGAAGATCCCCTGGAGGAGGGCATGGCAACCCCCTTCAGTAATGTTGCTTGGAAAATCCCATGGACAGAGGAGCTTGGCAGGCTACTGTCCATGAGGTCACAAAAGAGTCAGACACGACTGAGCGACTAAATAACAACCTGTAACCATGCTCATTAAATGTGAGGTTCCTCTACCTTCCGCAGTGAGTTGCTTTAGGAACTATTTCCAGGGACATTTAGCATTTTTGATTCCCTTAGTTCTTGTGACAACCAAAACCACCCCACAGGGCTTCCTTGGTGGCTCAGTGGTAAAGACTCCACCTGCCAATTCAGGAAATGCAGGTTTGATTCCTGGTTTGGGAAGATCCCCTGGAGAAGGAAATGGCATCCCACTCCAGTATTTTTGCCTTGGAAATCACATGGACAGAGGAGCTTAGCAGGCTCCCATGGGGTCATAAAAGAGTCAGACACAACAGAATGACTAAACAACAAAAAAACCACCCCACATGTTTCCAGATGACCCCGGGATGGGAGGAAATAACGTTCTGTTGAGAACCACTAAAACCTTCATTTTCACTTGAAGATAAATAGGGTTGATGAATTCATTTGGTATGTCAGATTGCAGACCAATAAGAGAGCCAGAAAGGAAACCTAGTCATCTAACTCCTACAGGCAAATCTTATCACTCTTTTTACCTGGATAAAGAAACAAGTTGAGTGGTTAAGAACATGCCTTACACCACACAGTTCATAAATGTCAATGCCTATGTTCAGTCCCAGACCTAGCAGGTTTCAAAGCCCACCCATTGTACTTCATCACATGATGCTTGTAAGCAGATTTGTATCCAGATAGGAAATGAAGACCCTGACAAGCTTGACACTTTCAGTAGGATGTTTCCTCCACTTGTAACTCACAGCTAACTCGGGGATCATCCAGAGATTTTCTGATATTTCAAAAATTATGTAATTTTCTCTTATAAGTTACTGTAATTTTTACTCATAAGCTATTGTAAGACCAGAAACTATAAAACTCCTAGAGCAGAACATAGGCAAATCACTCTCTGATATAAATCACAGCAAGATCCTCTATGACCCACCTCCCAGAATATTGGAAATAAAAGCAAAAATAAACAAATGGGACCTAATTAAACTTAAAAGCTTTTTCACAACAAAGGAAACTATAAGCAAGGTGAAAAGACAGCCTTCAGAAAATAAATGCTGGAGAGGGTGTGGAGAAAAGGGAACCCTCTTACACTGTTGGTAGGAATGCAAACTAGTACAGCCACTATGGAGAACAGTGTGGAGATTCCTTAAAAAACTGGAAATAGAACTGCCATATGACCCAGCAATCCCATTTATGGGCATACACACCGAGGAAACCAGATCTGAAAGAGACACGTGCACCCCAGTGTTCATCGCAGCACTGTGTATAATAGTCAGGACATGGAAGCAACCTAGATGCCCATCAGCAGACGAATGGATAAGGAAGCTGTGGTACATATACACCATGGAATATTACTCAGCCATTAAAAAGAATTCATTTGAATCCGTTCTAATGAGATGGATGAAACTGGAGCCCGTTATACAGAGTGAAGTAAGCAAGAAAGATAAAGACCAATACAGTATACTAACGCATATATATGGAATTTAAAAAGATGGTAATGATAACCCTATATGCAAAACAGAAAAAGAGACACAGATGTACAGAACAGACTTTGGGACTCTGTGGGAGAAGGCGAGGGTGGGATGTTCTGAAAGAATAGCACTGAAACAAGTATACTATCAAGGGTGAAACAGATCACCAGCCCAGGTTGGATGCATGAGACAAGTGCTCAGGGCTGGTGCACTGGGAAGACCCAGAGGGTTGGGATGGGAAGGGAGGTGGGAGGGGGGTTCAGGATGGGGAACACATGTAAATCCATGGCTGATTCATGTCAATGTATGGCAAAAACCACTACAATATTGTAAAGTAATTAGCCTCCAATTAATAAAAGTAAGTGGAAAAAAAATAAGCTACTGTAAAAGTGATAGATAATATAGAAATCTCTAGAAATTTTTTTAGTTACTACCTACCTCTTAATTCATTTTGAACTGTGCAAATAAACTTGACCAATCCTACATTCTTTCAGTATGACCAACTTCATCAAGGAAGTTTTCATACAGAGATATAAAATGTCAACAGAACATTTTACCCTGAACATACTCCTATTAAAGGTAAACCTTTTAAATACCTGATTGTGGAAGTTAATGATAACTGTATTCTGTGCAATGAAACTAAATATTAAGAGGGGGTTTCTGTGTAGACTTTCTTCACAAACCTAGCATTTTGAATACTGATAATTCTGTTAATCTGTCATCAGAATCATGCTGTCCTTTAGAACCAGTGCACACAAGATTGCCTTTTCCTACATGGACGATCTGAGAGTTACTCTTCACTGAAATATTCTCAGTAGTATTCATGTTTCCAATCCACTTGTAAATAAGGCATAATCATAAATTAAAGAGTCTGATTTTACCAGTGAAAATCAAAAGCTTTCTCATTGTTATAACACAGGTGCTCAACCAAATAATCTACAACATGCTAATATATAGTTTTTTGGGATTATTTTAGAAATATAATGCAAAATGTCAATATTCTTGGGGCACTCCTATCTCACTATAAAAGCATTTCTTCATAACTATCAGTGCTTTGTCCTTTTTGAAAAGATGCTGTAGTTCTTAGTGTAACTCAGCCATATAATTTGAAGTAACTTTTAGAATGTCAGTGCATGCAAAATTTGGTTATGTTGAGTTGATCTTTTTAAATAGAACGGAATGTCATTTAGTCTTACTGGATGAGAAATATTTCAACATTAAACACCATGTTTCACAGTCACTAGATAGTAAAATTTCCCACATGTGTATTTACTTAGAAGAATAGCTAATTATTGGCAATTCATAATTAGAAGGGTGATCTGAATACTAACCTCTGCTCGTGAACTCAATTTGTATGCTTTTTCATACAATTTGACAAATATATATTAATATATTTACATACATAAAAGCTTGGAAATTAGAGCTTTCCCCTACTTAAAAGAGGTTATCAGAAGGCTGTAAGGTATTTTTCTTTTTAAAATACATTTATGGAATATCAAAAGGGCCTAACAACTATCAGAATGGATGTGGAAATTTTACACCAAATACATATCTAGCAATTTACAGCAGCAAATCATTGTTATACCCTTCAAAGGGTTTATCTTAGGAGGGTACACATTTATACCAAGGATGATACCATTGACCTAAACCACTGTTTCTCAGACTGGGGGGAGGGTCATGATTCCTGGGGTTCCAAGGACATAGTCTCAGATTCTCCATTAGTTAGTTTTTTTTTTTAATATTTATTTATTTTATTTGGCTATGCTGGGTCTTAGTTGTGGGACTTTGGGTCTAAAATCTTCATTGTGGCATGCAGGATCTTAGCTGAGCATGCAAATGCTTATTGCAGCATGTGGGATCTAGCTCCCTGAGCTGGGATCAAACCCTGGTCCCCGGCAACGGGAGCATCGAGTCTTAGCCCCTGGACCACCAGGGAAGTCCCTACACTAGATAGTTTAAAAGTTGCATTTATATTTCTAAGGTATCTCAAAAATTTAATATCAGCATATTATGGATCATCTGAGCGACCAGATCATAACTGAATACTGCCAAGAATTTCTATGCTTCTGTTTACATTTGTGTTTTTTATTCATTAATATCTAGCAACACCACTGTCATTATCATGGGCTAATAAGAAAAGAGCACAGATATTTTCACACCAAACGAAGGCCAAGCAATGACCTGGTCCTGCTGTCAAAAGCTTTCCCAGGGGATTGAAGGGATAAATAAGAGGGAATTGAGTCATCACAAGGCATGCAGTGGCACAGCCGAGCTGAACTCCAGAATACCCAAAATATAGCAGTCAGTGCTGCGTTCCTGTCACAGCTTAGCTTCAGGAAAATAGCACCTGTTAAATCTTATGTGAGTAATTTGAATTTTATTGGTTTGTTGTTTTCTTTGAATTGAATGTTAAACTTTGATGTGACTTTATAATTGTATAAGTGCTATAAATCTAAGGATTTTTTTACCCCTAGTTTTATGTTGGCATGCATTGAAGTAACATTGCATAAAAGTAATTTAAGACAACACTAGACGATCATGAGAAATTTCGTTTATAATCTTTCATTTATTTAGTTTATTAAAAGTGGTCCTTTGGAGAAGCAGTACTCTCAATGCTTCGGACCCTTTCTTTAGGAATTGCCTCTATTGTGCAATTCTTTGAATATTTTCAAGTGTATAAATCGTTCTGTCTGATCATAGACGTGTTAAAGTCATCGCAGCAGATACTTTACATTTGCCAGACTAGCACCTGAGAAGCCTTTTTTGGTTACTGTCCCTCTGTTTCCCTTTCTGGAATGCAGTCTTGGTGGGACTGCCAATCACGATGCCCCGTCCTTCCTCCACCCCCTATCCCCTGGCTTGGGGCTGGACAGGGGATCCAAATGATGTCAGTCAGACTCTCCCTGGAATTTGAGGCTTGAAGCAGAGTGACACAAGGACTGAAAATAGTTGAAGCTGATTCATCCCAATGATGGAGGTCTTAAGAGGCCATCTGTTATTTCCTGGTTTTGCCTGGATTCTGATCCTTTCCAAGATTTTCTGGTCAGCTGCCACTTAAATTCTGTGGACTAACCTAACCTTTCAACAAATCCCTTTATCTTTGATAAATTTAGCCAGAGTTGGTGTCTGTTAACCAGTAACCATTGATGAAGATATAAGAGTGAAGTCTGATATAAAGGGTTAGTGACAATGCCAGGAAATTTTGTTTGGGGTCAATAAAATAATGTGGAAACACTATGGGTAGTGTTTATTGGGGCTCCTTATCTAGTTGGTGGTGGTTTAGTCTCTGAGTTGTGTCTGATATTTATTCAGATATTTATTCCTCTGGCTCTCTCCCTTCAAGGTCACCTTGGGCTAGATGTGTCTCTCAACAAAAGGTGGTCTCTTCAGGGGATCTCTACCCAGTTCTCTTCTGATTTCCAGTGGTCTCTGCCTTATATGTCCCTTTTGAGCCTAGTGTATTAACTATCCCTGTGGTTTTCCTATTGTCGTTATTTAGTTGCTGAGTCCTGTCCGGCTCTTTGTGGCCCCATGGATTGTAGCACACCAGGCTCCTCTGACCCCACTATCTCCTGAAGTTTGCTCAGATACATCTCCATTGAGTTGGTGATGCTATCTGACCATCTCATCCTCTGCTGCGCCTTTCTCCTTTTGCTTCAATCTTTCCCAGCATCAGGGTCTTTCTGATGAGCCGACTCTTCCCAGCAGGTGGCCAAAGTATTGGAGCTTCAGCTTCAGCAACAGTCCTTCCAATGAATATTCAGGACTGATTTCCTTTAGGATAGACTGGTTTGGTCTCCTTGCAGTCCAAGGGACTCTCAAGAGTCTTCTCCAACACCACAATTTGAAAGCATCATTTCTTCAGTGCTCAGTCTTCTTTATGACCTGGCTCTCACATCTCTCACATCTCACACTACTGGAAAACCATGGTCGGTGGTTTAGTTGCTAAATTGTGTATGACTTGTGACTCCGTGAATGGTCAGGCTTCTCTGTCCACGGGATTTCCCAAGCAGGATTACTGGAGTGGGTTGCCATTTCCTTCGCCAGGGTATCTTCCTGACCCAGGAATCGAACCGGCATCTCCTGAGTCTCCTGCTTTGCAGGCAGATTCTTTATCACTGAGCCACCTGGGAAGCCCCTCATCTGGCTACCCATTCTGTAAACACTATTGAAAGAAGCTGTGGAGCCTCGTGGCTTTAGGATCAAATAGAGCTGGTTTTTTCATTTCCCAGCTGTGTGACCTTAAGCGTGTTACTTAAACTCTCTAAGCCTCAGTTTCCTCATAGATAAATGGGGCTTAAAGATAGTATATGGGCTTCCCTGATAGCTCAGTTGGTAAAGAATCCGCCTGTAATGCAGGAGACCCCGTTTCGTGGTATTGTGAAGATTAAATGAGACAAGGTATATAAACCATATAGTAAACATTCAATGTCTAAAGGATATGATAAATTTGGGGGCGAATTTTATTATTTATCTGTTTTGGCTGTGCTGTGTGGCATGTGCGATCTCAGTTCCCTGACCAGGAATTGAACTGGAGCCCCCTGCAGTAGAAGTTCGGGAGTCTTAACTGCTAGACAGCCAGGGAATTCCCATGATTATGAAAATTTTCATATGTTTTATGAGGTCATCATTGAGTTACATGCTGCTAAAATAATTAAAGAAATTAAATCCACTCATATTCTTCTTGGAAAAAGCACTGACTTTGTTTGAAGCAGCACACTGATACTAAATTTAGGGAGAAAGCAAGGAATTAAGTTCCCTCAAGGAAATGCTTAAGTGATAGCCAGGTGAGGATGGAGAGAGAAGAGACGTTAGCCAGGGAATGACAGATTAGACATTTCAGACTGAAAAGTGATGTAATATGATCCGGTGTCTCTAAAATGAGGGGACTCTTGCCATCTGTGTTTTATTTCTGGTGTTCTGTGTGGGATTATTGAGCTAAGAGACAACACCCGGTGATAATTCATAGTTGCTCACTTTATACATAGAAAACAGATCCTTGAAACAGATTTTGGGATTGGGTTGTGTATGTGTTCAAGAAACACAGAGACCGCTTCCTTAACAAGGCAAGGGGATATGGGCCATGGGAAGCTCATAGCCTGTAGTGGATCATGACCATGCAAATCATCACGGAGTGGCATCCACAAGTAAAGTGCAGGTGGAAGAGTGAAGGCATGGGAGATCAAGTGGCCATGGGACTTAGTTGCTATGGTGACAGTAATGTTTGTAAAGACTGTGGAGTCACCTGGCTTTTTCTAACAACCCTAGATGATACGAGAGAAATGGAAACCTCTGAACATAGATTTAAGAATACTCACAGGGTTTACCCGTCAATCCCAATCTCCGGATTCCTCCCCCACACTTTCCCCCCTTGGCATCCATATATTTGATCTCTATGTTTATGTCTTGATACTATGTATAAAATAGATAACTAATAGAGACCACATTGTATAGCAGCAGTCTCCGACCTTTTTGGCACTAGGGATCAGTTTCATGGAGGACAGTTTTTCCACAGACTGGGGCTGGAGGGGGCGGTTTCAGGATGATTCAATTGCATTACATTTATTATGCACCTTGTTTCTATTGTTATTACATCAGCTCCAACTCAGATCATCAGGCATTAGATCCCGGAGGTTGGAGACGCTTGCTTAGCACAGGGAACTCTGCTTAATGCACTGTGGTGTCCTGAATGAAAGAAGTCCAAAGGGGAGGGGAGATTTGTGTATGTATGGCTGATTCATTTTGCTGCACAGTGGAAGCTAACACAATATTGTAAAGCAACTATATTCCAAAGAAAATTAATTTAAAAAGAAAGGATACTCTTCGGGAACCAGATGGCAATGTGACCTCAGTGCTGGTCCAACTGAGGGGTAAAGGATGAAGTGTTCAAGAGTCAGTGCAATACTTAGGCTTGCTAGGCTTCTTAGCCTAGGGTAAAGGCCTTACCCAGATAACCATGATGGTGTGATCACTCACCTAGAACCAGACATCCTGGAATGTGAAGTCAAGTGGGCCTTAAGAAGCACCACTACAAACAAAGTTAGTGGAGGTGATGGAATTCCAGTTGAGCTATTTCAAATCCTAAAAGATGATGCTGTGAAAATGCTGCACTCAATATACCAGCAAATTTGGAAAACTCAGCAGTGGCCACAGGACTGGGAAAGGCCAGTTTTCATTCCAATCCTAAAGTATGCTCAAACTCCTGCACAATTGCACTCATCTCACATGCTAGCAAAGGAATGCTCAAAATTCTCCAAGCCAGGCTTCAACAGTACATGAACCGTGAACTTCCAGATGTTCAAGCTGGATTTAGAAAAGGCAGAGGAACCAGAGATCAAATTGCCAACATCTGTTGGATCATCGAAAAAGCAAGAGAGTTCCAGAAAAACATCGACTTCTGCTTTATTGACTATGCCAAAGCCTTTGACTGTGTGAATCACAACAAACTGTGGAAAATTCTTCAAAAGATGGGAATACCAGACCACCTTAGAAATCTGTATGTAGGTCAAGAAGCAACAGTTAGAACTGGACATGGAACAACAGACTGGTTCCAAATAGGGAAAGGATTATGTCAAAGCTGTATATTGTCACCCTGTTCATTTAACTTATATGCAGAGTACATCATGAGAAATGCAGGGCTGGATGAAGCACAAGCTGGAATCAAGATTGCCAGGAGAAATATCAATAACCTCAGATATGCTGATGACACCACCCTTATGGCAGAAAGCAAAGAAGAAATAAAGAGCATCTTGATGAAAGTGAAAGAGGAGAGTGAAAAAGCTGGCTTAAAACTCAACATTCAAAAAAAACGAACAGCCTGGCATCCCATCACTTCATGGCAAATAGATGGGGAGACAATGGAAACAGTGGCAGACTTTATTTTATTGGGCTCCAAAATCACTGCAGATGGTGACAGCAGCCATGAAATTAAAAGACACTTGCTTCTTGGAAAAAAAGCTATGACAAGCCTAGGTAGCATATTAAAAACCGGAGATACTATTTTGCCAACAAAGGTCCATCTAGTCAAAGCTGTGGTTTTTCCAGTAGTTATGTATGGATGTGCGAGTTGGACTATAAAGAAGGCTGAGCACAGAAGAATTGATGTTTTTGAAATGTGGTGTTGGAGAAGACTCTTGAGAGTTTCTTTGACTGCAAGGAGATCAAACTAGTCAATCCTAAAGGAAATCAGTCCTGAATATTCATTGGAAGGACTGTTGCTGAAGCTGAAGCTCCAATACTTTGGCCACCTGATGGGAAGAGTCAACTCATTAGAAAGACCCTGATGCTGGGAAAGATTGAAGGCAGGAGGAGAAGGGGATGACAGAGGACAAGATGGTTGGATGGATTCAATGGACATGAGTTTGAGCAAGCTCTGGGAGGTGGTGAAGGACAGGGAAGCTTGGTGTGCTGCAGTCTATGGGGTCGCAAAGAGTTGGACACAACTGAGCGACTAAAAAACAACAACAAAATTCCAGCAGGATTCCAGATTTCACATGTTGACTATACTTGGTCCTGGTTTGGCAGCCTTGTATATTATCCAAGTTGTTTGGAATATATATCACATTCCATATTTATCAGTTCTTCTGCTATCACAGTATAGTTTGGAGAAAGAATGGTTATTTTGATATTCCATGGTAGATGGAATTATGCTAATGGGATTTGATGTTCAGGAAGTAGAAAATTCCTTGGATGCCTTGGCAAGACACATGCATGCCCAAGCATGAAAAGTAAGCCCCGAGAAAGATTAGGGCTTGCCATCTTGGTGCCTTTCTAGAGTCCAGTGATCGAGGTATTTGGGGATATTTCTTTTACAGTGAGAGATGTGTTGTTGCATCCCGTCTCTCACCACTAAGGATGAAGTACAAAGCTTGGTGAGGCTCTGTGAGTTTTGGAGGCACATCCCATTTGGGCACCAGTTTTGAATAGGGCTTCCCTGATGACTTTAGGGCTTCCCTCATAGCTCAGTTGGTAAAGAATCTGCCTGCAATGCAGGAGACCCCGGTTTGATTCCTGGGTCTGGAAGATCTGCTGGGAAAGGGATAGGCTACCCACTCCAGTATTCTTGGGCTTCCCTTTTGGCTCAGCTGGTAAACAATCTGCCTGCAATGTGGAAGACCTGGGTTCAATCTCTGGGTTGGGAAGATCCCCTGGAGAAGGGAAAGGCTACCCACTCCAGTATTCTGGCCTGGAGATTCCCATGGACTGTAGAGTCCATGGAGTTGCAAAGAGTTGGACACGACTGAGTGACTTTTACTTTCACTTTCTCCCTGGTGGCTCAGCAGTAAAGAATCCACCTGCCAATGCAGGAAACGAGACACGAGTTCAATCCCTGGGTTTGGAAGTTCCTCTGGAGAAGGAAATGGCAACCCACTCAAGTATTTTTGCCTGGAGAATCCCCATGGACAGAGAAGCCTGGCAGGCTACAGTCCATGGGGTTGCAAAGAGTCGGATACGACTGAGGGACAGACTGTCACTGTTTTTTTTCCCCTTCTTTAAATGTGGTCTGGAATATAAAATGTCTCTGCAGTGGGTCTAGGCTGTGACCCCAGCTGCCCAGCCATTGGAGCTTTGTGACCCGGCAGAACCAGCAGTAGGAGAAAATGTCTTTGGGAAAAGAAGCTCCAATATAATAAAAATAAGCAATATTTTTCATTTTCTCATTTTTATACAAATAATACATACTTTATATAGAAATTTTAAGAATACAAATATGGGAGAAAGAAGAAAATCAATCAACTATAACTTCACAACTCATATAACTTGGATTCTATCATGGTGCATACCCTCAGTATCCTCCCAGCCCCTCTCCCACCTTTTTTAATGCATGTAAATACTTTTTTTTTTCTTCAGAAAAGCAGATCACAGAGAATACAAAACTTTGCATTTTACATTTTTCATTAAGTAGATTGAAAATACTCATTGTTCTTCAGCAACATTATTTTAAATGTCTGTTTCATTTTTCATTGTATGGATATCTCATGATTAACTTAATCTCTTAGTTTCATATATTTAGATTGTTTTCAATTCCTAGCTACTCTGATAGGTTTTACTGATAAACACATTTCAATTTTTATTCTATTAAATTAAACCCGAACCTAGGAAAGAAGGAAAATTGATATTGGAAAAGTAATATACCTCTAAATGAAAAAATACTGATGTAGAAGGAAATATATACATATATTTTGAACTGAGACAGAGAAAGGTAAAGCATCCATCTATCCTTCAGTTCAGTTCAGTTCAGTAGCTCAGTCGTGTCTGACTCTCTGAGACTCCATAGACTGCAGCACGCCAGGCCTCCCTGTCGCTCAGCAACTCCCAGAGTTTACTCAAACTCATATCCATTGAGTCGGTGATGCCATCCAACCATCTCATCCTCTGGTGTCCCCTTCTCCTCCTGCCTTCAATCTTTCCTAACATCAGGGTCTTTTCAAATGAATCAGTTCTTCGCATCAGGCGCCCAAAATACTGGAGTTTCAGCTTCGGCATCAGTCCTTCCAATGAATATTCAGGACTATTTCCTTTAAGATGGATTGGTTGGATCTTCTTGCTGTACAAGGGACTCTCAAGAGTCTTCTCCAACACCACATTTCAAAAGCATCAATTCTTTGGTGCTCAGCTTTCTTTATAGTCCAACTCTCACATCCATACATGACTACTGGAAAAACTATAGCTTTGACAAGATGGACCTTTTTGGCAATGTCTAGTCTCTGTTTTTTAATATGCTGTCTAGGTTGGTGATAACTTTTCTTCCAAGGAGCAAGCATCTTTTCATTTCATGGCTGCAGTCACCATCTGCAATGATTTTGGAGCCCAAAGATGTAAAGTGTGTCACTGTTTCCACTTTTTCCCCATCTATTTGCCATAAAGTGATGGGACCAGATGCCATGATCTTAGTTTTCAGAATGTTGAGTTTTAAGGCAGCTTTTTCACTCTCCTCTTTCACTTTCATCAAGAGGCTCTTTAGTTCGCTTTCTGCCATGAGTGTGGTGTTATCTACATATCTGAGGTTATTGATATTTCTCCCTGCAATCTTCATTCCAGCATGTGCTTCATCCAGCCCTGCATTTCTCATGATGTACTCTGCATATAAGTTAAATAAACAGAGTGACAATATACAGCCTGACCTACTCCTTTCCCTCTTTGGAACCAGTCTGTTGTTCCATGTCCAGTTCTAACTGTTGCTTCTTGACCTGAGTACAGATTTCTCAGGAGGCATGTCAGGTGGTCTGGTATTCCCATCTCTTGAAGAATTTTCCACAGTTTGTTGTGATTCACACAGTCAAAGGCTTTGGCATAGTCAATAAAGCAGATGTTTTTCTGAAACTCTTTTGCTTTTTTGATGATCCAACAGATGTTGCAAATTTGATCTCTGGTTCCTCTACCTTTTCTATATCCAGCTTGAACATCTGGAAGTTCACAGTTCACATATTGCTGAAGCCTGGCTTGGAGAATTTTGAGCATTACTTTGCTAGTGTGTGAGATGAGTGCTTGTGTCGTAGTTTGAGCATTCTTTGGCATTGCCTTTCTTTGGGATTGGAATGAAAACTGACCTTTTCCAGTCCTGTGGCCACTGCTGAGTTTTCCAAATTTGCTGGTATATTGAGTGCAGCACTTTCACAGCATCATCTTTCAGGATTTGAAATAGCTCAACTGGAATTCCATCACCTCCACTAACTTTGTTTGTGGTGATGCTTCTTAAGGCCCACTTGAATTCACATTCCAGGATGTCTGGCTCTAGGTGAGTGATCACACTGTCATGATTATCTGGGTCGTGAAGATCTTTTTTGTATAGTTCTTCTGTGTATTCTTGCCACCTCTTCTTAATCTCTTCTGCTTCTGTTAGGTCCATACCATTTCTGTCCTTTATTGTGTCCATCTTCGCATGAAATGTTCCTTTGGTATGTCTAATTTTCTTAAGAGATCTCTAGCCTTTCCTTACACTAAAGTTAAACTTCCTGAACTTAATTATACTTTGGTCATTTAGGGGATTATTTCAGTAATATATCTTAGCAGCACTGATTAATGTCCAGGACAAAACCCCATGTAAAATCCACAGATTTTGTAGATTTTTGTCTTGCTTCCCGCCACCCCCCCACTCCATGACAATGAATATCAAAGAGCTCTACTGTGATATTTTATCTTTGGTTAACCTTGTCTAAGAATGACTTTCTCAATAGTTGCCTTCTGTGTTAATCATGTCTTTACTTTCTGTATTTTCTGATACTTTGACATCTTGGGGAGGTCTTACTGTCTAGAGAGAGACTTGACCCTCCAGGATGAACCGCTTCCTAGAGATAGGAAGCAACTCACCTCTGAGCGGAACTTTCCTATGTATACTAATCCATCCAAAGCCCCTGTCCCCAGCCAGTAGACACCAAACCAATTTCCCTGCCTTAAAAATCGAGATCTGGACAACAGGAGACCACTCCTACAGCCTGGAATCCTGTTACAAAATGTCAAACGATTTGATTCTATGCTTGTTCAAGCTTGCCAACCCTGCCTCACCCATTCCTTCCCGCAGAAACCACAATAAAAGCTCTTTCTTACTTTCTCCTTCTCTCCTGTCTCTTGACCCACTGACTGACTTGGTGCTTCCCCATGTGGTGCTGGGGGCTGTGTCACACCCCATTTCTTGGGAAAGGTAAGTGGTGAACTGTGCTTTCAAAGACAGCTATCACCTCACCATGCTCAGTTGCTCAGTCATGTCCAACTCTTTGCAGCCCTATGTACTGTAGACCACCAGGCTCCTCTGCCCATGGGATTCTCCAGGCAAGAATGCTGGAGTGAGTAGTGTCATTTCCTTCTCCAGGGGATCTTCCTGATCCAGGGATCAAACCCATGTCTCATCTCCTGCATTGGCAGGCAGATTCTTTACCTGGGAAGCCCCTTATCACCTCACCACACCTGATCAAAACAAATCCCGGGTACATTTTAGAACATCTTCTTTCTCTCCTAACTGTAAGCATCCAAAACCTGCCTGGGGTTCCAATTCTATGCCTACTCTGAATACGCTTTCCCAGTTTATAGCAACATCCACACAGGGTCCGTTGTGCATCTGAGGTTTTAGGATCGCCCAAGCCCTGAAGCTCTGCACACTGTGTGGGCAAAGTTTCTTCCAGAATACAGAATGCCTTTTGGGTATTGAAATTTGTTTTTTAGTTTTCTTGAACTAGATCTTCATGGTTTTTCCTTGTCCAAAGAAGAAAACAATCTAGTATTTTGCTTCCTCATCTTTGAATAGCTGTGATGAAAATATGACTCCCTCAATGCAAATTTTACACAATGTGAATCTTTCCCCAAAGCCCAGTAACTGGTCGTGTAAAAGATGTGTCAACCAAAGGCTCCATTTGATCTGTGTAGCTCTAGCAGCTTAAAAATAACTCCTGTTGAGAAATAGAAGGGTGGCTACTCACGATGGCAGTGGGGAACACGAGGACTTTGAAGAACAAGTGATTCACTAGGAGAGGATAAATCAAGTAGAATCAAAACCCAATTAAAACCATCTTTTCCTAAAAAAATAAGCTTTGAGATTTTGTAAGAAAAAAAATGACTTGATGAAATTCAGAATTTAGAACATTTAGAAAATCAGGTCAAATTCTAAACAATCACTGAGTAACACCCCCACACACTTCAGGCTCAGAACAAAAATGCTCGAAGTTCTTAATAACGTAATGTATGATGAGACAAGAAGATGTATCCTACTGAGGAATGACAGGGTCATGATGCCTTAGTCCTTGGTTTGGCTTCACTGGGTGGCACTGGGCATGCCCTGAACTTGCGAGGCTCTCTTGTGTCTGTGAAATAAAAAGATGGGACTGGCTGAAGTCTAAAAACCTGACACATTAGTAATTTACTTGGAGTTCACTCTATGACTATTCCATGCTCATTTTTTTAGGTCTTACAACAGAAATCCTCAGTAGTAGAGAACTTTCCTCTTAATTATTAGCAGTACCTAACTCTTTGGATGGGCTTCCCTGGTGGCTCAGTGGTAAGAATCTGCCCGACAGTGCAGGAGACATGGGTTTGATCCCTGGGTCGGGAAGACCCCCTGGGGGAGGAAATGGCAACCCACTCCAGTATCTTGCCTGGGAAATCCCACGGACAGAGGAGAAGTTCATGTGGTTGCAAAAGGGTCAAATGTGACTTAGCAACTAAACAATGATGATACTTTTGGTATATGTTGAAAAATAAATGCATGCACTTACATTTTGTAATAAATGAAAAGTGACCTGACTTCCACAGGAGGCAGGGGGCAGAGCACTGAATCCCACCTATATCACCTTAAAATTGAGAGGAGTGGAGGCTGGGGAGGCTGTTAGGGGATGAAAAAGCCTGATGAATATTCATTGCAGCCAGCACCTTGGCCTCTCAATTTTCACCCTCAATAATATCCCCATATCTCATAGCCAAACAAGAAAATCACCTAACATGGGGAGTTAGTCCTTATGTACCTAAAAATGCACAGAACAACTCAAATCACATCACTGGTCATAGTAACAGGATTCTGAATCAGAATTTCTTTTTTAAAAAAATTTATTCAGCTGGACCGGGTCTTTGTTGTGGTGTGAGAACCCTCAGTTATGGCATGTGGGATCCAGTTCTCTGACCAGGGATGGAACCTGGCTCCCCTGCACTGGGAGCTTGAAGGCTTAGCCACTGGACTCCCATGGAAGTCCCAGGATTTCTTAATAGGGCCCATTATTTCTCTAATTCTATGGTGTTCCCATCTCAATATTCCACAGCTGATGGACCACATTGTAAAGTCATCAATATAACAGTGGAACAAACAGAGAGAAAGAAAAACAGAAAATAGGTAAAAAAAAAAACAGAAACATACATGGGCTAGAAAGAGGACGGAAACATGAGTAGAGATTAAATCCCTTGTATCTGTACCAAGTCAGGAGACTAACTGGGTTTAGGGACTTCCCCATGTCATGGACTCTTTGACTTGAGTCAGTATCTCAGCTTGTTAGTGCTCTTCACTCACTGAGTTGGCCCCAACCTTTCATTCACAGAGTCTGATTCCTGGCTCCTGTGTCTGTTTATCACTTCTATTGACATGAGAGGAAGCCCCTCCTGTGAGCTCTTGGATTCCATTCATATTTCTCCTGCTTATGCTGTGTTTCAGCATACTGAGTTCTCCTTGACAGTCAGGATCAAACTTTCTGGCCAATTTAGGACCAGTTTAGGACTTATCCCATTTTTTGCTTGTTTACCCATTGATATGAAGATCCCGAGTAGCCACTGTCAATTGTGAAATCATTCCTTCCTAGGTTCAAAACCAGCAGAACCCAGAGGCACAGGGATGGGAGTGTAAAATTTGAAAGTGGGTCATTAGGAGTAATATTTGACAGTGGGTCATTTGGAGTAACTGCAAGGAGATCAAACTGGTCAGTCCTAAAGGAAATCAATCCTGAGTATTCATTGGAAGGACTGATGCTGAAGCTGAAACTCTAATACTTTGGCCACATGATACGAAGAGCTGACTCATTTGAAAAGACCCTGATGCTGGGAAAGATTGAAGGCAGGAAGAGAAGGGGACGACAGAGGATGAGATGGTTGGGTGGCATCACTGACTCAACAGACATGAATTTGAGCAAGCTCCGGGAGGTGGTGATGGACAGGGAAGCCTGGTGTGTTGCAGTCCATGGGGTCAGACACGACTGAACTGAACTGACTGATGAGTAATAACGAAAGGTGACAATCCCGTTTCTGTTTCTTCATTCCTAGATTCATGTACTTTGGCTGTGAGAGCAGCGGCAATGTATATTGACTGAAACTCAAATAGGTCATTCCTACATACTTGAAAACCTTCTGCTTCTGATCAGTGGTGAGTATATGATAAAATCTGCAGAACTCATGGGAATGAGAATATTACCTACCTTTTTTCGTTGTGAAGTTAATTCCTTGGTCATAAGGGATGATGTATGGGATACCATGACAGTAATTCCACAGATGGTGGAGCTGGCAGAAGCATTGTGATAAGGAGATCAGTCTAAATACATTTCAGTGAAAATACGCTGCTACCCAGAGGAAGGAGTTCAGGGTAGTTAGCCTCCCTTCAGAGAGGTGAATGGCTCACCCAAAGAATGGTCCCTGCTGCTGTCAAACTGGGTACTCGCAATAGCACTAGTTAAGTCAGTTTTGCCAAAGTGAAAGCAATGAAAGTGTTATTTGCTCAGTTGTGTCTGATTATTTGCAACCCCATGGACTGGAGACTGCCAGGCTCCTCTGTCCATGGGATCTTCCAGGCAAGAATAGTGGAGTGGGTTGCTATTCCCTTCTCCAGGGGATCTTCCTGACTTAGGGATAGAACCTGGGCCTTCCGCATTGCAGGCAGATTCTTTACTGTCTGAGTCACCAGGCAAAGTCTATTTTGTGGAGGCTGTGCATGACCTCTGTTCCTGACAGCACAGGCACTTTATGAGTCTTTTGAACAGCAATGGAGCGACTGGGGAAGGGAGCTTCTAGACCAGGTCATCTTTCCCATCTGAATAACTAAGAGTGAATCTGGAGGGGGAGGAGGTGTTTATAGACCCACCAGTGAGGAACGTCTTCAAAAGACTTTTCGGTATAACAGGAAAGAACACAAGGAAAACAAAAGCAAGTTTTAAAAAGCCATACAAATAGCCCAGTTGACATAATACAAGTTATTCAACCTACTTTGATATACTAGTTAGCATTAAGTTCATATGTATTGACCAAAAACTCAAACAAAGAACAGCATAAAAAATGTGAGTTGATTCACCCTTGTAAAAGAAGCCTGCCGGTCTGTTACCGGGGACTCAGACGCTGATTTTTCCTTTTCCACCATCCTGAGCACAAGGGCTCCATTCTCAAGTTCATTTCATGGTCTAGTATGACTGCTGGAGCTCCAGCGATCATGTACTTTTTCCAGGTAGGGAGAAGAGAAAGGACCACAGGCTTCAGTCTATGCCTTTCTTTTAGAAACAACCTTCCTGGACCTTTTACCCAACAACTTCTACTTACATTTGATTAGTCAAACTTTGTTTCACATGGTCATGCTGAGTGTCAAGGGAGGCTGATCAATATAGTTTTTAAGCAGAGAAGATTGTTTCCTTGATTAAAATGGGGTTCTACGAACAAAGGGAAGAATGAACATTGGATGGACAGCAGCCCTGTTTGCCACAGATTGCTTCCATGGCTCAGAAGACCTGTTCAATAGATGTCTTTCAGCTTTAAAGAGCTGGCAAAAGCCCAAAGCCACATTGCCTGTATTCTGTCTGTATCTTGAGCTCCTTTCTGGAATACCCATGATGGGGAGCTCTCATGTCATGTCATCCAGCCTGGGGAGTTGTCATCTTAAAAGCCATCACCTCAGTGCTCCTTCAGTCTCCCAGGCTGCCTCAAGCCAGAAGAGCCAACTTTTATCTCTGGGCTTGTCCTACTTGGTTTCAGGTTTTGGCCAGGAAGTTGTATCTCTTCCCCAGGTGACTCTCAATAAAACTCACCATTGTAAGGTAGTATGCCGTGGAAACATCTGTCTTCTAGCATGGTAGATTAAAAAAAATTTTCTTTTATTGAATTATAATTTACATACCATACAGTTCACTTTCTTTACTTGCACAATTCAGTGATATTTGGTATATTCACAGAGTTGTGCAACCACAGTCACATGCAAAATTTTTTAAAATTTGTTTATTTGGTAGAGCCACATGTAGGATCTTACTACCCTGGCGAGGGATGGAACCCAGGCCCCTTACTTTGGAAGCATGCAGTCTTAACCTCTGGACCACCAGGGAAGTCCCTGGTAGATTCTTATTTTAACAGCCACCAATGAATCGTGGCTGGCTTCCCTGGTGTCTCATCAGTAAAGAATCTGCGTGCAATGCAGGGGACACAAGTTTGATCCCTGGGTTGGGAAGATCCCTTGGAGAAGGAAGTGGCAACCCACTCCAGTATTCTTGCCTGGAAAATCCCATGGATAGAGGAGCCTGGCAGGCTACAGTCCATTGGGTCTCAAAGACTCAGACACAACTTAGCAACTAAACAACAACAATAACAATGAATCATGTATCTGGTACTCTTTCCCACATTGACTTTGGGCTTGGCCATGGGACATGCTCTGGCCAATGAAACATCAGCAAATGTTGAGTCAGAGATTTGCTATGTACTCTTGTACTGAAGCTTGCATTCTTGGATCACCTCTGTGTAAGAAACCCAGGCAATCTTGTTGGCGAGGTTAGCCCCAGCTAATGTGAGTGAGGCCCTCTTGGATTTCCCAGCTCCAGATAAACTACCAGATGATGGTAACCACGTGAGAAACTGTAGATGAAAAAAAGCCCCAGAAGGACCACCCAGCGGAGTTCACTTGTAGAATTATGAGTAAATAAATGGTTGCTGTTTTAAGCCGTTACATTTTGAGGTGGTCTTTTCTGTAGAAACGGAAAACTGAGACTTACTGGATATTGCTCAGAGAAGTTATGGCTGGGGTTAGGGTTATGGGTTGATCATATCCCCTAACCACAAGGCTGTAGTTTTAAGAATATACTCTTCAGTGAGAACTTGTTTTTGGCCACTCAGCATCCTTTTCGCCCTAGGTAAGAATACTAAGATTTTACTTAGGGCAATCAATTATTTAATTCTCACATGTGATTCTTTTGGCCACAGTGTTTGGATGGGATGAAGTAGATGACTTAATTCAGACCATTAAAGGTCAGGTCCAGGACTTTTGGTCAAATTCTCTTTTCCGCTAGAAGGCAGACTATGAAGTTATGAAGGATCTGAGGATATTGCAGCCCTCCACTTTGGAAATTAAGACATACCAAACAGCCACTGGAAGCATACTGAATTTTTACTGTGAAGAAGTTCCTGAAGGAAGCCTTCATGTAGAGCTAGCTGGTGGGAGTGTAAATCGATTCTGCCCTTCTGCTGTAATAGGTCATAATAACCAAAGTAAAAAACATATATACCTTTGAAGAAACAGCATATTCTCCAGGGAAACAATCATGTAAGTCCATAAGGGAACACAGATAAAGATTTTTAAAGAGCAGTTTCTTGTAGCAGAGAACTAACACAGGTATCAAAAACTAAGAGAATGGAAGTTCCCTGGTTGCCTAGTGGTTAGGATTCTGCTCTGTCACTCATGTGGCAGATTCAATTCCTGGTTGGGGAACTGAGATCCAGCAAGCCGTGCAGCTTAGCCAATACCAAAAAACAAACAAACCAGTCAAAAAATGGGCAGTATATGAAATCTAGAAAGATGGCAGTGATGAAACTATTTGTAGGGCTACAATGGAGACACAGACATAGGGAACAGACTTGTGGACATATTAGGGGAAGGAGAGGGTGGGACAAATAGAGTAGCATGGAAACATACACATCACCATACATAGAATAGCTGGTGGGAATTTGCCGAATGACACAGGGAGCTCAAATCTGGTGCTCTGTGACTACCTAGAGGGGTGGGATGGGGTGGGAGGTGGGAAAGAGGTTCAAGAGGGAGGGGACATATGTATGTCTGTAACCGTTTCATGTTGATGTATGGCAGCAACCAACACAATATTGTAAAGCAATTATCCTCCAATCAAAAATAAATTTTAAAAAATGGGCAGAAAATTTAAATAGACATTTCTCCAAAGAATACATACAGTTAGACAAAAAGCTCATGAAAAGATGCTCAGCATTGTTAATTATTAGAGAAATGCAAATAGAAATTGCAATAAGATTCCATCTCACACGGGTAAGGATGGCCATCATCAAAAAAATCTACAAACAATAAATGCTGGAAAGGGTGTGGAGAAAAGGGAACCCCTCTACACTGTTTATGGCAGTGTAAATAGTTAAAAACATGATGCAATAAGTATAGAGGGTCCTTAAAAAGCTAAAAATAGAGCATATGACCCAGCAATCCCGCCCCTGGGCACATACTTAGAGAAAACTATAATTCAAAAAGATACATACACCCCAGTGTTCATTGCAGCATTATTTACAACAGCCAAGAAATAGAAGCAACGAGAATGTCCATTGACAGAGGAACAGGTAAAGAAGATATGGTGCATTTTTACAATAGGATACTACTCAGCCACAAAAAAGAGTGAAATAAGCCATCTGCAGCAATATGGATGGACCTAGAGACTGTCACATGGAGTGAAGTAGGTCAGACAGAAAGACAAATATCATATGATATTGTTTATATGTGGAACCTAAAACAAATGGTCCAAGTGAGCTTATTTACAAAACAAAAATAGAGTCACAGATGTAGAAAATGAACTTATGGTTACCGAGGGAGAAGAGGGGGAGGGTTCAACGGGAGACTGAGATGGACAAGGACAGAGAAGCCTGGCGTGCTGCAGCCCATGGGGTCGCTAGGAGTTGGACACGACTGAGGGACTGCACAATGACAACAGATATTACTGTGTATAAAACAGATACTAATAAGAACCTACCCTACAGCACAGATAACTCTACCCAATACTCTGTAATGATCTATATGGGAAAAGAATCTAAAAAAGAGTGGTTATATGTATCTGTATAACTGATTCCGTCTAACAAAGGTCCGTCTAGTCAAGGCTATGGTTTTTCCAGTGATCATGTATGGATGTGAGTTTTGGACTATAAAGAAAGCTGAGCGCTGAAGAATTGATGCTTTTGAACTGTGGTGTTGGAGAAGACTCTTGAGAGTCCCTTGGATTGCAAGCAGATCCAACCTAAAAGAGTCCATCCTAAAGGAGATCAGTCCTGGGTGTTCATTGGAAGGACTGATGCTGAAGCTGAAACTCCCAATACGTTGGCCACCTGATGCGAAGAGCTGACTCATTTGAAAAGACCCTGATGCTGGGAGAGATTGAGGGCAGGAGGAGAAGGGGATGACAGAGGATGAGATGGTTGGATGGCATCACCGACTCAATGGACGTGAATTTGGGTAAACTCTGGGAGTTGGTGTTGGACAGGGAGGCCTGCAGCTCATGGGGTCGCAAAGAGTCGGACACGACTGAGCGACTGAACTGAGCTGATAACTGACTCACTGTGCCGCACACCTGAAACTACCACAACATTGTAAGGCAACTATACTCCAATGAAAATTAATTTTAAAAAATCCAGGAGAATGAACAAGTAAAATATGGTAGAACACTCTTCAGTATTCAAAAGTACTAAAACTCAGTTTTAAAAGGCTGAGGGCCTCAGTATATGCCCTCCCATTAGAAACAACCTGAGGTAGGCCAGCAACATGGCAGGCTGGGAGGTCCCAATGCTTACTTCCCTGATAAAAACAACAGTATATCATGTCATCACATTGTACATTTTAAATATTTATGATTATCTTTGACTATTATTCCATACTAAAGTTAGAAAAAAGAGATGACCAGTTCTAAAAATTAAGTAAAACAAAGGTAACGATGTAGAATTTTCTTCTAATAGTTTTGTTAAGATCTATCCTTGATACTCTCTGCGAACATAAGAAATAGCATAATACAACTTCTGTATTGGAATAATGCATGCACGCACAAGAAACACTCTTTTTCAAGAATACAGACTTATATCTATGGCATATATGGAATGTGAAGGGAGAAATGATGGGAGAACTTAAAATAAGACTAGAACCTTGCAGATTGATCATGAATGTGCCAAGAATGGAGGATATGGTTAATTAAAAAATAGTGTACATGAAGTTAAACAAAAACCCCAAGGTGATTCACTAGAACATGAATGATTTGCAATTTGGACAATTTGTACATTTATAAACACTCAAATATGAGAGATTACCCAAGAGGAGAGTCATTTCCATATTCTACCTCCAGACTTCCAAAAGCAACAGGGTTCAAATTAAAATAACTCTTACTATTTTCCCCAGGCAGTTAGTAAAGGGAAAAAGAACAAAAAGACTGAAAAGGGAATATTTTTGTAGGAAGGATGAAGAGAAAAGAAGAGCATTTAATGTTAGAGGAGTTACCAAAAATTGAAGTAACAGTGTTAGCTTGATTAAACAGTTTTCTCCACTAATGTCAGGGCGAAATCTGATGTCACAATCTGATCACCAAAAATACGAGAGGGCAAATGTCAAGAATTTTCCTGATGTTTTCCTCATGGCATACTATTCTATTTTAGTCTCATGCATCAGCTATCCAAGATTTAATACCTCATGGAATGTACTTGCTGGAAAGAAACAAAAAACTATATCTCACAACATTGCTCATCATGGTAACACAAATTTTCCTCGTCATCTTTAATTACTGTTCATGGCATTATAAAAGATAACATAATGATTTTTTAAAATTTTTTAGGATACTGCATTTTTCTCTTAGCAAGGAAATAAAAATTAGGTATGAGTGATGAGGTGCTGGTATATCAGTGTATGACGATCTCTTGAAGTTAGTATTTAGGATCTTTGGCTTCTTATATTGCTTGCATAATCATAAGTACAACATGATGATATCTGAATGCTAAAAAATTATTTTAGAAGTTATATCTATGAATATATGAGCTAATTTCTCTGTGAATTACATTTTTCCTTTCACTGCTTTATTATTTCTCATCTAAATTCTGTTTTATAGGAAACTTGCATTCTTTGGGTTTATTACTGGTGAAGTGAAATTTCAAGTGCCTACTTCGTCATGGAGGATTAAGGAAAAAAATAATCCCAGCTCTCATGGAGTTTACATTCTAGTGGATTAGTGCTGATTAATTTGGAGTATAAACTGTTCAATATCGTGACATAATAATAACAGGAAAAAATTTTTTATACCATTTTTTGATTTTCACAAAATGTAATAAGATGTCCACAAGGTGAAATTTGATCTATTTTTGTCCTGATAATGTTTCTCTTAAACATTGCACATTTGACTATTATAACGATTGACTACCTCACAGATTTAAATATAACTTGGGTCAGATCATATCTTTGAACAAAAACAAGTGAATGTCTGATGCAATAGGTTTAACCTATAGAACACCACCATCCTTGAAACACTGAAAGTCACTCAGCCGTGTCCGACCCCATGGATTATACGGTCCATGGAATTCTCCAGGCCAGAATACTGGAGTGGGTGGCTGCTCTCTTCTCCAGGGGATCTTCCCAACCCAGGGATCGAACCTGAGTCTCCTGCATTGCAGATGGTCTCCTGCATTGCAGGCAAATTCTTTACCATTTGAGTCAGAGGGACCTGGTGGGCTACAATCCACGGGGTCGCAAAGAGTCAGACACGGCTGAATGACTAAGCTTATGACTGAATGATTAAGCTTGCATGCACGCAGGCAATATTCCATGGTGTATATGTACCACATCTTCTTTATCCATTCATCTGTCAACGGACATCTAGGTTGCTTCCATGTCCTGGCTATTATAAATAGTGCTGCTACGAACATTGGGGTACATATGCCTTTTTCAATGATGTTTTTCTCAGGGTATATGCCAGTAGTGGGCTTGCTGGGTAATATTGTAGATTAATTCCTAGTTTTTAAGGAATCTCCTTACTGTTCTCCATGATGGCTGTATCAGTTTACACTCCCACCAACAGTGTAGGAGGGTTTCCTGGAGAAAGTAGCATTGACCAGCAGACACTATCATGTGTAAAATAGATAGCTGGTGGGAAGTTGCTGTATAGCGTGGGAGCCCAGCCTGACACTCTGTGATGACCAACTGGGGTAGGGTAGGGGAAGGGGAGGCAGGCTCAAGAGGGAGGGAACATAATTATATATAATAATATATAATTATGGCTGATTCATGTTGTTCTACGGCAGAAACCAACACAGCATTGTAAGGCAATTTACCTTCAGTTAAAAAATAGAAAAAGATCCAGTGTAGCCAAAAATAAATAATTTAGCAACTAAACAACAATAAATAAATAAATAATGTTCTATTAAAAAAAAGGTGTGAAGGGCAGCCGTGGGGTAGCAAATACGAGCTCTTGTTTTCTTTGCCCTACTATGTAGACGACAGAACACTGAACAAACTCCTGTCTCAAGCTTACCAGGAAATATCTGAGTTTGGGAATCTAGGGCCAACATCAAGTGTTAGGCATTCAGTCACATCTGACTCTTTGCAACCCCATGGACTGTAGCCTACCAGGCTCCTCTGTCCATGGAATTCTCCAGGAAAGAATACTGGAGTGGGTGGCCACTCCCTTCTCCAAGGGATCTTCCCCATCTAGGAATTGAACCTGAGTCTCCTGCATTGCAGGCAGATTCTTTACCATTTGAGCCACCAGGGAAACCTAACATCAAAGTGATTTGCCAAAAGGGTTCCTCCAAAGAAGCCACTATTACAAAGCCTTATTAAGTAAAGTCTGTTGTGATCAGGCCATAGATAATTCCAAACAAGGTATGCATAAGCCATCTTGGTTTTGGGTTTTGAATTCATTCATTCATTCATTCCATGATGAATTTATGGATCATCGTTCAAACACTTACTTGGTATAGTGCTCTTCACCAGGCATTGAAGGGAATGTAATAACAGCTGCCATTTATTAATTTCCTACTTATACAAAGCACTGTACATTTTTTTTTCTGACTTTTCTGCAACACCAGGACAAGATTATTATCTCCATTTTAGAAGGGGAAAACTGAGGGAAAGGGGAAACTAAAGGGCAGATAGGTGAGGAGATAACCTTGGGACACATTGTGAAGCTTTTAAGTGCATTTTATTCCCACAGGATATCGCCCTGAGAACTGGATCCCCACCCAGACTGGCTCCTTGTAAATGGAAATAAAATTTCTGGAAATAAAATCGCATGTGATCACAACCCCAAAGGATGCTGTGGGAACTCATATGGGAGAAGTGATTGTTGCTGAAGCTTGGAATAGTCAGTAAAACCTTAAGAAAAAAAAGTGGGAGAGTAGGATGCAATGGCTGTGCACTTTGCCCTGAGGAAAATTCTCTAAAATTCCATTTTATATTTTTACATGCCTTCTTAAGTCCTTTTTGACATAACGCCATGTACAACTATGTAAACCAATTAAATGGAGTCAGAATTGGCATGGATGAAGTTGAGGCACATACACTTATCTTTGTGAATCTCATGATTTATATTAAATAACTGGTCTATAAATCAACGGTGAGAATTCTTGATGTAGCTTGCCAATCCCAGAAAACCTCATGCCAGAAACTCAGACTAAATCACAGTGAGTTCTACATTTTTCAGAAGTGTTTCTAATATCATTCTATCTCGGAACATCTCCAAAGAAATGAAGAGAGGTTGCGATTGATGGAAACTGAGGAGGACAGTTACAAATACATTGTAATACAGAAACAAATCTGACCATAAGGAGCTAAATCTACTGGAGCTGCATTTTCAAAAGGGTCCTTCGAGACCACATTTAACTGCATTTTCTGATGAAATTAAATCATAAGTTTAAATTCAAATAAATATATGTAATTGCTATTATTATCGTGCTGGGAAAAAACTGTAGATTTGTATAAAAGAAGGGAAGCGATCAATTAACAAAGTCTCTGCTGAGGAAAGCTAAAACCTAGAGGCAAGTTTTCAATTTTTTTTTTTTGGCCATTTATTGATTTTCTTCCCATATCTCCCTCTAAAGAATCAACTGTATGTTAAAAACAAAATCTCAGCACTCACTGAACTACAGAAATGTTCTTGAATTACATGCAATATTCTTTCATGTTTTCTGCCTCTAGGGGGAAGTGTGTTTTCAACAATTCTGTCCCCATAAGATACTTTCTTTGTGGGCTACAGGCTTCATAGCATTATTCTTCAATAAGACTTCAGGGCTGGCTTAACAAGGGAGAGGAGAGTCATTTTGAAAGTCACTTTAGAAATTGCAGCCAGGCTTCTGAGGGAGATGGTACAGACTGTGACCACTGGTGGAGAAAACTTCGTTCTGATGGCGTGTATATTTCAAACAATGGCTGGTTGAGGTTCCCTATAGAATGTTGTTTTCCCTGCTGGCAGAGTAATGCCATAGAGACATAATTTCATTTCACAGATGGAAAACAAACAGCTGAATACTTCATAGAAAACTTGCCACTTGATTTTAGTAATACAGTTAAAAAATATGATTTATAGATATTGATTAAAAGAGATCTAAATCTTATTAAAAGTGTATTAGTTTCTATAATATCACATTTAGGGTTAGCATTGCTTTTCATTTGGCTAATTTTATTTCGCAGCAATTCCCTGTAACTTTCTTTTGTTTTCATCCGGAATTGTAGTCAGAAAGAATGCATTCAGTGAAAAGGTTAGTAATCTTTTGAATTGTTAAAAAAAGTGCTTCTCCCTCTGCCTCCTGCCTCCCATTTCAGTGTTTTACAGAATTGAAGAGAATAATGTTTAAAAATTGAGTCCAAGGCATGAGTTACTCCTACTTTTTTCTTTTTTCCTACCTACATGGTTTGATTCATCTTTATGATTATGATGCTGCAAAAAGTAGACTACAATCTATTATAGTATCTTTCTTACTATGCTGCAATCTATTATAGTATCTTTCTTACTATGCTGCAAGTTTTCAAAACAGCAACATATAAAATAAATTTTTGATATAAAACATATTACTCTTAAATGGCATTTAACTTTGTTCCCAACCCTTTTTTACATGGTGTAATAAATATTTATTTCTAATTCAGTGCCATTAAAAAATATCTTCCAGGGGGTGAAGAGGTATATAAGTATGACATTTATATTCTTTGGCCTAGATTCCTCACATAGAGAACAAAATGTCTCAGGTTAGGTGACTTCTAAAATTTTTCCAGCCATAAGATTGAAGAACTCCATGATATTCATGATACTCACACACACACTCTCAGCGGCCTGGGTAAGTCTGAAGGAAAGATAATAAACTGGGAATCTTAAGTCCATTTACTTATATTACTTGGCAGTTCTTCCTATAATCTTGTGCCTATTTTCATTTGAAAGACTTAAAAAAAATCCTAGTTTCTATGAAATGATTAAGTCATGGTGATGTACAGCATAGTGACTATAGCTAGTAACGCTATATGGCATACTTGAAAGTTGTGAAGAGCAGATATTAAAGTTCTCATCACACAAAAAGTTTTGTTTTCTAACTCTATATGGTGACGATGTCAAGTAGAGTTGTGGAGATGATTTCATAGTATATATAAGTATCAAATCATTGCGTCTCAGGTTAATACAATGTCATATGCCAATTATACCTCAATAAATACATCCTAATTTCTGCTCAATGGAAAAATGTAAGGGGTGTTTTGAGCACCGGATTCTCTGGTTCAGCTGCCTAGTTTGGGGACTCTTCCCTTACAGGGCTTGGTTTGTCAGGGCTCTTGAATGACAGACTGGAAGCTGAGAGCTCTGATCCAAAGGCCACTCAGAGGCTGTGATACTCACTCCACCGTAAAGGCACTGCCCTGCCCGTGACCCTTGGCGCGAATGGGCAGCGCCTGCAAGGGGAGAGGAGTTCTCGCCCGGGGTCACCAGCCTTTCCGACTAAGCTACGCTACACCATGCGCAGCATCAAGTCGCCATTGGCCAGAGTTCCCCAGACACAGAGCAGAGCGAGCAGTAATAGCAAACCCTGGTTCCTTCACGTCTCCTGGCAACCAGTTTCGAAATCCATTAAGACCCTTGGAATTCGGGATTTAGCCTCTCTCTCCCCCTCTCTCCCTTTCTTCCCTCCTTTCCTTCTTCCTTCTCTCTCTCTTTCCTAGGAGTTCAGGGGGGATTTTTTTTTTAATCACTGTGAAGCTTTAAATCTTAATTTCCAGTGTGTGAAGACTAAGTTTTTTTTTGTGGAATTAAATTGTATACGGATGCCTCGTTTGCTACCGGTTAGCAGCTCTAATAAAATAAATGAAAGTTTTCGCAGGAGTTAGAAGATCCTACTTGAAGATTCAGGGATCGCAATGCATAACGTGAAATCTAAAAGCCCTGGAGGGTGAAACTTTGCTCATCATTATATTTATGGTGCCAGAAAGAGCGATAAGAAGGGTGCTGGTAAGGCTGATGAGCGCTGATGCTTGAAGTTGTAACATCTCCGGAAGGCCCAATTTGCCTTTTTCATCCTCATAAATGAGAGCTACTGCTCTTTGAGGCCTCGGAATTCAACAAAGCAAACAAACAAACAAGAAACAAAAAAGCGAACTCGGAATGATGGCATCGGGGATACAAGTCGGCTACAAGTTTCTGCCGAAAGAGGGCGTTGGTCTAAGACGAATACGAAATTTGTGGACACGGACGCCCAGTCAAATGAAAGACCTTTGAAAACATTTTCCAATTTATTTTAATTCGTGGCACTTAAATATCAGAATTCACCAGTCCAATATAGCACGTTCATACTGCAAATGACCTCGGCGTGTTACCACGATCGAAGGGTCAAGTTCCCTTCGAACCTGCCCCGCAGCTCGGCGGTCCCTGGCGAGGCTCCTCCGGCCACCGACTTCGTGTCCGCGACCGTGTCCATCCTCGTCTTCCCCGCTGCTGTGCCTGCCTGTGATAAGTGACAAGCGACTGAGTCTTGGCCGCAGGTCCTTCCTCCGCACTGCAGGATCCGGGGCACCGGGGAGAAGCGGTGGGATTTCCGAGCGCACGGATGGCGGCTGATGACGCGCCTGCACCCGGGGGACCCTCAGGGGTGAAGCTTTAGGGAGAAGGTCTCTTTACTTAGTTACCTGGCTTAGCACATAAAGCCCAGAGGACGCCTTGGAGATGCTTTTCAAGCGTTCTGCTACCTTCAGAAGAATCGTTTTTCCCTTTGGAAGCAACAAGTTTCGCTTTTCTGCTCGCCGCGCGCCGCGGGAGATGTGGGTGCGCTGGGACCCTGAATCCCGAGCGGCACGGCGACTCGTGCGCGGAAGCGCGCAGCTCGCGGGGAGGTGGCCGCCGGGGGTGGGGAGCAGGGGAAGAAGCGGGGCGAGGACGCCCGGGCAGCTGGGCGTTCCAGGCCCTCGACCCAGCCATCTGCCCCGGGACCTTGGTCCCTGTTTCCTGACCTTGCGCCAGGGGACCACGAAGGTCGAGAGCCCGTCCCAAGTTGGCGCGTGTGGAGAGACTGTGGCTGGAGTGAGAGAGAGGTGAGAGCAGACGGGAGCCAGGGTGTTTGTTTGTTTGTTTTTCAACCAAACCACCAATTTCTGGGGCCATCCCTTTCCCTTAATCCCGTTTTTTTTTTTTTGCAAGGCGCGCGCGCGCGTGTGTGAGTGTGTCTGCGCGCGATTCTTTACTTTCAAACACATTTCCATTTTTAAAGCCCAGAGCTGGAGACAGAGCTGCCGCGTGCCCGGCCAGGGAGAGGCGGGGACCCCGGTGGCGGTGTAGCTCGGTGGGGGCTTCCGCGACTGTAGAAGTGAAAGATTGCGGCTTTAAGGAAAAGGCAGAGGGGCTGGCGAGGAGTGGGAGTCAGGGACAGGGGAGGGGTGGGAAGAGTAGGGGTGCGGGGAGGAGGAGCCCTGATGTAAGAATGTTAATAAGAGACTCCCCTAGCCCAGCCCCCACCGCTCCCCACCCCACCCCCACCCTCCCCACCCGCTGGAAATACCAGCCCGGCCTCTGCGCGCCTTGTGTGGTAACACGCTCCGCCGCTGCCACGCTATTTAAACGCGGGTTATGGATCCGGGAACCGGCGCGAATCAATGAGATCAAACGCGAGGGAGATGCACCGTCAATTACAAGCACTTGGACAAGTCTAACTTTTTCTTCTTTTACAAATGCGCTTTCCAAAGCAACCTTAGCAACGCCCATATAAGAAGCCACCTCTAAGCAAAATAGTATATATCAAGGGAGGGCTAATCTATGTATTTATAAAAAGTATATATATAAATATAGGAGTACAGGTTTACACCCGGTGAACTTTTTCTTTTTCTGTCTTCTTTCTTTTCTTTTTTTTTTTAAACGTGTGGCATTGCAAAGGAGGACTCTTCCTCTCTGTCTTTTGGCTAGTTAGTGAAGGGGGTATTCTTTTATTTTTTTCTTAGAGCGCCCAAGGGGGCGCAGGGACCTCGGAGAGGAGTGGGGAGGAAAGAGGTAGGGTGGGTGGGGGCAGAGGGCGAGTCCACAGCGAGGGCAGGCGCTTTCCTGCGGCGCGATGCCGTCCCTACTGGTACTCACTTTCTCCGCGTGCGTCCTGCTCGGCTGGGCGTTACTGGCCGACTGCTCTGGTGGCGGTGGCGGCGGGGGCGCGGGCCCGGGCGGCGGGCGCCGGGAGAGAGAGGCGCTGCCGCCACAGAAGATCGAGGTTCTGGTGCTGTTGCCCCAGGACGACTCTTACCTGTTCTCCCTGGCTCGGGTGCGACCGGCCATCGAGTACGCGCTGCGCAGCGTGGAGGGCAATGCGACCGGGCGGCGGCTCCTGCCAGCCGGCACTCGCTTCCAGGTGGCCTACGAAGACTCGGACTGCGGCAACCGCGCGCTCTTCAGCCTGGTGGACCGCGTGGCGGCGGCGCGGGGAGCCAAGCCGGATCTCATCCTGGGGCCGGTGTGCGAGTACGCTGCGGCGCCGGTGGCCCGGCTAGCGTCGCACTGGGACCTCCCCATGCTGTCTGCCGGGGCCCTGGCCGCCGGCTTCCAGCATAAGGACACGGAGTACTCGCACCTTACGCGCGTGGCACCCTCGTACGCCAAGATGGGCGAGATGATGCTCGCCCTGTTCCGCCACCACCAGTGGAGCCGCGCCGTGCTGGTCTACAGCGACGACAAGTTGGAGCGGAACTGCTTCTTTACCCTCGAGGGGGTCCACGAGGTCTTCCAGGAGGAAGGCTTGCACACGTCAGCCTACAATTTCGATGAGACCAAAGACTTGGACCTGGAGGACATCGTGCGCCACATCCAGGCCAGTGAGCGAGGTGAGCAGCAGTGCGCCCCGGGTCCCCGGCCCTAACCCAGCCCCTTTCCGCGGCTCTCCTTACACGCCTGGCTGCTCCCCTGGGGACCCTACTACTCCCTGCTGCACTGAGGATCAGAGTAGGGAGCGCCCACCGGGACTCGCCCGAGTGTGCGAAGTCTGGCTGCGACGACCTTCGACCATCACCCATGGTTATGGTGGGGTGTACGTAGAGGGTCCTGGGGAAGTGATGGAGCATGGGTGTGGGGCATGTGAGCAGGCAGCCTTCTCGGGCTCGTGCCCTGGTCCAACAGGTGCTGTCAAACCTCTTGGGTTTTTTCTTTCTCGTTCTCCTGTGTCTGGCTCTGGGCTGGTGGTTAGGGGCTCACTGCGGGTAACCGGCTCCAACCACGGTCTCAAAGCGTGACAAGGTCCAAAGAACTTGTTGCCGGGTCCTTTTCCGACGTGCGCCCGCTGCTAGCGAGGAAGCGTACACTGAGTTCCACAACCCGCGCGCCGCCTCACGGTCAGCTCCGGTCCCCGGGTTTCCCTTGCTGCTCCTTCCACAGATCTCAGCTTTCTTTTAAAGGCTCATTGTTTCGCCCTTCTCATTCCTCCATGGCCCCTCCAGCCCCTTATAAACGGGCTTCTGTGGTTTCCATAAAAAATGCTTCGCAGTGTCTGGACCCTGGCGACACCCACTGCCTCCGGCGCGCTCAGCGCAGTGGTCTCCAATGCGCCAGCAGCTAGGCTTTGGGAGAGCGCGCGCGCTGGAGAAGCGGGCACTGGACCTCCTTTCCCTCTCCAGTTTTCTCTGTTGGTCTGTGGGGATTTGAATAACCACGAGACTGGCCAAAGAGCTCAAGGCTGAGGATAGTGGCTATGGCTGTAGGAGATGGGAGGAGAAGCGAGTGGTCACGGATACAGAATCGCAGAAGCCCCCAATGCGGCTCGTTTTACTGCCCAGTAGACCTGTGCGAAGGCGGGCGGAGATCCCAGCATAGCGCAGTTCCCTCCTTACCAGTGTCAGGTTTGGGGTGCAAACGCTCGCTCGCGGGATCCCGCCGGCTCCCGCTCAGCGCTCACGCGCCTGGATTGTCAGTGGTGCAATCCCAGTAGAGCTCCCCACTACCCACGAGGGGAGACGGAAGGGGAGAGGGGCCGAGCCAGGCGCAGGGCTAGCCTACGACTTGGCACGGCTGGTCACCTGGGCGTTGGCCGTGGGATCAGCGCAACCGGAGGCAGGGGGTCTCGGGAACAGGTGAGAGACGGTAAAGGCGCCGCAGAAGAGGGCGCTCCGACCATCCCCCTTCCCAATTTGGCCACCCGGCACTCGGAGTGAACGCACTCTTTAGAGTGAAGAGGCGCGAGGTGTTGACAGTGGGGAGGCATGGCCAAGTTTTGAGCGTTCGTACTCCAGGCTGTCTGCGCCGAATTCCTGCCAGCCAAGCAGGCAGGGCGCCGGCTTTGCTGCTTATGAAAAAGGGCACTTGTATCCAAGGGCGGCGGATTCGCCACGCCGGGCCGAGAAAGTCACATCTACTTCTTTGCTGTTCTCGTTCCCCAGGTCACTGCAGACCCCAAACAGCGTTCTTTAGCCCTCGGCTCTCTAGGGCCTGAAGCTAGACTTCCCAGCTCCGACTGGGGATGGGGGTGTGTCCCCCTACCGGCAAGATCCGCGGTTGGCCACTGCGTTTTTGCTGCCACCGCCCTGAAGGCCTTAGTGCCAGCCGTGACCTCCTGCGCACGTGGCCTGGGATTCGTGGTGGAGGTCAGCCCGGATGAGGGCAGATCGAGGCCACCGGGGGTCCTTCGACCTCACAGGGTGTGGCTGAGCCAGGGAGTAGGGAGGAGTGGGGCTGGGGGGGCTTCGAAGAGCTTGGGCTACAGTCTGCTGCTGATGATTAGTTTTTCAATTCCAAGAAGCAGATGTTCCCAAGTCTCTCTACTTTTTTTCTTCCAAGTTTGAATTTAGTGGTCAAAGTTTGCTTGGCTGACCTGTATGTTTTGCAGGTGATAAAGTTACCATTCTTACTCTAAAAAATATTTCTGATAGTGACTTGGCAGATGTTCAGGAAAAAAAAATAATTTCTTCCCTTAAGCCCTCCTCTCTCAGCTGAAATTCCCTACACTCAAGAGAGAAAGATGTTGGGTAACAGCTCTCTCTGGGGCTCTCTTTTACTGGTCACCTTTACTTCACCGAAAGTGGTTAATGAGTTAAATAGGGGCCCAGTACAAGGACTGAGTAGGGTTTGAATTTTCAGAGCTCTTAGCCTGCCGCAGGCATTCATTGGCCAGGGAGCTTGGGCTGCTATCACACTCCAGTTGTAATGAGGGTAGTCGAGGCACAGTCTGTTGTTAAGCCCTGTCTGACTCTTTGCATCCTCAAGGACTGTGTGCAACCCTCCAGGCTCCTCTGTCAATGGGATTCTCCAGGCAAGAATACTGGAGTGGGCTGACATTTCCTTCTCCAGGGCATCTTCCGGACCCAGAGATGGAACCCAAGTCTCCTGCTTGGCAGGCAGGTTCTTTACCACCCAGTTCTTTACCAGCCAGGGAGTCCCCAGTCAGGGCTTATCTACAGAGATAATCTCCTTTCCCACAAAGTGAGGCCACACCGTGGGAAGAGAACCCAGAGGTGAGAAGCAGACCCTTTGGATCTGGCGGCTGCACTCAACTGCTGCAGGGCATGCCCAAGTCACTTCCTGACTTTCTCAGAGTTTCCTCCTCTGTGAAACAGAGGTGGGGTGAGAATCAGGCCTGTCCAGACCAGTGTTTGGTGGTTCTGATTTCTGCTCAAGTGTAAAATGGAACTGTTTTTGTCTTTGAAAATTCTGCATTAAACGTCATAGAACTAGGGAGTCTTTTTCCTCCCTCTTTTGGAGATAAATTTTTAGCACTTTTTTTTTTTTTTTGTGGACTTGAAGTTCTTTAAAATCAGATCACAAAAGTTTTAATCTCTCAAAGGGTTAAACTAATAATGCCACCATCTCGATAATATGACTATAATTTGGCTATGTGTGTGCTATAGAATGAAACACTGAGGGGTATTATTTAGTCTTCTTAGGGATTTACTATCAAAGTCAATAATAAACATTTTTTTCCTCACAAGTGGTAGCCAGTGTATATCACTAAAATACAGGCATGTGAGCATACATTGTTTTTAAAAAGTCAACTATGCCCTCAATATTTAATATTCAGTAATAAATTTATTTTTATAAAGGGGCATTTAAAAATATTTTTTCAAGCAATAAAAGTCAGCATTGCTTTGTCATACATCTCATAAGATGCAGAACCAGAATTATTGTGCACACAACATTTTTGTATGAAGAACTGTAGTTTTATCTTTTTTGGTTATTAATATGTCATTATTCTTGGCCTGCATAACAACTATAGTGATAACAGCATTTAATCAATACAAGGGTGATTTATTTTTAGAATAGGTTGGGGTAAATGACTGAGCAGTTGGTCAGAGTTTTTAACCAAAGATATTAGACTTTTTGATTCAAGACTCTGTTTTTCTTATCCCTTTTCTTGTATTTACCACCTGTCATTTAAAAAAAGTTCCTCTTACTTAGTTATTTCTTTGGCTACCAAATACTGTTGAGTTTTAGTTTTAAATTTCTCCTGTCATAGTTTCAATATGCAGTACATGGCATATCTTGCTTTGCTTCCATGGAACAACATCTCTTTTTCCTTGTAAGTTTAGAATTAAGTAGAAGATGGATGCAGGCATCAGTTGGAGAATATGAAAATATCATTTTTATTATTGATAAAAAACCTATTTCAGAACATGGATTTAGATCAGTTACCAAAAAGGGCCTGCCTGCTATTATTTCCCCCAAGAATTTGGCAGGGTCATCCACCAAATCACAGTTAGTACTGCACACCCCACCCCAGGACAGGCCTCACTACAGGGCGAAAGTTGCCCATGATGTGTGCTCTCTGCAAGCAGACGCACCTCAAAGAGGAAGAAAGAAAGGGCTGAGTCCAGTATGCCCAGTTTTCTCTTCTAGACTCAGCCATCAGACAGTTCTCTCCTTTTCCTCTGGGGGTGGGAAGAGGGGGGTAAATGAAGGCACACAGGGAGATGAGGAGTGTCCTCTTAGAGATTGGTCCACGTGGAAAGCTGAAATGGGTGAAAGAGTATCTCCCTTACTCAAATATGCTTCCTGGAGTTGACTTCTCTAGCCACCTCTTCGCAAATGATTGCAAGAACATGTTGCTATAGGGAGACGCCACTTACAGAAGACATTGTGGGAATCAGGGAGTGGAGGGTGACGTGGAACCCCACAAGTTCTCCAGCAAGGAGGGAAAGATGGAGCAAAACAATGAAAAATCTATCCGGAAACTTGGACTCACACCACCATTTCCTCTTTTAGAAATTTTAACAATTTGACCCCAAAAGTTAGTATTTATATATTTAATATGTTTAAGTATATAAATATGTACATTTTAAATCTGTTTAAGTACAGAAGGAATTATCTGAATTGACCTCCACTTAAGCAGCTTTCAGGATTAGCTGATGCTCTCCTTTTCTCTATAAACTTTTTTGGCTGATGGTAAAAGCTGGTAGCTAGTCTTTCTTCTCCCAGGTTTGCCAGCACACTTCTCACAAATCTGTTTATACCAGTTGTACTTATTATAAGTATGCAGTTTAATTAGTCATTATGTAAACTGATGAAACATGAGAAGAAGAGAAAGCTATTTTAGTGAACACTATTTTAAACCTTCCAAAGGATTGTATAAAGGCTAAAAATACATGCTGTTGAATTAGGCATGAATGAAAAAGCCATGACAGGTTGGGGAGCATCCCACAAATCTAGAAGGACTCTGTGTTCTGACTGCTCGGCCAATGTTTTTAAATGTTTGCTCCAGTTTAAACTGAGTGACAGTGTGCACTATGGGTTTTCTTTTAAGGAAGGGAAACAATACCTAGCCCACGAAGTTGGGGGTTAGGATTTCCTTTTGAGAGCTGGACTACATTTATCCACATGAAATGGCTGAGATCTAAAATAAGTTCAGTCTTTTTGGATAGGCCCTGTGCTGTTCCAGGTCACTCTTGCTCAGTTTAAGCAGGTACTGACATTTAAAGAAAGAATGTGCCCATTGGAGGGGGATGGTCTTGGTGGTGATGGGGAAAGAGAGAAGGAGATGGGCCAGGGCTGTAAAAATAGAAAAGAAGTGACAGGCCAGTGTAGGGCACGGCCCATCTAGGGCTTGGGGAAGCATGTGCTCCGGCCTGAGGACACGGACTGTTCGGACCTGAGCCAGGTGTAGCTCTCCGATGGGTGCTTCAGGTTATCAAGGCCTGATGCCTTCGGATGCCTGGACCCTCCAGCTGACCCTCCTCATCCTTATTGCACCCTTACTAACACCCTGCTGCTTATAGTTTGGCTCCTTAAATTGGCACCTCCAGGTCTATATTGACACAAACATATTTGTGACCATTTTGGTCCTCATTGAAATTAATCTTCATTTCAGATTAGCTAAAAATATCTAAGTTAGGTTATTAGAATTCTTCTCCCCAAACAATGACTCTACACTTTATGTGCTGACAGAGTCCGGTTCTGTTTATGGGGAGTGATTTAGAACTAGACTCTTGACTATGATCAGTTGATTGAAAAATGATGATGGCTGCAGTTGGACAGTCAGCCAGAGCTTCCTGGAGCCTCTTGGGATCCGCTTGTGGCCAGCCTTAGTCCAGGCTGTTCTGTGGGACACCTTGGCCCTTTTGTCTTCTCAGGTAGTGCTAGTGGTAAAGAACCTGCGTGCCAGTGAAGGAGACTAAGAAAAGTGGGTTCAAGATCCCTGGATCAAGAAGATCCCCTGGAGGAGGGCACAGCAACCCACTCCACTCTCTTGCCTGGAGAATCCCCTGGACAGAGGAGCCTGGTGGGCTACAGTCCACGGGGGTCACAAAGAGTCAGGCCTGATTGAAGTGACTTACCTTGCACACTTGTGTAGACTCTTATCATTTAAGGGACTAGAATCGAATCGGAGCAGAACAAACATTTAGGTCACAACGAGTAATGAGAAATTTCTTCAAAAACTTCGTCACTGATGCATCTTGGAGTTCGACTATTTATTTTAGGTATATAACTATATTTCCAGGCACAAACAGCACTTCCTCCCGCAGTTAGACATCTTAAGAAGTTTGGTGTGGTTTTAAAAACTTGCTCTGCAGAGCTTTCAGCCTGTACCCTGAGCTGTTATGTCGTAAGAAATGTCAGAGTCATGACCTAACACTCTGAATTAACCTGTGCAGTAAACGAAATGTCAGCAAGCGCCTGGCCCTCGGCGCAGGTTGCCAAGGTGGCTTTGGCACAGCCTGAAGTTTGTTCTGCATCATTCCTCACCCGTGCTTTTACAAAGAACATACACACGGCCCAGGGCTGGCGGGTGTGGTGATAATGCGGTTATGGCACCCAGGCCTCTCCTTTCCTCTGTGAGTGCAGAAAAGCACAGCGGGTGCAGTCCTGGGGGTCAGGGGCCATCGACAGTGATCCAGATAAGTGGATGAAGGCCAGGTCTCTCTTCCCTTTCGTCCATTGTAGTTGTTATGTGACAGGGAAGAGTATTCTGCAGCTGCTTAAAGCCTCTCGGCTCTGCCAGTGTGGATGTGAACCGAGAGCGTGTGGGAAGGGACCTGGAATCTTGGTAGCTATTTCCTCTATATGTTGAGACAGCTTTAGAAAAAGTGTTCTCCATTCAGGTAATGGAGACATCAGAAAGCCTGTCCCACCTGCTGCATCCTCTGATTTGCCAAATGCAAACCCTTCAGGTTGTTTTCCGAGGAAAATGTATTTACTATGCTATGCTGTGCTGAAGTTTCTTCAGTCATGGCTGACTCTTTGCCTCCCCATGAACTGTAGCCCACCAGGCTGCTCTGTCCATGGGATTCTCAGGCAAGAATATTGGAGTGGATTGCCATCCCCTCCTCCAGGGGATCTTCCAGACCCAGGGGTTGAACCTGGTCTCTTTTGTCTCCTGCATTGGCAGGCAGGTTCTTTACCAGTAGCAGCGTTATGCTAGTAAGATATAAAAAGCAGTTGACATGTCTCACTATCTTATATTGGGCCAATCTGGGAATTTACTTGAAGTATTTTAAAAAGATTTATTTTGAAATAATCTTGAATTTTTGGAAAGGATGTAAGAAAGTATAAAGCACCTCTGTCTTGCCTTCACCCGGATTTTCACTAGTGGTAAATGTTCTGCCACTATGCTTTGTCATTCCAAATCTCTCCCTTCCCTCCCCTACCCCTTCCAAATATATACTCATGTACATATATACACACAAATATTGCTATCTTTTTATGAACTATTTGAGAATAAGTACAGTCATCATGCTCTTGTACCCCTAAAAATTGAAGTGTGCACTTCTCAAGAGCAAGAACATTCACTCATAGAACCACAGTAGAATTATGAAAAGCAAGAACATTAACACAAACATAATACTATTATCCAATTTATAGACCTTATTCAAATTTATCCAGTTGTCTCAGCAATGCCCTTTACAGAAAAAACTTTTATTATTATTATTTTTAAGGCCCAGGATCCAATCCAGGATCACACAGTGCATTCAGCTTTCTGTTTCCTGAAGTCTCTGCTAGTCTAGAATGTTTTCTTAGGCCGTTTTTGTTTTTCATGAAAGTGACCATTTTAAAGGGTGTAGGTTCACTGTTCTAGTCACTGTCCCCCAAACTAGGTTTGCAGCTGCTTCCTTCTGATTAGAATGAGGTGGCCACTTTTGAGGTTTGGGGCCCCTGATGTGTTACAGCAGGGGGCTCTTGAGCCTGTCCACATGCTGGCTACCGTTGGCATCCATCACTTGGTTGTGTTGGTGACAGATAGCTTTCTCCACTGCCAAGTTACTCTTCTGCCCTTTGTACTCATGAGTAATTTGTGAGGATTCTGTAGGACCTTAGCAGAGCCCTGGTCCATGTCAGATGCTGTCCTCTGTACAGGGCCATTTCACGCATCTGTTTTTTCCTCCCCGCAGTGGTGATCATGTGTGCGAGTAGCGACACCATCCGGGGGATCATGCTGGCGGCACACAGGCACGGAATGACCAGCGGGGACTACGCCTTCTTCAACATTGAACTCTTCAACAGCTCCTTCTACGGTAACTCTGCCTCCGGTTTCCCCTCCTGCTGCTAGGCTGTCAAAAAGGGGTTGTGAGACAGGGCCAATAACTCATCTCAGTCGATACGATTTCCGTAGATGATGTTGTTCAGTTGCTCAGTCATGTCCGACTCTTTGCGACCCCGTGGACTGCAGCACGCCAGACTTCCCTGTCCTTCACTATCTCCCGGAGTTTGCTCAAACTTGTGTCCATTGAGTCTGTGATGCCATCCCCAGCCATCTCATCCTCTGTTGTCCCCTTCTCCTCCTGCCTTCAATCTCTCTGAGCATCAGGATGTTTTCTGATGAGTTGGCTCTTTGCATCAGGTGGCCAAAGTACTGGAGCATCTGTCCTTTCAATGAGTATTCAGGGTTGATTTCCTTTCCATAGATAGGATTTTGGAAATTTGTGATTCTGAATACTCCCACTCCTCCTAAGTTCTCAAGCTTTTCTCCCCTGAGAATTCAGAGCAGAAAGATGTCACCACCTGTGAGGCCACAGGCCTAAATGATCATAAATCCAGGCCCTGAAGACTCCTCCCCATTGCATTTTCAACTTTGGGTTGCTACCATGGTGGACTGTTGGAATACTTTTATCGAGATTTGGATGGAATTTTTAGAAGCATGGAACAGACTAACACATCAACATAATAGAACATGCCAAAGTGTGTCACACATAGCATCCATATGGTTTCATAAAGCTTTTAAGTAATGTGATTGCATGTTTCTGTGGATATATTTATGCATGTTACACATATATTTGTAATGAACCATAATGTGAGACGAGAAGTAAAATAACCATTTCTGTAAACTGAGGTAAAATATTTTGAAAGTTGCTGCTCCTAACCCTTCCTCCTCCCAGATCGTTGTTGTTGTAGTTCATTCACTAAGTCTTGTCTGGGTCTTTGCGCCCCATGGACTACAGTATGCCAGTTTCCCTTCCAGATTACTCTTAAATTTCTCTTATAAAATGTTCAGGAGCCACTAACAGATATGATCCAAAGCATTTAATTCCTTAAAATGGGTCTGGAGAAGTCCCCAAGGTACCTGTGATGGAGGGTGTCTAAGTAAGTCATTAAGATCACAGGTACACAACATTTCCTCCTAAGTGTGGTTAGGACTCTCTCTGAAGTCAACAGTGTAAGGCTATGGAGCATTTTCTCAGGCTCCACACATACTGGCAGTTCCAGGGGAACTGTAAGTACGTATATCACAAATGGCATATTTACATGGAACTCCATTTCCCCGCTATTGCAGTTGAGGTATAGTTAGATGGGATCTAAACCTTAAAGCATGTGCCTCAGTTTCCTGCTTTGGTATTCTGGCTTACTTAAGCAATCAGTTCAGCTCAGTCGCTCACTCGTGTCTGACTCTTTGCGACCTCATGGACTGCAGCACACCAGGCCTCCCTGTCCATCACCAACTCCTGGAGTTTACTCAAACTCGTGTGCATTGAGTCGGTGATGCTATCCAACCCTCTCATCCTCTGTTGTCTCCTTCTCCTCTTGCATTCAATCTTTCCTAGCATCAAGGTCTTTTCAAATAAGTCAGTTCTTCAAATCAAGTGGGCAAAGTATTGGAGTTTCAGCTTTGGCATCAGTCCTTCCAATGAATATTCAGGACTGATTTCCTTTAGGATGGACTGGTTTGATCTCCTTGCAGTTCAAGGGACTCTCAAGAGTCTCCTCCAACACCACAGTTCAAAAACATCAGTTCTTCTTTGCTCAGCGTTCTTTATAGTCCAACTCTCACATTCATATATGACTACTGGAAAAACCATAGCTTTGACTAGATGGACCTTTGTTGGCAAAGCAATGTTTCTGCTTTTTAATATGCTGTCTAGATTGGTCATACCTTTTCTTCCAAGGAGCAGGCACCTTTTCATCTCATGGCTGCAGTCACCATCTGCAGTGATTTTGGAGCCCAAAAAAGTAAAGTCTGTCACTGTTTCCCCATCTATTTGCCATGAAGTAACGGGCCCAGATGCCATGATCATAGTTTTCTGAATGTTGAGTTTTAAGCCAACTTTTCACTCTCCTCTTTTACTTCATCAAGAGGTTCTTTAGTTCTTTTTCACTTTCTGCCATAAGGGTGGTGTCATCTTCACATCTGAGGTTATTGATATTTCTCCCAGCAATCTTGATTCCAGCTTGTGCTTCATCCACCCCAGCATTTCTCATGATATAATCTGCATGTAAGTTAAATAAACAGGGTGACAATATACAGCCTTGATGTACTCCTTTCCCAATTTGGAATCAGTCTGTTGTTCCATGTCCAGTTCTAACTGTTGCTTCTTGATCTGAGTACAGATTTCTCAGGATGCAGGTCAGGTGGTCTGGTATTCCCATCTCTTTCAGAATTTTCCACAATTTATGGTGATTCACACAGTCAAAGGCTTTGGCATAGTCAATAAAGCAGAAGTAAATGTTTTTCTGTAACTCTTTTGCTTTCCCTATGATCCAATGGATGTTGGAAATTTGATCTCTGGTTCCTCTGCCTTTTCTAAATCCAGCTTGAACATCTGGAATTTCACAGTTCATGTATTGCTGAAGCCTGGCTTGGAGAATTTTGAGCATTACTTTGCTAGTGTGTGAGATGAATGCGCTTGTGTGGTAGTTTGAGCATTCTTTGGCATTGCCTTTCTTTGGGATTGGAATGAAAACTGACCTTTTCCAGTCCTGTGGCCACTGCTGAGTTTTCCAAATTTGCTGACATATTGAGTGCAGCACTTTCATAGCATCATCTTCCAGGATTTGAAATAGCTCAACTGGAATTCCGTCACCTCCACTAGCCTTGTTTGTAGTGATGCTTCCTAAGGCCCACTTGAATTCACATTCCAGGATGTCTGGCTCTAGGTAAGTGATCACACCATCATGATTATCTGGGTTGTGAAGATCTTTTTTGTATAGTTCCTCTGTGTATTCTTGCCACCTCTTCTTAACATCTTCTGCTTCTGTTAGGTCCATATCATTTCTGTCCTTTATTGTGCCCATCTTTGCATGAAATGTTCCCTTGATATCTCTAATTTTCTTGAAGAGATCTCTAGTCTTTCCCATTCTATTATATTCCTCTATTCCTTTGCATTGATCACTGAGGAAGGCTTTCTTATTTCTCCTTGCTATTCTTTGGAACTCTGCATTCAAATTTCTTAAGCAATAGATCATTGTGAATGAATGTAATAAATCACACTTCTCATGGGGATAAAGAAAAGTTGTTGAAGTAAAAGTAATTTTGTTCCCTGTAATGGATAAAACTGAAGGCTTGCGGCTTGCAGGATAAACACCCAGTTTTTCCCTCCTTGCTCTCATCATTGTCCTTTCCCCTCTCTTTACATAAGCAGAGTGGCAGTTTTACTTCTTGGCCCAAGATCAGAATGTAACTGCATTATTGATTACAGTATTGAATTCATTGAGGTAGTGGTAGAGACTTGTGATAAATGAAAAAAAAACTGTTTGTGTTTAGCAGGTTGGCTACTATAAGCATAGAATTTGAAGACAGTGCATGAGAATGCAAGTACACAAAAAATTAGGTACTGGAATTCCTTTCATCTCTGGAGAAAGCTTGCATTACTTTTTCCTGCTCATTACAATACATGAGTAAAACTGAGATTTTGAGAAATATAGAAAAGTACAGGGAAAAAAAGAAATTGCTACCACTCTACTATCCAGATAAAAGTTCCCTGATAATATTTAGGTGTACATCTTGTCTATTTCATTAAAATATGTATTTATTGAAGATATTTTTCAATAAAATGATTGCATTATATATAGTATAGTTACATAGCATTTTATAATGCTAATATGCCATCTTAATCAGTCGTTTAGTTTTTGGTGTCTATGTTGTTTCCAGCTTTTTATTATGAGAGCTATGTTATATTGAGTCGCCTTGCTGTGGGGACGCATTTGTGCACACACATGTGCTGTGCTATGCTTAGTCGCTCAGTCGTGTCCAGCTCTTTGTAAGCCTGTGGACTATAGCTCGCCAGGCTTCTCTGTCCATGGGAATTCTCCAGGCGAGGATACTGAAGTGGTTTGCCATGCCCTCTTCCAGGGGATCTTCCCATCCAAGAGATCGAACCCAGGTCTCCTGCATCGCAGGCAGATTCTTTACTGTCTGAGTCACCAGGAAGCCCAAAGATTCCGGAGTGGGTATCTTCCCGACCCAGGAATCGAACCAGGGTCTCCTGCATTGCACGTGGATTCTTTACCAGCTGAGTTACCAAGGAAGCCCATACACACACAGACATTCATATATATGTGTGTGTGCAATCTGTAAGACAAGCTTCTAGAAGCAGAGTTTCTGGGTCAAATGTTATATGTATTTACATTTTGATGGATACTGCCAACTTGTCCCTTTAAAAGGCTTGCCAATTTACACCTCTGCAACAACATATGAGAATGTATGTTTTCCTGCATTTCTGTCAATTCTGCATCATCTAACTTTTAAATTATTTTATTTATTAAAATTTATTTTTATGTATATAGCAAAGTTTTGCAGTTTTCTTTATTTGAATTTTGCATCATTCTTGCTGAGTTCATTCTTAGATATTTTATGTTTTCTGATTGTTGTTATGATCATGACCTCTTCCTATTACATTGTGTAGTTGTTACATAGAAACAGAAGTTTTACATATTAAACCTTCTGTTCTAACAGTTTTAAAAATCATTTTCAAATAATAGCAATAGCTAGCTGTCCATTTTGATAGTTGAATATTATTTTTCATTTTTTACTCCATTGACAATAGCCTCCAGAATAATTTTGTGTAACAATGGTGGTACTTAATTTTTGGTATCTTGTTAGAAGTAGATGTTAAAATACTCCTTGGTTTATTAAGTGTGGTTTTAAAAAATTGAAAGTGAGTTATGAATGTTATAAAATACATCTTACCTGTACTTTTAATAAATTTCCTAGTATTGAGCTATTATAATATTCTTGAAATTAAACATAGTCTATGTGATTTTTTTTTAGATGTATTGCTGATGTAAGTTTTTAGTATTTTATTTAGGATTTTTGAATCTATACTCATGAGATTGGACAGTTTTCTTGCCCTTAGGTGGTATTGCCCTATTTTAATAGGGCAATAGTACAGGCAGAAGATCCAGGGGATCTTCCCAACCCAGGGATCGAACCCAGGTTTCCTGCATTGCAGGCAGATTCTTTACTAGCTGAGTCATAAGAGAAGCCCAAGAATACCGGAGTGGGTAGCCTATCCCTTCTCCAATGGATCTTCCCAACCCAAGAATTGAACTGGGGTTTCTTGCATTGCAGGTGGATTCTTTACCAACTGAGCTATCAAGGAAGCCCTATTTTAATATCAGGTTAATATTAGCTTTATAAAGTTAATTGGGACACTTTCCATTGTTTTTCTGCTCCAGAACAGTTTGTGTACCATAAAACTATTCCTTGAAAGATGGAAACAACTCAGCTTTGTGTCTGGACCTAACTTCTTTTTAGAGGTAATTTTTGGAAAATTAAAAAAACCTTTGAAATGATTTTAGATGTACAGAGAGCTTGCAAACATAACACAGAGAGTTCATGTATACCTTTTATTCAGATTTCTCTAGTTTAAACACGTTATATGACCATAGTGCACTTATCAAGATAAAACTAACATTGGTATAACACTAAGAACTAAACTACAGGCTTTATTTGAAATTTACCACTTTTCCTCCTAATATTCTTTTTCTGTTCCAGGATTTGGTCCACTGAGTTGTCTTCTTAATCTTCTCTAATCTGTGATAGTTCTTCAATCTTTCTTTGTTGTTTATGACCTAACACTTTGAATAAGTCTGTTATTTTGTAGAATGTCTCTCAATTTGAACTTATCTGGTGTTTTTACATGGTAAGTTGAGTTTATACATCTTTGGCCAGAATACTACAAAAGTAGTTTTTGTCCTCATTGTGTAATATCAGTGAATGAGAAGTCATATATATATATATATATATATATATGTGTAACTTATTTTTGGTGATTTTGGGACAACTTTTTTTTAACTTTTAAAAACTTTTTTAATATGGAAAATTAAAAACATACACAAAAGTGGAAGGAGTAGTAATAAATCCCCATGAATCCATCAATTAGCTTCAAGAATTATCGATACATGGCCAATCTCATCTCATCTATATCATTCTCTTTGGGACAAATTTTTTAAAATTTAAATTTGTTTTTAATTGGAGAGTAATTGCTTTACAAATATTGTGTCAGTTTCTGCCATATATCATCATGAGGGATTAAAGCTTATTTTTTCACTAGTTCAGTTTTTCTGCTTGAAAATTTAACTGCATGGAGTTATACAGTGTGCTCTGATACAATCTACAAAGTATCTTTGGTATTTCTTTCTTTTTTAAAAAATAGTCTTTATTATTGTTATTTTTTATTAAAAAAATTGGCTGCGCTGAGTCGTTGCAGTGCTTAGGCTTTCTCTAGTTGCAGCATGTGGAAGCTTCTCTCTAGTTGCGGCACTTGGGCTTCTTAAGTCACCGCTCGAGGGCTTAGTTGCTCTGAAGCATGTGGGATTTTAGTTCACCAAACAGGGATCGAACCTGTGTCCCAGCATTCAAAGGCTATCCTTGGTGTTTCTGATTATATCTCCTTGCTCTCCCCTTTTACAGCCTGGTTGCTTAGGCTTTGAGTTCAGCTGCCAATGTGCCTGAGAGACTGTGCCACAAACCAGCTCTTGGCAAATTGCTATCACCCTGCCCTTATCCTCAAGCCTTAGTTTCTTCTAATGATAATAATAGTGCTTATTTCATGGCATCAGGCAGAGTAATAAATGATGTGGTGTGTGTGAAATGCATAGGAAACTTCTTGGAACATGGTGAGTGTTTAGTAAATGTTAGTTATATTTACTATTAATTTCAATTTACACCAACAGTTACATATAGTACTTTAAAAATGATAATTAAAAAAAAATACATCTGTACATTTTCCTGTGGTGTAGTTTTATAGTTTGATTTAGGCCATACATTGTTCTGTTACCAAATTAATCAACTTTTGTCTAGTACCTTATAAGGACCTGGGTGCATTAGGAATTATATTTGTATACAAATAACCAAGACTCCTAATTATGGTAATTTAAACAAATATACAGATTTATGCTCTCATTTGTAAGAAGTCCAGAGATGGGCAGACCAGGGCAGAATGATGGTTCCATAAAGTCATCAGGGGTCTAAGCCTTTTCGGGTTTTTGGCTACCTCAGTCCTAGTGAATGGCATCCATCCTCAAGATGATGAGATTGTGGCTAGAATTCCAGGGATTATATCTTAATTCTAGGGAAGGCAGAAGGGGAACATGAGAGGCAAAAAGAGATCCTTTCAGTTGACTCAATTCTGTTGGAAGGGTTCTCCAGAAGCCCCACTCATTATTTTTTGGTTACATATCATTTGCTACCCCTCGTTGAAAGGGGGAGGCAGGAAATGTGTGCTTTTAGCCGGTCTCACTGGTACCCCCAGATCAATTCAGGAATCTGTTACTAAGGGAGATGGGAGCATAGATGTAGGGAGGCAACTGTCCATGTTTGTCACAGTCCCTGGAGCACCTTTCCTCCTCAGAGCAGAGGCAGCAAACAGGATCCTGTGGAAGGCACAGTGACCTCACCAAGGCTCTGCAGTCTGCGGCTAATAGAGGGCCTTCTCTGAGATTTTATGTCCTAGGAATCAGCGTTTCCCACATGCCACAAGGTAAATAATCTGCCTGCCAATCAGGAGACACAGGTTTGATCTCTCGGTCGGGAAGATCCCCTGGAGAAGGAAACGGCAACCCACTCCAGTATTCTTGCCTGGAGAATCCCATGGACAGAGGAGGCTGGTGGACTACAGTCCATGGGGTCTCAAAGAGTGGGACACGACTGAAGTGACCAAAACATCACCAACACATGTGTTCACGAAAAGTTATCCACCATCCTCCTCTGCCTGTGCTTCTTCACATGAAACTCTACACCACTGCTAGAAAAAGGCTCTATTTTAAATAATCTTTGAGATTTTTTTTTTGAGAAACATACTGATAGTGTGTCCATATTTACTGATTATCAGGTTGTCTTCGTGGGCACTCAAAAAAATTCTCAAGTCTGCCCCCAATTATATTGTTATAGGCTTTCTGGATTTATTATAAGGAATTCAAGTGATGGAGAATAAAACTGAAAGCATAGGTTTTTTAAAAATCTAGAGTGAAGTTGATATATATTGCTCTGTAGAGTTTTGGATAGCACTTGTTGGCATTTCCATTCCCTGGCATTATCTTGTCTGGATGTAAGTTCAGGTGGAAAGTCATTTGAGTGATCCTGTCTGGGTCTCTATTGTATTGTAGCACTTTTCCTGACTTCCTGAGAACTCAGAGCGTACTAGTTAAGGTGAAGATGGGAAGTATCCCAGGGCTGGTAATGCACTTAAATTACTTGACTCACTAACAGTAGGATGATGACAGAGAAACTGGGGAGGAATTGGATTTATGTTTTGCTATTAAAGTGATATGTTCCCAGGTGGTGCAGCGGTAAAGAATCCACCTGCCAATGCAGGAGATGCAAGAGATGCGGGTTCAATATCTGGGTCGGGAAGATCCCCTGGAATAGGAAATGGCAACCCACTCCACTATTCTTGCCTGGAAAATTCCATGGACAGAGGAGCCTGGTGGGCTAGTCCATGGGATCGCAAAGAGTCAGCCACGATGGAGCAACTGATCGTGACTGCATACATGTTGTAGACAGTTTGGAGTAATGAGAAAAGAGAATTCTCACACAGTCTTGTGGTTTGTGTGGCTCTTGAGGCAGAACTGACTATTGGAACAGCGGGAAAATCTGACACCTTTTGTGGGCTCTTAGCCAATTTTTATAGCCTCAAGGCAAAGAAAATTCCTGTTGGAAGGGTGGCATCAGGTGATTGGTTAGGATGCTATAGGGTGGGAAGGTTTACCTAGTATGGTGTCAGGGAGCTGGCTGGTTTTGACCAGCGTTCTCAGGGCAACGGTTCCTGTGGGGCTTGGTCTGTTTGGGGGATGACCTTGGTACAGGGCCTTGGCACAAGGCTTTATATCTGTGACCTTGGTACAGGGCTCCACGAATCTTTCAACTGTGACAGTTGTTATACCACGTTTAAACATTTCCTTTTCTAATCCTTCTTCCTCTGTTCCTTTTGTTTTTTTAAAGCATTTTTGTTCTCCCACTTAATTTTCAGTTTTATTTATTTTAAAAAATAATTTAATTAACTTATTTTTGGCTGTGCTGGTCTCATTGCTATGTGGACTTTTCTCTAATTGTGGCAAGCAGAGGCAAGTACCGAGCTGCAGAGCTTGGGCTTCTCATTGCCATGGTGTCTCTTGTTGCAGAGCACAGGCTCTAGGGTGGGTGGGCTCAGTAGTTGTGGCTCCCCGGCTCTAGAACATAGGCTCAAGGGTTATGGCCCACAGGCTTGGCTGATCTGTGGCACATGGGATCTTCCCAGACAAGGCATCCAACCCGTGTCTCCTGCATTGGCAGGCAGATTCTATACCACTGAGCCACCAGGGAAGCCCTCCATTTGCGATTTTAAATCTTGAAACATCCTAAACTTCGATGAAGTGAAGAGGAGCAGGTACGGCACTGGTGTTTGGAGGCTGGGTTTGTGTTTGAATCCTGACTTCCCTTGGTGGCTCAGATGGTAAGGAGTCTGCCCACAGTGAACGATACCTGGGTTTGATCCCTGGGTTGGGAAGATCCCTGGGAGGAGGAAATGGCAACCCACTCCAGTACTCTTGCCTGGAAAATCCCATGGACAGAGGAGCCTGGCAGGCTACTGTCCATGGGGTTGCAAAGAGTCGGACACAACTGAGCAACTTCACTTTCTTTTCTGTGTATTAACCAAGTGACTTCAGGCATGTTTGAGCCTCAGTTTCCTCATCTGTAACATGGGGATCATACTTCAATATTCCTCATAGAGGATATATATATATATATTTTTTTTAATGAGGATTAAAGAGTGAAATGCTCTAGGCAAAGCTGTTCACAATGGCTTTGCTCAGTAAGTGGTGCTGTTATCACTGATGGGAGGAACTGGACCAGCGAAGATCAAGGCAAGCATGTAACGTTTGGAGAGAGTGACTTAGGAAAGGAGGCTGATGCTTTTCTCTCACTTAAGTGGCTGCCAGAGGTCAGGAGCCACAGTGTTCTGCAGCCATCCTGGTTGTACTCCAGGCATCATTTCTTGAATGTGGTCTGTGATGTCTCAGCTTGTCGCTCAGCCCGCATTTACCAAAGGCTTACTGTGTGTCGAGTCTTTGGTAAGTTTGGAGAACTACAGGATGACATGGTTATCCCAGTGTGGGTACCACCGGCCTGAGCCAGCTCCCTGGCTGCAGGATTGCCGAGCCTAGGGCTTGGTGCTGAGCGAGTTACTTCCTCTTTCACAAATACTCTGTACCCTTCTCACTCGAAATGCAAGCTTGCTTGCATGCGTGCCAAGTTGCTTCAGTCATGTCCGACTATTTGCAACCCCATGGACTGTGACCCACCAGGCTCCTCTGTCCATAGACTTCTCCAGGCAAGAATACTGGAGTCGGTTGTCATGCCGTCCTTGAGGGAATCTTCTTGACCCAGGGATTGAACCTGCGTCTCACGTCTCCTGCATTGGCAGGCGGATTCTTTACCATTAGCACCACTTGGGAAGCCCAAATGCAAGCATGGACCTCCACGATGTTTAAAACCAAACCAAATAAAGGAAGCAAATTCTCTTTCCTTTATTCCTGAGATATCTACCAGAGTCACCTTCTCTGCCTACCCTCTCATTAGCTGCCTTCTTTCTTCTCTTCTTAATCCCTTGTTCAGGATGACTGTAGGAGTAAGACAATAGATCCACCACTCCTCTGAGAGTGCTGGGTCACCAATGACACCCTCACCGCCAAAGCCATCAGCCTTACCGCAGACCACGCTTACGTGCCTCTAGGGCAGTGCTGGCTGGTGGAACCTCCTGTGATGCTGGCGGTGTGCTATTTTCTGTCTCCCAGTACATGGCCACGTATGGCCATGGTATGTTTAAAATGTGGCCAGTGTGACTAAAAAACTGAAATTTTATTTCATCTTGGTTAATTGAAGTGTAAATAGTCACACATGTGGCTTGTGGCTGGTATATAAGGTCAGCTCTAGTTCTTGCCCTATTGCTTCTGTCCATTTCTTTCTGGAATCCCAGTTTTTCTTAACCTTGGAGGCACAGCATTCTTCTGGCTTTCTGTTAGCTCCTCTCACTCCTGTGCCCACTAAAACAGCACCCCCGAAGGGTGTATGTTCACTCTCTGCCCTCTTCTCTTGGGTTCTGAGTGTAAGACATGTGGACGTGACCTCCAGCACTTTCTCTAGCTCTCATTCCTCTTGCTGGCTTCAGACCACTCTTTCCAGCCGAAGCCTGGGGCTGCCACGTGGGTGTTCTGCAGCCAGTCACCTTGAATTGACCGTGACCCTAACTGAAATCACTATCATTTCCACATCCACTAGCCCGCTCCCCTCCCTCTGGCTCTGCTGTTTCCTCTGACAACCGTTGGCCTTTCCTCTCTGGCATCACCGGTGACATGCATCCTTCTCGGTGTCGTTCACTCCCTCACTCTTTTAGAGTCTTCACATTCCTCTTGCACAGCCCTCTGCATTCATTCTCAAGGGCTTGCCCTCTTTTAATGATTCTAAAAGCACATGCTGCTGAAAATTTGCTACATTCAGAAAAACACGAAAAGAAAAGAAAACTTGCCTGTGATCTGAACCACCCGGAGACCCATGTACATTTTTTATTTTTGCGGGGTAGGGGGGGCAGTTGCAACTTCTCACATGTGACCTCTCGTAACCTCTTGCCTGGATTACTGTGGCTCTAAACCCTCAGTGTCTCCCCAGTCTAATCCACTGCTATTTCCCCAGGCATGAGTCTGATCATGTCATTCTTCTATTCCGCTCGTAAATCTCCAGAGGCACCCAGTTGTCTGTTGAATTAAATTTGTCCCCACTGATGAGGCATCACGCCAAGCTGACCTCTGTTTTCCTAGCTTTCAATGGCTCCGTATGGGAAAGGTTACTGACATAACACAACAAGAAACACGCTCAAAACAGGAAGTCATAGTATCAGTTTTGCTTGTGACTATGTACCTGTTTAATTTGGCTTACATTTATTAGTCATTTTTGTTTCCATTCTTTTTTTTCTAGAAAACAAAACTTCAAAGTCATTACCTTTTAGATTGTGGTAGATAGCTGTATTGTACCAAATTTCACTTTTTTCAAAATAAAGAAATGCTTTTTCCCGTATTATCATAGTAACTAAGATAGTTGCTATTTCCGATTCTATGTGTATTTTCTAATTATTCAGCAGAACACCTTATAGGTTTATTTCCTTTCTTGTGCCCTTGGAGAGGACTCATACCCAAAGCTGAGAAACACTGGCACTCTCTGCCCAAGAAACATCATTCCTGCTGACTCTTCATATCTCGAGTCAATTCAAAATGAATCAATAAATGTGGATTGCACTAGAAGAAATGGATTCTTCCATGGGCTGAAGATCTTCTGGATGTTCTTAGAAGTTGGGGTCTTTCTAGCAAATGAAATCTGGTCCCTTGACAGAAGGCCATGTTGTTTGTGTCTTGAGCACCCAGCAGAGTTGACCCTGGCCTGGCCAATGACAGTGACACATATCTCACTTGCTCTCTGAGCACTGGCGTAGCTGTATCCTCATCGATGTTCAGGAGGTTTTGTCCAGGAGAAGAAGGAGGACAACTTCATCGAGTTTTGTTTGGTGGCCTGAAATTTAATCTTGTGCTTATTGCGAATGGATCTAGCCCTTAATGAATTCTGTCCTTGGCTCTATCTTATTTATCTTTTAACAGCTCCCTGGCACATAGTAAGCAATTAATAAATGGTTGCTATTATTAGGATTATGACTAAAGAGAGGTCTCCACAAACAAATTCTTTGTCACTGTCTTTTCTCCTGCTCCAGACTGAGGTTCCCAGCTGCCCATGAATGTCATACACGTTTGCATCTTTGCCTGTGCCATTGTAGGTTCTGCCAAGCATGCCTTTCCATCCTCTTCTCCTCTTATTAAAATCCTATTCACACATTTCAGGCCAGGTGGATGCCTCTTCCTGGCATGAAACTTCCTTCATTGGAGCCGGTTGCCTCTTCCTCTATGCTCTGTGTGGTTTCCATGTACCACTCGCTGCCCTGTGTAGTAAGCTGTTATCTTGTAGTGACTTCAGTTTTTTTACATGTCCATCTCTAAATTCCTCTTTTGAAGGTGGTGGAGACCATTCATAACATTTATGATGCCCACTGTGGTGGCTATCATAGAACCTTGTGTGTAGTTCAGTTAATCCATGTTTGTCTGGATTAAGCTACGATAGAAATTGCAAAGCCACCAGCTCTTCACTGGATATTTTCTGTAAGATTGGAGCGAGGCCCACAAGCCCTAGCTGCACATTCTGGAAACATCCTCACTGTTCCGCTGCTGGGCTCTGGGCCGCTATAGACTTTGGGCTTGGGGGCAAACAAATGACTTGGATGTTGGACTCCAGCCTGTTGAATTCCTTGCTGTATTTGCAGAAATTTCTAAGAATCATAATAATTCTGTTACTATGGTCAAAAGTCAGAGGTTCCTATTTCCTTTTAGGGTCCTGCAAACTACTTTTCTCAAAAATGAAATGATAAAGAGAAGAGGAATGATTCTTATCCATGTAATTCGCCTTTGCTTTTGTGAAAAGGAGAGCCATGAAACAGAAGGTTTCTGAATGCCTTGGTTTCCAAGAATGCTGGAGTGGGTTGCCATGCTCTCCTCCAGGGATTCTTCACCTGTAGGATTGAGCCCAGGTTTCCTGCATTGTAGGCAGATTCTTTACTGTCTGAGCCACCAGAGAAGCCCCTATCTGTAAAATATAGAAGATAATTGTACCGAATTATCTGTAAAATTGTACCCCAAAATCTGTAAAGTTAATATGACCAACCTAAACAGCTATTAAAAAGCAGAGACATTACTTTGACAACAAAGGTCCATCTAGTCAAAGCTATGTTTTTTCTAGTAGTCATGTATGGTTGTGAGGGTTGGACCATAAAGAAAGTTGAGTACTGAAGAATCGATGGTTTTGAGCTGTAGTGTTGGAGAAGACTCTTGAGAATCCCTTGGACTGCAAGGCAATCAAACCAGTCAATCTTAAAGGAAATCAATCCTGAATATTCATTGGAAGGACTGATGCTAAAGCTTAAACTCCAACACTTTGGCCACTTGATGTGAAGAACTGACTCATTGGAAAAGACCCTGACGCTGGGAAAGATTGAAGGCAGGAGAAGAAGGGGATGACAGATGATGAGATAGTTGGATGGCATCACTGACTCGATGGACATGAGTTTGAGCACGCTCCAGGAGTTGGTGATGGACAGGGAAGCCTGGTGTGCTGCAGTCCGTGGGGTTGCAAAGAGTTGGGCACGACTGAGCAACTGAACTGAACTGAAATTGTACCCACAGTCACAAGATCTTGTGAGGGTTAAATGAGTTTATACATATAAAGTGTTCAATAATGTGGCTTTTATTATTATTATTATATATATATATATATATGCTCAATAAATGCTAGAAATTTTTATTTTGTTACTGCTGATGCACTGATGAACTTGTCTAATAAATAATCTTTATGATATTGCCAGCACTAAAGAGATAAATTTTTAAGTTCACCTAAACTACTTTTCAGCCTGAAGAGATTTGAGAAATAGTTCAATAATCTCAAATCTTTTTTTTTCTCTTTTTCTTTTAGTATCAACTTTATAATACTTTATAAATTAATTTTCATATGGAGCCATCCTTGCCTTCCACATCTACATAGCATCGGGTTTATTGTAGAACGTTAACAACTTGGTTGACGTTCACAGTTGATTGTAGGTATTAAATAATAAATGAATTTGTTGTTCAGTCACTAAGTTGTGTCCAACTCTTTGTGACCCCATGGATTACAGCACACCAGGCTTCCCTGTCCTTCACTGTTTCCTGGAGTTTCCTCAGATGAATGTCCATTGAGTCCGAAATGCTATCTAACCATCTTTTCCTCTCTCATCCCCTTTTCCTTCTGCCCTCAATCTTTCCCAGCATCAGAGTCTTTTCCAATGAGTCAGCTCTTCACATCAGGTGGCCAAAGTATTGGAGCTTCAGCTTCCCCATCAGTCCTTCCAATGAATATTCAGGGTTGAATTCGCTTAGGATTGACTGGTTTGATCTCCTTAAAAATAAGTGTGAATGGAAAGGGATAAACCTACTTCTTACTCCTGCAGTGCTATAATTCTTGAGGGCCTAAAATTCCAGTTACATGGTTATTATAAAGCAATGAGTCTAACAATGCTTTTCCTTCTGTCTCACATTTCAAAGGAACATGTGTCCAAAGGGCCTTCTTCTCCCTTGATGATCTTGACATTGTCACTTTACACCCAAGTGCAAAACTGTGACAATACCTCCTGCCCCAGCCGCCAAAAGAAACATAGAAGCGCATCACGGTAGAAAAGGGAGAATGGCCCCTTTGTGGTGACTGGCTTGGAATTATAAAATATTTTTACTTCTCCCGTAGGAGATGGCTCGTGGAAGAGAGGAGACAAACACGACTTTGAAGCTAAGCAAGCGTACTCATCCCTCCAAACAATCACTCTACTGAGGACAGTGAAACCTGAGTTTGAGAAGTTTTCCATGGAGGTGAAAAGTTCTGTTGAGAAGCAAGGGCTCAGTGAGGAGGATTACGTAAGTGCTTGATTAGGAGCCTAGACCTTCAGCATCCCAAAAACAGTTGTCGAATTAAATCAGATGTGATAAAGCATCCCGTTCTGAATCATTCAAAGATTCCTAGGTTCAGGTCTGAATGTCACTGTTGCTCTCTGTGTGTGTGTTTTTTTTTTTTCCTGGCCAACTTTCCTCTCCTCCCCATTGGGCCCCCATCACCCCACCCTTCACTTAAACTTTTCCAACTGCTACAGGAAGAGAAATTGCTTTCTGTACTTTGTGGTCATGCTAAGCAGAGGTCTGGAGACTTCCTTCACCTCTTCTGCTAGCAGCATGTTGGGGGAGAAGACAGATGAAGGATTGCCAAAGTTTGGCATGCCTCACTTTTCCAAAGCTTGGTGGAGAGAGGTATTTTGGGTTTTAGAAGGCTCCTTCTTTTGGCAATCTGTCTTAGCTTCGTGGCCCTCCTGCTTCTCTCGCTTGTGGCCTTGTCGTTGCCTCTTTCCGCTGCTGGCTGTTTCCTACTGGAGTATTCCAGAGCATCCCACTTCATTAGTGTGGTTGTTACTCATGCGTCTTCAAAGATGCACGTTCCAGCTCTGGCTGAAGTCTAGAGCTCAGGCCAGGCTCAGGATTAAGCAGCTGGACTTTTCACTGTGTGATCCAGGGCAAATTCCTCAGTCTCCCTCATTCAGATGAGGGTGGGAGGATCATAGATAATCTAGCTGAAGTCTTTATCACTGTCTGGTCAAAAAGTTGAAACTAAATGAATGGTGCCTCTTTTGTACTATTGCCATAAGCTCATACTCGTCTTTGTAGGAATTTGCTATCCAGTGACATACAAAGGGTCTTATAAACAGATATTAATGTCTTAAATGCCATATATATACATGTATATAACACATCATTTAAAATATCTTTTGATTTTCTAAATCAGCACTGTCTTCTAGATATGTAACGTGAACCACAAGCATAATTTAGTCACATGTGAAAAAGTTAAAATCAGGTGAAATTAATTTTAACAATACATTTTATTTCACATATATAAAAATATTTCAACATTTAATCAGTGCAAATTATGATTGAGATTGTATATATTTTTTCTTATATAAAGTCCAGTATGTATTTTGCCCTTGCATGCTAAATTGTTTCAGTCATGTCTGACTCTTTACAACACTTTGGTCTATAGCCCTCCAGGCTCCTCTGTCCATGGGATTCTACAGGCAGGAGTGCTTGAGTGGGTTGCCATGCCGTCCTCCAGGGGATTTTCCTGACTCAGGGATTGAACTCGCATCTTTATCTTGTGCATTGGCAGGCAGGTTCTTTACCACTAGCATCACCTGGGAAGCCCATTTACCCTTACAGAATATCTTAATTCAGCTAAAGTACTTGACTGGTGGCTGCCATATTGGACATCATGGTCTGAATTATGAAAGAAGTAGGGTTTTTGTAATAGAGAGGGGGCTTCCCAGGTGGCTCAGTGGGTAAAGAATCTGCCTGCAATGCAGGAGATGCAGGAGACCCGGGTTCCATCCGTGGGTTGGGAAAATCCTTCGCTGTACTGACTGCAACACAGTAGTTACATTTGGGAAAGCCACCTCACCTCCCGGGCTTCCCTGGCGGCTCAGATGGTAAAGAATCTGCATGCAATGAGGGAGACCTGGGTTCCATCCCTGGTTTGGGAAGATCTCCTGGAGAAGGGCATGGCAACCCACTTCAGTATTCTTGCTTGGGGAATCCCCATGGACAGAGGGGCCTGGTGGGCTACAGTCCATAGGGTTGCAAAGAGTCAGATATGACTGAAGCGACTTAGCACTCAGTAACAGAGCCCAAGTTTTTTTTTTAGAAACCTATGATAGTTTTGTCATCATCAGAATCCGTTGCCCCAGGAATATGGAAGGACACAAATGGCATCATGATTCCTTTAGTAGTTCTGCCAGAGGTGGTCTGTGTCAATAGTGAAAACATCCAAGTCTTTTACATATGCCATTATAGGTTAGTTTGGTTTACTAAATTCATATTAATTTTCTGCTTCATATTAAAAACTCAAAAATGGTGTCATCTTGTCCAATGACAAATTTTGTCTTCTTCCTGTAGTTGTTGAAGTTCAAATATTTCAGTGTAGGTTGGCCAACATTGATGATATTCAGTGGGTGAAAGTTGGCATTCCAGTGCTCCACCAGGTATATCTTCTTGATCATTAGTTATCCTATGTTCAGAATATTAAATCTTATTTTAATGGTGAAGTGAAAGTGAAAGTTGCTCAGTCATGTCCGACACTTTGCAACCCCATGGACTATACAGTCCATGGAATTCTGCCAGGCCAGAAGACTGGAGTGGGTAGCCTTTCCCTTCTCCAGGGGATCTTCCCAACTCAGGGATTGAACCCAGGTTTCTATTTTAAAGGTAGTCTGGGCAAAATCTTCTTGAAAGTTGTACCTACCACAGAGATCCAGAATATATTCCAATCAAAGACTGCTGCTTTAGAGATTATTTGTAGTTGTAGATTATACCACTGTTTTCCTTTGGTAGTGGGGTCATTAAAACAGATTTTATTTATTTTTTTGATACTTAGCATTGGTGTTTGTTTATTTTTGCCACACCATGCAACATGTGGGATCTTAGTTCCCTGACCAGGGATTGAACCTGTGCCTGATGCATTGGAAGCTCTAGGTCTTAACCACTGGACCACCCTGGACCTTATAAGTAGATAAAAATGGTAATGTAAAGTAGAAATCGGAGCTCCTCCCATGACTTTGTCTTTCTAGCTATGAGTGTTTTAGCTGTGCTCCCTTGAGTGTCATTGCAGATGTTTGTCGGGTTAGTTTAGACAGGTGGTTGTGATGAGTACCGTGAGGGAGGGAGCTATGGGGCCTGACAGAGGTTAGAGCTTGATCTCCTGCAGGAGATACTGGCGGACTAGTAAGACATGGTGGTCTTCATCCTAAGGCTCAGCTCTTTCCTGGGTCTGTTTCTCTTGTTTGTGCTAATGCGTTGTCTCATCTGCTTACTTGGAACTTCTGTTCGTGACATTCGTCACGAGTTTTGCAGTCTTGGCTATTGATCTCAAACCCAGCAGCTTTGGCGGACTCTCTTGATTACTTCTGAATTTTTACTGTGCATTTCCTAAGCAGTCACCTGAACTGGGAATGCTAACAGTTTTGTTTCTTTCTGATTCTTCTTCCTTTAACTATGCTTAAGAGCATACTTAATTACATAAGTATTCTGAATTAAAATTAAGTAAAGTTAATTGAATAAAAACCTTTAAGGATACTGGCTAGGATCCCAGTGCAGTATTGAATATAAGTAGTGGTAGTGGGCGTCCTTGCCTTCTTCTTAACTTTAAAATGAAGAGTGTACCCGGGAGAATATTTTGGCAAGATCTTTCAAAGTTCAAAGGCACATACTTAGCAAATTTGTATCTAGGGATTTATCCTTTAGCGATGTAAAGCCCTTGGAACAATAAAGCAGGTGCTGAAGTATAAGCACTGGCATTATAATTGTACCAAGTATTCACTGCAGCATTATTTGTTATGGCTGAAAACTGGAAACAGTCTAATTAATTGCCCATCAATAAGGGACTATTTATATAAATTAAAACATATGCATGCAATGGGATAGGATGGAATTGTGAAAAATAAGGACAAATCTCTGTGTACTCAGTGGAAAAACCAGCGTGATATGTTAAATGATAACAGCAAAGTACAGAATAGTGTGTAAATAGTAAAAAAAAAAAATGAAGAGCCTATAACACATTTCATATCTGCTCATATCACCATTCAAGTGTGATTTTGGGAAACAGTGGAAGTTCTCTTTTATTTTTATTTGTTGGTGAGTTCTGTTTTGGCAAAATGATGCCCTTTATTAGGATAACTGAGATAAAAATAGCACAGAAAACATCAAGATCCACGTAATGTAGATTAAGGAAAAGACCTGGATACAGATTTTTTTTAAATTGAAGTATAGCTATTTGCAGTGTTATATTATTAATTTCTGATGTACAGCAAAGCGATTCTGTTAAACGTTAATAGAGATTCTGTTATATATGTTATATATATATATACACACACATTCATTTTCATACTATTTTTGATTAAGATTCCACAGGATATTGACTATAATTTCCTGTGCTATAGAGTAGGACGTTGTTGTTTATCCAGCCTATATATAATAGTTTGTATCTACTCATCCCAAACTCCCAGTCCCACTCCCCTATCCCTCCCATGGCAAACACATCTCTGTTCTCTATGACAGGACACACATTTTCATTGTAGGCATTATAAACTGTTTGATATCCCTGATTCCATGTTATGCATATTAGCATTGTGGTTGTCATATTGGCATGTAGTTGGCATCTTTGGAAGGTATGTGATGTCAAAATGCAAAAATTTGAAGCTTTAAAAATGTTATAAGGCTATATTTAAATATTGGAAGGATGGAGATGCAATAAAATAATCATTATAAATTTAAAATAAAATAATTTTATTTTATTTTAAAAATAAATAAAAAATTTTAAATAAAATTATTATTATATATTTTAAACTTACCAAATTTTATTATCAATGTGATTGTTTCTCCCCTCTCTCTTTTTCTCTCTTTCCTTCTCTCTCTCTCCCTCCATCTCCAACTCTTGCCTTCTCTTTTTTTAAAGTGACTTTTTAATTGAGATAAGAGCAAATTTACATGTAGTTTTAAGATGCAATACAGAGATATTCCTTAGATATAGTGCCTAGTTTTCCCAGTTGGTAGCATTTTGGAAAATTTCATGCATGATCACAACCAGGGTATTGACACTGATAACAAGGCACTGATTTGACTCAAATTTTCTCAATTTTATTTGTACTTATGTGTGTATATACACATGTGTTGGTATAAGTTCTGTGCAATTTAATCACCTGTGTAAGTTGAGGTGATTAAATTTTATCAAATACCTTTTCTACATCTGTTGAAGTAATCAGATTTTTTCTTTATTCTCTTATAATGTGGTGAGTTGCATTACCAGGGTTTTCCCCCCAAACCCCAGTTTTATTGAGATATAATTGACATATAACAGTATAAGTCTAAGGAAAACATAAGGATTTGATATTTGTGTATATTGAGAAATGATCACCACAGTAAGTTTAGTTAACACTGAACACCTGGAATAGTTACAAAATTTTTTCTTGTGATGGAAAATACAAAAACTATTCTTTTAGAAACTTTCAAATTTATAATACAGTATTGTTGACTATGGTCATCTTGTATATCACATCTCCAGAATGGATTTATCTTATAATCGGAATTTGTATCATTGGACCTCCTTCATTACTAGAGTTTTTAAATTTTAATAATTGCCACACAACCTGGAATAATATTTCTGCTCTCTCTCTACATCAAGTCTTGAACTCTTCTATTTCCTGGTTCTTATCTTGGAGAATATAATCACAGTTGAACCTATACACGTTTGTCAGGGTGGAGCTTTCCAGGCCATTGGCAGCTTGTAGACTAGCCTTTCTGGGTCAGAAGTTCACTTATGTCTCACTTACCTCTGGTGGGTGGTTGGGTAGGTATATGTGTGATATGATGGAAAATAGGATTGCTCAGGGTTGGGCTGTTGTTGGGGCTTTGGGTGTTGTGTGTACTATAATTGTCTAGTTATTAGCACTTGTATCTTAGGACATTGTCTCCACCATCCCTATGGGTGGTACAATAGTATTTACTTATTTATTTTTTAGCTGCACTGGGCCCTTGTTGTAGAATGTGGGATCTCTAGTTGTGGCATGTGGGTTCTTAGTTGTGGCAAATGAGATCTAGTTTTTTGACCAGGGATTGAACAGGGCCGTCTGCATTGGGAATGTGGATTCTTAACCCCTGGACTGCCAGGGAAGTCCCAATAGTATTTTTAAAGTATATTTGTTCTTTAACTAGTGAATCTGGTGAAAACCTAATCTATTTGATGCATCATGTTTTAATAGGGCCCATTATATTGGGAGACAGTATAGTGTTTAAATGTGCCGGTTTCCTTTTCATAGACCTGGATCTGCCTCTCAGTGTTTTTATTTTGAGCATGTTTCTGAAACTGTGCCTTAGTTTTCTGACTATAAGGTGGAGATAATAATTTTTAACTGACAGGTTAAAAGAAGTTCAGCATTGTATATAAATATTTAAATATATTTAATACAATGCCAGGCACTAATATTCATTGGATGGTAGTCATCATTTCTCTTCCTTTTGCTTTTTATATTCCAGAGCAGTGTAATCCATGTGTTCTGGCACATAGTGTCCTCTTTAGCTCCCCTGCTTATCCTTCAGATGTTAACTCAAGTACCACTTTCTCAGGACATTTTTCCTGATACTCCAGACTAACTCATGCAGTCTGCTCCTCAACATCATAGCCTGCCTCTCTGGTTGTAGCCACATGCCTGTGTGTGATATTTTTAAATTACTTCTGACTTCCTCTACCACACTGGAAGTTCCATGAGAGCTGTTTACTCTTGCCTCCCCCTTACTATATGCTTGGCACTTAGGAAGCAGCCAGTAAGTTATTATTGAACCAGAAGACTTCAGACCCAGCCCTACAGTGGTGAAGACTGAAGCCCTGGGAGGTGAAGTGTGTCCGTGCGCTTTGTGGCTCAGTCGTGTCCAACTGAGCCTGTAGACCGTATAGATCATGACCCTGTAGACCATAGGCCGCCAGGCTCCTCTGTCCATGGTGATTCTCCAGGCATACTGAAGTGGATTGCCATGCCCTCCTCCAGGGGATCTTCCCAACCCAGGGATCAAACCCAGATCTCCCACATTGCAGGCAGATTCTTTACCATCTGAGCCCCCGGGGAAGCCCAGGAGGAGGTGGCTTTCCCAAATGTAACCACTGTATTGTAGTCAGTTTGGCACTGTTGGGTGGTGACAGAGTCCCATGCTTAGACCCTAGCAGACGCATAGTGCCAGGAGCTCAAATCCACTCCTGTTGTGGGAGATGGTATTGGGGGGGTTAGTAGTGGGTTTTTATAGTGGGGATTCTGAAGGCCATCTGAGGGGGCATCAGAAACCTAAAGTTAGCAGTGAAGTCCCATGGGAGAGGCCCCGTAGTATCAGTAGAGCTTCCAGCCTGGCTCAGACAAGTGCTCGCCAACTGTCTGTCTAGCCTTCTCTGGTGGTTTTTATTGGGTTGCCCACATGTGCAGTGGCTCTCACTCAAGGGTGTCTTAATGGAGCTGTTTGGCTTTTGCCACCGAATGGTTTCAATTCTAGAGCACTGGTATTTGGTTTTAGAATGCGCTGTGTGGTGGCCAAGCCCAGATTAGTGGCGTCCCCTGACTCCCAGTCCAGTGACTTTCTTTTTCCACTACATCAGTCTGACCTTTTTAACAACATTGTGCCCAATACGAGGGCAAACCCATGACCCAGAGATTAAGTGTCTCAGACCCTACAAGTGAGCCTGGCAGGCAGCACAGGCAGGAGCGCTTCCTTCCTTTCCTTGCACCCTGCTTGCCCAAATACACACTTTTAAGATATCAGTGTCTCTTTACTCTTTCACACACTTGACAAAGTCTGATCAGGACTTGGTTTTCTCTCCATCTGCTGGGACTTATTTTGCATGTTTTCTTCTGCAGTGTAAACCATCATGTCCTAAGTCATCAGAGGCTGTTTATTGAGCACCCCAGGGAGCATGGCTGTGAACTTGATCCTGGACCATGTAATGGTCCCATCTTGGGTGGGATCTTCATCACCTAAAAATACCTGAGCAAGGATATAAATATCCATGAGCTCTGGGAGCCTACAGAGCCTGCAGTTCCTGTGCCAGCACGGACGTAAAACATCATTCATTTCAGTGTCAGCACTCTAACACACCGATGGCATTTACACAAGTCTGGACAGTTTATCTTGTAGTAGACCAAATGTGGCACATGTGTGAAAATATCCATGTTTCAAGAGAAATGAAAGCAAACACAGTGGAGTGGGTTCACTTAGTTCTCTAATAGGAGGCTCCTTCCAAATTCATTCAACTTTCATGACCTCTTTACGTGGATGACTTAGGGTGCATTAACTCTTTATAATTATGTACAAAATTTTGTATGTAAGTGCACATGTGTATATTTCTCTCAAGAAATAATGTACCCTTCATCTGACTTTTAATGGGATCAATCTCACAAAAAGGCGAGAATCATTGAATTAGACAAGGGGTAGTCAGCATATCATTTGATGTTATTGTCCCAAACCCTGTTTATTCACATGGATAGTCTACAGTGTTGTGTAAGCAGGGCTACATTGAAAAATCACTCCCTTGGAAGAAAGTGAAGAGACACCTAAATGCCCTAATATTTTTTAATCTTATTCTGAAACCATTTGTTTTATTCCTGAGATGGAAGAAGGAGATACTATTCATTTGATCATACTTTCATTCTGGACTAGGGAGTCAGTCTGGTCTTTACACCTACCAGTGTTTTCACATCTTTAAGAGGTAGACTTAAATTTGTCCCAGCTACTATTTCTCAGTTTAGACTGAGCCAGTGTTGGAGACATCTTTTCCCCTCTGGCAGCCACTCTGACTTCTCGGTCCTGTAAATCCCACTCTTGGCTTCGCCCCATTCTCCTATTGTGTTTGGCACTTCTGACACCCATTCACTGGCTGGCCCTTTAACAGTTGGCTCTGCTCTTGGGTGAAGCTCACCCTCTTTCCTTGATGTTGTAGTTGTTTAAATCAAAATAATACATGGATTTCTAGATTGCGTGCAATGAAAAAAGACCAGCACTGAATTAAAAATAAATTCGTAGTACTCTTAAGATAAACATGAGTCTCCCATTCTGCTCTACTCCACTCCTGACACCCATTCTTTTAAGAATTATGGAGGCCATAATTCTTAATGTTTTGACTGGTCCCTGCTGTTTCCCTTTATATTTCTAAACTAGCTTATTTATATTGATGTTTTTAATATTAAATTTTTTGATATTATTTTACAATTTCTTAAAATGGAAAAAGATTTAACTCCTTTATACACTCTTCCTCTACCAATACTACCCATCTTGCCAATGTTTTATGGCATAATTTTTAGTTAAAGGTATAGTCACAGAATAAAATCTGAAGAAAGGCTAAAAAATAGAGCTTTTCTTATTATGACATACATATATGTGTATATAAATATGTGTGTATTTACAACAGAATCGTGTAGTATTCTATGATTAATTATATTTCCTTTCCTATGTAGCTTTTTGTTTTTTCTGGATTTTTGGTTTTTTATTTACTTCCATGTAATTCTCACTATTTCATTCTCATTCCTTCAGTCAAAATTTTAAGAAAATGCTGTTTCCTTTTTTTTTCCTATTGTCTTCCTGCTCTAGTTTAGAGTAACTGCTGCCTTTAATATCAACCTTTAGTTCTCTCCTTTACCAGATCCTTCTTTTTCTTAGATATCACATCTTCTTTGCTGAATTTCAACTTAGTTTTGACGAACAAAGAGAGTATGAGTGGAAAAACTTTTCACACCTTGCATGCAATTAGAAAATATTTTTTATTGTTATATTTAATTGATTACTTATCTGGATATAAAATTGTAGTTTGAAGATTATTTTCTCTTAAAATTTTAGGGTCATCGCTCTATTTTTTTTTTCAGATTTTGGTATTATGATTCTGATTATTTATCTCTTTCATACTATTTTCTTTTTCTCTACTTCTAGAAGTGTTTAGTACTTTCTCTGTATCATTGGTTGAATCAGTTAGGATCTAGTCAGGAAAACAGAGTCTACAGAAGGTATTTCAACAGAAGGAATTTAGTAGGAGAAGCTAACTTTATTTATTTATTTTTTTAATCTTTTTCATTCAGAAGACATTTTCTTTTTTTTTTTTTCATTTATTTTTATTAGTTGGAGGCTAATTACTTTACAACATTGTAGTGGTTTTTGTCATACATTGACATGAATCAGCCATGGATTTACATGTATTCCCCATCCCGATCCCCACCCTCCCCACCTCCCTCTCTACCCGATCCCTCTGGGTCTTCCCAGTGCACCAGGCCCGAGCACTTGTCTCATGCACCCAACCTGGGCTGGTGATCTGTTTCACCCTAGATAATATACATGTTTTGATGCTGTTCTCTTGAAACATCCCACCCTCGCCTTCTCCCACAGAGTCCAAAAGTCTGTTCTGTACATCTGTGTCTCTTTTTCTGTTTTGCATATAGGGTTATCATTACCATCTTTCTAAATTCCATATATATGTGTTAGTATACTGTATTGGTCTATATCTTTCTGGCTTACTTCACTCTGTATAATGGACTCCAGTTTCATCCATCTCATTAGAACTGATTCAAATGAATTCTTTTTAATGGCTGAGTAATATTCCATGGTGTCTATGTACCATAGCTTCCTTATCCATTCGTCTGCTGATGGGCATCTAGGTTGAGAAGCTAACTTTAAAGTATAAGAAAAGCTAAGATGCCAAATAGAAGAGTAAGGCAAGCCAGCGATTAGCAATGGCAAAGAGCCATTACTGCTTCTAGAGCTAGAAAGATCAGAGAAAAGACAGCTTTATCAGGAACCCCAGAGTTAAGGCTGCTCATGAGAGCGAGAAGCAGGGAAGAAGCATAGCCCTGCCAGAGAGGCTATCGGAGGCAAAGAGAGAGGGCGTGCTATCCTGGCTCTTCCCTCCTTTCTGGCTCTTCTACCAGTGCTTCTTGTTGGCCAGATGAACCAAGAATAAGCTGACGGGGAAATGCAGCTTGGACAGATCACCCTTCTATGATATAGAACAGAGCAAACAGATGTAGGGAGGGGAATGAGTTGGAGATCTAATAGGCAGACAGTTGGCTCACTGGTGTTCTGAAATTTCACAATGGTGAGTTTTGGTGTGGGTCTTTATAAATCTGTGCTAATCACTATGTTTGCTCTTTCTGAAAAATTTTAAAGTTGGATGTCAGGTCTCCTCAGTTGATTCTCTAATTTTCTCTTTTATTTTTCAACTCTGCCAGTTTCTTTTATTTTCTGAGATGGCCACAAATTTATCTTCCAATCTATTGAATTATTAATTTTTGCTATCAAAATTTTAATTTACAAGACCTCGTTTTCATTCTGAATGCCAATACACTGACCTTGTTTCCTGGATGCAATATCTTTTTTTTCCTGAGTATACCCTTTCATCAGTTCGAGAATATACTTCTTTCACATTTTAACTTATCTAAAGTTGGGATTCATTTTATAATTGGTGGGCTGTCACAATTTTTTCTGTCTAAGGGCAGAAGGAAGGCATAGGAGAAGGAACTGGCAACCCACTCCAGTGTTCTTGCCTGGAGAATCCCAGGGACAGAGGAGCCTGGTGGGCTGCCATCTATGGGGTTGCACAGACTCGGACACTGCTGAAGCAACTTAGCAGCAGCAGCAGTAGCAGCAAGGGCACATAAAACAAAGGTGCTTCTTGTAATTGCAGGCATTTCATATTTATTGATATTTTTAAAAGTTTTATTTCCTGCATTGCCCATTTCTTTCAAGTTCTTTTTAAAATATTAATTTTGAATTCTTTCTATGTTATAAGCTTTTCTTAAACTGTTGGTAATCCTTATCTAAGTTCTGTGTGCATGGGAACTTGTCTAGTGGTAGATTTTAAAGTAGGGTAATAAGATGTCAAGTTGGTGTTTTCAAAAGGTCATCTCAACTATGATTATGTGGAGGTTGTTTCTCTTAGGCTGGTCAGTTTCAATAAATAATTGTTCTCTGAATATCTTCTTGAGAGTCTTAAGGCTGCCCTACATTCTGGCAGCCTAGAAAGGGGGGACTCTCACCTTTAGGACTGAGGACTTTTCACTTATACCTCAGTTTTCAGCTGTGATTATACCCTCCTGGTAGACATTCTTTGCATCAACATTTGGGAGTGGGGGATCTGACATTTAAGTGTTCTTTGTACAGATTTTCAGCTAATCCCAGTATTTCCCACCCCATTGCATCCCTGCCTCCAGAGGTAACTAGTGTCTCCAGTTCTAGAACCTCTAGACTGGAGTTCTTTGCTTCTTGTTGGAGTTCCCTGTCATGCTCCCCCACACACTTGGATTTAGGGTTCTCAGGTCTGTTGCGTTACTTACCCCTTTTCAACTTTCAAAATTTTGTCAACTCTCCTCATCCACTGTTTCCTTCCTATATTCTTTGAACTTGTAAATTTACATCTTAAAAATGTCATCATCATTTTAGTGGGGATTTTGTAGGGAATGTATGGTTAAATGGTTGTGACTACCAGAAATGTCTCTAGATTGTTGAATTTCAACACCATGCAAGGAGGCAGAGATGGTGGTGCCATCCTATTTATTTTTGGAAGTAGTGGTAGTTGTGATAATCTCATTATACTCAAAGCAAAGAAGGGAGGGGAAAAGAGAGAGTGTGTTTCTTTTGGTCCAGAATGCCCTTGCTCCTTTAGAATAGTTTCTCTTCAAGTGGCTACTTAATCCTGGTTTATTAGCTCAGTGCTTACTTTCTTACCCTCACAGTTATGCCTGTGCTCTCTGATTCTTGAAAAGCAACTATACAGAGGCAATATACATTAACAATACCACATACTCACTAAGAAAGGGGCTGTTCTTTTCCAGTTTTGTCCTACTGATGTAGGAAGACTTCATTTTACTTTGTGTCCAGGGCTGTTTCCTCTAATACAGCTCTTGTGCCAGTTTCATTTGAAAAAGGAACATAGATAAGAATGTTGTCTAGGAATCCTGATGCCAGCACAAGTAGAAGTCTAGGTTTTAAAGTAGATTTTTAAAAAGCTAAGTTGGCTGACTTTTAAAGTTAAGAAATGGGATATTTACGTAAAATAACTTGTTTTTGTCCTGGTGGGTTATTTGCAACTTATCATGATGCAGTGGTAGCAGTTTTACATCTTTCGTAGAATCAGAAAAAAAGTTGAAAACATTGGAAGACGTAGACTTGTTTAGAGGGTTCCGACTTGGGATTCAGTCATCTTCCAATGCAGCCTTGGGTAGTAGAGACCATGTCCTCTGTACAGAATATGTTGGGCTTAGACCTGGTGGCTTAGACGGAAAAGAATCAGCCTGCAATGCGGGAGACCTGGGTTCGATCCCTGGGTTGGGAAGATCTCCTGGAGGAGACCGTGGCAACCTAGTCCAGTATTCTTGCCTGGAAGAATCCCCATGGACAGAGGAGCCTTGCAGGCTACAATCCATGGGGTCGCAGAATCAGACACGACTAAGCACAGTATCCTAGTGATCTCCAATGTTGCAGGCAGCATTGTTTTAGACCCAGAGGCAATCCAGCTGGGAAAGGAGCTGTGGGAGAGAAGGCTGACCCTGGACCTGGGCTGAGAAAGCCCTTGGCTGGGTCTCTTCACTTCTTGGGGCTTCCTCTGTTGTAAGACCAGAGATTTGGGGCCACCATCTCAAGGCGCTTTCTCATTCCTAGGTTTCTATTATTGTATGTACAAAGTGTTTTTCTAACTTTAGTGTTAATTTAGAAGTTGTACTTCATTGTCACTATCTGGGTATGGAATTATTACAATAAAGCATTCTGCTGCTTATAACATTACATCATAAAAGTCTCTTGGAGATTTTCATTACTCCAACTTTAAAATACAAATGACCAACTTTTCTTCAGCTCCAAACTGGTCATCATTCTGCATTCTGAAACCATTTGTATGTGCAAAACTCATCTTTGTATACAAAAATTAAGTAATTGCAATGTTCTGCATCCAATTTGCATTTGCAAGGATCCAGCTACAAGTGTAGTTTTGCAAACACAAAATTAGAGCTTAGTTTTTAAGAGTGGATTAGAAGCTTTTTTTCTAAAAAAGTATTTTTCCAATTAATCTCAGAGACGGTTTTTTGACGCTGTTGTCAAAGAAAGGCGTAGTTATAGAGAAAGTGCAAAGTCCATTTTTTTTTATGAAATAATGCTGCATCCTTGGTACTCTGGTTTTCAAATTCAGTTTCATACTTCTTAATGCAACCTCTGTTTTTGACTTGCTGTAGAATTTGGTAAATGCTGTTTTTATTCCTAACCAGGTATTCTGAGCAGGGGGTGATTTTATAACCTTGGATATTTGCTTGTTTGAGGTTAGCAGGCCACCCATAGCTTGTTTTTTCTCCTTATTTAAGAGTTGAAAATGTAACTAATTAAACAAATATTCCGCCCATATCCGATGGCACAGCAGTATTGTTAGGGAGGTAGGATGTGTACTGGGCAATCCCTCTCTCCCAGGTCTCCCTCTGACACTCAGAAACGAAATGCGGGCCTGGAGTCTATACCTTATCTAGCCACAGTATTCTAACAGAGATAGGGTTTAATAAATCATTGTTTAGATAGGCCAAGCATTGCATTTTGGAAAGTCCAAGATGTTGAATAGTACACATGTTATTTCCTTCAATGAGAGGAAAGCCCAGTAGTAAATCTGTCTAATCCAGCTTGTGTTTTGACCCTGGTTTTGCACAGAGGCAGTGTGGGAGGTGACATTAGTTGAGAAGTTATCAGTTCAGCAGTAAAATTTTGGCCAGGCCTTTCCCCTCCTCTTTTCTTAAAGTGAAAGTGTTAGTTGCTCAGTCATGTCCCACCACCAGGCTCCTCTGTCCATGGAATTCTCCAGGCAAGAACCCTGGAGTAGGAAGCCATTCCCTTCTCCAGGGGATCTTCCCGATCTAGGGATTGAACCCAGGTCTCCTGCATTGCAGGAAGATTCTTTACCATCTGAGCCACCAGGGAAGCCCTTCTCGTCTTGTATATCATTTAATTGGAACTGTATACTCTCACTGAGGTTCCCAGGTGGTGTTAGTGGTAAAGAACCCACCTGCCAATACAAGAGACACAAGAGACATGGGTTTGATCTCTGGGTCGGGAAGATCCCCTGGAGAAGGGCGTGGCAACCCACTCTAGTATTCTTGCCTGGAGAATCCCCATGGACAGATGAGCCTGTTGGGCTACAGTCTGTAGGGTCTCACAGAATCAGACATAACTGAAGCGACTTAGCTGGCATGCATGCACACACTCTCACTGAAATGAGTTAGCTCTTCAGTAAAACCAATGAAAGAAGAAGAAAAAAAAAATGCAGCCAAGGCAAGCAGGATCTGCCCTACTTCTGGTAAGAGTATGCACAGGCCGCTTTTGTGTCTACCAGCGCTGCCTCAGAATAGAGGACCTGCCCCACACTACCCCGCCCTGTGCCCTCACCCCTTCCTTTCAAGTCAGCCAGAGAATAATTTGTTGAAATGAAAAGAACCTTTCAGGCACTGGAGGGCTCTGCTAATTGTATTTGAAAGAATAAGAGCAAACCACAAGTTGACTTTTTTTTTTTTTTTTTTTAACAAGTTGACTTTTAACAACAGAAAAATAATGCGTTCACATGCCAACATATCAATAAGATTAGTTTTATTAGGAAAATGTAATCAGGCAGAATAAGGACGCCAAGAGGAATGGCTTATTAAAAGCCATTCTCTTTTTTCTTCTAGCTAAAGAAATTATCAGTCAACTTTGAAACACATTTAAGTAAAGATGTCCTAAAAAAAATCACTTTTTTCCTTGATATGAAAGAGAAAATGCTTTAAAATTGTCTTTCTGTAATTTTAAATAGCTTTAGTTGTGCTACTAAATATTAGAATACTAAAATATTAGAATTAGAATATTTAAAAAAGTTGGGGCTCTCCTGGTTAAAGCATTTTTATTTGATTGTAAATAGGCATTCATCTGCTTGTGATTATTCTCACATATTGGCATATGTGGATCTATTCATTGCTGTTGAACTGGTGCAATTGGCAAATGTTCAAGGAAGCTCCGCAGCACCTAGGAGAAATGTTTTTTCCACGCAGTAGACTTCATTTGGACCTGTCAAATGACAATCACTGCATTTTGTTTTTTACTGTTATGTGCAGTGATGCAATTTTAGTTAGAAAGGTATTTTGCAATAATGGTGACAACAGACTCAAATATGCACAACTAAAGCAGCAATGCTGTGTGGAAATATGTTTCACAACGAAGGCCAAGCTGCTTTCCTTTGTTTTTTTCCCTGAATTGTCACTGAATGGAGTAGAAGGGCCAAACTCTAAAGTGGAAGCACATTCTTCTTTTTTTTAATTTAAAAAATTCTTTATATTTAATCGAAGGATAGCTGCTTTACAAGATTGTATTGGTTTCAGCCGTACATTAGCAGGAGCACATTCTTTCTAGAAGAGTCAAATCACTTAAACTATGGACTAGAGACACATTGCCAGTTCAGTTTCCAGAAAGAACATATATCAGTGTGAAGAAGCACGGAGGCAAAACTGCAGAGGAAGAAAGCTCAGATTTCTGTTTTCTGCCTTTCTCTTCCCTTTTGATGTCTCTGTGCTCTGGGGGTCTCAGAGTCTCAGCATCCCTCTTTCTCTACTTGGTGAGGAACTCATTTCCACACAGATATTGAGGGGTCAGTAGATTGGCTTTATTACCAGGATATTTCATTTAAAAGAGGAAGCTGGAAAAGGAAGAGAACGTAAATGAATCTAAAGGTGATATTTTGCTTTTGGGTGGAGAGATGAGCGAGTTTTTCAGCTGTCAGGGTTTAGTTTTTCTACAAGAGAGCTCTACTCAGGAAACATTTCTTTGGTCAGGCCACCCTGTGGCTGGATCAATGTGGTGCTTCCTGAATGGTAACTCTTTTACATGAAGCTTAGCGTTTTATTAATAGAGCAGCAGTCAAAGCACTGCATTTCATATAACTTGACAGGAACCAGGAAGGAATCTCCTGTGTTCAGCCTTGCAACTTGGAAGATGGGAGGCCAACAGGCCCCTGTCAGCTTCGCTAGCTACTGCATTGACAGAAAACTCTGGTGTTTGATGCTGGCAGCAACCACAGGTTCTGGAAGTCCTCGGGCAGAGTCTGTTTGTAAGGCCTGGCCACGGATGCTGCTGTCCCTGTTCGTGGATGTGGCGGAGGAGTCCAAGGTCGTGGCTCAATAAATGTTCATTGATGGGCATAAAACAATGGATGACCCCGGGGCATGCCACCTTGGGTGCCAAAGACTTTAATCTGTGAAATGGAGAAAACCGCACCGAGTTGCTCTTGGACGTTGTGAAAAATGATTGTAAAAGGGTTTTAGAAGCTTAAGCATTTTGAGTGATGGTGTCCAAAGAAAACAGACCCAACCGCAGAGAGCAGAGCATCCCCGTGGCCCTGTAAGCAGTGTTCAGCAGCAGTGTTAAATGGCACCCTTTTTGGGTCCAGCCAAAAGAGAGGAACTAGAATAACATTGCTGGGGGCTCAGCCCTCATTCTGGTTATGAAATTTGAAAGTGACTTAAGCTGTAGGAAATTATTTTGCATTAGTCTTTATCATCTGATTTCCCCCTGGAGTGAAATTGCTTCATTTTATAAGGTTCTAAAGATCTTGCTCCCACAGTCTGCAATTTAGAGGTAGGGATTTTGCGTGCATGCTCAGTCATGTTTGACTCTTTGCAAAACTTGTACTGTACCTGCCAGGCTCCTCTGCCATGGGATTCTCCAGGAAAGGATACTGGAGTGGGTTGCCACTTCCTCCTCCAGGGGATCTTTCCAAGGTAGGGAGGAAGTGAGCAAACGATTTTGTGTGTGTTTGTATAATGAGCAATTTAACAATTGGCATAAATTTGGGACCTGTGTTATTTATTTCCTTTGCCCAGTTATCTCTGTGTGGGATAATTACTAAATCACTGCAGTCAGCCAGCTGTGTTTTCATCTTATCCTTAAGATCTTAAAGAGATTTCATTTTTTTTTTTTTTTTTTTTTTTTAGTAAATAGTCCTACATCAAATTGGCACTCTAATTTGCCCACCGTTGCCCTACAAATCATAGTCATTTCAATTTGGGGCCATTTTTTTCCTTTGTAACTCAACAGTGACTGAAATCTACTCAACAGTATGTTTATGGTAACCATATGTCTAAGAATTCCTTGGGTAGCACAGATTTCACATATAGCTCATGTGTTATCTATTTGCACATGTGTTTTTGTTGATCACTTGAAGTTGCTTATTACCAGGCATACAGTTAAAAGCCTGCAGATGGTTGTTGATTGAATGCCCACCACTGCATGCTTACTGAGCGCTTTCTTCAGACAAGGCGCTGTCCTGTGAAGACAGTTCAGCACTTGTGTGGGTGGCTCTTGAAGGATAGGTAAGAAGAGGTGGTACAGAAGAGCTTCCTCAGAGAGACCAATAAAGGGAATCCCAGCTTAGAAATAGCATGCAGTAGACACATCTAGGGAATAGTAAGCAAAATCACCTGGCTTGAATGGGGGGGATTTTGTCGAGGAGGGTGTTTGGAAAGGTCTTTCTTCTTTGAAAGTTTCTCCTCCCGTGGCTGCCAAAACACCATGTCTAAGTGGTCTGCCTATGTTGTAGACCTTCCTGGTCTCTTTTCATGACTCTTCTTTTCCACTTGCTCCACAAATATTCATGTTTCCTAGGTTCTTCCCTTGGCTCTTTTTCTCTCTCAAAATTTCTGGGCAGCACATCTATTCACCTGGGTGAGATGTTCATCTCGATGTGGATAACACCTACATTTCTATCTCCAACTCTAGCCTTTCTCGGTGTGGCAGGCACCCAGTTCCAGGTGCCCATTGGCAGCTCTGCCTGAATAATACCGTGTCTATCTGTCTCATCCTTTCATTCCGAATTGCTCCAATCTGAGCTCTGCTGAACCAAGTGTAGAAGGGGAGTCAAGCAGGATGGAAGTTTGAGTTCAAAGAATCTGTTCTGCATGCAGAAGAAAGTAGGAGACTGTAGTCAAAAAGAGTCAAAAAGTGATTGTAGTCAAAAAGAGATTTTCAAGAGTTTTGAAAGTGGAACAGTACTAGGTGATGATAAGATCTAGGGTTTTGATGCTCAAAGGGTGGTCTGTGTCCCAGGGCACCAGCATCACCTGGGAGATTGCAGAAACAAGGAGCCCCAGTACTCTGTCCCTCAGACCTATGGAATCAGAATCTGCATTTGAACAAGATTTGCAGGTGAGCTGCATGCACAGTTCTCAGAAACTTTGGTCTAGGGTATGTGCCTGAGAGTGAACTAAGGAAGTTCACTGAGGAAGTCAGTGGAGTGGAAATTCATCATATAATGGCAGTCAGGGAACCAAGAGCCTACAATGTTGAATGAATGGATAAAGCACAGGGACATTGAAATGGTTCGGTATGAGTGCAATAATGTGGGTGGAGAGGAAGAATTTGAGCTGACTGCCAGCCTCCTCAATGTATTCATTATGCTCCAGAGTGAGGGAGGATCCTTGCATCGAATGACAGTGATATTTGATGTGGGATTTTTGACATCTTAGTTCATTTAGAACAGAGCCTCTGATTAGGATCTTTCCCCTTTTAAGTTCTGTTGCTTAGTCACTATGTTGTCTCTGACTCTTGCAAACCCATGGACTGTAGCCTGCCAGGTTTTTCTGTCCATGGGATTGCCCAGGCAAGAATACTGGAGTGGGTTGCCATTTTCTTCTCCAGGGGATCTTCCTGACCCAGGGATTGAAGCTGTGTCTCCTGCTTGGCAGGTGGATTCTTTACCACTGAGCCACCAGGGAAGCCCCTTTAAGTTCTATGCTTCAGGGCTTAAAAAATATAGCAAGTTCTTATATAACGGTGAATTGACTTTACAAGCAGTGGGCTTATACAAATTAAGCCTTTTGATCAACTTACTTTTTTTTTTTTTTAAAAGCAACCCTGGGGCTTTAACAATCTGGTATCCAACATCACCATCCCTCCTACTTTTGATTCAGTTTTCCTGACAGTTAATTAAAAATGTGTTTGCTGGGGCAAATTTTTTCTTTCTTTTTTTTCCTCTCCTGATACACATAAAACATCTTGGAAATCTTATACATGTTAGAGAACTCATATTGGTGTTCTATCCTTGGGTGTGGGTTTGGTCTTTAAGAAGGTGCTTTGCTTGATAGACAAATCAACACTGATGATGAAGGTCATGATTTGGAGTCAGGAAATTTAAGTTCCAGTCGCAGCTCTATCCTTACTATCTGTGTGATGTTGAGTGAATCAGGCAACTATTATGGCCTTCAGTTTCTCATTTACACAATATGCTGGTTGGATTATATGAGCTCTGAATTCCCTCTGAATTGTAAACTTGTGATTCTGTAATTCTTTCAGGCTGTTGGGAATGCCTATGAGGTTAAAATAATGCATCTCCCTAAGATATGTGCTCAGGAGTCTCTCTTGTATTGTGACCAATATATTTATTAAGCTCAGTGTCATTCTATCCGTGATTCCAAATCAAGACACATCTGCATCTAGAATACTCTGAATAGTTTTGGTAGCTTTCTTAGGAGAAATGAGTCTCCTCACAGAAGCAGAATATGTTAGCCCTAAATATTTTAAAAAAGAAAGAGTATCTTTTAGTTGCCCAATTAGGTGAAATAGTTTTCTTATGAAATAGACTGAAAAACATCAATCTCTTCAAAATGTTGCACGATCCAAACTTGTGAAGACTGTGGGGCATTTCTTGAAATGTGAAGACTTAACTGAATTCTCAAAACTGTAGACCTGAAGGGATACTTTCAGGATAATTACAAGGAATGACTATTTTTCCTGGTAGTTAGTAAGCATATGAAACTCATTACTTGCCTAGTTTCCAAAGGCTGTCTTCACATGGGTTCCAGAATGATTTAGATGAGTTCATTATGATGGATCCCAAATGGGATTCAGAGCGTGTTGATCTTTTGGTGTGAAGCCCCATTCTTTAGAGCTGATATCTGAGATATACAAATGCCTTTTAAAATTATTGCTTAAAATTTTTAGTTCAGTGATAGAAAACAGAACTGGCTAGGACAAAACAAGAATGTTGACCTTATGATTATGTATTTTCTTATAGCAGTGACTGTGGACAAATTTTCCAGGCTTGTCCTGCAATATTCATTTTGGGGATTAATAAAGAAAACTTTTTTTTTCATTTATTTTTATTAGTTGGAGGCTAATTACTTTACAATATTGTAGTGGCTTTTGTCATACATTGACATGAATCAGCCATGGATTTACATGTATTCCCCATCCCGATCCCCCCTCCCACCTCCCTCTCTACCTGATCCCTCTGGGTCTTCCCAGTGCACCAGGCCCAAGCACTTGTCTCATGCATCCGACCTGGGCTGGTGATCTGTTTCACCCTAGATAATATACATGTTTCGATGCTGTTCTCTCAAAACATCCCACCCTCGCCTTCTCCCACAGAGTCCAAAAGTCTGTTCTGTACATCTGTGTCTCTTTTTCTGTTTTGCATATAGGGTTATCATTACCATCTTTCTAAATTCCATATATATGTGTTAGTATACTGTATTGGTCTATATCTTTCTGGCTTACTTCACTCTGTATAATGGACTCCAGTTTCATCCATCTCATTAGAACTGGTTCAAATGAATTCTTTTTGATGGCTGAGTAATATTCCATGGTGTCTATGTACCACAGCTTCCTTATCCATTCTTCTGCTGATGGGCATCTCGGTTGCTTCCATGTCCTGGCTATTATAAACAGTGCTGCGATGAACACTGGGGTGCACGTGTCTCTTTTAGATCTGGTTTCCTCAGTGTGTATGCCCAGAAGTGGGATTGCTGGGTCATATGGCAGTTCTATTTCCAGTAAAGAAAACTTTTTACTATGGGAAGCTTTCAGTATATACAAAAATGGAGAGCACAGTATTGTGAAACTCCTTGCTCTCATCACTCAGCTTCAATAATTAGCCAAGTCTAATTTAATCTCTAATCTTTTCCCCACCCTTACCCTAGGCCCTGGTAATTGTGAAGCAAATCCAAGGCATCCTCATTTTGTCTTAAGCATTTTAACATTTATCTAAAAGATTAGTTTCTTTATTATTTAATTAAAATAAAATTTATACTCAGTGAAATCCAGAGCTCTTAATTGTACAACTGGATCACCTTTGATCCATGTGTATGTCCATGCAACCACCACTCCTAGTAAGATATAGGAGATTTGTGTGACCACAAAATTTCCCCATGTCCTTTTCCAATCAGTTTCTATCTCCATAAGCAATCTGTCTCCTTCCCCCCATCTTTAATGAGGTATAACTGACAAATGAGTTTAAGGTATACAAGCATAAGGATTTGGTATATGTACATATTATGAAGTGATTATGACAATAAAGTTAGTTAATGTAACTGTCACCTCATATATTCAGTAGTTACCTTTTCGACTTTTATTCTCTGGTGGTGAGAACATTTTAAGATTTACTCTTTTAGTAAATTACATGTCTACAATACAGTATTGTTAACTATAGTTACCATGCTGTACGTTAGATCCCCAGAACTTATTCATCCTATCACTTAAAGTTTTTACCCTTTTACCAACATCTCCCCATTTCTCCCACTTGCCAGTCACTGGCAACCACCATTTAACTCTCTTTTTCTGTGAATTTGACCTTTTTAGATTCCACACACGTGAGATCATTTAGTGTTCTGTCTTTCTCTGTATTTTACTTTGCATAATGCTCTCCAAATTTATCCATATTGTCCCAAATGGCAAGATTTCCATATTTCTCTTTTAATAGTTGTTATTCTATCTATCATCTATCTGTCTGTCTTTGTCTGTCACACACATTTTCTTTAATCATTCATCTGCCTATGGACATAGCTGTTTCCATATCTTGGCCATTGTGGAGAATGCTGCAGTGAGCACAGAGTGCAGTTATCTCTTCCAGATACTGATTCCAGTTCCTTCAGGTGTATACCCATCCATGTATACCCATGTATACCCTGATAGGCTTATTAATAGGCTTTTTTATTCACAGCTGGGCAAGAGCAACTTTAGCTGAGTCAGAAATCCTGATTCACTTGATCTGAGCTGCTGGTTTAAATGTTTGCTTAACAATTAGCATGTTTCCTCATGTCCCTTCTCTTCTTTTCTTCTTCCATCTTCTGCCTTCTCATTCCATCTCTAGACATGGTTCTGTCCCTTCCTTATCTTGAAGTACATTGTCTTCTCTCCTATAGACCCTTGTTGGAAAGCTCCGCAACTATTGGCCAGTTAGAAACAGAAACTAGAGTACAAAGCTGTTTTCAAGTATGAACTGGCTGAATGTATGTGCCAGTTGGATAGATGTCATAACTAGGTAAGACTTGGTTTGGACCCTTACTTAAGTACTTGCCCACTCAACATTTTCTGGAGTTTTGACCCCATCCACTGACCAAGATCTCTTCTTTCTGTTTAGGATGTTAGAGTCTCTATCATAGGATGATAACAGTGTCCATCCACAAAAGTTTTATAAGGACTAAAGACGTGCTGTTGTCATGCTCAGTAGCTTCAGTCACGTCTGACTCTTTGCGACTCTATGGACTGTAGCCCACCAGGCTCCTTGTCCATGGGATTTTCCAGGCAATAATACCGGAGTGGGTTGCCATTTCCTCTTCCAGGGCATCTTTCCAACCCAGGGATTGAACTTGCGTCTCCTGCACTGAAGGCAGATCCTTCACTGTTGAGCCATCAGGGAAGACCCTAGACAGAGTAGAATTTAAATTCTACCAAGTTCAGCTCCTAGAATATAGGAGATGTTCAATATCATAGCTATAATTTGGAAGTAAAGAGCACTGTTTGACTTTGTTCAATCTGGCATTTTGTGAACTTGTCTAACCATGATAGTGCTATTTCTGGAAGCATCTGTTAGCATTTTAAGGAATGCTGCTGCTCTGTGGAATCCAGGTTGGAGACCCTGAATTAAGAATTGAACAAAATCAAGCTGTTGATTGTTCACAGTGAGTGAATAAATCAGTGCTGCTTAAACTAGAAGTTGGGCTTCCGGATCTTAGCTCAGTCCTCACCACACATTGCTTGAATAAAAAGGAGAGGTTTCATTTTAAGACACAAGGCAGAATCAAAAAGGTGGTGCTAGTGGTAAAGAACCTGCCTGCCAATGCAGGAGACGTAAGAGATGTGGGTTCGATCCCTGGGTGGAGAAGGTCCCTTGGAGTAGGAAATGGCAACCCACTCCAGTATTCTTGCCTGGAGAATCCCATGGACAGAGGAGCTTGGTGGGCTACAGTCCATGGGGCTGCAAAGAGTCAGACGAGATTGAGCGATCTGTCTATATGAAGCCTGGATTTTTGCTCATCTCTTCCTTCTAATCACATCTCCAGGTGACTCAAGAAATTCAAGGAAAGCTATCTGAAGTTCTCTGGATCAACTGTCAAGGATGTCATCAAGTTGGATAAGTTAGAATTTACATGGTCTTTCTGATTTTGGTCTTTCAGAAACAATGAGGCCAGACACTGTCCTCCCGTGTTCCCTTATCTCTGTCTCCCTCTGCCCTGGTCACCCTGCTTCATGTCTTGGGGCTGCCTCACTGCCCAGCAGGTGCCTGCTCCCTGCCCCTGCCCTCCCCCTTGGGTGGGGTGTGTGTGTTCACCCACCTTGATGTTGTGCCTGACCGAGGAACTCAGATCCCTGGAAAGCGGGGCCAGTGAGTGATCAGAGCAGTGTGTGGGGGTTGGGTCCCCAAACTTTCTGGAGGCACAGATGGTCGGGCATGGGTGGGACATCCAGGCCAAGGACAGACATTGCTCACTTGATCACCTGAAAGCCAGGGATGATTACATCATTAGGAATGTGCATTTCTCAACTAAGCCTTTAAGAGCGATGGGTGACGAGAAGCATCCTTATATGACATGTGTGTGTGACACGTTCAAAGGGCACACATATCAGATGACTGAATTCCCTGCATGAGGCATGGGAGAATTTTAAAAAGTCATTCTCGTGCTTGTGCTCCACACCCACTAATCCCAGGAGTCCAGTTCCAGTTCCAGGAGTCCAGTTTTTCTCCATTTCATTTCTCAGGCGGCTCTCCTGGCTGGAGTTGGTGCACGGATGTGATCTGCAAGCACCGTGGTACCTGCGGGCAGTTTGCACTGCTATTCTCTTCATTAGAGGGACAGCCAATTGCAGGAGTGTGGAAGATACATGAGGGGTCAGAGCCAGACTTAATGATCTCCTCAGGACTGCTTTTGTTTAATGATTTGTTTTGTCTTAGGTGATGAGAAAGAGAAAAAAAATCTGCTTATATTTGCAGGCGGCAGCCACACTTTAGGCTAGCTGATCCAAGTTAATTTGTCAGTCTTGAGCATTACTCTAGGGGCCAGAGCTGAGCCTGGGATGGAGACAGTCATTTATCAACTTAGGGTCCACTTCCATCCCAAAGAAGTCTGCCAGGGGGTATGGTGGTTCTTTGGCTAAGCATAGGGCTGGACCCTGGCTCCCTCCTGAATCTGCTGTCTGACAGTGAGAAGGCCATTTGCCCTTTGCACTAGGATAGTGTTCTTCAGAGTTCACCAGGATAGGGAGGAAGGTTTTCAGCTTCAGTTTCCTCAAGGCTAAAATCAGACAGCAAGTGACCAAGTATGAATTCCATGAAGGCAGGCCCAATAGAAAAGAGCAGATGTTGGGGGTGTCTGCCAGTAAGAGTGAGAACTCCTCTTTTGATGTTGAAGAATTTGTGATATCACTTGATTTGTTACCCTATATTGTAGATTTTTAATTTTATGATTTAAAGAAAATTGCATAAAAACAGATAGTATCTATATGTTTCTTGTATGGAGGTCACGTGCATAGTGTTCATCAAATGCCTAATATCTTTTAACCTTTGACCTCCCCATGCAGCATGCCCAGGCCAATTTCTTCTCATCCAGTGGCCTAGGAGGGCAGGACAAGGTTCACCTTCAGGGTCTTGTTTCTCATCATTCCAGATGAAGCTGCCATTGTTCTTGCTGTGATAGAGAGAAGCAGGTCCTGGGCCATTTCTCCTCTTATTTACCTTCCATCAAAGTGTCCCTGTCCCTGATGACTGCATACAGAAGCTGTTGTATATATACACAATGGAATATTACTCAACCCTAAAAAGGAACACATCTGAGTCAGTGCTAATGAGGTAGATGAACTTAGAGCCTATTATACAGAGTGAAGTAACTCAGAAAGAGAAAACAAATAGCATATTTTAACACATATATAGGGACTCTCGAAAGATGGTACTGATGAACCCATTTGCAGGGCAGCCATGGAGATGCAGACATAGAGGACAGACTTATGGACATGAGATGGGGGGAGGGAAAGAGAAGGTGGGATGAATGGAGAGAGTAGCATGGAAACATATATACTACCATATGTAAAACAGTTAGCCAGTGGGCATTTGCTGTTTGATGCAGGGAACTCAAACCGAGGCTCTGTGACAACCTAGAGGCATGGGATGCTGTGGGAGGTGAGAGGGAGATTCAAGAGGGAGGGGACATAGGTATCAGTTCAGTTCAGTTGCTCAGTCATGTCCGACTCTTTGTGAACCCAAGGACTGCAGCATGCCAGGCTTCCCTTTCCATCACCAACTCCCAGAGCTTGCTTAAACTCATATCCGAGTTGGTGATGCCATCCAACCAGCTCATCCTCTGTCATCCCTTTCTTCTCCTGCCTTCAGTCTTTCTCAGCATCAGGGTCTTTTCCAATGAGTTGGTTCATTGCATCAGCTGGCCAAAGTATTGGAGTTTCAGCTTCAGCATCAGTCCTTCCAATGAATATTCAGGACTGATTTCCTTTAGGATTGACTGGTTTGATCTCCTTTCAGTCCAAGGGACTCTCAAGAATTTCCTCCAATACCAGGACATAGGTATCCCTATGGCGGATTCATGTTGATGTATGGCAGAAACCAACACAATATTGTAAAGCAATTATCCTTCAGTAAAAGAATAGTTTAAAAAAGTATTAAAAAAAGTCTTTGTCTCTGACTGCCTCTTTGACTGAAGGAGAGGTTAAAAGGTCACCTTTTTTTAAAAAGACTTGAAAAATGCTGCCCAGCACCCTCCACTTTCCTCATTTGCACTGGGAACCATTGATTTGTGGTGAGGAAGGTAGATTCACCTGATGAATACTTGAGTTCATGTGGATTCCATGAGCCAAGCCCTGAGGTACTCAGCTTTGGTAGGTTTCTCCCGGTAGCCCCCATCTGAGAGCTTTACAGGCTTTCTTGGATATCTAGACAATGCTGAGAGCCAGATACTGCCAGGCTATTTATTCTCACTTTACAGAACAGCTGAGGCATGTAGCATTCTCTGCTGACTTGTTTGGAACATAGCCACTGAGGAATTCACCTATGAATTTGTCTCCCCCAAAAAGAAGTGAGAAAAGACTCTGCTCACTGTTATAGATAGGAGCCATGTTAGAAATGGCAACTCTTTATGCTCAGTTTAAAAAGAACTCTGCCTCTTTTTTTTTTAAATTGAAGTATAGCTAATGTACAATGTTACATGAGTTACTGGTGTCAATATAATGGTTCATGATTTTTAAAACTTTAGTTCATTTGTAGTTATTATAAAATATTGGCTATATCCCCCATGTTGTACAATATATCCTTGTAGCTGATTCCATATCTGATAGTTTGTACTGCTTAATCCTCTATATTGCTTCTCCTTCCCTTCTTCTCCCCACTGGTAACCACTAGTTTGTTCTCTATACCTGTGAGTCCACTTTGAAAAAGAACTAGATTTCTATTCTGCCTTCCCCATGATGGAGAAGTAAAAAGAAACCACATTAGCAGATAGACATGGCTAACAGGTACTATCAGAGAGAAAAGTCAAAGGCAAAAATGGCTTTCTTTTACATGGAATAGCCCAACTCCAGAGGATAAAATCAAGGGAATTGAGATGAAATGAAGGGAGAGCATGCTTCCTTGTTCTGGCAACCTCCCCAGAATGAATGAAAGATGGTGAATGATGATCATCTTGTTTGAATGATAAAAGAAAATCATTGTTACCCTGGAGCTGGTCCCTGTTGGGGGTTAACTTCACAGTTGCCTTGTGTGGAATCCATCTACATACCCATGGGGAGTGGTAGTGCTGGGTAGTGGAGACTGTAGACTCCTAGGGATCATGGACTGTATGGTTCTCTTAACTCCATTTGGTGTCCAGCAGGGGAATGACTACATTTACAAATTTAGTGAAGGCTTCTTTCTTGCTGGAAAGTGAAAGTGAAAGTGTGTTAGTCGCACAGTTGGGTCTGACTCTTTTCAACCCCATGGACTGTAGCATGCTAGACTCCTCTGTCCATGGGATTCTCCAGGCAAGAATACTGGAGTGGGTAGCTGTTTCCTTCTCCAGGGGATCTTCCCGACCCAGGGATCAAAACTGGGTCTCCCGCATTGCAGGCTGATTCTTTACTGTCTGAGCCACCAGGGAAGCCCTGGCTAGAAATGAGGCTTAATATAAGAACAGGTCAGTCAGAAGAGGGAATCCTATTTTCTTCTGTTGGTAATGACAGCATGCTCTGTCAGTCAGGATTTTAAGGTTTGGGTGTTGTTCTGACTAGAGGCAGGGGGCAGATCAGATAACCTTTTTAAAGCCTTTCAGCCTGGAAGTCCAGTGGAAAGTGTTCCAAAAGCTACTTAATACTCTGGATTTATTTTTCTCCCTTGCTTTTTACAAAAATTTGCACTTCCAATTTACAGTGGCTATAATGTGCTAACGGGCTTTCCTCTCATTAAAAAACACGTGTGGATGTGAGAATGTTTCTCCTTAAGAAAAGATGGTCTCTGGGGCTTTGCTTCTGGCTTGAGGTCCTATGAGGTAGGTGTGATGAAACCTCCCCCGCAGTGGGTGGGGGTGTGAGCGAACCTCATGGGGGGCCAGCAGCTCTTCTGCTAATTTTGGCAGGAGAGGGAGACACTCAACTACTTGGCGAGGAAAGAGGGTAAGTTTTGCGATTTATTTGCAAATTGAGAGAAAATGAGTTTTCAGACATGTGTTCAGAGCCTGTCTAGTCTCTTCTACCATTAAACCTGTGTGTGTGTGTGTGTGTGTGTGTGCCCACGTGTGTGTCTGTGTGTATTAGTCACGCAGTGTGTCCGAATCTTTGTGACCCCATGGACTGTAGCTTGCCAGGCTCCTCTGTCCATGAAGTTCTCCAGGCAAGAATACTGGAGTGGGTTGCCACTCCCTTCTCCAGGGGATCTTCCTAACGCAGGGATCGAACCCGAGTCTCTCACATTGCAGGCAGATTCTTCACTGTCTGAGCCACCAGGGAAGCCCTTAAACCTGTTAGGACGGAAGTAATCCAAGTTCATGTTTTTCAGTCAAATCATTGTTCTTCCCATTCTAGTGCTTTGGGTGGCCAGTGGCAGCATGGTGGCCTGGGGTTAGGATTTTGAGAAGAAGGAGGAGAGGGAGAAGTGGACGGGTGATGTCTAGCAGCTGATACTTTACAGTCTGTGTGGAGACTGTCTTAGGCTTGCAGAACAAGGAATATAGAGGGAAAGCTTCCAGAGTGCTAGAAGGTTGAGAGAGAGAGAGAGTGATGCTCTTTAGGTCCTCAAAGTAAGGAGTCGATTAGATCAGAGCTTTTTAAAAGCACCTTACATTCACCATATTCCACCATTCTGTGATTCTTCTCACTATAGCTGGGTGATTTTTATGTAATTGTCAAAGAGAAGAAAGATCTTTTGAAAAAATATTTTTTTATTGTAGCTTGAGGATTAAATCATACAGCTCAAGTCCACTCATGAACTCATCAGCATACTTACTTTCTCAGGCCATAATGACTCCGTGGGCTAAGTGAAAATTTCATTCCTTTGGAAAATTGAATTAGCACAGCCAAATCAGCAGAAAATTATCTTTGACTAGTAGGTGTTATTTCTACACCATTCTGCTTTGCCTAAAAAAATAATGACTCTGAGACTTTAGCTTGATGGCTAAGCAATACAGCCAGTGTCTACCATTTTCTTTCACAGTCCCAAGAACTGTTGTAGATATTTTACACACACTTGTTCATTTAATCCCCAGAAGAGCTCTAGGAGATAAGTTGATACTAAACTCTCACTTAATCGATAAGGAAATTGAAGATTAAAGAGATCAGGCAACCTGTCAAGGCTTGGATTAATCTTTGGGTATAGTGGCTAAGTGAGAGCTGTCCCGTAAACTCTACTTGTCCATCCTCCGCCTCTCCCAGGGGGTCAGTAAAACTGACCAGCTGCACTCATCATACTTGGGTGGAATTAAGGATGAGACATCGTGGAAGATCCCTGTTTGGGATATGAAAGCATGAACAGGAAGCCGTAGTTTCCATGAAAGTGGGTCAGTAAGATATGCTGTAACAGTAAGTAGATCACTTATTTTCTGAACATTGCTATTAGGAATTAGAAGCCTAGCAAGATCCCTAGGTTTATAATTCTCTGTCTCCAAATGATAAGAACAAAAGGTAACAGTGAGTGCTGATGTTTACAGATTTTATATCTGCTAATTCATTTAAAATGACAACAGCCCCTTGAGATAGCTGTGGCTATCTTCCTCATTTTCCAGATGGGGAAAACTGAGACCCAGGGTGGTGCAGAAACAGCCAGGAAGTGGCAGAGCTGGGTGTGAGCCCAGGCTGTTTAAGCATTATTCTAGCCTGCCTCTCAGCAGCAGCACTCAGCTTTGGCAATTCTGAAATATTTGTTTCTGCGATGCATATAGGACTTAGTCCTTCAGAGTGGGATGAGGCTGAGAAGAACTGGATGTTGAGCTATGTCTTCTGTGAATGTTCGTGTGTTTGAACCAGCTGGCTCTCTTCCTCTGGGGTCTTTTTCTAGGGATGGGGCAGGAATGCCCCTCACGGGGCCTCCCTGAGGTTGTCTGTGGGATACCCAATTCACCCTGCTGCATGGAATTCCTTTCTTGACCCTGTCTTCTGAAATAAGAAGGCTGGAATTTGAGGGTACTCTTCTACAGAATCTGTAACTCCTTCAAGATTGTATTTGCTCATTTCATCTTCATTGAACATTAATGGGTTTAAATGTGGCATCAGAACTTGCTCTATAACGGTGCTTATAGAAGGAAACAGGCTCAGAAAGATTAAGTGACTTCTCCAATTTCACATGAAGTTGTACGTTGCTGAGCACAAAGGCTATCTTACTTGAGCCAGGATTCAACCGAGATAAACCAACAGCCTGTTTCCGCTCTTGTCCTTGGAGTTTGGCAGGGGCCGGAAGTAGGGAGGACTCAGACGCACTGGAACTACTCAAAACACAAATTAGAGCGAGAAACTGATATGCTGATCTGATAGAAGAGAGGACAGAGAGGGGATAGCCACACCCACTCCTCTTTGCACGCTTAGGCATCTGTGCTCCTCAACTAGGCAGTTGGTAGTATTTGAGTATGAATGAATGGATCCCTACTGTCCTTTCAGTTCTGCTCCACATTCAGAGCATGGAGAGCTCGGGTGGATGAGGGTGAAGACCTCAGTGGGGAGATGGCTTCAGGTAGAGAGCAGATGTGGGAAGTAGAGGGCATGTATGCAGAGGTATCTGTGGGCAAAGGCCGTTTGCACCTGGAATGCTTAACCTGGCCCACAGGTGCATTTTTCTTAACTCCGGTAAAATCTTGTCTTTTCTCCAAATTCTCAAATTGGGAAATAACATCAGCCGGTGCCAGGAAAATTGTAGACTTTTCTTTGTTAGTTGCTCTTCTGCACACTTCTGCCATTGCCACGGGCCTCAAGCCTAACCTGTTAACCATTTGTATTCGCTCACATTATTCCTGAATGTGAGTCATGTGGTGTCTGGGCTCACCCCCCTGGGCTTTCCTTTCCAGGTGAACATGTTTGTTGAAGGATTCCATGATGCCATCCTCCTCTACGTCCTGGCTTTACGTGAAGTACTCAGAGCTGGTTATAGTAAGAAGGATGGAGGGAAAATTATCCAGCAGACTTGGAACCGAACATTTGAAGGTGAGGATTCAGTCTACAAGGTAATAGCGTTCTGCTGCTGATCAAGTTGCTTTTTTTCTGGTTCTGTTTTTCTCTCTTACAACTATGGGACCTTGCCAGTGTCTTAGTTTTCTCAGCTATAAAAGGATAATAAGTCATGATCAACCTACTTCACAGGCTTGTGAAAATTAAATGAGATAAAGCTTATGAAAGTGCTTTGAAAGAGTCCCACTGAAATAGGAAGCACCTTGTCTCCTGATGGCAACAATTTTGTGCTAAGTCACTTCAGTCATGTCTGACTCTTTGCAACCCCTGGACTGTAGCCTGTCCGGCTTCTCTGTCCATAGGATTTTCTAGGCAAGAATACTGAAGTGGGTTGCCATGCCCTTCTCCAGGAGATCTTCCTGACCCAGGGATGGAATCCCAGTCTCTTGTGTCTCCTGCATTGATTGGTGGGTTCTTTACCTCTTTACCACTAGTGTCACCTGGGAAGCCCCTAGGCTTCTTTAAACTTGTCATAAGCCTCATTCACAGCAATCAGTTTGTGAAGAGTTCTGTGATCAGTTTTAGAAGAAATTATCCCCAATACACTTTCCTCTGTTCAAAACATCTGGAGGTTTGAGATGATGAGCAGGTCCAGTTGAGCTCTCTGCTTGTAATTTTCAAAATGGTGAATACTGGTTGTTGCTTTCTTAAGAACAGAGGAAATATAAGAACAACAACAAAAGAAATGGCATGTCATCTCCTCACTCAAGCAATTTTGTTGACATTTAAAGATTGTGCAAGAATGAGACTATTCTTGGCTGGAAAGTTAAACACTACAAAAATGTACAAAATGAAAAGTGAAAGTTTTCCTTTCCACCCTAGTCCCCTCTCCCCAATGTAATGGCTATTAAAAATTTCCTATGATTCAGCCTAAAAATATTCTGTGCCTTCTGCCAGCACATATGCATTTGTATATCTTATCTAAAAAATTTACACAAAAGGGTCATACTAGGAATGCCATTCCTTATCTTAGCTTTTTCACTTGTATGTCAAGCAAAAGAATTTTCCATATGAGCACTCATAAATTCAGCACATTTTAAAATGATGGTTCCATGTTTTTCCATTGTTTGGCTGTACAAGGATTTCTTTACCCAGTCTCCTATTGATGGACACTTCAGTTATCTAGTTTTTTCTATTGTGCAAAATGCTATCATGAGGTTACACATCTTGATGAATTTCTGTGAGTACATCCAATAGGGAACATTCTTAGTCGTGGCTTATCTGGGTCCAAAATTATATTGGTGCCTTTTAAAGTGCGTTGTTGTTCAGTCACTAAGTTGTGTCCAACTCTTTGTGACCCTATGGACTGCAGCATGCCAGAGTTCCCTATCCCTCACCATCACCCAGAGTTTGCCCAAGTTCTTGTCCATTGAATCGGTGATGTTATCCAACCATCTCATCCTCTGTTGTCCCCTTCTCCTGGAGGAGGGAATGGCAAACCACTGAAGTACACTTGCTGTGAGAACCCCATGAACTGTATAAAAAGGCAAAGTACATTAGATATTGCCAAAGAACTTCCAGAAAGGTCTACTAGTCCATATTCTTGCTAATGGTGTATAAAATACTAGTTTCCTCTCATGTCAGTTCAGTTCAGTCGCTCAGTCGTGTCCAACTCTTTGCAACCCCATGAACTGCAGCACACCAGGCCTCCCTGTCCATCACCAACTCCCGGAGTTTACCCAAACTCATGTCCATTGAGTCAGTGATGCCATCTAACCATCTCATCCTCTGTCATCCCCTTCTCCTCCTGCCCTCAATCTTTCCCAACATCAGGGTCTTTTCAAATGAGTCTGCTCTTTGCATCAAGTGGTCAAAATATTTGAGTTTCAGCTTCAACATCAGTCCTTCCAATGAACACCCAGGACTGGTTGGATCTCCTTGCTGTCCAAGGGACTCTCAAGAGTCTTCTCCATACCACAGTTCAAAAGCATCAATTCTTCTGCGCTCAGCTTTCTTTATAGTTCAACTCTCACATCCATACATGACTACTGGAAAAACCATAGCCTTGACTAGATGGACCTATGTTGGCAAAGTAATGTCTCTGCTTTTTAATGTGCTATCTAGGTTGGTCTAACTTTCCTTCCAAGGAGCAAGCGTCTTTTAATTTCATGGCTGCAATCACCATCTGCAGTGATTTGGGAACCCCCCAAAACAAAGTCAGCCACTGTTTCCACTGTTTCCACTGTTTCCCCATCTATTTGCCATGAAGTGGTGGGACTAGATGCCATGATCTTAGTTTTCTGAATGTTGAGCTTTAAGACAACTTTTTCACTCTCCTCTTTCACTTTCATCAAGAGGCTCTTTAGTTCTTATTCACTTTCTGGCATAAGGTTGGTGTCATCTGCATATCTGAGGTCACTGATATTTCTCCCAGCAATCTTGATCCAATCTTGTGCTTCCTCCAGCCCAGCATTTCTCATGATGTACTCTGCATATAAGTTAAATAAGCAGGGTGACAATATACAGCCTTGACGTACTCCTTTTCCTATTTGGAACCAGTCTGTTGGTCCATGTCCAGTTCTAACTGTTGCTTCCTGACCTGCCATCAGTCAAAAATGAGCATGAGACTCAATATTAGAACACCCAGTTGCTGGAGCCCTGGGGACATCAACTTCATATTCAACTCACTCATTCATTCATTCATCAGGTATTCTTGAGTACTTTCTATGTGCCAGGCGCTGGGTTAAGGGGCTGATAACTCAGCAGTAATTAAAGATGTTCCTTGAAATCAGCTGAGCTTCTGTGGAATAAATACACTACTTCAGGGGCTGGGAAGTGAATCAGGTTAAGGGGGATAGAAAGTGATGGGAGGGGTATAGTAGGGCTACTAATTTAAATAGAGTTCAGCAAAGGTTTCTCTGATAAGTGGCAGTTGGGTACAGACCTCAGGGAACTGAGATATATGATGCAGCTATTTAGGAGAGAATAGTCCAGAGACAGCAGCAAACACAGAGACCCTGAGTGTAGCTGGGGGACAGTGGTGAATGCCCTGGGAACAGCCTGTGGGCCTGTGTGGCTAAAGCAGTATGGGAGTTGCAGTGTGAAGTGAGCCAGAGACAGTGTGAAGTGGACCAGACCTTGTGGGCATGGAAGCTGCATTGAGAACCTTGAACGAGATGGAAGCCACCAGACGGTGTCAAGGAAACATGATCTGTCTTGAATCTTTAAAAGGGAGCCCTCTGGGATCCGTGTAGAAAATAAACTATAGGGTGTGTACAGATGTGAAAGCTGGACCATAAAGAAGGCTGAACACTGAAGAATTGACGCTTTCAAATTGTGGTGCTGGAGAAGACTCTTGAGAGTCCCTTGGACAGCACGGAGATCAAACCAGTCAATCCTAAAGGAAATCAACCCTGAATATTCATTGGAAGGACTGATGCTGAAGCTCCAATACTTTGACCACCTGATGTGAGGAGCCAACTCATTGGAAAAGATCCTGATGCTGGGAAAGATTGGATGGCAAGAGGAGAGGGGGGTGACAGAGGATGAGATGGTTGGGTGGCATCACTGACTCAATGGACACGAGTTTGAGCAAACTCAGGAAGATAGTGAAGGACAGGGAATCCTACTGTGCTGCGGTTCACGGGGTCACAAAGAGTCAGACATGACTTAGCAACTGAACAACAATGCTGATGGATATCATCTGAGGACCACTGACATACAGGTCACTCACCAGGTCAGAAAACCAGCATCCTAGCCACTGACTGTCACCTCAGTCCTTTGGTTTTCTCCTTGGTCACCTGTATCAAGAGGGGTTGGCTCAGCTGATGACGGACAAACGCCCTTTGAGCTCTGCATCATGCCAACAATTTGAGCCCTTGAATGTACTGGGGCTGTGCCTTTCTGCCTTACCAAGACTAGATTCAGGGCATGTACTGTTTTTCTCACTTAGGACTCTCCTCTACCCACTGCCTCACCTTGTCCTTGGTCATTAGAAAGGGTAAGATGGTACAGAGGGGTCAGGTTCCAGCGAGAATTGTCTGGACGGCAGCTGTGGTGACAGTTGGTGGGTTTCATTTCTCCTTGCAGGTTTTAGTAGATGCCACAGCTTACTCTAACCCAGAGTGGCATCTGCTTTAACTTTGAACAGATTGTAGGACAGGAACAAATCAAATAACCCTTCAGGGTTGTCTTGCTCGACCTCTGACAGCTTTAGCTGAGGAGCTGAAGTCAAATGGGATCAGTCAGGGGTCATATTAGGACAGAATCAGATTTCCCAGAAGTTATGTCCCATGCCCTGAGAACTGGCATATGTGGATACAACCTTGGTAGGCCACATCCCGTTCCTAACTCTTCCTCTCTGCATGGTGTGGTCATTTGCTCCCGGTCTTCCAAGGGAGGTTGTTAAGGGAAGGGCAGGTGCCCACGATGGCTGGAACTCAGTTTTGCATAGAGGTCATGGACTAAATTTTCCTGTGGGCCAATCTGAGGCTTCCATTCTAGAGCTGGGTCTACACAGGCAATATTAAATGAGTCCCAGAATAATCAACTGTATAGTTCAGTCCAAACTTAGAATCTCATCTGTCCAATGTAAAGATAACTGAAGCCAAGTTAAGTGTTGACCTTGAATTGTTTGGGGAGCTTGTTCTGTTTGCTAAACAATGATCAACCTGAGGGTAAACCCCCAAAGAACTATAAAAAAAAATCCCTAACCATTCTAAAATTAAAAACAATTAAAATTTTAATAGTTGCTGTAAGTGACCACTGAGTTGTCAAGGGAAAAATACTCTGGATGTTATTTGACAAATTTGGATTTTATAACCGTGAAACTTATGACCGACTCTCAAGACTTTCAATAAACGGCCTGGGAAGAAGCTGAATTTCCTCGCTGTGGGAGAGGTCAGGGTGACAAGGTAAATAGGACTGTGGCTCAAACCCCGAGCTCCACTGCAGGCCAATAGAAAGGAGGGTAGAAAGTCTAATTACTTATGTACAGGAAAATTCTTCTGTGAGCCTGACACTCTCACCTTAGGTATAATAGTCTCAGGTGAAGTCTCACTTGCTAATTGGCCACCCTGAGGGTTCACACCCCATTTCTTGGCAGAACTGTAATAGCTTAAAGTGTAATGAGGTCTTGGATTACTAGGGCCACCTTGTCTTATAAAATACTCTGCAAAACACTTAGCAGAACACACCATCATAAACACCTCCAAACACAACGGCAGATGTTCTGGACAGCTAGTATGTTTGGAGATACATCTGTATCTATTTTTCAGTGACATTTATTACTTAAAAGTTGTGTAGACTGTCAAGGATAAGCTAGCTTGAGACACGTGTATCCTCTGTAAGCAGTCTCTATTAAGAAGACAAAAAAAAAAAAATTAGGATGAATAGTAGCTCCATTCTGTTTCCGGCAAAGTAGACCAAAGTCTGGAAAAATCAGAGGGCCTTCAAACCACAACCCAGAGGAGAGCAAACCCAAATACTTGCTCTCTCCAAACCACACTAGAGGATGGAACTTTCCCTTGGGACTCCTTTCCCCAGACGTTCATTTTATTTCCGGTGAGAACCAAATCAATAGAGACCCCAATTAAGAACTATACTGAACTCTGCCACAGTTTAAAATGAAAGAAAACAAATACTTAGGATGTGGCTGACACATATATTCTCTTACTTAGTTAAGGAAAATGACAATAGACATTTTTAATATCAGCTAATGATTTACATGTTTGCTCGCATCGATTAGCTGCTATAAGCCACCATTGCTAGCCCAAGCAAACCTAACACTTCATGTGGCACTCCCGGCCCTCCACGCTCTGGCCTCCTTGCTCCAGGTTTGCACCTCACTGTTCCCTTCCATCCACATGGGCCACCTCCCTCCAAACCTCCCTGTCCCCTTGATTCCTTTCAGCTTTTGTGCCTTTGTAAATACTCACAAGGCTGCCTTTCTACCTAGAACACTCCCATACCCTGCTGGCTGCTTGTCCAAATCAGAGGCTTCACCAACATACCTACTAAAGGCCTGCTCTTCTACTGGATCCTCTGCGAGTCTCCAGCTAGATGTTCCTGCCCGTCCCTTGAGTGGTGTGGATACCATCCTAGGTCCTCTCCCAGATTCCAGGCATAGTGATAGTAATAACAAAAGAAGAAAACAACCGACTTCTCTGAAACCCACAAGTACTTTACCTGTGTTAGCTCCCTTAATCTTTTCAGCAGCCTCTTGGCAGAGAGGTACTATCCTGCTTTCTTTACAGTTCTGGAGACTGGGGCTCAGAGGTCTAAATCCTTGCCCAAGGTCACAGAGCTAGGAAATGTGAAAGCTGGGATTCAGATGCAGGTGGTCAGATTCCCGTGCCAACAAGATAAATTCCTAGTCCAGGCTGCTTTTCTCTTGAGCAGACATTGTATCCGGTTCATCTTTGCCTCTGCTGCAGTATTGAATTCAGCCCCTAGTAATTGCTGGATAAACAGTGAATGATTTACTGTATCTATAGGAGATGATGAGTGTTAACTAAACTCATTTCACAATATTTATGTCAAATCTTTATGCTGGACTCTTGAAACTTACACAGTGAGATATGTCGATTACATCTCAATTAAACTGGAAAACAAAGATACAGCCCCTCAAAGAATGAATGCATGAACACAAGTGGGATAAACTAGCTCTTCTTTGGTTCTTGGCTTCCATGACCTGTGAAGCAGGTCCTCTGCTCTCCTGTGCATTCGAGGAGTGCACACGGAAGCACATTCACTGAATCCTGGCCCTGAAACAGGTTTTCCTTTATAATGTTTGTCCAGTGATAACATGAACCCATGACAAGTCTAGGAATGTGCTACAACTCCTCTTCTTACTCTTCACTAAAAAAAATTAATACAAAACTATGGGATAAGCATACTGCTTTCAGGATTAGCCTTAGCCTTTTTTTTTTTCTTTAACATATTCCCCAAAAAAGGTCATTTGTTTCTTTTTCTTTTCATTTTTAAATGGAGAAATGTTAAGAATTTAGGAATGCAGACACAGATGAAATTACAATGTCTTTCCAAATGCCAACAAAAATGCTCCGAGTCTGATGAGATTCCCTGTGGCATGAGTTTGTTGAAAAAATCCTGTCAATTCATTTTCTTGTTTTTGTTGGCGGACAGAGGTATTTTAAATAACCAACTGGAGCTCCTTGCATCTCATCTTCTAGGTATTGCTGGGCAGGTGTCCATAGATGCCAACGGAGACCGGTATGGGGATTTCTCCGTAATTGCCATGACGGACACAGAAGCGGGCACCCAGGAGGTAAGCAGATGGGACCTCCACCCCAGCCTCCTCTGCTTGTTGAGATTCCAAGGAATGTATTTGTCCTGGTGTCCAAACAGCTGCCCCCAAAGCAGCCTCCAAATAAAAATGAGCTGAACACCAGGAGTTTCCAAGTGAGGGGACTTCCTTCTGGCTGAGCGTATCAGGGAAGGCTTCAGGAAGTGGTTCCTTGTTTATCCTAAGTGGGGACATCCTTCCTATCAAGTGGCCGAGAATCACACTTCAGTCCTAAGATGCAGAACAGCATCACTGGATGAGAGACTAAAAGTGAATTTGTATATTTCCTCCCTTAAAATTTGAAAAAAAAATTTTTTTTTTTGGCAAGAGGTGGTTACAAACTGGACCATGCATTAGTATTTAAAAGGATGATGGAGTTTCAGGATAGCATCACTAGAAGAAAAGGACATAGAGATGAGTCTCTGACACTTACTGGGGTACGAGCTCTCTGCCTCAGCTTCCTCGGCCGTAACAAGGAGATTGTCACATCTCCCTTGCTGACCTCACATGTGGTCATGAACACCAGGTGAAATGGAACTTGGAGAAGTATTATATAAATTTTGTATGATAAATATATAAATAAAGAGGATGTGAATACACCGTGTTTGAGGTCAGATGATGCAGTTCCTTCTTTAATTCTCTGATGGCTCTCACCCAGGGTTGATGACTGCTGTCATACTTCATGTGACCTGGCATGAAGGACTTGGCTGTTCTTCTCTTTGTCCACACGGCCCTGGCCTCTGTGGGAGGGGCCAGGCCACCAGGATCTGTATTGGTTACCTTTGCTATAAGATTTTTTTACCCTCGATGGTCGAGTCTCATGTATATTCATTCCAGTCTCTCCTCTATAGAAGGTGGCTAGTAATAGTCTATAATAGAGAGGGTCATGGTGAGGACTCAAGCATGAATATGTGTAAAGTACTTGGTATGTGCTCAGTACATATCAGTGATTGTTGGAGTTTGGTGATTATCTAGAATTCTTTTCATTCCAACATGAGAGCCTGTGGGGCCTCTTTCAGGAGAGAGGAGGCAGGGGGTGTCACCGTCCCCCAGAAGCAGGGTGCCGCTGTCGAGACAGTAGGGAAGTGGATCCTGTGAACCTGGGTGCGAAGGTAGCGCTAGCTCAGGGATCGGGAGCTGATGAAACAGTTGTTTAAACCAGAAGCTGAGGGTAACCCTTGAACTGAGCCATAAAAGAATACTGATTTTTCAGGGATCACAGGAACTAACTGAAAAGAGTTCAGCTTGGAGGTGGGGTGCAAATAGGATGTATTCAACAGAGAGGAGAAGGTAACTCTCAAAGTCAAGATGGAGAAGAGCCTTCTAACCAGAGGAAGGTGAAGTGGAAGGTTCCTAAAGAGGCTCTCTGAGGCTTGAATTCTGTGTCAAGCTCACTGAGCAGCGTGAGGCCTGCTTAGCCTGGGAATAAGATGGGTCGTGACCTCCCTCTTCCTGGAACGAACTGGGTCTTGACAGATGGCTGACCTGCAGGCGGGAGGGGCAGCACTCTCCCCGGAGCAAGGGGAAAGCCATACCTTCCTAGGTTACTGCTTTCTGTATAACCACCTTCCCCTCCATGGGGAGCCCGTGCTTCCTAAATTATGCTCACTTTACAAGCACTGTTGGCACCTTGATTTACAAAGATTTCAGAAACACATTATTGTAGTCAGCCTGGAGGGTCTGGGGGCCTACTCTGGGCCTCCTTTGCAAACAGAGAACTTCACCTTTCAGTTTGTGCATTTTTTTTTTCTTTCATATAGGTTATTGGTGATTACTTTGGAAAAGAAGGTCGTTTTGAAATGCGGCCAAATGTCAAATATCCTTGGGGACCTTTAAAACTGAGAATAGATGAAACCAGAATGGTGGAACACACGAACAGCTCTCCTTGCAAAGCATGTAAGTTTAGAGACTTAATTCACTCTGTGTTTCATCTGCAGTATCCGTAATAACACAGGGGTCATTTAGGAGCTCCTGTTCTGAAAGAGCAGATTGCTGTCTCTGATGTGGAAAAACCCACGGCAATAGTTCACAAACCAGCATCCACCTTCATCAGAGGCTTCCAGGTTCTTCTTCTCTTCTATCCTTTTCCAATATGGTAGATGGCATCTTCCTATTTTTACATCTCTTACTATAATCTCTTGGTATTTGAGGTTTTAAACTTTTAGGGAAAATTAAAATATCAAATACTAAATGTCACTCACTATTCATCTATTGTTTCAAAGTTTGTGTTTATTCTCTTACCCACCCAGAACCAAATAATGTTCCTTCAGTTCAGTTCAGTCGCTCAGTCGTGTCCGACTCTTTGCGACCCCATGAATTGCAGCACGCCAGACCTCCCTGTCCGTCACAAACTCCCAGAGTTTACTCAAACTCATGCCCATTGAGTCGGTGATACCATCCAGCCATCTCATCCTCTGTTGTTCCCTTCTCCTGCCCCCAATCCCTCCCAGCATCAGGGTCTTTTCCAACGAGTCAACTCCGCATGAGGTGGACAAAGTATTGGAGTTTCAGCTTCAGCATCAGTCCTTCCAATGAATGCCCAGGACTGATCTCCTTCAGGATGGACTGGTTGGATCTCCTTGCAGTCCAAGGGACTCTCAAGAGTCTTCTCCAACACCATAGTTCAAAAGCATCAATTTTTCGGTGCTCAGCTTTCTTCACAGTCCAACTCTCACATCCATACGTGACCAATGTTCCTTAGACACCTAAAAATTTACAAATTAGCAAGTAAGTATAAAATATGTTATTTATGAGCAGCCTTGTCATAAATGTAGAGGCAAGTGGAGGTTCTTATAAGAAGCTTACAAACAGGAATGTGGTTGGAAATCATTGCTCTAGAAAGATCCTTTGATAATCAAAGTGGGAGAGAGAATTAAGTGAGTATCAACCTTTTAAGGAAGTGGTTCACTTTAATATCTGGGGGCTCGGACAGTAAAGAATCTGCCTGTGATGATGGAGACCTGGGTTTGGTCCCTGGGTCGGGAAGTTCCCCTGGAGGAGGGCATGGTAACCCACTCTAGTATTCATGCCTGTTGAATCCTCATGGACAGAGGAGCCTGGCAGACTACAGTCCATGGGGTCACAAAGAGTTGGACATGACTGAGCGACTTTCACTCACTCACTCATTCAGTCACTCACTCATTCTCACTCACTCACGCACTCACTCATTCACTCATGTGTGCTCCTTATGTTTTGGGAACAGTCTTCAAACTGCGATGTATCTATGTATATGCAATAAGTGGAAAGGCATAAATATATTAAAAACACAGTCTCTGGAGTTATTGGGCCTGGATTTGAAATCCCATCATGTTCACTCACTGTGACCTCAGGATCATTTCTTCATTTCTTTAAACCTCAGTTTTCTCATAAGTAAAATGAAAGAAATGTACCCAACTCTCAGGAATGCTTTGAGGATTAAATACAAGAATGTGTTAAAGACTGTGTCCTAAACTCCTTCTACACAAGCTAGCTATTTATCATTTTTATGTAATATCTGGGACACTACAGAACTTGATTGTTTAAAATTGTTACATTTTCACAAAGCTATATAAGACATTTTGACATGAAACTCTGGTTTTAGTGAGAGAACATCTAAAAACAGAACATTAACCCAATAGATTTTTCACCAAATCTCCCAGCACTCGGAAGTGTCACCATCCATCTGTGAAAATGAGAAGAGCCGGCTCAGTCCCACGGTCCAGGTGGTTGTCCTCTCTGGCTGGAAACTCAAAAGTATGTGTGTAGATCTGAAAACTTCAGTTTCCAGTTGTCCTCAAATCCTTCTTGAACCTGCTCTGTTCCCATTGTGCTCACTGTTTTTGTAACAATTTGTTCATCTAGTATTTTCTTAAGTGCTTTTAAGTTTTGCACTTGGTAAAAAAAGAAACCCAAACAAAATCACCACCACCACCACCACCACGACCACTGCCATCACCACCATCTCCACCATCACCACCACCATCACTACCACCACCACCGCGACCAAGACCACCACCACCACCATGACCACCATTGCTTCCATGACCACCATTGCTACCATGACCATGATCACCACCACGACCACCACCACCATGACCACCATTGCCACCACCACCACCACCACCATGACCACAACTATCACCACTGCCACCACCATGACCACAACTATCACCACTGCCACCACCATGACCACCACCACCACCACGACCAAGACCACCACCACCACCATAACCACCATTGCTTCCGTGACCACCATTGCTACCATGACCATGACCACCACCACCATGACCACCATTGCCACCACCACCACCATGACCACCACCACGACCACCATGACCACCACCACCACCACCATGACCACAACTACCACCACTGCCACCACCATGACCACCACCAACACCACCATGACCACCACCACCACCACCACCACGACCACCACTACCATGACCACCATTGCTACCATGACTGTGACCAACACCACCGCGCCATCACTGTCACCACTGCCACCACCATGACCGCCACCACCACCACGACCACGACCACCATGACCACAACTACCACCACTGCCACCACCATGACCACCACCAACACCATGACCACGACCACCACCACCATGACCGCCATTGCTACCATGACCGTGACCACCACCACCATGCCATCACTGTCACCACCACCATTGCCACCACCACCACCACCACCACCATGACCATAACCACCACCACTGTGACCATGACCACCACCACCACCACAACAATGAACAGGATTGCCTAGAAAAAATTTCTTAAAAAAAAAAGGAAAATTGGAAAATTTGCTTCAAGTGGTAAACCACGAAATATCTTCTAATGAGTGAAAATTTTCAACAAATGAAAAGTCAGAGTGAGGCATTTCTAGCTGTTTTTCAAAATGAACTCAGATTATCTATGTTTCTTTTTCAAGCAGGTGGCCTAGAAGAATCAGCAGTGACAGGAATTGTGGTGGGGGCCTTACTAGGAGCTGGTTTGCTAATGGCCTTCTACTTCTTCAGGTTAGGACTGCTTTATAAAGTTTTAAAATTTACTCTCCTTAATTGCCTTTGTCATTTGCCTTTGCATGATCCTCCTTGTGACTTGTCCATATCTTGCTCTTACCCAAAAAGCAAGGTAGTAAAAAGAGCTAAACCTTCCGTTGGTGTGACTCTGGTTTGGTGGTCAGGGGGTTAGCATACCAGGCAGTGGGTCATGGTTTCTACTGTATCCCACTGTGGGCCACAGAGCTATTGCAGTCTTTTGCTCACAAATATTCTGACCTGAATTCCTCCCACCCACCACATGCATAAGTGGAGACAGAATCTGGACAAAGGGGAAATCAACTTCCCCAGTCTCAGGCTTCCTCCAATTCAGAAATAGGTGGTGAGTTCACCTTTTGGAGAGAGGGAAGTGACTCTGAGCAGTCCACACTCTCAGGAGGTCTGTGCTCAGTCTTTGAGAGCCCCTATGCTTCGTGACCACTGTGGTTAAGCCCTGAGTCTTATAAACTTGTAATATTTATGTGTGTTCAAGATACTGATAGTTTCACCTCTTGAGGGCTGTCCATTCCTTTGTAATCTTTGGGGGTCGAGTTTGCGGCTTATTAAGTCATTGGACCGTGATTTTTTCATTTCTGCATGGCAATGTAACTCTGGGTATGTATGACTCTTTGTGGGAACAATTGCATTCCTGTATACTTCATCTGATCTTTATCTATGGCATATCTTGGGAGCTGGGGGGAGTAATGTGGCAGAACAGACAGGACTTAACCCGCAAGGCACCCACGGAAGAACGGAAAGGCTTGTTCTGTGGTATTGGGGAAGCAGGCCAATTTTCCTCCTTGAATAAGGGCAGTACGCCTTGGGGCATCCCACTTTAATCTCTGACCAGGGCTTCATATTCTGTCACTTCTCATTTATCAACCCAAACCCAGACGTCCCTTGAGGGCATTCTTTGTAAGAGAAACCATAGTATTTTGTAGCCAAGTGAGGTTTTATTACTACATTCACTTTCCCTCTACCCAGGAAGAAATACAGAATAACCATTGAGAGGCGAAACCAGCAAGAAGAAAGCAACGTTGGAAAACATCGGGAGTTACGGGAAGATTCCATCAGATCCCACTTTTCGGTGGCTTAAAAGGAAGCCTGTTCTTTTGGCTTGAGATTCTTTAAGGAGATAGATGGGATGAAAGACATCAATGGAACAGAAGGGGCGCTCTTGAAAAACTCATTCTTTTAAGCAGTTAGTCATTTTGTTATAAAATTTCTTTAGAAGCTCAGGAACTATTATTAATCACCATATGCCTGCTGGCCTCTCATCTCATGACAAACAAATACAAGAATATAGCATCACTGCTAAATGTTGATACTGTTTCAAGGGCATATGATTAGATTTATGTTCTGAAAGTCTGAGGTCTCCATATCTTGATGGCATTTGGGGGCATTTATACAAGGTTATAAAATGTGTTTTACTTAAGTGAGATGTTTTATAGCTAGAATAAAATAATTTTTACATGTAGAATATTATTGAAAAGAATTTAACCCCAAGAAGAAGAAAATGTAATGAAAAACCTCAAGGTTGGAAATGCATCATTCCTCTCTCTAGGGCTAGTGGAGGGATCGGAGGTCAAGGACTGCTCTATCTGATGTATGCATTCAGGTCCTGACTTTATCTTGAAAAATAATTTCCCCCACCTCTTTCAGTGTCTTGTAAGAGCTACTCTGAAAAGTTGTAACTATGAATGAGATAAGAGGATTCATGCAGAAAAAGCAAATCTAAAATATTTCATTTTTTAAAAATATAAAAAAGCCCTATTTCATGCTAACATTTTATTTTTCAAGTATTTTAATCTTATATTTTGCTATTAGAAAATGTGTCTATTTTTTCATTTTGAAGATTAAATTTCACTTATATTTTAAAAACATGGGTAATGTGTACAGCAAACCAATAATGATGAAAGATGCCTCTCTTTTTTTCTCCCTGTTTCCCTCTTCCCTGTGGCCATAGCCCAATACGAATTGCTGCTTTAACTACAGAGATCTAGAAATGTATTCAGATTGTAGACTCTACAGGAAAACATCAATTTACGTGTTTTAAATGCAAGCTATTTTAGGGATAGTCTCCTTCCAGTTCTGGCCAAATGACGAGTATCAGGATCAAGGATGAAATTTATTAGAATTAAGTCAGGTTTTATAAAGGGAGGCAACCTTTTTTTTCTCAAGAAGAACTTTATAGAGAGTTAGAACTTGGCAGTAAACATAGAAATGATAATTTAATAAGTGACATTTAACCAAAATTGACAATTATGATTTTGGTTAAAAGAGGGAATCTAAACAGCTACTATGTTCCCTTTTAGCAAACTCCACAGAACTTTGCAGTCATCCACTAATAACTTGTGTCACAGGGGTTGGGTGTGGATATCAGGAATTGGGCAAGGTTGAATAATTATTTACCAAATCTCAACTTTGCACGTAGTACTCTGTGTATAGGTTTGAGCTTAGGTTGCCACTTTTATGTATAATTTGTGGAGAAAACAGACAGTGAGGGAAGAATGGGAAGTTGCCAGATCAGTGTACTATCTTATAATGATGTCATGAAGGTCTTTCCTCAATAATGTTTTGAGCATCTGGAAAATAGTGTTAAAGATTATCTTAATGTTACCATCTAACAGGAGGAAAATAGGACAGTTTAAGAAAATAAGGGGATATAGAAATTGGAGCCATTCCTAGGTAGTGATGGAAGTTGTGGTTTACTCTGGTAATGGAGGTGGAGGTGGGGCATGTGAGAGCTGCGTGTCCTGGAAGTTGGCCTGAGCTTGCTTCCCTCGGGGCGTCCGTCTCTTCTATTTCAGCTAGTCACAGTGAATGGATTATTTCCGTATAAGGCACATTTCCCCTATATTGTTTAAAAATGGAATTCATGCAGCTGGAGAACATGATAAAAGGATGTACTCTGATCAACTGAAAGAGCTATGTTGTAGCTCTCCATGCTGAATGCAGTGGAAAAAGTGCCGAAATCAAAACAGGAGGGAAAAAGAAGGCAAGAGAGGCCAGCTCCAGAAATTCTAACATAGGAAGAGAGCTTGGGAAGTGAAATCCAGGAAAGCAAAGTGTGTAACATCTCAGGACTGCTCAGCATGAGAACAGAATGGAAGGGTTGCATCTGTCTTATTTTTGTGAATTGAGAGTTTATTTCTCTCTATTTTTATTTTTCAGTGGTATTTTCCATATATTTTAGAAGTACTCATTTTCTATTATCTTGTATTTGTAAAAAAACATTTAAATCTTAGCCTATGTACTTATTACAGGGAAAAAAATGCTCTACCTGGTTGCAGCCTTTGGGTGGAAACATTTCTAACCTTTCTAGAATTTTTATAGGGGGTGATTAACTCTAATTTTTTTCATTTTTTAAATTATGAAAGCATGATAACATATTTATAGGTGACTTGGAAAATACAGAACAAAGTTACATGTAGTTCCACTATATGTTACAATTATTTTTTAAGTAGATAAATTAAGATTTTTAGTTGGAGTTTCAATATAAATTCTCAAAAATTAATAGAATGAATATACAGAGAAGTAGGTGGATATAGTAGACCTGAAAAGCACTATAAACCAATTCTACATAATTAGGATTTATACAATTTTCACACAACAGTAGGATGCAAATTCTATTCAAGTTCCCATAGACTATATACTAGGAGACATTGGAACACAGCCAGGGACATGAGACCAGGTGCAAAAATTTGATGGTCTAGAGATATTGAAATCATGCAGAATATGTTCTCTTTTACTGTGGAATTATATTAGGGATCAATATCAAAAAATATTTGAATATAACAACTCTAGTATTTTTAAAGCAGATATCTTTTATTTCTATTTCAGATAGAAGAATAGTAGTAAACTTAATATTATGATTCCCACATAAAATCTTAAAAGTTTTAAAGGATAATTTAGTCTTTTAAAAATGGTAGAGCCAATCATGAGATTTATGATATGTGGATGCCATTATCTTCCAATCTTAAAGCAATTCTACAGTTTTTGAGGTTGATTGCTTATTTACACATCTGTCATCTATCCTTTCTTCCGTGAAATTGTCGTATAAGTTATAAAACCCTATTAAGTTTTGAAGAGTTGGAAAACCTTTGCTAAAGGTGTAGGTGTTTGCTCAAGGTTACCCTGGTTTAAGACTTCTGGAGATTTATAACTCAGGATTTAATTTTCTAACTGCTAACATCTTTGACAACTAGTCATTCATACTTTGCCAGTAGCCACATATCATATAGTAAGATAAACAAGACTTTAGTTGTTGAATCATTTTATAAATTATTACCCTGAAATCCAGGGTGTTCAGATTCCAAAAGGGGATACTTTATCAGTATTTTCTCATCTGGTCTAACATAAGTTGACATAGATACAGGTAAAAATGAGTATATACTTTTAGTGTATTGACTTGTGGTATTGGAAATAAGTCTAGGTTTTTATGGTCATCATCATCATTTTAGAATTTTTTCTTTGCTGGACTCAGAAGTAAAGGCTTCCTCTAAATGATCACTTCTATCCAGGAAGAACTTCCTGTATAGAGTGTGTATCTGCCCCCACAGGTTCCCTGAGGAAATCCATGTAAACACTCACTTCTCAGAAGAACCATCAGCTTGTCCTTTCCTGAACTACAGACATAGTTCTGCAGGCTTTAAAATGGTTCTTGACTCTTCAGGGAGGGGAGAAACATATGGAAAGTTGATGTCTTCTTTTCGCCTCTTCCTTAAATTCAAAGACTTGGAATGTTAGTCACTTCTCCCTACTCGCAGGATCCTGGGATCACTCACTAATTCAAAGCTTCTGTGCCTTTTGCACCCATAACTGACCACTTCCCTTTTGGTTGCTGCTGATTTTGGGAATGTGATATTTGTCCTTGACCATGGAATTAAGGCCATTGTATAGACCTTAAACAGATAGAGACAGGAATTCAGAGTAGGTCCAGTGGCCTTACCACCTTCTTGTGAGTGAGCATGAAGTGTCTTTTTGTGAAAGTCTCTTTGGGAGACCAAATAGAATATTATGCCACTGGTATTCGGGGAGTGCCTGTAAACGAAAGGAATACATACCTATACTTTTTGGGACACAAAGCATTCAGATCCTGAGTGGATGCAGTCATAAAATCAAACACCAACTAAAATCAAGTCCCTTCCATGGGTTTTGTTTAGTTATGCCCTGTGGTTCAGTGCTTCATGAGAAAGCTGAAGGTAGGCTGAATTTCCTCCTTAGTGAAAAAACAGGAAACTAATAACATGGAATATGTTTTGGGAGCAGTGTGAAAACACAGAGTAAGATGGTGCTGTTCAGAGGAAACTGTTTCTTTTTCAGTGCATCTTTAGAACCACCTGTAATTCAAAATCACCTATAGATCCACCTTTAGAACCACCTATATTTCAGCTCCTCTCCCACGAGAAGAGTCAGGATCAAGCTCTTCCAAAAGAAATGGAAGAGGGTAGTGTTGCCAGCTGCCCCCATATTTTCCACCTCTCTCCCCTCCCCCATCCACTGTCCATCATGGCTCCAAAGATGCAGCAGCTTCATGCCATGCAGGTAGCGGCCTGTGAGTAGGACCTCCATACTTCCTCAAAAGGCAGAAAGAAGACATGTATGTGCTGGCTACAAGAATGTGGCTGACTTTTGATCAGAACCCTTACGTAACGTGACCATGTGCTCCTGAGGCAGTTCAAGCCTCTGATGTGCATATACTCCAACAAAACTGGCTTCAGTTTTCAGCGTGGAGCTCTCGCAAATGTCTCTTGCAGGCGTGCCCCCCTAGCTAGACTCTAGGATTAAAATGACTTTCAAGAGGTGCCGATTGGAGTTTGTTCAGATTTCTCATTAACCACTAATGTTCATTCATACCAAAGGCAAAGCAATTTTAAACCAGCTGATGCTGTTAATGTTCATATTTTAAGCTACTTCAAACACAGTAAAAGGGTTTCAATGGGAGCCAAGGCTCAGAAGTAAAAATCCATATGTTATAATAGCTCTTTGATGTACTAGGCGGTGATTCCCAGGGGACATATTTGAACAAGCAGAATTAAGAGTTAGCAAAAAGTGCTGCATTGCTTTGAGTCACATGTTTAAAGACCTACATTTCTATGTGCAAGGAATAAAGGGCCCATTCACCAGCGTAAGTCACAACATAGGCTACCGAAGTGTTTTTTATTTGCTGGGAGAACAAAGCTGTCATAGCACATAATACCAGGGCAGAGAAGGTTGAGAAACAGGCACATTTGGATTTTGAGACAGGATGTCCTATTTATTATTCAATGTCAAGATCTTTATGTAGTGTGGTGTGTCTTACAAGATAGCAATGAGGTACCCTTATTGCCCTGGAGATGCTGTGAGTTTGCAGATCTTTCTGCTGGATCCTGGGAATCTGAGCATTGTTCCCTGTGCATGGTGAAAAATTGAATCCAAGAGGACACAGAACAGACATTGTGGGCAGTTACTTCTGCAGCCCTTGTCTTCCGGGCCATATTATTCATCAGTAATTTACATATTGGACTACCGAACATTATACACTTACCATGAGTCTGGTAGAAAAATGAAAGTAAAAAGCTGACAACTACATACAGTTTATTATTCTAATGTAAGTAGAACTATCTGCATATAATGTGATTTAATTTATTGTTGTTTTGTGTAGAAAATGAAAATTAATGACTGTGGATATAACCCCTGTTTTGTATAATATATTTTCTTTCTGGTGCAAACTGGTCATTGAAGATATCTTCATTTGGTGTTTGGATATAAATGTGTATGTGTTCTTGTAAGTGTTTCTGTTAAGCAAGAATGCTACATGCTCACAGGATAACAATGTGTTCTCATTAAAAAATACATCCCACTGAAACCTTTTCCTGTTTATAATTCAACCAACATACACTGCAAATATTCATATTCTCTGAGGACTTTCTGTTCTCCTAGGACCAGTTTAGAGAAAGTGGAAGTGTTAGTCGTTCAGTCGTGTCCGACTCTTTGTGACCCTGTGGACTGTAACCTGCCAGATTTCTCTGTCCATGGGATTCTCCAGGCAAGAATACTGTAGTGGGTTGCCATGCCCTCCTCCAGGGCATCTTCCCAACCCAGGGATCAAACCCTGGTCCCCTGCATTGCACGTGGATTGTTTACCGTCTGATTCACCAGTGAAGCCACAGTTTAAGTACAAGAATATCCAGCAGATGTGATGAATTGGGTTCTCTGAGGGATACCCATGAAAAAACTCAAGAATTTCTTCCCAGAAAAGGGAAATTTGCAGAAATAAGAAGAGAATGTAATATTAAAATGAGGAGTAAACCCTGAATTGTCAGGTAAGAGAAGAAATCTTTGTGAATGATATTTGAAGTCTCTGTAGCTTGAGAACACCACATAGCTATGTGTTGGCCCCACTGACTCATTATTAGGTCCCTTGCCCACTTTGACGGGGTCTAAGGTCAGTTCTGTCACTCTGAAGTGCTTCTCAGGCTCTAGTGTACTGAACAAGTCAACAGCCTCAAGCATCTGCAGGCATCTCTGGTTTGTAAAAAGTTGCTTCACTCCTGGGAGGTTAGTCATGATTTATGTTAAGCCTAAGAAATACATAGTCATTCTAGGGCTGGATCAGTGTGCCCCAGGTCCTGCTTCTGCTGCTGCTGCCACTGCCAGTGAGGTCCCCTGGCAATGCCATCAATGTCACTCACACTGGGTACCAGAGTTTGAGAAGATTCTGCAGCAGGTGGGGGCATGGGAATGGGAAGCCAGGATGTGGGTGGGCATTGCAGGAATGAAGGGTGAGGCCAGGAAACCTCCAAGAAACATAGGTTGTCTCAGTCCATTCAGGCTGCTGCAACAAAATACTGTGACCTGGGCCTTACACGACAGAAATGTATTTCTCATAGTTCTGGCAGGTTTGGTTCCTGGTAAGGGCTTTCCTCCTGGTTTATAGATGGCTTCCTTCTTCTTGTGTCCTCACATGGCCTCTTGTGTGTGTGTGTGTGTGTGTGCGTGCACATGCATGCATGTGTAGAGAAAGAGAGAAAGGGAGGGAGGGAAGAAGAGAATGGGATAGAGGGAGGCTCTTTGGTGTTTCTCCCCATGAGGACACTATTCCTATGATGGGGCCCCATCTTTATGACCTCATTTAACGTTAATTACTCCTTTGGAGGCTCCATCTCCAAATATAGTCATACTGGGGGTTGGGACTTCAACATATGAATTTTGAGGAGGACACACACATTCAGTCCATAACAGTGTATTTCCACTACTTTCCTACATCACTTTGGAGACCATGGCTTTCCTGAATCTTTCCATTCTCCATCCTGATCATTTTGAATTTCTTCATGAACGCCCAACATCCCACAATAGGCCAAAGATGCCTCATGACTGTGGCTATTGGTGGGGGGGGGGGGGTTATGTCTCTGGAAGAAGCCTTGGGAGTTCTGCATACCACTGATTTAGGGCTTTATCTTAACCCTAAATCTTGGGCTTCTGAGGTTGATTTAAATAGCAGCTGCTATTGGGAGAGGTACCAATGGCTGTGTGTCTTTAAAAGAATAGCAGCTTAATAAACCATCTCATCACCAAACAAGAACCAAGAAAAACAATTCCTTTTGGAGGCTTTATGCACCCCTGGCCATTAAAGCTCCTGAAGCCATGTCGTTTGCACTTCATAGATGAGGGCACATGGAGCCGGACTCCTGGGGTTTATATCCGGGTTCTGACCCTTGTGGCCATGTCATCTGCGTAACAATGGTTCTGAGCTCATCGGGCTGCTGTGAGGACTTCAAACCTAAGCATGTGGTGAAGCTGTCAACAGAACTACCACCACACTCTCCCGCTTCTTTGGATAAGAAGGCAAAACCCTCAGCTGGCCATTTTTGAGGCTTTTCCAGACAATTTCGCTTGATGATATCTAGTCCTGCCCTCTTAGAGGATGAAATCAGAGACTGTGAAGAGAAAGAGGTCCCTTTTCTGTACACTGCCCCCCTGACAAAGGGTCCAGACAAGCCTAGAGGGACAGTTACAGCCTCATGGCCCGCAAATCTCTCACAGGGCGGGAGCAGTCACATTCAAGTCTGGTTTCTCCTCAGTTGGACCAGTTGGACATGTGGACAGTTGGACATGTGGACAGTTGGACATGTGGCTTCTGAGGTTGATGCCACACATGTCCTGCTTTCCCCCCCCCCCCCCCCCCCCCCCAAGAGGGCCCTGAGGACCCCTCCCTGGACTCGGCCCCCTGGACCATGACACTAGCTTCTGGGTCAGTCAGAGCAGCCCCTGCTCCCCATCCCGCCAAGAAAAAGGACCCTCGTGTGTCCGGCAGGACATCTTTCCCACCAGGGGCTGCCCTCTGCCCTGGTCTCCCTGCAAAGGCTGGGATCTTGTCCCAAATGCAACAGTGGCACCTCATAAGTGTGTCAGTGAATGGGGGGATTTGCCAGTGTAGACAAAAGGGGATTCTTATTCCACTACCACTTCAGTTAGCCAAAGAGAGACCAGGCATCATGAAGGCTGGTGGAAAGTGACCTCATCAAAGCCCCAGAATTCCTGGTGCCTGTGGGGCTTCTCCCCCCAGGCCCAGGGCCCCAGAAACCAAATGAAGACAGGGCGGTCTCCCCAAAGGCTGCCAAGTGTGGGGAGTCAGCCAGGCCGGTCTGGGAGGCTGCATTCCAGGCTCCGTCACCTCCTCCACATCCCTCCTCTCAGGAGCCAGGGCAGGGCACCCTCTGGCAGGGGTGGGGTGGAGGAGGGGTGGATAGGCTCCATTAAAAGCTTGAGAAGCACCAGCTGTGTGTGAGAGCTATACTCCCCTGGGGGGGCCAGCTTCAGTGCTGTCAAAGGTATTTGATGCTTTCAGACAAAAATCCAGCCAGAGACTATCTAAATAGAACTTGCCACCTGGTGTCTTAGTTGTGTAACCTTGATAGCGATTCTCGGCATTTTTGTTCAGAAAGAAAATGAAGCATGTGCAAGACTGCGTGCCCGTCCCCATCCAACTCCAGTGGCTGTTTATGGAGAGCACCCTACAAGCCAAGCCTGCACCGAGCACCTGAACTGGGGTCATTTATTTCATCAGACGTGGTTATCCATATGTCACCCCCACGAAGCGGGACTGCGGTTATCCCCTCACTTGTGTGTGTGTGTGTGTGTGTGTGTTAGTGTGTGTGTGTGTGTGAGTTGCTCAGTCGTGTCTGACTTTGCAACACTATGGACTGTAGCCCACTAATTTCCTCTGTCCATGAGATTCTCCAGGCAAGAATATTGGAGTGGGTAGTCATTCCCTTCTCCAATGGATCTTTCTGACCCAGAGATTGAACCTAGGTCTCCTGCATTGCAAGCAGATTCTTTACTATCTGAGCCACCAGAGAAGTCCCCTTGTTATTTTAGAGATGGGTAAACTGAGGCACAGAGAGGCTAAGTAACTCACAGCAGGGTTGGGCTTTGAAGGCAGACTGGTGACCCTATCAAGGACCACTCCAGACTGCTGAATCTTGTGGCTGGTGATCACATTAAGTTTCCATCAGTAGACCTCATGCCCTCTTCATTACCTTCCATGTTCAGTCAAATTCCCTATCTCTTCTTCTCTGTTTTCTACTGCCATGAGGCAAGGCCTTTATAACCTCACCCCACATGAGCAGGGAGAAGCCTCCTAACTCTTCTGATTTCTAAGCTCTCCTCTTTTAACTCATTTTTCTCACCATTGCCCTGTCAGTCTCCCTAAAATACTGCTGTGGTAACACTCCTGTCCTCTTTGATAACCTATAATAACTCCCATCCTCAGAGGTTGATTGCATATTCTGTGCCTGGTGGCCCAGCCCTGCCCCTTCAGTCTCTATCTATTGCCTTATTATTCACTACCTCTTGTTCAGTCGAATGGTGCTGAAATTGACTTGCTCAAATTGATTTACTTGTCATCTACTAAACATTCCTTGTGCTTTCCTGCCAGCAATGTTTTATTCCCACTGTTCCTCCCACCTGGAGAATGCTTTGCTTTCTAACTGGGTCCATGCATCCTTCACCTACAGTTTACATCCCAGGTCCTCGCTCATCCACCCTCGCGAGGCTGAGCTCCATCATATTCTGTGACATTTATTGTCTCAGGCGTTATGAATGGGTGGTCTGCAGATGTGTTGTGTTTGGCCAGTCAGTGTTTAGACAGGGAAAAAAGAAAGAAATTTGAGTGTTTTGAGATGGGACAAACGCTCTCCAGTTTGCCGGATGCCTGCACTGTTAATTTTCTTACATCCAGCTTTCTTGGGGTTTGCAAACTCTGCCTGTACAGCTAATTGGGCAACTGCGTGGAGCATCCCTTCTACTGCCACCTTACTTATCTTTTCAGCATCATAACTTCCAAGTTGCTGGTCTTCAAAGAGTTCTCTGACACTTGGATTTGTTTCTCTTCCTTTACTATCTTTGTCAAGTACTAGGTGACTCTGAAATAAAAGATTTCCTGTCCCAGGGGAATTATTACCCCCAAAAGATTCTGTGTAGTTTTGCAATGTTAATATTCAATACATAATGTTTCTGCTTTGTGAAATTTTTTAAAACTGGGATATTCTTAAATGGTCTCCCACAAGGAGGCCTCTAGAGCTTAAATTCCTGCTTTTCTATTACTAACTGTGGGGCCCAGCAAACCTCACTAGCAGTGAGGCCTTCCCAAGCCTCAGTTTCCTCCTTTGTACAATCAGGAGAATAATAACCACTTCATCGGGTTCATGTGGCACCTGATATGACCAGAAGCTCAATAAATCAAAGCTGCTACTATCTTCTTGAGGCAGCCTTGTTTAACATCTCAAGTTCTTGGGTTCCCGGGGTCAAGCCTGGCCATAAACTGAGACCATGGGGTCTTTTGGCATGGACCTTGCCTGGTGGCTCAGACGGTAAAGAATCTGCCTGCAATACAAGAGACTCAGGTTTGATCCCTGGGACAGGAAGATCCCATGGAGAAGGGAATGGCAACCCACTCCAGTACTCTTGCCTGGAGAATTCCATGGACAGAGGAGCGTGGTGGGCTACAGTCCATAGGGTCACAAAACATCAGACAGGATTGAGTGATTGAGCGTGCATGCGCGCACGCGTGTGCACACACACACACACAATGTGAGACTAAATCTTGTCTTCTGGGCCAGCCTCCCCTCATCTCCTTTGTGCATCCCAGGAGCCTGAAGATATCCGTTGAGTAAATCCTCACTGGCAGATTCTTTTAAGGGCCAAACAAAACCTGTGTCCCAACACAGGTTCCTGATAGTTCATCTTTGCCTTCCTTTGAGTGATCCCTCACATTCTGACTAGTTGGGATTAACAAGTTATCTTCAAACCAAAACTGTTGGCAGAACAAACCTCTCAGACTGAAGCTATTTTCTTCAAAGGTTACATAGCTGTTTCTCCAAACCAGTCTCCAATGCTGAACTTAGAGCAGCTAAGTTTAAAAAGGCTTAGAGGTTTCAATATGATGGTTTGGAAGGACACAGTAAGTGGAGTGGAGCGGACCTATTGTTGCATGATTGTCACTATCCTGACTGTTGTTATTATGATAAGCTGATCAGTAGTGATCTGTCTTACTATAGAAGCTGCTTGTAAAGTAACTAAACAGTAAACTCAGGTCTAGAAACCAGAGCTTCAAAAGTCTATTGTACTTTTTACACTAGCAGATGAAAGATACCCCATGCCCTAAAAAGAACCTTGAATGTTAGGATGAATTTTCCAGCTTAATAACAGCCCTGGTGAGAGTTCTGCCCTGAGGGTCTGCTGGGAGATCAAAGATTTTGATTCTTTTAATGGAAATCCCTAAAATATGAATATGTTTTTGTGATCTCAGCTAAGATTCCCAATTGTCCCTCAGTATTTTGGTGAGGTTGTGTATGCATTGCAAATTGGAGGATTGTTGCTGAAGCTGAAGTCCAATACTTTGGCAACCTGATGCAAAGAGCTGACTCATTGGAAAAGAACCTGATGCTGGGAAAGATTGAGGGCAGGAGAAGAAGGGGGTGACAGAGGATGAGATGGCTCTATAGCATCACCGATTCAATGAACATGAGTTTGAGCAAACTCTGGGAGACAGTGGAGGACAGAGGAGCCTGGTGTGCTGCAGTCCATGGGGTTGCAAAGAATAGGAGAGTCAGACACGACTTAGTGACTGAATGACAAAAGAGATGGGATTTTTGAGAGGGAATCAGGATTAAATGAGAGTGTGAGGGTACAGCCCCTGTGACGGGATTAGTGCCCTTAATACTGCTCTTTTACCAAAAAAACCCCCCACAAAACCCTCTTTTTCATCTCCCCAGTACTCCACCAATTCAGTCAATCACCAAATCTTCATTTTGTCTTTGAAGTATCTATTGAAATGGTCACTTCTGTGTCTGCACTAACACCAACTTAAGTCATTAGTTATCATTGGTGGCCGGAGTGGTTGCCATCATTTCTCACCTATTAAGGCAATAGCTTACTTTCTGGAATTCTGGCATCCACAATGACTCTTTCTTGGATCCCCTCCAACTCTTTCTTCTGCTGTCACAGTAATCATTTGAAAACATAAATTTGATCGTGTAAGCCTTCTACTTAACATCTTGGGCTTCCCTGGTGGCTCAGTGGTGAAGAATCTGCTTGGCAATGCAGGAGACGCAGATTCTAATCCTGGGTTGGAAAAATCCGCTGGAGTAGGAAATGGCAACCCACTGCCATATTCTTGCTGGGAAATCCCACAGAGGAGCCTGGTGGGCTACAGTTTGTGGGGTTGCAGAGTCAAACATCTGAGTGCCTGAACAACAACAGCAACAATGGGGAGAATGACACAGAAGGGTAAGACTAAGTGGGAATTTAATAATTGGAAACTTTGCTGTTGAGCTTTTTAGACCCCCTTCCCACTTCTTTAAATGTACCCCCACTCCCACACATCACATAGCACATGTGGTAAAGTTGGGAACATGAAAAATAAAAATTTAATTCAAAACAATTGAAATAAAGTAGGCCTTCCAAAGAAGCAGTCAATACCATTTGCACATCACTATCTCTTGTGACATTTTCAGTACTGATATTGTATAGTGTTCAGTTCAGTTCAGTCTCTCAGTCACGTCCAACTCTTTGCAACCACATGAACCGCAGCACGCCAGGCCTCTCTGTCCATCACCAACTCTTGGAGTCTACCCAAACCCATGTCCATCGAGTTGGTGATGCCATCCAACCATCTTATCCTCTGTCATCCCCTTCTCCTCCTGCCCTCAACCTTTCTCAGTATCAGAGTCTTTTCCAATGAGTCAGCTCTTCGCATCAGGTGGCCAAAGTATTGGAGTTTCAGCTTCAACATCAGACCTTCCAGTGAACACCCAGGACTCATCTCCTTTAGGATGGACTGATAGAATCTCCTTGCAGTCCAAGGGACTCTCGAGAGTCTTTTCCAACACCACAGTTCAAAAGCATCAATTCTTCTGTGCTCAGTTTTCTTTATAGTCCAACACTCACATCCATACATGATGACTGGAAAAACCATATCCCTGACTAGACAGACATTTGTTGGCAAAGTAATGTCTCTGCTTTTTAATATGCTGTCTAGGTTGGTCATAACTTTCCTTCCAAGAAGTAAGCATCTTTCAATTTCATGGTGTAGAAACTATCTAAGAACACTCATAGTAGAGCAAAGAAATTTTTCAGGGCTTCCACAGAGTAACAAATGCATGCATGCATGCTAAGTCACTCCAGTGGTGTCCAACTCTTTGCGACCCCATGGACTGTAGCCCACCAGGCTCTTCTGTCCATGGGATTCTCCAGGCAAGAATACTGGAGTGGGTTGCCATGCCCTCCTCCAGGGGATCTTCCTGACCTAGGGATTGAACCCATGTCTCCTGTGGCTCATGCATTGCAGGCGGATTCTTTTTTTTTTTGCAGGTAGATTCTTTACCGCTGAGCCACTGGAGAAACCCAGAGTAATGGATACAATTTCCTAAATAGAATGAGAAACCCAGCATCAGCCTCCATCTGGGAAACCATTTGTGTGAATGACATAAACTCTGAGACTGGTTACCATCTTTTTTTAATCTCTTATTGAGCAAAGAGTGTTTTAAATATACTCTCATAAAGTCAATAAAATGAATATAATAACTTATAATAAGTCAATTTCCAGGTTATTATCTGCATGGCCCAGCTACTGCCTCAAAGGACTGACATTTTCCTCTCTCTTCCCTCATGAATGCTTAGTCCTCCACGGGCATCACATCTATGCTTCCATAATGGTATTTCTGACTTAGTTTTCGACTCTCAGTTTCATACCCAACCTCCAACCATCCAAACTGACCTCCTTTTCTATCTTAGGAACTCAGGTACATTGTAAATGTTCCTGTTGATGAGCTCAATGTACAGTGTTAATAGGGTGTTCTCATAATGCAATGTTATGTTAAATAAAAAAGAGCAGGGAATGTTCTTCACACCAAGCCAAGCCATGGACTCACATTCGGGTATTCAGATTGCAATGATCCCCTGAAGTTTCAAGTATGAGTGATGGTTTCTGCTGCACAGATGAAGGACTGTGAATAGGCATGAAAGAGTGAGTGCAATCCAGTACCCTCTGCAGGCATGCGGCCATTTAGATGTTCATGATTGTCCTCTTTACTCTTATCACATACAACCAGGATATGGGGAAGTGTTGGAAGCTTACACTGCTAGTATAACACAGAACTCAAAGAGAAATCTATCTGAGTAACCTCGGTAGGCTTTCTATCGCTGTTCTCACATATCAAGTAGAAGACAGAGCATCCAGGCATGGCTCACCTCAATGAAAATCGCTCTCTAATTCTTTCACTCCACTTGGGGAGGAGATCCCCGAAGTGATCTCGGCTCCTCACCCTTTGCTTGAGAAGCCCATGGTAACTCGCTTCAACTGGTCGGTCCCCAGGGGCTTCATTCTTTAAATCCCATTCGAACATGTACATGAGACATTCCTGCAGCCTACTTAGGAAACTATTTCTTGAGGAACAGTCATCACATTTCTGAAAAATTATGGTGGCAGCTGATCCAAAATCTTGGCCTTGAACTCCAGCCAATGTTTTCTTGACTCCAAAGTGTCCTGCCAAAACAAAGTAATCGCACAGCTGACAGAACCTCTCTTGTTACCTCTTAGGAATGACCATAATTTACAGCCTGCACTGCCAACGGGGGTCTCCCAGTGAACATACAGCTACTCTGGGTGCGTTTCAGTGAGTCATCTCAGGGCTAATAACCTCATGTTTACCTTCTCAGGGAAACACGGAATTCCTTGTTTGAGGAGAACGAACATCACCGATAAGGAGCTCTGTTTTTACTGTAACTGTGGCCCTTCTTTTCCTTCCAAGGTGCCTGACTGGCTTCCTGACCTGACAGTTTGGTGCCATGTCCCGAGGCCTCCAATTTTTCTCCCAGATCCTGGTTCCAGACTTGAGGGGGCCATGACCAAAACTGTCACGATGGAGACTTTTTAAAGGAAACACAGCACATTTGGCTTTAAAAACAGACAGACTCCCTCCTTCTAAAAGGAATAATTGTGTAATTTACAGAAAGAACATTCTAGTCTTGACTTTTCATTTTAAGGCAGAGTCGGCTCTGGACTCAGGACCCTCTAGGCTATAGATTCCAGACACTAAGAGCCTGGTAGTGGGGCAGGCAGGAAGAGTGAAAGAAGTAACTATCAACTTTGTGAACCTGGGTCAGACGATAAGGAGCTAATGGCTCCTCAGAGACTAAAGCCCAGAGCTAGAGGACTCTGAGGGCCTCTAGGGTTTTTTAAGTTGTACTGAAGTAGCTTCAATGCCCTCTGCCTTCTGATAAAGATCAACATACCCAGAAGACCCACCGAAGAAAGTTCACCATGTCCTTCCTCAAGACTAGTCAATGGGAAGAAAGATCTGGGTGCTGGTTCTGACCGGAAGGCTACAAGTCACCCAAGGTCACCAGAGAGACACCAAGTCATGGCATGTTTTCTCAGAAACTTTCATTCTCTGTTCCTGTATGGCTAAAACCCAAGTCCTGGTTTCTGAAAACTGGCAAATCCCTACCCTTTTTGTACCAGGGTTCATGCTTCTACTGTTCCTGTGTTCATTTCATTCCTTAAGCATTTGAGCCCCTGGAGGTCTTCACTGATTTTTTTTGGTGAGCTCAGGTATGCATTTAAAGGAATGTTTGTTAGTGTTATCCAGCATTTCTAACTGTCCTGCAGTGGGAAGTCTCCAGGTAATCCTATCTTCTGTAGTACCTATCTTCTGTAGAGGTGAAGTCTTTGAAATCTGATGTAAAGGGAACCGAAAGAGATCAACAATGGATGTGCTTTCTTACACCTTTAGTAGAAAGTGTCAGACACCATGAAGTCCCAAATCAAGGTCTTCGAGGTGAGGTAAATTTCTGTAATGGGTGGTCTGTATTACTCCTGAGAGGAGCTTTCTGACAGAGGCATCAGTTACATTTTGTGCAGGGCTTCTGTGTCTGTTGCCTAGACTACATCTATTGGTCACACTTCCCACCTGGGGAAGGAAGGCTCCTATTCATGCCTACGGATCAGACTACTGGTCCCTGTTTCTTAGACTCTGACCCATTGGCTGGCCTTCTTTTCATTTTTTGGTTATCCTGTGCCTGAATGTTTTGAACCATCACCTTGCTCCAAGCTAAAGAACCATGCTATTCCACCCTTAGAATGCTCCCCTGAGTCCCAACCCACTCCCATGTTCTAGCTCCCAGGATGCAGCACTTTCTCTGAGTCTTCTCCCCAGCACAGACAGAGACACAGCAAATGAAGACTCTGCTTTGACAGTTCAGGTAGTATGAATTCTAAGGAGGACGGAGGGAGTGGGTCTGTGGCATCAAAAGATGCAGATCTTCCAAGAGATTCAGAATTGAGGAGGCCTGAAGTTAGCAGATAGGAGGTCTTGCATAAGCCTTTTCAATCCCTTTTATATCCAAGGTTACTGTTTGTGTTCTCTCTTCATTCATTCTCTGCAGCCTCAATAGTACCTAAGTTACTGGGAAGGACAAGTCTAGGGCCCTTAAAATTCTCCATATTCTTTCCCCCTTCCATCTTCCTCTTACCTGTGAGGAAATCTCTCATCCAATCTCTCCTGAAGTTAATTGTCAATGAAGAGAATGGCAATGTCTTTTTGTTGTGGTGGTGGTAAAAAACACACCACATAAAATTTACCATCTAAGCCACTTTAAGAATACAGTTCAGCAGTGTTAAACATGTTCACGTTGTTGTGAAATAGATCTCTAGAACATTTTTTATCTTTCCAGATAAAAATATTTTTATCTTAATTCTATACCCATTAAACAAAAACTCCCCTTGTCCACCTCCCCATAGGCCCTTGTAACCACCATTCTTCTTTCTATTTTTATGAATTTGACTACTCATGTAAATGGAATCATACAATATTTTTACCTTTTTGGGACTGGCCAATTCACTTTGCATAATGTCCTCAAGGTTCATCCATGTTTTAATATGTGTCAGAATTTCTTCTTGAAGGCTGAATAATATTCCACTGTGGTAATACATCACATTTTGTTTTTACTTTCATCTGTCAATGAACATCTGGGTTGGCTATTGCTGATATAAATGTGCATGCAAATATCTCTTTGAGATCCTGCTTTCAATTCTTTTGGATATAAACACAGAAGTGGGATTGCTAAGTCACATGGTAGTTCTATTTTTAATTTTTTGAGGAAGCTCTGTACTATTTTCCATAACAGCTGTCTATTCCCACCAATAGGGCACAAGCATTCCAAATTCTCCACCTCCTTGCCAACACTTGTTATTTTCATCTTTTTTATTTTTGACAGTAGCTATCCTAAAGGGTATGAGGTAGCAAAGTCTTTTTTATATTTCTTCATAAAGTTCCTGGAATTATGGATGTTTTGAAAGTATCCCATCAGTCAACCTCTAGTTGTTCAGTTTTCAGTGGTGATAGGGATTCAAATAATCTTCAAAATTCAAAGAAGTTACAAATTAAGAGTTTTCTGATCAAGAGTAAAAACATCTAGAAAGTTCATGTTTGCTTTCCATCCAAAATTATCACTCAATTAATGTTCACCACCAAACTCCACCTGGGTTCATTACATAAGTTTTATAGAGCTCTCCTTACAAGCCTTCTGTGTGTTTTCCTAATGATGGAGAGACCTTTTCGTATTGGCTTCTGCTTTTCTTGTGCCATGTCTTTTTTATGCTTGGACTATACTAGAACTATAGGAGTCCATTACCTTCTGATTTTCATTCTTGGTCTCTCTCCTCAGTCTGGGATTGTTGGCTTCTTTTTGGAGGTCAGAAAGGTTGCCTTGGCTACCTTTAAGTAATGACTACAAGCAACATAGCATTTTTACTGCAAAAGACTTTCTGTTCATCAAATTTCATTTGCAGTTGATATTGGATTAGAACCTGGTGATTTAGCTTGGCAAGCTGGTTCCTGTCAGCATCATGCCATTTCCAAGGAGGGCATCTCATGATGTTTTCTGCCTGGTGTGACTCTCCCCAAAGCGTGGCTCTGAAATGAGAAATTATACCTTTTACATTCCCCTTTATTTCCTTATTATCTCTTTAGTTACTGCTCTGTACTCATTCAACACAACAAAACACATGGCAAGGGGAGAATTTATGACTTACAATCAATGAGTATTTTATCTTATTGGGAGATAGCCTGAAGGAAACACAGTGTGCCCACCTATGCTTGACCCAACACTATTAAACATTTCAGTCAAGTACAACTGAGTGCTTCTGACCTTGAAACTCATTGGTAGCTGGGACTTTATAGATAAGTTAATCTGGGACCATGACACTTTTTGGTTATGTGACCAGGGTGGTAGTTCTCAAAAACATACACCTTGGGGAAGCAATGTATCCCATGGACCCTACTTATTCACACTTGAAAATGCCTTTCAAAAATGCCCTCACTGTTAATTAAAGGATAAAATGAAGACACTTTAAATAACAATTCAATGAGGGACTGATATGAGAAGAAAATTTTTCCTTCATGACTAAAACAAGGGTGAACATAAAGCAGAAATCTTAAAAAAATTCAATGGCAGAAAAGAAAGATGGAAGAAAATTGGGTCCTTGAAGAAGCTGATGATCCATCTGGGGCCACCATTATAAGGACTTCTTCTTGTTAGGTAATATTATTATTATTTAAGCTAGTTGAGTGGGTGTTTTCTGTTATTTGCAGCCAAAAGCATCTCAAATCATGAAGCCTTGTATAGGGTTTGGTGTTTAATGAATGAACAATGGGAAGCTATTAAGGGATTTCAGGAAAAGTGTGACAGGGTCAGCCATGAGCTGAAAAGAGATAATCTAATTTCAGTGTGTGGAGACAGGGTTGTAGGGGCTTAAGGAAGAATGTGTGCTAAGTCACTTCAGTCATGTCCTACTCTTTGTGATCCTATGGACTATAGCCTGCCAGGCTCCTCTGTCCATGGGATTCTCCAGGCAAGAATGCTGGAGTTGGTTGCCATGCCCTTCTCCAGGGGATTTTCCTGACCCATGTCTCCTGTGTCTCCTGAATTGCAGGCGGATTCTTTACCACTGAGCTACTGGGAAAGCCCAAGGAGGAATACAGGGTCTAACTATTAAGGAGAACCAGGTTTAAGGGGGAAGATTATGAGTTACAGCTTGAAAATGCTGCATTTTCCTGCTGGAAATGCCTAGTAGGCAGTGAAATATATGGAACTTAGAGATGAGATTTTGACTAGAGAGATAAATTTAAGAATCATTGATATTTATAGCTATTGAAATCTTGGGTATGGATGAAAGGGGCTGAGATGGATATTTGAGGAACTTCAATATTTAAGGACAGGATAGAAAAGGATGAGTCTTCAGAGGAGACAGAGAATGAGAGGCAATGTAGAGGGTCTAAATACCCTAAAGTCAGTTCATAGGTTTCTACTTAAGAACCCACAGGGTAGAGGACTGCTTGATGATTTCTCAGAATTTTCTTATTTCTGAGATCCTTGATTCTAAGATAAATCTTGATTTCTTCATATTGTGAAATCAATGAAAAATACTGTTGAATATTTTTTTGACTCCTGCCAATCTCCAATAATCATTCTGTCTTCAAATTCACACTGAATATTATCTGTCCTCCTCTTACAGCATACCTTACCTTGTATTGTGGTTGTACACGACTAAGTCTCATTTCTCCAAGTAAGACTAGGTATTCTTACAGGCCAATAATTATGTCTTATTTATTTCCTTATCTATCTCCCCAAACCACTGTCCCTAATCAGCAAGACATTTTGAATGCAGTTGTACACCAATACATTTTTTGGCAAATATGTATTTGGCACATAATTTAATACACTGGGTGAAACTGCTAACATTTTAAAAATTGAATTCTTGAACATGAATTAGAAAGTCTGAATAAACTCAAAGATTCATGAAAGAAAAAGCCCATCCTGAAGAGATCTTAGTGTCATGAAACATTTCCCTGAAGTCTTCCCTCTGACGAGCATGCAGTTAGCTGTCTGTCTAAGATGGTAAGATCACTACAAATTATTGGCTTCCCGATTTTTTTATTCCATCTAATTATCAAGATATACAAGAGATAAAATAATCTTTACTTTGACCATGGCAATCTTATACCCCACAAATTTCTCATTTTCCTATCTCTTGTAGTTCTTCCAAATTAGATCCTTTCTCAAATGAGGAAGAAAGGGATGTTGCATTTGACCAAAGCGGGCTTCACAAATGGCTGGAGCATCAGAGACTGATATAATCTGCAATCTGAGTCAACATTCTCAGCTTTGTCTTACTATAGTCTTGCTTTGTGACTGTGTTTTTAACTGATGTCCATCCAAAACAGCACATTTAACATTTAACTAAATTCATTATAAAATCTAAGAGTTGGCAAAGAATTGATCCATTATTATGGGACATTTGAATAAAGTGCATAATGGAAGATCACATGTACATTTATTTTTAAATTAAGAAATTTAACTTAAAAATTAAATTATAGTTAATTTACAATATTGTGTTAGTTTCAGATATACAGCAAAGTGCTTCAGATACATATGTACATATACACATAATTTTTAAGATTCTTTACCATTACAGGTTATTACAAGATATTGAATATAGTTTCCTGTCCTATACAGTAGGTCTTTGTTGGAAACTTATATTTACTGATACCTTCTATTGCTGGGCTCTTTAATAGTATTATTTCATTTGATAAGAGGAGTAAAAGTATATGTACATTTGTTTTCTGGTTTTACCTATATGTTAGTAGATAGTTAAGAATTTTGAAAATCACTAGTCCAATTACATGATAAATTTAAGATAAAAATTAAATTAAGTGATTTAAAGTCCTGGGTTTTTAAGAAATCTAGATTGGCTCTTCTGCTTTCACAAATCCAACAGCCCCTCAAAATTTCCTCTTTCTTAAGCCAGCAACCATTAAGTTACTCTTAAACCCACACTAAGTACTATTTAACACAGGGACAGAAAGCCAGATAGGTCTGGTTTTTGGTATCAGTAGTGTCTTTGTTGTGGACAAATGTCAGTTTCCAAATTCTTACTACACTGTACAGACTTGTGTACCTCAGGCAACTTTATAGCTCAAACCCCACTCCTTGGGGACTTATAGCAACTTGTAAATCCATGAGGAATTTTTCAGCAAAGTTCTATTTCTTAGTTTATTCATGGATTAGACTTGTAAGAGTAGATTCATTCTAAGACCCTAATGAGCAGGGCTTTTTTTGTTTGTTTTTTTTCTTTCACACTGAAAAGAACACTTGCTTCTCTTTTTCCAACATTCAGCTTATGATGGTTTTAGAATTTATGTTCTCAATTTTATCCCCCATTGACTTTGAAATCTTAGAAAATACTCGCCATGGTTCTTCCCAGAATCCAGCCCTATTCAAAGCCTTTCTTTATGTAGCATTAGAAAATGGAGACCCACAAAACTATTTCACCTGAGCCTGTTGCTCTGGTTTACTTCTAGGAACATTGGCTCTGCTCTTCCGACTAACCAGAAGTCATGACAGTGGTCTAATAATTGAGCGATGCCTGTTATTAGAAGTGGAGAACATGAAGAGGATTTTCATGCCAAGTTTCTCAGAGTTGGACTAAAGGTAAGTTCTTTTTTCTTTCACTGGAAAAGATTTGATCTAGATTAAGACAATAACAACAACAAAACTTCCAAATAATAGATGTCTTTGGAATGAGGTTCATAGAAACAAGATGGGAAGTATTAATCCCATTCCCCACTTGGCTGCATGTGCCAGCATTGTGTCTGCAATTGCTCTGGGGCATTTCATTGATTTCTATGGAGCCATCCATATTTGGGCTTTTAAACTTTCTATTCTGAGCTAAATTTTCTTTTAGTCTTCAATATTTGTTCATTTCTGTTCCATTACTCCCAAACTTCATTCTTTTCTGCTTCACTTTAGTTCAAATGCATTTCAAGGGTACCTTCTTCTTTGGGGGTCATAGGACATAAAAAACAAGCTGAAACATTCCTTAGAGTTCACCCACTATGATATCTTTACTTTACAAATGAGGAAAATGAGGCAAAGGGAAAGGAAGGAAATTGTTGGTCACAACTTGATAGGATTGTAGCTCTCCTGAGTTCTGATTCAGCCACCAGACCAAAAAGGGCAATATAATTTGAAGCAGAGATCAGAATAAAGGCACATGGCTGGATAGTTTGTTCCTTCACTCATTGAGCCAGTCAGTTGCATACTCAGTCATGTTTGTCTCTTTGTGACCCCATGGACTGTTTTCTGCCAGGCTTCTCTGTCCATGTAATTTTCTAGGCAAGAATACTGAAGTGGGTTGTCATTTCCTACTCTAGGGGGTCTTCCCAACTCAGGGATCAAACCCGAGTCTCTTGCATCTCCTGTATTGGCAGGCAAATTCTTTACCACCTGGGAATCCTCTGGTCCCCTCACTATATGACCCTATATTAGCTTTCTGTGCTGTAACAAATCTCATCATAGTATCTTAAAACAATGTACATTTACCTTGTCACTATTTATATATATAAATATATATATATATATATACGATTTGTATCTTACTATTTCTATGGGTCAAGAATATATATCAAGGTTTAGCTGGATTCTCTGGATTCATGCTGTCATAATCGAAGTATTGGCCAGGTTGTGTTCTCATCTGGAGGCCTGACAAGAGAAATAGCCTCTTCCGAGCTCTCTCAAATTGTTGGTAGAAGTTGTTTCCTTGTGACTGTGAGACTGAGGCCCTACCTTCCTTCTGACTGTTGCATAGTGGCTATCCTCAGCTCCTAGAGTCTATCTTCACCCCTTTGATATGCAGGGTTTCTATCATGGCCACTTATCTCTTCAAAGCCAGGAAGGGAGGAAGTCTAGAAAGCTAGAGTCTTTTATAATTTAACAATCAAGTGGAGGCATTGCATCACTATTGCCATATTCTAATGCTTAGAAACAACTCACAAGTAGTGCCCAAATTCAATGGGAGAGGATTATACAAGGGCGTGAATACCAGAAGAGGAACGTTGTGGGGTTCACTTTACAGTCTGTCCACTACAATCCCAAATGATTTGCTTGGGCTGGTATAGGAATAAATTCCACATGAGCAATATTATCACTGTGGATCACTGTCAACTTGCAAGCATGTTTCTGTGGTGTGTCTCCACAGAACAGACACCACATTTATCTCATTCAATGATTTTATTCTTTTTACAAATGACCCCATGAAGATACAAAAGATAAGCTTTTCAAATTTATGGGTGAAAGAGACAAGAGTGTTAGCAAATAATCTGACATAATTATGGCCCATTTTTATTTTGATGCTAGTGTAATGGGAATAGTATTTTTCATTTATTTTAACATAATTTTGGTATTTGAATTTCCTGGTGTGTGACCTCCTGTTTCTCTAGAGGTACCATTTGTTTTGGGGAAAATTAGAATTTTTGAAGCAGGGGTGCAAGGACAAAAGTGATGCTGAATTTATAAATTCCAAAATGGAAGTTTTGAGTTTACAGATTGACAATATTTTGAAAGGGGCTTTGGTGAGAGAATAGATTGTCTAAGCTTCTTTAGCTCCCAAGAACTTTTTCATTACTCCAGTAAGAAACCCTATACCTATTTGCAGGCACCTCCTTCCTCCCCCAGCTCCTGGCAACCCTACTTTTGTCTCTAAAGGTTTGCCTATCTTGGACTTACATATAAAAGAAATGATAGAACATGTGGTCTTTTGTTACTGGGTTCTTTCACTTAGCACAGTAGTCAAGGTTTACCCATGCGGTAACATGGGTCAGAAGTTCATTCATTTTCATTGCCAAACAATATTCCTTTGTAAGACAGGCCACGTTTGACTTATCCATTCCTCGATCGATGGACGTTTGGGTTGTTTCTGTTTTTTGGCTATTATGGATAAAGCAGCTTGAACATTGCTGAACAGATTTTTGCATGGACATAGGTTTAATTCCTCCTGGATATATAACTAGGAGTTCAGCTGCTCCTCGTCAAGCTTTGGTGTCAGATCATTGAGTTTTATTATAACTAACAGGGCAGAGGGAACTTAGGTATGAGGCCTTGGAAGCCTCTTCCATTAAGAGAGGAAGGAGAGCTCATCCCTTGCCACCTCAGAGGGCTGTGGGAAGGAGAAAGAGCTAGAATAGGATACAGGGGTCAGATGTCAGGGCCTTGGGGATTGTATTCAAAGCCCCAAATTCAAGGGCTGCACAAATATCCAGATAAGTATAGGGAAATCAAGTCATTTTGGGATGATTGGTCAGTTTCCTTAGAGGAAGCTGTTACAATACTTTGGTCACCTGATGTGAACAGCTGACTCATTGGAAAGGCCCTGATGCTAAGGAGGACTGAAGGCAGGAGGAGAAGGGGGCAACAGAGGATAAGATGGTTGGATGGCATCACTGACTCAATGGACATGAGTTTGAGCAAATTCTGGGAGAGGATGAAGGACAGGGAAGCCTGGCATGCTGCAGTCCATGGGGTCACAAAGAGACAGTGACTGAACAACAACACGCCTGAGGTAACTTGCAAGATTCTGGAACTGTCCTCGCAATGGGCTGAGCATCTGTAATTTTTAACGTGGGGTAACCCTGACAGAGAGGTTGACCGAAGGATCAGACACACCACACTGGTCTCCTATAATCTGTTCGGGTCATTTTCAGAGCCCAGATATTCTCCCATGCCCCAAAGAGGGCACATGGAGCAGCTAAGAAGGCTTAGAACAGAAGTTCACAGTGACAGTGTTAGACCTCACCTAAGCCCTGTGATCCTGAAAAACAAGTGAAGGATGAGAAATCTCCTATCCTTTTGCGTTCTAGGAAAGGGATCACTGCAAAGAAACACTCTCCCTCATAGGACCTAGCAAAGACTGTTGTTGTTATTGTTGTTTTTCAGTTGCGGCATGTGGGGCCTAGTTCCCCATCCAGAGATTGAACCTGGACCCCTGAATTGGGAGCAGAGTCTTAGCCACTGGACCCCAAAAAGACTCTGATGCTACCTGGTTTACATGCAACAAGACTAGACACATACTCTCTACAGTCTCATTTTGCCTCATAAAGGATCAGTTAAACTGCCTGTGTCTACAGATCAAGAAACAAAATAACTTGTTAAGCAACCTTTAGTTAGAGTTCGGATTCTCTCCTTCCTTCAGGTCTCTGGACGTTGGCCAGCCCTCAGCCTGAGCCAGCAAACAACCCCTCCTGAGAATAGGCTGGCCTCAGGGTATAATAACATTCTCTGCTCGGCTATTCCCCCACACCACCCTGTCATCCAGTTCTTTTTAGCCTTGTTTACTCCTGCCTATAAAAGAAAAATTCTTGCTGAGCTCTTTTTTTTTTTTTTTTTTGCTGAACTCTTGAGAGACTTGCAGACTTATAGTCAAGAAGTCCTCCTATTGCAACAGCCCCTTCTTCTGCAATAGACCTTCCCCATTTTGCAACAATCCTTTCAGATAAAGTCTCCTCTTACTAAGTCTGGAATTGTTTTTATTTGACAACAGCAAATGGCGAGTTTGTGACCAGGGGCAAAAGGCTACCGATCCGGCTGGGAATGCCAGTGTGGTAACTTCAGGCTCAGTTGGGGCAATCGATCTCTCAGGGATGACACTGGACAAGCTCCTTGGTACAGACCAGTGGGAACCAGAGAGTGCCCTGTGGACTTGGGGCCGCTTTTCCATCATCATAAACCTCATGATTCCTTCAGCCAGTGGGCATCTGGGAGAAAAGGGACTGGAGTGCCCCCAAGGACTGAAAATTTACTCAAAAGAACCGAGTCAGTTTCTTCTGGCTTAAAAGTCTTTTTTAATGAGACATCATTACCGGAAAATTTATTTTTTTTTCTTGCTACCCAGCAGGGTCTTATAAGGGTGACTAGCTCTGTTACCAAAAATTTACAAAAGCTGCATTTTCTTAGCACAATTGTAGGTAGTGTGTGCAAATTTGTGACCGGCTACACTAGAATTATGAATCACATAAAACCAGATGATGTTCCACAGCAGTAAATGTAAGATCCTGCCTTTGAATTCAAAAATACGTAAGTACAGGATGCGAATATTTGGTTTAGGAGCTACATGGCAACACTCAGGAAGAAAAAATTAGGGGTTGTATTAGTCAGGAATTTTTTGGTTGCAACTTACAGAAGCCCAGTTGGAATTAGGCAAAAGGGCAGAGAGGGAATTTATCGGCTCTCAGACTCCAAGAACAACCAAACTGAAGGAAGGAAGGGAGGCAGCTGGGTTTCAGGAATAAATGGGGCAAGGGACATGAGAAATCCAGGGCTCTCTACATTCTAGTCTTGGCTTCTCTTTGGGTGGCGCTCTCCTTTGGGTTTTCATCTCTCTCACTACAGACCATCCTTTTGTATTGAGCAGGGTCATGGCCCTGAAATGCTTGAAAATCTTCTGACTTTTGCTATTGAACTTGAGAGAGGCTCAGAAAAATTCTGTGGAAGCTTTCTGATAGAAAACCTGGTAAGGTCTCTCCTGTAACCATGGAAATGGAATCATATTTAAAAAGGGCAGTTCTCAAAAGAGCCATTTAAATTCCCAAATTTCAAGAAGTAAAGGGAGTTTCTGGATAAATAGCCCCCTATAGTCCACGCATAAGTGTGTGGTTAACGTTGTTAATATTAAGTCAGAGAGAGAACGTGTTTTTTTCAGTGAAGCTGATGGGGCCGGAGGCTGGCTCTATGGATGTGGAGTTTCAGGTGCTGAGCTCAATATACCTGGAGGCGGGGGTTCTGTTATGCGGGCTGTGCTCAGAAGAGGGTATAGATCAAACAGAGGGCATTTTGAGGGAAGCGAGAAGATTGGTGGAGTAACTCAAACCATTCCATGCTATTCCTCATGTGGTTGCCTCAAGGAGCCCCTGAAAACACTGAGGATGCTCAGATTGGAGAGGAGATGGCACAGGAATATGGCCGCTGTCGTTAGCGACTGCGATTCTTTGTGGACTAGTACACAGAAGCTTCAGGGTAATAGGCTTTGATTCAACACCAGGACTTCCTCATAGTTAAAGCTGTCCTGGATGAATGGGGATATATGATGAGGCAGTGGGATAATAAAATGAGGCAGTAGTGGGGTTCATTTATTCGCTCCTTCAACCCTTCATTTATTCTGCAAATATTTATTAATTCATGAATAGACAACATTACCAAATAGACAATGAGTTCTACAAAGCAGCTCGTCACTGCACTACTTAAAGTGCTAGCGCTATACTAATGGCTGTTAACTGAATTGAAGAATACACGAATGAGCAGATGGTGTGATCACTGGGCTGGGTACTAGAACTGGCCATAGGAGCCTCATGGAACTCACAAATCTCAACAACCAAGGTAACCAATTGAACAGCAGTGCTGCCTTGTACACAGTGCTCTGATGGATGTATGCACATATCACTTTGAAAGGGAGAGGCGTGGTACTGGCAGGAAGTACTCCTGGGGCCCAGAGAAGGGCTGGTAGAGTTGGAAACTTCTTATTGGAAAAGGTGAACAATGTGGAGAGGAATGGGATGAGCAGTCCCAGAGGGAGAAAGAGTGGAGCTAAGGGAAGGAGGTGAGACCGGGGGCAGGGCGGTGATGGCTTCTGCTCCTGGGTTGCTCCACAGTCTGAGGAAGTCCCACTGCACTTCCCCCTGCACTTCCCATTCCTGTCCCAAGATACATGCTGGGGAGGAGGGGGACAGCCAAGGAACTCCGGGTATACTGAGGAGGCCTTCAGCCTGGTTCTTCCCCACCCTCATATGGGGAGAGTGCAAAAATCTAGGGTCACCAAGATGCCCTACCCTCCTCAGAAGAAGCCCTTTAAACACTCCCTCCTTGGAGCATTCATGTCCTCACTCCCATCTCTTCCCTTATCCGACCTGACCTCCTTTCTCTACTGTGGGGTGATGTAATGGAATAGACTCAGAATCATCAAGGTGTACATCATGGACCAGATTTAACCTCTTATCCATACAGTGTTCATTTACATTTTAATTAGAGAGATTATTTTATCTTCAAGGGCTTCCCGGGTGGCTCAGTAGTAAAGAACTGCCTGCAATGCAAGAGATGCAGGTTCGATCCCTGGGTCAGGAAGATCCCATGGAAAAAGAAATGGCAACCCACTCCAGTATTCTGGTCTGGAGAATTCCACGGGCAGAGAAGCCTGGCGGGCTACAGTCCATGGGATCGCTAAGAGTTGAATGCAGCTTAGTGACTAAACAACAGCAATGACATCCTCAGTGGGAAATTCTGAACATCTCCAACAGACATGAGAGAACTTAGAGGATTTGTGATAAGGATTGACTTCTTTATCCCCCACCCTAAGAATTTTTTTCACACTGTGAGTAGTGGTGGATTGGGAAATCAATTTTGTGGGTCATACCTAGTATTTTTAAAAGAATGAAATGTAATTGAATACAGTGGAATAAAAGAGATGACTATCAGAGTTCATAGCATGTAATAAAGGTAAGCTATGTTTAAAAAAATATATTTCAGGCAAATATATATGTGAATGTAAATGATAAAAATTTTCTATTTTTGCTGTGGGTTACAGCAAAAACAAAGGTTTGAAAAATGCTGTCTTAAGTTTACCCTCTAGAAATGTACAATTTGATTTCATCTGAATGAGTTCTTGGCTTTTTCTTAGAATTGGGACAATCTTGGCTTGTTGTGGATTCTAAGCAGAATATTTTGATTTTTTCCCTGTGTCCTATATCAGAGGAGCAGAAGTCTCTCAGTTTTTCCAAGTCCTCTCAGGAAATGAAATGAAATGAAATACTAACAAGTGTTCCCTGCCTACCTAAGCAAATGATTTTTGGCCTGAGATTTCCCCAGGGACCATTACAAGCGATGAAAACTTGACTCAGTGTTTCTAAGAGACTTTGAGGATTAGAGTCAGTAGTGCATATCTGCCATCCACAAGAATAAATGTGGATTTCTTACTGGACATTTCCATTTGTTGAAGGCAAAAAACCAATGGGGTCTCTTTAAATCAAATAAGGTCACTGAATAACTAATCTTGAGGAAGAAAAGTGAGATCCACTACTAGTGTCACAGAGCATTCCCCTGTTCCCCAAAGCAAAGGCAAGGTGATCTCTTGAGTCCACAGCACCAGCTGATGGGAGCAGAAGAATGCACAGAAGAGTTTTAAATCATTTGTTCATTTTAGGGTAAATGCACCTGAAAATAATAGGCTGTAGAAATTTTTTTTTTTCCAGAAAAGCTTTCTGAGCTCTGAAGAGACACATGGAAAATTCCATTTCACCAGGTTAAGAGGATGACTGAAAATGCCAAGTCTACTAGGGATAAGGTGATATAGATCCCACCAGAAACTCAGAGGACACGTTTGAGAATTTCTGCTCCAGGGAAACCATCCAGAATTGTAAACTGGTTGCTTATGTGATGTAACTTGCCCAGAATGTGTACCACCCAGATGCAAACTCCCTCAAACAAACAAACAACGCCCCCCCCCACTAAAAACCAAAACTCACCCCAAAACAAAAACCACAATCCTCCCACCTTCAATTCTTTGGCAAAATTGATAATGAGTAATGGTTAACAAAACATTCTTTTCCTTGGCTAGACTTCCAGAAGAGAGACTGTGTTCTCCCAGGTGACTTAAAGAGGAGTGTGCCTTTGTGTGTTTTTCAGGAGGGTTGAAGGTGGAGTGAATGTCTGTCTTGTGGTGGAATTTCCTGTTGTAGGTGGTCTTTATGGCTCAGGCTGCCTCCTAACTATAGTCTGATCATTTGAAAAGTGAAACTCTATTTTGTTTACCATTTCCTTTGCTGTGCAAAAGTTTTTAAGTTTAAAGCCTCATTTGTTTATCTTTGTTTCTATTTTCATTATTCTAGGAGGTGACTTATATTCTTTGGAAGGACTGATGCTAAAGCTGAAACGCCAATACTTTGGCCACCTGATGTGAAGAGCGGACTCATTGGAAAAGACCATGATAGTGGGAAAGATTGAAAGACAGAGGAGAAGGGGATGGCAGAGGATGAGATGGTTGGATGGTATCATCAACTCAATGGACATGAGTTTGAGCAAACTCCCAGAGATAGTGAAGGACAGGGAAGCCTGGCATGCTACAGTTCATGGGGTCACAATGAGTCCAATATGATTTAGTGACTGAACAGCAACAACAGAAGAGGTGGGTCAAAAAAGATATTGCTGTGATTTATGTCAGAGAGTGTGCTGCCTATGTTTTCTGCTAAGAGTTTTATAATATCCATCCTTACATTTAGGTTTTTAATCCATTTTGAGTTTATTTTTTGTGTATGGTGTTAGGGAGTGTTTTTATTTCATTCTTTTACATATAGCTGTCCAGTTTCCCCAGCACAACTTGTTGAAGAGACTATCTTTTCTCCACTGTATACTCTCGACTCTTTTGTCATAGAATAGCTGACCACAGGTGTGTGGGTTTATCTCTGGACTTTCTATCCTGTTCCATTGATCTATATTTTGGTTTTGGTGCCAATACCATACTGTTTTGATCACTGTAGCTTTGTAGTATAGCCTGAAGTTTAGGCCCTTGATTCCTCCATCTCCATTTTTCTTTCTCAAGATTGCTTTGGCTATTTGAGGTCTTCTGTGTCTGTGTTAGTTGCTCAGTCATGTCCAACTCTTTGTGACCCCATGGACTGTGGCCTGCCAGGCTCCTCTGTCCATGGGATTTTCTACCAAGAATACTGGAGTGGGTTGCCATTCCTTTCTCCAGGGGATCTTCTCAACCCAGGGATCAAACCCGGGTCTCCTGCATTGTAGGCAGATTCTTCACCATCTGAGCCACTAGGGAAGCCCTAGTAAAAGAGGTCTTTTATGTTTCCATACAAATTACAATTTGTTTTGTTCTAGTTCCATGAAAAATGCCATTGGTAATTTGATAGGGATTGCACTGAATCTAGATTTCTTTGAATAGTATGGTCATTTTGACAATATTGATTCTCAATCCAAGAACGTGGTATATCTCTCCATTTGTTTGTGTCATCTTTGATTTCTTTCATCAGCATCTAATAGTTTTCTGAGTACAGATCCTTTTGTCTCCTTAGGTAGGTTTATTTCTAGGTATTTTATTATTTTTGTTGTGATGGTAAATAAGATTGTTTCCTCAATTTTCCTTTCTGATTTTTTGTTGTTAGTGTTTATATATGCAAGAGATCTTTTTGTATTAATTTTGTATCCTGAAACTTTACCAAATTCATTGAAGAGCTCTAGTAGTTTTCTGGTAGCATCTTTAGGATTTTCTATGTATAGAATCATGTTATCTGCAAACAGTGACAGTTTTACTTCTTTTCCAACTTGGATCCCTTTTATTTCTTTTTCTTCTCTGATTTCCATGGCTAGGACTTTCAAAACTGTATAGAAAAATAGAGGCAAGAGTGGGCACATTGGTTTTATTTCTGATTTTAGAGGAAATGCTTTCTGCTTTTCTCTATTGAGAAGCATGTTAGCTGTAGGTTTGTCACACATGGTCTTTCTTATGTTGAGGTAGGTTCCTTCTATGTCCACTTTTTGGAGAGTTTTTATCATAAATGGGTGTTGAATTTTGTCAAAAGCTTTTTCTGAACCTATTGAGATAAGCTTATGGTTTTTATTCTTCAATTTGTTGATGTGGTGTATCAAATTGTGCATGTTGAAGAATCTTTGCATTCTTGGGATAAGTCCTACTTGATCATGGTGTATTATCTTTTTAATGTACTGTTGGATTGGGTTAGCTAGTATTTTGTTGAGAATTTTTGCATCTATGTTCATCAGTGGTATTGACCTCAGAATGGGAGAAAATATTTGCAAGTGAAGCAACTGACAAGGTATTAATTTCCAAAATACACAAAGAACTCATACAGCTCAATATCAGAAAGACAAACAACCCCATCAAAAAGTGAGCCGAAGATCTAAACAGACATATCTCCAAAGAAGACATACAGATGGCTAAAAATTACATGGAGAGATTTTCAACATCGCTAATTATTAGAGAACTGTAAATCAAGACTACAATGAGGTACACCTCACACTGGTAAGACTGGTCATCATCATAAAATCTACAAACAATAAATGTTGGAGAGGGTGTGGAAGAAGAGGAACCACCTTACACTGTTGGTAGGAATGTAAATTGGTACAACCATTATGGAGAACAGTATGGCTGTTCCTTTAAAAACTAAAAATAGAGCTATCATACGATCTAACAATCCCACTCCTGGGCGCATATCCAGAGAAAATCATACTTCAAAAAAACACATGCACTCCAATGTTCATTGCAGCAGTATTTACAATAGCCAAGACATTAGGAAGTAACCTAAATGTCTATCAACAGAGGAATGGATAAAGAAGATGTGGTACATATATAAGATAGAATACTACTCATTCATAAAAAAGAACAAAATAATGCCATTTGCAGCAACATGAGTGGACCTAGAGATTATCATTCTAAGTGAAGTAAGTCAGACAGAGAAAGACAAATATCACATGATATCACCTATATGTAGAATTTAATAAAAATGATACAAGTGAACTTATTTATAAAACATAAACTTACAGATCTCAAAATCAAATTTATAGTTACCAGAGGGAAAACATGGGGGAAGTGATAAATTAGGAGACTGGGATTAACATATACACTTTACCATATATAAAATAGATAGCTAATAAGGACCTACTGTATAATATATTGAGCATAGAGCACTCAACTCAATATTCTGTAATAACCTATATGGGAAAAGAATCTGAAAAAGTATGGAGATACACACACACACACAAAACTGATTCACTTTGCTGAACACCTGAAACTAATACCATGTTGTAAGTCAACTATACTCCAATAAAAACTACAAAAAGAAAGCCCTGGAATTCCAGAAAGCAGGGTTAGTTGTTCAGTTGTGTCCGACTCTTTGCGACCCCATGAACTGTAGCCTGCCAGGCTCCTCTGTCCATGGAATTCTCCAGGCAAGAATACTAGAGTGGGTTGCCATTCCCTTCTCCAGGAGACCTTCCCACCCCAGAGATCGAACCTGGATCCCCTGCACTGCAGACGGACTCTTTACCATCTGTGCCACCAGGGAGCCATGGTGGTGAGCAATTCATCTGATTTCTCAGAGCCCTCAGACCAGGGCTGTAAGTGGTTACCTTAATGTTATAATATTAATATTTCATGAGCTTCAGAACATACCTGGATGCTCCCTTCCTGAAATTCCACCTTACATTGGCCCCAATGAATATTCCATATACTGGAAAAAGTCACCTCTAAGCCTTGTTGTGTTCACTCACTAAATCGTGTCTGACTCTTCGTGACTCCATGGACTGTGGCACGTGAGGCTTCCCTGTCCTCCACTATCTCCTAGAGTTTGTTCAAGTTCGTGCCTATTGAGTAGGTGATGTTATCCAACCATCTCATCCTCTGCTGCCCTCTTCTTTTGCTTTCAATCTTTCTCAGCATCAGAGTGTTTTCCAATCAGTGGGCTCTTAGCATCAAGTGGCCAAAATATTGGAGCTTCAGCTTTAGCATCATTTAGCATTATTTTAGCAATGAATATTCAGGGTTTATTTCCTTAAGGATTGACTGGTTTGATGTCCTTGCAGTCCAAGGGACTCTCCAGAGTCTTCTTCAGCACCACAATTCGAAAGCATCAATTCTTCAGCACTCAGCCTTCATTATGATCCAACTCTCACATCCATACATGACAAATGGAAAAACCATTTGACAAAAAACTTTGTCAGCAAAGTGAAGTCTTTGCCTTTTAATACACTCTCTAGGTCCATGCTGTCTCCAAGTCTTACCTGTTAACTAAATTTTTGTATGAAAGACTTTTTTTTTTTTTTTTTTACTTATAAGGACAAGGTTGAAGAGGGCTGGGAATATAGCATGTTACAGCATTTCTCTCACATTTGGCCCCATGCAATTTGAACAGATTTGTTTATAGTTTAATGAATAAATGCTTATAAAGAAGCAATGAAATTAAAAGTAGCAAGCAGGGTTGCAGGGACCACTATTAATATTTTAAGGAGATTCAGGCCATCATGATTATCAGGAGGCGGGATATTCACTGACTAAGAAATGGCAAAGGCAACCTTTTAAGTAGAGGTTTGCTTAGAAATAGGGCTTCCCTGGTAGCTCAGTTGGTAAAGAATTTGCCTGCAATGCAGGAGACCCCAGTTTGATTCCTGGGTCAGGAAGATCCCCTGGAGAAGGGATAGGCTATTATATCAGATATGATCCAAGTTTCACTGGAAATGATTTATGAACCCAAGAAGTATGTTTGGAGAGACAGTTGAAGAAAATTAAGTAAAAGCTATGAAATGTAAATGAACGCTAAGAGGCTGGAATTCCATGAATGCCTGTAAGGAGTCTTTCAAGTAGGATTATTTTGGGAATGTAATTCTGGATTCTTGTCTTCATCACTTAGAGCCTAATCTCTGCATCACTTCTCTATGTGAATTGGATGTGTGTACTTGTAACGTTTCACCCACTCCCCAACACCGCTTAGCAGAATGCCCGAGTTCTAAGGATAAAGGCTGAAAGGAAGGAAGGAAGAATGAAAGATAAGGGAAAGAAAATGATACAAAGGAAGGAAAAGAAAGCGATCATAAAGAAGCAAGTGCTGTTACAGCCTAGAAAAGAGAAAGCAGACAGAAACAGAGGCAGACTTTGTTTGTCTTGCTTCACCATCAGGCTGCAGCGGGGACTGAGGTCTGCTTCCTTGTTTGGGGAGTAGAGAGGATCTTCTCCATCTGGGGTATGACCAGGAGTGGGATTCTTAATGAGCAGAATCCACAAGTCTCCCTAGGAGAGCTGGTCGGTTGGAGTGAATTTAGAGAGGTAAGAGAAAGAGCGAAGGAGAGGAGAAGGCCCCGAAGGTGTTATGCAGGAAAAAATGAGGCAAGTGAGTCTATATCCGATGCACAGCAAATGTTTTGCAAGTTGTGCAAACTAATAGGAGATACATGAGGTTGGTCTTGGCACAGAGCAAGTACTCAGTAAATCGTCACTGGGTGAGGTCTGATCATGGAAACTGGAGGTGGGCAGAGAAGTAGGTGCTAAAAGATTTAAGGGGATGAATTAGTTTCAAGCGCAGTGGAGCATTTATATTTTGAATTGATCTGCCAGTTATAAATCTTTTGTGTGTGTGTGTGTGTGTATGCATGTGTGAAGTAGGATCTTATTGGCAGCATGCTCTTTTGTTCTGCTGTGGTCATCATATGGACCACTTCCTAATTCAGGACTCTGAAGTATTTCCTGTTTTGGAGGCCATTCCAGAGGCTGATCTCCTTGTGGGCATCAGTGCTTCTGTGAGAGGCCACCTTTCCCTCCTCCTGTTTCCTGAATCCCCATTTCCTCCACTGTTTCATTCAGCAAGGATGGGGACCGTCACGTGAAATAATGGATGTCTGCTGCTGCTTGCCGAAGTTCACTGAAGACCTAAGCTTCTGTTGCTGCTCTCACCACAAGTCTCCCCATGGGATCCCATTTCTGCTTTTTGGGATCCCCACCTCACTGCTGCGAGTCCCACAGACTACCATGGTGGAACAGGAGAGTCCCAGCAACTGCTTCCTGCTGTCGTGAGTTGGAACTTGCCATGTTTTTATTTCAAAAGCAGCGTTGAATGTGGTGATGAGATTTCATCTTGCTCTGAATGGACTGCTACACTCCAGGCACAAAATGAGTTAAGGAAGCATTCTGGGGGTTGGCTCAGAATCTAACCACAATGTTTCTAGGGCAAATTGACTCCTAATTTGCCAATAATCAACTTAGAAATGACTTTTAGAATCAAGACATATTCACTGAGAGCTAACCAAACTATTTTAGCTTTTGCACAAAAGTCAGATGGTTGTAACTTGTCTGAATTAGGGCCTTCAAATAAAGTAGATTGAATACATCCTATGCCAACAGGCTTGCCCTCATCACAGGCCAGTTTGCCCATAGGGAAAGAGGCAATAAAGTCTGATATTCTGGTGGTACTAACACCTTCTGGATGTTTGTAGAAGGAGCAACCTTGGGCCAAATGAACAAGAAAAGAGGAAGTTCCTGAACCACTTGCAAAGGGTTGAGGCTGAGGAACAGATGTCTCTGGGCTGCCCAGACGTCTGCCACATGGCCCAGTGGTGCTCCTGCTGCCGAAACCCCAAGTCTACAACTCAGGGTGGTCTGGAAAGGAAGGATTATTTTCCTGAGAGTGGTTTCAAGAATGTAGCTCCTCACCTAATAAAAGGAATGTGCAATGATTAACCGAGTCTAATATTAGCATCTGCAAAATAAAGAGCAATTGGGCCTGCCGTGAAAGAGAACAAACCTCATATGCACCCACTGCCAGGTAAAATCTGTTTTTTTTCAGTCATAAATCTTTCTTGGAAGCCGAGAGAAGGATTTCACTTCCGTCAGAAACTGTTGGGTGAAGCAGAGAGAAGGAACATGATGTTTTGGAGATGAAAGCATCTCAAGTTTACAGCTCTTGTCTCTTCTGCCTGTTTTGCTGTTTGCTTTCTGATGGTGTCCTTGACTTGGCCATGACTTGCATTGTTTTTCATAGGATGGAGTGGCATTGGGGAAAGGTCTGGGTGGGCCATTTGCTTCTGGCTTTAGCTTCAGTCAGAGGACTAGCATCTGACATGGAATCTCACTGTATCCAAGGCATACCTGGGTTAAACTTCTCTGAATACCAAACCTTTGATAACTGTGAAGAATACATTATAGAAATTTTAGCTATAAGGGACCTCAAAGATCCCATATCTGATAGCATATAATAAATTCTTTAGTGGTAATGTCTCCTACATCAGCGGTCCCCAAACTTTGGTATGCATCAGAAGCAGCTGGAGAACTTGCTAAAACACAGACTGCTGGCCCAGTAAGTCTTGGGGGGAACCCAAGGACATGCACTTCTAGCAAGTTTTCAGGGGATGCTAATATTGTGGAGACCATACTTTGAGAATCACTGCCCTACAACAAAGGGTTTCCTAAAGACAAATTAAATAATATAAGTAAAGTGGCTACTACTGGTTTGAATCTCTGGTTCAGTATGAGTGGTAACCTTATGGGATGAACAAGTGAATTCAATTTCATCTCAGTTACTGGTGTTCTTGAGTTTAAGAAGGCCATAACGTCTATAATATCTCATCACTTGGTAGCCACTTCACTCAGGCTGGGTAATTAAAGTGCTCCACTCCCTGGACATAATGACAGGTCCAGAGGTCCCAGCAGGACCACTGAGAACCCTTGGGGTGGGGAAGATGAACATGAATTCTATAAGGAGAGACTCTCCCTATTCCCAACTTGGTGAGCACCAAGAAACCTGGTGTTCCTGGCACTCACAGCTGAACCTGAAACTTCTGGGAGGCCCATTTGTTTCCACACAGAGATAGTCTGCCTGGGCATGAAGCCAACTCAGAGGAAGGCAAAGCCAAACTTTGGAGGGAGAGAGGGCAGGGAGCTGATGTCATCTTTTGAATCTAGAGCTTCATCATGCCTTGAAACCAGAGTCCATCGTCTCCTTGGACTTTATATTTAATTCAACCTTCCCTGTGACTATCTTGACCTAAGAACCTGGGGACATTTATATTAATGACTTTTTTCATATTGCAAAAGTAAGACACACACCTACAAATCTGAACTTAGTAGAACTGTGTCATGCAGAAAGTTAAAGTCTCTTTTGATTGCCTCCACTTCCTTGAAAATCACTATATATGGTTTTGTGCATATTCTTTTAGATTTTTCTATCAATATACTAATGAAGTGGGATGTTAACTGAGAATTTTCTTGATGTCTCAGTTTTCCTGGAGGCTTATAAAATCAAGAATGAAACAATAGATGTGAATGCCTATATTCTAAAGTAAGGCTATCAGACCATTTTTGCTGGACTTGCAAAGTGAGTGATCCAAATCTGCTATTATTAGCTCATATAAGAGGTTATATATATATATATATATTTAAAAGGCTATGAATTAATGAGGAGATTGACAAGATTAACAGAAACACATCCCTGGAGAAGATTTTCGCATGATGGGGATAACCCCCGTCCTGGGGTGGGGGCAGAGAATACTCCCGTTCACCCTAAGCCAAATGGGGGCGGGGGCTTCAAGGAAATCACACAGACAACCTTTAACACATCCACTGGAATTTGGGGCATCAGTACCTGGTATCTCATTCATTCCTCATTCTTACCTGCAGGGCAGCAGAGGGAAGAGCAAGACTGAACTCATAATTTGATTTGATTTGATTTGACTTGATTTCCTCTCTGACTGTCTGCCAACTGTTTCCAATTTGGAACCGTTGCAAAATGTGAACTCATGCAGGCAGAATGCATCTATCTAGTTTGGTTGACACTAGGGAAAGTTTTCTCTATCACATCCAATCATATATTTCTCCTTCAAACCCATGACCTTTCTTCTCTCCTGAGTCATTGCTCCCATCTTGGGTTGTTTCCACTCAACTCTCAGGCACAGCACAAATGGGGGTATAATTGTGTGAAGAGATCTTGTGGGACCAGCTACATGTATGTTGACTTCAGTGTTGAGTGCACAGACATTGGAAGTCTTTACAATAATATCCAGGTCTATGTCCTAGTTAACAGGCCCCCAGGTGGCGCTAGTGGTAAAGAACCTGCCTGCCAATGCAGGAGACAAAAGACACTCGGGTTTGATCCCTGGGTCTGGAAGATCCCTCAGAGGAGGGCATGGCAACCGTCTCCAGTATTCTTGTCTGGAGAATCTCATGGACAGAGGAGGTTGGTGGGCTACAGTCCATAGGGTCACAAAGAGTTGGACACGACTGAAGTGACTGAGCATGCATGCACGCAGGTACATCCCAGTTAACATCAAAAGTTTCGGGAACTATCATTCTTTTTCTGCCCTCTACATCACCTTTCCATCCTCAGTTTCTTCTCTTTGTATCCACATGTACTCAACCGTAGAAAGTTTTGAATTCTGCTTCTGGTATTTCCTTTCACTGAACCCCCTCTTCCCTGAGCATCTAGGCTTTAGGTTCTGTTCCCTTAAGAGTATTGCAAGAATGCTGTTTATTACAACCATTTGTCAACTTTAAAAAGTGTGTTTTTTATCTCATTTCCTCCTTAGAACACCCCTGTGAGGTGTTACCATCTCCATTTTGAAGATAGGAAAATGGAGGCTCAGAAGGATTGAGTGACACACCCAGCATCACACAGCAAGTTAGCAGTGGAGGTAGGACAAGAATTTAGATTTTCCTGCCTTGCAAGGTCTCTGTGCTTTTCCTTACAACCCTATCTCCTCAGTTGCGTACTTCTTGAAGCCACAGGACTACATTCTGGTCCACAGGCTTCAACCATTTCCCTCTTACAGCTCCATCATTTCTCCTCAAACTCCCTAGAGTTCCTTAAAAACTCAGAAGTCTCTAGTACAAGGAGTTAGATTTCAAGTGGACTAACCCTGCTCAGACTGAGGTATGGTGGTCTACAAAGGAATTTGAAGGAACAAATTGTTTCTGCTGATCAACCCAACTTGAATATTTGAGATTTCTGTTCAACTAACTTTTTTTCATAGTTTTTTTTTTAAATAAAAATGTTTTCTTCTGGGCAGAACAGAGTTGAAATCCCCATTTATAAGATGGAGGAGCATTCTTAAAAACTAAGACTTTTCTAAGAAATTAGAACTTGAGCAAAAATCTGAAAAAAGTTGGTAAATTAAAATATTCACTCTAAATTCCTTGTTTCATTATCACCTTGTGTATGTGTAACATATTTACTTTTCCTCTTGCCATGTTGATGCCAGTCATCGACTCGAAGGATATGAGTTTGAGCAAGCTTTGGGAGTTGGTGATGGATAGGGAAGCCTGGCATGCTACATCCATGGGGTCGCAGAGTCAGACTTCACTGAGTGACTGAACTGAACTGAACTTCCCATGTTACTCTTGGCTAGCATCTTTAATGAATCTTTGTTGTATGTAATTGTGTTTTGGTAACTCTCCAGGTAAAAAGAAACAAAAGGATGACGTTTATTAATATTACTTGCTTTTGATAGCATGTTATTTAAAAATAGTTGACACTGTTATAATGGAAATAAAGAATTAAAAGGGCTATTTTTGCTTGTACATAACTGCTTGAGCAGATCCCAAGTCATTTGTATGGCTGATTTCAGAATTTAAATGTCTTTTTAAAAAATACACTTTGAAGTATGTTAGTTTTTATCTTAATTTGTTTAAATACTAGACTTCCTGGTTTACATGTTCAATGAAAGTGGTTTGGATTAACAGTATTTATTATTAATTCTTGGAAAAAAAAGACATAACCTCTTACTTTCATATGTCCGAAAACATGAGTCTCAAAACATCATTTACAGTAAATGTTTACATACATAACCTCACTTGACCTTCAAAACAACACAGTGAAAAATTATCATTATGTACAAGGTAAGAAGTCTGAAAGTCAGAAGGCCTTCATTCTGTAAACATTGATTAAGGTTTACAGGGTCTAGGAGAGGAGGGGTTCAATGAGGCTGTTTGGCCCAATCTGCACGCTTAAGAGGAATGTTCATTCTGGCTGCTATTAAGTGAGGATTTTGTCTATGGAAACAGGGTCTGTCCTTGTCCCTGATGCCAACTTTAACCTATAATTACTCTTCTATCTTTCTCAAAAAGCCACATTGCTGTAATTTCAGAAACTGTGATGGTTACTCAGAGGTCCTGGGAGATGGCAAGCCGGTAGGATTGCCAGATAAAATATAGGACACCATGTTGCATTTGAATTTCAAATAAACAATGTATCATTTTCTTTTTTTTTTTCAGTTTTCTTTATTTTTTTACTTTACAATATTGTATTGGTTTTGCCATACATTGACATGAATCTGCCATGGGTGTACATGTGTTCCCCATCCTGAAACCCCCTCCTACATCCCTCCCCATCCCATCCCTCTGGGTCATCCCAGTGCACCAGCCCTGAGCACCCTGTGTCATGCATCGAACCTGGACTGGCGATTCGTTTCACAATATGATAATTTACATGTTTAAATACCATTCTCCCATATCATCCCACCCTCGCCCTCTCCCACAGAGTCCAAAAAGACTGTCCTATATATCTGTGTCTCTTTTGCTGTCTCACATACATGGTTATCATTACCATCTTTCTAAATTCCATATATATGCGTTAGTATACTGTATTGGTGTTTTTCCTTCTGGCTTACTTCACTCTGCATAATAGGCTCCAGTTTCATCCACCTCATTAGAACTGATTCAAATGTATTCTTTTTAATGGCTGAGTAATATTCCATTGTGTATATGTACCACAGCTTTCTTATCCATTTGTCTGCTGATGGGCATCTAGGTTGCTTCCATGTCCTGGCTATAAGTATGTCCTGCACAATATTGGAACATACTTATAAAAAAAACATTCATTGCTTATCTGAAGTTCAATTTCAACTGAATATGCTCTATTTTTAATGTGCTAAGTCTAGCAAGCCCCACAAGCCAGCTTCCAAGGTAAGAAGCAGTTGAAGGCATGGTCCAAGCTTTAAGGATAGTGAATCCATGCAAGGAAGACAAATGTAGAAGCTAAAGCAAGACTTGGTTGCTTGGGTTCATGTTCTGGTTCCATTGCTTACTAGCATAGTTCACTTAAAAAAAAGTTTTTGTTTCTTTTTTAATGTGGACTATTTTCTTTAAGTCTGCATTGAATTTTTGTTATAACATTGATTCTATTTTATGAGCTTTTCTTTTTTTTTGCTTTTTGGCCCCAAGGCATGTGGGATATTAGCTTCCCAACCAGGGATTGAACCCACACCCGCTGCACTGGAAGGCAAAGTCTCAACCAATGGACTTTCGGGGAAGTCCTTTAGTTCACTTTCTTGAGTCTCAATTTCCTCCTCTGCGAAACAGCAGATAACAGTCTATTTCCTTAGGATTGTTGGGAAAATTAAATAATCTAGCAAACCTTTCACACGAAAAGTGCTCAATAAACTTTGTGTTAGTATTTTTACATTACCTCCTGTTTTCAGAGAACACAGTGATGATAATCCTTTCAATTATCCATAATATATCTGTATATCTGCCTATGTTGTATTTACATCAATATTTATATTCAGAGTTTCAAATTGGCCAGGACACTTGTATGTAGTAACTGCACTGTTTGGTGAATCTCCTTAAAAACACTTTTCTCCATTTGTATAGTGTCTTGTATTCAGTTGTCTACATTTATTATTGCTGGTTTCAGCTCTGGCTTAAGAAAAAGAAAAAGGGAAGCATTTCAATTTAAAATATTTTAACATACATATGTTTAACTTAATTTTGTGTTAGCTTCAACATAATATTTATAACTTTTTAATGTATACTGTATTTATAAACTTTTAATGTATTCATAGTTTGCCAATTAAATGCTATTCTTCATTACTTATTAAATTTCCTAGATTTAGATATTAATTAGGAAGTAATTTCAGTAAAAATGCCACTATTGTGTGCTTTGAATACTGCAATTATTTCAGTTTCATAAAATGTCATTTTCTTGTGTGTTTCTGTGTATATATATATTTCTGAATTTGTCTCTTTATCTTTTCATTCATGACTATGATATAATTCTACCTAAAACTCATAAATTTAGGAATAGCTACACATGAGGATGAGAGGATAGGGTGGGGGACTTCAACTTATATAAGCTGTTTGAATTTTCCTTATGCTTTCAGAAAGTCTGGTGACAACCATGTACCTGTCACTGTGCCAAGCATTGTGGGATCATGCAGAACTGCAGAAAATCCAGGGGGCTTATAATTTTTTTGAGGGTGAAAAGATGGGGGGATAAAAATACATAAAAGTAACCACAGTAAAAGCAGCAAGTGAGACAGGACTTAGGATGAATACTGATAATGAATGTATGAGACCAGATGCATTTGCCTGATTACAATAACAAGCGATAGATCCAATTATAACATTTGGCAATGATGACTTGAGGTAAGATACTTTCCTGATGAGGTTTAATTTTTCTTTTCTTTTTTGCTTTTTCTCTTCTTTTTCCCTCTCCTTTCCTTTTCTGCTGGATACAGCCTCGCTCGTTAAGATCAACATGAAAGGGGACATTTTAAAATAGTGTCTGCTGCATGACATCACTAAATAGCATGCTTTAATTTAAAAAATGTTGGTTTTTTAAAAAATTGTGAAGTAATCCCCACCCCATCCCCCATGCCAAAGGTATATAGTCAAACTATCTTGATGGGATTTGCTGGAAGTCACCACACCCTTCATCAGAGTAATCTGTCAGTATGCAGCCAGAGCCCCAGTAATGTTTCTACCTTTGTCTCCGTAATCCTACATGTCAGCAACTAGTTTAGGAGAACAATACAGGGAAGAGCCAGTTCTACACACATGAGTGCATGTACTCTCTGTTTATCTAAATCCATATGTTTAGAGAAGCTTGTACTTTTTAGCTTCATATCTATATTTCCCATATTAGAAGGAAACAGGGCTGGCTTCCTGAGTTGGTGCTTAGTGCGGTTACCCAAGGTCCTGCGTTCACACGTGGGCTCTGGCTTGGAGTTCACTGCTCTGTGGTCGCCATGTGTTTTTTTTTTCTGGACTTTAATTTTTATTACAACAAAAATTGTATAAAATAACTGAAATTTTTTACCCTTGACCAGTGTCTCCCAATTTCCTCCTCCCCCTGAGACCCTTGAAACCTGCATTTTATTCTCTGTTGCTATGAGTTTGACTATTTTAGATTCCTTGAAGCTATTTGACTATTTTAGATTCCAAGTTGCTACAGACGGAATGTTTCTGTCCTGCTAAACTCTACTCCACAAAGTGATGGTGTTAGGAGGAGAGGCTTTGGGGACGTAGTTAGGATTAGATGAGGTCATGATGGTAATCCAAGTGTGTGTGTTTGAGGCACATGAGGCCAAACAAATCGAAACGTTGGAGTTTGGAGCAGGGCCAAGCAAGGAGATGGGTGCCTCATGCTCTAAACAACCTCAAGCTCCCCGAAGGGTTTTGGTTAGGCATTTTTATTTTATTTAAATTAATTTATTTATTTTAATTGGAGGCTAATTATTTTACAATGTTGTAGTGGGTTTGACATGAATCAGCCATGGGTGTACATGTGTTCCCCATCCTGATCCCCCCTCCTACCTCCCTCCCCATCCCATCCCTCAGGGTCATCCTAGAGCACCAGCCCTGAGCACCCTGTCTCATGCATTGAACCTGGACTGGCGATCTATTTCACATATGATGATATACATGTTTCAATGCTGTTCTCTCAAATCATCCCACCCTCGCCTTCTCCCACAGAGTCCAAAAGACTGTTCTTTACGTCTGTGTCTCTTTTGCTGTCTCACATATAGGGTCATTGTTACCATCTTTCTAAATTCCATATATATGCATTAATATACTGTATTGGTGTTTTTCTTTCCGACTTACTTCTCTCTGTATAATAGGCTCCAGTTTCATCCACCTCATTAGAACTGATTCAAATGTATTCTTTTTAATGGCTGAGTAATATTCCATTGTGTACATGTACCACAGCTTTCTTATCCATTCATCTGCTGATGGGCATCTAGGTTGCTTCCATGTCCTGGCTATTGTAAATAGTGCTGCGATGAACATTGGCGTACACGTGTCTCTTTCAATTCTGGTTTCCTCGGTGTGTATGCCCAGCAGTGGGATTTCTGGGTCTTATGGCAGTTCTATTTCCAGTTTTTTAAGGAATCTCCACACCGTTCTCCTTAGTGGCTGCACTAGTTTGCATTACCACCAACAGTGTAAGAGGGTTCCCCTTTTTCCGCTTGTGGTCGCCATCTTGAAACTCTTTTCTGTCATAATTTGTGTTTTGTAAGTGAGATCCAGTGGGACCATGGAGCTTGCACAGGGGGCTTGGAGCCTTGATTTACTTGTACTCCTATCTCCTGCCACCTCTGTTGGACGAGTTTGGGGCCTCCCAGTCCCTAAGATGTCCCAGTTATTGCTTCTGTCTTCTGCCTCTGGTGGGCGCATGGATGAGGTGGAGAGAGGTTTAGGGGTCAGCATATGCAACCCATAATGTGGGATGAGGCTCTAGACACCTATGCGGCTCTCTATTCACCTCAAACTGCAGAGTTGCATATGCCAAAAAAACCAAAAAACAAAAAACCCCACCTTAACAGAATGAAAGAGAGACCACAGAAGAAACACCTTTTTTCTCTGCTTTTGTGGACAAGGAACCCACTTTGCCTTGGGACACATAAATTATGTTAGCCATCTCTGGAAGAAAAAAGCTAGTAGGTGAAATTCAGGAGGCTTAGGGTCCAATACAGCTTTACCGAGAAGTTATTTAGATAAAATCAGACAAAAGCAAAAACCCCTTAGCTTCAGATCCAGGCAGCAGGAATCCTGCCAGGAAGACAGAGAAAGAACATAGGGCATAGAGCTCAGGGCATTCCCGTGGGCAGAGTGGATGGCTTTTCCCACACTGGTAAGAAAGGGGCTTCAACTCTTGGCCCTAGGAGTTATTGCCCTTCTGGTGTGTGTGTGTGTGTGTGTGTGTGTGTGTGTGTGTGTGTGTGTGTGTGTGTGTGTGTGTGTGTGTGTGTGTGTGTGTGTGTGTGTGTGTGTGTGTGTGTGTGTGTGTGTGTGTGTGTGTGTGTGTGTGTGTGTGTGTGTGTGTGTGTGTGTAGGAGGGAGATGTGGAAGTCAGTGCTTCCTGAGTCACTTTCTGCAATCTTTCTTGTGGTTTGCCTCTTTGTTTCCCTTTTTCTTCCATTTAGAGGAATTATCCCATTATTTGACATGAGATTTGTCCCAGAGCTTTAACTCCTGTGTGTGAAGATTTTTGTTCAAAGAACAAAAGAGAACTAAGGTAGATTCCGCAGGCCAGGCAGACCCATCAATCTTGCCCGTAATTGAGTCTGCCATTGGTGAGTAGCCACTTGGGAGGAAATTGCTCAACCATGTGGAGTGAATGAACTCTTTCAGGGCGCAGGGCTCCACAGAGGGCTGCACTGTGGCCTCCTGCCAGGCAGAGTCCTCGTGGTCCCTGGCTCAACTGCACACTCTGGTTCAGACCAGGGAGCAGTTTGTTCCTCTGGTCCTGCAGATAAGCGTCTGTTTGCTCTTCCTCTTCCTGGTCCTTCCTGGTTTAGCAGCGCTGAGGTCCCTTTTCAGAGGTCTTGACATTTAAATGCATGAGGGCTTTTGGTGGTGAGAATAAGAAAGTGGGCCTGCCAAGAGCTTGGAGTCCCTTTGTTTGACAGAGGGAGAAGCAAGCAACAGTAGCTTTATGACATCAGAGGGAAAGCTGATGAGGCCATTCCTACTTCCAGTCAATTAATCTCTGGCCCATTTGAAGCCAACTGTTTAATAAAGAAATGCCAGCTTCATTGGTGGTTTCTCCATAATTGTTCTAAACCACTGACTTTACTTTTTCTTTCCTCTAACATATTCCAAGTAAAGCCTTGTTGCAAGAGAGCTTGAGTTAACCATCCCAATCAACAATGTGAGATCACCTCTTTTATCTGTCAGAGGCGTTGGAGATAAGTGAATTGATAAGGAAGTGGAATTCCTGTGTTTATACTTTCAGAGGATTTAGCTAAGAGAACATTTAGCTGCCAGTCCTTCCTGTTTTGAAAGAACCCCTTGCTTAGGGGCCAATGATTAAGTTAACATCTTCAATATTCTACATAAAATCCTTCAAGAGAAAAGTCCTCCCCTCCTCTTGAATGAATTCCATGGCACAAAAGACTTTGTGCTTCTTAGCTATTATTTGGAATAGCATGGTACCTTGGAGAAGAGAGTCAAAATCTCCCAATGATCTTTACGAAACAGCAACTATAATGGAACTGTGCTGTGCTGTGTTGCTCAGTCATGTCTGACTCTTTGTGACCTCATGGACTGTAGTCCACCAGACTCCTCTGTCCTTGGGGATTCTCCAGGCAAGAATACTGGAGTGGGTAGCCTATCCCTTCTCCAGGGGGACTTCCCAACCCAGGAATTAAACTGAGGTCTCCTGCATTGCAGGCGGATTCATTAGTTGAGCTATCAGGGAAGCCCTTAATGGAACTATGATAGAGCAAACAGCTTTGTGTAAGATACACTTGGACTTCCTAGGCCGGTTCATTAGAAAGAATAGAGGATAATGCTCTTTTCTGGAGAGGACTGAGCTAAAGGAGACATCTTTATATTGGGGACACTGTGAAAAGTATAAGAAGGCAAGATCACAAAGATGAGTTAGTAATTTAGTTGTAGACAAGACTGTTGAAAAATAAACCCAAAACATGTTGTTCTAAATCTCTCAGCAATAATCAGCTTGGATTGTAGTCTTGTGTTGACTTGTTGACCTCTCCCAATTGCTGAGGTCCTCTAAGCTGAGTATTTGGAACAAATATAATCCTTAAAGGCTTAGTGAGAGAAAGAATGAATAAAAAGACTCATTTCTATATGTTATGAGGTATAGAATAAGGAGAAGCAGTCAGGGTGTGGTGACACCCAGAGCAAAGCACTTGATTCGTTCTTAAGGCCTTTGCCTCCAACAAGCCAAGATGAAAACATTCAAGGAGAAAAGCACTCCCTGAAGGGAAGGACGTATTGGCAGCACCCTGCTTGTCTAAAGCAACATTAAACAATGTACAGCTCTTGATAGATTAGCTAGGAATTTGGAGTGTATATGCCCCTGGGAAATCAGCCAAAACCCTGCATGGCTATATATTTTAAATCTATAGCAACAGCACTGACGAACTGAGGTTGTTCTCAACTCTGACCCTCATAGAGCTCCTCCCTGGCCAAAGCTGCTTTCCTTTTCCCCTGGTGTTCTCATTTCACTCCCTGGAAGAGAGCAAAATGTTCCACGTGGAATTTTATCTTTAAATTTCTGCAGGCGGTGAGGCGAGCTCAAGGGCATGTCTCGGGAAATAGAAGGACCCAAGTGAGTAGCCTCTTTCTCACAGTGACAAACATTGAACACTTCAGTGGTCTAAATCAAGCACGTTTAACTTGGGGCCTTTGTCTAACGAGGAAGAAAAAAAGCATGTTTTGACAAACAGATTTTACACAGTTCAAGTAAAATCAAGCCTGTTAACCAGAATTAAAGGCCACAGTCAACCGTCCTTGGCATATCTAAACTGTCATCTGAACAGACGCTTGAGAAGACGTAGGTGTCTGGAGTAATGATCTTTCTCAGTCCAACCTGACACAACAGGGACGCTTATCAAGGAATGAAACTCCTGTCAGGCACGAACATGTTCAGTGGCCTCCTTCAGTGCTGAGCTCGACTCTGTCACAGCACAGGACTGTGCTTGCATTCCTGGTTTACCAGAAGTTCATTGTGTGTCTGACAGCTGCTACTGCAGAATCCTAACATCTTTCTGATTCCTCAGAGGCAGGTTAAATTGTCTTACTTGTTTTTGCCTCCTACAGAGAAGAGCAAAGTTTTATGGGCTTGGCTGGCGTGGTGAAAGAGCAAACACCTGAGGCTCTGAAACCCTTCCCTCCTGGGCATTTCAGGTGGGGCTGATTTACACCCCTGACCTGAAACAGAATGGGAATGGTGGTTCCTCCGGAATAACCAGTTCCTTCAGAGTTTCCACTAGCCTCATCTTGGGTCCAACCCCTAGGGCTGAAACAGGATCTGTGTTTGTAGATGAGGTATTGTTAAAAAATGAAGGGGGCAATCAGGTTCATCACTTGAATAGCCTTGACTAGGAGCCAGGTTAAGAGGTCTAGTTGGGGAGTTAACAGATCTGGGTACAGGTCCTACTCTTATTTATTGAGTGTGTGTATTACTGGATTTTTAGCAGGAAACAGAAAAGTAAAAGTGTTAGTCACTCAGTCATGTCCAACTCTTTGCGACCCCATGGTCTGTCCTTGGAATTCTCCAGGCAAGAATATTGGAGTGGGTTGCCATTCCATTCTCCAGGGGATCTTCCTGACCCAGGAATAGAACCCAGGTCTCCGGCATTGCCGGCAGAGTCTTTACCACTGAGCCACCAGGGAAGCCCTTAGCAGGAAATAGAGGACACATTCAAATCAGGTGATTTGAGGAGAGTTCAATAAGAGGACTATTTACAAAGCGAGAGCCAAGTTCAAGGGAAACAACTGCGATATTTGGGACTATTGACATGTTAACCATTTCTAGGACAGAAGGAGAGAGGGAACGGGCCATGTCTGGAATACAGAGGATGACTCAGAGGGTAAAGAATATACCTGCAATGCAGGAGACCTGGGTTCTATCCCTGGGTTGGAAAGATCCACTGGAGAAGAGAATGGCAACCCACTGTAGTATTCTTGCCTGGAGAATCCCATGGACAGAGGAGTCTGGTAGGCTATAATCCATGGGGTCACACAGAATCAGACACTACTGAGCGACCAACACTAACACACACTGGAAAGGAAATATGTTGGCTAGAGGGACAGAGCTCATTCGCTGATATCTGGTAGGAAGGGAGCAGGAGAAATAAAGACGAAGGGCCCACTCTCTGTTGCCTGCCCCCTCCTCCCAGGTTCACATTGGCTGAGCCCAGTGAGAAGCCAGAATCCCAGGGCTTGGTTGCTGCAGGCCAAGGGCTTTTCAGGCACAGCGGGCAAAGTAGGAGAAGAGGGTGGAGAAGGGCGGAGAATGAATGGGTCTAAAGTGGTGAATGGAAGAAACTGGGCACAGGGACCATGGAAAGGCTTGAGTTTAAGTAATCTGCCTCCCCCCTTGTGAAGGGAGCCCCACTTAGCCCACTGAATGGGTAAAATACATTAAAAAATGATTTGTAAGTGGTGAACTGAAATATAGTTTAATTGACAATATTTGCTCATTGTTTCCAAGAGTAGGTTATCAAACAATTCAACCCGTGTCCAGATCTGGGAAGAGTTGCAGGAGACAGTGATGCTGATTCAGTAGCAGAAAATCACTCCCATGCCTGCTGGCCGTACTGCAATTTGATTAATTAGACGCTGTGGGTTGGAAAGGCCAGCTTTCAGAGTTGTGACCTTGTGACCTGAAATTTCAGCTCTTTTTCAGTTTATACATAAGCATGTAGCACATTTTCTTCTGTGAGGGGCTTTAGAATTATAAACCACAAGTGTAGCATTATTGGGAAGAATGTTGTCACTTACTTATTTGCTCAATACTCATTAAAAACAATCTATGTCATAGCTTTGCTACTCTTACCATAGCTTTCCTCTCCTTCCCAGTGGAAGTTGGCAGGCTTTCAAATCTTGAGTAAAGAAAATGTGTGCAGGCTCAATATCATTTGTGGGAAATGAATATATAAAAAGTTGATTTTTTTTTTAAGATTTTTTTTTCTTGAAGGCTTATCACCCTAACTTAAAAAAAAAAAAAGCTATTTATTTGGTTGCGCTGGGTCTTAGTTGTAGCATGTGAGATCTACTATCTTTGTTGCAGTATGCAAGAATTTTTAGTTGCGGCATGTGAGGTCTAGTTCCCTGACCAGGGATCAAACCTGGACCCCCTGCATTGGAAGAGCAGAGTCTTAGCTAATGGACCACCAGGGAAGCCCCTGAATTTTGTTTTTAAAAACTAATGATTCTCTCATTTATTTTTTATTACATTTAAATTTTAACTCTATTATTTTGCTTGTGTATATGTGTGTGGATACGCGAGACCTAAAAAGCTGGAGAGTCTGAATTTCCTGTGTGTGTGTGTGCTCAGTCATGTTCTCGAACCATAGCCCACCTAGTGCCTTTGTCCATGGGATTTCCCAGGAAAGAAAACTGGAATGGGCTGCCATTTCCTTCTCCAGCAGATCTTCCTGACCCAGGGATTGAACACCATGTCATGAGTCTCCTGCATTCACAGGCGAATTTTTTACCACTGAGACACCAATTTCCTGAGTCTTTTAGTAAAGGGCACTGAGGAATGTGTGCTTCTAAAGCAGCTTTGTCATTTAATTTCTTTTTCTTTCTCCCTCTCCTCTCCTTCCCCTCCTCTCTTCTTTCATTTTCTTCTCCAACCCTGGTCCTTCCTTATTCCACACAGTCAAGTATGAACACATTCATTTAATACCAATTTACATCTACCAGGCACTTTTCTAGGCTGGAGAGATACAGCAATGAACAAGTGAGAAAAACTGCTGCTTATCTTCTAGTGTGGGAGATAGACGATAAATATACAAGTACATGTGAGATGTTGGCAACTGCTTGGGAGAGAAATAAATGAAAAAAGGGAAATAGGGAGAGTTGAGCTGTACTTCTTCAAGAAATGATCAAGGATCTTTCATATTTAACAGTATAGAAAACACTAAACCAATGTAAGATGAACTTACACTGTGTATTAATATTGCAGACAGAGACAATTTTGGTTCTTAATCCTTTAACAAAGACCTCTTTTAACTCAGTGAGGTTCTCTGAGTCCTGCATTTCCCACCTGCAAAGTAACAGCAGTGGGGTGGGAGTAGGGAGGTGGAAGTGCTCTGACTACAGGGAGATGAATCTAGTGTCATATGTAAACATCATACTCAAAATCACAGCCAGTTCTCTTGGCTCTACTGTCAACATACACCCAGAATCAGATCACTGCTCCCACGGCCTTGCTACCACCTTGGCCTGAACCACGGTCATGTCCAGTCTTGTTTATTACAATAAACAATTAATGGCCTCGCAGCTCCTAACTCTAGGTGCATCAGCTACAGTGAGCCTTGAAAGATCTGGATCTTGTTGGTTCAAACCCTGCAGTGGCTCGCAAATTTCTTTCAGTGGCTGAGACCTGCTCTGACCTTCCCACACCCTGCCCTCACTCGCTACCCTCCGGCCACACTGGCGTCTTCATTCTTTCATGAATGTCAAGAATTGGCTGCTTTTTAGGCTTTCATTTTATCTTCCCTCTGTCTGGAACACTTTCCTTGACTTACACACTTCACTATCAGCCTCATCTTCGCTCAGTTCTTCTTTTCACGAAGCCTAGGTTGCCTACACTAATTCAACTTCTCAACTCTCCCCTTCACCATGTCTACCCTTGAGCCCCATCTCTGGCTTGACTTTCTTCTTGGCTTCATAGTACTCACATCTGATAACATTTCTAAATAATTGCCTTATTGTGTTTATGTGTGTTGCCACTTGCTGGAAATAACTCCATGAGGGTGACCCATATGCCAGGAACAGTGCCTGGTCCCGAGCAGATGCTCAATAAGTATTTGTTTAGAAATAATTAATGCCATACTTTATGTGGGGAGATTAAATGCACATACCAAAAAAACAGAGAACAAGTCAATGCAAACTATAATCAAACTCTAAAAATTGTCATATATATATATATACACACACATATATATACTTTCCCTAACTCCTTATTTTCCTTGGTTCAAACCACTTTCCCCCACATTCTTTGGTCATATCCTACTGCTATGGAATGAATGTTTGTGACCCCTGCCAGATTCATATGTTGAAGCCCTAGCACGAAGTGTGACGATATTTGGAGAAGGTGCCTCTAAGGAAGTGATTAAGGTTAAACAAGCTCATAAAGGTCACAATCCCATTGGATTAGTCCTTATAAGAAGTGAAAACAGAGAACTTGCTCTCTCTTTCCATTCTTCCTCAAGCACCCAGCAAAGGTCACGTGAGCACACATTGAGGAAGCTACAAGCCAGGAAGTTTGCCTTTATCTGGAACTAAATCAGCCAGCACCTTGATTTAGGTTCTGGATTTGTGAGAAATAAATTCCTGTTGTTTAAGCTACCCATATGCTTTGTTAATGATGGCTGGAGCAGACTAATACACCTATCCACGTTCTTAGACTCATCTTAATCACTTCTGCTCCATTAAATCATTGCCAACAATGTTTGACTACATAAATATCAATTTTCTGACTTTTGATAGCATTTTTAGATACATGAGAAACGCTGGGCTGGATGAAGCACAAGCTGGAATCAAGATTGCTGGGAGAAATATCAATAACCTCATATATGCAGATGACACCACCCTTATGCCAGAAAGTGAATAAGAACTAAAGAGCCTCTTGATGAAAGTAAAAGAGGAGAGTGAAAAAGCTGGCTTAAAACTCAACTTTCAGAAAACTAAGATCATGGCATCTGGTCCCATCACTTCATGGCAAATAGATGGGGAATCAGTGGAAACAGTGGATGACTTTATGCTTTTGGGCTCCAAAATCACTGCGATGGTGACTGCAGCCATGAAATTAAAAGACGCTTACTCTTTTGAAGGAAAGTTATGACCAACCTAGCCAGCATATTAAAAAGCAGAGACATTACATTGCCAACAAAGGTCCATTTGGTCAAGGCTCTTGTTTTTCCAGTAGTCAGGTATGGATGTGAGAGTAGGACTATAAAGAAAGCTGAGTGCCAAAGAATTGATGTTTTTGAACTGTGGTGTTGAAGAAGACTCTTGAGAGTCCTTTGGACTGCAAGGAGATTCAACCAGTCCATCCTAAAGGAGATCAGTCCTGGGTGTTCATTGGAAGGACTGATGTTGAAGCTGAAACTCCAATACTTTGGCCACCCAATGCGAAGAACTGACTCATTTGAAAAGACCCTGATGCTGAGAAAGATTGAAGGCAGGAGGAGAAGGGGACGACAGAGGATGAGATGGTCGGATGGCATCACTGACTCAATGGACATAAGTTTGGGTAAACTCCAGGAGTTGGTGATGGACTGGTAGGCCTGGTGTGCCGCGGTCCATGGGGTTGCAAAGACTCAGACACAACTGAGAGACTGAACTGAACTTAGATATATGACAATATTTATTTGATTATAATTTGCATTGACTTGTCCTCTGTTTTTTTGTGTGTGCATTTAATCTCCCCACATAAAGTATAAGCTGCTTTACTATGAGGGCAACTGCTGCTGCTGCTAAGTCACTTCAGTCGTGTCCGACTCTGTGCGACCCCATAGACGGCAGCCCACCAGGCTCCCCCGTCCCTGGGATTCTCCAGGCAAGGACACTGGAGTGGGTTGCCATTTCCTCCTCCAATGCATCAAGGTGAAAAGTGAAAGGGAAGTCGCAGAGGCTGAAACAAATGAAAGTTCATGGTGCCAAGTTCTCTTTGAGGAAAGTAACTGTGTCTTATTCGTAGGGAGGATTACAGAATTATTTTTTGCCCAAGGTCACACAAATGGTCTTAAAACAAAATGAGATCCAGTTTTCATAAATCCTAGGTCAGTATTCTATTTTTGAGCAGGTACCATTTGGGGCACCACAGAAAGGGCCCAAAAGGTAGACATTGAATTTATAAATAAGTGAGACTTTTATAAAAATATATTTAGGGTAAAATGTAGTTTCTAAGGACACGAAAGCATGTCTTCCTGACATTAAACTAAGGAATGAGTCAAGATATAACAAATAAAATCCTGGATCTCATCTCATTTCTCAGTTACCAATAACGTCATGTACCCACTTCATGCTGTGTGAACAAGGGACAGTGGGACTGAAATAATGAGGAAGAACAAGAAACTAAGGGAAGGAATATGAATAATGCATTCACTGATCAAGTAGGTAGGCAACTGAATGGTATAAGAGGATAAACACATTTAGATAATTACCCTTGTGAAAAGAATAAGCCACAACCCTTTGATGAATAAGGTTATGGGCGAGGGGAGGCTGTTGTCCTGACTTAATCAGAGCTTCCTTTTTCTGACTCTCCATAGCATGTTTTGTGTTTGGGTTCCCAGGTCAGCCTGGAAAAGTCTCTTCAACTCCAAACTTTCCAATTTTAGAGTGAAAACTAGATCAAACTGAAAATAGCACTGTTTACTGCTGATGGTTAAGGAAAAAAAATGTTTCATTTGAGAAAGAGAAAATGGATACACATTCCTGTAGAAATTCTGGAGGAGTTTTGGATATCTCTAAATCTTTGAATAGTGGTGTTGTTTATTATGTCTACTTTTTACTTGTAAAGGCACAACTTTTGTTTCATTTGATAGGTACCTGCCTACTACTACTTTTTCACATATCAAACAAGTCAAGAAAAAAATGATTGGGAAAAAAAAAAAAAAAAAAATGATTGGGAAAAATTTTTTAACACGTTTAAAAGATTTTTTAACACGAAAATGGGCAAGAGAAAGCAAAGAGAAAGGGGTCACAGAAAGTGTGGCTTAAAAAGACAGCATGCTTGATGCAAGCTATTATATATCAGATAGATAAACAAGATCCTACTGTATAGCACCAGGAACTATATTCAATATCCTGTGACAAACTATAGCAGAAAAGAATATGAAAAAATATATATGTATATATAACTGAGTAGCTTTGTAGTACAGCAGAAATTAACACAGCAAATCAATTATACTTCAATAAAATTAATTGAAAAAAAGAACATGCTTGATGAGTGAGCTGGAGATGTGTAAAAGAAAGGAAGAACTGAGTGTGTGAATAATCCAGTGCAAGCTGATGGAAAGAGCAATGATTTGGAATCTAAATAGTCTTGTATTTACACTCTGGACTAATTGTAATTCTGGACAAATTGTTCCCTTTACTTCTATGACTTAATTTTTTTCATCTGTAAAATGATGAAATCTTTGCCATATAGACGTGAAGAAGGAGCATTTCCAAACTCATTCTATAAAGCCAGTATGACCCTAATATCAAAACCAGACAAATGCACCACAAACAAGCAGAAAAAGAAATTCATCCCTGATGAACATAGATAAAAAAATCCTTAACAAAATATTAACAAACTGATTTCAACAATACATCAAAAGCATCATATACCATTATCAAGTAGGATTTATTTCAGGGATGCAAAGATGGTTCAACATCTGTAAATCAGTCATTCTGATAAACCGTATCAACAAAGTGAAGGATAAATATCATTTGGTGATCCACAGACTTAGAGAATGAACTTGTTGCCAGGAGGGAAGAATGGATGAATGAGATGGTTAGGGAATTTGGGATCAACATGTATACTCTGCTATGTTTAAAATGGATAACCAAAAGGGACCTACTGCATAGCACAGGGAACTCTGCTCAAAGTTATGTGCAGCCTGGGTGGGAAAGGAGTTTGAGGGAGAATGAATATATGTATGTATATGGCTGAGTACCTCGACTGTCTACCTGAAACTATCACAGCATTGTTAATTGGCTATGTGAGTGTTAGTCTCTCAGTAATGTCCAACTCTTTGTGACCCCATGGACTGCAACTCACCAGGCTCCTCTGTCCATGGAATTCTCCAGGCAAGAATACTGGAGTAGGTTGTCATTCCCTTCTCCAGGGGATCTTCTCAATCCAGGGATCAAACCTGGGTCTTCTGCATTGAGGGTAGACTCTTTACTGTCTGAGCCAATATAAAATAAAAATAAAAAAATAGAAATATAAAAAATAAAGTGAATTTGATAAAGGAGTAAAAAAATATTGAATCACTATGTTATACACCTGAAACCTATATATTATGTCAACTGTATTTCAATAAAAAATAAATACCCCCCTCCAAAATACCACTTAGTGGTTGAAAGTAAGAACAACAGGATTGGTGTGAGGATTAAAAGAGAGAATGTTGCTGAAGCTGAGAGTAGGGGGAATCCATAAAAAAGAGTCATCAATAAGAGTACTGAGGGAGGGGACATATGTTATACCTATGACTGATTCATGTTGATACATGACAGAAACCAACACAACATTGAAAATCAATTTATCCTCCAATTAAAAAAAATTAAAGTACTGCTGCTGCAGGTGCTGTAAGCCAGCAGGGTAGGAGTATGCACAGGGGCAGTAGCGGGAGAGCATGCCTGGTTATTGTCTGGCACGCACTGGAACAGGAAGGCGGGATGGGAGAGGGCCTGAGAGGAGAACGGAAGGAAGAGCAGAGCATGTATATGTTGGGGACTATTCGTATGTTACATGCCCACGGTGGAAGGAATAAATGCATCAAAGAGTGTATTTGTTCTGTGCTCTGTTCTGCAATGGAACTTAGAATAGTCTCAACTTATTTTCATTGAGAAAGTAGCACAATATCTCTGGGGTCTTTATCTGCAAGCACTGTTGTGTTGATTGTGAATGTTGCAAAGAAATGAGGGTTATAGCTCCAGGGCACCATCTCTGAGAAGCCTTGTGCAGTAGGGGAACAACAGAAGCATTGCTCCATGAAGCACTGTAACTAGTTATCATTTCCCCAGGGGACTATTAGAACACAACCACGTCACAATGATATTGTAGTAAACAGTGAAGGACCTTTTAACATCTTTTCTAGGAGCAATTTCAATCTTTGCTTTGTGTCTAGCTTGGCCAGTCCGCAGCCTTGCTGCCCTAGGCTTTTTTCCTCTCTCTTTTCTTTTACCGTGGAGATTCTCAGTTGGGCTTTTTTGAGTGGGGGTGGTAGGGAGAGAGGATATTAGAAAAAGGAGAGAAAGTTTTGAAATACACATGCCAACTGCCTGTCCAGGTGGGCTTTGCGACCAGCTCCCTGATGAGAGAAGTAGTTGATCACCTCTAGACCCTTTCTTTTCACAACTCACAATCAAATCTCAATCTGTTGACTGTTTCTCATACCTGTATATGTGGAAAGCATCTCTTTGCATTGCTTATCATCTCTCCTCTGGTTGTAATCCAAAACCTTTAAAGAATCTCAGGGAGCCTGCTGCATTCATGGAGGGATGTCTTAATTGACTATTTAGATTTCCGAGAGGTGACCATAAGTAACTTAAAAAGAAACTTCATTGAAAAAGAAACTGAAGATTCTATATGAACAAGAATCAATTTTCCAATTTTCTGCAGAAGCTAAAATGTATGAGAAAGAATGGAGAGTTAGCCTGTGACTTGGTGGTGTGACCAGCTCTCTTCTCTGGGATGGGAAAAAGACATCAACAGATACGGGACCTAAAGGGGCTTGCCAGGCCCCAGGAACTCTGCAAAGGGGCCCAGAGTTATGAAACTTCCTATTCACTTTTCTTCCTATTTGTTTCTATTCTTCCTATTCACTTTTATGGAGGTCCCACAGTCTGAGGCATTGCCTAGTTATTAAGATATTGTGTCCAAGGCAAGAAAAACCCACTGGGGTACTGAACAGAATATGCTAAGAATCTTTTAAGTCAACAGCTCAGCCACTTGACCATGAGGAATGTGCCCTCCCGAGGGATGCCTGGAGAAGACGGAATGTGCACCAACAGTGGGGCCTTACCTCATCCTCCTCCAGGCTCTGTGGGCCTTTGCTCTGCAATGTGATAGCTGGACCTCCCGGCTTCCTGCGTCTGCTCTCTGCAAAACTGCCGGGTGCACTAGACTCGCCTTCCATTCTATCCGTTTCAAACTCCATGACACGCGACACCCTCCTGCTGCCCCCTGGCTGCTCAAAACTTATTTTGGGGAAGGCAGTTCATTAAAATTTGCCAACTGATAGCCTGTTTACAGATGTTTTATCTCGAGTCTTTACATTTTAAATTAAAACTAGTAACCAACATTTGCAATTCAGCAGGCAAAATTACAGCTTCTCATAGAAAAAAAAGGAGAAGGCAATGGCAACCCACTCCAGTACTCTTGCCTGGAAAATCCCATGGACAGAGGAGCCTGGTAGGCTGCAGTTCATGGGGTCGCTGAAGAGTCAGATACGACTGAGCGACTTCACTTTCACTTTTCACTTTCATGCATTGGAGAGGGAAATGGCAACTTATTCCAGTGTTGTTGCCTGGAGAATCCCAGGGACGGTGGAGCCTGGTGGGCTGCCGTCTATGGGGTCGCACAGAGTCGGACACGACTCCATGACTTAGCACCAGCAGCAGCGGAAAAAAAAAAAAAAAAAAAAAAATCCGAAGTTCTAGCTTCAAGTTGCTACAGTCCTCACTCTTCCTCTTCATTTAAATGGACTTGTTTCACTCGAATTTTTAAACATCTACATGCTTGTAGATACTGTGGTTGCTACTCCCTCAGTGTAGTGATATGGCTTAACAACACAAGCATTGATCAGATTTGAACCTCAGCCCCATGAGATGCAGGGCACATTATTTAACTCTGGACATCTTTTTCTCATCTGTGAAACGGTGATAATAATACCCACCTTATGGGGATGATATAATATCTACACCTCACCTAAAATGATGCCCAGCTCATAGATGACTCTTGATTAAGGGCAGCTATTCAGGGTACTCTTCTCAGAAAGTTTCACGTGTTGTTTTTCAGTCACTGAGTCCTGTCTGACTCTTGCGACCCCATGGACTGAAGCACTCAAGGCTCCTCTGTCTTCCACTTCATGTCTTACTTCTTTCCTAACCGTTTCCCTCAACTCTCCTCTCCCTACGCTTGTCTCCACTGATAAAAGCAAAAATTTTTGCCTTCTTTTCAACAAAAATGGAATTAAATAAGTGCCAGTTGATTAGGTATTGAGGGAAGTAGGATGCAGTGGAGACATATCTTTATGAACAGGACACAGCCCATGTCTCAAGGAGTTCATGTTTTATTATGTAATAATGTTACAGTATTGTCGATGCTACGGTTGAGCTATATATTAGGCCATGAGAACATCAAGGAGGGTACAGCAATAAAAACAGTTGTCATAATCACTTACATTTGTAAGTAAGTGGTGTGCTTATAAACAGAGTCTCCTTAAAAAAAAAAAAAAAGAAAGGAAAAATTAAAAGCAGTTCCAAATAACGAAAGCTCCTGATAGCATAATGTATATCTCAGTTATAAGCAGCATTTACATTGTCAGAATAATGTAGGCATTAATTACCAATTCAAGGAATATTATGGTCTAGCTGTATTAGGAGAAGTGGAAGTAAGGTGTATCCTGCTGGTGGGGATGGGGTGTGTGGTTGTGTTTGTGAAGGGAAATATTTTCATTTTTATGATTAAAAAAATATCAAGAAGTAGTATTATGAGGATGCCACTGAACAATAAATAATGGAAAAGGTTTGCCTCTTGAACCCATAAAATAGTGTATGTGGATAGTGGGAATGTTGGGGGAACTGTAAAGTTTCATAATAAGTGTGGTGGAACTATTTGACTCATTGAATAACATATATACCTTTGATTAAAAAAGCAACTGAAATAAAATTGCTAATAAATTAATATACCCATATTTTCTTGTAACAAAAAGGAATAAAAAACCTAGTGTATTAGTAATAACTCCAGGCAAAAACAAATGCATGGACTAGGAGTATTAAAAAAAACAGAGGGAGAGAGTTCAGACAAAAGGAATAATCTCACCATGAAGATACAGCTACTCTAAACTATATTTTACCACATGACCTCAAAAGTACTTACCAAGGGAAAAAAAAAGACTACCATGATAACTTTGTAAATTGACAATAATAATTAAACACCTTTATAGAACCTCTCAAAGACTCATATATCAAGCAAAAAAGGTAAGTATGGAAAAGATTTGACTAAACTTGATCTGGTAATTGAATGTAAAGTTTCAAACTTGACTACACATAATGCTCAAATACACTTAATATAGTTACAGAATATTACCTAAATACTAGGCTAAATAGGAAATATTTACATATTATAATAATTTGATACCAGATACAGGCTAAGGTAGAGAGAGTCTAAGGTGGTCCTTTTTATAATATTCTTGGTGTTTGGTGTTCATGCCTTCATGTCATTCCCTTCCCTTGTTTGTAGGCAGGATCTGTGATTTGTTTCTAACTAACAGAATATGGTAAAAGTGAATAGATGTCACTCCCATAACTATATTACACTATATGTGACTCTGTCTTACTAGCAGATCTTTACTAGACATTCTAACTGCCAGCTTGATGAAGTGAATGATCATGTTAGAAAAATCCTGTGGACGGCCTATAGAGACTGCAGGCAGCGTCTCAGAGTTCAGGGTCTTTTACCTGACAGTCAACAGGAAGCTGAACCCTCAGTTCTACAACCACAAGGAAATGAATTCTACTAACCTGAGTGACACCACCCTTACGTCAGAAAGAGAACTAAAAGAGCCTCTTGATGAAAGTGAAAGAAGAGAGTGAAAAAGCTGGCTTAAAACTCAACATTCAGAAAACTAAGATCATGGCATCTGGTCCCATCACTTCATGGCAAGTAGATGGGGAAACAATGGAAACAGGGACACACTTTATTAATTTTTTTTTTTTTTTCTCAAATCACTGCAAATGGTGACCACAGCCATGAAATTAAAAGAGGCTTGCTCCTTGGAAGAAGTTATGACCAACCTAGACAGCATATTAAAAAGCAGAGACATTACTTTACCAACAAAGGTCCACTAGTCAAAGCTATAGTTTTTCCAGTAGCCATGCATGGATGTGAGAGTTGGACTATAAAGACAGCTGAGTGCTGAAAAATGATGCTTTTGAACAGTGTTGGAGAAGACTCTTGAGAGTCCCTTGGACTGCAAGGAGATCAAACCAATCAATCCTAAAGGACATCAGTCCTGAATATTCATTGGAAGGACTGAAGCTGAAGCTCCAATACTTTGGCCACCTGATGCGAAGAACTGACTCACTGGAAAAGACCCTGATGCTGGGAAAGAGTGAAGCCAGGAGGAGAAGGGGATGACAGAGGATGAGATAGTTGGATGGCATCACCGACTAGATGGGCATGAGTTTGAGTAAGCTCTGGGTGTTGGTGATGGACAGGGAAGCCTGGCATGCTGCAGTCCATGGGGTCACGAAGAATCAGACATGACTGAGCAACTGAACTGAACTTGAGTGAGGTTGGAAGCAGATACTTTTTCAGTTAAGCCTCCCGATGAGAATGAAGCCTGCTGACCCCTTGACTGCTGTCATGTGAGACCTTTGGTATTAACTTCCATCTGGGAAACAAATTATTAGAACTAATAGTGAATTATTCAGAAAACAAGTTAAATACATAAAAAACAATATGAACCAGCCCTGTCCATCAACAGAAAATTGGGTTAAAGATTTACTGAGCATAGCCCCGCCCATCAGAATAAGATCCATTTTCCCCCAGTCAGTCTCTCCTATCAGGAAGCTTGCATAAGCCTCTTATCCTTATCCATAAGATGGCAGACAGAATGAGAACCACAATCAGAGAAAACTAATCAAACTGATCACATGGACCACAGCTTTGTCTAACTCAATGAAACTATGAGACATGCCATGTAGGACCACCCAAGATGGACAGGTCATGGTGGAGAGTTCTGACAAAATGTGGTCCACTGGAGAAGGGAATGGCAAACCACTTCAGTATTTTTGCCTTGAGAACCCCATGAACAATATGAAGAGGCAAAAAGATAGGACACTGAAAGATGAACTCCCCATGTTGCTAGATGCCCAATATGGTACTGGAGAAGAGTGGAGAAATAACCCCAGAAAGAATGAAGAAGTGGAGCCAAAGTGAAAACAGCATCCAGTTGTGGGTGGGACTGGTGATGGAAGTAAAGACCAATGCTGTAAAGAGCACTATTGCATAGGAGCCTGGAATGTTAGGTCCATGAATCAAGGCAAATTGGACAGAGTGCCTGAAGAGCTATGGATGGAGGTTGATGACATTGTACAGAAGGCAGTGATCAGGACCATCCTCAAGGAAAAGAAATGCAAAAAGGCAAAATAGTTGTCTGAGGAGTCCTTACAAATAGCTGAGAAAAGAAGAGAAGTGAAAGGCAAAGGAGGAAAGGAAAGATATACCCATCTGAATGCAGAGTTCCAAAGAATAGCAGGGAGACGTAAGAAAGCCTTCTTCAGTGATCAATGCAAAGAAATAGAGGAAAACAATAGCATGGGAAAGATTAGAGATCTCTTCAAGAAAATTAGAGATACCAAGGGAACATTTCATGCAAAGATGGGCACAATAAAGGACAGAAATTGTATGGACTTAACAGAAGCAGTGCTTTTGAACTGTGGTGTTGGAGAAGACTCTTGAGAGTCCCTTGGACTGCAAGGAGATCCAACCAGTTCATCCTGAAGGAGATCAATCCTGGGTGTTCATTGGAAGGACTGATGTTGAAGCTGAAACTCCAATACTTTGGCCACCTCATGTGAAGAAATGACTCATTGGAAAAGACCCTGATGCTGGGAGGAATTTGGGGCAGGAGGAGAAGGGGACAACAGAGGATGAGATGGCTGGATGGCATCACCGACTCGATGGACATGACTTTGAGTAAACTCCGGGAGCTGGTGATGGACAGGGATGCCTGGCATGCTGCATGGGCTTGCAAAGAGTAGGACACGACTGAGTGACTGAACTGAACTGAACTGAACAGAAGCAGAAGATATTATAAAGAGGTGGCAAGAATACACAGAAGAACTATACAAAAAAGACCTTCATGACCCAGATAACCACAATAGTGTGATCACTCACCTAGAGCCAGACATGCTGGAATGTGAAGTCAAGTCGGCTTTAGGAAGCATCACTATGACAAAGCTTGTGGAGGTGATGGAATTCCAATTGAGCTATTTCAAATCTAAAGATGATGCTGTGGAGGTGCTGCACTCAATATGCCAGCAAATTTGGAAAACTCAGCAGTGACCACAGGACTGGAAAAGGTCAGTTTTCATTCTAGTCCCAAAGAGAGGCAATGTCAATGAATGCTCAAACTACCACACAATTGCACTCATCTCACACACTAGCAAAGTAATGCTCAAAATTCTCCAAGTCAGGCTTCAACAGTACATGAACTGTGAACTTTCAGATGTTCAAGCTGGTTTTAGAAAGGCAGAGGAACCAGAGATCAAACTTCCAACATCTACTGGATCGTTGGAAAAGCAAGAGAGTTCCAGAAAAACATCTACTTCTGCTTTATTGATTACGCCAAAGCCTTTGACTGTGTGGATCACAACAACCTGTGGAAAATTCTTCAAGAGGTAGGAATACCAGACTACCTTATCTGCCACCTGAGAAATCTGTATGCAGGTCAAGAAGAAACAGAACTGGACATGGAACAACAGGCTGGTTCCAAATAGGGAAAGGAGTACATCAAGACTGTATATGTTACCCTGCTTATTTAACTTATATGCAGGGTACATCATGCAAAATGCCGGGCTGGGTGAAGCACAAGCTGGAATGAAGATTGCCAGGAGAAATATCAATAACCTCAGATATGCAGATATCTGACACCACCCTTATGTTTCAAAGTGAAGAGGAACTAAAGAGCTTCTTGAAAGTGAAAGAGGAGAGTGAAAAAGCTGGCTTAAAACTCAACATTCAAAAAGCTAAGATCATGGCATTTGGTCCCATCACTTCATGACAAATAGATGGGGAAATAGTGGAATCAGTGAGAGACTTTATTTTCTTGGGCTCCAAAATCACTGCAGATGGTGACTGCAGCTGTGAAATTAAAAGATGCCTGCTCCTTGGAAGAAAAGCGTGATCAACCTAGACAGGATTTTAAAGAGCAGAGACAGTAGTTTGCCAACAAAGGTCTGTCTAGTCAGAGCTATGGTTCTTCCAGTAGTCATGCTCGGATGTGAGAGTTGGGTTTAAAGAAAGCTGAGTGCCAAAAAATTGATGCTTTTGAACTTTGGTGTTGGAGAAGACTCTTGAGAGTCCCTTGGACAGCAAGGAGATCAAACCAAACAGTCCTAAAGAAAATCAGTCCTGAATATTCATTGGAAGGACTGTTGCTGAAACTGAAGCTTCAACACTTTGGCCACCTGATGCGAGGAACTGACTCATTGGAAAAGAGCCTGATGCTGGGGAATATTGAAGCCAGGATGAGAAGAAGACAACAGAGGATGAGATGGTTGGATGGCATCACTGACTCAATGGACATGGGTTTGAGCAGGCTCTGGGAGTTGGTAATGGACAGGGAAGCCTGGCATGCTGCAGTCCATGGGGTCACAAAGAGTTGGACACAACTGAGTGATTGAACTGAACTGATGTACCACCCATAATGAATTAGAAATTATAATAGAAAAAAGATATCATTCATTAATAGCAATGACTCTACAGTGCCTAGGAATAAGTCTAACAATAAGTGTTCAAGAAAACTTATATAGAAAAAAACTAAAAAACTTCATTGAGGAATATGAAAGAAGATCTGGAAAAAAAGCTATATACCATGTTTGTGAATGGAATAATTCAGTATCATAAAGTTGTTGATTTTCCTCAAATTAATCAATAAAATCAGTGGGATCCTAATTAAAAATCCTCTAAAAAGTGTACAGATGTGAGACTTGGACCATAAAGAAGGTTGAGCACCAAAGGATTGATACTTTCAAATTGTGATGCTGGAGAAGACTCTTGAGTGTCCTTTGGACAGCAAGGATATCAAACCAGTCAATCCTAAAGGAAATTCTGGAAGGACTGATACTGAAGCTGAAGATCCAATACTTTGGCTACTTGATTGAAGAGCTGACTCATTGGAAAGACTCTAAGGCTGGGAAAGATTGAGGGCAGGAGGAGAAAGGGACAACAGAGGATGAGATTGTTGGATGGCATCATTGACTCAGTGGACATGAATTTGAGCAAGCTTTGGGAGACAGTGAAGGATAGGGAAGCCTGGTGTGCTACAGCTCATGGGGTGGCAAAGAGTCAGACACAACTTGAGGGACCGAACAACAATAAATGTTTATGCTACCCGACAATGTGAACATCTTTTCAGTTTTTTCATGTGTTTATTGGTCATTGGTCTTTGAAGAAATGACTATTTAAATCCTTTGATAATTTTTTTTAGGGTGGTAAAATACACAGAGCATAAAAATTATCCTCCTAACCATTTTGAAGTGCATACTTAAGTGGTATTAAGTACATTGATATTGTTGTATAACCATGACCACCTTCCACCTTCAGAATATTTTTCATCTTGCAAAACTGAAACTTTATAACCATTAAATAACTTCCTATTCTCCCCTTCCCTCAGCCCTAGGCAACCACCATTCTACTTTTTATCCCTGAGATATTAACTTCTTTGAATATTTCATATAAGTGGAATCATATTGCCATTCTGAACTGGGTTATTTGATCTTTGTGGTTGAGTTGTAGGAGTTCTTTATGTATTCTGGATATAGGCCACTTAGATATATTAATATGATTTGCGAGTATTTTCTCCATTCCGCAGGCTACTTTTTCACTCTGTTAATTGTGTTCTTCGATGCAGAAAGTTTTTAAGTTTGATGTAGTCCCATTTGCCTGTTTTTGCTTTTGTTGTCTTTACTTTCATTGTCATATCCAAGAAATCATTACCAAGTCCAATGCCATGAAGCTTTCCCTCTATATTTTCTTCTACGAGTTATAATTTTAGGTCTTATATTTAGGTCTGTACTGTTTTGAGTTAACATCTGTATATGGTTTTAGATAAGGGTCCAATTTCATCCTTTTAGATGTGGATGTCTAGTTTTCCCAACATCATTTGTTGAAGAGGCTGCCCTTTCCCCGTTGAATGGTCTTGGCACCCTTGTTAAAGATCACTTGATCATAGACACAAGGGTTTATTTTCGGGTTCTGCATTCTATTCTATTCTATTCTATTCTGTCTTTGTGTTAGTACCATATTGCTTTAATTACTGTAGCTTTATGTGTGCATGCGTGTGTGCTAAGTTGCTTCAGTCATGTCCAACTCTTGCGACCCTATGGACTGTAGCCTTCCAGGCTCATTTGTCCATGGGATTTTCCAGGCAAGAATACTGGAGTGGATTGCTTTGCCCTCCTCCAGAGGATGTTCCTGACCCAGGGATCGAACCCGCACCTCTTACGTCTCCTGCATTGGCAGGCAGGTTCTTTACCACTAGCACCACCTGGGAAGCCCATTGTAGCTTTATAATGTTTTCAAATCGGAAAGTGTGAGCCCTCCAACTTTGTTTTCTTTTTCCAGAATTGTTTGACTATTCAGGATCTCTTGAGAATTCACATGAATTTTAAGATGAATTTTTGTATTCTCCAAAAAAGGTCATTAAGATTTTGATAGGACTTGAATTTGATAGGGCTGTAAATCAATTTGGGTAGCACAGACATCTTGATAATATTAAATCTTTCAATCCACGAACATGAGGTATTTTTCTATTTGTGTCTTCTTTACTGTTTTCAGCAATGTTTTGTAGTTTTTAGCGTATGTCTTTCACTTTTTTGGTTAGATTTATTCCTGAGAATTTTCTTCTTTTTGATGCCATCATAAGTGGGACTGTTTTCTTAATTCCTTTTTGGATTATTCATTGTAAGTGTATAGGAATGCAACTATATTTTTCCCATGTTGATTTTGTATCCTAAAACTTTGTTGTATTTGTTGATTATTTTATTTTTGTGTGTGGAATCTTTAGAATTTTTTTGTGAAATTTTTTGGGTTTTCTACATGTAAGATCATGTCATCTCTGAACATAGATAATTTTACTTCTTCCTTTCTCATTTGGAAGTTTTTTATTTCTTTATTGTTACTAACTGCTCTGGCTAAGAATTCCAATATTATGCTGAATAGAGGCATTCTTGCCTTGCTCTATTAAAGGAAAAGCTTTCAGTCTTTCACAATTAGCTATGATATTAGCTGTGGTCTTTTCATAAATAGTTTTTATTATGTTGAGCTACATTCCTTCTCATCCTAGTTTGTTGAGTGTTCAGTCTAAAACTTTTGATGTCTGACATACTGTTAAAGATGAAGTGAAATAAATTTTTGAAGAATCTTTATGGAGAGCAGTTTGATATTATCTATTGAAATTAAAAATGTGCATACCATATGGCCCAGAAATTGGCATTTACCTTAGTAAAGGCAATCACAAATGTGTGAGGGAATATATTTGAGGTTCATTATAATATTGCTGTAATAGCAAAGAAATTGGAAGCAACCTAAATGGCCATCCATAGGGGAACAGCCAAAAGTAAAAGCAAAAGCAAAAACATAAACACAAATAAAACCAAATTTGAGCATTTATGCTATGAAGTATTATATGATTATTAAAAAAAGGCAGGGGGCCAATCTCATTGTACCAAGATGCATAGGGTTCCAAAACATGTTCAAATGAAAAAGTCACACTGCTTGTAGTCAGTACATATTGAGCATATTCACATGTAGATATAATCGAACCTCAGCTTCAACAGATGTAGCCCTTGTTATTCATGCATTTTCCTTCATCTAATTCTCTTAATAGTTATGCAGGGTTAACAGTATTATTCTTACTTTACAATGAAAAAACTGAGCTCAGTGAACTTTATTTGCTTAAGTTCACAGAAGTAATCAGAGGTAAATCAGAGTAATCAGTCTTAGTGCAAAGCCCAGGCCCCTGAACATTATATCATGTTTTCTTTACAAATTACAGAACTGTACTGCACTCAAATGAGATGATATATGGAGAACACTATGTGCTGAGAAGCATATAAGACATCAAGAAAGGTCAGTTAAAAAAAGAAGTTGAGTCTGTGAGTAGGAATACCAGAAGTCATCATACTGTTTGAGAAGATATTTAACATATTTTTTCAGTGCTTCATTCTAAATCTGATTTTTTTCTCAGCTGAATAAAGATATTTGGGTTTGTGAGCTAACTCAATGTCCTTTTATGTGGCCATTAATAATTAAGATACATAAAGGATGGGATATTCCTGGAAGATGCAGTTGATGTAGAAGAAGGCAGACTTAAGAGAATTAATATCTAGAGTCTGAATCCTTCCCAAAGGAGAGCAATTCCATTTCTTACTGAGTTCAAACTCACTCTGAGAGGTATGGTGAATACTGAAAGAAAAAATAGTCTTGAAAATATGTATATACCCTAGAGTTAAGAAATGTCTTTAATGCCAAAATCTGAGAGCATAAAGGAAGAGTAGCAGAAACATATTTTATTCAAATATTTGAGTTTAACTCATACTGTAGGGTAATTATTGACAGTTCAGTTCAGTCACTCAGTCGTGTCCGACTCTTTGCCACCCCATGAATCACAGCACGCCAGGCCTCCCTGTCTAACACCAACTCCCGCAGTTCACTCAAACTCATGTCCATCGAGTCGGTGATGCCATCCAGCCATCTCATCCTCTGTCGTCCCCTTCTCCTCCTGCCCCAAATTCCTCCCAGCATCAGGGTCTTTTCCAATGAGTCAACTCTTCACATGAGGTGGCCAAAGTATTGGAGTTTCAGCTTCAGCATCAGTCCTTCCAATGAACACTCAGGACTGATCTCCTTTAGGATGGACTAGTTGGATCTCCTTGCAGTCCAAGGGACTCTCAAGAGTCTTCTCCAACACCACAGTTCAAAAGCATCAATTCTTCAGCGCTCAGCTTTCTTCACAGTCCAACTCTCACATCCATACATGACCACTGGAAAAATCATAGCCTGGACTAGATGGACCTTTGTTGGCAGAGTAATGTCTCTGCTTTTTAATATGCTATCTAAGTTGGTCATAACTTTCCTTCCAAGGAGTAAGCATCTTTTAATTTCATGGCTGCAATCACCATCTGCAGTGATTTTGGAGCCCAAAAAAAGTCTGCCACTGTTTCCACTGTTTCCCCATCTATTTGCCATGAAGTGATGGGACCGGATGCCATGATCTTAGTTTTCTGAATGTTTAGCTTTAAACCAACTTTTTCACTCTCCTCTTTCACTTTCATCAAGAGGCTTTTTAGTTCCTCTTCACTTTCTGCCATAAGGGTGGTGTCATCTGCATATCTGAGGTTATTGATATTTCTCCCAGCAATCTTGATTCCATCTTGTGCTTCTTCCAGCCCAGCATTTCTCATGATGTACTCTGCATATAAGGTAGATAAGCAGGGTGACAATATACAGCCTTGACGTACTCCTTTTCCTATTTGGAACCAGTCTGCTGTTCCATGTCCAGTTCTAACTGTTGCTTCCTGACCTGCATACAGGTTTCTCAAGAGGCAGGTCAGGTGGTCTGGTATTCCCATCTCTTTCAGAATTTTCCACAGTTTATTGTGATCCACACAGTCAAAGGCTTTGGCATAGTCAATAAAGCAGAAATAGATGTTTTTCTGGAACTCTCCTGCTTTTCGATGATCCAGTGGATGTTGGAAATTTGATCTCTGGTTCCTCTGCCTTTTCTAAATTCAGCTTGAACATCTGGAAGTTCACAGTTCACATATTGCTGAAGCCTGTCTTGGAGAATTTTGACATTACTTTGCTAGTTTGTGAGATGAGTGCTTATATCGTAGTTTGGGCATTCTTTGGCATTGTCTTTCTTTGGGATTGGAGTGAAAACTGACCTTTTCCAGCCCGTGGCCACTGCTGAGTTTTCCAAATTTGCTGACATATTGAGTGCAGCACTTTCACAGCATCATCTTTCAGGATTTGAAATAGCTCAACTGGAATTCCATCACATCCACTAGCTTTGTCCATAGTGATGCTTTCTAAGGCCCACTTGACTTCACATTCCAGGATGTCTGGCTCTAGGTGAGTGATCACACCATCGTGACTATGTGGGTCATGAAGATCTTTTTTATACAGTTCTTCTGTGTTTTCTTGCCACCTCTTCTTAATATCCTCTGCTTCTGTTAGGTCCATACCATTTCTGTCCTTTATCAAACCCATCTTTGCCTGAAATATTCCCTTGGTAATTCTAAGTTTCTTGAAGAGATCTCTAGTCTTTCCCATTCTGTTGTTTTCCTCTATTTCCTTGCATTGATCGCTGAGAAAGTCTTTCTTATCTCTCCTTAATAGTATTGACAGTACTTAAAGACAAGTCTATCACAAAGTACGATCATTAATAGTAATAATCTTTATTATATCTTTTTGATTTTGCTAATCTGAAAGATTAAAATATAAAAGGGTTGTTGTTCAGTTGCTAAGTTGTGTCTGACTCTTTGTGACACCATAGACTGCAGCACACCAGGCTCCTCTTCCTTCACTATCTTCTGGAGTTTGCTCAAATTCATATCCATTGAGTCGTTAATGGTATCTATCCATCTCATCCTCTGCCACCCCCTCTCCTTTTGCCTTCAACCTTTCCCAGCATCAGGGTCTTTATAAAAGGATGGACAGGTACAAATAAGCAATTTCCTTTAGCTATTAATTTAGACTGCCAAAGGGAACAAAAATGAAAACATGCTATCAGACATTTTGAACGCCCCTACATCCCTCCACATATTTGTACAACCTGTTGGAAATGGAAAATACAATTTCTATATTGCCCATAAGAAAATATATTGAGATCAGCTGTGAGATAAATATGATACAGCAATTCATAAACACTAAGAAAAATATCCCATATCTGTAGGAATTACTGCAATGAAAACTAGAGCATATAATCCAAATAATAAAATCAGCTATTAATAATATATCACTACTGAATGGTGATATTAATTTAGAGACAGTCTCTAAGAATTTAGACCATTATTCGTGTGATTTCTCTACCTTTCTCTCATTCTCACAAAAAATCTAAATTTTGAACTTTAAGGAAGGATCGCTATGGTAGACCTGTGTCAAATGTATTCACTCTTCTAGTCACTCATTCAGTCAATGTAGTCACTCATTCAATCCATTAACCAAGAAATTAAGTTATCACATGCCAGGCCCCATTCTAGGCATACATGAGGATATGATGGTGAAGAGGTAGAAGAGAACTTTGACCTGTTGTAGCTGAGAGATGATGACACTGGACAGTTAAATCAGGAAAATAGGGTGGAATAAATGCTATGGTAGGCCAGATCCGTGATGCATATAAGCATGTTGTAGAGTTTCTTGGACGTACTTGTGGAGAGGACTAAACTTTTGAAAGCACACAGGAAGAGGATTTAGATTCAGTTATTGGCCATTCACATGAGAGCTATTTTTCTTGTAGGTAGGAGAACTTGGAAACATACATTCCACTAATTTTAGAAGAAAAGTTCAACATTTGCATCAATCCAGGTTGACCTTGATTTAAATAGAGAACTGAGATGGCTTCAGACTTGTACTACACTTGTCCAAACCTGTGATGCTAAACCAACGTCAAGGAATTCAACATGCTAGATTTAAAATATCCCTGCCCAATACATGAATGGTTATTAGTGTTTAATACCAGGCAACAGGCATTTAAAAATGCATTATAAAGAAAGCTGGAAAATCCTGTTAAAATTTAACTATCAGTTACATATCCTTTCTAAACCTTGTGACTTTACAATTATATTTAACTTGGAACTAACAGATTCCTGACTTTCCCTTCTTAAAAGAAGATGAATGTCTTAACTCTGCTTTCTTATGTTGGCCAAGTGCAGTGACAAAATAACACATAATGAACCACTGGCTGTCAAAAAACTAAGTGATACCAATTGCAAAATACTGAGAAATAGAAATTGAGCAATGATGAAGAGATCTATTGACATTTTCCCTCCAAAATAGTTCTGCATAAAGTCTAGGAATTCTTTAAATTCAAAATTAGGGAAGAAAAATGGAAATGTGGACTGCCATGCAAAAGTAAAGACCATTACGTAATTTCCATTAAACATGATTATCCTTTTCTTCACATATATGTGTTGAAAATAAATGTGTCATATCTAGATAGCAGAGTGTCACAAATTTCGGGATTTGTGTCTTTCATGTTTTTAACCCCCTATAACAGCCATGTTAATTTAAAGTTCCAAGATGCCAATAGCTGGGTTTAAGAGACATCATCACACTGAAAAGGTGGACTCTGTTGTAACCGCTTATTAAAAACAAACCAGGCCAAACTTGTGGTTTAAAAATTGGGACCAGATGATGCTTAATAAGCATGAAATGCTTTTGGTGTTACAAATGAGAACCAGGTGTGGAGAAAAGCAGCCTGGAGCTGAGCATGGCCACCTACAAGCAGGACTCATCTGCCTCCCAAAGGGTGAGAGTTGGTCATCAACTATACAACCTGGCCACCGTCTTGTCTTCCTGACTGCAGAGGAGAAACTAAACATTCAAAAGTAGAGGAGAATATGAAACCCGTCTCTCTAAAATTATGTATGTGTTCTGAAATCAAACCACCTAAAAGCAGACCGGGAGGAGATGAATGCACAATTGCAATGCGATTATTAGAGCTTCTGAATAGAATGGCTGATTCCCTAAGCGCCCAGCCATGAAGGCATCAAATAATCAGCAAGGTGATTCTGACTTCAAAAAACCCTTCCCTTTCAGGGAATGTTGGTGGGGGTGGTGTGTATGTGCGCATGAAGGGTGGTGGGGTTGGGAACTGGGTGACCTTTCTGGGCCTAGAGTTTCTCATTTGTAAAATGTGGGGGTGGGGCCTTATGATCTAAGGTCACTCTCAGGACAGGGTTCTATGGTTTTATCTCCAAAATATGTCTGTGCTATGATTTATTGGCTCTGACTTCAAAGAAGCCGGATAAACAAATATGTTGCCCAAGAGGAAAATCAGTTTTGCCATGTTCCCCTCTATTTATACAAACTCATTAAAGCAAAGTTTTCTAAGCCTGGATCTCTTAGTTGTCCTTCGATGGGTCTATTAAATAATCCCTACCTGGCTGAGAAACAGTAGTAGGGGACTCCCAACGAGCCGACAATGCTAAAATCCAGTGGCAGCCAATTTTCATCATATGCCAGCATCATCTGAAGGGCTTGTTAAAACACAGCTAACTAAGTTCCACATTTAGAATTTCTGATTCAGTAAGTCTGGGATGGGGCCCAAAAATGTGCATTTCTAGCAAATTCCCAGGTGCTGCTGCTGTTGTTCTGGGGTTCACGCTTTATGAATCATTGCTGTCCTGAGAACCTAAGAATACCAGTAGTCTGGATGAATAAACATGACATTATTATCTGAACACCATTGTTATTTCTATGGGATCTTGACATGTAATACTCCATTAGGCAGCACAGAATATAAATAACTTAAAATCCACAGATATCTTTCAAACTATGTCCCTGCTAACTTCTAGGAGTCAGGTGAGGTTTTGTTTGTTTGTTTTTTGCTATGCTGAGTGGTATGTGAGATCTTAGTTCCCCAATCAGGGATGGAACCCATGTCCCCTGCATTGGAAGGCTAAGGTGTTAATCACTGGACCACCAGGGAAGTCCCCAGAATGAGGTTTTCTAGGGCAGTAGAGAAGCCAGGGGCAACCACTGCTTCTACCTAGGAGTAACTGAAGACATTTGTCATCAATAACAAAAATTAACCATCCACTGAATATTCCCACTGAATAATAATTATGTCAAAGAGAGTTAAGACCCAGATGCTAAACGAAAGAAATTTGTAATTGGATGGAATATACATTTAAGCCCCACGAAGGCAAGGAAATAGTGGGTTTATTTACCACCTTAAGCTTAGGTGGTAAATAAACGTTTAGCACAGTGCTTAAACAAAGTAGGTGCTATTATGTATTGAGTGAAGGAGAGAATTTCTCTCTAGTGATTGACGTTGTCTATGGGCAGGGTATCTGTTTAAAGAATGAGAATTCTCAGTAATTAGAACGAGAATGTTTATTGACACCAGGTTAGAGAGCCATGGGTCCTTTTAACATATTCAGTACTCCATAAATATTTGCTGAGTTAGGTTGGATTGCAGAAGACAGTACAAGGCGGTAAAGAAAGAACTCATCCTTAAGAAAAAGAAACAAAACCTGAAAATAAAACCTGAAGTCATAAGACTTGAGTTTGAACACTATCTTTGTCAATCACTGTGTAAATTTGAATACAAGAGATGGGTGGGGGATTACAGATACTGGAAACAACAAGAACGAAGACAGAAATATTAAATGTTTCTAGGGAATATTGGCAAATTCCACTTGATTGAACATAGAATGGGCAGTGGCCAGATCATGGAGTGATTTTAATTTTAGGCTAAGGAATTTGGACTTCATTGGATCAGCAGTGGGGCCATTGATATTTGGGGTAAGGAGTAATGTAATAAAAACTGTGTTATGGGATGATTAATCTGAGTGTAATGCATGGGATGGAATGGAAGATAGGGAGCAAAGAGCCGTGAAATTCTTAGAGAGGCTAATAAAACTTTTGGTGAGAATACTAAAAGTTTGACCAGTGTAGCAGCAGAGGCAACTGAGAAGGAAAAATTTACACAAGACTTTCAGGGGACCAGATGGATAGATTCACTAACTGTTTTATGTGAGAGAACAATGGGAGAGAGAATCAAAAGATAATTCTGGGATTTTAAGTTCAAGCAGTGAGACAGATGCTGGTGATCTAAAAACAAACAGGGGATACAAGAGAAGGGCAGGTCTGGAAGCTGGGCTTAGGGGAGAGCTGGGTGGTCATGTTGAATTCTACTGTGTATATGCTGAGTCTGAAGTACCTGTATGACATTCCATTTGAGTTGAGAAAGCAAGAAGATTTGAGAACAGAGACAGGGTCTCTACCCTCTTGGGAATCATTTGCAGAGTGGCAACATTCGCAGTCTTGGAAGGAAACAGAGTTCCCCAAGAGACGCTAGGAAAAAAAAAGACAGATGAGGGCCTGACAGTACTGAGCAGGGAATTCTTTTTTTTTTTAATATAAATTTATTTATTTTAATTGGAAGCTAATTACTTTACAATATTGTAGTGGTTTTGCCAAACATTGATAAGAATCCACCACGGGTGTACATGTGTTCCCCATCCTGAACCCCCCTCCCACCTCCCTCCCCATCCCATCCCTCTGGGTCAGCCCAGTGCACCAGCCCCGAGCACCACTGAGCAGGCAATTCTGCCATACGGTGAGCAAGAGAATGTGGACCAGGGAAGGAGGAGTCAGTGCATTCACAAAGAATCACGGTGATGCAGGTTTTTATGGGCTTTTGCGAAAAAGAGTTTCAAGAAAGGTGAAGCAGGTCAACAGTGGTATCAAGTGCTACTAGATTATCAAGGAGATTGAGGGCTGAGATGTGCCAATTTCCCATTAGGAAATCACTGGTGACTTTTGAGAGGATTATCAGCAGAGACTGAATTACAATATTTTCCCTAAGTTCCAGGGACATCCTTCTTTAGTCACCTCCCACGCTTATGGGTATATACATGTGTATCCACATAATAAATCTAGTACATACACTGGACAAATGTAATATCAATGCACAAGTTAGACAGACATTTGTAAATGCTTATTCTTTCTTCCTCTCAGGCAAGAGGGACACACAGGCCTCTTGATTGAGTCTACAGACTGAATGATGGCATTTGAAACTTTAACCACTAAACAGTTAAAGATTCTTTCAGTTTCATTCAAATTCAGAAGACCTACATGTCTGAAAGAGAGACCAAACTTTTGGGAAGAAGCTACCCTTAAGTAAGACCCTCAGTTTGAACAGTCATTAAGCAGCATCTTTTCTGTGAGCTGTCTGGCCGCCAAACATGTTTCTGAGCTTTTGAAAAAGAACTACAAAAACACAAAGGCTGAGGACATGCAGGGAGGATGTGTATTTGCCTTGTAAACGCCATCCCGGAGGTCTTGTTCACGTCACAGGCTGTGATGCTACAGGATGGGAGAATCCAAAGCAATGATTGTTGCAAACACAAACAATTGCTGGGGTTTCTGCACAAGGCTTTGTGGGCAAACACTGCTGAAAGTGTTCATGTAGCCCTAGGCTGCCAATGGCAACCTCTAACTGGGGGGAGATCTGTGCCAGGGAAAAGGGTGGAAGGGCCTTTTATTCATTTGGTAATTTTACAGGAATGAGCATTTCATGCATTTTTAGAAATGGAGAGTGGGGTGAAGAGAGAAAGGCAGGCACAGAGTGCAGTGACAGCTCTGGTGTGTGCGGCTGGGCCTCACGGGCACCACCGCAGTCTCTTTGGGGGCAGCTTGTCCGGCACTGGTCCTGGCTGGCACCAGGCAAGAGAAGAAATGAGAGGGCAATCTGGCATTTTCATATTTGTTTATTTTAATCTCCCAGGCCTGCTGAAAACAACTGGAATCTTCTGAGTTGCTGAAAGCACATAGGCTTCTTTGATGAAACTCTTGGCCCCTGCCACCCTAAAGCCAAAGGGGCTCATTGATTAAGTCGTCGGGTGACCACGTCCTCTGTGAATTCAGGTCAGACCAGAGGCAATGGTTAATAGCTGGCAGGTAACTGTCCCTAATGCAATCTTTACTATAGCCTTCAAAGCTTAACATGAAAGAGTCCTCCACTGAAATCCAGACTGCAAATTGGGAAATATTTGGAGTCTGGGCATCTGCCTGTGTTCCTTAGCAAAGCAAATGCTGGGAGAGAGCAAAGATAAAAGGTAGAAAGGAATGATTCAACACAGCTGGAGGGAATCCAAGTAGATAGTCAAGGAAAAAGGTCAAAGGGAAACCCAAGGCCTATATTTTTCTTTAAGGTTTAGGAGGGGGTCAAGCTAGGGGGATAGTGGACTGTGAGGGCTGATTCACATGGAACCCCAGCTATTCACTGTGACCCTGGTGATGGCCCCATGAAATGAACTGATAGGCCAGCTAGCCTTCACCCAACTGCCTTTTTACATCTGCTTTTCTTCCGGTGGAAAGGGGCCCTAGGGGATAGGCTCATAACTTTAATATTTAGTGTGGCTTTGACTGAATTGAACTTCAGTATTCTTGCCTTGAGAACCCCATGAACAGCATGAAAAGGCAAAAAGATAGGGCACTGAAAGATGATCTCCCCAGGTAGGTGCCCAATATGCTACTGGAGATCAGTGGAGAAATAACTCCAGAAAGAATTAAGAGGTGGAGCCAAAGTGAAAACAACATCCAGTTGTGGATGTGATTGGTGATGGAAGTAAAGTCCAATGCTGTAAAGAGCAATATTGCATAGGAGCCTGGAATGTTAGTTCCACGAATCAAGGCAAATTAGAAATGGTCAAACAGGAGATGGCAAGATTGAACATTGATGTTTTAGGAATCAGTGAACTAAAATGAGCTGGAATGGGTGAATTTAATTCAGATGACCATTATAGCTACTACTGTGGGCAAGAATCCCTTAGAAGAAATGGAGTAATCCTCATAGTCAACAAAGGAGTCCTAAATGCAGTACTTGGGTGCAGTCTCAAAAATGACAGAATGATTTCTGTTTGTTTCCAAGGCAAACCATTCAATATCACAGTAATCCAACTCTATACCCCAACCAGTAATGCTGAAGAAGCTGAAGTTGAATGGTTCTATGAAGACCTATAAGAGTTTCTAGAACTAACACCAAAAAAAGATGTCCTTTTCATTATAGGGGACTGGAATGCAAAAGTAGGAAGTCAAGAAATACCTGGAGTAACAGACGAATTTGGCCTTGGAGTACAGAATGAAGCAGGGCAAAGGCTAATAGAGTTTTGCCAAGAGAACTCACTGGTCATAGCAAACACCCTCTTCCAACAACACAAGAGAAGACTCTACACATGGACATCAGCAGATGGTCAATGCCGAAATCAGGTTGATTATATTTTTTGCAGCCAAAGATGTAGAAGCTCTATACAGTCAGCAAAAACAAGACCGGGAGCTTACTGTGGCTCAGATCATGAACTCCTTATTGCCAAATTCAGACTTAAATTGAAGAAAGTAGGGAAAACCACTAGACCATTCAGGTATGACCTAAATCAAATCCCTTATGATTATACAGTGGAAGCGACAAATAGATTCAAGGGATTAGAATCTATAGACAGACGAAGTGCCTGAAAAACTATGGACAGAGGTTCGTGACATTGTAGAGGAGGCAGAGTTCAAGACCACCCCCAAGGAAAAGAAATGCAAAAAGGCAAAGTGGTTGTCTGAGGAGGCCTTACAAATAGTTGAGAAAAGAAGAGAAACAAAAGGCAAAGGAGAAAAGGAAAGATATTCCCATTTGAATGCATAGTTCCAAAGAATAGCAGGGAGAGATAAGAATGCCTTCCTCAGTGATCATTGCAAAGAAATAGAGGAAAAGCGAAATAGCATGTGAAAGACTAGAGATCTCTTCAAGAAAATTAGAATTACCAAGGGAACTTTTCATGCAAAGATAGGCACAGTAAAGGATAGAAATGGTATGGACCTAACAGAAGCAGAAGATACTATGAAGAGGTGGCAAGAATACACAGAAGAACTATACAAAAAAGATTTTCACAACCCAGATAATCATGATGGTGTGATCACTCACCTAGAGCCAGACATCCTGGAATGCGAAAGTCAAGTGGGCCTTAAGAAGCATCACTATGAACAAAGCTAGTGAAGGTGATGGAATTCCAGTTGAGCTATTTCAAATCCTAAAAGATGGTGCTGTGAAAGTGCTGTACGTAATATGCCAGCAAATTTGGAAAACTCAGCAGTGGCCACAGGACTGGAAAACGTCAGTTTTCATTCCAATCCCAAAGAAAGACAATGCCAAAGAATGCTCAAACTATCGCACAACTGCACTCATCTCACACGGTAGCAAAGTAATGCTCAAAATTCTCCAAGCGAGACTTCAACAGTACACGAACTGTGAACTTCCAGATGTTCAAGCTGGATTTAGAAAAGGGAGAGGAATCAAAGATCAAATTGCCAACATCCACTGGATTGTCGAAAAAGCAAGAGAATTCCAGAAAAACATCTACTTCTGCTTTATTGACTATGCCAAAGCCTTTGACTGTGTGGATCACAATAAACTGTGGAAAATTCTGAAAGAGATGGGAATACCAGACCACCTGACCTGCCTCCTGAGAAATCTGTATGCAGGCCAAGAAGCAACAGCTATAACCAAACATGGAGCAACAGAACAGACTGGTTCCAAATTGGGAAAGGAGTACCTGAAGGCTGTATATTGTCACCCTGCTTATTTAACTTATATGCAGAGTACATCATGCGAAATGCCAGGCTGGATGAAGCACAAGCTGGAATCAAGATTGCCAGGAGAAATATCAATAACCTCAGATATGCACATGACACCACATTTAAGGCAGAAAGTGAAGAGGAACTGAAGATCCTCTTGATGAAAGTGAAAGAGGAGAGTGAAAGACCTGGCTTTAAAACTCAACATTCAGAAAACTAAGATCATGGCATCTGGTCCCATCACTTCATGGCAAATAGATGGGGAAATAATGGAAACAGTGAGAGACTTAATTTTCTTGGGCTTCAAAATCACTGCAGACAGTGACGGCAACCATGAAATTAAGAGATGTTTGCTCCTTGGAAGAAAAGTTATGACAAACCTAGACAGCATATTAAAAAGCAGAGACATTACTTTGCTAACAAAGGTCCATCTAGTCAAGGCTATGGTTTTTCCAGTAGTCATGTATGGATGTGAGAGTTGGACTATAAAGAAAGAAGAGTGCCGAAGAATTGATGCTTTTGAATTGTGGTGTTGGAGAAGACTCTTGAGAATCCCTTGGGCTGCAAGGAGATCCAACTAGTCCATTCTAAAGGAGATCATTCCTGAAGATTCATTGGAAGGACCAATGCTGAAGCTGAAACTCCAATACTTTGGCCACCTGATGTGAGTAACTGACTCATCAGAAAAGAGGCTGATGCTGGGAAAGATTGAAGGCAGGAGAAGAGGATGACAGATGGTTGGATGGTATCACCGACTAGATGAACATGAGTTTGAGGCAACTCTGGGAGTTGATGATGGACAGGGAAGCCTGGAGTGCTACAGTCCAAGGGGTCACAAAGAGTCAGACACAACTGAGTAACTAAACTGACCTGAACACTGATACATTTATTATAGCTTTGTAGTAAGTTTTGAAATCAAGAAATGTGAATACTCTAAATTTGTTCTTCTTTTTCAAGATTGTTTGATGATTCAGATATCCTTACAATTCCGGATGAATATCAAGATCAGCTTTTCTATTTCTGCAAAAAAGCCATTGGGATTTTTAGATGGATTGTGTTGGATCTATAAATTGCTTTGGGGAGGACAGGCATTTTTAACAATATTAAGTCTTTCAATCCATGAAGTGTTTTTCCACTTATTTAAGTCTTCTTTAATTTCTTTCAGTGATGTTTTGTAGTTTTCAGCATACAAGTCTTACATTCCCCTGCTTAAGTTCATTCCTAAATATTTAATTCTTTTTGATGCTATTGTAAATGAACTTTCCCCTTAATATCCTTTTTGTTTTTCCAGCTTTACTGTTAATTTCCTTTTTGGCTAGTCCATTGCTAGTGTATAGCAACCCTTATTAATACTTTAAAAAGGCTTTGGACATATATGAAAAGAGTTGTGAATAAACATTTATTATACTTTAGTTAAGTGTTTATGGTAAGTAAATATAAATTAAATGAGTATCTGCTCTCAGTTAATTTTCAGCTAACCAGTCAACAACTCTGAAAGACTGATCACATTGAATAAGAGAATCCTAGTGTCTATCTTAATAAGTTACATTTTCATAATATGTTTATATAGTCCAAAAATACAATCAGTACATTATTTAGATACATTATGCTTGTTACTATTGGGATTAGTTGATAATAAAAATTTAACTAGGATAAATATTTACTCTGCTAAGAACTCACAATGTGAATTTCTGGGGAAGCAGTCTTTATACCGTCTTTGATATTCAAAGAAGGTACTTCTTAAGGTATTAACTGTGGCCTTCTCATCCTTTCCAGGTTTTGAAAAGCAGCAAATACAAACGGAAGAAACTCAGGATCTGGGTTCAGGTTATAACTCTTAACTACATGATGTTGGCTAAGTAGATTGTGATTCTGAGCTCCCATTTAGCAAGTGGGAAAAACAAAAACTGAGGTTTCTGAGGGTTAAATGGGCAATCTTCTATAAAAATGTCTGGTATACAGAATGCCCTCAATAAGAACAGGGTGGTTTAATAGCTTACCAAATTATTGTTATTATTATTTTAATAATTTTATTTACTTATTTGGCTGTGATGGGTCTTTGTTGCTGTGCAAGCTTTTCTCTAGTTATGGCAAATGGGGGCTCCTCTCTAGTTGTTGTACATGGGCTTCTAATGGCATGGCTTCTCTTGTTGCAGAGCACGGGCTCTAGAGCGTTCGGGCTTCAGTAGTTGTGAGTTGTGGACTCAGTAGTTGCAGTTTCCAGGCTCCAGGAGTACAGGCTTAGTAGTTGTGGCACATGGGCTTAGTTGCCTTGTGGCATGAAGGATCTTCCCAGACCAGGGATTGAACCCGTGTTTGCATTGGCAGGTGAACTCTTTACCACTGAGCCACCAGGGAAGCACCCAATTATTATTAAACATTTATTTCACCTATTTATTCTCTCAAGTCTCACTTTGTAACCAAAGCAAGTTTTATGCTGTACCTAAAGTGTGTGCTGAACAAATATTGCCTTTTACATGATTAATGAGAGTCAGTGTTCTTGCTTTTGGCCATGGAAATCAGGCATGCTCACTGGCCTGAAAAGAGATGAGGACGCTAGTCTTGGCTCCATTATTTTTGCTCTCACAAACTGAGATAATTGACTATTCTATTTAAGATAGAGGAGGAGACCCGCTAAGATTCCGAGACAATTTCCTACAGGCAGGTAGCTAATTGAGTACGTCAAAAGCCCTTTGTGCACTAAATACTTGTAACTGATTGGATGATTCTAGTTGGTTCTGACTGAAACATTTAATATCTGTTACGTTTCTTGATTATCCACCATCTTTTCCATACCCCCTAGTTTTAAGACATGAAACCCAGAATGGAAAGGGGAGAAAAGAATGCATCCTTGTTTTATGTCTACTCCATGAATGCAGAGCTTCTTGAACAGCTCTGCCACAAAAAGAGTTTGAGTTTTTAAAATAAGAAAAGGTCTTTGAAAAGATTGTGTGTGATTGAGGCAAGTTGCTCCAGTGTCTAGGACATAGTTCAGAGGGTGAAAATGTATACCAAATGATGTGTGAGCCTCATTAATAAAAGGAGTTTAGGAGCTTTTACAGATGGTTTGCTAAAGCAGATCTCTTAGATGGAGCCAACATCCCCAGGTAATATTAGTCCAGCCTGTTTGATGAGAGAAATTGGAAATAGCTTAAAGAATGCTGGTTGAAGTGGTGTTAGCCAAGAAGGACATTTGAAAGAGATTAGGTCTTTCTGAGCTTATTTGTGTTGCTTGGAATTCCCATTTACAACATGCCCCTGGCAGAAACATCAAGCTGCCATGTAACATAGGTGGAGATTTTCTTTACTGATGGAAACCTTCTAAACAAGTAGAATGAATGTAATTAACCTCGAGGGAGTTAGCAAAAATTAAATGTGTGTCCTTACAGATAACTTTGAGAGGGAGAATATGAAAGATGACTGCATCTTTCCCTTGGGTGCTATGTACTGTCTTGAGTGTAGAAATGCAGTTGGCATCTCTATGCCTTCTTTTCTGTTCTGAAATTCTCCTCAATGTCTGGATTACAGCAGCTTGCAAATAAGATATCTCTCTTTCTCATCAAACTTAAATAATGAACTCCACTCCCTTTTCTGAACAAGAAAACCTGGGCTTTATAAGTGTTCATGATTTATTAACAAGTAGTGACAATACCTTTGTGCCTCCTAAAGACCAAAAAATGGCAGTGGAAATGGAGAGTAAAGGGGACTTTTTAAGAGAAACTGAAGAATGATGATTTAAGTTATATTGGGGAAAAAGCCCAGCAGCTATGAAAGAATGATTTGAACTGATTGGCAACAACTCAGTTTAGAACTTGTCTTTCACTAAAGAACATCTTGGAGGCCTATTAGTCTGAGTAACCTAGGCTATGTTCTGGTATCTAAGAAACCTCAAATCTCTGTGGCTTAAGACACAAGTTTTGTTTCTTGTCGACATGGATCAGTAGCGGCTGTGCATTACATAGTCCCTCAAGAACCCAGTCTGATAGAGGCTCCATCACCTTACCACCTGGGTACCAACTCAGGCACCTCACTTTCTTGGCTCCTATAACTGAAGAAGGGAGAATTGCAGCTCTTTCATTGACAAGTAAAGGCTTTGACCTCACAGTGACACATATCACTTCTATTCTCTAGCTGTTAGTACCAGTCATGGGGCCCTACCTACCTGAGAGAGGGTAGGAAAATATAATTCTCCTGTATGTCTGTAAGGTGAGGAGAATTCAATATGGAGACACTCAAGTGTAGGAAGTAAGGGAGTAAGAAATACATGAAGAGAAAGAAAAGAAGCATTTATTATAACAGAATGAACGATACAAAGGGAGTGTCTGGCAGTTACCCTGGAGTAATACTGAAACACTTTACCCTGGTCCCTGCCTCTTCATATGACCTCATCCATTCTCTCGCCCTTCCCTATGCTGCTCTGACCTTCAGAACTTTTGTTCATCCTATGTATCAAGCTTATCTCACTTCAGGGACCTTGAGTTGATGGTTCCTTCTGTGAGGAATGCTTTTTTCCTCAAACATTTGCACTCTTGTCATCCCAGACTCTGCAGTTATCTTCTCAGAGAAGGCTTTCTTGACCCCACAACCTAAATAAGCTACCCTCCTTATCCATCCAGCTATTTTATCTTCATTTCATCCTATAATTTTTTCATTATTTGATATTTTCATATTTATTTGCTTCTTTTTTTTACTGTTTGCTTTTCTCCATTAGAATACATTCCAAGAGATTAAGGCACTTGCTTATCTTGTTCAACACATATCTCTCATACTAGGCATTTAACAAATGTTAAATAAATGAATTCAAAAGGGGCTGAACAGTATCCTTTGGAGGTTGGAGTTTCCAGTGGTACTCTAATGTCTGTAGAAGTAGGTGTTTTCAACATGAACCTGGTAAGTTGTATCTGGAAATGAGGAAGAAAAGACATGATATCCACAGGTCCAAGGAGAAGAAAGTGCTACTCAGCTTGGATGTGAAACAGCAAAAAAAGAAACAAACAAACAAAAAAAACCCAAAACAAAATAGATTAATTATTCCAAGTGGTTGAGGCAAACTTTGGGTTCAACAAATAACTTATGTATCCACAAATGACTTGTTAGTATATTGCCTACATCTGAGTGTGACAGCCAGTTACACTAGCTACACTCTAGTTATAATAGAGATAGTCCCCAATAATCTTCAGTCAGTTCAGTTCAGTCGCTCAGTTGTGTCCAACTCTTTGCGACCCCATGAATCTCAGCACACCAGGCCTCCCTGTCCATCACAAACTCCCAGAATTTACTCAAACTCATGCCTATCGAGTCGGTGATGCCATCCAGTCATCTCATCCTCTGTTGTCCCCTTCTCCTCCTGCCCCCAACCCCTCCCAGCATCAGGGTCTTTTCCAATGAGTCAACTCTTTGCATGAGGTGCCCAAAGTATTGGAGTTTCAGCTTCAGCATCAGTCCTTCCAGTGAATACCCAGGACTGATCTCCTTCAGGATGGACTGGTTGGATCTCCCTGCAGTCCAAGGGACTCTCAAGAGTCTTCTCCAACACCACAGTTCAAAAGCATCAATTTTTCAGTGCTCAGCTTTCCTCACAGTCCAACTCTCACATCCATACATGACCACTGGAAAAACCATAGCCTTGACTAGACGGACCTTTGTTGGCAAAGTAATGTCTCTGCTTTTTAATATGCTATCTAGGTTGGTCATTGGAGAAGGCAATGGCAACCCACTCTAGTACTCTTGCCTGGAAAATCCCATGGATGGAGGAGCCTGGTAGGCTGCAGTCCATGGGGTCGCCTAGAGTTGGACATGACTGAGCGACTTCACTTTCACTTTTCACTTTCATGCATTGGAGAAGGAAATGGCAACCCACTCCAGTGTTCTTGCCTGGAGAATCCCAGGGACGGGGGAGCCTGGTGGGCTGCCGTATTTGGGGTCGCACAGAGTTGGACACGACTGAAGCGACTTAGCAGCAGTAGCAGCAAGTTGGTCATAACTTTCCTTCCAAGGAGTAAGCGTCTTTTAATTTCATGTCTGCAATCACCATCTGCAGTGATTTTGGAGCCCCCAAAAATAATCTTAGCTTCCTATTATTCATGTCCTTTACCTTTTCATGCTGAATTAGGGCAGGCCTGGCGTGACCAATGGAACACAGAAGTGATGGTGTGTGAGTCCCAAAGCCAGGTAATAAAGGTATTTCAGCTTTAGTCTTGCTGTCTTGGATCATCTGATCTGGAAGGATGCCATGAGGACACTCAAGTAGCCCAGTGGAGACGTCCATGTGGAGAGGAACTGAGGCTTCAGCCAAAAGCTGTCAGTTACTTGTCAGAAAACTAAGTGAACTACCTTGAATGTGTCTTGCAGCCTTAGCCAAGGCTTCAGATGACTGCAACCTCATGAGAGACCTTCAGCCAGAATCACTCCTTGGAGTGGATTCTGAATTCTTGAGCTATAAAAATTGTGAGAAATAATAGATGACTATTATAGTCCATGGGGTCACAAAGAGTCAGACACGACTGAGTGGCTTTCACTTCATTCCATTATTGTTTTTGTGGTTGTTGTTCAGTCCCTCAGCTGTGTTTCACTCTTTGCCACCCAATGGAGTGCAGCACGCCAGACTTCCCTGTCCTTCACCATCTCCTGGAGCTTGCTCAAACTCAAGTCCATTGAGTCGGTGATGTCATCCAGTCATCTTTTCCTCTATTGTCCCCTTCTTCTCATGCCTTCAATCTTTCCCAGCAACAGGGTCTTTTCCAATGAGTTGGTTCACATCAGGTGCCAAAGTATTGGAACTTCGGCCTCAGCATCAGTCCCTCCAGTGAATATTCAGGATTGATTTCCATTAGGATTGACTGGTTTGATTACTGTTTTAAATCACTAAATTTGAGGATGGTTTGTTACCAGCTAAACTAACTGGGACACTTAAATTTCTTAAAATTTCCAAGTTTCTACCCTTAAGGATGTTGGCCTTCTTTGAAGGAGAATGAGAGAAATATGGAGGTGAGGGGTGAAGTGAGCTGAGCTGAGCCAGTCAGATGAACCAAATCAGCTTTGCCCATTAACAGAGTGATAGACGTCTCAGACTGAATGCTCATCATATATTCTCACACTTCGTGGCCTCACAAAAACACTGTAACTATAAATCTGTATCAAAATTAATAAGTTAATTAAGAAAAAAATATGTCATATGAAATGTCAGGAGCTGTGTCAACATAAGTGGCTGATTGAATGAATTTTTCATTTTAGAACCTATTGGCCAACATACAAGAAGTTCTGTTCAAATTTTAGTTCAAAGCTCAAAAACATACGCTAGTTTTTTTCTGTGGAGGGGATCCCAGTTTTATAGTCTTGTTTGGGTTTTTTTATAAGTGTAGTTTGGAATATGTTCTGTGAACTTTAATGGGACATGTGATGTGGATCTGTTAATAGAAACTGTGTGTCACTTTTGGATGGTAAACTGGAACTTCAGATGCCTTTCTTAAAGACTGTCCTAACATTGGAAAAGCTGACCTGTTATGTATGTACAGAAATCCCTGACTTTTGGCATTCCTATGAAGTGATCTGCCAGACTGTAAAATATTGTTCTGTTCCCAGACTTCAGGGAATTAAAATGTATGCGTCCATCTGTTTGCAATTCTCTGAAGTTCTGGGTTTTGTGCTCACCTTTGACTCTTTCCTCTCTGATCTGATATGCTTATCTTAGTGGATTTCTGAGGGACTTTTTAGATGTCAGTATGAAGGAGGAGATTCTCTAGTCTCTGTAGCTTTCATTAGCAGAGTGTCATTCTTCTGGAGCTTACTGTTTTTCCCTATAACCTTGGACATAGCTTGCTATTGAGTGGCCTAGCCTCCTGACCTACTAGGTCATGGAATCAGAAAAAAGCTTTACCTTTTTCTGCATTTCTCAAGCTATTCCTTATATCCCTATAACACTTAATGAAACCATTCTTTTTTTTGCACAGAAGCTCTTTTGACCTCTTGTGGGAACCTACTCTAATACTCTGTGGCTCTTGTTCATAAGAACATTCTTTCTCTTAATATCTAGTCTAAACTTTCCCTTCCTTAGCTGAAGGCTTTTTGTCTCCCATTTTGTGAAACTACAAGTGATTCCCTTTCCTCACTGAAGACTAAACTTTATACCTAATGGCTAGAATGTCAAACAAACATTAATCTTGTCTCCTGCCTCTTTACAGATGGAGGAATGCCCAAAAGCAATTTAGCCTTAGACAGCAGAAGTATTTGTGTAGTGTTCTTTAACCTCTGATTCATCTTCTCAAATCATTTTGGATTAAACTTTATTTCTCAAAGATGCCAACAGGACAAGAATCTACCCTGAAACTTCACAATCATTCCATATTTCTATATTTCGCTTTAAATTATGTCTCTCCCTTACATAAGCTAACTACCATAAAAAGGGTACTTATACATTTGCAAAGGACCATTTATATGCCTCAGCAATACATGTATCAGGTTTGAAATTTTCTCTTCATAGATAGGGCCTGCTCTAAGACCACTTAATATGCAAAAATTCATACTTTCCAAAGAGCTATGTAAGAGGTAATTGTTCATATCCAGGCAAACTTCCCCACTCCCCCAGACTCCAAACACACACACACATGGGCCAGTCACACTGAAATTCCACCTTTGGGAATGTCGCCCTTAGGGATAACTAAGTCAAGATTTTTTTTTTTTTTCTTTTCTTTTTTTTTTCCTAAGTCAAGATTTTAATGCAGATGCCCTGGGAGGACACTGGCATTTCTTGATACTTTCTTTTCACATTTTTATGACCAAATGAAGAAGAAAGGAATTTCAATATAAAGAGCTGAAAATAGAATGAACTAGTACATCAAGGAAGCAGTCATTTATTCCTTTTAGAATGGACTAGTTTGAGCTACTCTTTTACGCTTAAAATCTTGTTTTTGAGCTTGGGGAGGGGATAGAAGTTGAGGATTGTTATCACCATGGGGATGGTGATGATGAGCAAAAGACCATTTTCTTTCTTTAATAAGAGGTGGGGGAAAGTTAGAAGGCAGAAGAGCTACATGGAGGGGCATCTGCTCTTGACCCTGAGTTGAATCTACTGCACTCTCCTTTCACTGTTGACTGCAGGCACTTGAAGAAGTCTAGAAACCTTGTTGCAGTTACTTGTTTGCTTGTCTGTCATCCCGAGTGAACTCCTTGAGTGAGGACAGGAAACTGGAGGACACAGAATGATGCAGGTGCTGTGGGGAATGAAGGATAGGATGGGGTAGCAGGAGCATGGAGGCCTGGAGGAATAAAGAAATAATTTCATAACAACAACTGTAGAAAGTAAAGTCAAATAAGAATTAAAATGAACTTCCTCAATTAGCTAAGAAATTTTTCAACGATGCTGATGGTAACCTATCAGAATGTGGAAACGTGGAACGTACTGCATGAAGTTTTATGCTTACAGAAATGGAGTTAAAGGGGTTGAGAAATTTGCTTCAGATCTTGGGCTGTAAACCTCATAAAAGAAAAAAGAGGTTAAATGGTTCAGAGAGGATAAAGTAGAAAGAAAAGAAAGTGTTAGTCACTCAGTTGTGTCCGACTGTGACCCCATGGACTGTAGCCCACCAGGCTCCTCAAAGCAAGAGGAGCCCACAAAGCAAGAATACTGGAGTGGGTTGCCATTTCCTTCTCTAGAGGCTCTTCCCAACCTAGGGATTGAACCCTGGTCTCTTGCATTGTAGGCAGATTCTTTACCATTTGAGCCACAAGGGAAGCCTTAGAGAGGATAAAGTACGAGGATAAGATGGTCCGTTGAAAGACTTGATGCTGTTACTTCTGCTGATGGTGGTGGTGATGGCGGCAGTCAACATTAACTAAACATTTACTGTGTGTCAGGCGCTGAGCAGACTCCTTTCCATAAATTATTCTTTATTCTTCACAACAATCCTGTGAGATTGGGATTATTATTATTCTGACTTTTCAGCAGCAGCTGAATACCTAGCAGCTTTTGAGAACTGAAGTAAATTGTCTAAGGTCACAGAGTTAGGAAATGGAGAAAGAAGAAATTGAACCTTGGCATCCTAACTTGGCGGCCCAGATGGTAAACAATCTGCCTGCAATGCAGGAGACCTGGGTTTGATCCCTGGGTCAGGAAGATCCCCTCGAGAAGGAAATGGCAAACTGCTCTAGTATTCTTGCCTGGAGAATTCCATGGACAGAGGAGACTGGTGGGCTACAGTCCATAGGGTCACAAAGAGTCGGACATGACTGAGCGACTAACACTAACTAATTAATTAACTATCCTAACTTGAAGAAAGAATTTAACTTCTCATATTGATGCTGGGAAAGATTGAGGGCAGGAGGAGAAGGGGACGACAGAGGATAAGATGGTTGGATGGCATCACCAACTCAATGGACATGGGTTTGGGTGGACTCCGGGAGCTGGTGATGGACAGGGAGGCCTGGCGTGCTGCGGTTCATGGGGTTGCAAAGAGTCGGACACAACTGAGTGACTGAACTGGATTGAACTGAACTGATTCCAGTTAAAATGAGCCCATACAGGTTGGAAAGCTTACCATCAGAAGAACATGGTTTTTTTTTTTTAATCTTTTTATTTTTTTATTTTATTTTATTTTTTTAATTTATTTTTTTTTTATTAGTTGGAGGCTAATTACTTCACAACATTTCAGTGGGTTTTGTCATACATTGATATGAATCAGCCATAGATTTACACGTATTCGGATCAGGATGGGGAAGAACTTGTTTTGGGCTGTTTCTTGAATAGTAATACCATCAGTGCTTCTCTAGAAAGTACCTGTGGACAATACTAAATCTTGTGAAATGGGTGCCTATGGTAACAAGTGTATAGACTGCAAGTATGAATGTTTTCAAAGTTTGCTTGCAGCAGCAGGCCACATTGGGATATTATGTCATTGTCACCAATTTAATACCCAAGTTAGCGAATTTCATATTTATGGTGCATTGTCAGATATAACTGCTTATCAAAGTTATAGCAGGCAAATACAGACAATTTTGAGGAAAATTTTGAAAACACTGGATGTAGCAAAAAATTAACAACTGATTCCCAAGGCTCCATTGCCACATGAAACTTAAAAATAAAGCATAGTAGCAGGAAGCATAACATTCCTGGATCAGGTTTTCAACAGCCATTAAAATGGTTTGGCATTTCCTCATGGATGTCTGTCAGAATTTCCTCACATAAAGTGTTCTATAATGTTAAATAAAATTGAGGGAGGAGTGACAAAAATGAGAATTCTGTATAGTTTGGTCACCTAAGTTATTTCATTAGATAGTTCATATTTTATTTACTATTTTGGCCAGGTCAATAATGTTAGTTTAAAAATGCTTTCTGTGGGAAAAGTGACACCTGGACCTTGAAACCAGAAAAGCTAGCGTTACATTGTTTCTTCGAAAATCTGGTTTTGTGTACATAATTTTAAATTATGGTTTATTTTTCAGTAAAAATAGCCTGTTAAGAGATAAAGGACTGCTTATATTTATATGAGTTTGAGCAAACTCTGGGAGATGGTGAAGGACAGGGAAGTCTGGCATGCTGTAGTCCATGGGGTTGCAAAGAATCAGACATAACTTAGTGACTGAACAGCAACAATACTTCCTACCATGAATCAAGTGATATCTGATGTATAAGAAGGCGGCAATCATGTTAAAAGGATAATGGTGTAGCCTGGGTTTCTCTGAAAGCAGGACCTGGGACTAAAGTTTGCATACAGGTAATTTATAAACTCTGGGAGTTGGTGATGGACAGGGAGGCCTGGCCTGCTGCGATTCATGGGGTCGCAAAGAGTCGGACACGACTGAGTGACTGAACTGAATGGAACGGAACTTATTTGGGAAGTGGTTCTGAGGAAGGATAGGGGAAGTGAAACAGAAGGAGAGAAAGTTCCTGGGAACTTCTCATGAGTCTTTTGAATTATGTCTCAGACTGTTGCCTACAAGAACAGGCAAACTATGGCCTCTAGAGCTAATCTGGCTGACCACCTATTTTTGAAAATAAAGTTTTATTGAAACAAATCTATGCCATTCATTTATGTATTTTGTACGGCTGCTTTCAGGCTATGAGCAGAGACTATGATGGCCTAAAAAGTCTAAATTATTTTTTATCTGGCCTTCTACAGAAAAAATTTTTCCTACTTTTGCCCTAGAGGATGAAGGGAGTAAACATTTATCCATTAATTCTCCTCCCCAGTGGTCAAAGGCTGCGTAAATGGGGTAAACTCGCTCACCCTTCTGATTACTCTCATTTTGTAAGCAGATTGCAATACTCTGACATTAGAGAAGCCTAAGTTTAAGAAATGAAAGATTTAACATATTGTCTAAGGTAAGTCACTATCTTACTAAAGCCAGGATAATCTGGTCAAAATCTGTGCAGAATTAATGGCTGTAAGATAGCTGGAGTGAGAGACTGGATGAAAGAACATGAAGTGTGTACAAAAGGTATCTGATATTGGGCATCCCTGGTGGTTCAGTGGTAAAGAATCTGCCTGCCAATGCAGGAGATGTGGGTTTGATCCCTGATCCAGGAAGATCCCACATGCCACTGAGCAACTAAGCCTTTGTGCCACATCTATTGAGCCTATGTTCTAGAGCCCAGAAGACTCAACTACTGAGCCCATGTGCCGGAACTACAGAAGCCTGTGCACCCTAGAGTCCATGCTCCCCACAAAAGAAGCCACAGCAATAAGAAGCTTGTGCTCTGCAACGAACTACAGAGTAGCCCCTGCCGCAACTACAGAAAAGTCCGCGCGCAATGAAGACTCACCACAGCCAAACATAGATAAATAAATAATTTTAAAAAGGTGTCTGATATGTAACAAAAATGGTGTGATGATGGTTTTTTCATTCATTGCAAATTATTTATTGAGCATCTATCACATATCAGGCTTTCTTTTAGATGCTAGGGCTATAGCGGCAAATAAAGATGACAAAAATCTCTGCCCTTATAAAACTTACAATCAAGTATAGGAGACAGATGATCAATAATATGTAAAATATGTGGTGTGCTAGATAGCAATGAGTGCAAAGAGCTTTCCAGGCAAGAGCAATGGCCCTGAGATGGAAGAATGCCTGGTGTATTTGATAAATATTCAGGTAGAATGTGGGTCAGTGTGAAGCAGCTGGAGAAGATCGTGTAGGGCATGGTAAATAGAAAGAACTTGAGCTTTCTCTTAGGAGTGAGATGAAGGTTTAAACAGAGCAGGGATGTGACCTGACTTAAATTTTTTTTCTGAAGAATTAAAAAAAAAACTGAAACATAAGCCGAACACGATAAAGTACATGAATCCGAAGTGTATAGCTTAATAAATTTACATATGTATCCACCCATGTAACCAACACCTGGATCAAGACAAAAATACTGCCATCAACTCAGTTTCTTTGTCCCTTTCAGTCCATTCCCCATCTCTGCAACAAGGCAACTGTTCTTTTGGCTTTTAACACCACTGATCAGTTTTACTTGGTCTAAAACTTCACTTAAATGGAATCACAGAGGATGCACTGTTTATCTGGCTTTTTTTTTGTTGTTGTTGTTCAACTTTTTTTAAATTAATTTATTTTTTCAACTTTTTATTTTGAGATTCATTGACATGTTTGACTATATGAGTGGCTCTACTCTCTCTCATTGTGGAGCAGTGTTCCATTGTATGAGCATGCCATCATTTATTCATTCTTCTACTGATGGGCAGTGGGTTTTGGCTATTATGAATAAAGATGTTGTGAACATTCTTGCATATATATTTTTGGTGGATATATGCATTAGTTTTTCTTGAATATTTTTAGATTGGAAATGCTGTCACAGGGTGGACATATGTTTAGCTTTAGTAAATATTGCCAAAATGTTTTGAACAAAAGCTGTTGAGCAAACTTAAACTCCATCAGCAATATAAAAGATTTCAGACTGCTAGACACTTTTACCAACTTTTGATATTGTCAGTCCTTGTTGTGGGTTTTTTTCCCATTCTGGCAGGTGTGCATTGGTTCTACATTGTGATTTTAATTTGCATTTTTCTAATAGGTAATGATGTGTGATTTTTTAATATGCTTATTGATCATCTGAATATGAAGCAGGTGGTCAAGTTTTGTCTGTTTTGTTTTATTTTTTCTTACTGATTTGTAGTTCTTAATATATTCTAGATACAACCCTTTTTTGGCTACATTGTTGCAAATATATTTTTTCCAGTTTGCCACTTGCTTGTTTGCTTTCCTAATAATTCACAACAATGAACAGAAGTTCTTAATTTTAGTGAAGTGGTTGCTGCTTTATGTGTCCCACTAAGGACGTCTTTGCCCAGGCCAGAAGCAAAGACTTAAGCTTTCTTCCAGAAAGTTGTTTTAGCTTCTATGGTTAATCTATGATTCATCTTGAATTAATTTTTATTTATGGTCTAAAGTAGGGGATATGAATATTTTTCCCATTTTGATATCTTATTCCTATAGCACTATTTATTAAACATACTATTTTAACCACTGAACTGCAATGGTGCCTTTGCTGTAAATTAAGTGGCAATGTATATATGAGATTCCATCATTGAGATGGGAAAACTGCAGGTGTTGGAGGTTTGGGAGAAAGTTGAGGAGCTTGATTTGGGCTGACTAATTTCAGAATGTATAGTTTAATCCAAGTGTATGGTCAAATAGATGGCTGTATATGTGGTTCAAGAGTTCAGGAGAGAGACTAGACTAGTGACATAAATTTGGCATTCATCAGCACGTATATTGTCTTTATAGCCTTGAGACTAGATAAAATCACCAAGGAAGCAAATGGAGACGTTAAAAAAAGAAGCTCAAGGATTAACCTTGATAAAACACTTATCGGTAACTTAGTTACATATTTATAAAGACCAACTTAATTTAATAAGAGTCATCTTATAGGCAGCCTAATGGGAAATGGCGATTGGAAGAATCCCTGTTTTTTGAGAGTCCATTAACTTTTATGTAAATTTAGACACCACATGCTAACCAGGTGTTTGAACAAATTATTCCCTGGCTCTTGGTCTTCATACACGAATAAGACTGTGACTAGAATTTAGTTCTAACATTCCAAAATAATGAAAACCACCTGGGGCAACTTATTAAACTTAGAATACATTTATTTGTAGAAGCTCTTTTGTGAATTGCAGAGATATGCATGTGAAACAGTAGAAATCACTTGTTTACTGATGACACTGGGGCTTATAAAGGGGCACAAATTCAGTATGATTTAAGGGAATTCATGATGTTCCCTTTAGAACAATTTTTAAAGAGTTGCCCTACTGAACATATGCACAATTTGAACCTTTTGAACAATAAGGCATTTTGTCATTTGGAAGGGCATTGTTATGGCTCAGCTCAACTATATTTTTAAAACAATATGTCAGGTGAGTAATGTTATTTTCATAATTTGAAAATCTGAGCTTTAGCATTTTAATTTATAAAATCAATCTAGTTGTGCACACATTTCAAAGTGTGACTTCTTTCATTCTTGGTTCTCTCATCTCTTACAGTTCTTAAGGACAATATAGGAATTCCGCCCCCTACCCCATTCACAGTTTCACTTTCCATGGTTTCAGCTATCCATGGTCAACCATAGTTCCAAAGTATTAAATGTAAGACTACAGAAACATACAATTCATACATTTTCAATTGTGTGCCATTCTGAGTAGCATGATAAAATCTCACCCTGTCCTGTTCCTTCCCACCTGGGACATGAATCATCCCTTTGTCCAGTTATTTCTGCCTGTTAGTCACGTAGTAGCCATCTCAGTTATCAGATCTACTGTCATGGTATCACAGTACTTGTGTTCAAGTAACCTTTGTTTTACTGAATAATGGCCTCAAAATGCTTCTTTTAAGTGAAAATATGCAAGTTCCTGATTTAATAAGGAAAGAAAAAAATTGCATGCTGAGGTTGCTAAGATTTACAGTAAGAACACGTCTTTTAACCCTGAAATCGTGAAGAAGGAAAAAGAAATTTGTACTAGTTTTGTTGTCCCACCTCAAACTGCAAGAGTTAGGGCCACAGAGCATGATATGTGCTTCATTAAGAGGGAAAAGGCTTTAAATTCATACAATAAGATGCTTTGAGAGAGAGAGAGATCACATTCACAAACTTTTTCTTATATAATAGTGTTATAATTGTTCTATTTTATTGTTAGTTATTGCTGTTAACCTTTTACTGTGCCTAGTTTATATAGTGAAGTTGATCATAGGTATGTATATATGTAGGAAAAAACCATGAAAAATATGATACATAGATATAGGTTGGTGCTATTTATGGCTTCAGGCATCCACTAAGGGTTTTGGAACATCTTCCCTGCAGATGAGGGGGCAGACACTGTAATTTAAAATACAGCCAAAAGGCTGACACAGCTTATGCTAAAAATGGCTTGGTTTTTTTCCCTCAAATATATTATCTGATTTTTCTTCAAGGTTAATGGACGGATTTCAGACTAAATGCTATGTAAAAACTTTTAGTGACCACCTCTACACTCTGAATTACCACAGTCTAGTTCTTAGTGGTTATTTGGTAGAGGGCATAGTGAGAACACAGCAGAGCCAAGAGCTTGTAGGAAAAACTTGGTGTTCTATGAAGAGTTTCTACTCACAACAGTAAATCACAGTGAAAAATGCTCAAGAGGTCAGAACACGAGTTCAACTCCAAAGATACTAATCAAGCAGGAAACGGTCATCTTAGTGGTGAAACAACGCCAAGATAAATGCAGTCACATGAGAAATGACGAAGTTTACATTATAGCTGTGATTATGTAGGAGAAAGTTCATATTTTTAAAAATATACATTGAGATATATAGGGGTAAAAGGCAGTTGACAAGGCAACTTACTCTCAAGTGGCTTGAAAAATAATTTTATATACATGTATGAACATCTATACAGATAGAGAGTGAGAAAGGGAGAGAGGGAAAAGGCAAGGGAGGGAGACACAGGTAATTGATAAAGTAAATGGGGCGATTTGTTAACAACTGGTGACATTTCTTGCAGCTTTTCTGGATGATTGAAATTATTTCCACATCCAAAAGTGCAAAAAAGTATATGAACAAAAGCACTTATGCAAGTGCACACACATAGAGGGAAATGATCATGAAGGTTGCTGCCGAAGCCCTATATTTTCCACTGATGTTCCTTTCCAAGCCCTACCACTTCAAGAATGTTTCTGGCATTTTTCAAGTGACTAAGGTCCTCAAGCGTCCTCTGAGGTGTCACAGAATATCAGTCTGACTTTGTTACTCCCTTTTCTTCTCTACTGGGCTTCTCTGGTGGCTCAGATGGTAAAGAATCCGCCTGCAATGCAGGAGACCTACGTTCTTCCCTATGGAGGCCGTGACCCCTATGACTTCAGAGAAGACAAATCTGGAGGACAGAGGCCACCCCTCTGAGGACACTGAACTCAGCTGCGGAATGTGCTATTTGTCGAAACTTTGCTGGGGATTTGTGAGCTTATGAGCTCATACCCCTGAACTCCCAGGATTCTGCCGTGGGCCTTCCTTGTCTTACCCCATGTCTCTGCTAATGGCCCGGAGGGTGGCGGTGGCCCTTCTGCCTCCTCTGTCTAAGTGGCTGCTTTGAGTGCTATGTGGCATGTTCTTCTTCATGTGTTACCAGAGGGAGAATCTGTGTCAGATGGTAACTTCTCAGGGGCTGGTTTCTTAGACTGATGTTCAAATTATATTTGTTCATTGACTCACAAAATTGTTTTGAAAGGGGCTGAGGAACTGCAAATAAATGTATACAATGTGTAATGTCATACTTGAAAATCAAACAACTCAAAGTAATAAAGTAAGTGATCCCATGAAGGTGATGTGGAAGGGTCTAAGGGGCTCAGCCAGTGGACTGAAGGGCCTCTCACAATTTTATGTGCCACGGTCCCCAGGAATCTTGTTGACACGCAGCTTCCAGGGGGAAGTCTGAATGGGGTCTGAGTTTCAGCATTTTATTAGCAGTTCCAAGTGATGCTGGTTCGTGCTCATGGAGTAGTGGGGCACCATGAGGACATTGGGGGAGGGTCATGGTGGCCTGGAAAACTTGATGAAAAGGAAGATTCTAGATGAGCTGTGCACAGAGAGTGAGCAGAGTTTAGGCAGATGAAGAGGGAAGCAAGCACTATAGGTGCAGAGATAGACAGAGCAAAGGCCCAAAGGTGGGAATGAGCTTGACGTGCCAGGAGAGCTCTCAGCACGTGCTTGGCTGGGATGGTTTGCATGGTGGAGAGTAGGTGGTAAGTTGAGAATGGAAGCTTTGAATTCTGGGCTGAAGAACACACATTCTAGGCAAGAGAAAGGCAGAGAGGCTGTTAGGGAAGTGGAGCATGTGACAAAAGTCTGTTTGGACCAGGCCATCTCAGATGTTCACACGTCTCTGGGACACCATTGCTATCATCCATTTTCTGTGAGTAGAATATTTGAAAAACACCAGAAGCTATAGAGAAATCATCTAAGGAGATCTCTCTTGTAAATAGTTTCTGGCTCTAAGTTTTTTTTCTCAGATCTTACCAGATAATTTTTGAAGGGAGAATTTAAATTCAGTATGCTCAAGGTAAAGTGATCAATATTTGGTTGTGTGAAATTGAACTCAAATTAGAGAGACTGAATACAGGCTTAGGTGGGAAAAGAAAGATGTGATATCCTTTACAACTATAGACTTAGTAGGGATTAGTAATGCAGAGCTATGGCTGCTTATTTTAAAAATAATAAAATCTGTCTTTTAGGTAAATAACGATTTGTATTCTCATAGTTTTTAAACTGCTATTGGCAACTGGAAAGAAAGTGAAAGTGTTAGTCATTCAGTCGTGTCTGACTCTTTGTGATCTCAGGACTGTAACCCACCAGACTCCTCTGTCCATGGGATTCTCCAGGTAAGAATACTGGAGTGGGCAGCCCTTTCCTTCTCTAGGAGATCTTCAGGAATTGAACCCAGGTCTCCCGCATTGCCGACAGATTCTTTACCACTGAGCCACCCTTCAAGTAAATAAAAACAGATTCACAACACAGTACTGACTCCTTAATTGCAGCTGTAAAAAGATTTACCTTACTATTCTTTTGTTTCCCAATTTCCCCAGTTGTCTCCCTGACCTTACCAACTAACCAGAAAGTAGGGCAAAAGAGATTTCGATGTAGTTTTCCTATGAGATGATAGGTGTTCTTCCCTGGCTTTCACTATCTCTCCACCCCTCTCTCTCTGCCTCATTGTTTTTCTGCTTTGAGCTCAGTGCCCCCATGCTCCTCTTGGGAATACAGGCACAATATGATCAACCTCTGGCTGGGTTGTGGGGCGTTTTTAGGCACCAGTACTACACAGATAGTATTTATTTTAATTTTTTAAAATTTGTTATATTTATTACAGGCTGAAATGTATCCTCACAAAATTCATATATTGAAGCCCTAACTCCCAGTACCTCAGATTGTGACTGTATTTAGAGACAGGACCTCAAAGAAGTGATTAAGCTAAATGATGTCAGTAGGGTTTGGCATTACTATAACTGATGTCTTTGTAAAAAGAGAAAATTTGAATATAACTTAGAGGGAAGACAATGTGAAGACATAGGGAGAAGACAGCCATCTACAAAAGTCAAGATGAGAAGCCGCTGAACCCTGTCTTCATGTTGATCCTGGACTTCTAGTCTCTAGAACTGTGAGAAAACAAATTTCTGTTGCTCTAGCCATCCCGTCTGTGGTAGTTTGTGATGGAAGCCATTGAAAACTAATTGTAGCAGCATTTTTCCTTCTTTCCTCCCCTTCATCAGTTAGCTAAAGAAATATATGAATATCTGCCATAAGCAAGATGCTGTGCTGGGCACAGAGAGCTAGAAAGAAGTATAGGATAAAGGGAAACATAAGACATTGGGCTTCCCTGATAGTCCAGTGGTTAAGAATCTGCCTGCCAATGCAGGGGACACAAGTTCGATCCCTGGTCTGGGAAGATCACACATGCCATGGGGCAACTAAGCTCGTGAGCTGCAACTATTGAGCCCACACACCACAAGTACTGAAGCCCACATGCCCTAAAGCCCCATGCTCCACATCAGGAGGAGCCAGTGAAGTGAGAAGTCCGCACACGTCAACTAGAGAGCAACCCCTGCTCGCTGCAACTAGAGAAAGCCCACGTGCAGCAACAAAGACCCAGGGCAGCCATAAATAAATGAGAAATCAGGTGCTGGGGAAGAGAAGAGCATTCTACAAAGTGAGGGGGCACCCGTATTATTTATTTTACCCTTTTAATCAAAGTAGAACCTAAAAAAGCACAAGATTTCAGTAAGAGTGGAAGCAGGAAAAGGTTAAAGTGCACAGTGCTTACTGGTCTCAAACCTCACAAAACCAACCCTGACCACAATTTAGGGTTAGAAGAGCCTAGGTGAGCTTAAGGTTATCATGCTTTCCTCATAAATCATTAACACATCTGTTAAGGTTCCAGAGAATGAAAATTATCAAAGGCCCGTAAAGATTCTTTATATAACTCTTCATCTTAAAGGAAAATGGCTCGATTTACCAAAGAGGAAAAAAGGACTGAAAAGGAAGTTGGACGTGGGCAGTATTAGTATATAAATTTTGAGAAACTTGGAACAAACCTATTATCTAAGCAATAACAGTTTACATGTCCCTCAGTTTTACTTGATCAGTTCATTTTTTTTTTTTTTAAATAATGGCACAGCACTTTTTATTTTCTTTAATCAGAAAAATATGTCCCATGTTTCTGGGAGGGAGACCAGGTATCTGCAGGCCCTGCTCTGGGTGTCAGGGTCTTCACAACCAAGCAGGGAGGAAGGCTTGGGCCTGGAAACCGGGGTGGGGTGGGGTGTGAGGGGCAGGGTGTGCGTCTGTGGCCTCCAGGAACCAGGTCACTGCTACAAGTGGCCATCACAGCCGCGTGAGACGAGCGCACACAGCACTGAGCCCTGGTGGCCGACGCTGCTCTTCCACCTGTGCCGGGACTCCAGGGGCAAAGGGTGGATGACCCTTGAGTTGATCAGTTCATTTTTAAAGATTCTGTCAAATATCGTTTTACTACGATGTCTATAAGAGAGAAGACGTCACAAATGTAACAGATAGTCATTAATGATTCTGAGTCATTTATGCTCATGTGTTTCCCTGGTAGCTCAGCTGGTAAAGAATCAGCCTGCAATGCAGGAGACCCTGGTTCAATTCCTGGGTCAGTAAGTTCTCCTGGAGAAGGCATAGGCTACCCACTCCAGTATTCTTGGGCTTTCCTGGTGGCTAAGATGGTGAAGAATCTGCCTGCAATGCAGGAGACCTGGGTTCGATCCCTGGGTTGGGAAGATCCCCTGGAAGAGGGCATGGCAGCCCACTCTAGTATTCTAGCCTGGAGAATCCCCATGGACAGAGGAGCCTGGCAGGCTATAGTCCATGAAGTCACAAAGAGTCCGACATGACTGAGTGACGAAGCATAGCACACAGCATATGAACAAGAAGGTATCAACTCTCCACGATAGAACTGCCCTTTGAACTCTGAGATGTGTGTGCTTCCTAAGTTATCATGAATAACTACTTAGTGATCAAATCAAATCTTCTACAGACACAAAAATTTTCTCTTGTAAAGAGAATACAACTGCACACAAATACAGTTTGTATTAATTTAGCAGGATATTATTCAAGACCAATGAATATTTGGCCAGGAAAAGGAAAAGAGAAGTGACTTTTGTTACCAATGAAAGATACCTTCACTTTTATTGTGTGTTCCAGTTACTCTTAGCTTAGTTAAGTGGGAGGATCTTGGGTGAGAGTGATATTCACTCCTAGACTATTCTAGCCCTGTTTTCTCTTTGCAAAAATTGAAGGTTGACAATAGAGTTCTATATAACCACAGAAATGGTGAGTATTTAAACAAGACACTCAGTTAAGTACACTAGCTCCGAGGACAAGGGGCTTCCCTGGTGGCTCAAATGGTAAAGAATCTGCCTGAAATGCAGGAGACCTGGGTTCAGTCCCTGGTCAGGAAGATCCCCTGGAGGAGGACATGGCAATCCACTCCAGTATTTTTGCCTGGAGAATTCCATTGACACAGGAGCCTGGAGGGCTACAGTATGTGGGGTTGCAAAGAGTCAAAGACGATTGAGCATGAACACTTTCAAGGACAACTGGTCAAAGTTCGGGTTTACATGTTGCATCATGGTTATTGTGGCCTTGAAATACCATGAAGAAAAGCCAGTGAGAAAGCAGTTTCAATGAAGGAACTTCTGCTCACAAAGAGAGTTTAGGCAGAATCATGATGGTTAGATGGAGACAGATGGGATTTAAAGGTTAATTGAAGTCATTTGTTTTGCAGAGAAGAAAATTGGGTGCAGGAAGACTGAGCAGTTTACACAGATCACATCATCTGATAGAGACTAGGGAAGAACTAGAAACCAATGTGACTCTAAGACCCAACTTTTGTATGTTTTTACTACAATGTCCATTTGAAATCCTTTCCCTATAGCTTAAATGAATAGTGCCCAAATGGAAGAATTCAAAATGCTACTTTTCTAATTTGTAGGCCATGAAGCAATTTATTTGCTTGATGAACAAGACCAGTGATCATTCTGCTGCTGCTAAGTCACTGCAGTCGTGTCCGACTCTGTGCGACCCCATAGACAGCAGCCCACCAGGCTCCGCCGTCCCTGGGATTCTCTAGGCAAGAACACTGGAATGGGTTGCCATTTCCTTCTCCAATGCATGAAAGTGAAAACTGAAAGTGCAGTCACTCAGTCATGTCTGACTCTTCGAGACCCCATGGACTGCAGCCTACCAGGCTCCTCTGCCCATGGGATTTTCCAGGCAAGAGTACGGGAGTGGGTTCCCATTGCCTTCTCTGGATCATTCTTCTAGGACCACTTAAAGGCTTTACATGATCTGTCTGCAGTTTAAATTGATTTCTATGTTTGAGTCGTATGTTTTAGAAACACACAGGAAAGAAAAGCTTATTTGCAAGGGGTGTGTTCTGAAGCACCCTTGATAGAGAATTCCTCAGCTTAATCAGAAAAGCTTTCAAGTGACAGTCCAACAAAATCATGCAGCTATGTCTATCATTTGCTGTTTGTCCTCACTCGGTAAAGGACTCTGGAGAACTTTACAACTGTCCAGCTCTGTGACCTTGCTCGAGTCAGCACACCTCTCTGTCTTTTTTCTTCCCATCTGTAAATTTAGGCATCACAGAGAGTAACAAAATGGGGAAGTTTATATAGGCTTTGGGGCTGTACAAGTTTTCGAGAATGATAGAAACTGAACTGTGTGTTTATGGTTAAAATTGGCATAATTTAGGATATATATTGTCTAATCCAACCATCTTTAAGACTGCCTTAAAATAATTGGAGTAGTCCTCCCTTCTCAACCTCTGACGCTCCATCCATAGTCTATGTTCCATTACAGTCCTAATGCCTTTCCTTATTTTCTTCCCTTGCTCACAGATTGCCACATCCTTATTAAAGCAATGCATTGCAAGGGAATGGTCCTTCAGGGAGCTTTGTTTCAACAGGTCCAATACAGGGCAGCCAAGTGCCCCGATCCCTTCCTTCACCTCCGAGGGTTCCTCCTATTTTGGGAGACAGGCTGAATGCTGCCCACATGGTGAGGCAGAAAGAGCACCACCGCCACCACCTGGATGCAGGCAGAATGAAGCACCACGCAGAACAGAAAGGTCGAATGTATCCACAGGTGAGCAAGCTCTCTTGCTTTTTCTTTAGAATCTCTTTGCCTTTCTATTTTTCTTCACTCCTTTTCACCTTTCATACACAGATAACGTTAATCCTCCCTCAGTTTCAGCTATTACCCTTGGTTTGGGAAAAGGTCCAGAGAAAGGTGAGAGGCCCACCTTAAACTTGGAGACAAGGGAGACCAGAATAAGGCCACCCTTTCTGTGGCGAACTCATCCGACACACATGATGTCTAATGCAGGTTTTTGTGTGCTCCTGAACATAGAGGAAACGCCTCCTTGTGAAGCTCTTCATGCTGCCTGAGGTTCTGTCAAGTTCTATGAAATCGATAGTCCTGAAATTAAGGGTGTAGATCTGGCAATTTTCTCATTCGGAGAGGAAAGACAACATGCAGCCCAGAGCTCGTCTGCCCTGTGACACGTGAGTTATGTAATGCTCCAGGATCGAAGGTACTATTCAATGTGATATGGCTCTGGAGACTCACCAGGGATTTAGTTGTTGTTCAGTCGCTCAGTCGTGTCTGGCTCTTTGTGACCCCGTGGACTGCAGCATGCCAGGATTCCCTGTCCATCACCAACTCCTGGAGCTTGCTCAAACTCATGTCCATTGGTCACTGCTGCCATCCAACCATCTCATCCTCCGTTGTCCCCTTCTCCTCCTGCCCTCAATCTTTTCCAGCATCAGGGTCTTTTTCAATGAGTCAGTTCTTTGCATCAGGTGGCTGAAGTACTGAAGTTTCAGCTTCAGCATCAGTCCTTCCAATGAACATTCAGGACTGATTTCCTTTAGGATTGACTGATTTGATCTTGCAGGGATTTACAGTATTGACTATAAACATTCCTTAGTGTGAAAAATAGGGAGAGAGACAAACAAAACAAAACAAGAACAAAACCTTCTTATGTGGACCTTCTTGGATTCCTTAATTATCCAAATCATTACTGATCATCTACCAGGAGTCAGACCTGTTCACAGCATCAGTTAGAAGCAAAAGAGAAGGAACCTACTCAATTTTCTAAATCAAGGTTAGTTTTTACTTTTAATGGTTACTTGGATAACCATTTCTGATGCTGAAAATCTTTTTAGTAATCCCTTTTAGGCATCTAGGGTTCCCAAGGGCACCCTGGAGAAAACTCAGAGGCTATGGGTTTTGACCAACCTAGACAGCATATTAAAAAACAAAGACATTACTTTGCCAACAAAGGTTCGTCTAGTTAAGGCTATGGTTTTTCCAGTAGTCATGTATGGATGTAAGAGTTGGACTATGAAAAATGTGGAGTGCTGAAGAATTGATGCTTTTGAACTGTGGTGTTGGAGAAGACTCTTGAGAGTCCCTTGGACAACAAAGATCAAACCAGTCATTCCTGAAGGAAATCAGTCCTGAATATTCATTGGAAGGACTGATGCTGAAGCTGAAACTCCAATAATTTGGCCACCTGATGCGAGAAACTGACTCATTTGAAAAGACCCTGATGCTGGGAAAGATTGAAGGCAGGAGGAGAAGGGGACAACAGAGGATGAGATGATTGGATGGCATTGCCAACTCAATGGACATGAGTTTGAGCAAGCTCCAGGAGTCGGTGATGGACAGGGAGGCCTGGCATGCTGCGGTCCATGGGATCACAAAGAGTTGGACATGACTGAGCTATTGAACTGAACTGAACTGATGGGTTGTGACGACAGACGCTGGAGCAGTTAGAGGGTGGGTTCTTACCTACAAATTGAAGAGCTTTACTTCTCTTGACTTTCTGCATTCATATTCTGAGATATATTTATTTTCATATGGTTAAGGATTAACTTCTGTTAGGCTTAAGGTGCATAGATGGAATTTAGTTGTTTCTTTTCTGGAGAAATTACAGTAAAATCTGAAATTCAGTATTCTGTTTAAACCTCAAAGTTCAAAACTTAAAAAAAAACAAAAACAAAAAACAAAAACAAGTAAGCCTTCCCTGGTAAATCAGTGGTAAAGAATACGCCTGCCAATGCAGGAGACACTGGTTTGATCCCTGATAAGGGAAAATTCCACATGCCACAGAGTACCTAAGCCCATGTACCACAACTACCGAACCTGTGCTCTAGAGCCTAGGAGCTGCAACTACTGAAGCCTGCCCTGGAACCCCTGCTTTGCAACCAGAGAAGACATCACAATGAGAAGCCAGAGGACTGCAATTAGAGTGTAGCCCTAGCTTGCTGCAGCAGGAGAAAAGTTCACACAGCAACAAAGACCCAACACAGCCAAAAATAAATAAATAATAAATAAAATGATTAAAAAATGAGTAGATGAGCTCTAAATATTTCGATTTTGACTGAGACTTTTCTGAACCCTTCATAACACCTACTATAAGATTGTGCTCAGTTACACAATTGTGTCTGACTCTTTGTGGCCCCATGGACTGTAGCCTGCTAGGCTCCTCTGTCCATGGAATTTTCCAGGTAAGAATACTGGAGTGGGTTGTTGTTTCCTACTCCTGGCGATCTTCCTGGCTCAGGGATCGAACTCACGTCCCTGTGTCTGCTGCATTGGTAGGCAAATTCTTTACCACTGTGCCTCTTGGAAGCCAAACTATAAGGTTGGGTACTCAGTAGATGTTTAATAAATACTAGGGGGTTGAGCTGAATTGTTTAGATTCTAAAATTAAAGTATGCTAAGCTGAAGATTTCAGAAATAATACTACATAAACCAACAATGTCCACCTTCATAAACTTGTTTAGAGCATTCCTGATTGTGGGAGTGGGATGTAGGAATTGTGGGGGATCCATTCCTCTCTCTGTCCCTCACTCACACTTCCTTCCTTCCTCTCTTTTTTCTGTTATTCCATCATTACCTGAAAACCAATGAGCTTTTAGAGAAGAAAATCAGGAAGCAAAACTATATTATATAAAACCATACTATAAAGCTCTAATACCTGTCAGTGTGGTATTGTGAGAAGGGATAAATAGATAATTTGAACAGAAGAGAGAGCCACAAAAAAAGACCCACATTAAGAGACTTAATTTATGAAAAAGATGGCACTGCAGAGCACTGAGGAAAATACGGTCTTTTCACTAATGGTGCTGAGACAACGGAACGTTCATATGGAAGAGAAAGAAATCTGACTCTACACCATATCATATACAAAACCCACTGCAGATGAATTGTAGACCTTAACCTGAAAAGAAAAACAATAAAGATTTTAGATTTTAAAATCAGAGAATTTTTCACTCTGAATACTTTCAGAATAGGAAGAGATTTCTTAATAGGATGCAAAAAGCACTAATTATGAAGAGAAAAACTGCTAAATTTTACTATGTTAAAATTAAAATTTTCTGCTTATCAAAAAGCATTATTAAATGCATAAAAAGAGTAAATATATTTTCATCTTATATGATCAATGACTATCATTCCAGGGTATATAAAGAACACCTGCAAGCATAGTTGAAAAGTAGACCTACTTTTCAACAGGTTTGAACAGGCACGATGCAAAAGGAAAGCCAAATAGCTAATAAACATATGAAAAGTTGTTCAATCTCACTAGTAACCAGGTAAATGCAAATCAAAACTGTCATAAGATGTTCAGAAATCAGATTGGAAAACATTAAAAACCCTAACAACAATGCCACATTCGGTAAGGATGCAGATCAGTGGAAAAGTCTCATATATAACTGGTGAGGGTGAAAATAGGTAAAGCCAATTTGGAAAACTCTAAGCTGATCTACTAAAGTTGAAGATACATATATATACTGATCCTGGGAGCAGAACTGCTGGATTATAAAGTATGTGCATCCTCAACAGAAATGGATATATACGTACACCAGGATGTATGAAAAAGAAAAGAAAAGAAAAAAAGCCCAGCCATTATTCATAATGGTCCTAATTAAAAATTTTTTTCTATTTTATATTGGAGCATAGTTGATTAACAATGTTGTGTTAGCTTCAAGTATATAGCAAAGTGATTCAGTTATATATATACATGTATCTATTTCAAATTCTTTTCCCATTTGGTTATTACAGAATATTAAGCAGTGTTCCCTGTGCTATACAGTAGGTCCTCTTTGGTTATCTAATTTAGATATAACAGTGTGTGCAAGTCAATCCCCAACTCCCAATCTATTTTTCCCCCACCCTTCCCCCCGGTTACCATAAATTCATTCTCAAAGTTTGTGAGTCAAAAAGCCCTGATTTAGAATTGACAATGTTTTATTTCCTGATCTGGTCGGTGGTTATACAGGTGTCTGTCTTATAATTACTTATTAAACTGTACATTTATGCATTAGCTGCACATATATAAATATATTATTTTTCACAAGGTCAAAAAATATAATGAATCACTGAAAAGTGATAATATTTCCAGCATCCAGTTTATTTAGCTCTATATAAACAGAAAAATATAAAATACCTTGTCAAATGTCCTGCATAAGTCCAGATGCGTTATATTTTTATGCATTACCTTTATCTTAGTAACTTTATCAAAAATAGAAATGATATTTCCTCAACATGAGTTGCTCTTAATGAACCATAGGATAGATCCACATAAGGCAGTGTATTATAACATAAAAAACATGAAAAGGAGAGTCAAAATGCTGTTACACCAGTTCTGGTTAGCTCAATGGCCTTGGTAAATCAACTGTCTACCTCTTTCTTCTTTAAAAAAAGACCTTGTAATAGATAATCACTATGTCTTCTCTGGCTCTAAACTTTTTAAGATTCAATAACTCTATGAAGAAATAATCTCTAGAATATCCTGAATTTCTGTTCTAAAAGGCTGTTATGATATTCAAGTAAAAACCAACTGGTATAATTCAAAGGGGCATCATGGTGTAATTCCAAATTATATTCAGTGATAATTAGTTTTAAAAAACTAGAAAATTTATGGCTAGAACATCTAAAATCTTTAAGCAAAGTTTGTTGAGCTGTGTCAATGCATAGTTCATGCTGGTGTAAAAAGGTGGCTTACAAATAAAGAGTTAGTCTGGAGAACTAATCTAAAAGGCATTTTACATATTCTTTTTTTTTTTCAACCACACAACATGGCTTGGTTGGAGAAAGAAATGGCAATGCTCTCCAGTATTCTTGCCTGGAAAATCCCATGGACAGAGGAGCCTGGTGCATTACAGTCCATGGGGTTGCAGAGAGTCAGACACGACTGAGTGACAGCATGTATGTGTCCTGTGGGATCTTTGTTCCCTGACCCAGGATTGAACTCAGGCCCAGGACAAAGAAATTGTGAAGTTCTAACCACTGGACCACCAAGGAATTCCCAAGGCATTCTGTTTTTGATTGAGAGTTCATCAGTACAGTTACTTACAGAAGGCAAGTTGTAGGCACGAAGGTCTATCCACTTACCTCTCAAGTCTTGACTCCTGGAAATATGTAATTTTATTATTCACTCACTCATTCAATCTATAAGTGTTTATTGAATTCCCATTATGTATTGGCACTGTGGAGAACTCAAAGATGGGGCAAATATTATCCCGGCCCTCCAGTTGATCACAATCTGCCTATTATTTTGGACAAATGTTTCTAATTTTGATTTACATGGAACTAGAAAAAATGCTGTTGACTGACACTGATTCAATAATTGATATAAAATAATCATTATGTGAAAGTGGATAGAATTATTTGACCAATTTGAAAATAAAGGAGCACTAATTATTAAGTATATCCTGCTCTAGAAAGCGGTTCTAATAGTGTCAGAAAATTCTTATGCTATAATGTTATGTTAGAAAAAGTAAATAAAAATGATTTCATTATCTCAACTGTGGAACAAAACATTTAGATGTGAATGATGGTTATTTCTGAGATTAAATTTATTTATACCAAGGTTATATTTAAGAAAAATATATACATTTATTAAAAAATATACAAAAAAAATAGACCAGCAAGGTAGTTAGTGTAAAACTTTTCAAAAGTAGAGCAATAAACAGCAACAATAAAACAACAAAACCAAGTCTGTATTTACTTTACTTGGAATTAATCCTGTTGAGCTGGAGCCCGGAAAAACAGAAATACACAGAACTTAGAATTATAGGGCCACATGAGAGTTTATTTTTAAAAAAGTTTGTAGCAGAGAGACTAGAATATCAGAGAATAGAAGGAAAGGAAATGCGACCCTATGATTGGGAAAAGGATTTTGCTGAAAACAACTTGCCGATTTTTCCAGTAATAATATTGTTTTGCCTGATAATCATACTGTGTCTGCCAATGGCATTGTTCTCCAGTGACAGTGTGAGATAAAAAGGAGACAGATGTGTGACATACAGTAATGTGGGGAAACATTTTCCTCTGCAACAGGAAGAACAGGGAATCTTAATCTTACCTCCTAGAGTCTTGAGAGGCTTCACTCACGCCTCTACAGAATAACAGTTATAATTTAATTTTTATTTTTATACGTTTTGTGGTTTTGTTAATCATTTTTTTCGTATTTTTACTGAAGTTTAATTCATATACAACAAAATATACAGTTCTTAGGTATTTGGCTTGATAACTTTGCGCGCTCAGTCGCTCAGTTGTGTCCTACTCTTTGCAACACTATGGACTGTAGCCTGCCAGGCTCCTCTCTCCATGGAGATTCTCCAGGCAAGAATACTGGAGTGGGTTGCCATTTCCTTCTCCAGGAGACCTTCTCGACCCAGGGATCGAACCTGCAACTTCTGTGTCTCCTGCATTGCAGGCAGTAAATTTGGACGACTGTAATAAGATAGAGGATAAGAAAGTTCCCTTGTACTCCTTTCCCATCAGTTCTCCTGGCCCTCCTTCAATCACTTTCTAATTGCCTTCACCACAGATTAGTTTTACCTGCTTTTGGATTTCTTAAAAATGGAATCAGGGAGAGGAAACAGAATAACAGAGGTCTGATGGTAAAGTCAAGTTTGAAATTCTTGCTCAAACAAGAATCCTAGATGCTATCAAGCTCTTCATACAAACATGTAAATGTCTCACTGCAACAGCAACTAGAATTTGCTTAAAGCTGCTTCTTTACTTTTTCTCAATTTTCCTAGATGGGAAACCTCTGATCCTCAAGTTTTCACCACTTTCAGGATGTGAAAACTGACTATGAAGTCAGAAGACTTGAGCTCCATTTCTACAAATTCTTCTAATTAGTTTTATAGTCTTGTTATTTGCTTCATTTCTGTTCTCTTTAGTTCATTATTCTTTAAACTGAGTGTAACTCCAATAGCACCTACATACATACATACATAGTGGGGTTAAGGATATCTTTCAAGGCATCATTCCCATCAATATATATAGGAGTGATGGTGTCTGGTCAAGGTGCACTCCTGCCTTGGTGACACTTTCCCATGTGCTGTCAGGGTCATCTGACTCCTAACAGTCATTCCCCAGATCACTATTCCACTTTCCATTGGTCAACTACTGAACAATAAACAGCTTCTCCAGGATTTTGTCACAATCCTCTACCATTCTGGGCTTCCCTGGTAGCTCAGATGGAAAAGAGTCTGCCTGCAATGCAGGAGACCCAGGTTCGATCCCTCAGTCAGGAAGATCCCCTGGAGAAGAAAATAGCTACCCACTCCAGTATTCTTACCTGGCAAATCTCATCAACAGAGGAGCCTGTGGGGCTACAGTTCCTGGGGTTGCAAAGAGTTAGACATGACTGAGTGACTAACACTTTCACTATGCCATTTCACAAGTGTAAACCCAATATCCTTTAATTCCTCCAGAGAACAGCCAAGACAAAGCTACAATATTTCATATAACTTTACCAAAAGCTTGGAGATAACAAAAGTTCAATATAGATTATCTTAGAATTAAGACAGACCCAGATTCTGTGGGAGAATGAAATTTATATAATATGGGAGCTCTCTGTAAGCAAAATAATACAAAAACATTTTACTTTGCAAGTTTTAAAAACCTGACCATATCTGCAGATTGCTAAGTTTCCCCCCAAGATCTCGGAAGGGGCAGTGCCAAGTCAGGGAACCTGATGATTAAGCTTTATTGGCTTCATGTCTTTTGCTTATAACTGCTCCCATAAGTACCCACATCCAAATTCTAATTAGTTGCGTAACTCATTTTCCATGATATGTGTAGCCAGCCAGCTCAGCGTCTTCCCATGGGTATACTGGAGAACCATCCCCCCAGGCTCTCTTTTCTTCCCTAGGATGAATCATAATAGGGAGATCCAATTCCTTCAAGGAAATGTGAACCCTTGCCTCCCAGATGAAGCCTGGTCTACCTGTCATGGGCTTGGCAAGCACAGTAGGTCATGGCATACGTACTGAAACCTGTGATATTAAAGCTCTCAGTGTCACCAGGTTTGAGAAATCATTGGTTTAGCCAGTGCACTCCACATCCAGGTCTTATGCATTTCACAGTCTGTTGTTTAGGGTGACATGAAAGAAAAGGTCAGCCTTGCTTGTTCCTGTTGACCATCAACCAATTGTCCCTTTCCTATGAGCCAGTGTTTAGGCACATCTTCCAAGAGCAAATAATATTTTTCAGCAAACGGAAACAAAACAAAATTTTCAAAGTTATCTATAAATCTTTGGTGTTGTGGTCTTGTGAATAGATTTATTTTATATTATAAAACCAAATTCTTAACATTTCAATCCAACAGGCTTTCCAGAGAATTGGCCATAAGGTGCTGCCTTATAACTGCTTGACAAAAACAATCTCTCCCAGAAAAGAAGGAGGACCGTCTTTTTTCCTGAAATTCACTGGCTGTTTTAAACTTCCTAAAAGACAAATCTCTGACTTCAAATCTAAGTTACAGTCCTCCCAGGGCATCCTCACACTTTGTGTAACAACACCCTACCTACTTTGCAAGGTTGTGTCAAGATTAAACTAATCAGCATCTGTGCAAGTGCTTTGCAAACTTTAAAGACTGTATAGATTATAAGCTGTGTTACTATTGGAGAACTGTAGCCAAAACGTTTCTCCATTAAAAGTATCAAACTATCGGCAATGCTCTATTATGAGAGTTAGTGGCCTTAAAAAGGGCAAATTAACATCTACAAATGACCCCAAATCAAAACTTCAACCAACTCCTCATTTTTTTTATCCATCTAATATACAGCATAAGACATATAGTTAATAATATTGTAGTAACTTTGTATGGGGACAGATGATTACTAGATTTAACATGATGATCATCTCATAATGTATGCAAAGGTCAAATCACTATGTAGTACACCTGAAACTAACAGAATATTGGATGTCAGCAATATTTCGATTAAAAAGAAAACTTGGTGGTTTCAGACATGCAATTAATTAAATAAGTAAAGCAAGACTTTTTAACATCTAACTATATTCAAGGTAAATACTGTTTCTTAAAAAAGCACAAATGCATCTAGATACCATTTAGAATTGTTGTTGTTCAGTCTCTCAGTTATGTCTGATTCTTTGCAACCCCATGGACTGCAGCATGCCAGACTTCCCTGTCCTTCCTTCACTATTTCCTGGAGTTTGTTCAAACTCACGTCCATTGAGTCAATGGTGCCATTCAACCATCTCATCCTCTATTAGTCTGTAATTCCAGTTCAGTCTCCATCTCTACTGTAGGATTATAAGGCAGTGTCACTATATTTACTGTCTACCCACAGCTTGCTAAGCAGAGTCTAGCACAAAGACATGCTTATTGCTTTATAAGAGTTGTTGTTGTTCAGTAGCTAAGTTTTGTTCGACTCTGCGACCCCATGGACTGCAGCACATCAGTCTCCTCAGTCCTCCACTATCTCCCAGAGTTTACTTAAATTCAAGTTCATTGAGTCAGTGATGCTACCTAACAATCTCATATTTTGCCACCTCCTTCTCCTTTCAATCTTTCTCAGCTTTCTTTTCCAATGAATTGGCTCTTTGCACCAGGAGATCAGAGTACTGGAGCTTCAGCTTCAGCAACAGTTCTTCCAGTGAATACTCGGGGTTGATTTCCTTTAGGATTGACTGGCTTGATCTATTGCTGCCCGAGGGACTCTCAAAAGTCTTTTCCAGCACCATGATTTGAAAGCATCGATTCTTTGACACTCAACCTTCCTAATGGTCCAAGTCTTACATCCGTATATGACTACTGGAGAAACCACAGCTTTGACTATATGGACCTTTGTTGGCAAAGTGATGGCTCTGCTTTTTAATGTCCTGTCTAGATTTGTCATATCTTTCCTTCCAAGGAGCAAACATTTTTAAATTTTATGGATGCAATCACCATCCACAGTGATTTTGGAGCCCAAGAAAAGAAAATGTGTCACTGCTTCCACTTTCCTCCTTCTATTTGCCATGATGGGACAAGATGCCATGATCTTAGTTTTTGAATGTTGAGTTTCAAGCCAGCTTTTTCACTCTCTTCTCTCACTCCCAGCAAGAGATTCTTTAGTTCCTCTTCACTTTCTGTCATTAGAGTGGTATCATCTGCATATCTGATATTACTGATATTTTTCCCAGCAATCTTGAATCCAGCTTGTGATTCACCCAGCCCAGCATGTCGCATGAAGTACTCTGCATAGACATTAAATAAGCAGGATGACAATATACAGCCTTGTCTTACTCCCTTCCCAATTTTGAACCAGTCAGTGTTTCCATTGTCTGGTTCCAATTGTCGCTTCTTGACCCGCATACAGGTTTCTCAGGAGACAGGTAAGGTGGTCTGCTACTCTTATCTCTTTAAGAATTTTCCACTATTTGTTGTGATCCACACAGTCAAAGATTTTAGTGTTGTCAATGAAGCAGAAGTAGATGTTTGTGTGGAATTCCTTTGCTTTCTTCCTGATCTTTCAAATGTTGGCAATTTGATCTCTGATTCCTCTGCCTTTTCTAAAACCAGCCTGTATATCTGGAATTTCTCACTTCACGTATTGCTGAAGCCTAACTTGAAGGGTTTTGAGCATTACTTTGCTATCATGTGAAATGAACACAATTATATTGTAGTTTGAATATTTGTTGGCATTGCTCTTCTCTGGGATTGGAATGAAAACTCACATTTTCCAGTCCTGTGGCCACTGCTGAGTTTTCCAAATTTGCTGACATATTGAGTGCAGTACTTTAACAGCATCATCTTTTAGGACTTAAAATAACTCAGCTGGAATTTCATCACCTCCAGTAGCTTTGTTCATAATAATGCTTCCTATAGCCCACTTGACTTCACACTTCAGGATGCCTGGCTCTAGGTGAGTGACCATGCCATCACTGTCATTGAAGTCATTTAGATCTTTTTTTATATAGTTCATCTGTGCATTCTTGATACCTTCTTAATCTCTTCTGCTTCTGTTAGGTCTCTACCATTTCTGCCCTCCATGCTCATCTTTGCATGAAATGTTCCTTTGATATCTCCAATTTTCTTAGATCTCTAGTCTTTTTCATTCTATCGTCTTCCTCCTTTCTTTCCTTGTTCATCAAGAAGGCCTTCTTGTCTCTCCATGCTATTCCCTGGAACTTTGCATTCAGTTGGGTGTAGCTTTCTCTTTCTCCCTTGCCTTTCACTTCTCTTCTGTTCTCAGCTATTTGTAAGGCCTCCTCAGACAACCACTTTGCCTTCTTGCACCTCTTTTTCTTTGGGATAGTTTTGGTCACTGCCTCTTGTTCAGTGTGATGAACCTTCATCCATAGTTCTTCAGGCACTTTGTCTACAAGATCTAACTCCTTGAATCTACTCATCACCTCTACTGTATAGTCATAGGGATTTGATTTAGGTCATACCTGAATTGCCTAGTGGTTTTCCCTACTTTCTTCAAAATAAGTCTGAATTTTGCAATAAGGAGTTCATGATCTGAGCCACACTCAGCTCCAGGCCTTGTTTTTGCTGACTGTACAGAACTTCTCCATCTTTGGCTGCCAAGAATATAATCAATCTGATTTTCAGTATCGACCACCTGGTGATGTCCATGTGTAGAGTTGTCTCTTGGGTTGTTGCAAAAGGGTATTTGCTATGACCAGATTGTTCTCTTGACAAAACTCTGTTAGTCTTTGCCCTGCTTCATTTCGTACTCCAAAGACAAACTTGCCTGCCACTCCAGGTATCTCTCGACTTCCTGTATTTGTATTTCAATCTCCTATGATGAAAAGTGCATCTTTTTTTGGTGTTAGTTCTAGAAGGCCTTGTAGTTATTCATAGAACCAATCAGTTTCAGCTTCTTTGGTATCAGTGGTTGGGGCATAGACTTGGATTACTGTGAATGGTTTGCCTTGGAAACAAACTGAGATCATGTTGTTTTTGAGATTGCACCCAAGTAATACACTTCAGACTCTTTCGTTGACTATGAGAGCTACTCTATTTCTTCTAAGGGATTCTTATCCACAGTAGTAGATATAATAGGTCATCTGAATTACATTCATCCATTCCTGTCCATTTTAGTTCACTGATTCATAAGATGTCGATGTTCATTCTTGCCATCTCTGGCTTGGCCATGTCCAATTTATCTTGATTCATGGACCTAACATTCCAGGTTCCTGTGCAATATTGTTCTCTACAGCATCTGACTTTTCTTTCACCACCAGACGCACCCTTAACTGAACTTTGTTTCCGCTTTGGTCCAGCCGCTTCATTCTTTTTGGAGCTACTAGTAATTGCCCTCTGCTCTTTCCTAGTAGCATATTGTACACCTTCTGACTTGGGGTCCATTTTCTGGTGTCATATCTTTTTGCCTTTTCATACTCTCCATGGGGTTCTCACAGCAAGAATACTGGAGTGGTATGTTATTCCCTCCTCCAACGGACCACATTTTATCAGAAATCTTCACTGTGACCTATCTTTCTTGGGTGGCCTTGCACAGCATAACTCATAATTTCATTGAGTTACAAAAGCCCCTTCGCTGTGACAAGGCTGTGATCCATGAAGGGGGTGTAACAGGATTTTCTTTAATTTATTGTTTAGCTCAAGGTCTCTCAAGCCATAGTCTTTTGTGAGCTGTCTTCAATATATTTTCCATACTCTAGTGTAGTCTGTAAACTTATATATTAAATATTTTTCTTTAAATTAACTCTTTCTTTAAAAGCTTAAATAATTTTGATTTCACTTTAAAGCAATAAATTCATGAAATCTTGGGTTTGAAGTGATGTTTTTCTATTTTTTCTAATACATATGAAATAACTGAACAACTTATTAGAATGTTTTTAAAAGTTCAGGAAGAGGAGCCAAGATGGCAGAGGAGTAGGACGGGGAGACCACTTTCTCTCCTACAAATTCATTCAAAGAATAACTGAACGCAGAGCAAACTTCACAGAACAACTTCTGATCGCTAGCTGAGGTCATCAGGCGCCCAGAAAAGCAGCCCATTGTCTTCGAAAGGAGGTAGGACAAAATATAAAAGATAAAAAGTGAGACAAAAGAGCTGAGGACGGAGATTCGTCCCGGGAAGGGAGTCTTGGGCGGCATTGCTTGGGGTAGGGTCCGGGCCTGAGTGCCCTGAGGACAATCGGAGGGAGCTTCTGTGAGTTGCCAACTTGAACTGTGGGAGACCAAAAGAGAGAGAGTACATTAACCGGCCCGAACACACTGCCGGCCGTTCGCAGAACAAAGAGACCGAGAAAGTCCAGAGAAGAGCTCGCAGGCTGCGGACCCGCCCAGCCCCGCCGGAGGCAGCAGGCAGGGGGGAGGGGAAGGTCGCGGCGAGACACAGGGCGCAGGCACCCGACCGGCGCCGGCGGGGACTGGGGCTGGGGACGCGGAGGGCGGAAGGCGCGCGCACCCGACTGGCGCCAGCGGAAACTGAGACTGGGTCCGCGGAAGGGAGTGGGCGCGCCACACCTGGGTAGAGTGCGCCCACCAAGCCCCTCGCTGCCTGGACCGCTCTGACGGGGAAGGCACAGAGAGCAGGCGCAGCTTTTCGTTCCGCGCTTTTGTGGAACACCCGAGGGCTGGAACCTCGCGCAGGGCGGGGCGCGCTCCATATTGAACAGCCGGGAGCCTGGGCAGCGCAGACGGAGAAAGCAGCGTCAGGCCCTCCCGGCAGCGCCAGCCCATCCCGGCAGCGTCAGCCCCTCCCCGCAGAGCGACGGAACTAGCTACCTGAATAAGAGTCCACCTCCGCCCGCCTGTGTCAGGGCGGAAATGAGGCTCTGAAGAGACCGGCAAACAGAAGTCAAATAAACAAAGGGAACCGCTTCAGAAGGGACTGGTGCAACAGATTAAAATCCCTCTAGAAAACACCGACTACACCGTAAGGGGCCTGTAGATACCGAGAAGTGTAAGCTGGAACGAGGAGCTATCTGAAACTGAGCCGAACCCACACTGACCGCAACAGCTCTAGAGAAACTCCTAGATACAATTTTACTTTCTTCTCTTTTTTTTTTTCTTTTTTTTTCTTTTTTATTTTTTCTCTTCCTTTAAAATCCCCTATTACTCCCCCATTACTCCTTAACTTTCATTTTCATAGATTTTTACGATTTTTTTAATTAGGGGAAAAAAAAATTTTTTTTCTTTTTTCTTCTTTTTCTTTCCTTTTTCTCTTCTATTTTCTATTTTTCTTTTCCTCTTATTTCTTTTAAAGTCCTCTAGTACTCCTCTAATACTCCTTAATTTTCATTTTCAACACACTATAACCTTACAAAAAAAAAAAAAGAAGAGAAGCCCTATTTTTAAACCAAAGATTATTCTCTCCCAATCTTGACTCTCTGTTTTCTACCTCAGAACACCTCTATTTCCTCCTTTCCCCTTCTCTTCCCAATCCAATTCTGTGAATCTTTGTAGGTGACTGGGCTACGGAGAACACTCTGGGAACAGACAGCTGCATAGATCTGTCTCTCTCCTCTTGAGTCCCCCTTTTTCTCCTCCTGCTCATCTCTATCTCCCTCCTCCCTCTCCTCTTCTTCATGTAACTCTGTGAACCTCTCTGGGTATGCCTAACAGGGGAGAATCTTTTCGCCATTAACCTAGAAGTTTTCTTATCAGTGCTGTATAGCTGGAGAAGTCCTGAGACTACAGGAAGAATAAAACTGAAATCCAGAGGCAGGAGACTTAAGCCCAAAACCTGAGAACACCAGAAAACTCCTGACTACATGGAACTTTAAGTAATAAATGACCGTCCAAAAGCCTCCATACCTACACTGAAACCAACCACCACCCAAGAGCCAATAAGTTATAGAGCAAGACATACCACGCAAATTCTCCAGCAACGCAGGAACATAGCCCTGAACGTCAACATACAGGCTGCCCAAGGTCACACCTAACACATAGACCCATCTCAAAACTCATTACTGGACACTCCATTGCTCTCCAAAGAGAAGAAATCAAGTTCCACGCACCAGAACACTGACGCAAGCTTCCCTAACCAGGAAACCTTGACAAGCCAATCGTCTAACCCCACCCACTGGGTAAATCTTCCACAATAAAAAGGAACCACAGACCTCCAGAATACAGAAAGCCCACTCCAGACACAGCAATCTAAACAAGATGAAAAGGCAGAGAAATACCCAACAGGTAAAGGAACATGAAAAATGCCCACCAAGTCAAACAAAAGAGGAGGAGATAGGGAATCTACCTGAAAAAGAATTTAGAATAATGATAATAAAAATGATCCAAAATCTTGAAAACAAAATGGAGTTACAGATAAATAGCCTGGAAACAAAGATTGAAAAGATACAAGAAATGTTTAATAAAGACCTAGAAGAAATAAAAAAGACTCAATTAAAAATGAATAATGCAATGAATGAGATCAAAAACACTTTGGAGGGAACCAAGAGTAGAATAACGGAGGCAGAAGATAGGATAAGTGAGATAGAAGATAAAATGGTGGAAATAAATGAAGCAGAGAGGAAAAAAGAAAAAAGGATCAAAAGAAATGAGGACAACCTCAGGGACCTCTGGGACAATGTGAAACGCCCCAACATTCGAATCATAGGAGTTCCAGAAGAAGACAAAAAGAAAGGCCATGAGAAAATACTCGAGGAGATAATAGCTGAAAACTTCCCTAAACTGGGGAAGGAAATAGCCACCCAAGTCCAAGAAACCCAGAGAGTCCCAAACAGGATAAACCCAAGGCGAAACACCCCAAGACACATATTAATCAAATTAACAAAGATCAAACACAAAGAACAAATATTAAAAGCAGCAAGGGAGAAACAACAAATAACACACAAAGGGATTCCCATAAGGATAACAGCTGATCTATCAATAGAAACCCTCCAGGCCAGAAGGGAATGGCAGGACGTACTGAAAGTAATGAAAGAGAATAACCTACAACCTAGATTACTGTATCCAGCAAGGATCTCATTCAGATATGAAGGAGAATTCAAAAGCTTTACAGATAAGCAAAAGCTGAGAGAATTCAGCACCACCAAACCAGCTCTTCAACAAATGCTAAAGGATCTTCTCTAGACAGGAAATACAGAAAGGTTGTATAAACGTGAACCCAAAACAACAAAGTAAATGGCAACGGGACCACACCTATCAATAATTACCCTAAATGTAAATGGGTTGAATGCCCCAACCAAAAGACAAAGATTGGCTGAATGGATACAAAAACAAGACCCCTATATATGCTGTCTACAAGAGACCCACCTCAAAACAAGAGACACATACAGACTAAAAGTGAAGGGCTGGAAAAAAATATTTCACACAAACGGAGACCAAAAGAAAGCAGGAGTCGCAATACTCACATCAGATAAAATAGACTTTCAAATAAAGGATGTGAAAAGAGACAAAGAAGGACACTACATAATGATCAAAGGATCAATCCAAGAAGAAGATATAACAATTATAAATATATATGCACCCAACATAGGAGCACCGCAATATGTACGGCAGACACTAATGAGTATGAAAGAGGAAATTAATAGTAACACAATAATAGTGGGAGACTTTAATACCCCACTCACAACTATGGATAGATCAACTAAACAGAAAATTAACAAGGAAACACAAACCTTAAATGACACAATGGACCAGCTAGACCTAATTGATATCTATAGGACATTTCACCCCAAAACAATCAACTTCACCTTTTTCTCAAGTGCACACGGAACCTTCTCCAGAATAGATCACATCCTGGGCCATAAATCGGGTCTTGGAAAATTCAAAAAAATTGAAATCATTCCAGTCATCTTTTCTGACCACAGTGCAGTAAGATTAGATCTCAATTACAGGAAAAAAATTGTTAAAAATTCAAACATATGGAGGCTAAATAACATGCTTCTGGATAACCAACAAATCATAGAAGAAATCAAAAAAGAAATCAAAATATGTATAGAAATGAATGAAAATGAAAACACAACAACCCAAAACCTATGGGACACTATAAAAGCAGTGCTTAGGGGAAGGTTCATAGCATTACAGGCTTATATCAAGAAACAAGAAAAAAACCAAATAAATAACCTAACTCTACACCTAAAGCAATTAGAGAAGGAAGAAATGAAGAACCCCAGGGTTAGCAGAAGGAAAGAAATCTTAAAAATCAGGGCAGAAATAAATGCAAAAGAAACTAAAGAGACCATAGCAAAAATCAACAAAGCTAAAAGCTGGTTTTTTGAAAAAATAAACAAAATTGACAAACCATTAGCAAGACTCATTAAGAAGCAAAGAGAGAAGAACCAAATTAACAAAATTAGAAATGAAAATGGAGAGATCACAACAGACAACACTGAAATACAAAGGCTCATAAGAGACTACTACCAGCAGCTTTATGCCAATAAAATGGACAACTTGGATGAAATGGACAAATTCTTAGAAAAGTATAACCTTCCAAAACTGAACCAGGAAGAAATAGAAGATCTTAACAGACCCATCACAAGCAAGGAAATCGAAACTGTAATCAAAAATCTTCCAGCAAACAAAAGCCCAGGACCAGATGGCTTCACAGCTGAATTCTACCAAAAATTTAGAGAAGAGCTAACACCTATCTTACTCAAACTCTTCCAGAAAATTGCAGATGAAGGTAAGCTTCCAAACTCATTCTATGAGGCCACCATCACCCTTATTCCAAAACCAGACAAAGATGCCACAAAAAAAGAAAACTACAGACCAATATCACTGATGAACATAGATGCAAAAATCCTTAACAAAATTCTAGCAAACAGAATCCAACAACATATTAAAAAAATCATACACCACGACCAAGTGGGCTTTATCCCAGGAATGCAAGGATTCTTTAATATCCACAAATCAATCAATGTAATACACCACATTAACAAATTGAAAGATAAAAACCATATGATTATCTCAATAGATGCAGAGAAAGCCTTTGACAAAATTCAACACTCATTTATGATTAAAACTCTCCAAAAAGCAGGAATAGAAGGAACATACCTCAACATAATAAAAGCTATATATGACAAACCCACAGCAAGCATCACCCTCAATGGTGAAAAATTGAAAGCATTTCCCCTGAAATCAGGAACAAGACAAGGGTGCCCACTCTCACCACTACTATTCAACATAGTGTTGGAAGTTTTGGCCACAGCAATCAGAGCAGAAAAAGAAGTAAAAGGAATCCAGATAGGAAAAGAAGAAGTGAAACTCTCACTGTTTGCAGATGACATGATCCTCTACATAGAAAACCCTAAAGACTCTACCAGAAAATTACTAGAGCTAATCAATGAATATAGTAAAGTTGCAGGATATAAAATTAACACACAGAAATCCCTTGCATTCCTATATACTAACAATGAAAAAACAGAAAGAGAAATTAAGGAAACAATACCATTCACCATTGCAACAAAAAGAATAAAATACTTAGGAGTATATCTACCTAAAGAAACAAAAGACCTATACATAGAAAACTATAAAACACTGATGAAAGAAATCAAAGAGGACACAAACAGATGGAGAAACATACCGTGTTCATGGATTGGAAGAATCAATATTGTCAAAATGGCTATTCTACCCAAAGCAATCTATAGATTCAATGCAATCCCTATCAAGCTACCAACGGTATTTTTCACAGAACTAGAACAAAGAATTTCACAATTTGTATGGAAATACAAAAAACCTCGAATAGCCAAAATAATCTTGAGAAAGAAGAATGGAACTGGAGGAATCAACCTGCCTGACTTCAGACTCTACTACAAAGCCACAGTCATCAAGACAGTATGGTACTGGCACAAAGACAGAAATATAGATCAATGGAACAGAATAGAAAGCCCAGAGATAAATCCACGAACCTATGGACACCTTATCTTTGACAAAGGAGGCAAGGATATACAATGGAAAAAAGACAACCTCTTTAACAAGTGGTGCTGGGAAAACTGGTCAACCACTTGTAAAAGAATGAAACTAGAACGCTTTCTAACACCATACACAAAAATAAACTCAAAATGGATTAAAGATCTAAATGTAAGACCAGAAACTATAAAACTCCTAGAGGAGAACATAGGCAAAACACTCTCCGACATAAATCACAGCAAGATCCTCTATGACCCACCTCCCAGAATATTGGAAATAAAAGCAAAACTAAACAAATGGGACCTAATGAAACTTAAAAGCTTTTGCACTACAAAGGAAACTATAAGTAAGGTGAAAAGACAGCCCTCAGATTGGGAGAAAATAATAGCAAATGAAGAAACAGACAAAGGATTAATCTCAAAAATACACAAGCAACTCCTGAAGCTCAATTCCAGAAAAATAAATGACCCAATCAAAAAATGGGCCAAAGAACTAAACAGACATTTCTCCAAAGAAGACATACAGATGGCTAACAAACACATGAAAAGATGCTCAACATCACTCATTATCAGAGAAATGCAAATCAAAACCACAATGAGGTACCATTACTCGCCAGTCAGGATGGCTGCTATCCAAAAGTCTACAAGCAATAAATGCTGGAGAGGGTGTGGAGAAAAGGGAACCCTCTTACACTGTTGGTGGGAATGCAAGCTAGTACAACCACTATGGAAAAGAGTGTGGAGATTTCTTAAAAAACTGGAAATAGAACTGCCATATGACCCAGCAATCCCACTTCTGGGCATACACACTGAGGAAACCAGATCTGAAAGAGACACGTGCACCCCAATGTTCATTGCAGCACTGTTTATAATAGCCAGGACATGGAAGCAACCTAGATGCCCATCAGCAGATGAATGGATAAGGAAGCTGTGGTACATATACGCCATGGAATATTACTCAGCCGTTAAAAAGAATTCATTTGAACCAGTCCTAATGAGATGGATGAAACTGGAGCCCGTTATACAGAGTGAAGTAAGCCAGAAAGATAAAGAACATTACAGCATACTAACGCATATATATGGAATTTAGAAAGATGGTAACGATAACCCTATATGCAAAACAGAAAAAGAGACACAGAAATACAGAACAGACTATTGAACTCTGTGGGAGAATGTGAGGGTGGGATATTTCAAAAGAACAGCATGTATACTATCTATGGTGAAACAGATCACCAGCCCAGGTGAGATGCATGAGACAAGTGCTCGGGCCTGGTGCACTGGGAAGACCCAGAGGAATCGGGTGGAGAGGGAGGTGGGAGGGGGAATTGGGATGGGGAATACGTGTAAATCTATGGCTGATTCATATCATTGTATGACAAAACCCACTGAATTGTTGTGAAGTAATTAGCCTCCAACTAATAAAAAATTTAAAAAAAAATAAATAAAAAAATAAAAGTTCAACTATGTGGTTTATAAAGTAACTGTCAGTACTGTCATTAGTTTATGGACCTCAATAGAGACAAACCTAAACAATTAATTTATGAGGAGGCAGTAGTAGACTTTTAATTATTTTTATAGGAAATTGAAACTTATCATTTAGTAATAAGCAGCCTCCACTGAAACTGACAAGAAAAAAAAAACAAAAAAACAAACAAACAAACAAAAAGAAGAATCAGCAACCATTACAGAAAATTTCTAAAATACCACTTTCCATAGTTGATAGAAACAAGCAACAAAACTCAGTGGAGTCATAGAAATTTGAACAACACAATATAAAAACTCTAATTTTATGGGTATATAAAAAACATGCATCTACAACTGCACAAGACTTATGACAACTGCACAAGGGCATCCCTGCTGGCTCAGACAGTAAAAGAATCGACCTGCAATACAGGAGATGTGGATTCGATCCCTGGGTGGGGAAGATCCTCTGGAGGAAGAAATGGCAACCCATTCCAGTATTCTTGCCTGGAGAATTCTATGGACAGAGAGGCCTGGTAGGCTACAGTGTGTGGGGTCACAAAGAGTTGGACACAACTGAGCGACTGACACAATAGGCAACACACAACTGCACAATAGGCATCCTTTCAAAACACCCCTGAAGCATTTTCAAAAACTTTGACTGTATACTGGGCAAAAATATTTCTTAACTCCTTTCAGAGGATAGAAATCACATAGAACATGTTCCTTGGCACATAGCAATTAAGTAAGAAATCAATTAACAAAGTATATTACTGTGTTTTTCAAGGCACTATTAAAAATGATGGAGCATTCTAAAGAAACTGAGTAAATGATTTAAACAGAAGACAATAATGTTTTCCCTAGACATAGCCGATATTCAGCTGCTATCCACCTACTATTTTTGTCTGGCATCTAATCTGATTTTCCATTGTGTTCTTCCTGACTGCTCAGTGTCTGAGCCATGCTGGTTGTCAATACTCTTGAGTGTTGCCCCATTTTTACAAATCAGCAATGGAAAAAAATCCTTTTGGCTATGGCAGAAGGTTGTGTTAAAAAGCCAACCGGCAAAACTCATTCTTGGAATGATCCTAATCCCTAAAGGAGTTTATATATTTCTACAAATAATAGTTAACATTTATTTAACTGTACAAGGTAGGTATCATTTAATCTTTAAAATAGCCTTATGAAGTAGGCATTGTAATTATTCCCATAAGAATTCTTAAACCTCTCTGAGGAAACCGAAGCTCAGAAAGGTTTAAGAATTCGGCCAAGGTTATATAGTTAGGAAATATTGAGTTGTCAGTCAGACTATCTGGCCTCCTGAATATGTATTATTATTTTTTGTGACTGCTTTGAGAGACAAAGAAAAAAGTGAACAGTGTTTAGCAGTGGTAAATTGGACTGGGAGTTGTTAGCAATGGGTTAAGAGAAGCCTAGAGGAAGTTATGTTCTCTTTTCCATCATTTAAACCTTATTTTTCTAGGACTATGTTGTAATTTTTTAAAGAGATAAGTTAACTAAAATGAGAGAGCAGTAATTCAGGCTAATTCCAACAGTCTGTCCTGGTGACAGTCTCTAGAGCAGAGAAAATGACCAGGAAGGAGCTCTGCCCAGTGAATTAGGAGTTCAGGAATACTGGTATGGCTTTGTGAAAAGAAAGCCCCTGTCTGTATTAGAAATCATGCTTTGTATTTATTTAACACCTATTCTGAGTTGCCCCATAGGCTGAATAAATGGCTTATGTATCCTCAAAGCACCCTGTGAGTTCCTTGGTGTGGGCTGGGAGGGTGTGGGGTTGAGTGGTGCTAGCTTAAGCTTAGCTCTTACCCATACCTAGGGGTTCTAGCCCCTGGAGGGAAATCATTTCAAGTCTGTGTGCCTCTGATCACCATCAACTGAAGGCATCATCATGTTCGTAATAATAAGTTTTCAGCCTCAAAGGGATACTATTAATTAGCCTAAATTTTTGAAGTGCTTGCGAATGCCAAGTGAAGTACTGAATGGGAAGTTTCACCCATATGGTCAAGCTGGGAGTCTGAGGAGGGAGGAGGTTAGGTGACAAGCCAATAGTCACAGGAAGAGGCCGAGAGCAGAAGAACAGAATGGCTGCCGTCCCGGTGCTGTGCGCCCTCCTGTAACCACACCAGACCATGCTCCCTGCCTCCAATAATTAGAAATTACTTCAGCACAAACAGGCACTTTAAAATATTTTCTTTTCACAACGGACGGCGTGTGTCTCCTTTCGACTAGGAGAGGGGACCAGTTTTGGCTTCCCACTGTCCCTACCTCCTTTATAGCCCAGACTCATGTTCACACACACGGAAAGCGGCAGTCACGTGGGAACATTTGCTCCGAACATGGTCCCCTTCCGGTGGCTCTGGCTCAAAAGAAGCTGGTAACATGGCCTCCTTCAACATAAATCCCTGGCGTCTTTGGATGACCCTGAGTTCTCAGCCACCAGCCACGGTACTGCCTCTTCTTCTCTTTCCCATTCTTCCATCCACAAGGTTAAGAAAGTTTTTTTCATAGAAAGTCTCACTGACATGAACACTCTTGCTCAGAACACCCTTACCATACACCACTCCATCCGGTGGTGAGTGATAACAACTCTGTTTGTGTTTAATTAGCTGTTGGTTTACGGGCAGTTTGTGTTGAGGGTGTGGCTGTTTTAGTTGGTTACGCAGTTGGCAGAAATATATGTGTATTGAAGTGGGTCCTCGGAATATGCCCTCTCAACACTCTGGTCTGAAAGCTCAACAGTCCTTTCTTCCGCTACCAACGGAGGCAAACTGTTAGAACGTTTACGCTTTAATTTCATTCCATAAAACTGGAATGATAATGCTTGTTCTCAGTCTCTAAATATCTGGCTGGCAAAATGTCCTTCTTGCTTATCACTAGGCAGAACTTACAGATGAACCACTGTCGCCGCTCTGTTTCACAGCCCTGGAGACTACTCACCAGGCAGCTGGCTAGGTTCCCTGACCCCAAGTGTCATCTGCTTATTTCTTGGATGTTTATTTCTCTTATTTTTAAAATCATGTCCCGCATAGCATCCATGTCATGACTTATATTCATGAAAATGTCTAAAATAGAAGCATGATTATAAAGTAGTGGATTTTTTTTAAACAAACATTACAGGATGTACTCATCTAAATGTGTGTTGTTCCTTTACAAGTAATCCCCTCTGAAAGGTGTACACATATTCCCAAAATGGAAATATTATGTAACGTATTTGAGAAACTCTTCTTTGGAATTACCTAAGGCATAGTATGTAAACACAAAACAAGATGAAAATTTTCTTAATTTAAAACTAAGGCATATTCATAATGAAAGCTTTGATTTTTATCTTTTTATTGTTTTACTTATAATTCTAAAACTCAGAGATAAGCATGGTTATCATATTTCTTTCCAGTCTGATTTTTCTAAGTTGTGGCCTAATGAATAGGTGTGTTGTCTCCCAAGAGGACACATTGACGGGGACAGTACAAATAGTTGTGCAATGCCTGGGATGTTAAAAAAAATGAACATGGCCCAGATGATATGCTGAATAAAACAGTTGAAGGTAACCAGGAGCAGTCACCACATTTCAGAGCTAGAGCCGGTCTGGTGAGGTGAAGAATAGGTTAGATGGCTCTGTATGCCAGTTGGCCTGTGATAGTCCTGGTTGACACCTGTGGTCTCGATGGTATTAGTAACAGTGCCCCCTTTCCTCCCTGAACACTAGCTTTGGAGGATAAATTAATGACCACTCTAAAAACAGAGATGTTTGCTACTGGTACCTTCCCCCTATGTCTCCTCGTCCCCAAGGGCAACACTCTAGTTAGTTTAGTTAGTTAGTTAGACCTGTTGTTTACCCTGAACAATAAGTCTATTCCTTGTTCTTTCTTTTTCCTTTGCCTCCATCAATTAAAACTTACATGTGCTAACTTACATATCCTTAAGAAATACTTAGGACTAATAAACAATGAAATAATATTCAGTCTCAACTTTTTATCAAAGAAAAGCTGGTTAAAATGATTCACCAATAATTAATAATAATAATGTCAGTAAGAATGCAGTGAGATGGGTACTTTGTGAGAGGATGAAATTATTAAAGTTCTGAAAGGTAATTTTGTCATAGGGCTCATGTTATGTGGTAGTTAAGACCGTAGAATTCTTAGTTTCACTACTTACCAATGGTACAACCCTGGGGAGTTCTTTATCCTTTTAGCGTCCCGACTTTCTCATCAGTAAAATGGAAGATAATAATCAAATTTCCCTGATAGGATAGTTTAAGGATTAAATACTATCATACCTATTACATCCTGTTACATCCCACATACACACAGGAGGTCACTCCTGTTGAGTAGAATGATCACTTAACAAAAAGTTATGAAACAACATTGAAAAATAGCAACATTATCTATGTATTCACATATTTAACAAATGGAGTTTCAAGACCAATAATAAATCAGACACTATTCTCAACATAAAAGGATATCAGTAATGAAAAAGATGAATTTATTTCCTATACTTGTACTGTCTGAAGGGATGGAAAAACATCAAATGACTATTTATAACTAAAGTATAGTGAGTAGTAGACTGGGGGTCATGCATCAAGGAGGCCCACCTTTAGCAAAAGGGGTTAGAGAAACCCCCTGCTGAAACAACACATGGACTTTAGAGGGGAAAGTGTATAGAAAGCCTAGATTAATAAAAAGATATTATACCTCTATTTTACTAGACCATATTCTAGTGTGGCTAAGTCAGTCTCCAATTGTGAAGATTCTTAATCTAATGCTTCCATATGCACACACAGTCAAATTCTGTATAGAGATGTACTCTTTAATTCAGACCAGAGTATGAGTTAGGCACTTGTTCATCTGATTTTCCAAACTTAAGGATTCATTCCTAGTGTGGAAGCCCAGTCTCCAAGGCTTAGTCTGAGAAAATGATTTCTCTTTTTTTCCCGTAATAATCAAACGAGAATATAATTTCTTATATCTCCTTTCAGAAGCTAAGTTGTGCCAAGTGGAGTTCTGAGTAGGCTAAGAGACATAATTTGTTCATTTCCCCAAGTATTTTTCATTCTTGCCTTGGAACAACAGAATTTCCAGACAGTTTCAGAATTGGTCTTCACCAATTATCACATATTCATTTCTCAAGTTGTTCTTTAATCTTATGCTTTGAGCTTTTATTTAGAGTTATCACCAAAATTAGTCATCCAAAATCTACTTCTTTTTCTCTAAGTAACAGATTTTATTGTGTAATTCAAAATTTTTATTTATTTTGTTAATAGTTAACAGAATATCTGTGTTTTCTTTTTGCTCTGGTCATTGAGAGATTAATATATTTGAAAACAACCATACTTCAAACAGAAACATTTTAAATGAGTGACTAATGTCTAAGAACACATATTTGAGTATCCACATGCCAAGATCCACTTCCTAATTTACTTTAAATATATTGAGGATTTGGTCTATGAAAAGCTTTATATCACTCATGTAAAGCCATACATACCATTCTATTTAGAATTTAGCACTAAAATAGTTTTGTCTCTTTTTTAGACCCTGATATACTACTTACTCTCTGATAAGAATTATGGCCCTGGCTACAAAGGTGTTCATAATTAAACGTGAGGCCCAGTCATAGCAATCAATTCACCCTTATGGTGGTACATCTGCATTCTCTGCTTTCTCTGGCCTTGGTTTTCTGTCTTATTAATTTCATATATTTTGTTAAAAGTCATTCCAAACCTTTGTGATAAAAAGGATGGGTATTATACAAAGGAGGTGGCGGGGGTGGGGGATAAATTGGGAGGTTGAGATTAATATATATATACACTACTATTCCTGCTTAGTCGCTTTAGTTGTGTCTGACTCTGTGCGACCCTACGGACTGTAGCCCGCCAGGTTCCCCTGTCCATGGAATTCTCCAGGCAAGAGTAGTGGAGTGGGTTGCCATGCCGTCCTCCAGGGGATCCTCCCAACCCAGGGATCGAACTCGGGTCTCCCACATAGCAAGCAGATTCTTTACCACAGAACCACCAGGGAAGCCCATATACACCCTACTATGGATAAAATAGATAATCAACAAGGACCTACTGTATAGCACAGGGAACTATACTAATATTATGTAATAACTTGTACAAAAATGAAGAACATAGCATCCGGTTCCATTACTTCATGGCAAATAGATAGGGAAACAATAGAAACAGTGACAGACTTTATTATCTTGGGCTCAAAAATCACTGTGGACAGTGACTGCAGCCATGAAATTAAAAGATGCTTGCTTCTTGGAGTAAAGTCTATGACAAACCTAGACAGTGTATTAAAAAGCAGAGATGTTACTTTGCCGACAAAGGTCCATCTAGTCAAAGCTATGGCTTTTCCAGTAGTCATATACAGATGTGAGAGTTGGACCATAGAGAAGGCCGAGCGCTGAAGAATTGATGCTTCAAATTGTGGTCTTGGAGAAGACTCTTGGAGTCCCTTGGACTGCAAGGAGATCCAACCAGTCAATCTGAAAGGAAATCAGTCCTGAATATTCATTGGAAGGACTGATGCTGAAGCTCCAACACTTTGGCCACCTGATGCGAACAACCACTCATTGGAAAAGGCCCTGATGCTGGGAAATGTTGAAGGCAGGATGAGAAGGGGGTGACAGAGGATGAGATGGTTGGATGGCATCACCTACTCAATGGACATGAGTTTGAGCAAACTTTGGGAGATGGTGAAGGACAGGGAGTCCTGGTGTGCTGCAGTCCATGGTATTGCAAAGAGTTGGACATGACTGACAGACTGAATAACAACAACAGCAATGACTTGTAAGGTAAAATAATCTGAAGAAGAATACACACACACACACACACACACACACACACACATAGGCTTCTGTGGTGGCTTAGCACTAAGGAATCCGCCTGTAATTCAGGAGCCATTGGAGACTTGGGCTCAATCCCTGGGTCGGGAAGATCCCCTGGAGGAGGGCATGGCAACCCACTCCAGTATTCTTGCCTGGAGAATCCCATGGACAAAGGAGGAGTCTGTAGGGCTATAGTCCACAGGGGCACAAAGAGTTGGACATGACTGAAATGACTTAGCACGCACGCATGCGCGTGCACACACATGCACATACCACACGTATGTATTTAAACCTTTTTTTTTTAAAGATGGGTTATAAATAAACAAGCCAAATATATAATAGGTTGTTACCACAAATAAATATTCATAAAGAGACTAAGTACATTCTTGGACAGTTTTAGTTACCATTAAAAAACTGGTAAGGCGTAAATCAGTGACTGAGAAAATGAAACAATAATCTTTGGTGTAGGTGAGGGAAAGAGAGTTGTTAGAAACCTGTTAAATCTGCTAGTTTGTGCCCCTAACTCAGGGGGTTCCACAACAAATTTCATAGGTGTGTCCCACAGAGGATGCTGATCTCCAGCCACGTCTTTGGGACCTTTCTGTCCAAGAAGCAGTTGGGGAAAGTCCAGAATGAAGACTGAACAAGCTGTACTCATTTCATACACAATGTGTTCTCAGAGCTTGCAACTTAAAAATAGACCTCTGCAGGAAAGAATCCTTAAAGCATGCTGAATCTTGGCTAGGCATGCCTTGTACTTTTCATCTGTTTAGACGCTAGTAGGAATAAAATGAACACCCTAAGGGTGTACGAAAGATAGACATATTTACTAAGCTTTATTAAAAGAGCAGAGGCATAGTGAATCATGGACTGGGGAAGATTTAAACTTTCAGGATTAAGGATCATCTTGAAGATTGTCTAGGAATTTGTGAAAGGAAGAAAAGAAGGAAAGGGAATCACATTTGTTAAATACTTATCATGTTTCAGGCCTATGCTAAGTGCCTTAATATATGTCTTCCTTTTAATTATCCATGACAATCATTTTTTAAGATGGACAATGGCATTCACATGCTTTCTTATTAAGAAATAAAAACCCCTACCTACCCCTGTTCCCCATCCTTTTTGTTCCTTTTGCTGTTGTAGTATCATTTGCCTTATTGGAAAATAATAGAAACTTGGTTTCCCAGGTGGCTCAATGGTAAAGAATCCACCTGCTAATGCAAGAGATGTAGGTTCAATCCTTGGGTCAGGAAGATCGCCTAGAGAAAGAAATGGTAACCCACTCCAGTATTCTTTCCTGGGCAATCCCGTGGACAGAGGAGCCTGGTGGGCCACAATCCATGGGGTTGCAGAAAAGAGTTGGACATGACTTAGTGACAGCAAGCAACAACAACAACAGAAACTTGAGTCATAAGCTTTAAGCATTTGTGATTCATAATCTAACTTTAATTATAATTTTACAATAAATTTCAGAAATAAATGCTTGTCAATGTTAATAGGGAGGCTCTTATGAGGAAAATATTGACAGTTTAGTGTTTTAAAAAGTCCTTCAATCAATGTTAGAGATATTGGCTCTATAATACATTGGTTCTAGCAGATCAATTCTGGGGAATGGGTGTAATTTGAAACTATGAGAAGTAAAACAAGGACAAAGACTGGATCTATTGGGACCACCTTTCATCACAGATAAAATCTGGATTATGGCTTGTAACTAGCAACCACATTAAGTCAAATATTCATGTTAGCTACTTCTCTTTTTCCTTGTCTCTTTATTATAAAATCTCTACCTCCTTTTATTTATCTATGTATCCATCCATCCATATCATGAATAATTAAGTAATGTTTTTCTCCTCCTGAAATTTACTTGGTAGAAAAGCCCATAAAAGGTGAAAAGGGTTTTATACCACTCTCATTCAAATTCCAAGTGCCATTTCATAGTTGTCTGTTTTCAAAGATGTGAAAATTTGTTCATAATATACGCCAGGCAAATAGCCTTTGTATAATCATAGAAATGTAGGAATTATAAAATATGAGAAAAAGAATGGACCTTAGATATATTCTTGCTCAAACTCTTAATTTTTCACAGGAAAAGGAATGGAAACTAAGGAGGCAGAAAGAAATCATTAAAAACAAGAGCCCTGGGATTCCAGGGTTTCTTTCACTGTATCATACTATTTTCTTCTCTTCTGGCTCAATTGGCAAAGAATCCTCCTGCAATGCAGGAGACCTGTGTTTGATCCCTAGGTCGGGAAGATCCCCTGGAGAAGGGAAAGGCTATCCATTTCAGTATTCTGGCCTGGAGAATTCCATAGACTACAGTCCATGGGGTCGCAAAGAGTTGGACACGACTGAGCGACTTTCAGATTTGGCAAAAAACCCTACACATACCAGTACTTTTACTTATTTTCTAAACTGCACAGTATTATAAAGCTTGAAATAATTTCAGAGATCATTTAAGTCCAAACCTTTCATTTAGTGATAGGGACACTAAGCCCTAGAGGGGGCAAATGTCCAAAGGCACATAGCTAATGAGTGGCAGGGTTGGAGCCAGAATCCAGTTTTCTTAACTTTTAGGATAAATCCTTTTCCATTCTATCAGTGGGCACATTAGCTCCATAAAATAGGGAGACTAATGAAGCTATTTCCAAGCCCAAAGTACTGTTAAGAAAAGAATTAAAAAGTGTTATTTCAACAGCATGAACATATCAGTGAGGCCTGTAGCAATTAGGGATTAGCAGGGCTAATTTTACTTATTATTTATCAGTCTGGGATTAGAGGCTCCTGTTGGAATGCGCAGCTCAGCATTAGGATCGAACTTTCTGCTTTACACTGGAGTTACACTGGGTCAAGCTAGACCAAATAACCTTCCCCAAGGTTGTGTATTAAGTGGACAGCTCAAACAAACTAGAACTCATGGTCCTCTTGGTAAACCTGGATGAAATGATAAAGCAGAAGGTGTTTTATTTTCTCTCTCTCCTATTTTTGCCCTATCTTCCCTTTCTTTTCTTTGTTTTAGCATGCCAGCACTGGGATACATGGAACATGGGTAAGAAAGGAAAACCAGGAACTAGAGGCTTAAGTGAGGTGTTGGTAGCCGGGCAATAGTAAGAAGTCAAGACATGTACATGTGTTCATGGTCAGTTTAAAACTCTGAGTCAGCGGCCAGCTAGATATCCAGACAAACAGATTGGCAAGGCACAGATGAAAAGGCCCAGGGAGATATTTAGGAAGGAAAAGCCAAGAAGGAAAAAGAGGCAAAACAAGGTATATTGGGAAAAGTAAACAGATTTCAAGAGACTATTAGAAATGGTAAAAACCATTGCTTGAGACTCAAAAATCACCACCTGTTATTTTGTTAGGGCACAAAGAGGGCCTGCTGGTAGTTAACTTGGAGTTTATAGGCAGAAGTAGATAATGAATCCTCTTGGCTGAGATAGTGAGTGTGTGGTAGGGGAGAAGGCAATCTAGACACAAGACATTCAGTGTCCTCACATTCATTCATTCACTGAACACATATTTCCTGAGCACTTACTATGTGCTTGGTACAGCGCTAGGTTCTTGAGATTCAGTGACTAATGTAACAAAGTCCTTGACCTCCTGAGGCTTTCTTACTAGTTCAGACAGTAGATGATAAACAAGTAAATGAATGTGAAATCCAGTATTCATAAGTGCTTTGAAGTAAAAGCAAAGAAATAGTGGTGATGTGATGGCACTGGTCTAGACGAGATAGTCAGGGAAGGCTTCTTTGAGGTGTCATTTGAGCAGATGCCAGAGTGAAGTGAACAAAAGCTTCTCAAGTGTCCTTCATCAGGTACCTGATGCTCCCAATCATTTCCACTTTCTCTGAAAATCACATTTCTAGCCTGTCATCTATCTGTTATTTTACCTGTTGGAAAGCTTTGCTCTCTGATCTCTAGGATGATGAACATCTAAACTGACTAGCTCTTCCTTCCATTTGATGACACCCTTCAATCTACCCACTATGATAGTGACGGGTAATTCCTGGTCCTTCTCCTCCCTATTGATCATTAGATCATGATCATAATTATCACATAAAGGGAACAGGTAGTGGGTAAGTCAAAACAAGGACTGTAAGCCCTTAGAGTTTGCTGTGGTGGTTTAGTCGCTAAGTCGTGTCTGACTCTTTGCGACCCCTTGGAGTGTAGCCTGCCAGGTTCCTCTGTCCATGGAATTCTCCAGGCAAGAATACTCGAGTGGGTTGCCATTCCCTTCTCCAGGGGATCTTCCCGACCCAGGGACTTAACCTGGGTCTCCTGCATTGCAGGTGGATTCTTTACTGACTGAGCCACCAAATAAATCCAAGGCAGGCTAGGTTTCTGACCTTTATATTGTTCCCTCAACTGTCATGGCTCAGGAAAGAGGAAAAGAACTCTAACAGTCGAGATCTTATCAGAAAAAAAAAACAAAACTGAAATTACCTTGAGTATCTAAAGTATGGAGTCTTAGTGCAGGGAGCGATTGCACAAGTGACAAAGTGGAGAGGCAAACCAAGTCATATGGCCATCATGTGTGAGTTAACGCAAAGTGGAGGAAATGGCAACCCACTCCAGTATTCTTGTCTGGGAAATCCCATGGACAGAGGAGCCTGCTGGGCTATGGCCCATGGGGCTGCAAAGAGTCACACATGACTAAGTGACTGAGCGCTAGCTATTACCAGCCCTGGTTTAGAAGGAAGTAGTATTTAACCGTGCTTAAAGGTGCTTTTGATCTGTGGTGTTGGAGAAGACTCCTGAGACTCCCTTGGACTGCAAGGAGATCCAACAGTCCATCCTAAAGGAGATCAGTCCTGGGTGTTCATTGGAAGGACTGATGCTGAAGCTGAAACTCCAGTACTTTGGCCACCTCATGTGAAGAGTTGACTCATTGGAAAAGTTCCTGATGCTGGGAGGGATTGGGGGCGGGAGTAGAAGGGGATGACAGAGGATGAGATGGCTGGATGGCATCACCGACTTGATGGGCATGAGTTTGAGTAAACTCCGGGAGTTGGTTATGGATAGGGAGGCCTGGCGTGCTGCGATTCATGGGGTCGCAAAGAGTCAGACACGACTGAGTGACTGAACTGAACTGAACTGAAAGGTCTGAGATCACCCGACTGGAGCTGGAACCATGGTGGATCTGTAGAGGAGATGGGATCATAGAAGGTGGGGCCATAAAGGAGATGCAGCAGCTGCCAGAGTTGCAGATGCAGAGCTACCAGAGGCAGGGGCTGGGGAAGGGGAGCATCCCTTGGATTCTCCCTGAACCCCTTGCTGTCTAACTTCCATAGTGCTGTCCATGGGGGGAACCCAGGCAGGGATTTGGAAGCCAGGCAAGAAGGTTTGCAGGGGTTATTCCTTCTGCAATACAGAAGGAAGAACAGGGGAAAGGTGAGGGATAGATCTGAGGTCTGGTGGGCTCAGGACTCTTAAAGAGCTGTAAAATGTACTTAAATGTTCTTAAGTACCTACTTGGGCCAGGTGCTGTGTTAGAATCTCTCACAAACATATTCTTCTTGAATTATCACAAAACTTCTTTTTGAAGATAGGAATGATTATTACCCTTATAAAGATGAAAAAAAAAACACACACCAAAAACCCAGGACCAGAGGGCTTGTGGAATTTGTTTGTGGTCGGACACTAAGTATGGTCAAGTCTGGATTCAAATCGACCTGTGCCTATTTATTAACCTCTTGCTTTTCCATTGTATTCTTGACCCTGGGAACCTGGAGGTTGTGGGGAGGGAGAGAGGGCACATTTCCTTTCTAACTACTCATTCTGCCTTCACCTCCCCTGTGGTACCCAGGTTAATTCTGAGAAACAGTCAGAGCCTCTGTACTCCATTCTAACTCTAGAGTACATGAAAATATAATATTTGACTTAAGTAGAATTTCATTTCAGATAAAGTTGTTGAGGCTGGAAAAATGACCACATTAATCTATCTTCCTAGAGTAGATTTAAATATGAAATGCTTTCCTTTTCTGTACTGCAGAAGTGAACATAGATGCCAATGACCACATTTTCAGAGACCAAGACTGATATTGAAGGTGGTGTTTGGGAGAAGGTGTGTTTGCTCCAGGCAATGAGGTAAGAGACTAAAAGAGTGAGGGTGGGGCCTTTCCTCTTCAGGTCTCAGGTGGAGCTTCTAGGTTGACAGCAAAATCCTCCTTTCATTTATAAATGGACTTTGTTTGCTCTGGAAGCATCTGAGAGGATAAATATGGGATCCCACAGAAGCCACAATGTTATTTTTGCAGTGTCTTTTCTCATTATAACTTCAAGTCTCTTCTTTCCCCACCTCTTTTTTTTGGGGGGGGAGGGGGGAAGTTTGTTTATCATATATGGACACATGCATGTGTACGATATGTGTATATGAACACACACGTAGTGCTGGAAGTTCTAAATAAGAACCCAAAGTGCAAAAGCAGACCCTTTAGATAACCTTTACCTGACATAGAGATGTTTACAGTATTACTTTTCTGATATTTTCCCCCTACGTGAGATTGTCCCCAAATGTGGTTCAAATGTGGTCAGATTCTATCTTGCAAAAATATGGGACTCTGAAGAACATACAAATTAATTAATGACTAAGTGATGTTAGTTAAATATACTTATTTTAAAAGACGCTTAACAGCAAGAGTCATTTTGGTAATTCTAAGAGGCATATTAATTTTTACCCTGAGAGATATCAGAATGTAATTAATATCTGGGTAAAGAAGCTTATCCACAGTTAAAGTTTAAGGCGAAATCCCAACATAATAAGCCATGTTGTAGGTATTCTTCCCTGGTAAGGAGAGTAATGTCACCTCCGCCTACCCTCCCCCACCCCACCACGCCAAAGTATCTATATCCTTATCGTTACAATACTGTGAATGTGTTGGGTTGCAAGGCAAAGGGGAATTAAATCACCAATGGATTTAAGATTGCTAATCAGCTGACCTTAAAATAGGATGATTATTTTAGATTATACAAAAAAAGGTCTTAATGACCCAGTTAACCACGATTGTGTAGCCTCTCACCTAGAGTCAGCTATCCTGGAGTGTGAAGTCAGGTGGGCTTAGGAAGCATCACCACGAACAAAGCTAGTGGAGGTGATGGAATTTCAGCTGAGCTATTTAAAATTCTAAAAGATGATGCTGTTAAAGTGTTTCACTCAAAATGTCAGCAAATTTGGAAAACTCAGCAGTGGCCACAGGACTGGAAAAGGTCAGTTTTTATTCCAATCCCAAAGAAGGGCAATGACAACAAATGTTCAAACTACTGTACAATTGTACTCATTTCATATGTTAGCAAGGTTATGCTCAAAATCCTTCAAGCTAGGTTTCAGCAGTATGTGAAGTGAGAACTTCCATATGTACAAGTTGGGTTTAGAAAAGGCAGAGGAACCTGAGATCAAATTGCTAACATATATTGGATCATAGACAAAGCAACAGAATTCCAGAAAAACATCTACTTCTGCTTCATTGACTATGCTAACGCCTTTGACTGTGTGGATCACAACAAATGGGAAAATTCTTAAAGAGATGGGAATACCAGACCACCTTACCTGCCTCCTGAGAAACCTGTATGTGGGTCAAGAAGCAACAATTAGAATCGGATATGGAACAACTGACTGGTTCAAAATTGAGAGAGGAGTATGACAAGGCTATATATTTTCACCATGATTATTTATCTTCTATGCAGAGCTATTGTTCAGCTGCTCGGTTGAACTGCAGCACAACAGGATTCTCTGTCCTTCACCATCTCCCAGAGTTTGCTCAAACTCATGTCCACTGAGTCAGTGATGCCATCCAACCATCTCATCATCTGTCATCCCCTTCTCCTCCTGTCTTCAATCTTTCCCAGCATCAGGGTCTTTTCCAATGGGTCAGCTCTTTGCATCAGGTGGCCAAATGACTGGAGCTTCAGCTTCAGCATCAATCCTTCCAATGAATATTCAGAGTTGATTTCCTTTGGGACTGACTGGCACTATGCAGTACTCTGTGAAATTTCACATCATGTGAAATGCCAGACTGGATGAATCCCAAGCTTTAATCAAGATATGGGGAAATATCAATAGCCTTACATATGCAGATGATGACACCTTAATGGCAGCAAGTGAAGAACTAAAGAGCTTCTTGTTGAGAGTGAAATAGAGTGAAAAAGCTGGCTTGAAAATCAGCATTAAAAAGCTAAGATTATGGCATCTGGTCCCATTACTTCATGGCACATAGAAGAGGAAAAAGTGGAAGCAGTGACAGATTTTATTTTCTTGAATTCCAAAATCATTGATGACAGTGACTGCAGCAATGAAATTAAAAGATGCTTGCTCTTTGGAAGGAAAGCTGTGACAAACCTAGACAGTGTATTAAAAAGCAGAAACATCACTTTGCTGACAAAGGTACCTTGAGTCACATCTGTGGTTTTCCCAGTAGTCATGTACAGAGAATTGGATCATAAAGAAGGCTGAGTGCTGAAGAATTGATGCTTTCAAACTGTGGTGTTGGAGAAGACTCCTGAGAGACCCTTGGACTGCAAGGAGATAAAACCATTCAATCCTAAAGGAAATCAACCCTAATTATTCATTGGAAGGACTGTTGCTGAAACTAAAGCTCTAATGTTTTGGCCACTTGATGCGAAGAGCTGACTTATTGGAAAAGACCCTGATGCTGGGAAAGATTGAGGGCAAAAGGAGAAGGGAGCAGCAGATGATCGGATGGTTAGATAGCATCACCAACTCAATGGACATGAATTTGCACAAATTCCAGGAGACAGTGAAAGACAGAGGAGAGTGGAACGCTGTAGTCCATGGGGGTGACAAAGAGTCAGACATGACTTAGTAAGTGAACAACAACAACAAGTTCTTAATTGTCCAGGTGACCCCCTGTAATTATTGGGTCTTTATATGTGGAAGAGGAAGGCAGAAGAATTAGTTTCAAAGTAACATAATATGGAGAAGACTCAACTGCCATAAGTAGCTTGGAAGACGAAAGGGGGCAACAAGCCAAAGAACATGTACATTCTTTAGAAGCAGCAAAAGGTAAGAAAGCAGATTCTCTTCTAGAGTCTCCAGAAAGAAATATTGACCTGCAGAATTATAAGTAATAAATTTATTTTTTAAGCCACTAAGATTCTGGTAATTCATAACAGCATCCATGGAAAAGTAATATACCTTCTAACTCAAATTATGCCTGAAGAACACCTACAAAAGAAGCTTAAAAATAACAATGTCAGTGTATTATTTAGGGTAAGTGACATTAGTTGCTGACACAACCCCAACAAACTCTAAAAAGTCTCATGACTTAATATAATTAAAATTTATTACTTAACCCAAAGAATCCAGACAGATGTTATGGTCTGGTCATCTTTCATTCTAGCCATTTGATGTTTGGTCTTTTCCATCTTGTGGCTTCAACTTTCCTGAAGACCTTAACTCCTTTCCATTCATTGACAGATGTGGAAGGAGAGAGTGCGTGGAGGATTGTCTTGAAGAGTTCATGAGCCTGGTCTGGAAATGGAATATTGCTTTCACCCATAATCTATGGCCAGTGTCAGGTTAATGGGCATATCTAATTGCAAAGGAGGTCAGGAAATGCAGTCTAGTTGTGTGTCCTTGAGCTAAAGGAAATCTGGAATTTGACTAGCACATAGCAGTCTCAGCCACAATTGGGCAAGTCTATCTTTTGATAAAATATAAAAATACAGAGGCAAGGTAAAATAATGAACAAATTCTAATATGAAGTAGATTCCATTAAATAATAGTGAAAAATAAAATAGATAAGCAGCAATTAGATCTGGTTTTAAACACTTGCTACATCATCCAGTCACTGTATGATTTTTGTAAGTCACTTAATGTCTCTTTGTTTCAGCTTTCTCATCTTAGATACTGAATTAAAAATTTGTCCTGTCTCACACTTTTTCTTTTTGTTCCAGCTTTTGCCATTTTTCAGGTTTTTAGTACGGAAAGACATTCGATATCAGATTTGTTTGTCTGCATGTATGTGTGCATGTATAGAAAATGTGTTCTACTATTTTTACTTATTTTCCCAAACTGACTAGTTCAGTTATGAAGGCACAGTTTTTTTTCATTAGATGTAATCATATGATATACTCATTTTTATAGCTTAAATATGGTCAAATAATAGCAATTTCATATAGTTCATTTAATATTCACCTCAAAATAAAATTTTGGCTTCTTTTGTATAACCCCAAATGAATTAGAAGTCTGTTTCTGATTACTGTAAGTTTTCTCTATTATTTGCCATCACAGTATCCAATTTATTTCATTGTCAGAATTTTGTAATTTATATGTTTTTTTAAAATTGTTCAATGTCTCTACTTTTGGAAGACTGTAAACTTCATGAAGGCAGATAATTTACTTCATTCATCACTGTTTATTCAATATCTAGTACAGGATACTGAATTATAGGCTCAATAACTATTTCTGAAAATGAAAATTGTGTTGCTTCAAAGTTGTGAGTCTGATTGAGGTGACAATATCATATGGCTTTCAATCTCATTGGAAATAAATTTCAATATATATTTTAGATACTATTTCTCAGTTGTTTTACTCTAATTTTTAAAAAGTCCAGAATTACTTCTACCTAATATTGAATGCCAACTGAAAATACGGCATAATTTGAATACCATGAAAAAGTAGTGCCTACACTGTGATGACTGCTTTTCCCTGAATTATTTTGAATAGCTAAAGACCAAGCTCTTTAAGTCCATAATGATTCAATATTATTAGGTGCTGCGTATTTTGGGAAAGGACATGGAAATCACTTAGCTTCTCTTTAGCCAAACTATCTCAGACTGGTCTATATCTATTCAATTTCTAACACCTTCTGAGAAGAAGATGCTATGAGTTTTGGAACCACTTCTAATTATACCATGTATTACCCATCATTGTCAGGATTTTCTTCCTTCTAATTTAAACCCTTAGGTTTCTTTCTTCTTGTGAAGTGAAAATAACTAATGGCTCTTATCTTTTGGGCAAAAATTCTACAAAGCCCAGAAAATCATCTTTCTATCATCACTAGTTCTCATTGTCCTATGTTCATGAGGTTTTGAAATGTTTTGAATTAATTTCTAAAAATCCCCATCTCCAGGCAAAACTGGTAACAAAACAACAACCTTGATGTTGGCGTGCATGTTTAAACATTGCTCTGACTCAAAGAGTTGGAATGCAGTTTACTTTTGGGGATAAATTCTGTGAAAATACCTCAACAATCAAAATAACAAATGAAAAACAAGAGTATCTTTGGGCCCTGAGGAGAATTAGATTTGATATCTGGTGCAACTTGCAGATGTGAACATGTCTATGGGCAACAACACGACCAGAATACAGCAGCCCAGAGAGAATTTGTACTTGAAAATGTTCTTGCTCATTTGCTGCAAATCAACGGTCAAAAATATGAAAGTGTTGGGTACATTTTTTACTTATATCAGGTACCTGCTTCTTTGTATTTCAATGAACAGAAAAGTCCATTTTGTTTTCTTTTTAACTTGTGTATTTTCTGGCTGCTGCTGCTACAATGGATGCTGCTGCTTGGCAAGCAAATGTCAAGAGCTAAAGTAAAGAGGGAGCAGAGACCCAGAGGCTCTGCCTATCAGTGACTCAGTAGGGCTTATGATAACATTTACAAGAGAAGACTGCCTGCCAAACTAATTTCATAAGAGGTGATGATAATATTTTCTACTATCAGATCCGAAGTCATATAAACATAGAGTGTCGGTTGCAAGGATAAAATCAGGCACATGGAAGTCCCCTGGGAAAGGCAGCTGCAATGGGGATAGTTTGTGGAGTAGCCCTAGTAATGTCTGGGGCGGGGGACAGGCTGATACTGCATTTCTTCATGAAGAAACAAGCTTCTTGGTGCATCTTTCTCAAAACACTTCTTTCCATTTTCTGTAACACTTTCTTCTAGGTGATAGGTTCACTTACTGAGTCTGTTTTAATCTGCTGGATCTTCTACCTCTAGCCCTCTAATTGAAAGGTTTTCCTGGGGCCCCCTCCTCAGCCATCTCTCATGATCTGTTTACATTTTCTCTCCCAGAATGAACCATGCTCTAGTCTCTAGCTATCACTACAAACCCAGACCTGAGAGATATGGATTGTAATAGATTATAAGGTTGAGTGAACGTCATAGGAATGAGCCTCTCCTTTCATCAACCAGAGAACAAATAAAATATGTTTAAATACAAATAAAATGCAAATAAAATACATAACAATCTACACCTCAGGGCAGATGTTCTCTATCTTTTATAGAATCTAAATATAAGCACAGCATTTTGTTTATTGGAAATAAAAACAAAGAAAACTTAAACATATCAATAAATACCACCCTTCAAAATAGTGCCTTTAGGAACCCTTCTACACTATTGGTGGGAATGCAAATTGGTACAGCCACTATGGAGAACAATAGGGAGTTTCCTTTAAAAAGCTAAAAATAGAACTACCATATGATCCAACAATCCCACTTCTCTGGGCATATATCCTGAAAAGATGAAAATTCTAATTCAAAAAGACACATGCATCCTAATGTTCATAATAGCTGTATTTACAATAGCAGTGACATGGAAGCAACCTAAATGTCCATTGATAGATGAGTAAATAAAGAAGATGTGACACACACACACACACACAGGGACACAATGTGCTTTAAGAAGTGTTTTGAGAAAGATACACACACACACACACACACACACACACACACACACGATGGACTATTATATAGCCATGAAAAAGAATGAACTAATGCCACTTGCATAACATGGATGGACCTAGAGATGATCATCCTGAGTGAAGTAAGTCAAATACAGAGAGGCAAATTTCACATAATATCACTTATATGTGGAATCTGAAAAAATGATACAAATGAACTTATTTATAAAACAGAAAAAGACTCATAGACTTAGAAAATAACTATGGTTACCAAAGGGGGAAGGTGGCCGCTGCTGTTGCTGCTAAGTCGCTTCAGTCAGGTCCGACTCTGTGTGACCCATAGATGGCAGCCCACCAGGCTCCTCCGTCCCTGGGATTCTCCAGGCAAGAACACTGGAGTAGGTTGCCATTGTCTACTCCAATGGATGAAAGTGAAAAGTGAAAGTGAAGTCAGTCATGTCCGACTCTTCGCAATCCCATGGACTGCAGCCTACCAGGCTCCTCTGTTCATGGGATTTTCCAGGCAAGAGTACTGGAGTGGGGTGCCATTGCCTTTTCTGGGGGAAAGGTGGGGGGAGGGATAAATTAGGAATTTGAGATTAACAGATACACATGATTGTATATAAAATAAATAAATAAGAAGGGCTTATTGTATAGCACAGGGAACTTAATCAATATCTTGTAATAGCCTATAATGGAAAAGAATCTGAAAAAAGAGTGTATATATATATATGTATGTGGATATAACTGAATCACTTTGGCGTATACCTGGAACACTGTAAATTGACTATACTTCAATAACAAAAAAATAGCTCTCTTAGGATTCATCCCCTTACTCCAGCACAGTGGCCATCACTTAATGCCTCCAGGGACATTTATGAACCAGATAAGAGAATTCATATTTTTACTTTAAAGTTATACCCTGACTTGGCCTTAGAAATGTGAAACACAACTTACATGCTTTATTTATCAGATTTCACTCCAAAATGACTTTTAATTTTTCATACACAAAAAAAATCACCTTCAAAATATGCAACATTTCCACCACTGAAGAGGTTATTTAGATCCATAAGGCATTAGGTAGAGTTGCCATCATCTAGGTAAATAAGGCCCCAAAGTTAGAATTACTTGGATAGTTCATAGGAGTGTGGGATTTGGCCAACACTATCCAGACAACTTATTGATTTTCTTCCATAATGCACAGTGTGTTCTGACTTTGTTATGGTTATTATTTCTTGGCAGGTTTTCCACATTTTGTCATTTAAAAGATAATCATGTAAGTCATATAACATAAAGGTCCAGATCCTCTAGAAGCGTGGCAGAAGCACACACACACACATTGAAGTTCCCTCCAAAGTCCATGCCTTCATGTTTATAGAAACATAACATTATACCTGGACTTCTGAAGCCTAATAACTAAAATGGTTTACAGACTGATTGAGGATCTGATGTATTCTTCACACTCATGACTGCTATACAGTAAAATCTATTGCTAGTTGAAGATTTACATTATGCAATAATTAATATCATATTGTGGTATCTGCTGACAAAACAAGTCTGTCTAGTCAAGGCTTTGGTTTTTCCAGTGGTCATGTATGGATGTTAGAGTTGGACTATAAGGAAAGCTGAGCACCGAAGAATTGATGCTTTTGAACTGTGGTATTGGAGAAGACTCTTGAGAGTCCCTTGGACTGCAAGGAGATCCAACGAGTCCATCCTAAAGGAGATCAGTCCTGAATATTCACTGGAAGGACTGATGCTGAAGCTGAAACTCCAATACTTTGGCCACCTGATGTGAAGAGCTGACTCGTTTGAAAAGACCCTAATGCTGGGAAAGATTGAAGGTGGGAGGAGAAGGGGATGACAGAGGATGAGACTGTTGGATGGCATCACCAACTCAATGGACATGAGTTTGAGTAAACTCCAGGAGTTGGTGATGGACAGGGAGGCCTGGCGTGCTGTAGTCCATGGGGTTTCAAAGAGTAGGATGCGACTGAGCGACTGAACTGAACTGTGGTATCTGCACAATTAACACAAGAACGCATACAATTTTATAAATGTTAGAAATAGTTAAACCTTGATGGATAAAAGAAAAAGGACAGAAACAAAAAAAGTTAAAAATCGAAAGGGCTTTGTGGTGTGTCATACCACATGTGGAGCTAGTCTATTACTTTCCACTGACTTCAAGAACAGCCATTCTTGGGCTTCCTTGATGGCTCAGTGTAAAGAATCCACCTGCCAATGTGGGAGACATGGGTCTGATCCCTGATCCATAGAGCAACTAAGCTAGTGCACCGCAACTATCAAGTCTGTGCTCTAAAGCCTGGGAGCTGCAACCACTGAAGCCCATGCTCCTAGAGGCCGTGCTCTGCAACAAGAGAAGCTAATGCAATGAGAAGCCCAAGCACTGCAACTAGAGAAAAGCCCACACAGCAATGAAGACCCAGGACAGACAAAAATAAATAAATTAATAAAATTATTTTAAAAATGGACATTATTGAATTCTTCCTAAATGAGGCAGTTATATTTTATATGAAAATATCTACTCCAGGGAAGGAGAGTTATTTAAAACTTATTTCATATTGTATTTCAATTACAGACAACCAAGAAATACTCATGCATTTATCAAAACCTATTTTTGCCTTTATTATTAATGGAATTGATAATCAGGATTCATTGTCCTCCGAATAATTCTCTTAATTAGAAAAAATGTCTACAGTTACATTGTTCTGCTGTTTACTTATCTCTAGGTTTAAAAGGCCTACGACTCTAACTTATTTTTCAGGTGTAATTTTGAAACCCTTTTAACAACATTTTTTTGACTCTTTCACAAGCTTTGCTTATCTTAAAATAGACCTGATTTTAGTTAATAGTCTCCAAATTGTTAACAAATAAAGAATTGACATTATTTGTCTTTCCCAAGCTCTTGGTAGCACTATCTAGAAGGCTGGCTAAGGGTTAGGAAGTGTGTTATATCCATAAGCCAAAGAGAGAATAATAGCTAAAACCATAAATTCACAATTGGAGTTTCATTTGTGTTGAATCAAGTGAAATAAAGTAGTATAAAGTTTACAGAAATAAGACATCTTTGAATTAGAAAGGTGAGGGTGGTGGTGAAAGGGGATGGCCAATGACAGACTCGTTGAAAGAACCTAAATGTTTCAAGGATAGACATTCTACTCTTATCCTCACTGATGGAGCTGAGACTGAAAAGTTAAGGGGAGACATCAGAACGTGTTTGTGTGCAGATGGAAATGCTCCAGAACAGAGGTGATAATTATAGTTGCAGTGACTGAGGAGGTGAGAGGGAATGGGGTCCAGGTGGAGCACTGGATTTTGACACAGCAATGATACTAAGTTCAGTGTAGCTGAAGAGATGCAGAGTTAGGGTACTAAATGCAGTTATAATTGGATAGATTTGATGGTGGAAGGCTGACGGTGATGGCTTCTATTATCTCTGTAAATATCATCTCTAAGAATGATGGGAATGTTGGGGGAGTAGGAGATTTGAGGGTAGAGGAAAAAATGTGAACTAGTATTTTATAATAGGAAGCTGAATAAATGAGACTTGTGTGATAGGGTTGCCTGTTTGAGGTTAGCGGTCATGAATTTAAAGTGAGCTCAGTCAACACAGTTGTGTTCTTGGGTGGTCAGAGAAGACTCAATTTTAGCGGTTAATGTCTTTAATTATTATCATGTGAGAGGTATTTCTCTTTGTCCATTGGCTGTTTGGATAACCTTTGGTCTCAGACAGGGAATGTCCAGGCCCACTGCTGTCTGGAATCATAACCTTGGATGGTATCACAGCTAACAAGCGATAACAGAAACAGGAGGAGAGGCCTGGAGGAGAGAGGTGGTTTTCTCCTAGCTGGAGTAGGGTCCCCACAAGCTGAAGATAAGAGGGCTAGAGGGAGGCCAGATTACAGGTCAAGAAGCAGGAAGGAAAGGTCTTGGGATGAATAGCCGACCGCATCTTACCCTAGACAGCATGGCTCCATCCTATTGTTGATTCTGGGAGTGAAATGGTTTCCCTGGTGACTGGAGGCTGTTTATTCAGTCAGGCGAAAGAAACAAGTGTGTTCATGCCATGGCAAGCATACAATAAGCTTTCCTTAACACCTTCTGTATTGTCACATTCTCCCAGACCTTCTTCCATCCAGCTGCCCTATTTCTGCTCTTTTTCTCCATGACTGCGCATTTCCTTCAGTCCCATATTTGGGGCCCTTCTCTAAGGCCCCTCCTTGGTTCTATCCAATGGTCCTCTTACTCTGAGAAAGAATAACCATTCTCTTGGTTCTAGCTCCCTCTTAAGTTCTAACCCTGTGTTTCCAAATAGTCTTTGGACATTTCTATAAACATTAATCCATCAGTTGTTCAAAGTCAAAACCTATAGTGTTCCTCCTTTTCAGTTTTCTACACTGAATTATACTGTTCTTGAGAGTCCTTTGAACTGCAAGGGGATCAAACCAGTCAATCCTAAAGGAAATCAACCCTAAATATTCACTGTAAGGGCTGATGCTGAAGCTCCAATACTTTGGCCACTTGATGTGAAGAGCTGACTCACTGGAAAAGACCCTGATGCTGGGAAAGATTTAAGGCAAAAACAGAAGAGGGTGGCAGGGGATGAGATGATTAGAGCATCACTGACTCAATGGACAGGAATTTGAGCAAACTCTGGGAGATACTGGAGGGCAGAGGAATCTGGTGTGCTGTGGCCCCTGGAGTGGCAAAGAGTCAGACATGACTTAGCAGCTGAACAACAACATCACTGAATTATAGAGCTACCACTCTTCCAGTCCTCCAAACTGAGAACTTTGTAACAGTCATGCCTTCCTACTTTCCTTTTTCCATCATGTGCAGTCTACCCATAAGTCCTGTCCATTCCACTTAGGCAATACCATTTTTCTCCATCCCTTTGCCATTTTCCTCAGGACCTAAAATATTTCTCTCAAGAACTATTTTATAGCTTCATAACCTGTCTCCTAAGCTTTTTAATCTCTCTGCTGTAGGCCTTCACACTATCACTCATGCTACCATTCAAGGCATCCCACTGCTGCCAAATCAAGTCCAGCCTCCTTAACACAGCACTTGTGATTTTGAGTTATCTGTTTAGTCACTCTAGCCTTATTTTAATTAATACACGTACACTCACCACATTAGTGGCATGATGAACTGAACTTTTGTCGTGGCATCTCCTGTTCTCTTTCCCCCATGTCCTTTCTCATGCCACTGCTTTCATTTCTTTCTTCTCTTCCAATCCTTCTCCAATTAAACATTCCTGACACCCTAGATAAATTGTGGATGACATCACAATACATTGTTTCTACCTATAGCTGTAAAATAATTATATAAAACACACAGAATGTGACAAATAAGGTAATTGGCTTAAAAATATCATATAATTACATAGACAGATGTAATGCTTTCAAGTCAATTATGTTTTAGTTTTTCATTATGGAAGAAATACTAGCATACTGAATAAAATTTGAGAAGTAACAGATAGGAAAGAGAAAACTATAGCCCATGGAGCAGTCAACATAATACAACCACAGTTAGGATACTGGTAAATTTCTTTTTTCAGATGTTTCTAGTTGAAAACATCATGCCCAGAATTCTACCAGGTTCCTAGTACAATGATGAATGCATCAAAAATTATCCTACTTCAGATGATTTTGATTTGAATTTGTTGGGAACACAAAACTGTGCTTACTTGTTGCTTTGATATTGTTATCTTAACAAAAGGACCAAATCATTTTTGTCCAAAGCAACCAAATTAAATCTACAGAATCCATAAAAGATAAATTTGGTCAAACTCTTGAAGGTTTGACTTTCTCACCTTTCTCTTTGAAGACATTTTGACTATTGTGCTAGTTATTAGGGCTGCCATAACAAAAAACCGTGGGTCTCCTGGCTTAAATGACATTTATTTTCTCACAGGTCTGGAGGCTGAAAGTCCAGGATCAAGGTGTCAGCAAGTTTAGTATCTTCCTAGGCCTCTCTCCTCTGTAGACAGCTCCTTTTTGCTGTGTCCTCACCTGGCGTTTTAGAGTAGGAAATGGCAACCCACTCCAGTATTCTTGCCTAGAAAATTCATGGAGAGGAGCCTGGTGGGCTATAGTCTGTGGGGTCGCAAAGAGCTGGACATGATTGAGCACACACATTCACACACACACACCCCGGCATTTCCTCTGTGCGTATCCCTGGTGTCTCTCTTCTTATAAGGACATCAGTCATATTGGATTAGGGCCCCAGTCTTATGATCTCATTTAATCTTAATTACCTCCTTAAAGGCCCTATCTTCAAGAAAGGAATCCTCCTACACTGTTGGTGGGAATGTAAATTGGTGCAACCACTATGAAGAGCAGTATGGAGTTTCCTTAAAAACTAAAAACAGAGCAACCATATGACCCTGCAATCCCACTCCTGGGCATATGTCCATAGAAAAACATCACCCAAAATAATACATGCACCCTAATGTTCATTGCAACACTGTTTATAACAGCCAAGACATGGAAGAAACTTAAATGTCCATCAATAGAGGAATGGATAAAGAAATGTGGTACATATATAAAATGGAATATTAACCATTAAAAAGGATGAAATAATGCCATTTGCAGCAACATGGATGACCTAGAGTCTCATACTGAGTGAAGTAAGTCAGACAGAGAAGGAGAAATATTGAATTCCATCCTTTTTTAAAAAATTATTTTTAATTGGAGGATAATTGCTTTACAATATTGTGTTGGATTCTGCCACACATCAGCATGAATCAGCCATAGATATGCCTATGTTCCCCTCCCTCTTGAACCTCCCTCCCACCTCCCACCCCATCCCACCCCTCTAGGTTGCCACAGAGCCCCAGACTTGAGCTCCCTGTGTCATACAGCCAATTCCCACTGGCTATCTAATTTTACACATGGTAATATATATTCAGAAAACTAAGATCATGGCATCTGGTCCCATCACTTCATGGGAAATAGACAGGGAAACAGTGGAAACAGTGGCAGACTTTATTTTCTTGGGCTCCAAAATCACTGCAGATGGTGATTGCAGCCATGAAATTAAAAGACGCTTACTCCTTGGAAGGAAAGTTATGATCAACCTAGATAGCATATTAAAAAGCAGAGACATTACTTTGCTAACAAAGGTCCATCTAGTCAAGGCTATGGTTTTTCCAGTGGTCATGCATGGATGCGAGAGTTGGACTGTGAAGAAAGCTGAGCGCCGAAGAGTTGATGCGTTTGAACTGTGGTGTTGGAGAAGACTCTTGAGAGTCCCTTGGGCTGCAGGGAGATCCAAACAGTCCATCCTGGAGATCAGTCCTGGGTGTTCATTGGAAGGACTGATGTTGAAGCTGAAACTCCAGTACTTTGGCCACCTCATGTGAAGAGTTGACTCATTGGAAAAGACCCTGATGCTGGGAGGGATTGGGGGCAGGAGGAGAAGGGGACGACAGAGGATGAGATGGCTGGATGGCATCACCGACTCGATGGATATGAGTTTGAGTAAACTCTGGGAGTTTGTGATGGACAGGGAGGCCTGGCGTGCTGCGATTCATGGGGTCGCAAAGAGTCGGACACGACTGAGCGACTGAACTGAACTGAGCTGAACTGAACTGAATATATATGTTTCAATGTTATGCTTTCAATTTGTCCCACTCTCTCCTTTCCCCCCACCCCTGTGGTATGACATCCCTTCTATGTGGAATCTAAAAAGAAATGATACAAATGAACTTACTTACAAAACAGAAAGGGACTCACAGACAAAGAATGAACTTATGGCTGCTGGGGGGAAGGGATAGTTAGGGAGTTTGAGACAGACATGTACACACTGTTAGGTTTAAAATGAATAACCAACAAGGATGCATTGTGTAGCACAAGGGAACTCTTGCTATGTGGTAGCTTGGATGGGAGAGGGATTGGGGGAGAATGGATCCATGTATATGTGTGGCTGAGTCCCTTCACTGTTCACCTGAAACCATTACAACATTGTTAATCGGCTGTACCCCAATATAAAATAAAAAGTTAAAAAAAAAGATTCTATCTCCAAATATGGTCACAATGGGGAGTTAGGGCTTCAACACATAAATTTTGAGGGGATATAGTTCAGTCCGTAGCACCTATGAAAACTTACCCTGGCCTCCTCAATACATGATGAAATATACTGACAGATATCTCATTTTTCCCCATTGCTCTGCTAATGATCTGGATTTGAAATAAGAAAATGTAAAATGCTGCCATGAGTTTGCGTAATATCAAGTTGGAAAATTCTGAACCATTTCATACGGTTGAACATTCAAGCTGAAATTTTGCTTCAAGTAAAATTGTGAAAATGTTTTCTTTTTTAAACAAAATAAATACCTAAGAATCTCAGTTACTTTAACTGAATTTGGCCACAGTTCACACCAATGCAAGAGGGAGGCAGTGTCAATCTAGCAGCGTGGCAGCTGCAGTCACAGCTTTGCTCAGTCAAGTTTCCAATCCATCCAGAGTAGCATTATCTCCCTTCCAAGAGATACTTTCATATTGGATTCGACACAGAGAGCCCATCCTATTCTGATATAGGGAAGGTACTGACATTTCCTAAAGCAGAGTGCTCTCTCCTGGGGATGCCAACAAACTCTGAAGATGGGATCAAGAAGAGTATCTGAACCTTTGATTTTTAAAAAGTAGAGAGAGTGCTCCACACAGAATGGTTGGTGGGTGCACTTTGCCATCACCAATGGAGATGCGGAGAAGCAAAGCCATATATTGCTTGTCATTGGGAAGAGAAAGCCAGTCAAGAACTCAGATAATAAAGGCTCTCAAAGAAGCCAAATATAAACAAAACACCCAGCTGATCACACTGGAAAAAAAAATTTTACAGCATAGCATTTGGTTCTTGGACTTGTCAGTTTGCTTGATGAACTCCCTTAAGTTGGAATCTTGATGTTAGTAGAGCTGCACAGAGATGACATTGGCTGGGAGATAAAAGGGTGGGAGCAGTGATCAACTGCGCATCACCAGCCAATCTTCAGTACGTAGGAAAACCTTTATTTCAGAGGCTCCAATAAAGGCGCTTATAATAAAGGCAGTCAAATCAGTGTACTTATGATTGCTGTGGAATAAAAGCAGGATATATTATTAGATGCCCCAGAGGTCTTGAAATCTCACTTTACAGTTATTCTGGAGCTCGTTCCTTCAAACATCTTGCAGGAATTAAAAAAATCCAAATACATTAAACAGAATAAGTTTCATCTTCTTTGTTTCCTGGCAGCTTTCATAGAGAGGCACTAATAAACAATAAGATGAGCCCCATCAGAAATTTGGAAAGAGAGAGTGAAGAAATGCCAGGAACCAGGACAACCTAAAGCCAGATAATCACCTAGAATTGACTGTAGATTATTATTATAGTGATCTTCTCAATGCCACCTGCAATATTAGTTTTTTTCTCAAGCCACTTGTCAAATGGCATCACAATGCTAACATTTTCACAAGGCATTCCTCAGCAACAAATTTTCATTTGCTTCTTCTTTTTTTTTTTAATAAATGGAAAACACAGAATCCATATTTTTCTTAAAAGATAAACATGTGATTCACTTACCAATGTGCTGTCTCTAAAATAACTCTGGCTCAGCACGTGGACACTAGTCCACTCACTGTCATCACGATATTCTTTAAATAGCCACTTTCAGGTGTAGAACTGCAGAACAAGGTAACAGTCAGGTCACGTGGTGGTTTTAGTTTACCCTCTCTAACATGCAATTTCAATTACCAAAAAATGTGCATGTGTGCTCTGTGTGACCCTATGGACTGTAGCCTGCCAGATTCCTCTGTCCACAGGATTCTCCAGGCAAGAATACTGGAGTGGGTCTCCATGCCCTCCTCCAGGCAATCTTCCTGACCCAGGGATCTTACCCACATCTCTTATGTCTCCTGCATTGGCAGGTGGGTTCTTTGCCACTAGTGCCACCTGGGAAGCCCTACCCCAAAATAAATGACTCTTAATGATGGATTCAGTAACAGTGGATGTGGAAGCACTTACAGATTCAGGATCAGGTCAGGTTTCACACCAAGAAATTAAAACACTGAAATGACATTTTATTTTTTTAGTAAGAATTGGGCAGGTAGAAATGGCTCACTCTATTTTCTAATTTCACTTAAGACCTGGTTCTCCTGTGTGAGCAGCAAATGAAAAAAGTTGTAAAGACTGTAGCATCTGGTGAGTCTTCTGAATTTCTTCTTGAGTCAGTTTTCTAAAACCAATAAAGCTTGTGTTCTACCAAGTTTCACTGTCAAATAAAATTAAAGCTATTCACTACTGGGCTTCCTAGAGCATTGCATCCTGAAGCCAAATGCCCTTTGACTTTACTACAATATCAGTGGGCATTTGGCCAAGGAAGGCCAGTGAAAACTGACCCTGTTGCAATGAGTTATAGATGAGGCATTCATCCTGTCATTCTTCATTACAAATATAGCATGAGGAATGGGGTTCAAGTGGAGCAAGAACTATCTGGAATGTGGGCATGGGGTCACACACTACTCTTGGACATAATTGGGTCACATGAACATTTTTAAGTTGATAACCCCAATTTGGGGAAGGTTCTAGAATCTTCACAGATGATTTAATTCAAAATCTCTTGTTGAATTTTAACTTACCTTTCAAAATTCAGCTCAAGTAGCTCTTCTATGGAGCATTCTTTGTGAATTCTTTCCTGTCCTGCATCAAGGCATTCTTTCCTTTCTGTATTCATTGTGCTCTATATATAACTCCATTGCAGAACTCATCCCATTAAAAAACAACAACAACAACAACTATGTATTTACTTGTCTGTCTCTTCCAGTAGACTGTGAACTCATGGGAGTTAGAGGTTTTTTCTCATTTGTCTTTGTAGTGATAGAATCTAACACCATTCCATGCACTTTAGAAGACTAATTGAAATCTGATGCTGATGACAACAGTCAACTTTCCCAGAATGTGGAAACTGTGAACACACTTCTGGATATCTCCTCTAAAAAGAATGAATACCAAGAATTCATAACGCTTTCACACATACCACTGCAATATACCAGCTATTAATTATAACAAAGGTTAATTTAGAAAATAAGAAAAATAAATGTGTTTCAATCAAGGGAGAACAAGATGAGACATGAAACTGAGATATGGGGTATGGTGAATTTTTTAAGCGAGTATTTTCAATATTTAGGATGGACAAGTGCTTATCTGGACTTCTCATCTGTTACAGATATGGCTGGTGATTATATGAGTATCTGGAAGCAACTGGCCTCATTAGGAGATCCATCCATTCTTCCAGTCTGTTACGTCCTTGATAACCCTGTCATGTTGGAAGGATCTGGATCGTGAGGCACTAGGAAGGCTCTTATGAGTTTTCCTTTAAATTTAAAAATTTAAATAATTAAAAAAATTATTTATTTAAAAATCCCACCTCTAGAACAGATATAACCACACATCATTACTGCAGTATCAGGGAAAGAGTGGGTTCATCTCACTAAGTTTAGGTATCGGTTTACATCTCTTGGGCTTCATTGTCCCTTTTGGTATTAAGAGCCACCAGTGAACAGTCAGTGGAAAAGGTCCAGGGAAATACAGCAAAGGGGAAGGCAGAGTAAGATGAAAACATGAAGATCATTGTAGAAAAAAAGAGGCTGCCAGGTTTCATAGAACAAATGTGGAAACTATGAAAAATGTTTCAATGAAAGAAAAGTAACAGAGAACTACCAATATCTAATTGAGAAAAAGTCATCTATTGTTAGATATTTCATTTTATTTTATTAAAAGAATAACTAGAGAAGATAGGATCGATTCTATTTTCTTTATTATTTTTCCCTTTAAACACTATTTCTTACATTCAGTGTATTTTACTATTGTGAACTGTTATCCCCTGAATGTATTAAAATAAATTTTATTTAGCATTTCTCATTAGAGTGTAAGGTTTCCCTGGTGGCTCAGTTGATAAAAAAAAATCCACCTGCAATGCAGAAGACCTAGGTTCGATACCTGTGTGGGGAAGATCCTCTGGAGAAGGCAATGGCAACCCACTCTAGTCTTCTTGCATGGAAAAATCCCATGGACAGAGAAGCCTGGCAGGCTACAGTCCATGGGGTTGCAAAGAGCTGGACATGACTGAGCATCTGAGCATGTTATAATGTAAGCTTTGTAAGGCGGGAATTTTGCTCTATCTTGCTTGTTCCTTTCTCATAATTTGAATAGTGTCTGGCACATAGTAGGCACTCAATAAATATTGAATGTGTGTGCGCGTGTGTGCTGTCTTGTACCATCTCCCGGAGTTTGCTCAGACCCAGGTCCATTGAGTCGGTGATGCCATCCAACCGTCTCATCCTCTGTTGCCCACTTCTCTTGCCTTCAATCTTTCCCAGCATTAGGGTCTTTTCTAGTGAGCTGGCTCTTTACATCAGGGGGCCAAAGTATTGGAGCTTCAGCTTCAGATTCAGGCAGGCCTTTCAGTGAATATTCAGGGTTGTTTTCCTCTAGGATTGATGGGTTTGATCTCCTTGCTGTCCAAGGGACTCTCAAGAGTTTTCTCCAGCATCACAGTTTGAAAGCATCAGTTCTTCAGCAGTCAGCTTTCTTTATGGTCCAACTCTCACATCTGTTGATCCAGCACCACAATATGAAAGCCCACCAGGGTCCTCTGTCCATGGAATTTTCCAGGTAAGAATACTGGAGTGGGTTGTCATTTGACTCGGTCTCTTGCGTCTCCTGCATTAGCAGACAGATTCTTTACCTCTAGTGCTACCTGGGAAGCCCCTAAATTATAACTTGGTATTTGAGATGGAAAATTTTGAGGCACTTGGAAGGTAAAAATCTCTCATCACATCTCACACTGTAGCTACATAAAACTCTTTGCAGGTCCAAGCATATACCAGCTTTGTCTTACTTTGCACCAGTTTCTCCCCAAATCATCGTTTCTTTACTGTTTCATCTAGTTACATCTCACTCATCCTTCTAAACTCTGCCCTTCTGTACACTTCCGTCATTCCCTGTTTTTGCCACTGTTATCACACAGGTCACACTGTCTTTTAGTCATCTGCGTACTTGCTGGTTTCCCTGCTAGACTATGATCCATTTGAGGTCAGTGTCTGTCTATTTTGTTTCTGTGGCTCCAGAGCTATAGTCATGACTGGAATAGGGCAGGAAATAAATATTTGGTAAGTTACTAAGTGAATAATAGATCTTTTCAGAAATCTAAATGATGACTCTTCAACAGCCCTTCCATTTAAGACAACAGACACCGACTCCTGGACATGTTCATTTTTCAGAGAAGGGGAGGCTGTAATTGGGAAGAGGAGAAAGCAATACTAATGATTATAGTGAGATAATGGATAAAGAAAACCAGAGACTGACCAGTGCATCTTGATAGTGGAGCCACATGATGATGGGATTGACAACTGCATCACAAACATTGCCCGTTAGCAATCTCCAAAGTTAATTGCCACTTCCAAAGAAGAGAAATAATCAGCCTTCTCCCTGCCACTGAAGTATTTGGCTAATCACCCACACTACTTTCCTACTTTTGCAAGAGTGTTGTCAGCTACACACACACACACACACACACTGCCCTTGTCTTAAATAATCAGCAGTTTCAGCTAGCTCCCTCTAGCCTTACCTCTTGGTCTGAAGGTTTAACTTTTTTAATCTGAAAATAAAAGGTAAAATGGATTCTTTCCATGGAAAATGGCAGGTCACTCTGTGTGTGCATGTGTGCATGCTAAGTCACTTCAGTCATGTTTGACTCTTTGCGATCCTGTGGGTTATTGCCCACCAGGCTTCTCTGTCCATGGGATTCTTCAGGCAAGAGTGCTGGAGTGGGTTTCCATGCTCTCCTCCGAGGAATCCTCCTGACCCAGGGATCAAAACTGCGTCTCCTGTGTCTCCTGGACTGGCAGGTGGGCTCTTTACTTCTAAAGCCACCTGGGAAGCCCAGATGGCTGGAAATCTTTGGGATGGAAGTGTAAGAAATCTAATGAGTGTGAAGCTCAACATGCATGTAAAGAAGCTACACTAACTTAAATGCATAACCATGAACTGTGTTGTTAACTAAGTGTTTTATTGTCATGAAGCCTGCTAAAGGAGAGAGAGGGATTTTCAGTTGATTATTGACTTTAACGCTTCTTTTGAGATATCAGTATCATCATTTTACATGTAAAGTTGAGGGACTATTTTTTTACAATAAATTTTGGCATAGTACTTCCAGGTGGATGATAAGGTCTTAGTTATGGCCTCTGGGCCTGGGTAGCCAGCCTTCTAGCTAGTCTTATTTGGGCTCTGGCCCTCTCTGCAATCAGACTGGAATGGGGAGCTGGGTTCATTATTATTATCAGTTTCTATTTATTGAGCACTCAAGATGGGCCAGGCATTGTTGTAAATACTTTCACATATAATTTTATTTACTCATTACAACAAAACTATGAGGAGTCTATTGTCAATCATCTCAATTTTACTGGTTAGAAAACTGAGGCTTAAAAAAAAAAAAGAAAAGAAAACTGAGGCTTGAGTAGGTTAATTTGCCCAAAGTTATTCACACAGTAAATGGTGAAGCTGGGTATTATTAATTTCAAAGTCAGTTAGTTCTCCCATCCATTGTCCTTTTTGCTCTCCAAGCTGTCTTTCAGCTCCAGTTATGGGTAGAGAGAAGTAGGAACACCAAACTGTGTATATGTGTAGGGAAGCAGGGAGGGTGGAAGTTGTTTTTTTTTTTTTTTTTAATATATAGCCTGTCCTTGGCTTGGTCCCAACAAGATCCCTTCAGCTATGCTTGATACTCTGGATGACTTTAAAATATGAAAGTCTCAAAGATGACCAAATTCCAAAAAAAAAAAAAAAACCAGAAAAAAGCTAACAATAACAAAACAGTCTGAGAATCTGAGAACTGAAAATACATTCTGGATCATGTGAAAAGTCCTAAAATTGGTTTACATCAAAGAAAAATGTAAAGCAATCATCCTTCAATAAAAAATATAGTAATTAAAAAAAAATCAAGTGGCCTTTTGCTCCTCAATGAAAGGAAATAAGTTATTGCTTCTGTTAAATAAGATTTGTTGTTGCTGTTCATTTGCTAAGTCATGTCTGACTCTTTGTGACCCCATGGACTACCGCATACCAGACTCCTCTGTCCTCCACTATCTTTCATAGTTTGCTCAAATTCATGTCCACTGAGTCAGTGATACTATCTAACCATCTCATCCTCTGCTGCCAAAATAAGAGATTAGCAGTATAAAACATTCAACAACATAACATTTTTCAAAGATGGCCATAAGAAGACTTGAAATTGAAGAAACTGGAACCAATAATTTGTAGAAAAGTTTAGATAACTATTTTAAAAGTAAAAAATGTTAATACAAAACTGAAGAATAAGAAAGAGGATAACCATCATAATTGAGAGATTACAAAATTCCAATCTGTGACGTTATACATAATCCCTCTTATTATACTTTAAATGTGTATAGGATATGTAGTGATATCACCTTCTACAGTTCTATTACTGATTTGTAACTTATTTGTTTTTGATAAGTTTTGCCCAGAGTTTATTAATGTTACAGGTCTTTTTGGGCTTCCTGGGTGGTGTCAGTGGTAAAGAATCTGCCTGCCAAAGCAGGAGACATGAGAGACACAGGTTTCATCCCTGGATTGGGAAGATCCCTGGAGTAGGAAATGGCAACCCACTCCAGTATTCTGGCCTGGAAAATTCCATGGACAGAGGAGCCTGACAATCTACAGTCCATGGGGTCCCAAGGAGTCGGACATGACTGAGCATGCACGCATATAAGCATTAGTATTTTCAAAGAATTATTTTTTGCTTTGTTGATCCTATTATGTTGATGTTCTGTACCATCAATTTCTGCTCGTTTCTTCATGAGATTTTTCTACTTGTGAGGGATTTAAGTTGCTATTCTTTAACTAACTTCTTGAGATGGATTCTTAGATCATTGATTCTCAGTCTTTATTCTTTTCTAGCATATGTATTTAAGGCTACATATTTCTCTCTAAAGCATGACCTTAGTTGAATTCCACATATATTTTCATAAAGTTCAAAATATTGTCTAATTTTCATTGTAGTCTCTTCTTTGACTCAGAGGTTATTTAGAATTATATTTTGTGTTTTCCAAACATATGGGAATTTCCTAGCTATCTTTTTATTATACATAGATATGTGGTCATCTAATAAATTCTATCTGATGTCATTCCTTTGAAATTTGTTGAGTTGTGTTATGGTCCAGCAATTCTGAAAAATTTCCACATGTATTTGAAAGGAATGTGTTGTTTGTGGCTGTCGGGTATTTAATCACATACATTTTAACTGGGTTGTTCAAATATTTTGTATCATATCATGTCTTTGGTCTTCTTGTTCTACCAGTTACACAGAAGTATTTTTAAAATCTTCCAGCATGAATATGCTATTATGAACTTACTGTTGTTGTGAATTTGCCTATTACTTCTTATAATTTCATCAGTTTTTACTTTAAATGTTTTCAGGCTATAATAATTCAGGCTATAATAATTACATCTATCAAATTAAACTATTTTCTTCTCTTTTTTGTCTCTCTTTTTTGCTTTAAGGTATATATATATATATATGTCACTACCACTGCTCAGTACTCCCAAAACTTAGTAGTTTAAAACAACAAAATTTATCGTTTCTGATAGTTTAAGGGAGTCAGGAAAATAGGAGCAGCCTAGTCTCTCATGAGATTGCATTCAAAATGTCTAGTGGGGTTGTAACTTCATGAGAAGTTTGAATGAAACTGGATAATCTACTTCCAAGATGGCTCAACTCACATTGTTGTTGGCTGGAGGCCTCAGTTTCTTATTGGCTATTGATAAGAAGCATAGGTTCCTCATTACATGGACCTCTGCATAACGCTGCCTGAGTGTCCTCAAGATGAGGAAGATAGCTTCCTACAGAGAAAGCAATCTGACAGAGAGAGGTCAAGGATGAAGCCACGAAGTATTTATGACCAACTTTCAGAAGTCTTACACTTCTGCCACATTCTATGCATTAGAAATGATTCATGCTGATGTATGGCAGAAACCAATACAATATTGTAAAGCAATTATCCTTTAATTAAAAATAAATAAATTAATAAAAAAGAGTGAGTCACTAAGTGCAACCCACTCTCAAGAAGAGGGAAATTAGGCTCTGTGTTTGAAGGGAGAAGTATCAAAGAATTTGTGGACCTACTTTAAAACCATCACAATTAGTATTTGCATGGTACATTTTTTTCATACTTTTACATCAAGACTTTACATTTTCTTATATTTTAGGTTTGGCTCATAGTAAGCAAAAAACAGATATCATATGCCACTATATCATCCTTTGAATTTCAATTGGAGCATTTATTTAATTTTTATTCAATGTAATTATTGATATGCCTGTGTGCTAAGTCACTTCAGTCATGTCCGACTCTGCGACCCCATGGACTTAAGCCTGTCAGGCTCCTCTGTCCATGGGATTCTCCAAGCAAGATTACTGGAGTGGGTTACATTTCCTTCTGCATGGGATCTTTCTGATCTAGGGAATTGAACCCGCATCTCTTATGTCCCCTGCATTGGCTGGCAGGTTCTTTACCACTAGTGCCACTGAAATATTTGAGTTTAAATCTCTGGAATTGTCACCTGATTTCTCCTGTTCCCGCCTTTGTGTGCTCCTTTATTCACCCTTCTTACCTTAGTAAGATGACCTGAAGCTAGGCTTTAGTCCCTGTGATGACTGTCTACTTCTGACACCATTGTTCCTCAGGAGTCTCTGTTGAAAACTCCAACTGTTTTCTCATGAGAGTCAGTTGAAAGTTTTGCTTATTTTTAGGCTCCTCAGTATCTTCTTTCAGAACTAGCAGATACTGGCGGGGAAAGAGTCCCCAAGGTGAACTTACTTCTGTTAACCTTAAATCTTTCTTTTCTGTCATGCTGTCTCTCTAACTCTTCATTGTCTTATTGGTTCTCCAGAACATTCAAGCAGAATACTTAAAAAGAAAAACAAACCCAAAACTATCTTCTAGTTTGTTTGGGGAGGTTGGTTTGAATTTCTTAGTTTGCCTTCATCAGAAGTGAGAAAAGTCACTTAAGTTTTACAAATGGTAAAGTATTATTATTATTCCATTTTATTGGTGAGGGAACTAGTCTCAGACAAGCCAAGTAAATTGCTCAAAGTTCCATTTAGAAAGTGTTAAACTTAGAACTGGAACTTGTATCTTTCTGTCTCTAAAAAAAAACCCATGCTGTTTACATTAGCTAAAAGCAATTTTGGCTAATATCCTCTAAGTAGAACACACTATAAGATTTATTACTACCATACTTTTCATCAATTATAAATGTATATTTGCAAATTGGAAGTATTTCTGTTTTATAGCAGTCTTTAATTAATTTCACTTAAATATAGTTAGTTTGAGTTTCTTAAATATTTTGATTTACAATCATATAATTCCTTACTGGTACTGACTAGCAATCAGTATTTTATAAAATAATGGTACTTTAACATGGAAGTCAAATATAACCCAAAAAGTAGTTATTTTTAAAATATAAGTTGAATCTTAATTTTTGAATCTCCTCATTGTTGTTTCTTTGTTCCTTATCTAGGGGTCATTTTAAAGAAATTCAGTCTTGCTTCAAATCTCATTTATCATTTGTTAAAATTCCACTGCAAAACAATGAATTCCTTTTTGGAATTCCATTTATGGAATTCATTTATGAATTCCATATTCATTTATGAATATGGATTTATTGGAATTTATGGATTTTATGAATTCTATGAATTTTATGAATTTATGGAATATATGAATTCCAATTTTATGGATTTTTATGAATTTATGGAATTTTATGAATTTATGGAAATTTATGGAATTTATGAATTTTGTGAATTTTATGAATTTTATGAAATTTATGAATTTTATGAATTTATGGATTTTTATGAATTTTATGGAAATTTATGAATTTTATGAAATTTGTGAATTTTATGAAATTTATGAACTTTGTGAATTTAATGAATTTTATGAATTTTGTGAATTTTATGAACTTTGTGAATTTAATGAATTTTATGAACTTTGTGAATTTTATGAATTTTATGAAATTTGTGAATTTTATGAAATTTATGAACTTTGTGAATTTTATGAAATTTATGAATTTTGTGAATTTTATGAAATTTATGAACTTTGTGAATTTTATGAAATTTATGACTTTTGTGAATTTTATGAATTTTGTGAGTTTTATGAATTTTATGAAATTTATGAATTCTATGAATTTATGGAATTTCTGAATTCCAATTTTATGGATTTTTATGAATTTATGAAATTTATGAATTTATGAATTTATTGAATTTGAATATTGTGAATTTTATGAATATGAATATTCATATAATATGAATATGAATATTATGAATTTTATGAACTATGAATTCATATTTCATTCATATGAATATTTCATTCACATAATTCATTCATATGAATACTATGAATTTATGAATTTTATGACTTTATGGAATTTATGAATTCCAATTCATTTATGGAAATTCCATTTCCATAAAGCCATATGGTTAGTAAATTCCACCATATGTTATTCATCTTTTAGGGATGATATTATGGAAATCTATAGATCTTTAAGTGGTCAACAGATATATACTATATGACATACATTGTTATCACAATGATTAAGTTTAACATATTATTAAGTACTGAACAAAAGTTCTTTCCTTAATCAAAAGACCTATGTGTATTTAGAAAAATAATTTCTCTGCTTATTTCTGCTGATAAGAAACTTGAATACTATCTCTAGAAGAAAAATCAGAATATTTCCATCTGCCTTTGCAGTGATGATGTTAAATGAAAATGGAGACCAATATTATAAGAAAGGTTAAATAAGAAAAGCTAAAAGAACACATTTCTTCAACAAAATTGGCTTGGCTCTATGATCTGAAAAGCAGGGTTTCTGAGGTTACTGAAGGGTTTTTGCGTCAAGCGTGCCCTTGAGGCCATCTGGCTCCTAAATAGACTTCATTTTTTTTTCCTTCTGTGTTGGTGCTACACTGGAGAAAAGGAAATAAGAAAGAGGGGGGCCTTTTAGGTCAACTGGCATAAGCTTTAAGATAGAAACAAATGGAATCTGGTTTAAAGTTTCTAGATTGGACAGTTTAATTTTACCAGGGTAGGGAGACAGACAGATTTAGAGCAGGGTCCTAGAGATGATTAAGAATGAATTTTGCTGAACCAAAGCTTTGTGCTTGGTAGTTGGAGAGGGAAGATATCTTTGAGGCAATGAAAAACCTTTACACTGAAGAAGAGGGTAGGACAGTACCTGGGGTTGATTGAACTCAATCTATTAATAACATGCTCTGAATCCATTGGGTGAAGGCTTGTGCTAACTTGTAGGTTGTTACAAGTTCTGGAAAGTCAGAATTACATGCCGTATTCTTTATGGTTTCAAATACCAAGTGTATAGGAAGAGGAAAAAGAGGGAGAGGATTTTATGGAAAAAGTATCTCAATAACTGAAAATATATCCCTTCTGAGTAGAGTTTTTTCCCCAAAGTTATAAATTTCTTAGATTCTAGAAGCTTGGGGGTGGTAGAGGAGAAGGAATGTGGGTTGCATTGAGTAACTGCCTTTTGTGAGGCTTCACAGGCAGATAACATGAGAGCTTACTTTGGACTTGATGGAGACCTTTTGGGAGAGTTGGCCTAGAGGCAGCTTAAGTGGATTTTGTCCAGTAGAGCCACTGGCGAGGCAATGGACTCTGTGTGTGTGACTGCTAGATTTCCAGGGCTGGAGGGTTGATTCTTTAGCAGTCAGCCAGGTTGCCAATCTCTTAAGAATTGTTATTTCATGTTCCTAGGACTTGCCTGGTAGCTCAGCTGGTAAAGAATCCGCCTGCAATGCAGGAAACCCCATTTCGATTCCTGGGTTGGGAAAATCTCCTGAAGAGGGGATAGGCTACTCACTCCAGTATTCATGGGCTTCTATCTGGTGGCTCATAGTAAAGAATATGCCTGCAATGCGGGAGACCTAGGTTCAGTCCCTAGGTTGGGAAGGTCCCCTGCAGGAGGGCATGGCAACCTACTCCAGTATTCTTGCCTGGAGAATCTCTGTGGACAGAGGAGCCTGGCAGGCTACAGTCCATGGGATCACAGAGAGTCAGACATGACTGAGAGATTAAGCACACAGCGTGAGAAAATAGTTGAGAAACCCAGAAGAAAACTACCCATGAGAAAATGAATCAGAGTTGGGAATCTGCCATGCACTGAGGACATTGGTGTCAGGTGATTTCTTCCAAATAGTAGAACTTTCCTTTCACTATCCCCCAACTCCTGATTACACCTGGAGGGTTTACAGTGAGAAGGAGGAAAGTGCAAGGGTGGGAAATAGAAAGGTAGATCATGTCTCCTTTCCCCACTGTAGAAATCTTGGATGGAAGTGGCCCAGTGAGAGGAGAGGAGAAGCTTTCCTTTCAATAAAGTATGAAATTGGGATTAAAATACTGGACTGAGCATTTAATTACTGGACTAAGACTGATCAGAGGACTTTATTCTAAAGGGAATAGAAAACCATGCTGCCTGAGGGTGCTGCTTGAAGGGTCGGGAGAGATGAGTGGATGAAAGGAAGTAAGTTCTTCCCCTCCACTGGCCTAGTTTGCTCTGTCCCCTTAGGCACCTGCCCCCAGTTCTTAATATTCCAGTAAAATGCAGAGTAAAACACAACTCTACACTAACTCGGGGCTTCCCAGGTGGTGCAATGGTAAAGAATCTGCCTGCCAATTCTTGCCAGAAGACCCAAGAGACTCAGGTTCAATCCCTAGGTGGGGAAGATCCCCTGAGAAGGAAATGGCAACCCACTCCAGTATTCTTGCTTGGAAAATTCCATGGACAGAGGAGTCTGGCAACCAGGGGGTTGCAAAGAGTCAGACATGACTGAGTGACTGGATGTACTACATTAGCCAAGAAATCCTTCTGGTGCAGAGACCAACTGACCTTGAGGGTGAGGAGGTCACTCTTCACTTCCCAGAGAAACAGTTTGCCCAAATCCAAGCAACCATCTCAGTTCAGTCAGTTCAGTCACTCAGTCGTGTCTGACTCTTGGCGACCCCATAGACTGTGGCCCACCAGGCTCCTCTGTTCATGGGATTCTCCAGGCAAGAATACTGGCGTGGGTTGCCATTTCCTTCCCCAGGGGATCTTCCTGACCCAGGGATCAAACCTGGGTCTCCTGCATTGCAGGCAGATTCTTTACCATCTGAGCCATCATAGAACCTGGGTACATAGTCAATACTTAATACCAACACCTTCACATTTTGAATATTCCCCTATTTCTCCATGGCATTTTACATGTAAAGGTTTTACTATATTATTGCAGAGCAAGATGGACATTATTAAAGGAAGATACATTATTATACAGTCCATGGAATTCTCTAGGCCAGAATACTTGAGTGGGGAGCCTTTCTCTTCTCTAAATTATCTTCCCAACCAAGGGATCAAACCCAGGTTTCCGGCATTGCAAGTGGATTCTTTACCAGCTGAGTCACAAGGGAAGCAAAGGAATACTGGAGTGAGTAGCCTATCCCTTTTCCAGAGGATCTTTCCAACCCAGGAATTGGACCAGGGTCTCCTGCATTGCATGCATATTTTTTAACAACTGAGCTATCAGGGAAGCTCCATAGTGAAAATAAATAATCTTTAAATAGCAATTGCCTAATAATCAGTTCTACTCAGTAGACTATGAGTTCACTGGGGACACAGACTATTTTTTTCATCTCTTCCTCTATTGCTGAGCACAGAGTAGACTTCATAAAGGCCTGCTGATGAACTGAATCATCAAAATATCTTCAGCAGCAGGACTGCCTGTCATTAGCAGTCCTAATCAGAAAAGCAAATTCAAGTTAGATTCAGATACAAAGTAGCATGTTTGTCTTCCTGTGGGAACAGAACAGGAGCCTGTGACAGACTTTGAAAAGAAAAAAAAAGGACTCATCACCTGAGTCAGTGTGTACACCTAGATAAGGTGAGAACAAAGTGCTTCAGAAAAGCCCTCAGACTCAGCTTTGATCTGTGTTCACTTCATGAGATGACCTTTGAGTGAAACTTTAGGACTGTTGACTCAATCCTTTACAGGAATAGAGCTTTTTTTTAAAAATTCAACTTATTGAAATCAAAACCTGCTGAGACATGAGGTAATTTTGGTGATTTTCTGTGTTTCAAAAGGAATTTTCTTTTTACAAAATTATTAGGTTTATATATGGAGGTTCCTTAGAGCATCTAAGATACATTCCCAGAAATTCTGCAACTTTTGAGCAATACATCCATGTTGTAAAGCTCTGCATTTTGGTATAGGTTGTTCTTCTAATTCATCCATGCATTCAATTTCCTATTTGCTTAAAAATCTGTTCATTTGATACTTCACAAGAAAGGCTGAGTAAAGATTACTTAATCATAGCTGTATAACACAGTCAGAATAACCAACAAGCTGAATCGCTCAGTCTGTGAGAAAACCTTGTAATTCACAAGTAAATGGATAAGGTACTTGGGAAATTGTTGAATCAGTAATATGGCAGAATTAGCTCTAGAATGAAGGCTGTCATGGTGTAATATAAGCTTAAAAGCAAGTCTCAGATACCTATAGGACACTGTCTAGTATACTAACATGGTGAAAGAGAAAACAGAGAGAAAGAGTACAAAGAATTCTTGAAGAAACAATAGCCATAAACGTCCTAAATGTGATTTAAAAAACCCATTAATCTACACACTCAAGAAACTTAATGAACTTCAAATTGAACAAATTCAACAAGATCCACATGTAGATACATTTGAGTAAAACTGTCAAAAGATAAAGACAAAAGAAATCTTGAAAGCAGTAAAAGCAAAACCATACCACATCATGTTCAAGGAGTCTTCAAAAAGATTGAGTTGATTTTTCATCAGAAACTTGGGGTCCAGAAAGCAGTAGGATGACATATTGAAGTGATAAAAGAAAAAGACAGTCAACAAAGAATTCTATATCCAGCAATACTATCCTTCAAAAATGAAGGAGAAATTAAGACACTTACAGATTAAAAAAAAAATGACAGAATTAATCACTGGAAGACTTGCCCTATTAGAAGAACTGGAGACTTTTTTAAGCCTTAAATGAAATGACAGTAGACAATGAGTCAAATGCACATGAAATAAGCAAAGGGCAGAAATAAAGGCAACTATACAAATAAGTGGAGAAGGCAATGGCACCCCACTCCAGCACCCTTGCCTGGAAAAATCCTATGGATGGAGGAGCTTGGTAGGCTGCGGTCCATGGGGTCGCTAAGAGTCAGACACGACGGAGCGACTTCACTTCCACTGTTCACTTTCATGCATTGGAGAAGGAAATGGCAACCTACTCCAGTGTTCTTGCCTGGAGAATCCCAGGGATGGGGGAGCCTGGTGGGCTGCCGTCTATGGGGTCGCACAGAGTCAGAAATGACTGAAGCGACTTAGTAGCAGCAGCAGCATACAAATAAGTATAAAAATAGTATAAATATAATTTTGATAATTCTTTTCTTCTCAATCTGATTTTAAAATTCAGTTGCACAAGCAATAACTTGAAAGCTGTTTTTTTTTCCTCTGCATTTTTTTTTCCATTTATTTTTATTAGTTGGAGGTTAATTAATTTACAATATTGTAGTGGCTTTTGTCATACATTGACATGAATCAGCCATGGATTTACATGTGTTCCCCATCCTGATCCCTCCTCCGAACTCCCTCTCCACCCAATCCGTCTGGGTCTTCCCAGTGCACCAGGCCTGAGCACTTGTCTTATGCATCCAACCTGGGCTGATGATCTGTTTCACCCTAGATAATATACATGTTTCGATGCTGTTCTCTCAAAACATCCCACCCTCGCCTTCTCCCATAGAGTCCAAAAGTCTGTTCTGTACATCTGTGTCCCTTTATCTGTTTTGCATATAGGATTATCATTACCATCTTTCTAAATTCCATATATAAGTGTTAGTATACTGTATTGTTCTTTATCTTTCTGGCTTACTTCACTCTGTATAATGGACTCCAGTTTCATCCATCTCATTAGAACTGATTCAAATGAATTCTTTTTAACAGCTGAGTAATATTCCATGGTGTATATGTACCACAGCTTCCTTATCCATTTGTCTGCTGATGGGCATCTAGGTTGCTTCCATGTCCTGGCTATTATAAACAGTGCTGCGATGAACATTGGGGTGCACGTGTCTCTTTCAGATCTGGTTTCCTCAGTGTGTATGCCCAGAAGTGGGATTGCTGGGTCATATGGCAGTTCTATTTCCAGTTTTTTAAGAAATCTCCACATTGTTCTCCATAATGGCTGTACTAGTTTGCATTCCCACCAACAGTGTAAGAGGGTTCCCTTTTCTCCACACCCTCTCCAGCATTTATTGCTTGTAGACTTTTGGATAGCAGCCATCCTGACTGGAGTGTAATGGTACCTCATTGTGGTTTTGATTTGCATTTCTCTAATAATGAGTGATGTTGAGCATCTTTTCATGTGTTTGTTAGCCATCTGTATGTCTTCTTTGGAGAAATGTCTGTTTAATTCTTTGGCCCATTTTTTGATTGGGTCATTTATTTTTCTCAAAATGGGTTAAAGATCTAAATGTAAGACCAGAAACTATAAAACTCCTAGAGGAGAACATAGGCAAAACACTCTCCGACATAAATCACAGCAGGATCGTCTATGACCCACCTCCTAGAATATTGGAAATAAAAGCAAAAATAAACATATGGGACCTAATGAAACTTAAAAGCTTTTGCACAACAAAGCAAATTATAAGTAAGGTGAAAAGACAGCCCTCAGATTGGGAGAAAATAATAGCAAATGAAGAAACAGACAAAGGATTAATCTCAAAAATATACAAGCAACTCCTGCAGCTCAATTCCAGAAAAATAAATGACCCAATCAAAAAATGGGCCAAAGAATTAAACAGACATTTCTCCAAAGAAGACATACAGATGGCTAACAAACACATGAAAAGATGCTCAACATCACTCATTATTAGAGAAATGCAAATCAAAACCACACTGAGGTACCATTACTCGCCAGTCAGGATGGCTGCTATCCAAAAGTCTACAAGCAATAAATGCTGGAGAGGGTGTGGAGAAAAGGGAACCCTCTTACACTGTTGGTGGGAATGCAAACTAGTACAGTCATTATGGAGAACAATGTGGAGATTTCTTAAAAAACTGGAAATAGAACTGCCATATGACCCAGCAATCCCACTTCTGGGCATACACACTGAGGAAACCAGATCTGAAAGAGACACGTGCACCCCAATGTTCATCGCAGCACTGTTTATAATAGCCAGTTCCCAACTTTTAACTTAATATAAAGCTACAGTAATTAAGACAGTGTGCTCCTGGCATAAGGATAGGCATATTGCCCAGACTTGTTGATGGAGAAAAATAGTGTTTCAAGAAATGGTGCTAGGACAACTGGATATCCACATGCCCAGGAATGAAATGAACCCCTTCCTCACATCATACACAAACATTAACTCCAAATAGGTAATACATGTAGGTGTAAGAGTTAAAACTGTAAAACTCCTAGAAGAAAACCATTATGCTTGAAATTGCTCCAGAGGTCTCTTAAACTGTCTTCATTTCTTTTTATTCTTTTTCTTTGTTGGTTCAGCGTCAGTGATTTTTCAATACTCTGTCTTGCAGCTCACTGATCTGTTCCTCTGTTATCATTTAGTCTACATTAAATTCCTTCTAGTGTATTTTTCTTTTCAATTGTACTCTTCATTTCTGTTTTGTTGCTCTTTATATTTTCTCTTTGCTAAAAAATTCTAACTTCTTGTTTTGTTCATCCATTCTTCTCCTGAGGTCTTTGATCATCTTTACAGTGACTACCTTGAGCTGTTTTTTGAGCTCATCTCCACCTAATTTAGTTTTTCTGGGATTTTATCTTGTTCATTCATTTGGAATATATTTCTCTGTTGCCTCATTTTGCCTAACTTGCTGTTTTTATTTCTATGTATCTGGTAGGTTGGCTACATTTTCTGACTCTGGAGAAGTGGCTTTTTGAAGGAGAAATCCTATGTGTCCCTGCAGCACACTCCCCTCTGGTGCATGCGTGCTGAATTGCTTCAGTCGTGTCCAACTCTTTGGAACCCCATGGACTATAGCTCACCAGGTTCCTCTGTCCATGAGATTTCCCAGGCAGGAATACTGGAGTGGGTTGCCATGCCCTCCTCCAGGAGATCTTCCTGATCCAGGGATCAAACCCACGTCTCTTACTAGCGCAACTTGGGAAGCCCGTCCCTCTGGTAACTAAAGCTATATGCTCTAGAGGTGTCACTTATGTGGGCTGCATGGGTCCTTCTGTTGTGGTGGGCTGACCAATGTTGGTGATCTGGTAGGAGTGGCTGGTCTTTGGTTCTCTTAGCTGGGAGGTCCTGCCTTGTGTGGAGGCTGCTGGCATTGATTGGCAGGGTCAGGTCATGAGGCAGCTATCTGTAGAACCCTGGGGTCCTGGGACTAGTGCTGGCTCACTTGTAGATGGAATTGGGGGTCCAGGAGATCCTGGGGCTGGTACTCACCCACTGGTGGGTGAGGCCAGGTCCTAGGTATTGTGCTGGCCCATTAGAGGGCAGAACTGTATCCTGGGGTCTGACTGCAAGGCCTGGGGTTCCCAGAGCTGGTGTTGGACGATTGGCGGGTGCAGCTGTTTCCTGACATAACTGACCATGGGCTCCAGGATGTTCTGTAGCTTGTGTTGACCTGCATGTGGGTAAGGCTCAGGCTCTAGCTGGTCCCAGGGCTGGAACTGGCCTGCTGGGAGTTGGCTGAGTCCTGCCAAGGAGGGTTATGGGTCACTGCTTGTCCTGGGGCTGCTGTCTGTCTGCTTGTAGATGAGGCTGGTCCAGAGGTTAAAACAGGCTTGCTGGTGGTGGGGTTAGAGCTCCGAGGATTCTGAGGCTGCTGCCTGCACACTGGTGGGTAGGGCTGGGTCCTGGAGTCTGCATTGCCCTTGGGTTTCTGGGCCTAGCACCTATGCACTGGAGAGTGGAGCTGGGTCCTGGGCTTCCAGAGGACAGGGCTGTGTCCACAGGCAGCTGGGAGTTCAGGGGCTCTTAAAGCATTCTGTCTGCTGGTGGGTGGTGCTGTGTCCCCTCCCAACTAGTTAGTGGTTTGGTCTGAGGCAACCCAGTACTGGTGCCTCTAGGCTGGTGAGTGGGGGCAGGGCTGGGACCTAAGGCTCGTGAAGCTAAAATGGTCCTTGCCAGCACCAGTGTCCATGCGGTAGAATGAGTGCCCTCAAATGGCTACTACCGGTGTCTGTATCCCCAGAGTGAGTTCTGGTTGCCTCCTGTCTCTCCGGGAGACTCTCCAAGATCAGCAGGTGGGTCTGACCCCAGATCTTTTCAAATGATTGCTTCTGCCCTTGGTCAGCAGCATGTGAGCTTTTGTATGCACTTTTTTAGAGAAGAGCCTCTGAGCTTCCCAAAAGTAAGCCCTGCTGGCCTTCAAAGCCAAAATCTCATTTTCCAGGCACAGGACCCCTGGGCTGGGTAGCCAACGTGGAGTTCAGACCCCCTGCTTCTTAGGGAAAGCCTCGGCAGTTGTAAATATTCTCCCATTTGTGGATTGCCCACTGTGGGGGTAGGTCTTGACTATATTGTCACTTTGCCTCTCCTTCCTATCTTCTTGTGATTCCTTCTTCATATCTTTAGTTGTGGAAGATCTTTTCTGGTTAGGTTCCAATCTTTTTTGCTGATAGTTTTTTTTCTGTACATAGTTGTAGTTTTGATGTGACCATGACAGGAGGTGGGCTCAGGGTCTTTCTACTCTGCCATCTTGGGAACTCACCCTAAAATGTATTTTTTAGGTAAGCTGCAGGAAAAAAAAGTTTCAAAAGCACTGAATTTAGTTAAAGCATACTTATTGGACACTGCCCAATAAAAGGGAGCTTCTTAAGTGGTACTCTGGAAGACCTAAAGTAAAAGACTTGAGAAATATGTTAAGAGTTCACTGCAGAGCTATCAATCTTCCATGGTATTCAACATCTTGGTGAAAACTGAAATATGTGTCCATGAAGTCCCAAATATGCAATAGGCAGTAAGGTGATATAGATTATAGTGTGACTAAAATTCTAAATGACTGATATAGTTTTTCCATCTTCATCTAAATGTTGGTTTCATTCAGTAAAGATATTTTGCCACAGATAAACTGATATTCTTTTGAGACTTGCTCTCTCATTCCAAACAATGCCAGAATTTCAGTGTTTTTTCCTCTTTGCTTTGCAAAAGGTATCCATTCCAATCCTCCTGGGCTCATTGCATAAAACAAAATGTGCTGCTCGTGAGTGATAGGAAAAAAAAAATTAATCCTATACTTGAGAATTAATTCATTTCTCTCTTCCTGCCAGCTCACCTTGATTTGTGGGGAAATAGTAAAGAACTAGAGATAGATATGCAATGGAACCTGCCTTTAAGGAGATAATTCCTGTTCTTTGATTCCATAAGTAGCGAAAACACTCTTGAGCGCTGTGGGCACCACACACCTGCTCTACATGTAAGTTCATGCTTCTCATTAACTTTAAAGGAGCTTTGGCATATCCCTTTGCTAGAGTAGACACCATGCAAAATTGGTTTTCTGAACTTTTTCCATTACCCTTCTCATGCCCTTTTCAGTCAAGCTAATCATCCCCTCTCCAACATTCAGAACCTGCACATGGCCCACCCTCTCTACCACAGGCATTCTCTTAACATCCGCTATCATCTGCTCTTATTTTTAATTCACAGTATCAGATTCTCCAGAGACCTTTTCACTGCTCATCAAAACGGACCTGAATAGTGAGCTGTTATTTTTTGATCTCTGTTTTCTGTAGGATGGTAATGAGTGGTGACTGATTTTCCAGATAAATGATTAATGAATATGACAATTAATGCGAACAAACCTGCTCAATTCCAAGTGCACTGCTCAAGCAATTGGTGCTGTTGTTTACCACTGTTATTATCTACTGGTTCATCAACAAGGAGAGCTGAAAGTGTTGTTATTGCCAGAGCAGGCAGAAAATGTGGAGGGTGTTTCATGGGAGGTGGGAAGAACACTGATGATTAACCCCAGATATTCCTTCTATTGGATCCTTAGCCACTTAACTTACAGTGGAGCCTCAGAAACTATCCAAGTGGCTGCTTGATGTAGTTGAGTCAGGAGTCCTGGATCAGGTCTTTATTTTGTAAGGAGGCTACCTGAATCCCTAATTCCTTTTCAAATCCTCATCTGGTTGAACTAGATGACTACACTGTCCCTTCCAGCTCTAAACTGCTAAGTTGAAAGTAGCTCAGGTGGCAAACTTCATCTTATTGGCCCTTCATTTATGTGACCCTGTACTTGCCATCATACTCTGTCTGCAGATGCCATGTTAATTTACTTTGCTTGAAAAGGGAATTTTGCCCATGATTAGGTTGATCATTCATGGTAGTTTGCTGGTTCAGACCTGGTTTATACACTGTCCCAATGTATATAATAATGGTACTCATTATGCTTTTGGACATGACTGAACAACTAACACTTTCACTTTCTAACACTTATGCTTTCTAAGTGTCCAGTTTGCACGATAAATTGCATGGCCACCTTACCAAGTTGAGCAGAGGCTAGGCTGATAGACAAACTCCTACGTGTTAGCTTCGGAATTGCTAATAAGATGATAAACACACATAAACAATTTTTTTTACCAAAGTAGGACACTCAACACATCTATACTAAAGTATATTTTCCACTTGTTTACATATGAACTTCCTGAACTGAAGTTCAGTTCAAGATAAACTAATTTCTATGCTCTGATACAAATTCATTTCATGCTGGAGCCCCTTGAAGCTGACTCCTTCCTCCTGGGCAAAGCACAGACACATTTTCTACAGCTCCAGTAACTAGTCCTGTCATGGAACTTATAGTATTTAGTCTACAACTCAGTAAGCAGTAATCTTTATTCCTGGAAAGAGGGAGGAAAAAGTCTCAAAAAAGTAAGTAAAGCATTACATTTGATTTTTCTCTAAGTGTTCCAAAATTAAAATGCAAATTCCTGTCTTGGGAAGAAGGTAGAAATATCATTTGCTTTCAATACTAAGGTCTCTAAGACCACAAGTAGGGAGGCAGAGATTAAAATAAAACCTGAACACAGTCTTTTATCTGTCTCTGAATTTCTATCTTAAAGAGGCCAGTGGGGTCTGGCAGAGTATTTTGAAAACCTGATTATTATTATACCTTGCAAGTGGTAGAAACTCACCATTCACCCAAACACACCAGGCTTTTGCTCACAGTATATTTTTGTTTAATGGAAGCTCAGTCTTATATTTGTCATATTTCCCTCTCCCAAGCCCTGACACTTCTAAACAAGGACCCCTAAGTTGCTATTCTAGGGAACATCTTACCTTTTTTAAAGAAGCTACTTTGAGAATCATCAGCCTCTGACAGACCACTAAGAAAAACAGAAACTTACTCCGGGGTCTTGGGAGTTAAGACTTTAATGTTAGTCTGAAACCTGAACACCTTGATTTAACCCTCACTTGATGTTTAGCCAGGGAATTTCAGCAAAGTCCTAGTGGCAGGATGCACTGCAGTTAAGAGGATGAACAATGGATGGTACGCTCCTGGTTCTGCCACTTACTGACGTGCTACTCAGGCACATTATTAACCTTTTCTGTACTGGGTTTCCTCATCTCTAAAATGGAGATGACAGAAATCTCTACCTCACAGGGTTGTGTGAGGCATGAAGGAGTTCCTAAATATGGGGCACTTGGAGCAGAGCCTGACCCAGAATAAGAAGAACAAACACCCAACATCCAGTACCTGAGTCTTTCTAGGTGTTCTTTTCTATCCTGGCCTTCCCTGGTCCCCACAAGCAGATGGGGACCCATCTTCTGGGCTTCTTTTGCACTTGAATCACATTGCCTAGTACTTATTTATGTGTTTCCTTTTCCTGAAAGGATGTGACCTCAGTAACTAGCCCAATGCCTGGCAGGTAGTAGAGGCTAAATGTGTGTTTCTTGAAAATCTGAATGAATTAATATAGAATATAAAAGAGTTGGAGTAGATGATTTTATAATCCATTTTAGGTTTACATTTCTATGATTCTGTGACTCAGTCTTGTGATTTTAATGGAATTCAGGAGCTCTCTGAATCAAAAAGAAAATTACCTTTAAACAATGAGATGAAAATAGTTCATATATATATATATATATATATATATATATATATATATATATATATATATATTAGTTCTTATAGTCACCAAAAGGCAGACTGAAAAGAAAATGCTATCACTCCCTTTGTGTCAGGGCAAGGACAGAGGTAGTGGGGATCTCTCAGCAACAGTATAAATAAGCTAATTAATTAATTTAAAATTGCAAGTAGGCAGGTATGCCTGTAAGAACTCCTATAAAACTACCAAAAGAATGTGGTGTTTGATTTCATGGAATCCCCTTAGATGTTGGTAGGATCAATTCCATGTCTAATCTGCCATGAAAAAATAGACACTTGGATGAGTTCCATCAAAATATGACAGAAGGACCTTGGACTCTTGAATAAAAAGATGCTAGCACTGGCTCTTTGTGCTGGTGACGAAAGGTTTTGGAAAGATGAACTATGAAGAAAGAGGCAGAGAGTAAACAGGAAAGAGAAAGAGAAAAAGGTGGGGGAGGGGCTCTGAATGTGATCTGAGGGTGATAATTGTCTTCCTACAAAATTTATTGTTCCTAAAAATCTAAGACAGAATGAGACTTGCTTCCACTACTGACGTCAAAGAAGGTGCTTAAAGCCACTATGAAGGCCTGATTGAACTGCCTAACCTGTAAGCACTAACACCTTCTAAATGGCTTCACCTCTTACAGGGGAGGAGACACCTTGAGCTCAGCAAACATTTATTGAGTATGGACTCTGGACAAAGACATATGAGACAGGATCTCTGTCTCATAAATAGATTTTCTTTCTCACTTTCTCTCTCTCTTAAGAGGAAGAGAAGAAGAAAACCTAGAGGAAGCCAATCTAGGAGACTCAAAATGACAGACTCAAACCAGGGACCAAGAAAGAGCCAAACAAGGATTTAAATAGGTTGATTTCCTTTACTCAGACTGCTTCTCTTGAACTCTTATTTCCACTATGTTATTAATTCTGAGAGAAAGTAAGTGCTTTGAAAGAGGGATTTAGAGTAATAGAAGACATTATCTGACATTGTCTACAAAGTTTGATTCCCTTTTAATTTGGTTGATTTGCTTAAGAATTTTTGTTCCTTGGACCCAGAGGGATGGGATGGGGAGGGAGGTGGGAGGAGGGTTTAGGATGGGGGACACATGTAAACTCGTGGCTGATTCATGTCAATGTATGGCAAAAGCTACCACAATACTGTAAAGTAATTAGCCTCCAATTAAAATAAATTAATTAATTAAAAAAAAAGAACTTTTGTCCCTTGGCTACTACTGAGAACACTCTAACTTAGATTCTCTTAAGTGCAGATTGCTGTGGACTGACATTAAATCCTAATGTGCTTCTGGAAGAATATTTTAGTGAAAAAATATACCAGCAAATAATACTAATATATTGATAATATTTGTATGTCAACACATCATGCAAAATGCTGGGCTGGATGAATCACAAGCTGGAATCAAGACTGCCAGAAGAAATATCAACAGCCTCAGATAAGCAGATGATAGCACTGTAATGGCAGAAAGTGAAGAAGAACTAAAGAACCTCTTGATGAAGATGAAAGAAGAGAGTGAAAAAGCTAGCTTAAAACTCAACATTAAAAAAACTAAGATCATGGCATCTGGTCCTATCACTTCATGGCAAATAGATGGGGAAAAAATGGAAATAGTGACAGACTTTATTTTCTTGGGCCGCAAAATCAGTGCAGACAGTGACGCAGCCAAGAAATTTAAAGACACTTGCTCCTTGGAAGAAAAGCTGTGACAAACCTAGACAGCGCACTAAAAAAGTAGAGACACCACTTTGACAACAAAGGTCCATGTAGTCAAAGCTATCATTTTTCCAGTAGTCAGGTATGGACATGAGAGTTGGACCATAAAGAAGACTGAGCACTGAAGAATTGATGCTTTCAAACTGTGGTGCTGGAGAAGACTCTTGAGAGCCCCTTGGACAGCAAAGAGATCAAACCAGTCAATCCTAAAGGAAATCAATCCTGAATATTATTGGAAGGGCTGATGCTGAAGCTGAAGCTCCAATACATTGGCCACCTGATGTGAAGAGACAACTTGTTGGAAAAGACCCTGATGCTGGGAAAAATTGAGGGCAGGAGAAGGAGACAAAAGAAGATGAGATGGTTGGATGGCATCATCAACTCAATGGACATGAGTTTGAGCAAACCCTGGGAGTAGTGAAAGACATGAAAGCCTGATGTGCTGCAGTCCACGGGGTCATAAAAAGTAGGATATGACTTAGCAACTGAAGAACAACAACTGCTAATGTATTCATAATATAATATTCTGGCAGAGTATTCCAGCTTGCGAGGGCTACTGTCTTTGAAAAACTGGCTGAAGCACTCTGTAGTAGGCTTCCTACAGAGATTCTGGGTGAGCAGGACTCAACTGGGCCAGCAGACAATCAAAAATGACCTTACTGTGGCTAGAAAATAAACAAAAATTCAGTGTGTAAGATGTTCTGAGTCTGTAAACACAAACATAAAATATATCATATTTTTGCTGTGGATATTTGCAGACCTGGAATTTGCAACTCTCTATGCATATAGATATAGTGACTACATAGTTTTTAAATCCAATGTTATTGACATATGGTCTGGAAGGAATTAAATTAACCATAGGGGAAATCAATAGAATATATGATATGATCCTCAAGTCTTGGACAAGTGGTTGCCATATGTATGTAGTAAAGATGAGATGCAGGCTAACTCACTGGACAGAGCAAGGATCTTCTTGTAACCTTCTTTTTCTCAGCTCAGATTCCCCTAGCCTGCTTCTCTCCCCTTTTACATAGGTGCTGTCCTGAATAAATTACTTTTGCTTAAAAATTCCAAGATATGATCATTTATTCATTTAATCATTCAACACATGTTTGAGTGCTTTCTTTGTGTCAGATACTACTCTAAGCACAAGAGGGGTGGCTCTAAAGAAAAACTCTATGCCTTTAAGTTTTTTTTTTTTTTTTTAATTTAAATTATTTATTTATTTTACTTTACAACATTGTATTGGTTTTGCCTTGAATCAGTCATGGGTGTACATGTGTGTACATGAACTCTATGCCTTTGTAGAGCTTTCCTTTTCTTGGAGGAATGGCATTAATAACAAGTATCCAATATGTTAGATGGCATAAATACCATGAAGAAGAGCAGAGCTGAGGAAGGCAGACAGGAAAAGTTGGTGAGGAGTAAGCGGGGTACAAGAGATGAGGTGGGCTGATATTTTATGTGATGTCATCAGGGGTACCTTTCTGATGAGGTGACATTTGTGCAGAGCCATAAGGGAAGTGAGGGCTTCCCTGGTGGCTCAGCTGGTAAAGAATCTGCCTGCAAATGTGGGAGACCTGGGTTCGATCCCTGGGTTGGGAGGATCCCTTGGAGAAGGGAACAGCTACCCACTCCAGTATTCTGGCCTGGAGAATTCCATGGACAGAGAAATCTGGCGGGTTACAGTCTGTGGGGTTGCAAAGAGTTGGACACGGCTGAGCAATTTTCACATAAGGGAAGTGAGAGAGGTAACCAAGCAGACACGTGGAGGAAAGCATTTCTAGGAAGAGCAATAGCAGGGGTGGAGAACTTGAGCCTGCACTTGGTGAGGGCACCTGAAGACACACTCCTCTGACTGCCAAGCAGGACAGCTACTGACCTGTCCCAAGACAAAGGAACCAGGCCCAGAAGAGGAGGGCTCCTTTGTCCGCTGGCTGCAGAACTCCCTATCAGTTCAGCTGGGCTACACTGGGATGAATCAGATGACTGGGATTGTGTTCCAGTTCCTCTGTTCCAGATGTTCATAGATGTGGCCGCAGTGTAAGGAAGAAAGGCCATGGTTTATAAGAAGTCCCTTCTGTACCTCTTATACCTCAGAGGTACCTCTTTACCTCTAAGCCACCAGCATTCCCTGGTGGCTCAAATGGTAAAAGCATCTGCCTACAATGCGCGAGACCTGGGTTCAATCCCTGGGTCAGAAGATCCCCTGGAGAAGGAAATAGCAACCCACTCCAGTACTCTTGCCTGGAGAATTACATGGACAGGGGAGCCTGGTAGGCTACAGTCCATGGGGTTGCAAAGAGTTGGACATGACTGAGCAACTTCACTTTCTTTCTTCACTTTCTGTACAGTGTTCTGGAGCAGGAGTTTTTCAAATATATTTATTTCAAAAATATATGTTTGAAAAAATATTTTGGCTACAGAACACTTGCTTCAAAGGGACGCTTCTGAGGAATCATAGACTAACAGCTTAAAGCACAGTAGCTTCCCCTGAGGTAGCCTGGGAGCCAGAGCCTCTGGCTTGACATTCTTTCTCCTTTGTGATTAGACTGAGAGGGCCTCTCTGTGAGATACTATTTAAAAATCAACAGTTTATGCCATATGACCCAGCAATCCCACTCCTGGGCATACACACCGAGGAAACCAGATCTGAAAGAGACACATGCATCCCAATGTTCATTGCAGCACTGTTTATAATAGCCAGGACATGGAAGCGACCTAGATGCCCATCAGCAGACGAATGGATAAGAAAGCTGTGTACATATACACAATGGAATATTACTCAGCCATTAAAAAGAATACATTTGAATCAGTTCTAATGAGGTGGATAAAACTGGAGCCCATTATACAGAGTGTAGTAAGCCAGAAAGATAAACACCAATACAGTATACTAATGCATATATATGGAATTTTAAAAGATGGTAATGATAACCCTATATGCAAGACAGAAAAAGAGACACAGATATACAGAACAGACTTTTGGACTCTATGGGAGAAGGTGAGGGTGGGATGATCTGAGAGAACAGCATCAAAACATATATATTATCAAGTGTGAAACAGATCGCCAGTCCAGGTTGGATGCATGAGACAAGTGCTCAGGGCTGGTACACTGGGATGACCCAGAGGGATGGGATGGGGAGGGAGGTTGGAGGGGAGTTCAGGATGGGGAACACATGTAAATCCATGGCTGATTCACGTCAATGTATGGCAAAAACCACCACAATATTGTAAAGTAATTAGCCTCTAACTAATAAAAATAATTGGGAAAAAAAATCAACTGTTTAAGCAGAGGTTTCACTACCATGCTTGTGGAGCTCAGGGGTTCTTGAAAAGGGCATCTCAAGCAGCAGTGGCTGGGGGTGAGGGAGCAGGAAGCCTAGCAGTTGATATTAGGCCTCCCTTTGGCCACTTCACCTACCATCCCAGCTGTGCCTCAGGCCTGCCTCTGCTTCAGTGAGGGTTTAACTTGAAGAAAGAAGTCCATGGCTTAAAAATATTTGAAAACCACTACTCCAGAGAGGTGGCACAATCGCTTGGAAATTATCACTGGAAAATTCACTGGAGTTCTTACAATCTAGATATTTCTTCTCAAATAGGCTACTTTGTATTGAAGAGTGATTCCTTCAGAAGAAATCTTGTGATACAATGGCAAGTTCAGTCTTAAGAGTTGGAACTTCTGGCTTCTCATCCTAACTTTGGCATGAATGAAACACACTCAAGTCTCTCATTCTCTGTACCCATTCTTGAATTCTCCCAGTGTGGAGTGAGGTGCAAGTGAATGAAACAGTGGGTGGGAAAGGACTTTGTGCTGGCTCGGGTCCTCTAAGGAACCTGGACAGGATTGAACCTGTAAGAGACGGAAGAAATCCAAGAGAAAAGGTGGAGGGCATTGGATGAGGTATGGAGATCCCTGAGCCTGTGATCAGGTGTAACTCTTCCCATGAAAGAGAGGGAAGGAAGGACAGACAGGCACAGAGTACACCTCGGTTCTAAGAAAGTATCTGCCGGCCCATGGGGAGGGCTTCAGCCAAAGGCACGCATCCGAGGAGTCCTGCATCTTGACAGAACGGACCTGCCTCGTCACTGCTGCTGTGTGCAACTGTGGCCTGGGTTGGGTCCGTGGGTCACGGCTCCGTCTTTTCTCAATCCCACTCCTGCAGCAGGACATGTGAGGAGCACATTTTTATAGCTGCCACAGGCTTGCATGCTATTTCCTGATTTATTGTCCTAGCCAAATTATTGTCTAAAGCAATAATTCCTAAAAGTTAGACAGTGGTAAAATTAAAAAAACAGATGAACATAACCAAGAAAAACCAAAAAAAGGATGCATAATCAGTTTTTCATAAAGCTTACTAAAACAACTGTTCTTTGTTCTTAATTTATGTCCTTCCTTATCTTTTCTGAGGTTTTAAAATATCCCTACTTTTTAAATGAAATGAAAGTGATATTAGAACCGGCATATTTAAAAGCAAGCATTTCTAGAGAAGTCCCGATACAATTTATTGGTTAGGTCAAAAAGACAAGAACTCACAGCTCTAAGAAAATTGCAAGCCATAATTTCCTCCTCCAGGGACTCTTCCAGACCCAAAGATTCCTCCACAGAATCTTCCCAACTCAGAGATTGAACTCGAATCTCTTGCATCTCCTGTGTCTCTTGCATTGGCAGGCAGATTCTTTACCACTGAGCCAGCTGGGAAGCCCTATAAAGCACAGTTCAAATGAACAAGGTTTATTGTTAATAGTTTTTATTTTTTCTTCTCAGAAATAAGAGGGAAATAATCAGTATCAAATATATCACATTCATTGCTGCCTGATGTTGACCAGGGCCCTCAGAGCCCCCCGAGGTGTGGGGAGTCTGGAGTGGCTCTTTAGTCTGTCTGCCCCAAAGTCTGCGTGGCCCAAGCCCTGGCTCCTGCAATGGCCTCTGGTTCTCTCTACGCAACCAGTTTCTGTTACTTGCAAACCCCCACTCTGGCTCCACAGGGGAGAGATGGTGAATATGGAAAAAGATAATCTTATGAAAACTAGTAAGCCAATTTCCCTCATATTAGAGATAAAAAATACTGATTCTTCTTTGGGCTTCCCTGGTGGTTCAGCTGGTAAAGAATCCGCCTGCAATGAGGGAGACTTGGGTGTGATCCCTGGGCTGGGAAGATCTTCTTTTAGGAGGAAAGCAAAAGTTGACTATCCTTGGAGTGGGGTCTGAAATTATCTGGATTGATCTTATTTCTCCCCTTTGCTTTGGGTGTAAGGCTCTAGACTCTGAAACTACGAAGGGGGAAGGGGGCAAATACACAGGGATACTTTTGCTACTGGCATAAAGCTTGCCAAAGGAGAGCCAGAAGCTCTGTTGGACTAATGTGGCATTCTTTCACTGAGCCCCCAGCACTGCATCACAGAAAAGTAAAAGACCCACTCAAGGATATATATTATTTTTGTATTTCAGGACAAAAGCAGCTAAACAGTTAAGTTTTTCTAAATGTACAGATATCCCGCAAGTCCAGGCATATTTCTGCTTGAATAGAAAAACAATATAAATAGCCTCTGCTCTTGTAAACCCACATATCTGTATTTTAACATAGCAGCATTACCAGGAATTAGTAATTAGTTGGAAGTATCTGGTCAAAATCAAATAGGATCAAGTCAACTATCTCCCTTGATTTCATCTAGTCTTTTTCAGACTTTATTAAATTGCTTTAGGCAAAGTTGCTCATAATAAAACAAAAATAAAGGATGGCTTGAGGACATTGTGTCAGACTTTAATCACTGTAGATTAATTCTGTTTTTCAGAAACAAAACACATTGTTTGAGATGTCTCCAAGTTTGGCAAAGCCAGAGCCGGCATATCAAAAGGAAGATTGGTTTAGGCAGGTAAATGTTTTCAGATTACTTGTTTTTGAATGGTTGCCAGACTCTGTTCTCAGCAAAGAGAAATTCTGATTTGTGGGGCCAACACTGCTCTAGTGGGAAGGAGTCACTGACAGATACCATCAACAGGTAAGTTGGTGTAAAGATGAAGAAAGCCACAAGGGGAATATTTCTAAGTGTTTACTTACCAAATTTTACTTGGCACTGCCAAGCTGCTAGTCACTGGCTATTTCTGAGCAGGATACTATGCATTTGTTGGAAAGTATGGATTGGAAACCATGGGATTTCTCTTCCTAGTAACCTGATGAGAAGAGAACTCTGCAGCAGAGAACTCTGGAAAGCCACAGCTTCAAGGGGATATTTCAGTATCTATGGCTGCTAAGGTGTAAACTGAGAATGGTTTTAATGGGATTTATACAAGTAAGTTCTTCAGAAACTTGATTTGAATGTGGGATATTTTTCACCATTTATTAGAGAAACTATTCTGTGGAGAGGTTAGGAACAAGTTCACAGTACTTCTGTAATAAAGCACCTAGTTAAGCATGTGGAACTTGCTACCTGGAGAGTTAGGACAGGAAGAAAATATAACTAGAGAAAGGTATAGATTCATTCTGTAAATAACAAAAAAAGTGATAAACATTCAAAATCATCTCTAACTTTGTCATAAGTGTGCCAAGAACATCAGACCAGGGAGGAGAATAAGATGAGCAAAGCTGAGGCTGTGTATGGTAAAGGAGAGAGAAACTATAATACTGCATCCTTCCAAAATTCTCTTTCAGAATCCAAGCAGACACAGGTCCAAGATCACAAAGACCACTGATTTCATAGAACTGCAATTAATTTTGTCCTTAGAGAGGCTGAAAGTACAAGTACTTCCCTAGCCCAGGGATCCGTATCCATAAAATGCAGGAGATGGTGGAGGTGTGTGTGTCCTTTGAACTCGGATAAGAATACACAACTCTTTTTCATAACTTCTAACTGAAATAGCACAAGCTGGAATCAAGATTGCCGGGAGAAATATTAATAACCTCAGATATGCAGATGACACCACCCTTATGGGTGTCATAAGGGTGAAGAAAGTGAAGAGGAACTAAAAACCTCTTGATGAAAGTGAAAGAGGAGAGTGAAAAATTTGGCTTAAAGCTCAACATTCAGAAAACTAAGATCATGGCATCAGGTATCACTTCATGGGAAATAGATGGGGAAACAGTGGAAACAGGGTCAGACTTTATTTTTTTGGGCTCCAAAATCACTGCAGATGGTGACTGCAGCCATGAAATTAAAAGACGCTTACTCCTTGGAAGGAAAGTTATGACCAACCTAGATAGCATATTAAAAAGTAGAAACATTACATTGCCAACAAAGGTCCATCTAGTCAAGGCTATGGTACTTCCAGTGGTCATGTATGGATGTGAGAGTTGGACTGTGAAGAAAGCTGAGTGCCGAAAAATTGATGCTTTTGAACAGTGGTGTTGGAGAAGACTCATGAGAGTCCCTTGGACTGCAAGGAGATCCAACCTAAAGGAGTCCATCCTAAAGGAGATAAGTCCTGGGTGTTCACTGGAAGGACTGATGCTGAAGCTGAAACTCCAGTATTTTGGCCACCTCATGTGAAGAGTTGACTCATTGGAAAAGACCCTGATGCTGGGAGGGATTAGGGACAGGAGGAGAAGGGGACGACAGAGGATGAGATGGCCGGATGGCATCACTGACTTGATGGGCATGAGTTTGAGTTAAGTCCGGGAGTTGGTGATGGACAGGGAGGCCTGGCGTGCTGCGATTTATGGGGTTGCAAAGAGTCAGACACAACTGAGCGACTGAACTCAACTGAAATTTAACTGTCTTAAAAATTACAAATGGAGGCAACAAGCCATAGCAGTTTTAATACTTGTGACTTGCACCCATGGAGATAAAAAATATTTTTGTATTGTATTTCAGTAGGTGCAGGTATCTTGAATCATCATTTATACTCATCACATTTCCAAATTATAGTAGGTAAGAAGCCTGTCATTGGATCTTGTATTTGATGCACTATGACAACACACATTAGTATATTGCAAATTTTTTTTTTTTTTACTATTATAACTATTTCAATCGTACTTATTGCCTTTGCAATCCTCTTTCTTAATGCAGTTACGCTTCTCAGACTGCCAAAGTCTTCCATGACAGAAACAGGTTACAGACTCCTATCTGTGGGAAAAGCGAGGGACCTGGGACTAAAAAGGTCTGAATTCACCATAATAATCATTAATTAATTTTTTTAAAACTTAACTTTTTAGGACATTTTTAGATTTACCAAAAAATTGAAAAGATAGTACAGAGAGTTCCCACATATTCGGCACCCAGTTCCATCTATAAATAACATATTAGTAGAGTAGGTAGTGCAGTGGTAAAGAATCTGCCTCAATGCAGGAGACCCAAGAGATGTGGGCTTCGATCCCTGGGTCAGGAAGATCCCCTGGAGGCAGAAATGGCAACCTACTCTTGTATTTATTCTTGCCTGGAAAATTCCGTGGACAGAGGAGCCTGGTGGGTTACAGTCCATGGGGTCTCAAAGAGTTGTACATGATAGCACGCGCGCGCACACACACACACACACACACACAGTACAGGTACATTTGCTGTAATGAATGAACCAATACTGATAACTTATTATTTACTGACGTCCAGACTTGAATCAGATTCCCTTAGTTTTTATCTAATGTCCTTTTTCTGTTCCAGGATCCCATCCAGGATAGAACATTAGATGTGGTCATCACATCTCTTGGCTGTGAAACAACTCATTTTTTCAACCTAAGTTATTTAATATCTTGATTCATATGTGTTTTAGGTACTCTGATAGTTCTTTCCCAAGCAAGTGAATGTTCAGTCAATACATATTGCTGAACTGATTGATAGCCTAGTCTTCCAAGGAACACAGTTAAGGGCAGAGATCACATCTGACAGACTTATTTTGTTCAGCAGGCATGAGCCTTTTTTTTTTCTTTAATTCTGTAGGTCTTTTATTCTTAGCATGATTGTAGCTGTTATTCTGTTGATACACAAAAGCAGAATAACTAAGTAAAAACCCACTGTGAGTACTGTGTACAATATTTGAGTGTTAAATTCTCTGTTTCTAAATTCACTACCAGAAGTAGTCTATCAAAATGCCTTGTATTGAGAGATATTTTAAAGCCTATATTTAGGGAACATAAGTCCATAATTAACTGTGCAATGAGTTATAAACTTTTACTTTAGAATTTTCTGTGTTTTGTTTTAGTTTGGTTTGGCTTTTAATATGAATTTGAATTCTTTTCGGCAGAGTAAGCATGTTTCTGTTTGACCACAGCTCTGCCACACCTCCATCCTCTCTGCAAGCTCCTACTGTATTATATACTGCCCTGCTTCTCACTTCTGTAACTGACCCTTGCATACTTTTGCTTTTTCAACTCATTATGCAATTTTCTGTGTCTTAGAGATTGTTGAAAAGAATTCCAGGTTATATGTTACAAAGAAATGTCACATATCCAGAGGGGAGTCTTCATGAGGACTGGGAGGGGATGCAGCTGGACTAGCTACTTCACTTATTTTTACTGTGTCTTGTCTTCCTACCTAGAAAATGATTACATAGGACACGAATTTTCTATTTCCCTTGCATATACATCCCCTTTCCTTTCTGTCCCCCTACTATGTCTGACATGGTTCTTGCTACATAGTGGGGGCTCAATATAAGATATTTTATGAATTTCTCTTGGTATTATTTGACTCAGATGACTATTGTATCTACTACTGTGGACTAGAATCACATAGAAGAAATGGAGTAGCCCTCGTAATCAACAAAAGAGTCCGAATAGATTCAAGGGACTAGATCTAGTAAACAGTGCTTGAAGAACTATGGATAGAGGTCCGTAATACTATACAAGAGGCAGTGAACAAAACCATCCCAAATAAAAAGTAAAGCAAGAAACCAAAGTGGTTGTCTGAGGAGGCTTTACAAATAGCTGAAGAAAGAAGGGAAGTGAAAAGCAAGGGAGAAGGGAAAAGGTACACTCAACTAAACACAGAGTTTCAGAGAACAGCGAGGAGAGACAAGAAGGCCTTCTTCAATGAACAATGCAAAGAAATAGAAGAAAGCAATAGAAGGGGAAAGACTAGAGATCTCTTCAAGAAAAGTGGAAATATAAAAGGAATATTTCATCAAAATATGGGCACGATAAAGGACAGAAGTGGCCAAGACCTAGTATAGAAGCAGAAGAGATCAAGAAGAGATGGCAAGATTACACAGAACTGTACAAAAAAGGTCTTAAGGACCCAGATAACCATGATGGTGTGCGCACTCACTCAGAGCCAGACATTCTGGAGTGTGAAGTCAAGTGGGCCTTAGGAAACACTGCTGCCAATAGTGGAAGCAATGGAATTCCAGCAGAGCTATTTAAAATCCTAAAAGGTGATGCTATCAAAGTGCTGCACTCAATATGCCAGTGAATTTGGGAAACCCAGCAGTGGCCACAGGACTGGAAAAGGTCAATCCTCATCCCAATTCCCAAGAAGGGCAGCACTAAAGAATGTTCAAACCACCATACAACTGCACTCATCTCCCATGCTAGTTAGTGAGGTTATGCTCAAAATCCTACATGCCAGGCTTCAGCATTACATGAACTCGGAAATTCCAGATGTCCGAGCTGGGTTTAGCAAAGACATGGAAACCAGAGTTCAAATTGTCAAAATTTGCTAGATCATAGAGAAAGCATGGGAATTCCAGAAAAACATCTACCTCTGTTTCATTGACTACACTAAAGCCTTAGACTGTGTGGATTATAACTAACTGTGGAAAACTCTTAGAGATGGGAACACCAGACCATCTTATCCACCTCCTGAGAAACCTGTATGCAGGTCAAGAAGCAACAGTTAGAACCTTGTATGGAACAACTGACTGGCTCAGGATTGATAAAGAAGTATGCCAAGGCTGTTTATTGTCACCCTGTTTATTTAACTTATACACAGAGCACATCATGAGAAACGCTGGGCTGGATGAGTTACAAGCTGGAATCAAGATAGGCAGGAGAAACATCAATAACCTCAGGTATGCAGATGATCCACTCTAATGGCAGAGGGTGAAGAGGAACTAAAAAGCCTTAGCTCCTTTTGATGAGGGTGAAAGATGAGAGTGAAAAAAGCTGGCTTAAAACTAAATCTTAAAAAAAACAACACTAAGATTATGGCATCTAGTCCCATCAATTCATGGCAATTAGAAGGGGAAAAGGTGGAAGGAGTGACAGATGTCCTTTTCTTGGGCTCTAAAATCACTGTGGATGGTGACTGCAGCCATGAAATTAGATGACTGCTTCTTGGCAGGAAACTTACGATAAACCTAGACAGTGTGTTAATAAGCAGAGATGTCACCTTGCCAACAAAGGTTCATATGGTCAAGGTTATGGTCTTTCCAGTAGTCACATATAGTTGTGAGAGCTGGGCTGTAAAGAAGGCACAGTACCAAAGAATTGATTCTTTCAAACTGTGGTGCTGGAGAAGACTCTTGAGAGTCCCTTGGACAGCAAGGAGATCAAACCAGTCAATCTTACAGGAAATCAGCCCTGAGTACTCATTGGAAGGACTGATGCTGAAGCTCCAATACTTTGGCCACCTGATGTGAACAGCTGACTCATTGGAAAAGACCCTGATGCTGGGAAAGATTGAAAGCAGGAGGAGAAGGGGATGACAGAGAATGAGAGGTTGAATGGCATCACTGATGCACTGGACATGAACTTGAGCAAACTCCAGGAGACGGTGGGGGACAAGCAGGTCCGACTGGCTGCAGTCCATGGGGTTGTGAAGAGTTGAACACAACTTGGCAACTGAACAGCAATGATGACATCTTGGAAATTTTTAAAAGATTATTTTTAAGAGCAGTTTTAGGTTTACAGAAAATTTGATCATAAGGTAAAGAGATTTCCTGTATATTCCCTACCCTGATACATGCACAACCTCCCTCACTATCAAAATCCATTGCAGTGGTAGAATTGCTACAATTGTTGAACCTACATTCACAGAATTATCACTCAAAGCCACAGTTTACATTACAGCTCACTCTTGGTGTGGTACATTCTATGGGCTTATATATTGACACGTATTTAACTTTACAGTATCAGAGTGCTTTCACTGCTAACCCTTGGTAACCACAGATCCTTTCACTGTCTCCATAGTTTTGCCTTTCCCAGAATGTCATAGAACTGATATCATACAGTAGCAATCTTTTAAGATTGACTTCTTTCACATAGTAATACTCATTTAAGTTTCATCTGTATTATTTTCTTGGCTTAATGGTTCATTTCTTTTCAGTGCTGAATAATATTCCATTATCTCTATTTACCACCTACTGAAGGACATTTTGGCAATTATGAATAAAGCTTTTACAAACATCCTTATGTATGCTTTGTGTAGACATAAGTTTTCAACTTATATAGGTAAATACCAAGGAGCACAGTTGCTAGATCATATGAACTTCTCTGGCAGATGAGGAATAAAGACTCCATGTGCCAGTACAAAAGATGCAGGAGATGTGGGTTCAGTCCCTGGATCAAGAAGATTCCCTGGAGAAGGAAATGGTAACCCAGTCCAGTATTCTTGCCTGGGAAATCCCATGGACAGAGAAGCCTGGCAGGCTACTGTACTTGGGGTCACAAAGAGTTGGACACAACTGAGCCTACACACACGTGCATGGTAAAAGCATGTTTAGCTTTGTAAGAAACTGCCAAACTATCTTCTAAAGTGGTTTTACCATTTTTTTTCCCATTTATTTTTATTAGTTAGAGGCTAATTACTTTACAATATTGTAGTGGTTTTTGCCATACATTGACATGAATCAGCCATTTTAGTGCACTACCAATGGGGCTTCCCTGGTGGCTCAGATGGTGAAGAATCTGTCGGCAATGCAGCAGATGTGGGTGTGACCCCTGGGTAGGGAAAATCCCATGAAGAGGAGAATGGCAACCACTCCGGTAGTCTTGCCTGGAGAATCCCATGGACAGAGGAGCCTGGCGGGCTATAGTCCATGGGGTCACAGAGTCAGACATGGCTGACTGACTAATGTTCTTTTTGCTTTACTGCCTTGTCATCATTTGGTATGGTTAGTGTTTTGAATTTTGGTGTGTAGTGCTATCTCGCCATTGGTTTAATTTGCAATTTTCTAATGGCATATGATGTTGAGCATCTTTTCATATAATTATTTTGTCATCTGCCTAGCTTTTTTGATGAGGTATCTATTCAAATCTTTTGCCAGTTTTTAAATTGGGAAATTCTTGGATTTTATGAGTTTTTATATATTTTAGATAGCAGTCCTTTACCAGTTATATACTTTGCAAATATTTTCTCCCAGTCTGTGGCTTGTCTTCTCATTCTATTGACTGTCTTTCACAGAACAGCTTTTCAAATAGACAGCCAAAGAGAGTTTGCTGTATGGCTCAGGAAGCTCAAACAGGGGCTCTGTATCAACCAAGAGGGGTGGGATGGGGAGGGAGATGGGAGGGAGGTTCAAAAGGGAGGGGATATATGTATACCTATGGCTGATTCATGTTGATATTTGACAGAAAACAGCAAAATTCTGTAAAGCAATTATCCTTCAATAAAAAATTAATTAATTAAAAAATCCATCTTTTAATTTTAATGGAATCTACCATTTATCAATTAGTTCTTTCTTGGATTGTACTTCTAGTGTTGTTTCTAAAAAGGCCTTGCAGTACGCACGGTCACATAGGTTTTCTCCTATCCTCTAGGAGTTTTACAGTTTTGCATTTTATATTTAGGTCTGATCCATTTTGAGTTAATTTTTGTGAAAAGTGTAAGATCTGTATCTAGATTCACTTTTTTGCATACGGATTTACAGTTGTTCTAGCACCATTTGAAAAGATATCTTTGTTCCATTGTACTGCCTTTGCTCCCTTGACTATATGGATCTATTTCTAGACCCTGTTCTCTTCCATTGATCCATCTGTTTATTCTTCCACCAATCCAGCAGTGTCTTCTTGATTACTGTAGCTTTTGATTACTGTAAGCAAATTGGGTAAAGTCAGTCCTTTGACTGTTCTTCTTCAATATTCTGTTGGCTATTCTGGAATCAGTTTGCTGATATCCACAAAATAACTTGCTGAGATTTTGATTGGGATTTTGTTGAACCTATTGATCAAGAGATGAGATATAGGTGCTTATTAAGCTTTTTACTGTGTCACATTTGTTATATCTCACTGACCAGAAGCAAGTTAAATGCCAACCCCATAGTCTATGGAGAGGACTACACCAGGCTATAGATACCAAATATATGATTCATTGAGGGCCATTAATGAACAATCTTCCAAAGTATTGTAACATTACACTCCTTTATCAGTGACAGAGACATTTTACTAATAGTAGATTTACTTTTCAGATAGGGAAATTAAGATTCATAAATATATAAGTTCTCAGGGTCATTTGGCTAGCTAATAATAGTAAAAAAATACTCATATAATATTTACTATGTGACATGCATTATTCAAGGGACTTAGCATATATCACTCAGGTAACTTTCATTATCCAAGGTTGGTACTATTTTTTTTTCCTTTTTGCAGATGATAAAACCAAGGTATGAAGGTGCTAAACAAGATGCCAAAGATAAAATGATTAATAAATGGCATGACCACACTTCAAGCCAAATACAAGAATCTCAACCTGAAACCCAGTTCTTAAGACTAATGCTACTCCTGTGTTACCCCCACTGTGCAGATCTGACATTGTACAGTGTGGCTCCTAGCCTCTTCTGTAGGACTCTGAAGGTTTTTTGAAAGCATTAATAACTGAGAGATGAGCTGTCACTACCTACTAAGTAGGCATCATCACACAATGTGATTTTGGCTCAAGAGTCCATGAATGAGGGATTCTCTGTGCTTTACCCAAATATGATGTGTATTTTTCTTTTCTTAAACAGCTTTGTTAAATAATACTAGCTGCTGAAAGAAGCAAACCCCAAATCTCAGTGTCTGACCCGACAAAGGTTTATTTCTCACTTATAATCCAATGGGGGTGAGTAGTGGGGCTCTGCCCTCCCTATGCTGTGGTCATGTCATGTTCAACTTGTGGCTTAGTTAGGGTGCCTTAGTGTCATCAAACCAGCAGATGAATAGAAGAGAAAACAAATACGAAAAAGTTACATTCTTAATTTCTTCACTTCTATTCATTTCATGAGTAAGAAATAGGTAGATCATCTCTACTGTAAATGTGGGTTAAATGTAAATAATCTACAATGGTCTGGTGAATGTAATTTAGCTGTATGCCTAGGAGAATAAGAAGATGTATTTGGTCAGTCTCTGCTAAACAATTTTTTTCCATTTATTCAAATAAATATAAAAATATACTTTATATATAGCATGAAGAACTACTTTTCCTTAGCAACCTTTCAATAAGAACTCAGCTCCCTTAAGGCAATCTATGTTTTGAAGTGTTTTTGGTTTGAAATTATGTCTGGATGAGTGTAACAGGCTTACAAGGACTCAGGAAAATGTTAAAGAGGATGATGTTTCTCTAATAAGCCTGTAAGAATTGCATATGACCTTTTCACATTATTTTCGAAAGAGATCATAAAGCAAGCATGCATATATCCAGAATTATAACTAACAAAGTCATGAAGATAGTGAAATTGTACAATGTGTTCTTTCCTTTTCCTTGTTGGACCACTCTCTCTTCATCCTCCCATTTCTAGGTACCTGCACCCTCGTGTTGGCTGTCAAGCACCATTCTCCTCCTTCACTCAGCATTTATCAGCCTTATGTCCTATGAAGGCTTTGTATGGTGCCTAACTGGAGAAACTACTTCACAGTCAGAAACTGACAGCTGATCTAGCTAAATGTGATATCACTTCCAGGAATATTCAGAATTCAACAGGCTTTCTTGGCAATATAACCATTAAGAAGAATGAAATCTCTGTCTATTCTGTTGGACTTGGAGGGCTGTAGTAAGCCTACAGGGCTTTTTAGTGTGGCTTCCAATTCATACCATAGACATTTGCCAAGATATTAAGGGAGTCTACCCTGACCTTCAAGAAGGCTTCAAATGCTACTGCATAACTAGTGCTGTGGCTGGTAGTTTTCAATATCCTGCTTTCTTAGTAATTCTATTATGATAGTGACTCATTTGTCACTCATCTTTCATTTCCAGCTATTGCTAACAAGTACCTGAAAAGAAGGGGAAAGATCTCTAAGCTACTGAAGTAGCTTCATGCCTCACAAACTGAGGCCCTTGAATCCACTGAAGAGAACCTTTGACATGCCATCAGGGTCAATTTTTATTTTATACAGAATTTTAATAAGGTAAGTAGTCTGATTTCCAATCTAAGAGTACATTGGAGGTAACAAATAAGAGGACAGAGAAAGAGGGCTTTTATAAATCAAGAACAATTTGGGCAAACTGCAATGACAAATCACATGGATGTGGAAGGAAGAGAAAATAAAACAAACAAACAAAATTGGTAGTCTGGAGGCATTTAAGGTAGAGGCAAACATTCTAATAACCCCTTTGTGCAAATTCACAAAACTGCAGTGAAATAACAGCTGTTTAACAACATTCAGAAGAGATGGAGATATGATTAGTATGCTCTAGTTAAAGAGGCATAGACTTTTATCAAAGCCAAAAATTGGAGGAGGACACCAGTATCTGTTGAAAGGAACAAAAATCCTCTAGGAGTGGGGCCAGTGTGAGGCAATATTGTAAAGTTAAAGGTGGAGAGCTCCCCATCTTTAATATCTTGGAGAATCGTGAGTTATCACATAAAACATGCAACAGTTAACGTGGCCTTTTTGTGTTTTTGCATATTCTTCATTCTTTCTGATGAAGGAAGTGTAATACAGGATTGTGCAGAATGTATGCTAAAATAAAATACTTCTCTCAAAGCTAGTATTTCAGTAGTACCTGGGGATGCAAAGTCTTCGCAATGTAACTTATTAAAGAAGATCAAAGATCGTTCTAGCTGAAAGCGTAGTACATCAGAGGCCACATGCTGTGTGACCGCAACACATATCAAGGCCATACTGATGGGAAAAGGCCAACATAGAAATGCAAGCTGAGCCCCCACAGAAGTGCTCATCTTCAGAAATATTATTTGCCTTTAAAATAGTGATTGGGATTGCACTGAATGTATACATTAATTTGGGAGAATTGATATGTTAACGATATTGATATCTTAACAGTATCTTTGTTGGTATTTTAACAATATTCCAATTCATGAACAAGGTTGTTATTGTTGTTCAGTTGCTAAGTCAAGTCTGACTCTTTGCAACCCCATGGACTGCAGCACGACAGGCTTCCCTGTCCTTCACTATCTTCTGGAGTTTGCTCAAACTTATGTCCATTGAGTCAGTGAGGCCATCCAACCGTCTCATTCTCTGTTGCCCTCTTCTCATGCCCTCAATCTTTCCCAGCATCAGGGTCTTTCCCAATGAGTCAGCTCTTTGCATCAGGTGGCCAGAGTATAGGAATTTCAGCTTCAGAGTCAGTCCTTCCAGTGATATTCAGGGTTGATTTCCTTTAAGATTGACTGGTTTGATTTGTTTGATCTTGCTGTTCAAGGGACTCTCAAGAATCTTCTCCAGCACCACAGTTTGAAAGCATCAATTCTTTGGTGCTCAGCCTTCTTTATAGTCCAAATCTCACATCTGTACATAACTACTGGAAAAATCATAGCTTTGATTATATTGACCTTTGTCAGCAAAATGATATTTCTGCTTTTAAAAAAGTTTTGTCATAGCTTTCCTTCCAAGGATCAAGTGTCTTAATTTCATGACTGAAGTCACTGTCTGCAGTGATTTTGGAGCCCAAGAAAAGAAAATATGTCACTGCTTCCACTTTTTCCCCTTTTAATTGCCATGAAGTTATGGGACTGGATGCCATGATCTTAGTTTTTTGAATATTAAGCTTGTGAGTCATCCAGCTGAGCACATCACATAATGTACTCTGCATAAAAGTTAAATAAGCAGGGTAACAATATACAGCCTTGATGTACTCCTTTCCCATTTTTGAACCAGTCTGTTGAATCAGGTACATTTAAGTTTTCTTAAATTTCTCTCAGCAATGTTTTACAGTTTTTCTGCATTCAGGTCTTATAAAATATTGGGCAGATGTATACCTAAATATCTCATAATTTTATGCAGGTGGAAATAATATTTTTTATTTCAACTTTAAACTGTTCATTGCTGGTATATTGAACTCTCATTGATTTTTATGTCAGTTATGCACGCTGAAATCTCACTGAAATTAACTTTCTCGTTCTAGTAGTTTTTTGTAGAGTTTCTTGGACTTTCTACATAGATGATCATTAATCTGGTAAAAAAAAAAAACAAAAAATGATTTTTGCTCTTTCTTTCAATACAGATGTCTTTTTTCTCTCTTAATGCACTGGTCAGATTCTCTAGTATAATGCTGAATAGCAAGGGATGGGAATGAATATCCATGTCCTGTTCCTGATCTTTGGGGAAAAAATTTAGTCTTTCAACATTAAAGTATGCTGCCAGAGATTGCTTTCTTTAGATGCCCTTTATCATGTTTAGAAGTTCCCTTCTATTCCTAGTTTACTGAGTTTTTATCAGAAATGAATATTTGATTTGTTAAATACTTTTTCTCTATTCAGATGAAGTGTTTTCTTTCTTCTCAGCTTTTTAATATGTTGAATTACATTAATTGGCATTCAAATGCTAAACTAGCTCTGTATTCCTGGGATAAACCCAGCTTGGCCATGATTAGCTTTGCTAAAAGTTTGTAAACAATTTTCGTGTCCATGTTCATCAGAGTTATTGGAAATGTGAGAGTTGGACCATAAAGAAGGCTGAATGCTGAAAATTTGATACTTTTGAACTATGATGTTGGAGAAAACTCTTGAGAGTCCCTTAGACAGCAAGGAGATCAAACCAGTCAATCCTAAAGAAGATCAACCAAAAATATTCATTGCAGGGATGATGCTGAGGCTAAAGCTCCAGTATTTTGGCCATCTGATGTGAAGAGCAGACTCATTGGAAAAGACCCTGATGCTAGGAAAGATTGAAGGCAGGAGGAGAAGGGGATGGCAGAGGATGAGATGGTTGAATGGCATGTCCGATTCAATGGACATGAGTTTTAGCAAACTTCAGGAGATAGTGAAGGACAGGGAAGTCTGGAGTACTGCAGTCTGTGGGGTCGCAAAGAGTCGGACATGACTGAGTGACTGAACAGCAGCAACAATGGCTTCATAGAATGACTTGGGAAATATTCCCCTCTCAATGTTTTTTGAAGAGTTTGTGTGGAATTCATATTTCTTCCATACAAGTTTGGTAGAGTTCTCCAGCAAGTAAGTCATTGGGCTTGCAGTTTTCTTTATAGGAAAATTTAACTACAAATTCAGTTTCCTTACTAGACAGAGCCATCTCTCTATTTTTTCTTGATTGAATTTTGGTAGTTTGTACTTTCAAGTAATTTGTCTATCTATGTTAGAATTCATTGATGTAAAGTTGTTCATAATATCCCCTTATCATTTTAGTGTCTGTAGAGACTGAACCTATCATGATAGCACTTCTCATTCTTCAAATTAGCAGTTTATGCCTTCTTTCCTTTTCTCTGGTCAGTCTGGGTAGAGTTTTATCAATTTTATTTGTCTTCTCAAAAGCCAGTTACTGATTTCATTGATATACTCTATTATTTTTCTTTTCATTTATTTCCATTATAAGGTTTATTATTTCCTCAGTTTGTTATTCCTCTTCTTTCTTAAGGTAAAAGCTGAGGTTATGAATTTGAGACCTTTCTTATTTTCTACAATAGGCCCTTAATGCTATAAATTCTCCTCTAATAGATGTTTCAGCAACATTCCATAACTGTGGTTTTATTTTCATTCACTTCAAAATATTGCCTAATTCTTCTCATGGTTTCTTTTTGACCCATGAATCACATATAATATTATTTAGGTTCTACATGTTATTTATTTAGAGATTTTTCAGATCTCTTTTATTGATTTCTAATTTATTTTCACTATAGTCAGAGAACATATTTTACATGAATCTTTCTGAACTTATTGAGACTTGGTTTTATGGCCCAGAATATGGTCTATCTTGATAAATGTTCTGGGTGGACTTGAAAAGAATGATGCTGTTGAGGAGAGAGCTTTAAAATGTCAACTGAATCAAAGTAGTTGTCAATATGAAAATCTTCTGTATGTTTGCAGACTTTCTGTCTACTTGTTTTATCCATTATTGAGAGTACAGTATTGAAATTTTAATTTGTGACTGTGTCTATTTCTATATGTTTTTTGCAGCTCTTTTATTACACAGATACATGTTTGGAATTGTGTCCTCTTGATGTTGTCACTGCTTTAATATTATAAATCACCTTTTTTAAAATCCATGGAAATATTCTTTGCTTTAAAATATATTTCTCTGATATAATTATAGCCATTCTAGCTTTCTTTTTTTTTTTTTAATTTTTTTTAAAATTTTTTTTTTTTGGTCATACATTGATATGAATCAGCCATAGATTTACACGTATTCCCCATCCCGATCCCCCCTCCCACCTCCCTTTGACTAGTTTTAGTGTGGTATATCATTTATCATCCTTTTACTTTTCACTATTTGTGTCTTCATATTTAAAATTTTTTTTGGTATGCTTTATATAGTTGAGTATTGATTTTTAAAAGTCCATTTTTAAATGATTCCATATTCTCTCTTTTGCTGGATTATTAACTATAATTGTTTGTTTCATCATATAGGTGATTGTTTTATGTTAAACAACTCTAATCTACCACAATTTACTTTCAAGTGATATTATACCACTTCACATATATATATATAAGAACTGTTGTACAGTATACTTTAATTTTTATCCTCCTGGCTTTAATGCTATTTTTCATTATGTGTTTATACATATGCATCCCACAAAACAGTTATTATTATATTTAATAAGGTATTTAAATAATAAGAAAAATCTTACTTATTTACCAGTTTATCATGTAGTTACCATTCCTTTGTGTGGCTCTAGTTTTCTATTTAGTATTATTTTTCTATTATCTTAAGATCTACTAGTGATGAATATTTATTCTAAAATATATTTTTGCTGGGTATAAATTTGTAGTTTGACAGTTTTTTTCCTTTTAGTACTTTAAAAATATAGCTGTCTTTTCACCTCTGTAAGTTTGCTTTGAGTTTTTTATTTCTTCTCTTTCTCAACTTAATTTTTTAAACATCTGGAATACAGTTATAAAAATAACTTTGTAATGCCCATCTGGTAATTCTAACATCTGTGTCATTCTGATTTGGTTTCAGTTGGTTGATTTTTGTCCTCATTATGGGATATATTTTTTGACTCCTTTCTATGTCTGATAATCTTTAATTAGATGCCTATTTAATTGGCATTGTGATTTTACCTGCTTGGGTTATGGGCATTTTGTATTCTTAAAATTTGTATTTAAATTACTGCTGCTGCTGCTAAGTCGCTTCAGTCGTGTCTGACTCTGTGCGACCCCATAGACGGCAGCCCACCAGGCTCCCCTGTCCCTGGGATTCTCCAGGCAAGAACACTGGAGTGGGTTGCCATTTCCTTCTCCAACGCATGAAAGTGAAAAGTGAAAGTGAAGTCGCTCAGTTGTGTCTGACTCTTAGCGACCCCATTTAAATTACTAGGAAACAGTTTAATCCTTTTAAGTTTGCTTTTAAGAGTTGTTAGATGGAATCAGAGTAGCATTTAGTCTAAGGGTAATTTTAAATTTCTTCCCTTTTACTGAAGCAACTCCATTTGAGTTATTTCCCATGTCTTGTGAATCATCAGGTTTATTGCCTGGTTAGTGCAAAAAGGCACTGCACTCAGCAGTAGCCTCTCCATTCTTTTCTTGGATTCAGATGGTTTCCTCATATTCATACACCAGTCAGAAGTCAGTTAAGTATTTATCTCTAAAATTATTTCTCTGTGAAGCTCTGTCCTGTTCAGTACTTTGTCCTGTAAACTCTAGCTTCCTTGATCTCCTGGACAAGGTCTGCCTCCTCAACTCAGGGAGTCTTCTAGGCTCCTCCTGAGTTCCCCCACCTAAACAGAAGACTATAAACTCTCTCAAGAGAGTAAGCCAGGGTAATAATAGAGCTTGCTTCATTTGCTCTCCGTCTCCCAGTGATCACTGTCCTTTATGTCTTAATTTCTGATGTCTCAAGAACAGCTGCTGCTGTTGGTCAGTTGCTCAGTCATGTCCAACTCTTTGTAGTAGCTTCGTGTATTTTGTTTTTCATTTTTTGTCATTGTTTCTTTTCTGTTTTTTTTCTTGTTGTTGTTCTTATTTCAATTGGAGGTATGAATATGATCCATATTACTCAATCTATTCCAGAAGCAGAAGTAACTAAGCTTTTTCAGTTGCTTTTATTTTATTATAGATTATAATTTTTAATGGTTAGTGATTTCAGTGTCCTGTTTAAGCAATCTTTGACTCTTCCCAGGGAACAAAGATATTACCTTTGTTTTCACTTAAAAGGGTTTATTTGTTTCACCATTCACATTTAGATCTGCAATCAATCTGGAATTAATTTTTATATGGTATAAAGTAGGGGTCAAGAAACATTTTTTTCGTATTAAATGTAATTGACCCAGCACTACTTATTGAAAAGGCCATACTTTCTGTACTTCAGTGTAGCATCGACCTTTGCCATAAATCAGGTGAATGAATGTACATTTATTTCTTTGCTTATGGACTCTGTTGTGTTCCATTTGTCAGGCTGCCTATAATTTCATCAACACTACACTTTTATAATTAGTACAGCTTACAGTGAGTCTTGGTCATAACTTTCTTTCCAAGGAGTAAGCTCCTTTTAATTTCATGGCTGCAGTCACCATCTGCAGTGATTTTAGAGCTCCCCCAAAATAAAATCTGTCACTGTTTCCACTCTTTCCCCATCTATTTGCCATGAAGTGATGGGACCAGATGCCATGATCTTAGTTTTCTGAATGTTGAAGTTTAAGCCAACTTTTCCTACTCTCCTCTTTCACTTTATCAAGAAGATCTTTAGTTCTTCTACACTTTCTGCCATAAGGATGGTGTCATCTGCATATCTGGGATTCTTGATATTTCTCCTGGAAATCTTGATTCCAGCCTGTGTTTCATCCTGCCTGGCATTTTGCATGATGTACTTTGCATATAAGTTAAATAAACAGGGTGACAATATACAGCCTTGACGTACTCCTTTTCCTATTTGGAACCAGTCTGTTGATCCATGTCCAGTTCTAACAGTTGCTTCCTGACCTGCATTCAGATTTCTCAAGACGCAGGTCAGGTGGTCTGGTATTCCCATCTCTTTCAGAATTTTCCACAATTTATTGTGATTCAGACAGTCAAAGGCTTTGGCATAGTCAATAAAGCAGAAATAGATGTTTTTCTGGGACTCTCTTGCTTTTTTGATGATCCAGTGGATGCTGGCAATTTGATCTCTGGTTCCTCTGCCTTTTCTAAAACCAGCTTGAACATCTAGAAGTTCACAGTTCACATATTGCTGAAGCCTGGCTTGGAGAATTTTGAGCATTACTTTACTAGCGTGTGAGATGAGTGCAATTGTGTGGTAGTTTGAGCATTCTTTGGCTTTGCCTTTCTTTGGGGTTGGAATGAAAACTGATCTTTTCTAGTCCTGTGGCCACTGCTGAGTTTTCCAAATTTGCTGGCATATTGAGTGCAGTACGTTCACAGCATCATCTTTTAGGATTTGAAAGTTATGACCAACCTAGACAGCATATTAAAAAGCAGAGACATTACTTTGTCAACAAAGGTCCATCTAGTCAAGGCTATGGTTTTTCCAGTAGTCTTGTATGAATGTGAGAGTTGGACTATAAAGAAAGCTGAGCACTGAAGAATCGATGCTTTTGAACTGTGGTGTTGGAGAAGACTCTTGAGAGTCCTTTGGACTGCAAGGAGATCCAACCAGTCCATCATAAAGGAGATCAGTCCTGAGTGTTCATTGGAAGGACTGATGTTGAAGCTGAAACTCTAATACTTTGGCCACCTGATGTGAAGAGCTGACTCATTTGAAAAGACTCTGATGCTGGGAAAGATTGAAGGTGGGAGGAGAAGGGGACAACAGAGGATGAGATGGCTGGATGGCATCACTGACTCGATGGATATGAGTTTGAGTAAACTCTGGGAGTTTGTGATGGACAGGGAGGCCTGGAGTGCTGCAGTCCATGGGGTCGCAAAGAGTCGGACACGATTGAGTGACTGAACCGAATTGAACAGTGCGTCTTAATATATGGTAGTAAGACCTCCAGTTTTAAAATTTATTGTTCTTAAACATTTACTGGTCTATTCAGAAGCCTTTTCTTTTATGTATGAATTTTAGAATTATCAACCTCTTAGATTTTGAGCAGATTACTTTGAATTGACAGATTAGTTTATGGGTACATTGACATCTTTAAATACCGAATCTTCTCATCCATTAACTAATATGCCCCTGCATTTGTCTATGTAGATTCTTTTGAAAGTGAAAATGTTACTCAGTTGTGTCTGACTCTGTGACCCTATAGACTGTAGACCACCAGACTTCTCTGTCCATGGAATTCTCCAGGCAAGAATACTGAAGTGGGTAGCCATTCCCTTCTCTAGGGGATTTTCCCAACCCAGGGATCGAACCTGGGTATATCCTAAAGTTTTCAGTGTAGAGTATTATACATCTTTGATCTGCTCAGTATTTTAAAAGTTGTTCATATTAATAGGGACCATTGTCTCACTTTCTCTTCAAATATTTCTTAAGATCACATAATGGTAACAAAAACCAGACATGGATTTGTCCTCATGAAGCATAAAATCTCGTGCTACTAAAAAGTTTATCATATTCATAAGTTAAATTGTAATTTTGTATCACTAAAGCAACCATATAACTCATATTAAATTAATATTTAATTTTATGGATTTCATGAGCCTATTTTTGCTCTTAGATTTATTTAAGTTTTATTATATAAAATCAAACAGTTTAATTAACATCATGATAAAAATATTCCATTGTTGGGGATCTACAAGAACTTTTTCCTTACAAAATATATCAGTGAAGTTTGAAAAATTGCTTAGGGAAATATTTTTTGCCTTTTTCATGTTAATTGACAAGTTGAGTGTCAAATGCATAAGTATATAATTGTGGACAAAACAGCTCAAAGAACTTTCCAGAAATAGCCTTTAAATCTATGGTCAAAGATTTTAGTTGCTTTTTTATTTTTATTTTTATAAAATTTTTTATAAGATTTTTATTTTTTCCTGATGTTCTTCCTGAAGAAAATATTCTCCCCCAAAACACTCATTAAATATGAAGTGTCAGAGGAAAAATTCTGACATGTCAGAAGACATAGGTAAGCTCCAAGTCTATGGTCCATGAGAAGTTAACTTGTAGTTTTTGGTCATTTATTTATGGGCCATTGTTCATACCTGGTTGAAACACTGATGCTATCTTGGTAGTGTTCTTCTGAGAAACAAAAAGTGTAAAAATACATGAGCTATTTTTTTGGACTAAATTTAAACCCAATGGATTTTAGAGAATTTTTGTTGAGGTTTTCTTGTTTGTTTTTGTTTTTATATTTGATTTAACAGGATCTCTGGAACATGTTCTATGAGCACTTTGAGTAAGCTAATTGAAGTGTAAAGTAAGACAAGATTCAGGTATATTTATAGAAACACCCAATCTTTGGGTGAAAAGTGAAGACCTTAAAATTGATCAGATTTTTCCAAAGTGGTATATTTGACATCATGTAATTTAAACATTCAGATGTACTATCAGTTTCCTCTCTTCCTCCCTGCCCCCAGTGTTTGACATCAGTAACCATGGTTGTTGTTGTTGTTCAGCCCCTAAGTCACATCCAACTCTTTGAGACCCTGTGGAACACAGCATGCCAGGTTCTTCTGTTCCTCCACTAGCTCTTGGAGTTTGCATAAATTCATGTCCACTGAGTTGATGATGCTATCCAACCATTTCATCCTCTGCTGCTCCCTTCTTTTGCCTTCTAGCTTTCTTAGTATCCGGGTATTTTTCAGTGAGTTGGCTTTTTGCATCAGGTGGCCAAAGTATTGGAGCTTCAGCTTCAGTATCAGTCCTTCCAATGAGTATTTAGGGTTGATTTCCTTTAGGATTGACTGATTTGATCTCCTTGTTGTCCCAGGGACTCTCAATAGTCTTCTGACTGATTTGATCTCCTTATTGTCCAAGGGGCTCTCAATAGTCTTCTCTAGACTACAATTCAAAAGCATCAGTTCTTCAGCACTCAACCATCTTTATGATCCAACTCTCACATCCATACATAACTACTGGAAAAACCATAGCACTGACTATATGGATTTTGTCAGCAAAGTGATGTCTCTGCTTTTTAATACACTGTCTAGGTTTGTCATGACTTTCTTTTCAAGGAGCAAGCATATTTAAATTTCATGGCTGCAGTCACTGTCTGCAGTGATTTTGGAGCCCAAGAAAAGAAAATATGTCACTGCTTCCACTTTTCCCCCTTTCTATTTGCCATGAAGTGATGGGACTTGATGTCATGATGTTAGTTTTTTGAATGCTGAGTTTCGAGTCAGCTTTTTCACTCTCTTCTTTCACCTTCATCAGGAGGCTCTTTACCTCCTCTTCACTTTGTGCCATTGGAGTGATATCATTTGCCAGTCTGAGGTTGTTGATATTTCTCCCAGCAATCCTGATTCTAGCTTGTGAGTTACCCAGCCTGACATTCTGAATGATGTACTCTGTATAGACGTTAAATAACCAGGGTGACATATAGCCTTGTCATACTCCTTTCCTAATTTTGAACTAGTCAGTTGTTCCATGTCTGGTTCTAACTGTTGCTTCTTGACCCACATACAGGTTTCTTAGGAGACAGGCAAGATGGCCTGGTACTTCTATTTCTTTAAGAATTTTCCGCATTTTGTTGTGATCCATACAGTCAAAGGCTTAATCATAGTCAATGAAGCAGAAGTAGATTTTTTTTTTTGGAATCCCCTTGCTTTCTCTGTGATCCAACGAGTGTGTTGGCAATTTGATATCTGGTTCCCCTGCATTTTCTAAACCCAGCTTGTACATCTGGAAGTTCTTGGTTCACATACTGCTGAAGCCTTGCTTGGAGGATTTTAAGCATAATTTTGCTAGCATGTGAAATGAGTACAATTGTATGGTAGTTTGAACATTCTTTGGTATTGCCCTTCTTTGGGATTGGAATGAAAACTGACCTTTTCCAGTCCTGTGGCCACTGCTTAGTTTTCCAAATTTGCTGACATATTGAGTAACCAGGGTGGTAATCTCAAATACCAGGTTCTGTGTTTTATAAATATGTGTTGAATTGAAATAGATTAGCTTATGAATGCAGAGAAAATTTTGTTTGTAAAAAAAAAATAGTGCTGTTAACTCAAGAAAAAGCCATGTGAAAAATAATTTCTATAAAGGTATCATTCATCTTACTATATCTATAAGCTCATTATGAAAGATCTAAAAATGTAGACATTTGAAATTAGGGGAAAGAGAGGCCTTAGTTTTTTTTCAAGATGTTATTCTCCAACTAGTGTGTGACTAATAGGGAAGGTATGTGACTCCTGGGGCATCCCTTAAGGTGGAGTGAATGAGCAAATTCTTAGCTGCATTATGACATCACCAGAGAGCATGACTTGGGTCAAGAGCTTGGCAGGAGACTTGGGAACCGTAGAATCAACAGCAATCAAGACTGGCAAGCCAACACACTGGCCACCATAAAACTGAAAAGGGAGCTTATTGTACCCCATGCACAGCAGCAGGTTTAACAGAGAGTAGACATGTTTATAGTCCCAGATTTACAGCACACCTTATAAACACCTTATTACTTAGAATCCAGTCTGCTGTCCTAGAAACTAAGAATGTGACTTTGTTAAGCAGTAGGATTTGTTGACAGAAATGTCTTGACTAAGTTTGCCATTGTGGTTAACCAAAATGCACTTACCCCTGGGAAAGTAAACACAAGCAAACAAAATGCCTCTTATACTACAATACAGTAAGTTTCAAATTGACCAAACTTAATGCTATGACATAAATATGCTTAATGTTTATGGAATTTTTTAGAAACCTTTTGCCATGTTGGGCTTACCATCCTGTATAAGTCTTACTGAATGGGAATGTGTTTTCAGAATTACATGTGCTTAAAGACTTCATCAGAAATATCCAGAAAACCTGCCATGAATACCAGGGCTGACCACGCAGCAAATAAAATGGGTCATGGTCTCCTTAGACATTAACATAGACAATTCAGTTCTGCACCATGTAATAGCTACATACTGAAATAGTTAGCAACAATTAAAAATAGAGAACTAATGGAAGATAATGTTGAATAAATATTATAAAGCCACATGAAAGTACTTTCAAGGAGAGCAAAGTATCTGGTTGAAACCCACACAGTTGAGGAAATTCCTAGGGAAGAATAAAAATTCAGACCAATCTTCTGGTGTTTAAAAATTCATGTATTTAACAGTAGATAAAATGCCTGGTTTGGAGGTAATAGACTTTTGAAATTACAGACTCATAGCACCATGGGAGTATAACCAAATCAGCTTAGCAGGTTTGTTATCCTTTCAGGCTTATAGTCACCCCTCTCCAAACCTCAAAAATTCTATGGTAAGAAAGTTCTTTATGTCAGATATAAATGGGTATCCATGACTATATAGTTTGGATCTGAAATAATCCATTTTTTTGCAACAAAATTTATATCAACAAAGACCTACAGGTCATTACTAAAAAGATGGTGTCTGTGTTATAAAATGTGAATAAATAGTCATCAATTTACTGAATCCCACGAAGTAGACTTTTTAAATGACAAAAGCCTGGAAATCTTTTAACAAAACTGTGTAACTGACTTCAGGAGCCACAGCAAAGGAAACTAACCACATGAAGCCATAAAAACATTTTTACAAGTTTAAAATATGAGAGATGTTGCTCTATAGTAGCATATTAAAGAAAATCTGTGTTTGTTGACTAAGCTCCATGGATCTCCTCCAAATCAATTGCAATTATAGGCCACATTAACAGAAATAGAATGTTTTAAATGAAAGAGTTGATGGTTGCAATCAAGATAGGAATTACTGTTCACAGTTCTGGGCATACAAATTAAAACTGACATTAACAACCTGAAGTTAATTCAAAGGAAAGCAATTTGAATAAAAAGATTAGTATCACACATTCTCACATTATGAGAAATTAAAAAAAATCAGAGATGTTTGGCTTGTAAAAAATCTTTTTTCTAAGGAATGTGATCATTGACTCAAATACATTGGATAGAGCACAATCTAGTTTTGTCCTAGGTCCAAAAAATAGAGAAATTATAAGGAAACCAACAAAACTTGAGAATGAATTTTCTAAACAAATAAGTAAAGCTGTTCAAAAATAAGAGAGCCTTCCTTGGGAGGACAGACCACTGAAAGTGATGCAATGTTGAATAAGTCAATGGTAGTTGTTGTAGGAGGGAATGAAACTCTGGAGGGAAGAGGGGACTGGACTATAGTTTTAAAATGGTTAAGTGGAATCTTAGCATCTGCAAAGAAACAAAAAGACTGAGTAATATGTTGGGGTTCTGTCTCCCTCTTCAGCCAAAGCATATTTTACTAAATCTATTTTATATGGTGCTCTATCCATGATTTTATTTTATAAAAGGCATGTCCTATTAAAAAATTTATAAACCATCTGGTAAGATGATTTCTGAAGTCAATTCTGATGCTATTCTAGGTTTCAGATCTTCTAGAAAACTTACTTCTTTATGGTGTGACCTACTGTCATTTTACTGACTAAAGTAGCTCTGTTTATTGAAATGCTAGTACTCAGAGTGCTTGGAGCATCACACATGAAGGTTAACTTGCTGTCTGCTGCCAAGAATATGGCTTGGGCAGAAGAGAATAATTCATAAGCAGAGATATGGGGAAGGTAATATCTAGGTAAATCAGAAGAGAAAACCTGCAATTTAGAGATATGAGATATTGCAGTAATTTTCAGGACCACATGAATGCTGCTCACAGCAGTGTGAAAGAGGAAACACCCTTGGCCTCCAAGGAGTTTCTCAGTGCTAATACTACTCAAATTAGATTGCATTTACAGTGGGGCACTAATTTTATGAGTTGCTTGTAGAAAACTTAAATCTCTGAGGACAGGAAAGAAAGAAGGCTGATTTCATTTTTCAGATATTTTAGCATGTTAAGACCTCTGGGTTAATTCCAAATAAAGTGTACATCCTTGTTCAGCCATCCTCTTTCACAGAGAAGCAGTTGATAATTTAGAAGTGTTTTTCCAGACATGATCTCATTTGTCTCTCAATGATGACCGAAGGATACAGGACATGCATTTTCTTTCAATCTCATTTTCCAGATGAGGGAATTGGAAACAATAAGTGACCAGATCAGGTCATACAACTACTAAGTAGGGAGGCCAGGATGAAATCTTTCTTGATCCCAAGTTTAAAGGTCTTTTGCAATATATTTAGCACAAGAATTCTTCAACTAACAAGCTCTGATAAAGCTCATAGTGCCCTAAACTTTGTCTTTTTTCTTACTATTTCTTTGTGTCCGATACACAGTTAACTGCTACTTGACACAGCCTTAGCATTGGATATATAAGTGGACCAAAAAACCCCACTTGGATTCAAATAGTAACATCTCTATTAAAAATCAACAGTCCTCTAGAAATAAACAGGTCTATTTAAAAAAATTTAATTCAGTGACTCAGCAAATCGTGCTGTGATAGCTTTCAGTAATTACTTTTTATTTTTGTTTTTGTTTTCTTAAGTGTCTATGGTAAGAGAAGCATGCAGAAAAACATCATGCTTTGCGTGCTCTTTTATTTTCATTGCCTCTTCTACCACTTGAGAATGTCTGGCCTTTGCCAGCCTTTTGAATGCCTGGCAGATGGACCTGTCTTGGTAAATCACCTTGAATTATATCAGCCAAAAACAAATGTAAGAGCCGGTAAGAAGCAAGATTTTCCCCAAATGGTGTCCTTGAACAGTGTCGGGTTTTTTTATTATTTTTTTTTCCTTTTTATTAAACTTTTCATTTTGTATTGCAGTATGGCCGATTAGCAATGTTGTGATAGTTTCAGCTGGACAGCAAAGAGATTCAGCCATACATATCCATTTCCCCCTAGACTCGCTCCCATCCAGGCTGGCACATAACATTGAGCAGTCATTTTTTTTGATAATTTAATCTCCAGTTTGAGACTTCAAAGTATGGAATGCCAGGGTCTTGGGTGCAAGGATTATTAAAAAAAAAAAGTAAATTCTAGAATGGCCCCTATGGGAAACAGAGAAAAAGCCGCATGGATACTCTTATCTACTTTTTTTTCTTATCTACTTTTATACTTCGAATTTTCTTCACTGTTTTCAAGAAGAGAGTGGTGCTGCTGCTGCTGCTAAGTCGCTTCAGTCCTGTCTGACTCTGTGTGACCCCATAGACGGCAGCCCACCAGGCTCCTCCGTCCCTGGGATTCTCCAGGCAAGAACACTGGAGTGGGTTGCCATTTCTTTCTCCAATGAAGGAAAGTGAAAAGTGAAAGTGAAGTCGCTCAGTTGTGTCCGACTCTTAGCGACCCCATGGACTGCAGCCTACCAGGCTCCTCCGTCCGTGGGATTTTCCAGGCAAGAGTACTGGAGTGGGGTGCCATTGCCTTCTCCGCAAGAAGAGAGTAGATGGTATCTATTAGGAGACCATTTACTCTCGCAACCAAAGCAGAGCAATATCCGTAAGATCAGTTCTGTTCTCTTGGGTTAGTCCAGATGAAGATAGAGTTTCTCAAAGGATAGTCCTTGTCCTGTGCAATATCTGGCATAAGAGCTCCGTTTTCAACCGCATAATATATCCCTTCTGTGCAGAACCATAGTTATATGAGAAATCCCACAGTTAAGAAATTGATTGTTCTTTGTTTAACCTAGCATGTCTCAAAGCTTGTTGGCCATTGTGCTGATCCTGTGCTTGCCCTTTCTCTGCTCTCCCCAAATTGGGGGAAAAGTGGAAGGGAGAGGGCACTCTGGCAAGCTGTGTTTTTTCAGGCTTCCATGGAAACTAGCCTCCTGCTGTGTTTGGCTAATGTCAGGCTATGATGGGAAACTGGGAGAAAAGAAGAAGGAGAAACCAGGGTGTTCTTTCTTCTAATGGGTGGTCCTAGATTCACTTCTTGGAGAAGGAAATGGCAATCCACTCCAGTATTCTTGCCTGGAGAATCCCAGGGACAGCGGAGCCTGGTGGGCTGTCATTTATGGGGTCGCACAGTTGGACACAACTGACGCGACTTAGCAGCAGCAGCAGCAGATTAACTTCTTTCCTTTGCACTGTGAGTAGTAGGGGATTCCTGCTATTGCTAACCTATGAGTTGTTTTCCAAGTGGTGGGCCAGGTGGTTTTCCAGAAGTGTCCATAGCATTCTGCCTGCCAAGGCTCACAGAACACGCTCACTTGTCCTGGTGGTGGAGCACTAGCTGCATAGATGTCAGTATGGTGGAAATATTATTTTAAATAGCAGAGATATTATGGAAATATTTCAGTGCTTTCTGTGTATCTGGCCCAAACTTATAAAGCTATATATGTAGCTATATGTATGTATGTACATTTATAATTATTTAATTAAATATTAAATTAAATTCAATATTAAATATTTAATTAAATATTAATTAAAAAATATAATTTCTTTTCCTAGAGACATCTGAAATTCGTATTTGTAAAAGAGATTTATTTATTCACAAGCATTCAAATTCAGCACTACCAGTAAATTTGGTACATAAATTTGGTACCTCAATTTCTCAAGACTTTAATAACACAAAATTCCTAAATATGAAGTCATTTGGATAAGTTTCTACATTGTAGAATAAAAATCGCTATCAATTTATTCAGCAATTTTATAAATGCTCTACCTAAAATTTTGATAATACAAGTTTTCTATGACACATATCTCTGAGATGGTAGGTCTTAAAATACTTAAAAATCTGCAATGGTCATTATAAAATCACTCCCTCAGAAAAAGAGAAAAGTAGAAATAGAAAGAGACTGAATTTAAATTTGTATTGAAAAAAATCTCAGGTTGGGTATGAAAAAAATACCTTGGGAATGGGTGGCCTCTGCAATCTTAATAAGGTAAAAGTAGGAAGACAGTTGAGTCATGCTAACAGGAAGAATTTCCTGACAGAAATATTTTCTGGATCTGGTTTATGAAACAGATCTCATGATTGTATATTATCATTTATGTTGTTCCTTGAGGAGCCTAAGATATTTCAAAATATGTTACCTTGAATACTTCAAATAATTTTCTTTTAACATTGTTTATATTATTATTTTCCAAAGAAAATTACTTCAAATAGATGTTCCAGAGGAACACTTCTGCCAAGCCTTTATTGAAATGATGTAGATTTTTTTTTTGAAATGATGTAGATTTTATGAGTGGGTCTTGGTCTGAATCCACAAGCTTCTCATAACTTGGTATCTTTAGATAAGCAGAGATTAAGCCCACATCAAGAGTTAAAGATTAGCAACAAGGTTAATGACTGTCACAAAGATCTAATCTCGCTTTATACAGATGGGGTTATATAAATAGCCTTCTTGACATTATTGTGGCCTCACTGAGTATCATGAGGCTTCCTTTATAGCTCAGTTGGTAAAGAATCTGCCTGCAATGCAGGAGACCCAGGTTCAATTCTTGGATCAGAAAGATCTCCTGGAGAAGAAAATGGCAACCCACTCCAGTATTCTTGCCTGGAGAATCCCATGGACAGAGAGGCCTGGCAGGCTACAGTCCATGGGGTTGCAAGAGTTGGACACAACTTAGCAACTAAACCACCACCGCTGAGTGTCACAGAAACACTACCTTAGTTTACAGAAATTCTCACTGGCTTAAAATTCCTTATATTTTAAGGGAATTGTTCCCTCTAAGTCTAGATCAGGAAACAGTGTACACATGATAGTTATGTCATACTTGTGGCATCTAAGCTGCTCAGAGTCTATGCTTGTGGCGGTGGCAAATGGTAAACACCTATATAGCCATCATTATGCACCAGGCACTGCTCCAAACCAGGCCTTCCACAAGCAGCCAGTGAAACCCCAACTACTTCAAACACCTTTAAAGTCAATCACTGCACTACTAGCTATCAGCTGTTTACAAAAATTGCATTTTTCTATTTTCAGTATAGTGAAACCTCATGAGCTCTGGAGTCAATTTGTTTCCACCCTTTACTATTTGAAGTCATAAAAGCTAACTTCTTTGAGATTCCGTTTCCTCATCTTAAAACCAAATAGAACACCCTCTCCTCCCTTTCCCATGCAGAGGGGCCAAGGCAGCTCTGAGTGGGATGCAATGATGTTAGGGCTGGAGTTCAGGTCCTCCAAAGAGAAATTTGGCAGGAGACATTAGCCTTTAGTCAGCCAGGAGCACACACACACAGGAGTGCAAGTCTGTGTTCTTATCAAAGACAGTTGCCAATGAGAGATTTACCACCTGATGATGTGCCAGGGCTCATCTGAACCCTGGGAAAATAAAACAGCCAATTCAGTGCTTGCCTACTGCACAGTCATCACACTTGGGTAAGGACGTGTTGAAATTCTAAGGTTTTTTGATCACTCACACAAACACACACACAGAGAGAATGAATTTCTTCATTAACATACTTTAGGTGGGATGGAGAAGGCTAAGTGGATTTGCTAGCAGGAACATTCCATTCTCTAAGGACTATTTACCCTAGAATGGGGAATTTATAAATTGGGTAAATATCCTAGAGGACCTTTGGAAAGGGATAGGAGAGTTTAGATTTAGAGGTAGCATTCACTGAATAACAACAAGATGACTAACTTGCATTTAGTTGTTATTTTGGAACTATTAAAAATACATTCAAATACAAAAATTACTCTCTACCATGGAAAATTGTATCTTTACAGTGAGTTAAAGCATATCAATTCTGATCAGGGTCATTTTGTCTTTATTTGCATTCATATCTTAATGCAGACAGATGGAAATATAGAAATGAAATTAACAAAATGTTTAAACTCACAACAGTGAGTATAGTTTAGTTTAAAAAATAATAAAGGGACTAGATATCCTGAAAAATTTCCCACTAAAACACATTAAGTACTGAATGAAATACTTCACACGTCTTTCATACTTATGGCTCATTTGAATTCTCAGAGAAAGCAGAGTGGGAAGCTGATACCAAATCTTCAGCTGCTCAGGGCATTTGACAATCTGATGTCTTGAAGCTTGGGTATGAAGGTGGGTGGATGGGGGAAAGCAAGATGTGAAGAAGGAACTGAGACCCCAGATTAAAACTGGGATGCCTGAAGGTCTGTGCCTTGAGTCAGAGTTTGCTGTATTATTCTTTATACATTTTTATATGTCTGGAATATTTCATTATACTTATTTTTAAGTTTTAAAAGGAATTAAAAGCATGGAAAATTACTTTTTTTTTCTTGAGGGTTACATAAATTAATTTTTATTTACCTAGCTAAATATTAAAGTGAATTTTTATTTTAGCAATTTCTAATTTAACAGTTTTTGACCTGTTAGGGGAGTGTAATCTCCTTGGTTCTGTCTTGTCTCAACAAAAATCTGAAGCGACAGACATCAAAGCCCTCAGCATGTCACAGCTCTTAGACAGACCATGTTATAGCTCTCGGGTCTTGAACAGATCATGTTATAGCTGTTAGACAGATCAGTGTCACAGCCTAGTTTTATTTAGAAAATAGCAGGAAAATACATCCTCAAGGTGTAGGGAATGCCAACCCAAAGATGTGCAGAGAAGAGAGGGCCCAGGCCCTTAGGCTCCTCTTTTTATATGCTTTTTCCTCCCCAACGCCCCCGCCCCTGGGCCTGCCCTTGTAAACTGGCCTAGCCAGGAGTGCGGTTTGTTCTACCTGAGGTCCTCACTCTGGTCCTCGGACCTTCCTTTGTTCTATTTTCATGGGCTTTTCCCCTCCTTCTCTTTTAGCCACTGCCATTCTGGACTCCTGTTTCCTGTTCTAACTACCTAACAGACCCATAATAGTATAAAAAAATACTGGATAATTGCTTCTCAATTATGAAAAGTATGGTATGGATAAGCCTGGCTAACTAAAAGTAATTTCTTCTAGGGTTTTGACAGTTTTACAGTCTAGTTACTCAACCAACTTAAGTGGTATACAGGCTACTCTAACATGTATCCCATGGGTTGAAGCCCCTCCCTGCTCACTCAAACACCTCCATTTTTAACTGCTCTTTCTGGTGCTGATCCTCAAGAAGTCTCTTTGGCTCTTTATCATCAGTGAGAGAAACTCCATACCAGTGCAGAAGCCCACATGCCCCCCCCACAGGGAGCACGTGCATGACTAGATTTTGGCTACATAAGCTCTTCCTTGATCTGGCTTTGGTGATAAAGCCACCAAGCAAAACTGGATGCACCTTTTCAGATCCAGACCTTGGAGCATAATTTGAAATAAATAAGAGTGGGCACCAAAATATTAGCATTCCTGAGGAGAATGGATGTACATTTGTTTTCTCAATAAGAACAGCAATCTTCATTATGAGCCAGGAAAAAATTCTAAATACTTTCAATTTATCTTGTTTAATTGTCAAAACATTACAGAAGAAGAAATATAATCATTTCCATTTTGTAAATGAGGAAATTGAGGCTCAGAGATGTTAAGTGTCTTGCCAACACGTTTAGATGTTGATAGAGTCAGTGGTGAAGCCAGCGTTTGGACCAAGGCAATTCATCTCCCCAAATACAGAGTTCTGGGGCTTTTACCTTCTCAATCATGAAGGAAGATGGCTTCGCTAGACAGATATATGAGTAGATGGACTTCTTTCATCTTGGCTAACCTTGGGGAGTAAGTACTAGGGAAATACCTAGCTTATATGAAAAGAATCTTTTTGTTCTGGTTTTGATCTAGTTCCCTGGCAGGCTTCTTAGGATCTGTCTTAACACATACATTTCCCTTGCCAAAGCACACGTGGTATGTTTGGACATATGGTCTCATTTTTATGATCTTTTAACCTTTACATATTTTAAATACTTCATGTTGGGGTTAATTATTTGTGGTGACCAAGATTGGCAGCAGGTCTGATGAGGCCATGTTTAGCATCCCTAAGGAATGAGAGGATTGATGCCCTGTAGAACATACTTTCAAAGATAAATATATAAATGCAAAGGAGAGATTCTTGACACACATTAATTAAAAAAAAAACCCTAGTGATATCTCACAGCAAATTTGTAAATTTATTGTGAGACCTATAATTATAAATGGTTTTGTGATCAACCTTACTGTACTTTGAGACATTTTTTTTAATGGATAAATATTAGGTAATCTGAATTACTTAGAAAATGATCATTTTAGTCTTTATATGTACTGAAGACATAGTTGGGCCGGAATGGTAAAAAAAAAAAAACTGAAAACAGTAAGATTGGATATATGATTCCAACCTTATTAAGCTTTAAAAATTTGCCTCAGGTAACTGGATGGTGTGAATGTCATAGAATTATAAATAACTGTAAAATGTGATAGTAAATCAAGTTCTTATGTCTCTAGGAACTCTTTGATAAGGCAGTTAAAAATGAAATAAAGTGAGTGAAACACCAAGTGAAGTCAAGAGCAGATGTATGCTATTCAAAGACCTTATACAATATAAAATTTATATGGTACACATATAATATATGTTTACCATTGCTTGTCAGACTTTATTTTTTTGGGCTCCAAAATCACTGCAGATGGTGATTGCAGCCATGAAATTAAAAGATACTTACTCCTTGGAAGGAAAGTTATGACCAACATAGATAGCATATTAAAAAGCAGAAACATTACTTTGCCAACAAAGGTCCATCTAGTCAAGCTATGGTTTTTCCAATGGTCATGTATGGATGTGAGAGTTGGACTGTGAAGAAAGCTGAGCGTTGAAGAATTGATGCTTTTGAACTGTGGTGTTGGAGAACACTCTTGAGAGTCCCTTGGACTGCAAGGAGATCCAACCAGTCCATCCTAAATGAGATCAGTCCTGGGTGTTCATTGGAAGGACTGATGTTGAAGTTGAAACTCCAATACTTTGGCCACCTCATGCAAAGAGTTGACTCATTGGAAAAGACCCTGATGCTGGGAGGGATTGGGGGCAGGAGGAGAAGGGGACGACAGAGGATGAGATGACTGGATGGCAACACCGACTTGATGGACATGAGTTTGTGTAAACTCTGGGAGTTGGTGATGGACAGGGAGGCCTGGTGTGCTGCGGTTCATGGGGTCGCAAAGAGTCGGACATGACTGAGTGACTGGACTGAACTGAACCATTGCTTCAACTGCTTGGCTTTAACAAACATGTCAGTGGACATGAGTCTGTCTGTAGAAGTACTGAAGAGGCTAGATTCTGGGACATAGTTTACTGAAGTTTGAATCTATCATATAAGGTTGTGGGTCTAAATCTTGGACACCTGAATGGCTTGTTTCCCTACTCTATAAACAAGCAGCAATTTTTACCCCCAGGGGACATTTAGTAAAGTCTGGAAATATTTTTGTTTGTCATAACTGTGAAGGGGGTACTACCAGGGATCCTGTTAACCATTTGACAATGCATAGGAGAACTGCCCAACCCCACAACAAGGAATTATTCAACCCCAAATAAAACAGTGTTGAAGGTGAGAAAGTTTATGTAAACCAAGATCACCTAAGTTGGTTTTTATAGATACAAGCAGGTTTCTGATTGGATCTTAGAAAAGTCTCTCATGCTGTGCAGCTAATTAAAAAGGTCAATCCTGCTCTCCAAAGGCTCCCATCCTACCCCACCTGGTGGGTAGCCTCTGCCAGCATTAGTGTTCCTCCAAAGTGGCTCCTGCTCTGGGGGTCAGCCCCACATAGCCACAACAGTTGTGGCCAAAATTCTCAGCCAGCCGACCCACCAGTCTACCTGCAGTAGTCAGAACTCAACCAAAACAGGAGAGCATGTGCAGCCCACACGTGGGGTACCCTGGAGCACCTAGCTCTGGTGCCCAGAGGGGATTGAGCCACTGGGCACCACAGGACACCAACTACATAAGGTCACTCTTTCTAACTGGGAAATGCAGCTGATCTATATGCAATACACAGAGACAAACACAGAGTTAGGCAAGATAAGAAGACAAAAGAATGCCTTCCAAACAAAAGAACATGCCCCCTCCAAATAAATGAAATGGAGATAAGCAATTTACCAGACAGAGTTGAAAGTAACAGTCATAAATGTGCTCACTGAACCTTGGAGAAGAATGGATGAACACAATGAGAACTTTGACTAAAAAGTAGAAATTATTTTTAAAAAAAGGAACCAATCAAAACTGAAGAATATAACGACAAATAAAAAATATACTAATGGGAATGAACAGCAGATTAGAGCATGTAGAAGAATGGATCAATAATCTAAAAGACAGGGTGGTGGAAATCACCTGGTCAGAACACCAAAAAGATAAAAGAATGAAGATAGGGACCTCTGAGACAACATCAAGCATACTTATTGTTGCATTTTAGAAGTCTCAAGAAAAGAACAGAGAGAAAAAGGGTTTGAAACACCTATTTGAAAAATTAATGGCTGAAAACTTCCCTAACCTGGTGAAGGAAACAAAAATCCAAGTCTAGGAACACAGTGAGTCCCAAAAAAAGATAAACTGAAACTCACACCAAGACATATTATAATTAAAATGCCAAATGCTAAAGATAAAGAGAGACTTTTAAAAGTATGAAGAGAAAAACAACTAGTTATGTACAAGGGAACTACCCTATAGAACTATCAACTGATCTTACAGCAAAAACTTTACTATCCTGGAGCAACTAATACTATATATTCAAAGTGTTGAAAGAAAAAGAAATTACAGCCAGGAATACTTTACCTGAGAATGTTCTCATTCAGAACTGAAGAAGAGATAAAGAGTTTCTAGACAAGCAAAAGCTAAAGGAGTTCATCACCACTTAAGCTGCCCTTACAAAAAATATTAAAGGGGCTTTTTTAAAAGGAAAAGGTAATAATTAGAAATAAAATTATGAAGGAAAAAAATCTTACTGGTAAAAGCAAACATATAGTACAGGTAGTGGACAACTACCTATTAAGCTATTATGAAAGTTAAAAGGCAATATAGCAAAAATCATCTATATCTACAAAAGTTAATCAATACACAAAACAAAAAGATGCAAAATATGATGCCAAAAACATAAATATGTGGTAAGACAGGCAACCATCAACTTAAAATAGACTGCTATATACAAAGGGTGTTATAAATGAACCTCATGGTAACCACAAACCAAAAACCCATAACAGATATAAAAAAAAAAATAAAGAGAAAGGAGTGCAACCGTAGAACCAAAGAAAGTCATCAGGGTTTCCCTGGTAGCTCAGTGGTAAAGAATCCACCTGCCAAAGAAAAAAAAAGAATCTGCCTGCCAATGCAGGGGACACAGATTCAATCCCTGGTTTGGGAATATCCCACATGCTGTGGAGCAACTAAACTTGTGCACCACAACTATTGAGTCTGAGCTCTAGAGCCTGAGAACCACAACTACTGAGCCCACGTGCCGCAACTACTGAAGCCTGTGCGCTCTAGAGTCTGGGCTACACAACAAGAGAAGCCAACGCAATGAGAAGCCCATGCACCACAGCTAGAGAGTAGCCCCTGCTCACCACAACTAGAGAAAAGCCGTACAGCAACAAAGATCCAGCACAGCCAAAAATAAATGCATAAAAAAAGAAAGTCATCAAATCACAAGAAAAAATAATCAGAAAAGAAATGAACAGAGAACTACAAAAATAATCAGAAAAAAATGATCAAAGTAGCAATAAGTACATATCTATCAATAATTATTTTAAGTGTAAAGGGACTAAATGTTCCAATTAAAACACATAGTGTGGCTGGATGGAATTTTAAAAAGATCCATATATATGCTGCACACAAGAGACTCACTTCAGATCTAAAGACACACAAACTGAAAATGAAATGTTCCATGGAAATGGAAATGAAAAGCTAGGGTAGCAATACTTAAGGCTGACAAAATAGACTTTAAAACAAAGACTGTAACAAGAGACAAAGAATAGCAACACATAAAAGGATCACTTTAAGAAGAAGATATAACACCAGGTAGCTCAGTGGTAAAGAATCTGCCTGTCAATGCAGGAGGCACAATTCTGGGTCTGGGAGGATCACCTGGAGAAAGAAACGGTAACCCACTTTATTTTTATTTATCATTTATTTTTATTAGTTGGAGGCTAATTACTTTACAATATTGTAGTGGCTTTTGTCATACATTGACATGAATCAGCCATGGATTTACCTGTGTTCCCCATCCTGATCCCCCCTCCAACCTCCCTCCCCATCCCATCCCTCTGGGTCTTCCCAGTGCACCAGCCCTAAGCACTTGTCTCATGCATCCAACCTGGGCTGGTGATCTGTTTCACACTTGATAGTATACTTTCAATGCTATTCTCTCAGAACATCCCACCCTCGCCTTCTCCCACAGAGTCCAAAAGTCTGTTCTACACATCTGTGTCTCTTTTTCTGTTTTGCATATAGGGTTATCGTTACCATCTTTTTAAATTCCATATATATGCGTTAGTATACTGTATTTGAGTTTATCTTTCTGGCTTACTTCACTCTGTATAATGGGCTCCAGTTTCATCCATCTCATTAGAGCTGATTCAAATGTATTCTTTTTAATGGCTGAGTAATATTCCATTGTGTATATATACCATAGCTTCCTTATCCATTCGTCTGCTGATGGGCATCTAGGTTGCTTCCATGTCCTGGCTATTATGAGCAGTGCTGTGATGAACATTGTGGTGCACGTGTCTCTTTCAGATCTGGTTTCCTCGGTGTGTATGCCGAGGAGTGGGATTGCTGGGTCATATGGCAGTTCTATTTCCAGTTTTTTAAGGAATCTCCACACTGTTCTCCATAGTGGCTGTACTAGTTTACATTCCCACCAACAGTGTAAGAGGGTTACTTTTTCTCCATACCCTCTCCAGCGTTTATTGCTTGTAGACTTTTGGATAGCAGCCATCCTGACTGGCATGTAATGGTACCTCATTGTGGTATTCTAGCCTGGGAAATCCCATGCACAGAGGAGCCTGTTGGGCTACAATTCATGGGTCAGACACAACTTAGCAACTAAACAACAACAAGAACAAAATACGTACCCAACATAGGAGAATGTAAATAAATAAATAAATAAAGCAAACAGTACTACATATAAAGAGAGACATTCACAGTAATATAATAAGAGTAGGGAACTTTAATAACCCCCTACATCAATGGATAGATCATCCAGACAAAAAAACAATTAAGAAACAATGACCCTTGAATGACACGTTAGCCTAATGAACTTGATAGCTAAACAGAACAACACACTAAAAAACAACAGAAAACACATTGTTTTTAAGTGCAAATGGTACTTTCTCCAGTATATATCATATTTAGCCATAAAACAGTCTCAATAAATTTAAGTAGGTTGAAATCATATCAGGCATCTTTTCCTACCGCAATGGTATGAAACTAGAAATTAATTACAAGGAGAAAACCGGAAAAAGCACAAACAAGCAGAGGCTAAACCAGATGCTATTAAATAACTAATGGATCATGAAGAAAAAAATACCTTGAAGTAAAGGAAAATGAAAACATAATGTTCCAAAATCTATAGGATGAAGCAAAAAAAGTTCCAAGAGTGTGGTTTATAGTGATACAGGCATACTTCAGAAAACAAGAAAAAGTCTCAAACAACCTGAGCTTACACCTAAAGAAACTAGAAAAAAGAACAAAGCATAATGTCTATATACTAATAAAAAGCTATCAGAAATAGAAATTAAGAAAATAATCCCATTTACAATTCCATCAAAAAGAATGAAATACCTGGGAGTAAATTTAACCAAGTAGGTAAAAGACACTGAAAACTATAAAGCACCGATGAAAGAAATTAAAAACAACATAAATAAATAGAAAGATATACCATTCTCATACTTAACAATATTAAACAATATCTTAATATTGTTAAAATATTCATATTACCCAAAGCAATCTATATATTCAATGCAATTCCTATTGAAGTATTGATGACATTTTTCACAGAACTAGAACAAATACTCTTAAAATTTGTATGGAACCACAAAAGACCCTAAAAAGCCAAAGCAACCTTAAGAAAGAACTAAGCTAGAGGGATCATGCTCCCTGGTTTTGAACTATACTACAAAGCTATGTTTTTTAAAACTGTATGGTAATGGCACAAAAAGAGACACAGAGATCAATGGAACAGACTAGAGAGTACAATACAGTAAGAAACCCACGTTGGAGTTTTCAATTAATTTATGAAAAAGGAGCCAAGAATATATGATGCAGAAAAGACTCGTCTCTTTAATAAATTGTGCTGGGAAAAAATTGGACAGCTATATGCAAAAAACTGTTAACACTTGGTTATACCATATGAATAAGCTCAAATGGGTTAGACTTAAATGTAAGACTTGAAACCATAAAACTCCTAGAAGAAAACACAGTATGGTTCCTGACATCAGTTTTAATAATATTTTTGAATCTGTCTCCTCAGGTAAGGACAACAAAAGCAAAAATAATCTACCTCAAACTTAAAGGTTTTATACAGTGAAGGAAACGACCAACAAAATGAAAAGTTAATTTAATGAATTGGAGAGGATATTTGCAAATGATTCAACCAGTATCCAAACATACAAAGAACTCACAAAACTCAATAAGAAAATCAGATTAAAAATGGTTCAGTCAGTCAGTCAGTTCAGTTGCTCAGTCGTGTCTGGCTTTTTGCGACCCCACGCACTTCAGCACGCCAGGCTTCCCTGTCCACCATCAACTCTCGGAGCATACTCAAACTCATGTTCATCGCATTGGTGATGCCATCCAACCATCTTATCCTCTGCCGTCCACTTCTACTTCCGCCTTCAAACTTTCCCAGCATCACGGTCTTTTTTAATGAGTTGGTTCTTCGCATCAGGTGGCCAGAGTATTGGAGTTTCAGCTTCAGCATCAGACCTTCTGAAGAATATTCAGGACTGATTTCCTTTAGGATTTATAAGTTGGATCTCCTTGCAATCTAAGGGACTCTCAAGAGTTTTCTCCAACAACACATTTCAGAAGCATCAATTCTTCAGCACTCAGCTTTCTTTATAGTCCACTTGTCACATCCATACATGACTACTGGAAAAACCATAGCTTTGACTAGATGGACCTTTGTTGGTAATGTAATGTCTCTGCTTTTTAATATGCTGTCTAGGTTGGTCATAATTTTTCATCCAAGGAGTAAGCATCTTTTAATTTCATAACTCCAGTAACCATCTGCAGTGATTTTGGAGCCCCCCAAAATAAAGTCTGTTTCACTGTTTCCATTGTTTCCCCAACTATTTGCCATGAAGTGATGGGACCAGATGCCATGATCTTAGTTTTCTGAATGTTGAGTTTTAAGCCGACTTTTTCACTCTCCTCTTTCACTTTCATCAAGAGGCTCTTTAGTTCTTCTTCACTTTCTGCCACAAGGGTGGTGTCATCTGCACATCTGAGGTAATTGATATTTCTCCCCGCAATCTTGATTCCAGCTTGTGCTTCATCTAACTCGGCATTTTGCATGATGTAATATGCATATAAGTTAAATAAACAGGGTGACAATATACAGCCATGATGTACTCCTTTCCTGTCTATACTCCTGTACTCCTCAACTCCTGTCTATAGTTGCATGTCCAGTTCTAACTGTTGCTTCTTGACCTGCATACAGATTTCTCAGGAGGCAGGTCAGGTGGTCTGGTATTCCTGTCTCTTTAAGAATTTTACAGTTTGTTGTGATCCACACAGTCAACGGCTTTGGTGTAGTCAATAAAGCAAAAGTAGATGTTTTTCAGGAACTCTTTTGCTTTTTCAATGATTTAGCGGATGTTGGCAATTTGATCTCTGGTTCCTCTGCCCTTTCTAAATCCAGCTTGAACATCTGGGAGTTCATGGCTCATGTACTGTTGAAGCCTGGCTTGGAGAATTTTGAGCATTACTTTGCTAGCGTGTGAGATGAGTGCAATTGTGCAGTGTTTGAACATTCTTTGGCATTGCCTTTCTTTGGGGTTGGAATGAAAACTGACCTTTTCCAGTCCTGTGGCCACTGCTGAGTTTTCCAAATTTGCTGGCATATTGAGTGCAGCACTTTCACAGCATCATCTTTCAGGATTTGAAATAGCTTAACTGGAACTCTATAACTCCACTAGCTTTGTTTGTAGTGATGCTTCCTAAGGCCTACTTGATTTCACATTCCAGAATGTCTGGCTCTAGCTGAGTGATCACACCATTATGATTATCTGGGTCATGAAGATCTTTTTTGTAGAGTTTTTCTGTGTATTGTTGCCACTTCTTCTTAATATCTTCTTCTTCTGTTAGGTCCATACCATTTCTGTCCTTTATTGAGCCCATCTTTGCATGAAATGTTCCCTTGGTATCTCTAATTTTCTTGAAGAGATCTCTGGTATTTCCAATTCTATTGTTTTCCTCTATTTCTTTGCATTGATCACTTAGGAAGCCTTTTTTATCTCTCTTTGCTATTCTTTGGAACTCTGCAATCAAATAGGTATATCTTTCCTTTTCTCCTTCACCTTTAGCTTCTTTCTTTTCTCAGCTATTTGTAAGTCCTCTTTGGACAACCATTTTGCCTTTTTGCATTTCTTTTTCTTGGGGATGGTCTTGACCACTGCCCCTGGACAATGTCATGAACCTCTGTCCATAGTTCTTCAGGCACTCTGTCTATTAGATCTAGTCTCTTAAATCTATTTCTCACTTCCACTGTATAATTGTAAGGGATTTGATTTAGGTCGTACCTGAATGGTCTAGTGGTTTTCCCTACTTTCTTCAATTTAAGTCTGAATTCGGCAATAAGGAGTTCATGATCTGAGCCACAGTCAGCACCCGGTCTTGTTTTTGCTGACTGTATAGAGCTTCTCCATCTTTGACTGCAAAGAATATAATCAATCTGATTTTGGTATTGACCATCTGGTGATGTCCATGTGTAGAGTTTTCTCTTGTGTTGTTGGAAGAGGGTGTTTGCTATGACCAGTGTGCTCTCTTGGCAAAACTCTGTTAGCCTTTGACCTGCTTTGTTTTGTACTCCAAGGTCAAATTTGCCTATTACTCCAGGTATCTCTTGGCTTCCTACTTTTGCATTCCAGTCCCCTATAATGAAAAGGCCATCTTTGTTGGGTGTTAGCTCTAGAAGATCTTGTAGGTCTTCATAGAACTGTTCAACTTCAGCTTCTTCAGCATTACTGGTTGGGGCATAGACTTGGATTACTGTGTTATTGAATGGTTTGCCTTGGAAATGAACAGAGATCATTCTGTAATTTTTGAGATTGCATCTAAGTACTGCATTTTGGACTCTTTTGTTGACTATGATGGTTACTCCATTTCTTCTAAGGGATTCTTGCACACAGTAGTATATATAATGGTCATCTGAGTTAAATTCACCCATTCCAGTTAGTTCGCTGATTCCTAAATGCTGATGTTCACTCTTGCCATCTCCTGTTTGACCACTTCCAATTTGCCTTGGTTCATGGACCTAGCATTCCAGGTTCCTGTGCAATATTGCTCTTTGCAGCATTGGACTTTCCTTCCATCACCAGTCACATCCACAAATGGGTGTTGTTTTCTCTTCTAACACTTTATATAATGTGACAATAATGAAAGGAAGACTAAAACTAGAGTCAGAATTACAAGGCTGTGATATGAATTCAACTGCTCCCTCCTAGCTTTGTGACCTTGAACAATAGAGTACAATTACAGAATTGGAGGGACTGAATTAAATAATCTTTGAAACACCGTCTAGAATTAACTTTCTGTAGTTTGGAGCATGTTTTCTTTAGGTGGGGCCTCAGAATAGGGTGGAAAGAAAGCATAATAGGGAGAAAAAAAAAAGAAATATAAGGGGAAACAAAAACAAAGCAGGAAAAGTTAATAGGAAAGGAGCGCAGTGAGAAATAGGAAGTAAATGTATGCAGATTCAATCAGACAACTGGTTGACATTTTTTTCTTTTTAAAAATATTTTCTATGTTTAAAAAACATAGGCTTATGTTGCACAGTGAATGGGTCATTTATTCACAAAATAACCTGGTTGATATTTTTAAATTAAGCATCCCCTGTATGCTAGGTCCTGGGGATAGGATGACGGACAAGCCCTCATAGAATTTATAGATGATTATAGAATATGTAGACAGAGAGTCAGAAAAAGAACAGAAGAAGCTAACATCATCTGGAGACTCAGAGGAGAATTCCCCGAGAAAGGGTGGTAAAAGTTGGGACCGAGAATTCTGGGTAGAGAAAACAGCATTTACAAACACTGAGAGAGCAGCAAGCCTAATTTTCAAGAGCTGAATGATTTCATGTGTGGTTGCAACTGGGAAGAAAATGAAGCAAGAAAGATAAAGCACATCCTCTAAGGATGTCCTGCTAGTAGGTTGAAATGGAAACCATTCCATTTCATCCCCTGTGTGTGCTCTGATGTGGATGGCCACGTGCAGTCGACTCCCTTTCCCAATCAATCGTCCTGTAATAAGGAAGAACACAAGCCCTACCCCAGAGAATCCCTCTCAGGTCATCTAAGGGCAAAAGAGAATGGTGCATTTTGACAAGGGAAATTCCTCAGGAAAGAAAAGTAAGGAGATGATGTTAAATATGCCTCCTTGTGCTTCCTCCCGGCCCTCATTCCTGTATCTAGTGCATGCAAAGTCTTCCTCCTTTTCTCTTAGATTCTATTTCCCTTCCCCAAGAACAGCTTTTCCCCCCTCTTTTTTTTTTTTTCCTTTTTTTCCCCCCTTTGGCCCAAACCATAGTGCTGAAAATGTAAAACCTGCAGTTTTGGGTATGTTACCAAATGAAACAGTTTTACTTAACATCTTGTTTTTGCCAAAATATTTTCAAAGCAGCTGGAGAGCTGTCAGACCACAGTGACTCTCAGCTGCGTTTCCTTCTAGCATTTCCCCAGGTTTTCCCAGCACAGCACTCAGTAACTGGATATTATTTGAGGGGGGGGGGAAGTGCTGCACGAGACAGTTTGTAGATTTAAGAACTGTCCTCTGGGTACTGAAGGCCAGAGATTGAAGGTGCTCAGTTGCCAAACTCCAGGGCTGGGTGGACTGTGTGTCATTTTCAGATGATGCTTTCAGCAACGGGACCTAGAGGAAAAACGCTGGCAATGGTCAAAATTTAGATTGTCATTCCAAAGCCTTTTAGATTGTTTTCTGCCTTAGTCATGTGACTTTGACCAAAAGAATTGATTCTGATAGAAAAAAAAAAATTACTAAATGCAGCTTGAAATGACATGCAGTTTGGCTTTGCAGATACTGACAGCCTTCCCCCATCCTTAACCATCTCTTCTAATCCTCGCTAGCATTTGTGGGTTTTATGTACTAGCAGAATAATTTAATAGTAAGCAATCAGCCTTTATGCTTCTCTAACAATTTTCTTCTAAGACGTTAAAGGAGGAGTTTAGGGAGTTTAGAAACAGAGGCAGTAGTTACTATGTCTACTTAACTCAAGCAGAAACTGAAGTTCTGGAAAGTGACATGACTTTTTTAAGGTCATGTAACAAGTCGAAGCTGTTCCCTTCCTTCTAATATACTACTAATCCATTCAATTATAAGACATTATAAAATGAAGCAAATAAAATATAATAAAATAAATTCAATAGCTGTGTGGAAATTATGATAATATCAATCCAAATGATAACCACTAATTGACAATAGATTGGGCCTCAGGGTTTAAGTGTTATTGGTTTAGTCAAGTCTGACATTTGTGACTGCATGGACTGTAGCCTGCCAGGCTTCTCTGTCCATGGGATTCTCCAGGCAAGAATACTGGAATGGGTTGCCATTTCCTTCTCCAGAGGATCTTCCCAACCCAGGTATCAAATCTGGGTCTCCTGCATTGCAGGTAGGTTCTTTATCGACTTATTATGAGGGAAGCTCCAAGTGCTATTACCACTAATTTATCTTTACCAGTTCTACTATTGTCATTTGGGTCCTGCCAAAAAACAGATGGCATACTCCAAGGCAGTAATATAGTTAAATGGAGTGGATAGGGTCAAGGGAACCACTGAGAGGGTAAAGCACCCAGGACTGGGAATACTGAAAAGCAGTTGTCACTCCATCAGTGCTTGGCCCAAGAGAGGCTGAAGAAGGAGCGGTGACCAGAGCTCAGTGAAACTTCTTGCTACAAGAGAGGGGCTATCAGCCATGGACATGACCCGGGGGTGGGAGTGACCTCCCAAGCTCCCACCTTTGCTTTTCTCTCATCTCTGCTTTCCTACAAGTGCCCTCTGATGACCAAAACCAGCAAGAAGCCAGAGAATTAAGAAGTCTGGGTGATGCTGTCTGAAATGCTCAGATCTCTTCCCTTTTCTTTATATACCATTTATATGCTGATGACTGCCAGGTTTCTATCAAAATTTCTTAAATTTTAATTCAGTGAATTGAATTTCAGTTTACTACTAGGAATCCCCTAACTGAGCACCTGTTCTTCTCCCAAATTCTGTTCCTCCTACAATCTTCTCCATCTCAGTTGTTACCCGTCTCCCACCAGTCACAAGTCAAAAATCTTGCAGACATCACTGTCTCAGGACCAGCATCCTGTTCTTCAGCAAATCTTATTGACTCTCCATCATTTAGCATCTATGTGGACTCTTACCACTTCTCACTGCTTTAATACCACCACCACAATATGAATCCTAATTATTAGCTGCTTAGAATGTTATACTAGATACACTATTTGCACCCTTTTCTTCTTTAGTTTCAACAGAAAATAAAGTGGTTCTTTGAAAAAACTAAGTTAGATCATATCAGACTTTATACAGGAGTCTAATAGCCTTCAATTTTACTCAAACTAGAGGAAGTTAAATCCTTACAATGTCCTATAAGTCCCTACAAGATCTGTCTGTCCATCCTTTTAACTCTTTGGCCTCATTTCCTATTTACCTCTCCCTCGTTCAACCATGGCTCAGCTGGGTTGACCTGGGTTGGAAAGATCCCCTGGAGAAGGGAATGGCAACCCACTCCAGTATTCTTGCCTGGAGAATTCCACAGACAATAGTCCATGGGGTTGCAAAGAGTCGGACACGACTGAGCGACTTTCACTTTCAACCATTCTGCTAACACTAAACACTTACCATGTCTAAAACCAGGTATATTTTCACCTATAAACAATGTTTACCCTTGCTATATACTCTGTGTGGCATGCTCTTCTTCCAAATGTCTGCACGACTCAGGCCCTAGTCTTCATCATATTTTGTTCAAAAGTCATCTTCTCAATAGGACCTTTCTGACTTTTTTTTTTAAATTAAAATAGAATCCCCTCAACACCTTACCTAGCATTCCTGACCTGCTTCACTGTTTCATTTTTCTCCATAGCGCTAATGATCACCTGACACATTTTATATTTTACTTTTGTTTGTTTATTGTCTGCCTTCTCTTGCTTGTATCTCCATCCCCACTATAATGAAATTTAGGAGCTTGACATGCACAGGGCTAAGAGGAGTCATGAGCAACTGCCAAAGGTTTCACTGCATGAAAAACTCTATTTTTTTGTCTTTCTCATAGCACTTGACAGTACTTGGTACAGGGATGTATAAATGCTCCCTAGTTTGAAACAGAGCTTTAGATATACCCAGAGGTGGCTCAGTGGTAAAGAATCTGCCTGCCAATGCAGGAGACGCAGGAGATGCGGGTTTGATACCTGGGTCAGGAAGATCCCCTCGAGGAGGAAATAGAAACCCACTCCAGTGTTCCTGCTTGTAAAATCCTGTAGACAGAGGAGCCTGGCAGGCTACAGTCCACTGGGTTGCATAGAGTCGGACATGTGACTGAGCATACATGTGCACAGAGTAGCCTATGGCAAGGGGTCTAAGTTTGAAATCATGGCAACATTTGAGACTTTTCATTAGAAACAAGTTAAAGGGATTCCAGAGACCTCCTTGGAAGCTGGGAGGGCCAAAGACAGCCCTCTTTCAAAAAAAATATTAGGAGTAGATTATCTAAAATCTCTCAGGGCCAGAGCTTATCCAGAGAACAAAACACTGGTGAAATCTGAGCCAGGGTCGCAGGTTAGAGTTCAAGAACTGTGAGAAAATGAGAACAGCTTCATAGAAGTTGAGCCATGGAAGGATTCTCTCTGTTCTTTTTAGTCTTGGTAAATGTTCAGTCAAAGGAAGTCCTAGATATATTTTCCAGACTCATTTCAATGTGTTAAAGATATACCAATAAGCTAATATTTGCTGAATCAGTACACAAAGCTTTGTCCAACTTCAGCAGAATGGAAAAGGTGAAGAGAAATTAATTTAATTACCACTGAAGGTTTTCCTTATGGAAAAAGTAGAATAGGCATTAGTCAAGTATTAATCGTATGATTTCAGGGTTCTAAGATGCCCCAAAATGATAAGCTTGCTGATACCTAAAGTTCTACATTCCATAATCTAACCACTTTTACTTAAGGATTTAATCCTGATTAAATGCAGATTTCCCCTAGGTAAGGTCCCTCACCAGTTATTTATTCCTTAGAGTGAAAAAATTTGAGAACAAATTTCATCAAGCACTACAGGGGATGGGTATAGTGGTCTTGAGAAACTTGTGATCCATGAAATAAAGGGTTAAGGGGCTTTGACAACAAACCTCACCTATCTCAGCTTTGCTTAGATTCAGCTTTGCTACATCTGTTTCAAAGATTCCTCATCATCAAAATGAAATGTGTTTCTGGGTAAGCTGTCATGTCAGAAACCAGGTCAGCTTTCAAATATATGGCCATGGAATTGGGGGTGGGCAGAGGGTGTGAATTACACCATCCTCCCTTTATTCCTTACCTGACACCCATAACGTTCATTTGCATCTTTATAATGAGAGTTGGACTATAAAGAAAGCTGAGCACCGATGAATTGATGCTTTTGAACTGTGGTGTTGGAGAGACTCTTGAGAGTCCCTTGAATTGCAAGGAGAGCCAACCAGTCAATCCTAAAGGAGATCAGTCCTGAATATTCATTGGAAGCACTGATGCTGAAGCTGAAACTCCAATACCCTGGCCACCTGATGTGAAGAACTGATTCGTTGGAAAAGACCTTGGTGCTGGGAAAGATTGAAGGCAGGAGGATAAGGGGACAACAGAGGATGAGACGGTTGGATGGCATCACCGACTCGATGGACATGAGTTTGAGCAAGCTCCAGGAGTTGGTGATGGACAAGGGAAGCCTGGAATACTGCAGTCCATGGGTCACAAAGAGTCTGACACGACTGAGTGACTGAACTGAACTGAATGAGTTAGGTACAATCAATGAGCCCATTAGCAAATTTAGTCATAGAAGAAACTGACAGTATGACTAAAATCCTCAGTACATGAGTGGACTTCAATTACTTAGCCTTTTTTTTTTTTTTCCAATTATCCAAATTCCCAACTGATGTGAAGATAATTCACATCAAGATGCATGTTCAGGATGCTCATTTTCATAGTAGTTTTCTTTCAAAAACTACTGGATTTCTTTATCACCACCAGATATTGTATTATATTAAAGAACATATGAGGAAACATTACATAGTAAATATAGGATTATAGAAGCTTCCTTCCCTAAACATAAACTATTAATGAAAATAAGAAATAAAATGAATGAAGAAAATAGAAATACTACTCTTACAAGAGAGAAATAATCATGAATCCTAAAATTTTTAAGGCATCATTATATAATGAAGATTCTGAAAATAATTCAAGTTTCTCTATCTATCATCTCTTTCTTCCAAATACAATATCACACACACACACAAAGAGAACAAACAGAAGCTGTACCATGGGGATAGAAAGTGAGTGGACAAAATCCTGAAAAGTCTCTTGACGGCACAAAAAATAGGACTGAGGGTGGGTGAATGAGAAGCTGAAAGAACTAAAAAGAGTCATGAATTTGTTTTTCCTGGCCCAGAGGAACATGAGAGAAATACCTCAGGAAGAATTATCCAGAACTAATTGTCTATAATAAATAAAAGTTTGGCAAAATAAAAGATGAGAATAAAAGGAAAATACCATTCCTCTAACCACTGAATACTTTTCCATAGTAGCTAAAAAGCATCATGTTGATTGTTGGAACAACCTCTACATTTTGAGTATTTCTCCAACATGACCACAGCTGGGCGTGAAGCAGAAGAAATGCTGGGGGAGTGGTGAGTTAAGTAGTGGTTGTTTTCATATAGCCAAAGATTTAGTGAGCCTGAACTGGTAGACTCACTGTGAAATAAGGAAACAATGCAATACCCTCATGTATCTGGTAATGCCCCCTAGACAGTAAAAATCTGATAAGAGATGTTTAACAAATTTCCAGAGAGATTAAAGACAAAATCTGTGAATGGAATCAATACACACCTCCAGCTTTTTTCTCTCACCTTCATCCTACCACTGCCCCTCCCTAGGTAACTATTGTGAAAAGTTAAACATAGAACTCAGTCATGGGTTCAGAGATATTTACAAAAATGATCAGATAAAGCAGAAAGTTGGCAAGGAGAAACTACCCACATATTTTGGAAAAGAGATGGAGAAGTGGAAAAGATAGAGCAACTACACTGAAACAATACAGAAAAACAAAACATTAAAAAAAAACTGTATATTTTGCAATCCCATAAAAATAATCCATTCTGGATGAAAATCAGTTCAGTTCAGCTCAGTTCAGCCGCTCAGTCGTGTCTGACTCTTTGCGACCCCATGGCTGCAGCATGCCAGGCCTCATTGTCCATCACCAACTCCCAGAGTTTACTCAAACTCATGTCCATCGAGTCAGTGATGCCATCCAACCATCTCATCCTCTGTCATCCCCTTCTCCTCCTGCCCTCAATCCTTCCCAGCATCAGGATCTTTTCAAATGAGTCATTTCTTTGCATCAGGTGGCTGAGGTATTGGAGTTTCAGCTTCAGCATCAGTCCTTCCAATGAATATTCAGGATTGATTTCCTTTAGGATTTACAGGTTGGATCTCCTTGATGTCCAAGGGACTCTCAAGAGTCTTCTCCAACACCACAGTTCAAAAGCATCAATTCATCAGGGCTCAGCTTTCTTTATAGTCCAACTCTCACATCCATACGTGACTATTGAAAAAACTATAGCTTTGACTAGACAGACCTTTGTTGGCAAAGTAATGTCTCTGCTTTTTAATATGCTGTTTAGGTTGGTCATAACTTTTCTTCCAAGGAGCAAGCATCCTTTAATTTCATGGCTGCAGTCACCATCTGCAGTGATTTTGCAGCCCCCCAAAATAAAGTCTGTCACTGTTTCACCATTGATTTGCTATGAAGTGATGGGACCAGATGCCATGATCTTAGTTTTATGAATGTTGAGCCTCAAGCCAACCTTTTCACTCTCCTCTTTCACTTTCATCAAGAAGCTCTTCAGTTCTTCAATTTCTGCCACAAGGGTGGTGTCATCTGTGTATCTGAGGTTATTGATATTTCTCCCGGAAATCTTGATTCCAGCTTGTGCTTCATCCAGTCCAGCATTTCTCATGATGTACTCTTCATACAAGTTAAATAAGCAGGGTGGCAACATACAACCTTGACATATTCCTTTCCCACTCTGGAGCCAGTCTGTTGTACCATGTCCAGTTCTAACTGTTGCTTCTTGACCTGCATACAGATTTCTCAGGAGGCAGGTCAGGTGGTCTGGTATCCCCATCTCTTGAAGAATTTTCCACAGTTTGCTGTGGACATAGCCAAAAGCTTTGGCATAGTCAATAAAGCAGCAGTAGATGTTTTTCTGGAACTCTCTTGCTTTTTCCATGATCTAGCAGATGTTGGCAATTTGATCTCTGGTTCCTCTGCATTTTCTAAATCCAGCTTGAACATCTGGAAGTTCACAGTTCTATACTGTTGAAGCCTGGCTTGGAGAATTAAATATCAATTATCAAAAATCTTTGTGAATTAAGTACAGTTAAAGAGAAGGTAGTGCAGTGGTAAAGAATCTGCCTGCCAATGCCTAAGACACAGGAGACTCGGGTTCAATCTCAGGGTCAGGAAGACCCACTGGTGGATGCAATGACAACCTATTCCAGTATTCTTGCCTGGAAAATTCCATGGACAGAGGAGCCTAGTGCGATATAGTCCATGGGGTCACAGAGAGTCAGACATAACTGAGCGACTGAGCACACAAGGGAAAGCTGACATTTTTGAAAGAATAAATTCATGGTGAAATGATGACAGCAAAATAAGGTAAAAATGACACTAGAGAATGAGCTAGAGAGAACATAAAATTATTTTAGAACTGATTATTTATAAACAGCAATTAATTAGTGTTCACAGTGAAAGATCAAGTTGATGAAGAGCTCTAGAAAACATTACAGAATGCAGCTAAAATAGACAAAAATAGAGATGAAAAAGAATAGAGAAGCTATGATGAACTGACAGAAAGGAACCAATCATATATAAATTGGTTCCCTTGATGTGGTATATACAACTAACAGAACAGAAAGAAATTTCAAAATAAAATGAAAAAACTGAATTTGCCATCTGCAAGTATAGTGTACTATTCTAGGACAGTTTGATAGACAATGGTCAACACAGACATAGCCTATTGAAAATATTGGGCTTAAAGGATTTTTAAAAAATAATCTGATTTCCAGTTTCAGCTCCAACACATAAAAAGCTTGGAATTCATCACTCCTGCCCTTACAGTGAGAAAAAAGTTGAACAAACTACAATTCAGTGACTCCTTGGACTCATTAGAGAATGAGGTACAAGCAAACAGACACCACACACTCTGCAGAGATGGGCTCCGGTATAATAATGGTGGGTCACAGATGAAAGATAATGTATTTTGAGGTAAGAGTATGTTCCTTTACTAAGCATGATATTATAAGAGCTCTAAAATTCAATAGGTCTAATTGTGTTACATGGTCAGATCACATAGCACATTATGGAGTTCCTTCTGAATCTGTAACTAGAGACCAAAGTTTACATCTTTTCTGACTGAAATGCTATGAGATTAGAAATCAACTACAAAAACAAACAAACAAACCTTTAAAAAACCCACAAACATGGGAGGCTAAACAATATGCTGCTGCTGCTAAGTCACTTCAGTTGTGTCTGACTCTGTGTGACCGCATAGATGGCAGCCTACCAGGTTCCTCTGTCCCTGGGATTCTCCAGGCAAGAACACTGTAGTGGGTTGCCATTTCCTTCTCCAATGCATGAAAGTGAAAAGTGAAAGGGAAGTCGCTCAGTCATGTGGGACTCTTCGTGACCCCATGGACTGCAGCCTACCAGGCTCCTCCGTCCGTGGGATTTTCCAGGCAAGAGTACTGGAGTGGGGTGCCATTGCCTTCTCTGCCAAACAGTATGCTACTTAATAGCTAATCAATCAACAAGGAGATCAAAGAAGGAATATAAAAATACCTAGAGACAAATGAAAACAGAAACATGACAATCCAAAATCTTTGGGACACAGCAAAAGCAGTTCCATCCTAAAGGAGATCAGTCCTGGGTGTTCATTGGAAGGACTGATGCTGAAGCTGAAGCTCCAATACTTTGGCCACCTCATGCGAAGAGTTTACTCATTGGAAAAGACCCTGATGCTGGGAGGGATTGGGGGCAGGAGGAGAAGGGGACGACAGAGGATGAGATGGCTGAATGGTATCACCAACTCGATGGGCATGAGTTTGGGTAAACTCTGGGAGTTGGTGATGGACAGGGAGGTCTGGTGTGCTGTGATTCATGGGGTCGCAAAGAGTCAGACACGACTGAGCAACTGAACTGAACTGAACTGAAAAGAAGTTCCAAGAGGGAAGTTTATAACAATCCAATCTTATCTCATGAAACAAGAGAAATTACAAATAAACAGCATAAATTTACACCTTTAGTTTAAGCCTGAATTTTAATATGAGGAGCTGATGATCTGAGTCACAGTCAGCACCAGGTCTTGCTTTTGCTGACTGTATACAGCTTCTCCATCTTCGGCTACATAGAATATAATCAATCTGATTTTGATTTTTGTTTTTGTTTCTTTTAAATCTTGAAGCATTAGCAGTTTATTTCAAGATTTGGTTTAGACTCCCCCCCCCCCAATTATTTTTATTAGTTGGAGGCTAATTACTTTACAATATTGTGGTGGTTTTTGCCACACATTGACGTGAATCAGCCACAGATTTACATGTGTTCCCCATCCTGAACCCCCCTCCAACCTCCCTCCCCATCCCATCCCTCTGGGTCATCCCAGTGTACCAGCCCCGAGCACTTGTCTCATGCGTCCAACCTGGACTGGCGATCTGTTTCACACTTGATAATATACATGTTTCAATGCTGTTCTCTCAGATCATCCCACCCTCACCTTCTCCCATAGAGTCCAAAAGTCTGTTCTATACATCTGTGTCTCATTTTCTGTCTTGCATATAGGGTTATCATTACCATCTTTCTAAATTCCATATATATGCATTAATATACTGTATTGGTGTTTATCTTTCTGGCTTACTTCACTCTGTATAATGGGCTCCAGTTTCAACCATCTCATTAGAACTGATTCAAATGTATTCTTTTTAATGGCTGCATAATATTCCATTGTGTATATGTGCCACAGCTTTCTTTTTTTTTTTTTTTAATTTTTTTATTAGTTGGAGGCTAATTACTTCACAACATTTCAGTGGGTTTTGTCATACATTGATATGAATCAGCCATAGATTTACACTTATTCCCCATCCCGATCCCCCCTCCCATCTCCCTCTCCACCCGATTCCTCTGGGTCTTCCCAGTGCACCAGGCCCGAGCACTTGTCTCATGCATCCCACCTGGGCTGGTGATCTGTTTCACCATAGATAGTATACATGCTGATCTTTTGAAACATCCCACCCTCACCTTCTCCCACAGAGTTCAAAAGTCTGTTCTGTATTTCTGTGTCTCTTTTTCTGTTTTGCATATAGGGTTATCATTACCATCTTTCTAAATTCCATATATATGTGTTAGTATGCTGTAATGTTCTTTATCTTTCTGGTTTACTTCACTCTGTATAAGGGGCTCCAGTTTCATCCATCTCATTAGGACTGGTTCAAATGAATTCTTTTTGACGGCTGAGTAAAATTCCATGGTGTATATGTGCCACAGCTTCCTTATCCATTCATCTGCTGATGGGCATCTAGGTTGCTTCCATGTCCTGGCTATTATAAACAGTGCTGCGATGAACATTGGGGTGCATGTGTCTCTTTCAGATCTGGTTTCCTCAGTGTGAATGCCCAGAAGTGGGATTGCTGGGTCATATGGCAGTTCTATTTCCAGTTTTTTAAGGAATCTCCACACTGTTTTCCATAGTGGCTGTACTAGTTTGCATTCCCACCAACAGTGTAAGAGGGTTCCCTTTTCTCCACACCCTCTCCAGCATTTATTGCTTGTAGACTTTTGGATAGCAGCCATCCTGACTGGTGTGTAATGGTACCTCATTGTGGTTTTGATTTGCATTTCTCTAATAATGAGTGATGTTGAGCACCTTTTCATGTGTTTGTTAGCCATCTGTATGTCTTCTTTGGAGAAATGTCTGTTTAGTTCTCTGGCCCATTTTTTGATTGGGTCATTTATTTTTCTGGAATTGAGCTGCAGGAGTTGCTTGTATATTTTTGAGATTAATCCTTTGTCTGTTTCTTCATTTGCTATTATTTTCTCCCAATCTGACGGCTGTCTTTTCACCTTACTTATAGTTTCTTTTGTAGTGCAAAAGCTTTTAAGTTTCATTAGATCCCATTTGTTTAGTTTTGCTTTTATTTCCAATATTCTGGGAGGTGGGTCATAGAGGATCTTGCTGTGATTTATGTCGGAGAGTGTTTTGCCTATGTTCTCCTCTAGGAGTTTTATAGTTTCTGGTCTTACATTTAGATCTTTAATCCATTTTGAGTTTATTTTTGTGTATGGTGTTAGAAAGTGTTCTAGTTTCATTCTTTTACAAGTGGTTGACCAGTTTTGCCAGCACCACTTGTTAAAGAGGTTGTCTTTTTTCCATTGTATATCCTTGCCTCCTTTGTCAAAGATAAGGTGTCCATAGGTTCGTGGATTTATCTCTGGGCTTTCTATTCTGTTCCATTGGTCTATATTTCTGTCTTTGTGCCAGTACCACACTGTCTTAATGACTGTGCCACAGCTTTCTTATCCATTCGTCTACTGATGGGCATCTAGGTTGCTTCCATGTCCTGGCTATTATAAACAGTGCTGCGATGAACATTGGGATGCGCATGTCTCTTTCAGATCTGGTTTCCTCAGTGTGTATGCCCAGAAGTGGGATTGCTGGGTCATATGGCAGTTCTATTTCCAGTTTCTTAAGGAATCTCCACACTGTTCTCCATAATGGCTGTACTAGTTTGCATTCCCACCAACAGTGTAAGAGGGTTCCCTTTTCTCCACACCCTCTCCAGCATTTATTGCTTATAGACTTTTGGATAGCAGCCATTCTGACTGGAGTGTAATGGTACCTCATTGAGGTTTTGATTTGCATTTCTCTGATAATGAGTGATGTTGAGCATCTTTTCATGTGTTTGTTAGCCATCTGTATGTCTTCTTTGGAGAAATGTCTGTTTAGATCTTTGGCCCATTTTTTGATTGGGTCATTTATTTTTCTGGAATTGAGCTGCAGGAGTTGCTTGTATATTTGTGAGATTAATCCTTTGTCTGTTTCTTCATTTGCTATTATTTTCTCCCATTCTGACAGCTGTGTTTTCACATTGCTTATAGTTTCCACTGTTGTCCAAAAACTTTTAAGTTCCATTAGGTCCCATTTGTTTATTTTTGCTTTTATTTCCAATATTCTGGGAGGTGGGTCATAGAGGATCTTGCCGTGATTTATGTTGGAGAGTGTTTTGCCTATGTTCTCCTCTAGGAGTTTTATAGTTTCTGGTCTTACATTTAGATCTTTAATCCTCAATATGATTTTGGTATTGACCATTTGATGATGTTCACATATAAAGTCATCTTTTGTTTTGTTGGAAAAGGGTGTTTGCTATGACCAGTGCATTCTCTTGGCAGAATTCTGTTAGCCTTTGCCATGTTTTATTTTGTACTCCAAGGCTAAACTCACTTGGAGTAAGGTAAATCTTCACTTCCTACTTTAGAAAGCAAGGAGATCAAACCAGTTGATCTTAAAGGAAATCAACCCTGAATACTCTTTCAAAGAACTGATGCTGAAGCTCCAAGACTTTGGCCACCTGATGTGAAGAGCTGACTCACTGGAAAAGACCCTGATGCTGGGAAAGATTGAAGGCAGAAGGAGAAGAGGGTGATGGTTAGATGGCATCACCGATTCACTGGACATGAACCTGGGCAAACTCCAGGAGAGAGTAAGGGACAGAGAAGCCTGACATGCTACATGGAGTCACAAAGAGTTGGACATGACCTGGCAACTAAACAACAACAATAACAACAACGAACCTAAAGCAGCTAGAGAAACAAAACCCAAAGTTAGTAAAAGGAAAAAAAAATCATAAAGATCAGGGCTGAAATAAGTAAAATAGAAAGGAAGAAAACAATAGAAAAGATCAACGAAACTAAATGCTAGTTCTTTAAAAAGGTAAACAAAATTGACAAACTTTTAACCAGAGGCATCAAGAAAAAAAGTGAAAGGGCTCAAATTAATAAAATTAGAAACAAAAAAGGAGAAGTTACAACAGACACCTCAGAATACAAAGGATCATAAAAGACTACACAAACAACTATACGTCAATAAAACAGACAACCTAGAAGAAATTGACAAATTCTTAGAAAATTACAATCTTCCAAAACTGAACTAGGAGGCAATAGAAAAAATAAAGGCCAATCACAAGTACTGAAATTGAAACTGTGACTGAAAAACTCCCAACAAACAAAAGTTCAGGACCACATGGCTTAACAGGAGAATTCTATCAAACATTTAGAGAAGTAGTAACACCTATCCTTCTGAAACTATTCCAAAAAACTGCAAGGGGAGGAACACTCCTAAACTCATTCTGTAAAGCCACCACTACCCTGATACCAAAACCAGACAAAAAAAAAAAAAAAAAGAAAAAAAATTAGAGAACAATATCACTGATGGACATATTCACCAAAATCCTTAACAAAATACTAGTAAACTGAATCCAACAAGACATTAAAAAGATCACACACCATGATTAAGTGGGATTTAACTCAGGGGTGCAAGGATTTTTCAATATCCACAAATCAATCAGTGTGATAATGCACTACATTAACAAATTGAAAAATAAAAACCTTATGATCATCTCAATCAATGCAGAAAAGGCTTTTGACAAAATTCAACAACATTCAGTAATATTTCTGTAACAGCATATTGTATTATTTGAAGATTAGTAGGTCTTTGGGAGGGGGGCAGGGGCAATTTCTATAGAGAAAGAACCAGTGTTTGTTGTACAACTACTGGGGGGGGGGGGATCTAACCCACGTGAAGCTATTGTTTTTCTGAATCTTATTGTTTCTTCATTTGTGTCCTCCACCATTCCCTTCCTGGCTGACATTGATATGCCTGTCAGAGTGTCATCAAGGATCATGCTTCAATAAAATGTGCTAAAGACAAAAAAAAAAAAAATAAAAAAATAAAAATAAAAAGATAAAATCTCTCCAGAAAATATGTGCAGAGGGAATTCACCTCAACATAATAAGGGCCATATATGACACATTCACAGCTAACATCATACTCAACAGTGAAAAGCTAAAATCATTTCCTCTAAGATCAGGAACAAGACAAAGGTGTACACTCTTGCCACTTTTATTCAACACAGTTTTGAAAGTCCTAGCCATGGACATCAGAGGAAAAAAAAAGAAATAAAAGGAATCCAAATTGGAAAAGAAAAAGTAAAACTGTCACTGTTTGCAATTGACATGATACTGTACACAAAATATCCTGAAGATGCTACCAGAAAACTACTAGAATTCATCAATGAATTCCATAAAGTTGTAGGATACAAATTTAATACACAGAAACCTCTTGCATTTCTATACATTAACAAAGAAAGATCAGAAAAAGAAATCAAGGAAACAATCCCACTTACTATTACATCAAAAAGATTAGGAATAAACCTACCTAAGGAGGCAAAAGACCTGTACTTTGAAAAATAAGACTTTGATGAAAGAAATTGGAGATGACACCAGTAGATGGAAAAATACACCATGTTTATGGATTGGAAGAATCAATACTGTCAAAATGATTCTACTCCCCAAGGCAACTTACAGATTCAATGCAATCCCTATCAAATTACCAACGGCATTTTTCACAGAACTAGAACAACAACAACAAAAAAATCTGTCTGGAAACACAGAAGACCCTGAATAGCCAAAGCAATCCTGAGGAAAAAAAAAAACAGAGTTGGAGGAATCAGAATCCCTGAGGGAAAAAAGAAAACAGAGTTGGAGGAATCAGAAACTATACTACAAAGCTACAGTAATCAAAATGTTATGATACTGGCACAAAAAGAGAAACTTAGAAATGGAAAGTCCAGAAGTGAACCAACACACCTATGGTCAGTTACTCTATGACAAAGGAGACAAGAACATACAATGGAGAAAAGACTATCTCTTCAATAAGCAGTGCTTGGCAAACTGGATAGCTACATGTGAAAGGATGAAATTAGTACATTCTCTAATATCATACACAAAAATAAGCTAATGGATTGATGTAAAACTGGATCTAACAAAATCTTAGAGGAAAACATAGGCAGAACACTCTTTGGCATAAATCCCAGAAACATCTTTTTGGATCCACATCTTACAGTAATGAAAATAAAAACAAAAATAAACAAATGAGACCTAATTAAATTTAAAAGGTTTTGCACAGCAAAAGAAACCATCAATAAAATGAAAATACAACTCACAAAATGGGAGGAAATATTTGCAAATGATGTGACTGACAAGAGGTTGACTTCCAAAACTACAAAAAGTTCATTCAGCTCAATCAAAAAAGCAAAAAAATTAAAAAATAGACATTTCTCCAAAGAAGACACACAGATGGCCAAAAGGCACCTTAAAAGATGTGCAACACTGCTAATTATCAGAGAAATGCAAGTCAAAGCTACAATGAGGTATCACCTCACACCAGTCAGAATGGCCACCATCAAAATGTCTACAGATAATAAATGCTAGAGAGGGTGTAGAGAAAAGGAAACATTCCTACCCTGTTAGGAGGATGTAAATTTGTACAACCACTATGGAGAACAGAATGAAGATTCCTTCAGAAACTAAAAATACAACTACCATATGATCCAGCAATCCCACTCCTATGCACATAGCCAGAGAAAAACAGTTTAAAAAGGTACCTTCACCCAGTGTTCATTGCAGCACTATTTACAATAGCCAAGACATGTAAGCAACCTAAATGTCCATTGACAGGGGAAAAGATAAAGAACATGTGGTATGTATATACAACAGAATATTACCCAGCCGTAACAAAGGGTGAAATAATGTCATTTGCAGCAACCTGCATAGACCTGGGGATTATCATACTAAGTGAATTAATTCAGACACAGAAAGAAAAATACCATATGATATTACTTATATGTGGAATATAAAAATGATACAAATGAACTTATGTATGAAACAGAAACAGACTCACAGACTTATAAAACATGGTTACCAAAGGGACAGGCTGGGGGAAGGGCTAAATTAGGATTTGGGGATTAACATATACACACTATAAAACTGATAAGTAACAAGGACCTATTGTATAGCACAGAGAACTCTCTTCAATATTCTATAATATCCTACATGGGAAAAGAATCTGAAAAAGAATGGATGTACGTATATGGATAACTGAACCATTCTGCTGTACATCTGAAACTAACACAACACTGTAAATCAACTATATTCCAGTATAAAATAAACCTTAAAGAAATAAATTAAAAAACCAACTTCTATGGCATTGTCACCCAGGACCCCTAGTCTTTGGCTTTCCTTTGGTTTCTGCCAATGAGCAGCACCCATAGGAGACTGGAGAACGTTTGGGATATTCACTCTTCTTGTTTTCTCCTTGTCTTACTATCAAGGACTTGATAGTCTTGTGTCTTGTACCTTGTAGTCTTGTATACTCGACAATCAAATATCTTGATTGTCTTACTGTTGGTACTTGCCATGCCTTTAAGTCCACAGTGTCTCTCAGGTGGCCCTTTTGCTACAGTTCAAGTTCTCAGCAGCCTCTATTAGTAGAACTCATGTTTCATTCTTTCTTGCTGGTTGCCCTTGCTCTGCTCACACCTCCACAAATAGTCTCATCCAAAACTTTACTCAATTCAGCATTTTCCAGTGAGTCATTTGTTTCCTGTAGAACCTTAACTGGCAGACCTGGTATCACCCCAGTAAATGTCTCTGGATCTAACTTTCATTTCTACACTGCTTCTACACTATTGTTAGAATCATGAAGTATTGGTAGCTCCAAGTTTATGGGATCCAGGGGTTTGTTTTGGAATCACTGGCAAGTGAAAATGAGACTGCATTTTAAAAATGGGCAAAGTAACATGATTTAACTTGCTTTCTAGATATTTCTGAAAACACAATAAACAAAGGAATATTTCAATCTAGATTCTACAACACGGTCATTCAGCAATGAAATGATTCTAGAAAATTTAGCTTGGGAATACTTCTCATTCATTGCATCATAAGCATTGTTTCAAGTAGAAACTGTGAGTTGCTACGGTTTCCACAAACATTTGAGGGCAACTATCCTGACACACATCCAAACAGAACCATCTTCATAAAGCAGACTAGTAAGTTTACCATCATGCCAAGACACTCTGAGGAGCTTTCAACGATGACAAAACATTTTGCTCTCATGCCTTCACTGGGAAAAAGCAAATGTAATACACATGTCACTTAGGAGTGCCTTGACCTTTTCAGAGTCCATCAAACTCCCAATTTCAGAACCTAAAATGTACAGTGGCCTCCCAATGACCTCTGTGAATATCTGATTAACATCTAGTGGATCAATTGTTTTCATTCTAGAATCCATGCTTATCAGTTAGATTTAGCATCTTGTACAAACATGACACAAACCTTTTCTCCATTCCTGCTTCTGCAGAAAACTCAAATATATCAACCACATTATGATTTGCAGATTTAATGAAGAATTTTGGGGTCACTGTGAGGGAATCACACTGAAAAACATCCTGCTACCCTCTCTCCGGCTACCTTCCTTTTTCCTTTCCCTTCTTATCTCTCCTCACTCTCGCCTCCACTTTCTCTCCCTCTCCCCTACCTCCTCTTACTTCTGTATTCTCTCCTTTCTTCCTGCTGCACCTTCCATAAGGACTTCTTTCCTGCATATGACTGCATTTTTGCCTCTTGTGAGAGTACCTATAATCCATATTGTCACATCCACTGCCCTTTCCAAAGGAAATTCTAGTGAACATATTTTCTCTGCTTTTATGCACAAGTAATTTACATAAATACAATTACTGAGAAAGATGCCCAATTAATTCCTTAGAGAAACCGAAGGCCTGCTACAAAGAATATGCCTTTAAGAAATTAACTAAGGATTTCACCAGTGATCCAGTGGTTAAGACTCCATGCTTCTATTGCAAGGGGCACAGGATTGATCCCCAGGGAACTAAGATTCCCACAAGTCAGACCTAATGGCAGATAAAAATAAATTTTAAAAAAATACATAAAAATAAAGAATAACTAGAGAATGAAGTTTAGTAAAGGTACACTTTGAGCCTCTCAACAATTGAAAGAGGCTCAGACATTTAAAATATAAAGCATTTCCAAATATTTTGTGATGGTTAAAATCTGTGAATTAACACATTTTGTCAGAACCCTTTAGAAAAAAACCATGTCCTATATGCTGGGGGCAGACTAGTGACAGCAAAGGTATTTCCATCAGAATTTGCTCTTATGAGTCAGAATCATTTTACAGATGTGAAGGTCATCCCTGTCACAGGTTGTGTTCCCAGTAGAGGACTCTGATATGAAAATCTGTATACAAAATTGTATAAAGAAGTTCTCCTAGAAGACAAGGAAGGAAAGAAACCAAGCAGGGGTGTTTTATTAAGCAAAGTCTATGGAGGGAAGCTTTATTTTAATCCTGCAGGATTAGAATGTGAGCTATGTTACATTCTGTGAGAAAGGGTTTCCCCATGTCAACTCCCTGGCACTTCTGGCTTAGGAGCACAGCGGCTCAACCTGAGGGCAGTCCTCCAAGAAATAGTCACAGTGGCAGACTCTTACAAGCAAAGGCACTCCAAAGACAAGGGAGGGGCACTCTAGTAACCTTAAAACATTCCCACAAATATCTCTAACACTGATCCCCTCAGAAAGAGCCCAGTTCCCCTTCCCTTAAATATGGACTTGCCCTAATGATTCACTTCTAATGAACAGAAGTGACACTGCATGAATTACAAGGCCAGGTTCAAAAAGGTTTACACTTGCCTGATTCTCACTCCCCCTGTTGGGCTGGTCTTGCTCTTAGAACTCAGGTCCCAGGTAATGAGGAATCCCAGACCACATGGAGAATCCCACACCCTTTCTCACTGTCTGTCTCACAGTCCCCGCTAAGATCTAAGTCCATTATCAGCATCAACCACAGACATGTGAATGAGGTAGACTCCTGATGGGTCCATCTTTACCCCGGACATCATGGGCAGAGGGTATCCTGTCCCTGCCGTGCCTTGTTCAAACTCTCAATCTGCAGAATCTATGAGCATAATAAACAGTTGATTTCTGCCACTGACTTGTGGGGTAAAGCCATGAGATCTGGAATAGGCACAGAAAATGTAAACACTTCTGTGGGAATATCTGAAGGAATATGGGTGGAGTATTGGAATCTGTGACATTCCTAATAATATTTTATTGAGAATACCATTTCTACCTCAGAGACTGGGCAGACCCCTAGGATAATGTGATTTAGTGGAAAAAACACTGGCCATGGAGTCACAAGACCTGGGTTCATATTCCAACTTAGCCGCATGTCTGAATCTCTTAGAGTTTTCTCACCGGTAATACAGAAATAACTATACCTATCTAACAGGTTGTCTGTGAGGAATATGCAGAAGTATTTGATACATGGATACTGTGTGTAGAGTCTCACTGAGTCTAGTTCCTCTATCAAGTGTGCACCCACTTTGTGAAGACCAATGTTATCTCAGACAATTCTTGTTCAGGTGAGTAGTTCTCTTTGCTGATAGAGGAGAGGCTCAGATTCTTCTTTGAATTAGGGCTTTTTTCTGTGTTAAAAAGACTCAGTTAATGATCTCAGAGGACACTTGCATGAACTTATTTTTTCAATTCTAAATAGACGTTCTGTGCAGTTAAGTCTCAAATAGAGTTCTTCGGGGTGGCATTATTATTAAATAATGTGGCATTCTCTACTATAAAAACAATCTTGACTGTTGGAAGAATTGTCAAAACCATATTTGGTAAACCAGGAATGAAATGCATCTTTATTAAGTTATTCAACAATTTCAAAATTTGCACTTGGAACCACTCAGAGAGCTCTTTTTAAGCTATTAAAAATTAATTTCACACGAGGCAAGGAAGACATGTCTAGACAAATGTTCTTTAAAGGAAATATCTTAAAATAAAGCCTTTTCTGAAATGGCTATATAATCTCGTGCCTGAAAATTTTACTTTGAACTCACTGAGATATTTGCTTTCTTGAAAGCAAGCTAGTGTTCTGTGAATTAACCAGACTTCAGAGAGTTCTGATTTTTATAATGACACATTTTCAGGGTTGTGAAAAAAAACCCAGTTTTGTTAACAAGAAGATTTTTCACAGAACATTTTTATAGGGATCTTTTTCAACTGAATGAGATTTATGGGCCTATGGACACACAAAAAAACACAAGAAACAAAACAGAGTGGGGGACCATACTCTGGTCATTAGAAAAGTCCAATATGAATATATTGAAAAATCAAAATAATAACCTTTACAATTTACAGTGGCATATCATTTGGTTATTGGTAAAATGACCTGAAAAGACCATGGAATTTTAAGATCTTATTTGGCTCCCTCACATTGATGACTTTCTCAATGAGCTGTGTTTGGCCATATCAACATGATCCAAACAAATTATGGATGACAAAGTAAATAAATTAGCTAAACTCACAATTTTTGTGAAGCTGATGTCTGGCAAATTTTCCTCACCTGTGAGGGGCTTTCTAGGTAAAAACACTGGAGTCATTTAGGACCACATCCTGTCTAAATATTTCTGTCCTCTTCAGTACCATCTCCAAAGGGGAAAAAAGTCACTCTTGAGAGAAATGTCTTCATGAATCTCTCTTACACAGATTCTCATAACATGGTCTGAAATGTCACCCAAGAAAATGTCTCCCTGCCATCATCCCGTAGGTAATCTGAATGACAGTTAAATCTAGGACTTTTGCAGTCAAGGACAGTTTGACTTCTTTATAACTTTGGTAACTCATTCATTCATACATGCAGCAAATATTTACTGAGTGCCTACTACATGCCAGGCACAACTCTAAGCACCGAGATAAACCTGAGACAGAAAAGTGAGCATGGAGAACAGGAATTACGATTACATGGGGTGACCTAGGAAAGACTTATCAGAGGTAACATTTGAACAGAGACCTGAAGGAGATAATGAGACAAGCCCTTCAGATACCTGGGGGAGAGCAGTCCAAGTGCAGAGAGCATCAAATGCTCTCTCCTCAGAGGAGAGTTGGCTTGGCCAATACTATGCCAAAAAGACTAGCAATGCTAGAGTGGAGGATAAAGGAGGGAAGAGTAGGAGTGAAGGTCACAAAGGTAGTGGAATAGACTATGGAGCTAAACTCATGCAGTGAGTCCGAGAATTAAGGGAGTCTCTGAGGAGAAAGAGCATAAGATATCAAGAATAGAATTTATGGAAATACTTCCAATCAGGGAGTAGAAAAAGATAAGGACATAGGAAAGGATACTTAAAAAAAAAATGTCAGGGGACCACAGGAGAAAGCAGAGCCACAAAGCCTTGGGAAGAGAAATTAATAAAGGGGCTGTTCAACTGTGTCAACTGTTCCATACTTCATATTTTACATGAAAACAAGAACTGAGTAAAAGCCTGGAAATTAGAGGTTATAAGATATCTTTGAGAGAATGGTTTCTCCTGAGTGGTAAGAGTGGAAAGTAAGAGTGAGTGGTGAAGAAAAGCAGGTAGCACGTGAAGGCTGCTTTCTGTGCCACCCCTTCCTCCTCCTCCTCCTTCTTCTTCTTCTTCTTTTTTTATTGATAAATTTTATTACAAATGGGAAAAGGAAAATAGGATGATACTTTGAAAGCATAGAAAGTGTTTGGAAGAACAGCTACTGTCTTTCCCTCTTTGTGAATATATGGCCAGTGAATGTAGCCATGCACAATTGAGGGCAAATTGGAGGCTCACAATCCATTTCGCCAAGGGACGGTACAGTTGCTTATGGTGACTCACATCAATAAACTCACTGGGAGCCACCACTCCTTTAGGCAGCTCTTAAGATAAAATTAGTTTTTTGCTAGGGTTATTTATCCATCTTCTCCCATTACAACTCATTGCCAATTTGACAGAGAAGTTTAGTTATTCCATTTCATCTTGGCACACTTGTAAAGATAGTGTAAGTAGTATTCTTAAGCAGGTACTATCAAAATAGATCAGTGATGATGAGTTTTGGTGGAAAGGATTAACTAGATTTTCTTTTGGTTTCATACTACAATGGTTATAGAGATATTTCATAATTTTTTAAATAACTGCTTTAAAAATTGGCAGATGTATGCTAAACTAACTGGCAGGTACTCTAATTTTGTGATTTGTTCAATTTCTAGGGCAGTAATGGTATTCAATAAATGTTATATGTTAATATTAATACTATCCATGTTGCCTTCATCAAGCTTTTATACCCTAATTAAATAGTGATTACACTGGAAGGAAACCAGATCATTGAATGATTATAAAATATCTCACCCCTGAAAGTCGAAGATCAACATGTTAAAATCCAATGAATGCTGTTCATAATTGACCAAAGAAAGCAAATGTATGGTACCACGTATAAAGTGTGATTTCCTTTCCTCTCCTTAAACTAGAGAATAAAACAAACACCCGGTGATGTTTTTGGCTGCTTGGCCTCCCCAGGATATGCTGCCTTTGGGTCAGCCAAATCTTGCCTTCACACAAACAGTAAGAGGCTACGCTTGAAACTCCCACTAGAAAAAAGAAATTTTACAGTAGAAATTAGAATCCAGCTTTTTCAGGCACTGCCCATCCTAGATCACAGAACAAGGGAAAAGGAAAATTAATGCCAAGGGGACTGATCATGCTAGTAAAGTTCTTGGTAAGGGATGCTGAGAATTACATAATAGTACTTCTAACCAATTAAGGTGGGAGACAAGTGAAATTTCTGTCTTGGAAATATATTATTGGAGACAAGGGAAGCTTTCCATTCCAAATCATCTAAATCAATGCTAAATGTAAAGGGAGGTGAGGGTGAACAAAGAAAATAGTTTACAAAATATACACTGTAAGATCTAGAGGAAAACTACAAGTTCAATCTTAAAACACTAATTATTAAAAATATTCCCCTAATTAAGTTTTCCAAATCCTTTGGAGAATTGTCTTTATTTTCTTGCATTTTATTTGTGACTCATTAGTTGTAGCATTAATTGTGTTTTGTTTTTCAAAAACTGTAGCTTTCAAAAGATATTTGTAATCAAAAGATTACCATATCAGGCTGTGTGTACGTGTACTTGCTAAGTTGCTTCAGCTGTGTCAGACTCTGTGTGACCCTATGGACTGTAGCCCACCAGGCTTTTCTGTCCATGGGATTTTCCAGGCGAGAATACTGGAGTGGGCTGCCATGCCCTCCTCCAGGGGATATTCCTCCAGGGACCGAATCAACGTTTCTTAAGTCTCCTGCATTGGCAGGTAGGTTCTTAACTACTAGCACCACCTGGGAAGCCCCCATTATCAAGCAGGGTGTTCTTCAATCACTTGGTGAGTATGAGCCTCTAAAATGCAGGTGTTCCCCCCTGCAGGGATTAAATGGGATCTTTTCAATCTGACAAAATTATATTACAATTTATTACAATTGTATTCTACTTTTACTGTAAATGGAGCAATAATCCAATATTCATTTGACTGGCAACAGCCAATTAGAAGTAGCCAAGAACAGAGAGAATGTATATATTTCAAACTCTGAAGATAAAATGGGGGGGAAACAGGAGAAATTCATTATGAGAATGTAAAAATGCTCGTACATCATTAATGTCTGACTGATCACCCTTGTGAGGAAGTGATGCATCTTCACAGAGGTACAGCAGCGGGAATGGGAAATAGTACAGCTTTCAGTTGTTTTCCTTCTTCCTTCAATAGGCTTTTGCCTCTTCTTTTCTCAGGGACTATATACATTGGAAACCACTGGTTGAGATTTAGAATGATTCTGAATTTATAATACATTCAAGTTCCAAGTATTGATTGATATCTGTGATATGGAAAAGATTAACTTCATTTTACTGGAAAGGGGGACTGCCCTGGTGGCTCAGACATTAAAGCGTCTGCCTACAATGCAGGAGACCTGGGTTCAATCCCTGGGTCAGGAAGATCTCTGGAGAAGGGAATGGCAACCCACTCCAGTATTCTTGTCTGGAAAATCCCTTGGATAGAGGAGCCTGGTAGGCTACAGTCTGTGGGGTCGCAAAGAATCAGACACGACTGAGCGACTTCACTTTCACTTTCACTGGAAAGGACCCACTCTCTCCTGGCAATGGTGACATATCTTCAGTACAATCTGTATACCCAGTCACAGTATTCTGGTAGGCAGAAATTTAATAAAAGAAATAATATCTATTACGAGAAAGCTAGTCAATCCCTCTTATAGGAAACCAACAAGTTTCCTTAAGGACCTTAAGTGTCATCTATATAGCACTACTTTTCTGCTTCTGCCTACCAAGTAGATTTACATGACTTTCAGTGGTCTGAGTGTTGTGGGAGCTGTGAGGATTAATGAGTGTGATAAATCTGTTAAGAGTGATTTCCTCTTTGCAGGAGGATAAAATAATCTAAGACAGTTTGTAGTCCCTAATCTCAATGAGCCACTTTGACAGCATATTCTACATGACTATAAGTTCACTGGAGAAAGGCAAAAATTTTGGATGCTCTCATATTTCAACACTCTTTTAAAAAGTATTTTCTCTGTTTTAAAAGATCATTGGCCTAAACATTCTCTACCTTATTTCAGGTTTTCCCCTTAGTTCATCTAGAACGTGTCATGGATTCAGCTCTATGGAGGCTTCAAGTACAAGTAGAGATTGGAGTAGTGTCCTTAGAAGGACAACCAACTGTAGTTAAAATGACCACACCATTTTAATTAACAAGTTTCCTCCTCAAATTCCTGTGAAAAATGGTTACTAATTCAGAAAACAATCAGGGCAGAAGTTTCAGTGGGCAATAATTGGTTGCCACGAGGTCAGAAAGCCTCTCCTTCTCAAAGTTGTCTTCCATAAACACACTGTGGATAACAAATGTTCTTCTGATCAATCACCTCCCAAAAGAAAGTCACATATTTAGGTTCCCAATTCCAGACATTCTTTCTTCTATGTCTTATGAAGTTGATTCTGGTACCAAACCAAAAAAGATTGTGGGTTCAAACTACTAGGAAGTAATTAGGTGTTGATGGAGTGTACCGTCTGCTGGCATTATGGAGGATGAGGGCCTTGGAGCTGAGATCTTAGATCCAAAATTCAGTATGGCAGACCACCCACAAAATCAGTCTTCTAACAGACAACCGTCAGGAAAATGCCTACTGCAAGAGACTATAAACAAGGGGCAGACTAAACTAAGCATGGTTTCCTTTAATAGAAAATCATTCTCTCCAAACATACACACACACACACACGCATGTTCAAACATCACATTCCATATGGATATAAAATCTCTAATTCCTTCAATATCCTGTCTTTAATTGCTTCCCAAATATGACCAATCTAATTGGCTTCAGAAAACAGGCTGCATGCTAGCACCATGGAAAGAGATACATCAAGCTGAGAGGGGTATACCAGGAGGAGTAAGAAAATATTTTCTGTTCAAGAAGCTTAAAGTTTAGCATTGCAGCAATTGAGTATAATATTTTTCATGCACTGATAAAGACAATATGTATACAATTCAAAGTGGAGTTAAAATAATCACTGTAAGGGAAGTACAAGGTGTTAAGGGTAAATGAGGTGTCTGTTTGGTTTTATCATCCTTATAATAGTGGCGTCCCCAGTAGCTCAGATGGTAAAGAATCTGCATGCAATGCAGGAGATCCGGATTCAATCCCTTGGTTGGGAAGATCCCCTGGAGAAGGAAATGACAACCCCCTCCAGTATTCTTGCCTGGAGAATCCCATGGACAGAGGAGCCTGGTGGGCTACAGTGCATAGTGTCCCAAAGAGGAGGACAGAACTGAGCAACTAACACTTTCACTTTTCATCCTTACAAACATAGCATATATAATTTAACCTTGAAGTATAACAAGGCACTTAAAATGCAATCTTATTAACATATGTGTTTTCTATGTGTTTATGATGCTATTCATAAAACACTTTTGTTAGCAGACATCATCATTATTATTATACTGCCCATACTGAATGTACCAGTGTGTATTAGGCATTTTATTTTTTATTAAGAGTTTTAATATTTTTCAAATGAATGAATGACATGTTAGAAATGGAATGCCAACCAAGGAACCAGTTGATTCCAGAGCCTTTGCTCTTTTCATTACAATGTGCTATTTTTTAAAATCAGTTGTCTCAACTTTGGCTACACATTGGAATTTTCTAGGGATCCAGAAAAAGTACTGATGCCTAGGTACCATGTTCTAAAATTCTCATTTAAGTTGTCTGGAGTACACCTCGGGCATCAGAACTTTTTAAAGCTCCTCAGCTACTTTTAATGTGCAGTCAAGGTTGAGAATCATTGCTCTAAATATACTCTTTCTGATGAAAAATACTGAAGCTTTTGGTTGCTAGACAAGAGGTTTAACAGTTTAAACAGGAAACATCATTTTAGTGCAATGTTTTAGGCTAGATTTAGACCATCGGTATATAGTTAAACATTTAAACATGAGGCAGGTGGTACAGTTAGAAGATTATTTAGTATTGAAAAAAGGAATGGGCATGCATGTGTGTTAAGTCACTTCAGTCATGTCCAACTCTTTGCGACCCTATGGACTGTAGCCCACCAGGCTCCTCTGTCTATGGGGTTCTCCAGGCAAGAATACTGGAATGGGTTGCCATGCCTTTCTCCAGGGGATCTTCCTGATCCAGGGATCGAACCCATGTCTCTTATGTCTCCTGCATTGGCGGGAGGGCTCTTTACCACCAGTGCCACCTGGGAAGCCCAAAAGAGGGAATAGTTCAAGCCAAAGTTAGAGATATATTTAAGTGAATAGAACCGACATTAACTATAATTACTTTGTATGACTTCCTTTATGAAAATCTATGAGGTAATTAGGCACAAGGGGGCTTTCTCTTATTTGTTTTAAGAATTTCCCAAATGTCTGAAGCAATGTATTTGTCAGATTTGAAAAGTTTCATTGAAATTCTAGGGCCCCTCCATGTATACCTGAGTTTGATCTAGACGTTCCCCACAGACCTATCCATAGTTACTTCCGTTTATCCACTGCCACACATTTGGATCAAATGTATAGTAATTCATACCAGTAAATTTATTGTCCAACCTACAAAAAAGCCACATGAAAGGAGGGAAAATCTGAGATCTATAATGTGGTCATTGCTAACTCAGCCAAAACTAACTCTTTGATATCTTTATGTTATTAACATCTGCATTTTGCTCAGTCTCCAGTGTGGTAGGAGAAGCAATAGAGGAGACAGATGAGAAAAAAGTGGAGGAAAAACAGCCCTCCAAAAACTGTATAATAAATTATAATAATGTATCTTCATTAATCATGCCCAGCTATGGTTTCAATTATTTATTTTTCAGTGGAGATTTCGGGGCAAGTGAGTGAGGCTTTCTTTCAAGCTGTTTTATGATTCTTTAAAAATCTGGGATGGAAAAATTCTCAGGCTTTACTACTAAGATACTAATTGAAGCCTTATTTCTACTGAAGCTGACAAGAGGATGAAACAAAGAGATATCCCACCTTGGAGCTCACAAATCCCTTTTAATTGGGATTAAATTAAAATCCATGTACCTTTAATTGGTACATGGGATCAGGTCATTGTCTCCCCTCAGCAAACTAACTTAGCTGTATTTTTTTTCCTCACATTTTAGAAATGATATTTAAATTCTTTCATAGAATTGTATTTCAGTAGCAGAAATTATCTTCCTGGACCATTAAGACAGAGTTCCTACACAATAGAGTGAACTTGCTTATTCTAGGATCAGTGCAAATTATCTCATGTCTTTTCATGATTTTGTACTAGACTTCAAGTCACAACATGACTGGAATAGTTTAAAAAAGATCCCTCTCTTCCATGCCAGCTGACAGTGGCCTTTTCTGGAAGCCCACAAGAGATGGAATGTCTGAGATCCTGAAGGTTTCTCTCTGGAGTTTTAAGAGAGTCCACGCTTCCTCAAAGACAGTGCCAAATTCACCAAACTTCTCATAAGTCTGACCCAAATTGCAGACTGTGCACAGGGCCAATCACCAAGCCAAAGTCATCTGGTTCAAATGTATAATTTCATTTGTAAAACAGGCTGCATCTGGCAGATGGGATAAGTAGAGCAGCACTGGTGTACAGCATGTGAGACCAGAAGCTGCAATAGGCACAGGCCTAGCAGAAAGGGAGCTTATACTGGGTCTGGAGCTCCAGAACTGCTAAAGCGAGGGAAGCCAAGTAGTAAGTAAAACTAATATGTATTTTAACAAAATTGCCCATTTTCTTCAAGTTTGAGAAGTCTGGACAAATTATAATGAATACAATTTGCACTTCAAATACTTCACCACTTTTGTAATTGGAGTTCTGTTTCAAGTGGCTGAGGTTGAAAAAAAGAAAAGAGATATGGCCATGAGTCTAAAGGCATGGCTTTAGAAATGGGGAGTGTCCCTGTTGAATCTCTGGGTGGGAGTAACATGCAAAAGGGACCTAGTGGCTTGGGACAGATGCTGGGTCCAAAAGTTAAAAACAGTGAGACCCTGGAATTCTATTTCTTCACATCTGGTAACCGCATGCTCCCTTCATACTTTGGGATACAGAAGCAGCAACTTTTCTCTATCCCTATCAATGAATATGTTCACATGAAGATGTCCACAAAAGAAAAGGAAGAACTGTACCTTGAAACGTGATTGAAACACTCTTCCTCCTTCTCTTTTTTTTCTCATGATCATTGTATTAGCCATTGGCTCAATGCAGAAAAAGATAATTGGGTCAGAAAACTAAAGAGTAATGGACAAGTGTTTTAAAAATTATGGACCATCAGCCATGCAGGCAGGAAATCAGAAATCAAAAGAAAATAATACCATAAATGGTCAGACTCAATAAGCAAAAATACACTTAAAACTTGGTTAAGATTGAAATCATATATAGGTCAAGTCAGGAAATCCATAAACTGAGAAAGAATAGCAATAGTCCTGATCACTGACGTGAAGGACACTAAAAGCATTTATTCAATACTGTTGAGACATAGTCCCTATCTTTATTGCATGATAATTTGTCATGTAGTTGAGACAAATAAAAGTCAAAATTTCACCAAGATAGCAAGCAATACAAGCCATAAAAAATGCTGAACACAACAAACTATAGTATAAGGAACAAGTGCTGTGACAGTTGGGAAAATAGATTATTATTCAGGAAATAGTCAGGGAAAGTGGGTTTCCCTGGTGGCTCAGATGGTAAAGATTCTGCCTGCAATGCAGGAGACCTGGGTTTCTTCCTTGGGTTGGGAAGACCTCCTGGAGGAGGGCATGGGAACCACTCCAGTATTCTTGCCTGGAGAATCCCCCATGGACAGGGGAGCCTGGCGGGGTACAGTCCATGGGGCTGCAAAGAGTCGGACATGACTGAGCGACGAAGCACAGCGCAATCAGAGAAAGTATTATGGAATTGTAGATATGAACTTCACTGTGAAGGATGAGTGAGATCAGATAAGTTAGAAAAGGGGAAAGGTCATCTGACCTCACGATAGGGATCTGAGCAGGAAAAGAGGAGTGTAAATTCAACTTGAGCATTTTGAAGAATATCAAGTAGACCAGTCTGGCAGAAAAGTAAAAGGTATATGTAGATACATTAACAGCGATGTTGGAAAGAAATATAAGGAAACAGGTCTGAGGAATCTAAGCACCATACCAAGGAGTGTGGATATCAGCCTATAGGTGAGCAGAGTCACTTGGAAGATTTAGAGGAAAATGACAGAGCATTGTTTTAGGAAAGTTAATTTGACAATAAAGTATAAACTAGAATAAAGAAAGAAAACAGGGACCAAACAGAGAACATCATTCAATGAATACTATTTGAGTGGCTTCTCAGTACAAGGAATTGTGAAAGATATTAATATCACAGACACATAGATGAATAAGATACGGTCATTTCCCAGAACAGTCTTGCAGTCTAAAAGAGGAAATACAACAGTGAATTTTTAAAATATACAATTATTGAAAAAAAAATCTACGGAACTATATTGGAGAAGGCACTTCATCTGAGTTTGAAAGATCAATAGATAGTCCTTTGGAGACAGAGTGAGAAAGGCCAAGAAATAGGATGAACAACCAATCAGAGATAGAAGAAAAGGGATATGGAGGCAATTATGAATATTTTTTAAAGACTAAAGTATACAACATATGTTGAAGAGACAGAGGTGATGAAGCTGGAGAAGCAAGTAAAATGTAAAATGCAGTTAAGTAGTTCAAACCACTTGTATTGTACGCAAAGAAAACATAGAAAATAATTTTAAGTAGGGGAGTAACATAATATGATAATTAATTTATAAAGATAACTCAATTGTTAAGGAGCTTAATTAGGAGTACATAAATTGATGGAGACCAGTTAGCAGATTACTGAAATAGTTCAGGTAAGGAATAATGAGAGATAAAACTTAGGTGGTCACATGTGTAGGGACTAAGAGAATGAAATCAACCAGTACCTAGGAAATAGAAACAACGGAATTCAGTGATTGATGAAGTGTGGCTAAAAGAGAGAAAGGCAAGAGGAGATCATGACTTAAAGATTCCTGGCCTGGGTGACTGGGTGAATGATGGAAAGAAAGGACAACCTTTAGGAATGGGGTGGGGAACTGAAAGGTGAGTTCAATTTGAGACATGTTATGTTTCAGGTATCTGTGAGTTAACCAAGTGAAGAAAGACTATTAGGCAGTTTAAATATGGTCTGGAGTCAAGGAGAAAGGTTTAGACAGGTGCTATGAGTCATCAACATACAGGTGATCTCTGAAACTAGGGAATGAATGAGATCACTTGTGGAAAAAATAAAGAGAAGGAAAACTTAATGAGGACTTAATTATAGGGAACATAGGACCTAAACATCTAAAATCAGAAAGAAACCAGACGAACATTTTTAAAAAGCCAAGAAAAAAGTGAGTTAAGGAGAACAAGAAGAAAGCATATAATGAAAACAGTTGAGAAATTCTGCAGCAACAGGTGGGATTAGGGGTGATGCAAGGGTCAAATGATGGAGAGAATTCAAGAATGGGGACGTCCAAGACTGCTCATAAATGATTGAAATTTGACATCCTTTGGGAACCTGGAAAGAGCAGTGTCAACATTGCAGTAGAGTCAGTCCCCTTTCTGTAATGATGGGACAAACAGATTGGAAATGAAACTGAAAATGTGTAGTCTTTGGCCTACTCTCTTAAGAATGCCAGGGCTTCCGTGGTGGCTCAGAGGGTAAAATGTCTGCCTGTAATGCGGGAGGCCAAGGTTCAATCTCTGGGTTGGGAAGATCCTCTGGAGAAGGAAATGTCAACCCACTCTGGTACTCTTGCCTGGAAAATCCCGTGGATGGAGACGCCTGTAGGCTACAGTCTATGGTAGGCTACAGTCTATGGGGTTGTAAAGAGTCAGACATGACTGAGCAACTTCACTTTCACTTTTTAAAAAAATTAATTTGTTTATTTTAATTGGAGACTAATTACTTTACAATATTGTAGTGGTTTTTGCCAAACATCAACATGAATCAGCCACAGGTGCACTTGTGTTCCCCATCCAGCCCTCCCCTCCCACCTCTCTCCCCATCCCATCCCCCAGGGTCATTCCAGTGCACCAGCCCTGAGCACCCTATCTCATGCATTTTCACTTTCTTAAGAATGCTATTTGGGAAGGAAAGAAAGGCAATGCCAAATTATGTTCAAACTATCATACAATTGCACTCATTTCACATGCTAGCAAGATTATGCTCAAAATCCTTCAAGTTAGGCTTTAGCAGTATGTGAACCAAGAACTTCCAGATGTACAAGCTGTGTTTAGAGAAGGCAGAGTAACAAGAAATCAAATTGCCAGCATCCATTGGATCATAGAAAAAAAGTAAAGGAATTAAAAAAAAATCTGCTTCATTGGCTATGCTAAAGCCTTTGATTGTGTGGATCACAACAAACTGCATAAAATTCTTAAAGAGATGGAAATACCAGACCACTTTACTTGTCTCCTGAGAAGCCTGTATGCAAGACAAGAAGCAACAGTTGGAACTGGACATGGAACAATAGAATGGTTCCAAATTGGGAAAGGAGTACGTCAAGGCTGTATATTGTCACCCTGCTTATTTAACTTATATGTAGAGTACATCATGAGAAATGCTGGGCTGGATGAATCACAAGCTGGAATCAAGGTTGCCAGGAGAAATATCAATAACCTAAGATATGCAGATGATATCACTCTAATGGCAGAAGTGAAGTCACTCAGTCGTGTCCATGTCATTTCCCTCTCCAGGGGGTCTTCCTGACCCAGGGATCGAACCTGGGTCTTCCACATTGTAGGCAGACGCTTTACCATCTGAGCCACCAGGGAAATTCTAATGGCAGGAAGCTAAGAGGAACTAAAGAGCCTCTTGATGAGGGTGAAAGAGGAGAGTAAAAAAGTTGGCTTAAAACTCAAAATTCAAAAAACAAAGATCATGGCATCTGGTCCCATCACTTCGTGCCAAATAGATGAGGGAAAAGTGGAAGCAGTGACAGACTTTCTTTTCTTGGGCTCCAAAATCACAGCAGACAGTGACTGCAACCATGAAATTAGAATTCCTTGGAAGAAAAGCTATGACAAACCTAGACAGCTAACAAAGTAGTCATGTACGAAGGTGAGAGCTGGACATAAAGAAGGCTGAGTGCTAAAGAATTGATGCTTTTCAATTGTGGTGCTGGAGAAGATTCTTGTGAGTCCCTTGGACATCAAGGAGATCAAACAAGTCAATCCTAAAGGAAATCAACCCTGAATACTCATTGGAAGGACTGATGCTGAAGCTCTAATACTTTGGCTACCTGATACGAAGAACCGACTCACTGGAAAAGACCCTGATGCTGGGAGGGATTGTGGGCAGGAGGAGAAGGGGACAACAGAGGATGAGATGGTTGGATGGCATCACTGACTCAGTGGACATGAGTTTGAGCAAACTCCAGGAGATAGTGAAGAACAGGGAAGCCTGGTGTGCTGCAGTCCATGGAGCTGCAAAGAGTCAGACACGACTTGGCAACTGAACAATGAACAACAACAACAGCAAGCAATTAATGGAAGAAAATAAAGAACAGAGAGAGGACTTTTATTTTATAGAATTTCTTTATAGACTGGCTGAAAAAATCAGTAGAGAGGCAGTGGGAATAAGGAATATGTGGCACAATTAGCATTTTAAAAAAAACGGAAACAGAAATAGTCTGAGAATTTCATGTAGAAACTTTGAGGGTGAAAAGAGAAGGTAAGGGGGTTCTTACACTAATGAGTTGTCTTTCTCTGAGAAGTAGGGAACCAAGCCATTTCCTAAGAGTGAGTATGGTGTAAGTAAGATAAAAATTTGTGAATATGGATTAGGCAGTGGAATGACCAATATTAGAAATGGAAATACAAATTTTTAGGTGTAAGTAAAAGTAGTTTCGAGTAGCATAGAGTCCCTAAATGATCTAAGAAAATTACACGTGTTTCCTCCAAACACTTGGAAGTCTAGGTGTAGTAGTAAAGAAGGGAGATGTTTTGACTGATCTGGCTTTGATAACTGAAGGAGCAGATAGGATAAACAGACAAAGGAATTCAGAATATTGGTGAGAAAGCAAAAACAAGATGTATGATCGTGTCTGAATAGTTTCGGGTAAGGAATCCCTAGGATAGAAAGAGCTATCTTTCTATCAAGAAAGATAGATACAGAGCTAAGCTAACATATTAGTACTAAACCTCTGATCATTTCTGAACTTTCACTCAAAAAAAAAAAAAACAAAAACCTTTTCTCCCACTCTCCATCATTAGCCCAACAACTTTGCTTCCAGAAATTTATCTAACAAATATTACTATACATATGCAAACTATATTCACTGCAACATAGTCTGTTTTAGCAAAAGACTAGAAACAGCATGAATTCCCATCAATAGAGATCTGGTAAATGAATAACAGTGCAACGAAATAACAGAATACTAAGCAACAATTAAATAGAGTGAGGCAGGTCTACATGGACTAATATGCTACAACTCTTAGGATGTGTTAAGTGAAAACACAAGATGCAAATGAATGTGTATTATGTGTTACCATCTGTATAAAATCAAAGTAATGTGTGTGGATGCACACACAAACATACACACATATGTGCATCATCTCTCTGGAAGGATAGGGAACATCTGGATATGGTGTCTGCTCTAGAGCTGGTGCAATATGACTGGGGAAATGGTGAGGAGGAAGGACTTACCTTACCATGTATATTTCCTATTTTTTCAATTTTTTAAAACATACATATAATCACTTGGACAAAAAAAGATTTTAAAATTATCTGCTATAACTAGATACTCTTTCCATTAGAGCTGAGGGCTTGTGGGGTTAGATGCTTAAATACATCTGTGCTTGCCTTTATTCTGAGTCCTTCTGGACTAGTTGATTTTTAGTTATACTAGGTAAAGTGAGGTAGTTTAGTATCGTAATATTCATTACGCTCTATACCAGCAAGACTTTCAGCTAAGGTTCCAAAGAAGAGAGGGCTATTTCTGATAACAATGACATGGGGAATGATTGTCCTACTGACAAATGCTAAGCTGAAAGAGACTTCTATAGAAATGCACATCCATCTTCTTCAGAGCTTAAGGCGTAGAATGAATTTATGGATGTTCAGGTATAATTCTACTGAAACTTAAATATAATACTTTAAGTAACAAATCTTTCTTGATTATTGAATTTTCTCATAATCTAAGAGAAATTTTTATTTAAACATCTCTAGGAGTATGGCTTAGCTATGAGGGAATGTACCTCCTAAGTGAAAACTGTTAGTACTTTTCTCCATTTATAACAAGCTAGAGATAGTATTAAGCTTCTATCTATATAGACAACACTTACATTTCAGCCTTATTTCTGAAGAGACATAAGTAAGATTATGTACCCGATAGCTTGCTAAATAAGTCTGGATAGAATCCAGAGTCATATTATTTGGTGGGATATCCCAAAAATCCTGTGCAAAGCTGTAAGGTAGACACAATACAAATCCTGAAAAAAAAGTATAATGTACCACACAGGCAGCTCTTGTAATTCCCAAGTCTGGTATGTATTCATCACTCAAAATTAACAGCAACTACTGCCAAGGCCCACATTGTTTTCTGTGTTGATTTATATTGTGGTTGGAGTAGGGGTGTAGGGAGGAAAAAAGAGAAAAAACTAAAGAGCAAAAGACTAAGTTTTTACACCAAATATTAGTTTCAAGTGTTCTCTTCTTTGGTTTATTGGAAATCAGATAATTTTGAGCCATTTCATCAGCCAGTCTCATCATTAGTGTACCTGTGTTTGGCTGTCAACTCAGAAGGTGAGCCAGGGTTCAAAAAGAAACATAGACAGCACTGCTCCTCCTGTTGATAATAAACACTCTTGTGAAACAGTGGAAACAGTGGCTGATTATTTTTCTGGGCTCCAAAATCACTGTGGACGGTGCTTGCAACCATGAAATTAAAAGACACTTGCTCCTTGGAAGGAACGTTATGACCAACCTAGACAGCATATTAAAGAGCAGAGGCATTACTTTGTCAACAAAGGTCCGTCTAGTCAAGGCTTTGGTTTTTCCAGTGGTCATGTATGGATGTGAGAGTTGGACTAAAAAGAAAGCTGAGTGCCAAAGAATTGATGCTTTTGAACTGTGGTGTTGGAGAAGACTCTTGAGAGTCCCTTGGACTGCAAGGAGATCCAACCAGCTCATCCTAAAGGAGATCAGTCATGGGTGTTCATTGGAAGGACTGATGCTGAAGCTGAAACTCCAATACTTTGGCCACCTGATGCAAAGAGCTGACTCATTTGAAAAGATCCTGATGCTGGGAAAGATTGAGAGCAGGAGAAGGGGACGACAGAGGATGAGATGGTTGGATGGCATCACCGACACAATGGGCATGGGTTTGGGTGGACTCCAGGAGTTGGTGATGGACAGGGAGGCCTGGCGTGCTGCGGTTCATGGCGTTGCAAAGAATCGGACACAACTGAGTGACTGAACTGAACTGTGTCTCTACAATCTAAGACTCCTCTTGACCTTGACTAGAATTCATTTTACTCCTTTTAAGCCTGGAGAGATAAACATCTTTCCAAATTTGGTTTAGATGTCCTTTCTACAGTTCTCTCCCTGCTTCAATGCTCCCAGGCATCAGTCTTTTTCTTACTACAATTCTGTGCCGCGCTAAGTTGCTTCAGTCATATCTGACTCTTTGTGATCCTATGAACTGTAGCCTGCAGGCTCCTCTGTCCATGGGGATTCTCCAGGCAAGAATACTGGAGTGGGTTGCCATGCCCTCCTCCACGGGATCTTCACGACCCCGGGGTCGAACCTGTGTTTCTTACATCTCCTGTATTGGCAGATGGGCTCTTTACCATTAGCACCACCTGGGAAGCCCACTATAATTCTACATTTACAATCTATTATAGCACTTCCCACAGGATTCTATGATGATTAATTTATGTCTATACCTATAACAGTGGAGAAGGCAATGGCACCCCACTCCAGTTCTTGCCTGGAAAATCCCATGGACGGAGGAGCCTGGTAGGCTGCAGTCCATGGGGTCACTACAAGTCGGACATGACTGAGCGACTTCACTTTCACTTTTCACCTGCACACATTGGAGAAGGAAATGGCAACCCACTCCAGTGTTCTTGCCTTGAGAATCCCAGGGACGGGGGAGCCTGGTGGGCTGCTGTCTATGGGGTTGCACAAGGTCGGACACGACTGAAGTGACTTAGACGCAGCATACCTATAACAGAGCTTTCTAGGTGACTCAGTGGGTAAAGAATCTACCTAACACGCAGGAGACTCAGGAGACACGGGTTTGATTCCTGGGTTGGAAAGATCCCCTGGAAGAGGGCATGGCAACCCACTCTAGTGTTCTTTCCTGGACAATCCCATGGAAAGAGGAACCTAGGAGGTTATAGTTCATAGACTCACAGAGAGTCGGACATGACTGAAGAGATTGAGCACACATGCATACCTGTAACAATGAATATCTGCTTCATCACTGGACTGTGAAGTCCCTGAGGGCAGAGGCCTTATCTTTTTATCTTTGAATCCCCAACAAATGACAATGACTTGGGGGGAGGGGCACAGACTCTCTCAGCTTCAGTTTCCTCATATGTGATGCAGAAAGAATAATTTCAGCCTTGAAAGGTTATTGTAAAGATTAAAAATAATACATATGCATTGCTGACAGAGGAAAACCAAGAGGGGCTTAAGACCAAGAAAACACTTAGCAGCCATATTCTACTCTGGGTAGTCAGATTTTGTCAGGCAGCTTTCAGGGCAGAGAGAGTCTACAGAGAGAAGAACGACATGCAGAGAGAAGCAGGGATGAGAAATGGAGTAAAGTCATGCATGGATCTTCCTACAACTTTCCAATTTCAAGTTCCAGTCTTTCTGCAGAATACCTGGATTCTTCAGCATTAAAGTAAACGGGCTTAAAGCATAACATGCTCAAGAAAGAAACATTTTTTTTTTATATTTAAGTGATAATCAGCTTCCAAAGAGGAGAACAGAAATAGAAATGGCAAACTAGGAGGAGCTCATATAATGATGTGTATATTATACCTTTTGGCTGTCTTGGGATGATTTGTTATGAGACATTCAAGGTTTCCTTGAAACATATGTATGAACATAAAACATGCTGGCACTTTCCATAGTCTAGAGTATGCATTGTGACTTCCACTAGTTGGTATATAAATATAACCTGACTTGCCAAGCAAATGGTAGGATCCTAGAGTGGGAAAATTATATCTTCTTCCTTTCTATTCCCCATAAAGCCTAGTCCACTGTTGAACGCATAATTGATACTCAGTAACTTCATCAATATTTGTTAAATGAATGAGTCCAACTTTAATTAAGATGTGATACTTGTATGAGATTTTTACATAATATATTTAAGAGGGATCTAGAGACTAATGAATCAAAGATGGATGTTAAAGACTCTTAGCCTGCACACTCCTGGGTGATTCAATACATACCCAGAGTTTCAACTACTACGCAGGTACTATAGTGCTCATGCCTTTATCTCCAACACATTCCTATAGCTTGTGCTATAGATCCTCTTTCCCATTGCTCATGGTAGCTGAACATAACTGCCTACAGGCATCCAGCTCTCAACATCACGAAACACTGATCTACAAGTATCTCAAAATATCATGTTCTCTTCCAAACTTGCTCCTCAACTGGATCCTGGGTCTAAGAATACAGGCACCATCAATTGCCATTCAGTGTAACTTGCTGGAAAACTGTGGGTCATCCCTGACTCCTGAATTTTCTTCCCTTCTTGAACCTGGCAGGAAGAGCAATGTGGCACATATAAAAGGGCATAGGCTTAAAAATCTTACAGGTCTGGATTTGGGTTCTGCCATTTATCAGTTGTGTGACCTTAAAAACATTCAGTCCAGTTCAGGCGCTCAGTCATGTCCGACTCTTTCCAACCCCATGAACCGCAGCACACCAGTCCTCCCTGTCCATCACCAACTCTCAGAGTTTACCCAAACTCATGTCCATTGAGTCAGTGATGCCATCCAACCATTGCATCCTCTGTTGACCCCTTCTCCTCCTGCCCTCAATCTTTCCAAGCATCAGGGTCTTTTCAAATGAGTCAGCTCTTCCCATCAGGTGGCCAAAGTATTGGAGTTTCAGCTTCAACATCAGACCCTCCCATGAACACCCAGGGCTGATCTCCTTTAGGACGGACTGGTTGGATCTCCTTGCAGTCCAAGGGACTCTCAAGAGTCTTCTCCAACACCACAATTCAAAAGCGTCAATTCTTTGGTGCTCAGCTTTCTTTATAGTCCAACACTCACATCCACACATGACCACTGGAAAAACCATAGCCTTGACTAGACGGACCTTTGTTGGCAAAGTAATGTCTCTGCTCTTTAATATGCTGTCTAGGTTGGTCATAACGTTCCTTCCAAGGAGCAAGCATCTTTTAATTTCATGGCTGCAATCACTATCTGCAGTGATTTTGGAGCCCCAAAAAATAAAGTCTGACACTGTTTCCCCATCTATTTGCCATGAAGTGATGGGACCAGATGCCATGATCTTAGTTTTCTGAATGTTGAGCTTTAAGCCAACTTTTTCACTCTCCTCTTTCACTTTCATCAAGAGGCTCTTTAGTTCTTCTTCACTTTCTGCCATAAGGGTGGTGTCATCTGCATATCTGAGGTTAGTGATATTTCTCCTGGCAATCTTGATTCCAGCTTGTGCTTCTTCCAGCCCAGCGTTTCTCATGATGTACTCTGCATATAAGTTAAATAAGCAGAGTGACAATATACAGCCTTGACGTACTCCTTTCCCGATTTGGAACCAACCTGTTGTTCCATGTCCAGTTCTAACTGTTGCTTCCTGATCTGTATACAGGTTTCTCAAGAGGCAGGTCAGATGGTCTGGTATTCCCATCTCTTTCAGAATTTTCCACAGGTGTTATGATCCACGCAGTGAATGGCTTTGGAATAGTCAATAAAGCAGAAATAGATGATCTTCTGGAACTCTCTTGCTTTTTCGATGATCCAATGGATGTTGGCAATTTGATCTTTGCCTCTTCTAAAACTAGCTTGAACATCTGGAAGTTCATGGTTCACATATTGCTGAAGACTGGCTTGGAGAATTTTGAGCATTACTTTACTAGTGTGTGAGATGAGTACAATTGTGCAGTAGTTTGCGCATTCTTTGACATTGCCTTTCTTTGGGATTGGAATGAAAACTGACCTTTTCCAGTCCTGTGGCCACTGCTGAGTTTTCCAGATTTGCTGACATATTGAGTGCAGCACTTTCACAGCATCATCTTTCAGGATTTGAAATAGCTCAACTGGAATTCCATCACCTCCAGTAGCTTTGTTCATCATGATGCTTTCCAAGGCCCACTTGACTTCACATTCCAGGATGTCTGGCTCTAGGTGAGTGATCACATCATCATGATTATCTGGGTCATGAAGATCTTTTTTGTAAAGTTCTTCTGTGTATTCTTGCCACCTCTTCTTAATATCTTCTGCTTCTGTTAGGTCCATACCATTTCTGTCCTTTATTGAGCCCATCTTTGCATGAAATGTCCCCTTGGTATCTCTAATTTTCTTGAAGAGATCTCTAGTCTTTCCCATTCTATTATTTTCCTCTACTCCTTTGCATTGATCACTGAGGAAGGCTTTCTTATCTTTCCTTGCTATTCTTTGGAACTCTGCAATCAAATAGGTATATCTTTCCTTTTCTCCTTTGCTTTTCACCTCTCTTCTTTTCACAGCTATTTGTAAGGCCTCCTCAGACAGCCATTTTGCATTTTTGCATTTCTTTTCCTTGGGGATGGTCTTGATCCCTGTCTCCTATACAATGTCACAAACCTCCATCTGTAGGTCATCAGCCACTCTGTCTATCAGATCTAGTCTCTTAAATCTATTTTTAATTTCCACTGTATAATCACAAGGGATTTGATTTAGGTCATACCTGAATGGTCTAGAGGTTTTCTTCACTTTCTTCAATTTAGATCTGAATTTGGCAATAAGGAATTCATGATCTGAGCCACAGTCAGCTCCAGGTCTTGCTTTTGCTGACTGTATAGAGTTTCTCCATCTTTGGCTGCAAAGAATATAAACAATCTGATTTCAGTGTTGACCATCTGGTGATGTCCATGTATAGAGTCTTCTCTTGTGTTGTTGGAAGAGGGTGTTTGCTATGACCAGTGTGCTCTCTTGGCAAAACTATTAGCCTTTGCCCTGCTTCATTCTGTACTCCAAGGCCAAATTTGCCTGTTACTCCAGGTGTTTCTTGACTTTCTACTTTTGCATTCCAGTCCTCTATAATGAAAAGGACATCTTTTTTGGGTATTAGTTCTAAAATGTCTTGTAGGTCTTCATAGAACTGTTCAACTTCAGCTTCTTCAGCATTACTGGTTAGGGTATAGACTTGGATTACTGTGATATTGAAAGGTTTGCTTTGGAAATGAACAGAGATCATTCTGTCATTTTTGAGATTGCATCTCAGTACTGCATTTTGGACTCTTTTGTTGACTATGATGGCTACTCCATCTCTTCCAAGGGATTCCTACCCACAGTAATAGATATACTGACCTTCTGAGTTAAATTCACCCATTCCAGTCCATTTTAGTTTGCTAATTCCTAGAATGCTGATGTTCACTCTTTCCATCTCCTGTTTGACCACTTCCAATTTGCCTTGATTTATGGACCTAACATTCCAGGTTCCTATGCAATATTGCTCTTTACAGCATCAGACCTTGCTTCTATCACCAGTCACATTGTTGTTTTTGCTTTAGGTCCATCCCTTCATTCTTTCTGGAGTTATTTCTCCACTGATCTCCAGTAGCATATTGGGCACCTACCAACCTGGGGAGTTTATCTTTCAGTGTCCTATCTTTGCCTTTTCATACTGTTCATGGGGTTCTCAAGGCAAGAATACCGAAGTGGTTTGCCATTCCCTTCTCCAGGACACAACATTCTGTCAGACCTCTCCACCATGACCTGTCATCTTGGGTGGCCCAACATGGCATGGCTTAGTTTCACTGAGTTAGACAAGGCTGTGGTCTGTGTGATCAGATTGGCTAGTTGTCTGTGATTGTGCTTTCAGTCTGTCTGCTGTCTGATGCCCTCTCTGAGCACCTACTCTCTTACTAGGGTTTCTCTTACCTTGGACCTGGGGTATCTCTTCATGGCTCAGCCGCTGCTCCTGACCTTGGACGTGGGGTAACTCCTCTCAGCTGCACTGCTACCCTGGGATTATCATAATCTTTATTTGTAAAGCGGGACTACTAATGTCTATCTTAGAAGCATGTTTAATAATGGGATATAATTTATCTAGAGTTGTAGACTCCAACTCCCATTTAGTGCCCTGGATATGCCTTTATTGTGTCCTAGGGCCCAAAATAGATGGTTTATTTCTAAGTCTCCACCAGACTCTAAGCTCTTTGAGAAGGGGGCTCTAATACTTCTCTCTGAAACTCTAAACTGAATGAACAGTAGCACAGTTTTTCCTAAAAGCTTCAAAACCATATGTCAACAGAATAAAAGACAAGAAACAGTGGTAAGCATATGACCCAGCATTCCCACTGCCAGGCACATGCCCTGAGAAAACCATAATTCAAAAAGATTCATGAACCACAATGTTCATAGTAACACTATGTATTAATACAATAGCTAGGATATGGAGGCAACTTAGAGGTCCACTGACAGAAGAGTGGAGAAATAAGTTGTGGTACATATATACAATGGAATATTACTCAGCCATAAAAAGGAATGAATGTGAGGCATTTGAACTGAGGTGGATGGATCTAGAGCCTGTTATACAGAGTGAAGTAAGTCAGAAAGAGAAAAACAAATAGTTTTTGATATTTAACACATAAATAACACACATATATGTAATCTAGAGAAATGGTGCTGATGAAAGTATTTGCAGGGAAGGAATAGAGACACAGGTGTAGAGAACAGACTTGCAGACACAGTAGGGAAATGAGAGGGTGGGATGAACTGAGAGAATGGCATTGACAGGTATACACCACCATGTGTAAAACAGTTAGTGGGAAGCATGGGAAACTCAGTTTGGTGCCCTGTGCTGACCTAGAGGGTTGGCATGGGGGCAGGTGGTAGGGAGGGAGGGGATATATACTTACAGGTGATCCACTCTGTTGTATAGTATAAACCAGCAAAACATTATAAAGCAATTATCTTCCAATTAAAAATTTAAAAAAGAAACAGTGGGAGAGTGAATAAGAAACTATTTTACTAGGCTTTGTCTCTAATGTTTGCATATATTATTATAGATATGACAACTATTTTTTCAAAAGCATTTGCAAAAAGGTAAGGAAGGTTATAAAAAAGGAAGAATAAGCTACCCTTTTCAGAGTGGAAGTAGAGTACAAATTATCTTGATAGACAACCTAAATCAGACAGAAATCCTTCAGAAAATCAAAAACACAGTTAATATGGAATGTTTGGTCTGGCTAGCTGGGGGAATGGGGTGGCGGGGAGAAGGCACGGCCAAGAATTGCATTTCTGTGACTCACTACTTCTACAAAAATGGTGGCTTCTGAGAAATATAATTTAGAAGAAAATACCTATAATAAATTGTGTGGATTATGTGGTGCCATACCAAAAATAACATTCGCTTCAAGGGGGAAGCCCTCAATTAATTCCACTTAGAAAACAGAACCTTGAAATCACTGAGAATTGACCTGAAGATCTCAGGAGATCTGTTCATTTATTGGTTCACTCATTCACTTATTCAATCAATATTTATTAAGTGCCAGCTACAAACCAAGACTGTGACAGGTATGTGTGGGAACAGAGCAAGCACAGTTCCTGTACTCAGGGAGATTATAATGTGACAGGAAAGACAGACAAACAACAAAAATTGATAAAATGTGATATATTTTCTACTGTGTGCTATTCTGGAGTGCTATGGAAGCAGACAGGAAGAGCACTTAACCCATCTGGGGTTAGAAGGAAGCATGTTCCTTGAGGTGAGGAAGGAGTGGGAAGATTATCAAGTGAGGGAACAATTTATACAAAACCCTGAAGGCAAGAAGTGTCCCAATGAAGTAAACTTAAAAGTTCAAGATGAAACAGCTAGAGATTAAGCTTCAGAGAGGTGGAAGTTAGGATATGAAATGAACTTTTGAAATGAACTGAATTGTGTGATCTATGTTTGACAAAATGCATACATTTAAGGTAAAATGAATTTTGACAAAGTATGTAATGTATACTACACTCCAATCAAGATACAGAACATTTTCACCTCTGGGGAAGGTTTGTTAGCATCCCTTTGTAGTCATCTCCCTTCATGTTCCCCATCTTCTGAGCTCAGGTGAAAATTGCTGTTTTCTTAAAAATTGCTTTTATGGATTGTGTTTGCTACATTCCATTTTAATAGGATTTTCCGGTATGAATTCTTTGTTCTTTTATTCAGCATAATAAGTGAGATTCCTCCATGCTATGTGTATCAGTAGTTTATTCCTTTCATTACTGATACTATAATTTATTTATTCTGTCATTGACCTGAATCTGTCATTATTTGGGTTGTTTCCAGTTTTGGGTCACTATAAATACAGCAATTGCAAGCATTCATGTACAAGTCTTTTTATGATTTTCATTTCTTTGAGTAAATATCTCAGAAAAAGATTTGTTAGGTCATATGATAAGTATGTTCAATTTTATAGGAAACTGGCAAATGGTCCTCAAAAGTGGTCATGCCATTTTACACCTCACCATAAATGTATGAAAGTCCTTGTTTCTCCACACCCTTGCCAAAACATTATATGATCAGTCCTTTTAATTTTAGTCATTCTATAGGTGTGAAATGGCATTTTATTATTTTAATTTTGTACTGAACATCTTTTTACATGATTATTGCTTATTTTTATTTTGTCTTTTATGAAATTTTTTCACTTATTTTAAGAATTGAGTTTATTGTCTTATTGATTGAGTTGTAAGAGTTTATTACATGTTGCTGATTCAAGTGTTTTGTCAGTTACATGTGTTATGAATATTTTCTTTTACTATACAGCTTGCCATTTCATTTTCTTGAGTTTCTCCCTTGAAGAGCAGATAGCTTGAATTTTTGAGGAAGTCCAATTTATTAGTATTTTCCTTTATGGTTACTGCTTTTTCCTTTTTCCAATGTTTGCTTCTAGAAGATTTATATCTTAATCTTTGCATTTAGGTATATAATCTATTTTGAGTTAATTTGTGTATGTGTGAAGTAAGAGTGAATTTTATTGTTTTGCACATAGGGATCAGATTCCAATTATTTCAGCACTATTTATTGAAAAACTATCATTTTCTCACTGAATTACTTTATAGAAAATCAATTCTGCTTCTATTGACTTGTTTCTTGACTATGCATTATATTTCTCTGTATTTTTCTTTTTTTATTGAATATGAGATATTTTGGACGATATATTGTAGAGAATTACTGGTTAATTCCCTAGAATTTGTGTAGGCCTGATTTTTATGCTTTATTAGTGAGGAACTGTGGAAGGCCAAAGGTATTTTGGCAGCATACTAACTTGGTGGGACACAACATTTAAACTCTGTTGCTCTATGGATTTTGTTGGAGTTTGGTATTAGGGTTTCCTGGGGAAAACTATAGTAGGTCTTACTCTAGGACATAGGTCTTGCTCCAAAAGTCACCTTTTGGGGTGACTTGGGTGGCTTCCCTGGCGGCTCAGAAGGTAAAGAATCTGCTTGCAATGTAAGAGACCTGGGTTGGATTCCTGGATCGGGAAGATCCCTTGGAAAAGGCAATGGATACCCATTCAAGTATTCCTGCCTGGAGAACTCCAAGGACAGAGGAGGCTGGTGGGCTACAATCCATGGGGTTGCAAAGAGTCAGACATGACTGAGAACCTAACAACACTGATGGATGTCAGGGCTGCTAAAAAAAATGAAGCTTCAGGAAAATCTCTCTGCTCTGGCAAGGCTGGAACTTCAGTATCTGTAGGCACTGCTTAACCTAAAACATCTTTGTCCAGCTCTTGACCCTATTGCAGCTGCTATATTAAACCTCAGGTGTTTTTCCTGAGAATCTACAGCTCATGCTCAGCCATGGACTTGAGGTGGTCCATCCCATAGATTTTGGAGACAGCTCTCTGATGCCTCTACCCACCACATTCCAACTGCTTCAGGAACCGAGAACTCTGATCTCTGCACCCTTAGCTCAGTGAGACTACTGTACTGTGCTTAGACTCTACTTCTCTGTGCTATAGTCAGAAAATTATTTCCAGACAGAGAACTGAGAAACTGCAGGGCTTACTTCATGAGTTTCCTTCTTCACACATCAGACTTAAAACTGACTACTGTTCATTGCCTGAAAAACTGTTGCCTAATATGTTTTGTTCAGATCTAAGGATGCTGATGGCAAGAAGTCTAGCTTGGTACCATTTACTCCACGACAGATGGAAGCTGAAGCTCTCTCCATTAAGATATTTAAGCAGAGAAATACAATGTTATACTTATATTTTAGAAGGATCAATTTGGCTGTAATAGCAAGTGAATTGGTGGGGAACAATATTAGAGGGAGAAACATAACATGTGGCAGTGTCAGAAATACTGGGAAAAATTATTTACTAATAAATAAACATTTAGTGTTTACTACATTCCAGGCCTGATTCTTATCTAATATTAACTCAATTATCACAGATCTTGTAATATAAGTACTACTATTATCTTCATTTTTTAAAAAAAGGTTAGAAAACTGAGGAATGCAGAGGCTAAGCGGTTTGACCAAGGTAGAGCTGGAATTGAACCCAGTGGCCTGACTCCAGAGTCCAGGATTTTTAATCCTATGTAATGCTATGCTAAAGGAGACTAGACTAAAGAAGTAGAAATGAGCAACCTTTGCTTCATGTGCCTGAAAAGGATGCATTTCCCTTTCCAGACACTATTATCTACAAACATTCTGTCTCCAGTATGAACAGAATGATAATCCAGGCATCTTGGGAGATAAAAAAGAAGATTCAAAGCAGAAAAGACCCTCAACCTACAATTCAGGTAAAGAATCTCAAAAAGATTCAAAAATCCTGAAATAAATAATCATCAAACAAATTAATATACTACAGAGGAACTGCTGAAGTGCTAAGCAGTTGCTAAGGGAAGTGACAATTGCAAGGATAGGAAAGACTACCTGCAATTTATGAGACTGGAGCCTATTTTTATATTGATCACATTTAACAAGAGAAATTCAGTCATAGTTCTGACAGCCAGGAATTCTCTGATGAGAACTTGCCGTATAACCTATGAAAAGTCATTTGCCTCTGAATCAACTTACCCAACTATAAAATGGGATTAAAGTTATAACAGACAAAAGCATAAACTGTTTAATCAATTTTCATTTTTAAAAAAGCTCATGAAATTCAAATACAAAATAAAATAAATACAAATACAAAATAAAATGTATTTTGGTGCAATTGCTGAGGGAAAAAGCTGAAATTAATTACAGAGGAAATAATAAACCTAGAACATGAAAAAATGATGAAAATTTGCCATTACTTGAAGCAATGAGTGAAACAAAATACTTGTTATTATGAAATAACCTCACTTAGAGGTCAGAAACATTGTAGGAGGCTAAAATAAGAATCTTTAGAAAGTTTGTGAGTTCAGAACATTTGAGTTTAGGTCAACATGTCATGTTACCAAATTAAGGATGTCTTCTGAATTTTGGTGATAAACAACCATTATGATTAAAATATTCCATAAAAACCATGTTTTCAAAAAGTGCTATTTACATTCATCTGTGGAAAACTGTGTCCTGCTGATAACCCAAATGCATGACTTAAACCATCTGCTGTTTCTGCTGATGTGAAAGAGAAGGATATTGAATACAAATGCCACCTACAGCAGTGAGTTGGTTTGCTGGGAAGTTTCTGCTCATTTTTAGTGCTTTAATGTGAACTAACTACACTTCAGGAATATTCTCAAAAGGAGCTCCCAGGCTTCTATCCTGGTAAAAGTGGGTTTACCTAGAGGAGGGCTAGAATGATAATAGCACAGGCTAGTATGAAAAGAGAGAAACAGTCACCATACTTATGAATTTCCAGCTCAACTTAAGATATACATGCAATCCAAAGAGCTTCACATAAGAGACCGTGTGACAGAAACAGCAGAGATTTTTGTGCAAAATCAATCTAGATTCAAATTCCTTTTTCTAATCTAGAACAAATTATGTGAATTCTCTGAATCTTCGTTTCTTTATCCATAAAAAGAAAGAATTTAAATGACTGCAGTGGGTTGAATGATGGTCCCCATACATTCACGTCCTAACTCCCAGGACCTGTGAACCCATTTGGAAACAGGGGTCTTTGCAGATGTAAATAAGTTAGGGATCTTGAGGCATGATCACTTAGAATTTTCTGGGTGGGTCCTAAGTCTGATAAAAAGTGTGCTTGTAAGAGACACAGAGAGGAGAGACGCAAAAGGAGACGAGAATGCCATGCGAAGATGACAGTCGACGTTAGAATCTGTTGTTGTTTGTTTTCAGTTGTTCAGTCATGTCCAACTCTTTTGCGACCCCATGGACCAGACTCCTCTGTCCATGGGATTTCCCAGGCAAGAATACTGGAGCGGGTTGCCATTTCCTTTCCCAGGGGATCTTCCTGATCCAGGGATTGAACCCTTATCTCCTGCATTGCAGGTGGACTCGTTACTGCTGAGTCACCAGGTAAGCCCCAGATATTGGAATTATCCAGCCACAAATCAGGGAATGCCAGAACTACTGGAAGATGGAAGAGGCAAGGAAAGATACCCCTTGGGCCAAGCAAGGGCCTTTTGATACTCTGATCAAGGAACTTAACTTCACTGCATCAGCCTATGCTTATGGAATTCACTACTTGTACCACTATCTCACTATCCTGAAACAGCTGGTTTGACAGATTGGCAAAATGGCTTTTTGAAGACTTAGTTATAGCACCAGTTAGGTACCATCCTACTAACCCATTAGCAAAATTTTTGCTTCTTTTTCCCAAGACGTTATGCCCTGCTAACCAAAGGAGTGCTTTCACCAGGAGATACAACAACAATTCCACTGATCTGGAATTTAAGACTGTCATCCAGCCCCTCTGAGCTTCATTCCTGTGAATCAACAGGCAAAGAAGGGTGTTACCATGCTGCCAAAGGTGACTTATCCTGATTTTAAGGAAAAATTGGACAATGTAGGTAAAGGAGACAGTGTCTGGAATACAAGTGAACCCTTACAATCTCTCTTGGTATTATTGTTGCCTATGATTAAGGTCAGTGGAAAAACTACAACACCCCAATCTGGGCAGGACTGCTAATCTCCCATATCCTTCAGAAATCGGTGTTTGAATCACTCTACTAGGCAGCAAACCATTACCAGCTGAAGTGCTTGATGATGGCAAAGGTAATACAGACAGTGTAGTGAAAGAAGTTAATTAAAAGTAGTAATTACAACCATGTGACCAATTACAGAATTGAGGACTCTAACAGTTATGGGTATGTCCTCATTTTAATACATTTTTACACAAAGTCATTGTTTCCTTCATTCTCTTATCCCCTCATAAGATGCATTGACTTTATGCGCTGTGTTCTAAGTTGCTTCAGTCAGGTCCAACTCTTTGTGACCCCATGGACTGTAGCCTGCCAGGCTCCTCTGCCCATGGGATTCTCCAGGCAAGAATACTGGAGTGCGTTGCCATGCCCTCCTCCGGGGGATCTTCCCAACCCAGGAATCGAACCCATGTCTCTTATATCTCCTGCACTGGCAGACAGGTTCTTTACTACTAGCACCACCTGGGAGGCTCATTGACTTTATATTATAGTATTTTAAGTACTGTCAACTTTAAATCATGAAATTTAGTGTGGTTTTCACTGTATGTAGGATAGGTGTATCACAGCAGATAGTATTTTGACCTTGATATTATCTTTATTTGGAGATTAAATATGCTTTAAGGAGATTTATATGGGTATCAAGTTGACAAGGGTTGGATTTACGATAGTTAATTTTATGCATCAGTTTGACTGGGCCACAGGGTACCTAGATATTTGGTTAAACATTCTAGGTGTTTCTGTGAGGGTGTTTCTGAATGATGGTAACATTTGAATCAGCAGATTGAGTAAAACAGAATATACTACCTAATGTGGATCTCTTTATCCAACCTGTTGGAGGCCTGACTAAAACCAAAAAGGCTGAATAAGGGAGAATTCAGTCTCTGCCTGACTGTCTTGCAGCTGGGATATATGCCTTCTCCTGCTTTTAGGTTTAGACTAGAATTTACACTACTGGTGCTTCTGGTTGTCAGGACTTTGAATTTGGATTGGAAATTACATCACTGGCTCTCTTGGTTCTCAGACCCTCAGACAAGGGCAGTGCCACTTCTATAGTATTCATGTCAAGAAAGCATGGGTTGACACTGGTCCCAAGGAACATTAGATGTACCTGGGGTAAAAAAAAAAAAACATGCTTCCAAATGAAAGGTCTCACTATTTTAAAACTCAAGATCGTAAAAATCAGAGAAAGATTGGGAACTGTTCCAGATTTAAGAGCTTAGATAGAAATGACAATTGTTTGAATTGGATGCTAGACAAGAAATAAAAAAGAGATGTAATTTGTGTAGGTGGTGAAATCTAAACAAGGTCTGTAGATTGGATGGTAGTGTTATAGGACTACTGATTTTTTTGACATCTGCATTTGGCTATGTGAGAGGGTATTCTCTTGTTTTGGAATATACACACTGATGGATTAAAAGAAAAGAGACAAATGTTGGCAGAGTGTTAATATTTGGAGAACTTGGGGGTGAGGGACTATAGGGGGTTTTGTACTATTTTGTAATTTTTCTCCCAATTTAAAATTATTTTAAAATAAATAATATAACAGGTTCTTAGAAATGTGCATCTTCTACCAAAGTTCCCTGATCCTTCACCAAATTCATTTATATTCCCATTTATTTCCATTCCCTTCTTATTTCACCACTAAGTCATCCATGCTTTTACTCAAAATTTCCATATAGGCCTTTCAGGAAAATTCCTGAGATTTATTAAACCAGAAACAGAAAAAGAGATACAGCCTGGCCCCTGGTAAACTGTCTTTGTGCATATCCTCCTTCATTGCCTTCTTAACTTTGGGAGTAGAATCTGAATCTAAGCAGATTGCAATGCGTCTGTATCTAATTTCTCATTTCTAATAATAACATAGGCCAGATTAAGTACACACATTTAATTGGGGAGCTCCCACATACTGGAGGCTGAAGTATGACCAGTATACCTAAGCAAAAAATCATTCCGGTATGAGAGCATGCCATAGACTCAAGGAACCTAGCTTCAAAAAGCAAGAAGCTAAAATACGGGAAAATATCACATTCTTCTCAGATGCCCCTACGTCTAAAACTGGTGATGTCCAGTGGCATTTGCTGTGACCACAAAAAATGTTCCTTCCTTCCAGAAATGCACATTCATTTGATCCTTGTGAAACTGCAACTCTCCAATCCAAATCAGAATCCAGACCGTGGGCTTAGGAAACTGTTTTGATAACAACCAAAAAATTCAGAACGTCTTACAGACACCATACTGGGAAGGATCCAGCAAAGGAAATAACTTTACTCAACATAAGACCCCAGGAGGACCCACATTATGAGTTAGTCAATATCAGTCAAGAAGATGGGTGGTAACAAGTGAGGTTCTTTACCAAGAAGCCAGTTGTGCACAGAGGTAAAGAAAACAGTTAAAACAGAGTAGAGGCTAGACAAATTTACAATTATATTTTGTCACCAGATTATGTTCTACCTAAGGCTGCACCAAATATTTTTAATTCCTAATATTAAAAAAAAACTAAGAAAGTACAAGAAGAAAGAGACATTGGCGTGGAATATAAAGCATTTTTTCTCTAAGAAAATGGTACACATTTCCTTCATATTTTCTCTAACATTTTTACAATTGGGAAAACACCTTGGCAGGCTACAAATATTTATGTATAGTCTAACTTCTTCAAGTGTTTTCCAGTTACCCTGCCGGATGCTTCATAGCATATGATGAGCTGATGAATCTTCCTGGTGGTTTAGATTTGAATGATGCATATATTTCTATCATTCCTATAGCATATTACCACAAGATAGATCAAAATGTAGAAAACAGCATCGGCTTTACTATCTGCATAGGTGATAGGCACTGGCTTTGCTATCTGTGTAGGTCATAGGGAACAGACTGTAAGAATTCCAGTCTCAGAAACAGCATCTTCCTTAAACCACTTACAATAAAAAGTGGTAAGACATTCATATGCCAAGACTGTTTCACCCAGAAGCTTTCATAAAAATGGCATCAGCCCACTACTTTTTGTACATAGTGCAATTCTGAATCATTAAAGCCAAAAAGTTTGAATAAACCTAAAAATAGGATGTGAGGGTACAAAAGATATGAAATAAAGGAAGTCTATATTTAAGTCATTGTTGAATGATTCAGACAAACAATGACTAGAGGAAGATTCTAGTTTTTATCAGCCTTATGCCAGCATGTGAAGCCTTTGCTTACCACTCATGTGACAGTGGGAGCACCTGATACCCTTAGTGAAAGAAATCTGGGTCACCAAGAGGAGTAGTATAATAGCAATCACGATGCTGGCACGGTTATTGAGATAGATTATAACATCTGACAGAAACTACAATATCAGACAGGGAAACAGGAACACATCGCTAGCGCACCCCAGCTTTCCAGAGAGTAGAATTGTGGAAAAGTGATCCTTACTTGGAGAAGTTCACTTCTATGATAAGGGTAAAGATCATATGGAATCTGGAAAAATGGTACCAATGACCCTATGTACAGAGCAGCAAAGGAGACACAGACATAAAAGCAGACTTTTGGACTCGGTGGGAGAAGAAGAAGGTGGGATGATGTGAGAGAATAACACTGAAACATATACATTAACATATGTAAAACAGATAACCAGTGCCAGTTTGATACATGAAGCAGGGCACCCAAAGCCTGTACTCTCTGACAACCTCGAGAGATAGGGTGGGGAGGGAAGTGGGAGGGGGGTTCAGGATGGAGGAAAAATGTATATACCTATGGCCGATTCATACTGATGTATGAAAAAACTATCACGATACTGTAAAGTATTTATCCTCCAATTAAAAAAAAAGTTTAGTTTGAGAATCTCAGTTGGCCTAACCTAGACTCACTTCTTCATTACCACACAGCTACCTTGACAAGGAACCCTAGCAACAGTCATAAACTTTATACATTTACACAAATTCTTCAGTGGAATCTAAGTCACCATGATTTTATCTTATAAATTATAGAAGTAACAATCCATTACTCTCCTTACTGTATCCTTCTATTTGTATTTATAACATCATATAATTAAAATCATTAAATTTTCAGTTCCTAATTACACAGGGCTCTTGACTGAGTGCAGCGTTATAGAGTCAGTTCCTGCCCTCTTGTTCAGCTACTCAGTCATGTCCGACTCTCTGCCACCCCATGGACTGCAGCATGTCTGGCTTCTCTGTCCTTCACTATCTCTTGGAGTTTGCTCAAATTCATGTCCTTTGAGTCCATGATGCCATCCTAACACCTCATCCTCTGTCATACCCTTCTCCTCCTGTCCTCAATCTTTAGCAGCATCAGGGTCTTTTCCAATGAGTGAGCTCTTCATATCAGGTGGCCAAAGTACAGGAGCTTCAACTTCAGCATCAGTCCTTCCAATGAATATTCAGGGTTGATTTCCTTTAGGATTGGCTGGCCTGAGCTATTGCTGTCCAAGGGACTCTCAAGAGTCTTCTCCAACACCACAGTTTGAAAGCATCAGTTCTTCACAGCACTCAGCCTTCTTTATGGTCCAACTGTCACATCTGTGCATGACTACTGGAAAAACCATAGCTTGGACTATATAGAACTTTGTCAGCAAAGTGATAGCTTTGCTTTTTAACATGCTATTTAAGTTTGTCACAGGTTTTCTGTCTTTAGAAGTTTCAAATCTAAAAACAACCAAACTAGAGTTTTGCAAATGTAATGAATATGAGGTCATTAGTGTTAGCTCCAATCCAAAGTGATTGGTGTCCTTATAAAAAGAATGCTATATTAAGAGACACACATGCACACAGGATGAATGCCATACAAAGGCTGGAGTTAAGCTCCATAAGCCAGAGAAAGACCAGAAGCTAGGAGAGAGGCCTGGAATGTATTTTTCCCTAGAAACTTCAGAGGCAACATAGCCCTAATAACACCTTGATGTCAGATTTGGATCTTCAGAATTGTGAGACAATAAATTCCTCTTGTTCCCCAGATTGTGATACTCATTATAGCAATCACAGGAAATTAATATACCAGTAAAATAAAGCACTTGGAGCAGTAGCTCAGAGATTTTGCCCAATGTGAGAGACAGTGCATGAGAAAAGGAACTCTGAATAATACATGGAAATCTGTTGCTTTTCTATACACTAATAATGACATATCAGAAAGAGAAAGTAAGAAAATATTCCATTTACAACTGCATCAAAAAGAATACAATATCTAGGAATAAACTTAACCAAAGAGGTTAGAGACTTATATTCTGAAAACTATAAGACATTGACAAAGGAAACTTAAGACAAATAAAAGGAACGACACCTCATCTTCATGAAATGATATTGTTAAAATGTTCATACTCCCCAAAGCAATCTACAGATTCAATGCAATCTCCATCAAAATATCAATGGCTTCTTGCGTAGAACTAGACCAAATAATCCTAAAATTTATTTGAAGCCGCAAAAGACCCCAGGCAGCCAAAGAAATTTTGAATAAAAAGAAAAAAAAACCTGGAGGTATCATGGTCCTTGACTTTGGACTATACTACAAAGCTACAGTAGTTAGAACAGCATGGTACTAGCACAAAATAAGACACATAGACCAATGAAATAAGATGTGTGCTTAGTTGCTCAGTTGTGTCTGACTTTTTGCAACCTCATGGACAGTAGCCCAACAGGCTCCTCTGTCCATGGAATTCACCCAGCAAGAATACTGAAGTTGGTTGCCATTCCCTTCTCCAGGGGATCCTCCTAACCCAGGGATTGAACCTGGGTCTCTGGCATTGCAGGTAGATTCTTTACTGTCTGAGCCACCAGAATAAAGGGCTACAATTGCATGATCATCTCAGTGTAGAAAAAGCATTTAACAAAATCCAATAAACCCTTTTATGGGATTCATAAATCCCTGTTTTATGTTGAGGATAAAACATTCAATAAACTAGGAATGTAAAAGAATTTCTTTATCATGGAAAAGTATATCTATGAAAAACCCATTAAAAAATCACACTAAATAGTGAAAATTGAATGCTTCCTCTAAGATTAGAAATAAGACAAGGGTACCTGCTTCCTCCACTTTTATTCACATTGTATTGGAGTTCAAAGGACAAATTCAAAATCCAGGATATGATATGTAAAGTCTTTTAACATGTGTCTCAACCTAATATTCAAACTTCATTTCTTCCCACTTAGTGAAAAGAAGTCTTCAGCCACAAAGAAGTCTTTAGCCATATAGAAGTACTCACCAGACATGGCATGTTCTGTTACAGCTCTATGTCTTTAATAGCCTGTCCTCTCTTCCACAGTAGCTCAGATGGTTAAGAATTTGCCTGCAATGCAAGAGACCCAGGTTCAATCCCTGGGTCAGGAAGATCACTCCAGTATTCTTGTCTGGCTAATTCCATGGACAGAGAAGCCTGGTGGGCCACAGACTATGGGGTCACAAAGAGTTGGACAGGACTTGAGTGCCTAACACTTTCACCTTCACTTTCTTCCTTGAAAGCATTTTATTCCTTTCCATGTTTTGTGTACAGACTTTGAAACTCAGTGTAACACCTTACTCTTACGTCTTAATGAATTGGTTGCTTCCTCCTCTAGAAATCTTGGATACAATAAAGAAGTTCTTTTAACTGATCTTCACTTAGTGGACTTCTTATTAACCATAGCTTTTCATTTGCTCCATGTAACATGCTGATGTTCATGGCCTCCTGCCTGTTCTCTGGTGTCCCACATTCTTCTGATCCCACTAACGGGGACTGAATTGTGAACTTACTAAGGCTCTGATAGGTTTCTTCCAGAACCAGCTGACAGCTGCACTTACAAATTTATTCTTTTTTTTTTTTTAAATATGTCTTCCCATTGAATATAAGCTCCAAGTGGGCATGAATTTATTTCTTTTGGCCATTGCTAAATAGCCATTATTTTAACAGTGCTTGTGTATGATAAACTCTTAACAAGTATTTGTTAAACTGATTAAATATTATGTGAATAAGTAGTAATACTTTTGGCTGAAAAACACTTGTGTAAATGAGGAAAGATCTAATTGACAATAGTTTAAAAAATAAGGATTTATTTTCTGCACTAACCAACAAATACACAGTGTTGTTTTATATGAGTTTCTGTTTAATGATAACTTATTGAATATATACTGTTGATTTATTAACATAGAATTCACAGGCAACCACATGTAACTCACTTAACTAACACATGTATTTTCTCCATAATGCATGTTGCAGCCTTCTTGCCCCCTTAGGAACAACTATATGTGTGTTGTGTGTTAAGTCACGTCAGTTGTGTCCGACTCTTTGTGACCTGAATGAACTAGTCCGCGCCAGGCTATTCTGTCCATGGGATTCTTCAGGTAAGAATACTGGAGTGGGCTGCCATTTCCTCCTCCAGAGGATCTTCCTACACCAGGGATCAAACCCATGTCTCTTATGTCTCCTACACAGGCAGGTGGGTTCCTTATCACCAGGGCCACCTGGGAAGCCCCAGGAACACTATACAGCACATTATAATTATGCTCTGTGGCGATTTTAAACAGTAAAACCATTAACAAAAGCACACACACCAAACAGACTTTAAAGGACACTTGTTTGCAATATGAGAGATGAAACAAGAAGGCAAAACATTGACTTGTTTGATGTCTGCTGAGAACGTGTGTAGCTGAATGACTCAAATTTTTTTGTTGCTTTCTGTCCACAATGACAGTGGATATGTCCACAGATGACTTTGAAAGCACTGGGACTTTTGGTTTTGGGGTTACAAATACATTTTAGAAAGTAAGTGAATTAAACATAGGATCTGTAAAAAATTAAGATTTTGTTATAAATTTTTCTTATTCTCTTTTTTAACCATGTTTACTTTATCAGTGGATTATGGCATTGTCTATGCTGCCTCTTTCTTTCTCCTTACAATAATAGCTTGACTACATTTGCTAGCTTTCCTTGGAGCAAGGCATGGTCTTGTGGTAGCCTTCTTGCCAGAGGAATGAACACAGAAGCAATATGTACTATCTCCAGACTAGGCCCACAAATATCTCCAAACAAGAGTGTCTGTGTTCTTTTCCTTTTCACAGTCTGGAATGGAGACAACCCTCAGGGCAGTTCTGGGAGTCTTGTGTTGAATTTTCTAGAGTCACAGGGTGGGAGAAACCATTGAAAGGAAACCGAGGATTTACTATCCCTTAATCGTCATTTGGAGGTGAATTTTCGCTCAACATGAGGGAAAAATATGCTTTTATGTTAAATCACTGAGATTTGGAGATTTATCTGTATATAGCAGCTACAGCTACCTTATAGCTTCTTTGATGGCTCAGACGGTAAAAAAAAAACAACTGCCTCTGAGGTAGGAGACCTGGGTTTGATCCCTGGGTCAGGAAGATACCCTGGAGAAGGAAATGGCAACCCACTCCAGTATTCTTGCCTGGAGAATCCCATGGACAGAGGAGTCTGGCAGGCTACAGTCAAGAGCTACCTTAAGCAATACTGGTCAACTACTATCCCAGTTAGTTATACGTTGTCTATGATTCTACTGCCTAATTGTCTGGAGGATGTACCTTAATTGCTCTGTGGGGTCTGATGAGGATATTATTTTACTAAACTATCTTTGTCCAGCTTCAGCATCAAGGCCAAAATGACAGTAAAGAAAGCTGAGTTATTGGCTACACATTTCAAAGTAGTCTTCCATGCATAGATTCATGGTGTTGTTTGTTACAATCTACTGCATTGGAAAACATAGGTTCTAGAATTTTTTTATAAATTCACAAACATTCACTAAACTGGTAGGGATTTATGGTTATTTATATATCTGCTACATTGGATAGATAATTTGGCCTAAAAGATACGGCCTTTGTAGGGAAACCAAGATGAGTTCAATATGTCAAGCTATATTAAATGCATGAAAGCCAGGAAGTGAGGGGGAAAGTTATACATTTTAGCTCTCATTAACATTTCTGGAATGTCTTTAGCTTCTGGCTCACTATTCTCCTTTCAATCTGTCTCCTCTCCCCTTCAGCTTTCTCTTCACAAAAAGTGTAATTTAAGAACTGTTGGAAAACAGCATATTAAAAGAGGTCCCAAAATGTTTGTTCCCTTCACTGATAGCTTCTTTCCTTGTTTCCACTGATAGTTTGTTCCCTTCACTAATTCAAAAAAAGGAATTAAAGTTATCCTGAAGACTCTTCTCATGGGCATGCTCTGTGTTCCAGACTACTTACTAAACCTCTGGGCATGAGCTGAGATCCTCACCATCTCTTGCACAATTTTTTATCTCCCAGGGAAGCTTTCCTTTCATCAATAAACATTTACCAAGACACTGTGTTTCAAGCTTCATATTAGGCACTACACCAAGAATTCAAAGTTGACAGAATCTCTATTCTGAGGAACTAGAGACCTGAATACATATTAAACAATGCAATAAGTACTATACTAGTGATATGTACAGTACAGAATTCCACAAGAAAAATAATGAATTTTGGAAAGATGGGGGAGAGGACTAAGGGTAGGTAAGACTTCACAGTGAAGGAGATCTTGGTGCTAGCCCTTAAAGGATTTATGGGGTCTTTTTGATATGCAGAGGCAGGAGAATGGTTCTGGACAGAGGGTGTAGTCACTGCAATGACCCCAGAGACAAGAAAAAACAAAATGTGTTCAAGCCACGGTGAGTTCAGTACGACTGGAATCTAGCAGGAAGAATGAAGGGGGAAATTAGAAATGAAACTTTTAAAAGTAGAAATGCTGCTGCTCCTGTCACTTCAGTCGTGTCTGACTCTGTGCGAACCCATAGATGGCTCTCCCGTCCCTGGGATTCTCCAGGCAAGAACACTGGAGTGGGTTGCCATTTTCTTCTTCAATGCATGAAAGTGAAAAGTGAAAGTGAAGTTGCTCAGTCGTGTCAGACTCTTAGTGACCCCATGGACTGCAGCCTACCAGGCTCCTCCGTACATGGATTTGCCAGGCAAGAGTACTGGAGTGGTTTGCCATTGCCTTCTCCGAAAGTAGAAATGATTCAGCCACAAACGTCTTGTAGGCAACATATCAGAGGAAAACTGAAATGTGATTCCTTACAGCTTTCTAAGGAGGGTGGACCCAACCATCAAAGGGTCTTTATTTCTTTCCTGAGTGAGATAATGAGTGTGGCTATGCATATTTGGTATATTTGGTTCATTATAAGATATATAAGAAAGGAAATGGGTAGAGAGAGTTATAGGTACAAAGAAAGGAAGACTTAGGACCTTCATGCTGGAGGATCAGATAAAAAAAAAAAAAAAAAAAAAGCCCACAAGTGGCCACACAACAGAAAAAAGACTGGAAGAGAATGAAAACTGTGATGAGGATTTATTGAGCTATTTGCCATGTGGTGAGTGACCTCTGTCTCTCCTATGAAACTATAGGTAACTTCTACATTGTTTGTTAAAGTTTTGGTATGACAGGATTATTTACTGAAGAAAGCAAAGAAGTTCTGGTTTCACCTGCAAGGTTGGTACTAGATGCAAATAGAAACTGTCTACTGGAAATCACTGATTTATGCTAAACTTGATGCTGAATCTGTAGGCAACCAGGGCCACAGATTTTGAGCAGATAGATAGTGTCACAGTGGAGTTTTAGGACTAACAGCACTAGATTAAAAATTTTAAACCAGTGATGGTGTAGCAGAGATTGTAAGCTGTTCAGGGCCTTCAGTGAACTGGGGAATGCTCTTCTCATGGCAATGGTGGAAGCACAAGGGAGTAAAAAGAAACACATGATTTTTCTTATGGCCTAGCTCAGAGCTAGCACTTATCATTTCTTTTTTAAAAAAGAAAACTTTTTATTTTGTATTGGAGTATAACTGATCACTCAATCACCTCTGCCCCCATTTCACAGTGAAAGCAAATCACATGACCAAGCCCAACATCAATGGGACATGTAAGTTTAATCCTGTCATAAAGGAGGGCAGGATTCACGGCAAAGAGAAAGAAGGAAGGAAAAATTGTGAACAAAGACAAGGTACCTCAAAGTGTATCTCAAAATTGTTCTTTTTTGTGAAGTTTTCCACATTTCACCCTATTTCATTCCTTTATAACTCTTATTGTTATCACATTGCTCTACTCATTTTACAGAGGGAGTTCACTTTATTTTATCTACTTAGTTGGTTAAGAAGCCTGCCATGTACCTAAATATAGAAGGGACTAGATAATGATCTTAAGGCAACTTTTCCAACATATTCTCAAAGCAAAAACACTATTCCTTATTTTGTGTGGCTATGTCAGGCAAGGGAGAAATGGGGCAGCTGCACTCAACAAGAAGTGCATGATGAAGTTTAAAGTTCATGAATAATAATGTCAGGAGGTGTTAAGTGAGTGCTACTCTTGGGAAAGGGAGGTTAATATTAGATGGGTCCACAAAGACAGTTATCAACAGGGTGTTCTGTAAACACAAAGAAAATGTGTATCTTAACAATGAATAGATAACTATGAATTTTGTGATTTAAAGGTAATAAATTTAGAGTGCATTGTATTTGCCAAGGCAGAAGGACAATGGGGCTCTTTTCAGGGAGCACGAAAGGTGAAAAACTTGATGTCGTTTAATAAATCAGGCCATGTCAGAAAAGGAATAAGGCAGCCTCACTAACTCTACCCAGCCCCAAATAACTATAAATGGGATTGTTTGCTAAAGAAGGGCAAGCTCAATGAGACTTAGTAATGAGCAGCTTAGATCCAACAGTGCCAACAATAACAGAACCCAAGAGAGGCCCCAATCTGGAACCCACAAAGAAAGATCACATGATCAAGATCCCAGATGAATAAAACAGATGTATATGTCAAGGATTCTTAACAAAAATAATCATAATAAGTTCTTTTAAATACCACATAGAGCTTATATATCTTAATCATATAGGATAGGTTCAATATATGCTGTAACATATCAATAAAATTAATTTAAAAACCACTTGATTAGCCCTACAAGTTGCTATCTCAATTATTCATTATGACTTAATTTAAAAAATTCTAAATGGCTTTGCTTAACTACATTATTGATCTAATTCTAAATATTACTATCAAATACTTTTGGCTCTTTCCTTCAATATGAATTCTGTCTAAAGGATCCAAAGAAGTATTTGAGAATAACTAAAATAGCAAGATTAAAATAATTATTGAAAAACTTAATTTTGTGTTAAAATATGACACAAATATTATAAAAAGACAAAGATTATATTTGTAAATGTAACACATGTATGCTTTGTATACTATGGATTTTTTGTATATTACGTATACTTGGCATTCTTTGTTTGCCTTTGTTGCATTCTTTGCCTTAACATATAAAATATTCCTAAAAACAAAGAAAAATCACATCAGCAGAAGCATGGATAAAGAAGCTAATAGGCAACCAATAAAATAAGTAATAAAATGACTTATATAAATTTAACCCATTAGTAAAAAATAAAATGCTCCTGAAAATGAAATAGCATTTTTAACTTGCTAAATTAACAAAAACTTTTTTTAATAACACTTTTGACCACTCCCCGGTGGTATACAGGATCTCAGTGCCCCGTGAAAGTCGCTCAGTTGTGTCTGACTCTTTGCAACCCCGTGGACTATACAGCCCATGTAATTCTCCAGGCCAGAATACTGGAGTGGGTAGCCTTTCCCTTCTCCAGGGGATCTTCCTAACCCAGTGATCGAACCCAGGTCTCCTGCATTGCAGGTGGATTCTTTACCGGCTGAGCCACAAGGGAAGCCCAAGAATACTGGAGTGGGTACCCTACCCCTTCTCCAGGTGATCTTCCTGACCCAGGAATCAAAATCAGGGTCTCCTGCATTGCAGGTGGATTCTTTACCAACTGAGCTTTCAGGGAAGCCCATTTAGTGCCCTGACCAGGGCTCAAACTCATGCCCCATTGCATTGGAAGCACAAGTCTCAACTGCTGAACTGCCAGAGAAGTCCCAAGATTTTTAAAATATTTAAATTTAGCAAGGGTTTAGTGGAGGAGGAAATGGCAAACCACTCCAGTATTCTTGCCTGGAAAATTCCATGGACAGAGTAGACTGGTGGGCTACAGTCCATGGGGTTGCAAAGGGTCGGGCACAACTGAGCCACCGAGCTCACACGCATAGGGAATGAGGCATACATTGCTGAGGGATAGTTTATATGCATCCTTTTGGTTTAGTCACTGTTACTTTAAGTAAGTTAGTTTAAGGAAGTATTTCCGAAGAGGAACAAAAATTTAGTTACAAGCATGTTTATCATAGTGCTCTTTTTAATAGAAAAAAAGAAACAACATGTGTTCAACAGTGGAGAACTGATTAGATAAGGCACATTATATCTATATAATGAATTTCAGATGGAAAGAAATTCACACCACATTTTTGAAGGAGGTAAATAGTTTCAAAACAATATTATAGAATGGTCCTATTTTTGAAAAAGAATTTTCTTTCTCTTAAAAGTAGAGGAATGCAAACTGAACAGAAGTTATAATTCCTAGGAGATTAGAATAGAGATGGCTCAAATCTTACTTTGTTTACTGGAGTTTCAAATGTCCTATGATGGATTTATATTTTTGTGCCACTAGAAACAAAGTGTCATTTTAAAATAAAATTTTTTCAAAAAGATGTTTAAAAGATAGTCTAAAAGATGGCTTTGAAAATCACTTTGAACGGCAGAATAAGAGCATAACTTCTAAAAATTACTACCTTAAGAGGACAACATTCATTCAAAAACACAAATTCTGAGATGATAAATAAAATTATATTATGTAAGAACCAAAATTTCTACTTAATTAACTGGCTGATTAAAAACTGGGTATTGATGAGATGAAGTGATCATCTTACTGAGGAAAAACAGGCACACTGGCCATGATGTCAGAAAAAAATAATTCAGAAAGTAGAGGATTCCTGAAATATTTTAAATTACATCAATATATTGTCTTGCCAGACTGTGTCTATTAATTTTGGTCTCTGTTGTCCATCTCCAGAAAAAAATGGCAGAATTCTGCCAAAAATCAGTCTAACACTGTTGCATTCAAAGGCGTGACAAATAACGTTTGCAAATCCTGATAATGCCATATATTTGTACCGTGCTTTATAAATTATAAAGCACTTTCATATACATTTCATATCTCCCAAAGCAATGTTTATTTTATGTCTGTAAGTATAAGAAATAACAAAATAGAAAAAATAACTATTTCAACCAGTATTTAGTTCCAACATCACAAACACCTATAAATATTTATTGACTTTTTTCTGTAGATAAGATATCTTACAAATAAATACCTTTTTCTGGACTGATTCTTCTGTGTGAAATGAAACTTGGCCTTCCGTGCCACTGCATTTTATTGCAGTTACTTTCTTTTCTGTTTCCTTTCCCATACTATGAGCTCTATAAGTCTTATTCATGCTTGTTTCCTAACATTTGTTAATAGTAGAGTACCCCTGATGGCGCAGATGGTAAAGAATCTGCCTGCAATGCGGGAGACCCGGGTTCGACCCCTGGATTGAGAAGATGCCCTGGAGAAGGGAATGGCAACCCACTCCATTATTCTTGCCTGGAGAATCCCATGGACGGAGGAGACTTGTGAGCTACAGTCCATGGGGTCACAAAGAGTCAGACATGACCGAGCGACTCATACACACACATACAACTACAGTAAGTACAAGATCAATGTTTCTTGAATGCTGAAAGAATGGCACTTGTTTTAAACAATTAAATCAATGTTTTCTATGTAATATGTCAATTACATCTCAATAAATCTGGAAAAAATAAATGTTTTAGCAATTGTTGTTAAATTGATTTAGTAATTGATGGTATTTCTGATGATTTGAAGTATGTTCCAAATACTACTTAAGATATGACACTAAAGTCCAGCAGAGAAGCTGTTAACAACATAGACACAGTAACATTAATAGAATATTTTCTGTTGGTTCACAAGATTTGTTTTTTCCAAGTCTAAGTGTATAGAAAGTTGTCTCAACTCTACAACCTCTGGTTCTTGAATAACGGACTATGTTTTCTCCTCTGGTGTTGAATTTCAGCTCTGAACCTTATAAGACATCTCCATAGGTTCATTCGCCAAAATAGGCAGTCAATGTTGTTCTCATCAACCTTTTAAGATCCTTTTTCTTAATATTCCATCTCTTGTCTAGAGAAGACTTATGAACCAGAGAGGCTGCCACATTTCTATAAGAATTCAAACTTTTTTTGAAATGATGTGTATTTAGAATGATAAGTGATTTCTAACGTATCACAAATGTAGAGGTATGGTTGTCAACTATAGCTACTGGAGATCACTTCTCTCCTGCCCAAATTTTACTTCAGTTCAAACTAAAGATGTTGATTCCCTTTTCAAGTGAAAAGTCTCTAGCTATCAGCAATCACCTGAGTTTCAGTTTGTTGAATGAGTCTCAGAGCCTTTCCTGAGATCAATTTTTAATAAATTATCGGGTCCTAATTATGGCACCCCACTCCAGTACTCTTGCCTGGAAAATCCCATGGACGGAGGAGCCTGGTAGGCTGCAGTCCATGGGTTCGCTAAGAGTCGGACACGACTGAGCGACTTCACTTTCATTTTTCACTATCATGCATTGGAGAAGGAAATGGCAATTCACTCTAGTGTTCTTGCCTGGAGAATCCCGGGGACGGTGGAGCCTGGTGGGCTGCCGTCTATGGGGTCGCACAGAGTTGGACATGACTGAAGCGACTTAGCAGCAGCAGCAATTACTCAATCTATGTAAAATATGAAAGGGGAGGACCCCTTCACAAAATTTATAGGTTTGTCCATCGCAGTCACAAACTCCAGACTCAAATATTTGAGTCTCCAAAGCCAAATATTTTAAATAAATTGTAATTGGCTGTCACTGATTTCTGTCTCACAAAATGAGAGGGATAAACTTTTCTAATTCCTTTGTTAGAAAACTCAGGCATATACCATAGTTGTTGTTGTTTAGTTGCTAAATTGTGTCCAACTGTTTGTGAACCCATGAACTGTTGTAGCCAGCCAGGTTCCTCTGTTAATGTCATTTTCCAGGCAAGAATACTGGAGTGGGTTGCCATTTCCCCCTCCAGGGGATCTTCCTGATCCAGGGATCCAAACTGTGCCTCCTGCATCTCCTGCATTGACAGGCAGATTCTTTACCACTGTATACCTTAATATGCAAGAGCTTTCTCCAGAAATAAAATTTGGAATCTGAATGAATTCACTGTGGCCAGTCGGCTTTGATCAAAATCAAGTAAGAACTTTTAAAGAAACCTTGTGTCTCTTCCCATTTCAGGAGTAAAAGTCCCCCCAGCTAGCTGAAAACATAACTTCGTTCGTCTACAAAAAGAATGATTTTACCTGTATTTTATCTCATATATTCTCAACGGACAGAGAATTCACTTTCCTAGACAATGCAAAGAAAGCTGATTTTTTTTCCCTTTAAGAGATATGGTACGTACATCTGATATGAATTAAGATTGTAACCTAACTGCATAGATTATATAAAATCTGTCAGAACGGCTTTGATTTAGAAAATGTACTCCTGTTCTTACTTCACATTCATACTCCAGAAAGAAGTTTTTTTTAAAGTCAAGTGAATTACTTGCTATAAAAAGTCAAGCTTAAAATGGAGTGGGTGATGTTGAAGGACTACTGCTTTTTGGTTTGGTGCAGATTTTAGCATAAGGAAAGAGATGTCAAGTATGATCTTTCCCATGAAGTAGTCTATTTGTGGAACATGGCTGTCCTCCAAATTATTTAAGGGAGAAAAAACCCTAATGAACTAACAGAGGGAAGGCTGTTTCTATGGCAATTGAACTATCACAAACCCCCGAAACAGAGATTCTTTCTCTACTGAGCTTACGTAGTACCATTTAACTTCTTGTTACTGGCAGTCAGAATCAACAGGAGCTCAAGCTATCCAAGTAAATGTTTACTTTCCAAAATAACAAGAAGTATCAAGATCCAATAATTATTTTTTGAAAATATGATCATTATTCCCTGAGACAGGAGAAGAAAAAAGGAGAGATGAGATAGATGCTTATGAAGTGCTTCAAATAGAGGGTAATGAACATTAAAGAAGATACATGACTCTGCAGTTATGTTTATTGAACATATACTGGCTGCCAACTATTTAGGGAACACCAAGATGAGAAGGAAAGCTGGTCTAGACCTCAAGAAATTCAGAGCCTACCACAGGAGGTCATTAAGTAAAGAGAAAATTTCTGAACACTCCTGTGAAATTTATTATAGTGATGCAATCAGTGTGTGTGTGCTATGTGCTAGGTCACTTCAGTTGTGTCCGACTCTTTGCAACTCCATGGACTGTAGCCTGCCAGGCTCCTCTGTCCATGAGATTCTTCATGCAAAAATACTGGAGTGGGTTGCCATGCCCTCCTACAGGGGATCCTCCCAACCCAGGGATCAAACCAGCAACTCTGATGTCTCCCGAATTGGCAGGTGGGTTCCTTACCACTAGTGCCACCTGAGAAACCATCAGGATACTGGAGAACATTGAAGAGGGGCACGTACCAATTCAGGGTGGGGCTGGGAGTTGCCAGAGAGGTGAAGCCTATTAAAGTTTTAAGGGATAAGCCAGAGCTACATAGGTCGGTAAGAATGAAAGGTCACTGTAGGGCTCAAGATAGACATGAACAAAGGAAAAGCAGAATAGTTTGTACAGGAAAGAACTCTAAGCAGTAGCTTTTTTCTAAAGGAGTTAGTTATTACTGTATCAAGTGTGAAAAAACGGTCAGAAATGAGTTTTGAAAGAAAATGAAAGAGCCTGTGACTGAGGACGCTCTGTGACTTTGGGTTTTTGAGATGAGATGAGATGCTATGGAGGGTTCATATTACTTTCTTAGTAATGGGAATGACAATATAAGACATGATAATGATAACTATAGCTGCCTTGTATTAAGTAAATACTTCCTATATGATAGGCACAGAATTAGCACTTGATATAATATTATCTAATTTAATCTTTATCTAACCTGTGAGGTGGATCTTTTATTACTGTCCTTTGTAACACAAATGTATGACCAACACATTAACTTTTTTTTTTTTTGTCATACATTGATATGAATCAGCCATAGATTTACACGTATTCCCCATCCCGATCCCCCCTCCCACCTCCCTCTCCACCCGATTCCTCTGGGTCTTCCCAGTGCACCGGGCCCGAGCACTTGTCTCATGCATCCAACCTGGACTGGCGATCTGTTTCACCATAAATAGTATACATGCTGTTCTTTTGAAATATCCCACCCTCACATTCTCCCACAGAGTTCAAAAGTCTGTTCTGTATTTCTGTGTCTCTTTTTCTGTTTTGCATATAGGGTTATCGTTACCATCTTTCTAAATTCCATATATATGTGTTAGTATGCTGTAATGTTCTTTATCTTTCTGGCTTACTTCACTCTGTATAAGGGGCTCCAGTTTCATCCATCTCATTAGGACTGATTCAAATGAATTCTTTTTAACGGCTGAGTAATATTCCACGGTGTATATGTACCACAGCTTCCTTATCCATTCATCTGCTGATGGGCATCTAGGTTGCTTCCATGTCCTGGCTATTATAAACAGTGCTGCGATGAACATTGGGGTGCACGTGTCTCTTTCAGATCTGGTTTCCTCAGTGTGTATGCCCAGAAGTGGGATTGCTGGGTCATATGGCAGTTCTATTTCCAGTTTTTTAAGAAATCTCCACACTGTTTTCCATAGCGGCTGTACTAGTTTGCATTCCCACCAACAGTGTAAGAGGGTTCCCTTTTCTCCACACCCTCTCCAGCATTTATTGCTTGTAGACTTTTGGATAGCAGCCATCCTGACTGGCGAGTAATGGTACCTCAGTGTGGTTTTGATTTGCATTTCTCTGATAATGAGTGATGTTGAGCATCTTTTCATGTGTTTGTTAGCCATCTGTATGTCTTCTTTGGAGAAATGTCTGTTTAGTTCTTTGGCCCATTTTTTGATTGGGTCATTTATTTTTCTGGAATTGAGCTGCAGGAGTTGCTTGTATATTTTTGAGATTAATCCTTTGTCTGTTTCTTCATTTGCTATTATTTTCTCCCAATCTGAGGGCTGTCTTTTCACCTTACTTATAGTTTCCTTTGTAGTGCAAAAGCTTTTAAGTTTCATTAGGTCCCATTTGTTTAGTTTTGCTTTTATTTCCAATATTCTGGGAGGTGGGTCATAGAGGATCTTGCTGTGATTTATGTTGGAGTGTTTTGCCTATGTTCTCCTCTAGGAGTTTTATAGTTTCTGGTCTTACATTTAGATCTTTAATCCATTTTGAGCTTATTTTTGTGTATGGTGTTAGAAAGTGTTCTAGTTTCATTCTTTTACAAGTGGTTGACCAGTTATCCCAGCACCACTTGTTAAAGAGGTTGTCTTTTTTCCATTGTATGTCCTTGCCTCCTTTGTCAAAGATAAGGTGTCCATAGGCCCGTGGATTTATCTCTGGGCTTTTGAAATCCTATTAGGAGAGCTAAATGCTTGTTTTCCCCAACTCCTTAGACAGGAGTGGCACTCTCTGTTTCATGTGTGTTTAGCCACTCAGTCGTGTCTGACTCTTTGTGACCCCATGGACTGTTGCTCCTTTGCCCGGCTCGTGTGTTCATGGGGATTTTCCAGGCAAGAATACTGGAGTGGGTTGCCATGCTCTCCTCCAGGGGATCTTCCCAAACCAGGGATCAAACCCAGGTCTCCCACACTGAAGGTGGATTCTTTACTGTCTGAAATACCAGGAAAGCCCCTGTCCCATAAGGCATAAGTAGAAATAGGGGTTCAGAGAAGATTTTGCTTTTCTGATAACACACACAAAAAGACTGCAATAGCTATTGCTTCCACTTTTATCTTCTTCCTGCCTTGAATACAATGAAATATCTGAGCTTGCTGCAATCACTTTGTCACCCTGAGGCAAAGAACTGGTCTATAGGAATAATCCAGAGAACAGCAGAAAAACTGGCCCTGAAATCATCAAATTTTGGGCCAAAATCAGCAGCTACTTACCAACAAACTTCTCTACACGCGGGGGAAATAAACCGGCTGAGAGGTGGAAGTCTGTTACATATAGCTATAAGTCCTCTCATTTGATACATTTGTTTTATAGAAGAGGAAAATAACATTTCCAAGTCATTAATAACTTGCCCAAGGTCATGTCTAGCAAATGATAGGGTCAGCATTCCAAATCAAGTTCAACTTTATCAAGTTTGGAGTCTTAAATCCCTCCAGATATCAGTACTTTTTCCTCACTCTTTTGCTTGAAAACAGACAAAGTAGAAGGTAAATCAAAACCTAGGTGAGAGAAAAAGAATCTTCATGGCAAAGAAAGGGAAAACTTAGGAACAGAAAGTCTAAAAACTCACTTTGATGACCCCATCTGGTTTTGCCTTAATAAAATGGAGAATAAGACAAAACTGAATAGAATATCTCCTCCATCTCAGAGTATCCTCTCTCATATATGCAAAATCATTTCCATCAAGAGTCCTTCCTTTCTTTTCTCAATTAGGAAAACATCACTACTAACTTAAAATACTACTCTTCCCTGGGAAAAAAGAAATTTAAGGAGCATGTTGGCAATGTCTTATACTTATGACAAACTATGAGCTTGATACTTTAGTTATTTATTCCTTAAAATGCATACCTAATTCTCTTTTTCACAGTGATGAAAGAAAATATATATATATTCAGTTCAGTTCAGTCGCTCAGTTGTGTCTGACTCTTTGCGACCCCATGGACTGCAGTGCGCCAGGCTCCCTGTTCATCACCAACTCCCGGAGTTTACCCAAACTCATGTCCATTGAGTCAGTGATGCCATCCAACCATCTCATCTTCTGTCGTCCCCTTTTCCTCCTGCCCTCAATCTTTCCCAGCATCAGGGTCTTTTCAGATGAATCAGTTCTTCGCATCAGGTGGCCAAAGTATTGGAGTTTCAGCTTCAACATCAGTCCTTCCAATGAACACTCAGGACTGATCTCCTTTAGGATGGACTGGTTGGATCTCCTTGCAGTCCAAGCGACTCTCAAGGGTCTTCTCCAACACCACAGTTCATATACACTCACATATATATACAGATAGAGAGTTATTAACCTTATTATTCCTTTTATAAATCGACTGTAGCTTTTTTGGGGTCAACTATGTTGTCCTATGCAAGGGGCTCTAATTTCATGAGAAACATGTTCAAAACTGATAAAAATGAAGTATAGGAAGGTGGTCAAAAGGGTAGGCTAGTGTCAGGGTGTCTGGATTGGAATTTCAACAACCTAACAATTATGTAACCTTGGAAAAGTGACAATCGCCCAATGCTTTAGCTGTCACATCTTTGAAATGGGGGATAAAAACAGTGCTTGCCTCACAGGATTGTTGGATTGTTGGGGTAGTTTAAAGGAGATAATCCACTGAAAGAGGTTAGAACTTCCCGGTACATCATAGGCACTCAAGAAACAGTAGCTAATAAAATTCTGTCTTTGGAATCTTTACCTACCCTTCATTGCATCTTCCAAATCCCTCTCTGCTTCAAATATCTGATACTCAAGTGATTGATCATTCCCACCAATCTCCATCAACAAAATTTGCTTTTACAATTCATTTACAGTATAATGCATTAAGTAAACAACACCTTACCCAGGGGCATATTAAGTATAAAATGACATACCTAGGGGCATTTGTAGCTTAAATGTTGCCTCTAATTTGGGGATAAGTTGTCTACCAGTATATACCAATAAACAGAAAGCTATATTGTTGGACAAGAAGTCCTTTGTAGCATTCTCAGAATCACAACAGGAAGATAGTTTTCTAATTAGAGGTAAGAAAAGCTCCAGGCTGAGTCATCATTTGATCATTAGAGTACTTCACACCATAATGTAAGAGATTACTATGACATCATTTCCATAACTCCAACACAGCTCCCCACAGTCCAGTTTTGTAAGAAGATATGCCTCACCCTACCTACTCATAAAATTTTCCTTTACTTAATTGTTTTACCAGATTAGCAAAAAGAGCCCCAAAGCCAGCAGCTATGTAGAATGATACCGGCCTTACATTTGTAAATTCCAACAACAGCAAAAGACAGTGCCTCATTCTTCAACAGATTTGGCAAGTGACTGAGAAAATATCAGGAAAATTTTCACACATGAATGCCCTGGGTTTCCAGCACCTGGATCTACCTCATTACAAGGAAAAACCTATTCTTCAGGAGAAAGGTGCCCATCACATCTTGAAGGAATATGTAAACAAATTTTCTGAACCACCAAGTTAAAATTAACGTATGTATCATACACAGAGGACACACTTACTTTTCACATGGGATGCCAACTGTACTTTAAGTCTTTTCAGGAATTATTCTTTTGGGAAGAATCTAATATATTTTATCAGAATAGCACATCAAAATTTAATTGAAAAGTTATTCTTTCAAAAGAGAAAATCTTCCAAAAGTAAAGACTATGCCTCTTTTGAAAAAAAAATTAATGTAATTATTGTTTAATAAAGCCTCACTATCTTTCCTCACTAGGGTTAGGGATAATGAACACAGCTTGGCTTTGATGGTTTAGCTCAGTTGCAGCGTGGCTATGGAGCTACAATTTCAAAACTGGCTTAAGCATCTACTTCTAAGGCAATATGTAATATTATAGAGAAGTTGTTTAATTAAGAGAATCATTCTCAGTATCAACAAAAGAATAACCTTATATGAAAAGGAAGGTGGATACAGTAATTTAGTAAATTATTGTTCTAGAAAGAGTAAGATTTGTTTCTTGAAATCCTCTTGAGAGCCTTATTTATAATTATTTTGAAGTGCACCTAAGTAGTTCTGTATGGCCTACAGGATAAATCCAAAGTCCTCTGTGTGGCATTTAAAAACCTTCACAGTACAGTCACTGTTTACTTCTCAGACCACCCTTTTCACCATTATCCTCTGACTTCTTATACTTAAAACTTCAGCCAGGCATTTCCCCAAAGACAGTATGTCAGGACTTTTATTCATTATTTTCCCTCTTCCTAGAAGTCTTCTACACTTCTTGACCATCTGGTGAACTTATATTCATCGCCTATCTCAATTAAAATACTATCTCCTCAAATAAAGCCTCTCCCAGGGGACTGCACTACTCTTCCTCCTCAGAGTCTCACTGTATTTTGTATACCATTTTATTACAGTGTTCTGATACTATTGCATCTTTTGTTTCCATGTATTCTTCCAACTAGACTATAAGTAACCTGAATACAAGGGCCATATCTTTTCATCTTTACATTATCTAAATACCTGGTACCATATCTCACACAAACTAGGAACACAATTTTATATTTGTTAAATAAATGAAGCTTTAGAGTTTCTGTCAACCATTTTTTGTTGTTGTATTCGATGTGTTCTTTACATACATTTGCTAAGAATCATGAAGGGGTGAGATTTCACCGTACTTACAAAGAACAAAGTTCGCTCATCAGTTTCATGGATGCTGGAGGAAGAAAGCAAGACTCCAGGGCAAAGAAGAAGGACAGATTATACAACAATAGGAACAGACTTTTTGCATCAGAATTTTATGCATCAGTTTCCCTTGCCTCAAGTTCCACAAAGGCAACCTGAATGGGTCCAGATGGATGCCCATGTGTTACATTATGGGTGGGAAACCCTGTTCTTAGGAAATCCAAAACTTTTATTGTGGAAAGTAAGCATGTTTGCCCTTTGCTCCAGAGTGAGACATATAGCTTTCCAAGTCTATTCACTGAACAAAGGTCTTCAGAGAGTTAAGCCTAAAACAAAAGAAGTTAATTCTTCTGCTTGCAGGATGTGCAGAAACACAAGATACCAAGGATGATTGTCATTAAACAACATTCATGACAAAGAAAGACACACTTCTGTGGGCAGGGTTTATAAAATCTCAGAGGAAACCTCCTACCACATTCCAAGGATGTTTTAACTTTGACTTACATCACTTTTTTACCTGGAAAATCCCAAGGACAGAGGCGTCTGGTGAGCTACAGTCTATGGGGTCACAAAGAGTCAGACATGACTGAGTGACTAAGACATCTTATTTATTTACCAACAATTACTTTGGATGAGTCCAGATCCTGTTATAACTGTGGCTAAGATATTTACAGCTCACTGAATGTCCACATGTTCCCTATATCCCCCAGCACACTAGTTAAATGGAGACACATGGTGTGTCCTGCTCAGGAGACGATGAATAAAAATGACATTCAGCACTTCTAAGAGCACTGGACAGAGAGCATCTAGGGTAAGAGTTACAAGACAGGGCACAAGTTTTCTGTCTTCTCACTTCCTCTGATGTGCAAATTATGGAGGTCCTGTACTCAGATGCTAGAATTTGTTAGCCTAGGACTTTGAGTGACTATATGGATCAGAGGTCCTCTGCTGGACATGTAACTGAGTGACAGACATGCAACTGAGTGAGACATAAAATTCTATTCTATTATGCGACTGACACTTCAGGGTTAATCTGATTCCATATCATAATACACTGTATCTTGAATAATACAGCAGATCTTTGTTTTTAAAAGGTGCAAGTTTTTGAAGGACAGATTTTATTATTTTGAATTTATTTTAATAGACTTTTAACTGATAAACTTAAATAGGCTTCCAAGGAACTATGAAATCACTGGTGGAATATTGATGAAATCTAAATAACTTGTTTAAAAACATACTATTAATACTTCTTTTATAGACATCTACCTTTGATAGTTGTTCACTCTGTGAAAGGTGTTGAGATGCCTAATAAGAATGTTTCTGTATATTCCAAGAGTTCTAATGGAAAATAATGAGCAGTCTACTTTTCCATTTGACCCACCAACTACACAGATAAAGGTCTGCGTTCTGAATCAATTCATCAATATGTCATTCAGTTTTTATTCTCTCAATCACAGAGGCCCCTCAATGAAGTAACTGTTCTGTGTGCTTGTAGCATAAGAACCTACGCAAAATACTATAAGAAATGTTAAAAGTCATTGGTTCTTCTGTCTGTTTAATGTCTGGGTGATTTATGGAAGTTCTGCATTTCATTCATAAATTCAGAACATATATTTTGGCAGCATCCTCAAACTTCCTGAACAAACATTTAGAAGTCTCCCTGTATGGAATCATAGAGAAAATGTCAAATAAAACTGGAGGAGAAGAAAAGGAGGGAAGAAAGGAATTAACAATCTTAATATTGTTTCCATTGGCTTACAGAAAAGTTAAGAAAATGATATCCTATCAATTTTATAGGTGAAGAAATTATTTTTCCAAAAGCTAATGAGTGGTTGATAAGGATTTTATCTAGCCTTTCTTATCACATCATCTCCCCCCTCACTTTTTTTTTGAAACTATACTGCCTATTTTTTATAAAAAGAAATTTGTGGATACTTTTTATAAAAGAAGTTTGTGATGAATCTGGGAGGATTTTGGCAGAGAAGGCTGAAGGAGCAAAAAGAAGCAAGAGAATACAGCATCAGATGGGCATCATCACATGGGCTAGAGTGTAAAATCTTCAAAGGGATACAGAGAATGATTAAGCTTCAAAAGCTAAATCAGGACTATTCTACTGAAGACTTATAAAGAGTGGGGTATCTTCACTAGTCAACAGAGAACTAGTAAGAATGAAGAGAGGGAAAAGTAAAACGATTTAAAACTGATGTTTGCAGATCACATTATTGACCTCAGTACATCACTCTTGTTGTGCACACACTATTGGTCATGGGTTCCTCTCACTAACAGGATGGTGTCTACTTGACTTTGGATTTGACCAGATAACTTCCTTTGACTAACAAAAGGATGTGACGGCATACCATTTGTAAGACAAACCTTAAGAGGCCATGGGTGTTCCTAAAAGTCTACTCACACCTCAGCCATCTCTATGAGGGTAAGTCTTGCTTATCTGCTGCCCTGAGAAAGATGAAAGACGAACGGTGCAGAACTGCCCCAGCTGGACAAACCCTAGAGCCATACCCAGGCAACCTGCTGGCACAAGAGAAATATTACAGCACTGCTGTTTCAAGTCACTGAGTTTTAGAGTGAATACTGGGAAAAGACGTGGCGCTAGTGGTGAAGAACCTGCTTGCCAGTACAGGAGGCATAAGAGATGTGGGTTCAATCCCTGTGTTGTGAAGATCTCTGGAGAAGAGTATGGAAACCCACTCCAGTATTCCTGCCTGGAGAATCCCATAGACAGAGGAGCCTAGCAGGTTACAGTCCATGGTGTCGCAAAGAGTTGGACATGACTGAAGCACGCAGGCATGCACATTAGGAAACTAGCTCTGATTCCATTATATAGAAGAAACAGGAGATTTCTAACATTTGGCTTAAGGGAGGAACCTAATTTAATCTAACAGCAAAATTTTATGAACATATATGAGTACTTAAGAAGTTACCATACTTAATAATATGCCAAGAGAGAAGAAAACTATGATCTCAACAGAAGGTATAGAAAGTAAATTTTAAAAAAGCCCCAAAAACAGATGAATACCAGAATCAATGGAAGAAATGCTTATTGTTAACAATTAGGGTTTTAAAAAATAACTTTATCAAACTTTTAAAATATACTCTTAGACACCTGATCATGATACTTGTGGCTCTACCTTTTAAAGATCCTTTCTAAGAATGACTGATGTAGAATAAATTGCACATATATATTAAAGTAGACAATTTTAAGGACTTTGTTATATGTATGTGTCTGTAAAACCATCATCACAATCAAGATAAAGAATATATTCATTATTTCTTAGCGCTTCCTGAAGTCTTTTGGTAATCCATACCTCTGTTCACACCTAAACCCACATTCAAAGGGAACAACTGATATGCTTTCTAGTCACCATAGGTTGGTTTGTTTTTTCTAGGACTTTATATAAATGAAATAATACACTGGTTTCTTTCTGGGTTCTTTCAATCAGCAATATTTTAAAAATTCTTCTATGTCACTCATAGTAGTCCATTAAATAAATATACCAAATTTGTTTATCCATTTATCTATTGATGGATATTTAGGGTTTCACCCCAGGTTTTGGCTATTGCAAACAGAGGAGAGTGAATAAGTTGGCTTAAAATCTCAACATTCAAAAAACAAAGATCATGGCATCTGGCCCCATCACTTCATGGCAAAAAGATGGGGGAAAAATGAAAACAGTGACAGACTTTTATTGGTCTCCAAAATCATTGTGGATAGTGACCGCAGCCTTGAAATTAAAAAGATGCTGGCTCCTTGGAAGAAAAGTTATGACCAACCTAGAGAGCATATTAAAAAGCAGAGTCATTACTTTGCCGACAAAGGTCCATATAGTCAAAGCTATGGTTTTTCCAGTAGTCATGTAAGAATGTGAGAGTTGGACCACAAAAAAGGCTGAGAGCTGAAGAATTGATTCTTTCAAACTGTGGTGCTGGAGAAAACTCTTGACAGTCCCTTGGACAGCAGGGAGAGTTGATCCTAAAGGAAATCAGTCCTGAATGTTCATTGGATGAACTGATGTTGAACCTGAAGCTCCAATACTTTGGCCACCTAATGTGAAGAGCTGACTCATTGGAAAAGACCCTGATGCTGGGAAAGATTGAAGGCAGGAGGGGAAGGGGACGACAGAGGATGAGATCGTTGAATGGCATCACTGACTCAATGGACCTGAGTTTGAGCAAATTCTGGGAGATAGTGAAGGACAGGGAAGTCTGGCGTGCTGCAGTCCATGGGGTTACAAAGAATAGAACATGATTTAGCAACTGAACAACAATAACAAAACAAGTCTTTTCGGAGACACGTACTTTCAGTTCATTTGGGTAAAATGTATAATATTGCAATGGCTAGATGGTATGCTAGGTGTGTGTACAACTTTTAAAAAAAATACTAGGGAAAGAAATCTAAACCACAGTGAGATGCCACTTCACACCCAAGAAGTTAACTGTAATTTAAAAATGTAAAATAAGTTTGGCTATGGAGAAACCGGAACCTTAAAGCACTGGTGGAAATATAAACTATTACAGCTACTGCAGAAGTAGTTTGGTGCTTCATCATAAAGTTAAACATAAAATTATCATCAGTTCAGTTCAGTTGCTCAGTTGTGTTTGATTTTTTCTTACCCCATGGACTGCACCATGCCAGGCCTCCCTGTCCATCACCAACTCCTGGAGTTTACTCAAACTCAGTTCCATTGAGTCAGTGATGGATTGACTGGTTGGATCTCCTTGCAGTCCAAGGGACTCTCCAACACTACAGTTCAAAAGCATCAATTCTTCTGCGCTCAACTTTCTTTATGGTCTAACTCTCACATCCATACATGACTACTGGAAAATCCATAGCCTTTGTTGACAAAGTAATGTCTCTGCTTTTTAATATGCTGTCTAGGTTGGTCATAACTTTCCTTCCAAGGAGTAAGGGTCTTTTAATTTCATGGCTGCAATCACTATCTGCAGTGATTTTGGAGCCCCCCCCCCCCCCAAATAAAGTCTGTCACTGTTTCCATTGTTTCCCCATCTATTTGTCATGAAGTGATGGGACCAGATGCCATGATCTGTTTTCTGAGTGTTGAGCTTAAAGCCAACTTTTTCACTCTCCTCTTTCACTTTCATCAAGAGGCTCTTTAGTTCTTCTTCACTTTCTGCCATAAGGGTGGTGTTATCTGCATATCTGAGGTTATTGATATTTCTCCCGGCAATCTTGATTCCAGCTTGTGCTTCATCCAGTCCAGCATTTCTCATGATGCACTCTGAGTATGAGTTAAATAAGCAGGGTGACAATATGCAGCCTTGATGTAATCCTTTCTTTATTTGGAACCATTCTATTGTTCCAAGTCCGGTTCTAACTGTTGCTTCTTGACCTGCACACGGATTTCTCAGGAGGCAGTTTAGGTGGTCTGGTATTTCCATCTATTTAAGAATTTTCCACAGTTTGTTGTGATCCACACTTTGTGATCCACAAAGTTAAAGGCTTTGGAGTGGTCACTAAAGCAGAAGTAGATGTTTTTCTGGAACTCTCTTCCTTTTTTGATGATCCAGTGGATGTTGGGAATTTGATCTCTGGTTCCTCTGCCTTTTCTAAACTTAGCTTGAACATCTGGAAGTTCTCAGTTCACATACTGTTGAAGCCTGGCTTGAAGAATTTTGAGCATTATTTTGTTAGCCTGTGAGATGAGTGCAATTGTGTGGTAGTTTGAGCACTCTTCGTCATTGCCTTTCTTTGGGATTGGAATGAAAACTGACCTTTTCCAGTCCTGTGGCCACGGCTAAGTTTTCCAGATTTGCTGGCATATTAAGTGCAGCACTTTCATAGCATCATCTTTCAGGATTTGAAATAGCTCAACTGGAATTCCATCACCTCCACTAGCTTTGTTCACAGTGATGCTTCCTAAGGCCTACTTGTCTTTGCATTCCAGGATGTCTGGCTCTAGGTGAGTGATCACACCATCATGATTATCTGGGTTGTGAAAATCTTTTTTGTATAGTTCTTCTGTGTATTCTTGCCACCTCTTCTTAATATTTTCTGCTTCTGTTAGGTCCATACTGTTTCTGTCCTTTATTGTGCCCATCTTTGCATGAAATGTTCCCTTGGTATCCTTAATTTTAAAAGCATTAAGATTATTTATATGAATTTCACCTCAATTTTTTTAAAAGAAACCTTTTGATATATTTTCCAGAGTGCCTTTACTGTTTAAAATGGCTGGCAATAATGGATTAGTTTCAGTAGCTCCACACCCTCACCAACACTTGGTATGGCCACTGTCTTTACTCTTAGCCTTTCAGTGGGATCATAATGGTATCTGGTTGTGGCTTTATTTTATATTTCCCTAACAACTAAAGATGTTAAGTATCTCTTTTGGGCTCATTTACTACCTGTATATCATTCTTGTTAAAGTGTCTTTCAAATATTTAGCTCAATTTTTACTCTTTTTTTTTTTTTTTTGGTCTTCTAATTAACTTGTAAGAGTTCTTTATATACTCTAGATACAATTCCCATGTTGGTAAGTGTTTTGAAAATATTTTATCCAGTCTGTGGGCTGGTTTTTAATTTTTGTTATCAGTGTTTTGAAGAATCAAAGTTTTTATATTGGATGAAGTTTAATTCATCAGCTTTTTTTCTTTTCTTCTTTGTCCTTGTGTGTTATAAGTAATAAATCTTTGCCTAATCCAAGGTAACTAAAATTTTCTCCTATATTTTCTTTTAGGATTTTGATAGTTTTAACTTTTACACTTAGGCCTTGGATCCATTTTGAGTTAGCTTTTATGAGATATGAGATATAAGTCAAGAATCTTTGTTTTTTTGTTTTTTAATATCCAATTGACTTAGCACTATTTTTTTAAAAATTTCAACCATTTTCCATTGAATGCTTTGGCAACTTTTAAAAAATCAATTGACCTGTATGTTGGCCTATTTCTGAAATCTCAATTTTGTTCTATGACCCATAACATCTCTATTTAAGCTAACACCACATTTTTAATAAAATACAAATAATTTCAAAACTTCTACACTTAAATAGTGATGGTCTGAGAGCCTTTCAGTACTGCCTTAGAACAAAATGGGAGAGTAGAAAGGAAATTAAGTTTGGAAAGGAGAATGCCTTCTATGTCATCATGGGGAGTCTGAATTTAACCAGGAGAGTGATACAGTCATATTTATATTTCAGAAAAACTACTCTGGTAACTATGCAGGGAGGAAAAATAAGAGGATAGCAGATTTGTGGAAAAACTGTAATTCAGGAAAAATACAATGAAATTTTAGATTAAGTGGGAAGCAAGAAGAAATAAGATGGAACAAAGTAAGGAGATGATTTTTTAAATTACTTACTGTATCTGAGGCATTGATCTAAATGCTTAAAATGTTATTAACACATTTCTTTCTACACATCAATCCTTATGAAATAGGTATAATCTTACACGTAAAGAATTTGAGATCACGTCATCTGCAAACACATAAATGTGTAACCAGAATTCCAGTGTAGATATTCTGACTTCATGGTACAAATTTTTGACCTTAGGAAAGCACAATCAACAGAACATGGGAACTATTCTTTTGGACAAAGGACCAATAGATATTCTTACCAGCACCTTACAAGGATTGAGTAATAGGTAATAAATAATTAAGAAAGAAAGAAATGACTAGGTACTCCACCAAACGGAGTGTCATCTCTTGCAATGATTTCATGTATTCCAAATATGAAATTTTCTATAGGAAATATCAAGACCTGTAGAAATTATGGGTTGTATTATTTCCTTTATATTTTTTGAGCAGAACACAGAGCTAGAATGCCACATGCTCAACTGTAAGCTAATTTTGGATACCCTGAAGTAACACCCTCCCGTGCCTCATACATAAGTCTGAGTCCCATCCTGAAACATACATATACTCATGAACATTCCCTGATGAAAGGGATGAAAAAAATCACCCCTCCCTTACTCTCTACTTCTCCTTGTTAGCTCTGACCAACATGTGGCTTCTCTAATTATTAAACAGACCCAGCAGTTGGGCTGATTATCCAGGGAAGTGTGGGCTCTTCATAGACAGGGCTGAAGTTGGCTGACCTTATCATCTACTAGTCCTTTAGCACAAGGGATAGTATTCATTTCTAGCCTCTAACAGCACATTCACAAGTTGGCCCCATAATTAACTAAATAGGTCCCTTCATTTAGGAGTGCCCCAGTCCTGAAGTCTCATTCCTGTCAGAGAGTCATCTCTTTTAGCCTATTTACTGGGGAGAGAGGGACTATTTATAAAAGCAAACTTATCTTTGACGTGAATCGGCACATTAACATGCATTTCATATTGGCATCAATGGGCTGCATTCTATCCACTCAGACTCCACTGGCTCTGAAAAAAAAGCCAGGCCCATGCAGTTTCATTTACATACTGTCAGGCACTCTCATACCTGTTACAGGCAGGAGAATCAATCTGCTGAGAAGAGATTCCTGCCAGTTCCCAGATTCTTTCACCAAGAGAGATGCTGACTCAGCTCTAAGATACACATCTCAAGCAAAAAGCCTAAGGATACATGATGAGAATTTAACGACACAAGAATGTCTCCTTTCCCTATGTGTCTCATGTGATGTTGGTGAATACATGGGTGAGTGGGGGTGAGTAATCTCCCAGAAGAGAGTACAGAACATTCTTCCATATCATAATGCTTGTGGATTTAATTCAGTTTAGTTAACTAAATATTTGTGATAGTCTAACAGTTAGTTTCCAAGTATTGTGCTGTGCCATGGTATGAAAATATAAGGTTTCTTCCCTTAAGATGCTCACCATCTATAGTCCAGCAGTTCTGTTGTTGTTGAGTTGCCCAGTCGTGTATGACTCTTTGTGGCCCCATGGACTGCAGCAAACCAGGCCTCTCTGTCCCTCACCATCTCCCGAAGTTTGCCTAAGTCCATGTGCATTGCATCAGTGATGCTGTCCAGCCATCTCATCCTCTGATGCCCTCTTCTCTTTCTGCCCTCAATCCATCCCCGCACTGGGGACTTTGCCAATGAGTCAGCTGTTCCCATCAGATGACCAAAACACTGGAGTTTAAGCTTCAGCATCAATCTTTCCAATGAGTATTCAGGGTTGATTTCCCTTACAATTGACTCATTTGATCTCCTTGCTATCTAGTGGACTCTCAGGAGTCTTCTCCAGCACCACAGTTTGAAGGCATCAATTCTTCAGCATTCTGCCTTCTTTACGGTCCAGCCCTCACAACTGTGTGTGACCACTGGGAAGACCATAGCCTTGACTACACGGACCTTTGTCAGCAGAGTAATGTCTCTGCTTTGCAACATACTGTCTAGGTTTGTCATAGCTTTCTTGCCAAGAAGCAAATGTCTTCTGATTTCATGCCTGCAGTCATCATCTGCAGAGATTTTAGAGCCTAAGAAGAGAAAATCTGTCACTATTTCCACCTTTTCCCCCCTCTATCTCCCTTGAAATAATGGGGCCAGATGCCATGATCTTAGTTTTTTTTAATACTTAGTTTTAGGCCAACTCTTTCACTCTTCTCCTTCACCCTCAGCTATTCTACTTCTGTATTTCTAAAGGAAACGAAATCACTATCTCAAAAAGACCTCCACTCTCAGGTTCATTGCAGCTTAATAAACTGGTCAAGGCACAGAAACAATCTGGATGTCTACCAGCAGATGAATGGCTAAAGAAAATGTAGCGTATATATCTCAGTTGCATCTGACTCTTTGCAGTCACATGTACCATAGCCTGTTACGCTACTCTGTCCATGGAATTTTCCAGGAAAGAATGTTGGAGTGGATTGCCAGTTCCTACTCCAGGGGAGCTTTCTGACCCAGGGATCAAATCCGCATCTCTGCATCTCTTGTATTAGCAGGTGGATTCTTTACCACTAGTGCCACCTGGGAAGCCCTATGTGGATTTAACATTATTTGGCCATGAGAAAGGAAATCTTGCTATTTGCAACAACATAGATGGACTTTAAGGGCATTATGTTAGGTGCAACAAGTCAGACATAGAAAGACAAATACTATGTGATCTTATTTGGGAGTCTGAAAACATTGAACTCACAGGAACAGAGAACAGATTCATAGTTGCCAGAGATGGGGCCTAGGGGTGAAGGAAACAAGGCAATCAAAAGGCACAAACTTTTAGTTACAAGATAAATAAGTTCTGGGGATGTAATGTACAGCAAGATGGCTATAGTTTACAATACTGAGTTCTATATTGGAAAGTTGTTATGAGAGAACATAGAAGCAAGGACAAATCCACTGTAACAGGAGATAAAGCAGAGAATAATGACACAGATTTGAATAGGTTAGTACATTTTTCTGTTGGGAATACATAGGGATTCACATCTGATTATTCGTATTTTTTTCAGTTAAAATAATATAAAGTTATCAGTTAGAAGTGAAAAGGGAAGCAAGATTCCTGGGAGAAATATCAATAACCTCAGATATGCAGGTGACACCTCACGGCAGAAAGCTAAGGAGGAACTATAGACCCTCTTGATGAAAGTGAAAGAGGAGAGTAAAAAAGCTGGCTTAAAACTCAACATTCAAAAACAAAGATCATGGCATCTGGTCCCATCACTTCATGGGAAATAGACGGGGATACAATGGAAACAGTGAGAGACTTTATTTTCTTGGGCTCAAAAATCACTGCAGATGGTGACTGCAGCCATGAAATTAAAGGACGCTTGCTCCTTGGAAGAAAAGTTATGACCAACCTAGACAGCATATTAAAAAGCAGAGACATTGCTTTGCCAACAAAAGTCCATCTACTCAAAGCTATGGTTTTTCCAGTAGTCATGTATGGATGTGAAAGTTGTACCATAAAGAAGGCTGGGCACTGAAGAATTGTTGCTTTGAACTCTGGTGTTTTTTTTTTTTTTTTTTTCCATTTATTTTTATTAGTTGGAGGCTAATTACTTTACAATATTGTAGTGGGTTTTGCCATACATTGACATGAATCAGCCATGGATTTACATGTATTCCCCATCCCGATCCCCCCTCCCACCTCCCTCTCTACCAGTCCCTCTGAGTCTTCCCAGTGCACCAGGCCCGAGCACTTGTCTCATGCATCCAACCTGGGCTGGTGATCTGTTTCACTATAGATAATATACATGTTTCGATGCTGTTCTCTCAAAACATCCCACCCTCGCCTTCTCCCACAGAGTCCTCTCTGGTGTTTTAGAAGACTCTTGAGAGTCCCTTGGACTGCAAGGAGATCCAACCAGTCGATCCTAAAGGAAATCAACCCTGAATATGCATTGAAAGGACTGATGCTGAGGCTGAAACTCCAATACTTTGGCCACCTGATGCAAAGAGCTGACTCATTGGAAAAGACCCTGATGCTGGGAAAGATTGAAGGCAGGAGGAGAAGGGGACAACAGAGGACAAGATGGTTGGATGGCATCACCACCTCAGCGGACATGAATTTGAGCAAGCTCTGGGAGACGGTTTAGGACAGGGAAGCCTGGTGTGCTGTCCATGGTGTCGCAGAGTTGGACATGACTCAGTAACTCAACAACAACAGTGGAAAGGGGGAGTGTTAAAGTATGAAGTACCGTTTGGATATTGAATTTAATAAGAAATTTTGTGAAGCCCTTTGACCACTTTCTTTTGCTTAGTATCCTGGAAACACCTCTTCCTCCTTAGTTAAAAACTAAATTATGGTCCAGTTCAGAGAGTGCTCATAGCTAACAATGGAAGATTATAAAGCATCATTTTTTTCTTTATCAATTTGAATCTATCAATGGCAACCCACTCCAGTATTGTTGTCTGGAAAATCCCATGGACGGAGAAGCCTGGTGGGCTATAGTCAGTCCGTGGGGTCGCAAAGAGTCGGACACGACTGAGCGACCTCACTTTCACTATATCTGTTTTTACATAACTGTACTGTAAAATTATAAATACTGACATTAAATAAGACTGTAAAATCATAATTATTGAATGTGTAGGAGAAATTAGAGATTTCTCTATTCATAGCCTTTTGTTACAAATAAAACTGAGAGTCAGAAATTCAGCAATTTGTGCAGTATAAATATAAAATGGTAAAAAAAGGAACAGATCCCATATATCCTAATTGTCATTTCAATGACATTGCAGGCCTGCCATGTATCAGCAATTTATAAACTAATTTTCTAGTTGGCATTGACATATATATTATTTTTACAGACCAAATGACTGCTAAAAGTGTCCATTTTTACATCTATTATAAATCCAAAGCATTCCTTTATGAAGTATTCTCTTAGCTTTTCAAGTATTGGCTCTTTCTCATTATTCAGGTGTCTCTTCAAATGTCAGTCTCTCAGAAAGGTCTTTCTTGACCACATATGCCCTTCCATGACTAACATTACCACACCACCTTATTTTATTTCTTTCATAAGAATCTACCTAATATAAATTACTACAGTTGTTCTTTTTTATTTTGTTTCTGTCCTTCCCTTTACCATGAGTGCTAGGAGACTTACTCTTCTTAACTATAACTATAAGCTCAGCACCCTGTATTTAGCAAATTGGTATTTAATTTGATCAATGATTAATTTAACAAAGAATGAACAAATAATTGAACAAACCAGAGTTTTTAAATACCTGCAGGTTATATATAAATATATACACGTTTTTTAAAAAATTTATACATATATTTCTAACTTACTTACACCCTAGCAAAATGTCAAATCCTAAAGTAGTTATTTAAAACCTGATTTTGAAAGCAAATGGTACTATCTTATTTTTATATATTTGAAACTTTTTATTTGGAAATAATTTCACACTTAAAGAAAAATTACAAAAATAGTATAAATAATTCCTGCATATCCTTCACCCAGTTTCCCCAAATGTAAGAATTTTATCACACTTTATCATTTTTTTGACTCTCCCATTCCCTGCATATATGTTGACTCTTTGTGAGTGAAAGTCGCTCAGTCATGTCTGACTCTTTGCAACCCCATGGACTATACAGTCCATGGAATTCTCCAGGCCAGAATACTGGAGTGAGTAGCTGTTCCCTTCTCCAGGGGATCTTCCCAACCCAGGGATTGAACCCAGGTCTCCAGCATTGCAGGCAGGTTCTTTACCAGCTGAGCCACAGACTCTCTTAGCTGCTGCTAAGTCGCTTCAGTCGTGTCTGACTCCGTGCGACCCCACAGACGGCAGCCCATGAGGCTCCCCGTCCCTGGGATTCTCCAGGCAAGAACACTGGAGTGGGTTGCCATTTCCTTCTCCAATGCAGGAAAGTGAAAAGTGAGAGTGAAGTCACTCAGTCATGTCCGACTCTTAGCGACCCCATGGACTGCAGCCCACCAGGCTCCTCCGTCCACGGGATTTTCCAGGCAAGAGTACTGGAGTGGGTTGCCATTGCCTTCTCCTGTTGAGCCCCTTTAAATATGTAAAGTCAAATCTTCATTTGTTCCTGGAACGTGCTCTTGAATTACAGCTTTAAATATCACTTCTGTCCCATTTTTTCTTTTTCTGCTTTAGGGACTCTAAATATGTATATTTTTTTATTCCTTGCTATTTCAATTTCAACCACTTTCTCTCTACTTCTATTTATTTCTTTGTGTGATTTACTAGCTGTTCTGTTTTCCTGCTTCAGTTCAGTTCAGTTCAGTCACTCAGTTGTGTCCGACTCTTTGCGACCCCATGAATCGCAGCACGCCAGGCCTCCCTGTCCATCACCAACTCCTGGAGTTTACTCAAACCCATGTCCATCGAGTTGGTGATGCCATCCAACCATCTCATCCTCTGTCGACCCCTTCTCCTCCTGCCCCCAATCCCTCCCAGCATCAGGGCTTTTTCCAATGAGTCAACTCTTCGCATGAGGTGGCCAAAGTATTGGAGTTTCAGCTTCAGCATCAGTCCTTCCAATGAACACCCAGGACTGATCTCCTTTAGGATGGACTGGTTGGATCTCCTTGCAGTCCAAGGGAGTCTCAGGAGTCTTCTCCAACACCACACTTCAAAAGCATCAATTTTTCGGTGCTCAGCTTTCTTTATAGTCCAACTCTTACATCCATACATGACCACTGGAAAAACCATAGCCTTGACCAGACGGACTTTTGTTGGCAAAGTAATGTCTCTGCTTTTTAATATGCTATCTAGGTTGGTCATCACTTTTCTTGATTCCAGCTTGTGCTTCTTACAGCCCAGCGTTTCTCATGATGTACTCTGCATATACGTTAAATAAGCAGGGTGACAATAAACAGCCCTGACGTACTCCTTTCCTGATTTGGAACCAGTCTGTTGTTCCATGTCCAGTTTTAATTGTTGCTTCCTGACCTGCCTACAGGTTTCTCAAGAGGCAGGTCAGGTGGTCTGGTATTCCCATCTCCTTCAGAATTTTCCACAGTTTATTGTGATCCACACAGTTGAAGGCTTTGGCGTAGTCAATAAAGCAGAAATAGATGTTTTTCTGGAACTCTCTTGCTTTTTCGATGATCCAGTGGATGTTGGCAATTTGATCTCTGGTTCCTCTGCCTTTTCTAAAATCAGCTTGAACATCTGGAAGTTCACGGTTCATGTATTGCTGAAGCCTGGCTTGGAGAATTTTTAGCATTACTTTACTAGCGTGTGAGATGAGTGCAAATGTGCGGGAGTTTCCTGCTTCAGTGTGGCATAAAATTTTCATTTGAGTCTATTCTCCCTTGAGTACCATGTAATTTAGTCTTCATATCTGTTATAATTTTCTTTTTTTCTTTCTCAAGTTTGGTCAGTTTGTTATCTTTTACTATTTGTTGTCCATTTTTTGTCTTTAATGTTTTCATATCTGCAAATGCTTGTTTAGGTTCTAAATGTGACTTGAAGTTTTTTTTTTTAACTACATTTTTCTTCTGTTTCATGATGTCTTCTAGGGACAAATTTTAAACGAGTGAGATATTTTAATTCTCATTTTGTTATATTATGGTAGGGTTATATAGATTTATTCACTTTTATCTTTTTAATTTTGTGGCTCTATAGTGGTTTACAAAATTTTTAGTTCAATGGTGCCCTCTTCTGTCAATGTGTCAGAGTCCAGGTTGTTTAATGGAGTTTGGCGGGGGTGGTGTTAGGAAGTAGGGTGGTATTTTCCAGTTTGGGGTAACTTTTTTGACTGTAAGACTTTAACATTTCTTTCTTGGTTCCTTTATACTTTACTACCCAATCTTCAAAGGTGCTCTAGGCTACCAGCACACTTTTTCAATAATTTCATCTGGGTGAACTCTTTCCTATTGGGCAGTTGCTTTAAATGTATCTCTGACTCATCGTTCTCTCTCATTTACTCTCTTACCAGCAGTTTTTCCTAACTGATCAACATGAAGACTTACAGAAAGAAGATGAGAGAAAGCTCTGAGGAATTTATATATATATATATTTGGATGTTGTTCTTTGTCCTCTATTTATGCTTGAAGTGTGGTTCTGTATAGTTTTGTTTGTCCTTCTATTGTTCTGTATTGTATTTGAAAGAATATGAATTTTCCTTTTCCATTTGTCATAATGATCAAAGTCTTATTTATTCTACTCTAAAATTATTTTTAGCTAAATTTTAAAATAAATAATGTATTCATATGGTTCAAAATACAAAAAGTGCAAAAGGAGTGAGGTCTCCTACCTACTCTTTTCTCCCAACTATTCTCTCCTCACTAATATTTAGTCTTTTACATATCCTTCCAGAAATCTGAATGTAGTATATATAATATGTATACAAAGTTATTTCTCTAATGCTTGTTTTAAAATGGTAGCCTACTATATATATTGTTTTACAGATGGATTTTTTTTCATTTAGCAATACATCTTGTAAATCTTTCCATTTCAGTGCATTGTCTGTTTATTATTTTTACATAGTATTTCAGTCTACGTGTGTGTTAATAAACTTATTCAGTTCCTACTGATGAAAACTGAATACATATTGCCAAACTAACCTCCATAGAAACTACATTCCCACCATGTAGATAAGAAAAGGTCATTTTCCTCACAGCCTCACTAATACATTATATTATCTAACATATTTAACACTAATTTTTAATAATTTTACAGGTGAAAATGACATTACCATGTAGTTTTATCTTATGAGAAAGCTGAGCACTTTTATATGTTTAGGAACAATCTGCATTTCCTTTCCTGTAAGCTATATTTTCATAACCTTTACCCTGACCTACTTCCAAATAATTATTTGAGCATTAGGTTAGGATAGCTGGAATCAAAATTGCTGGGAGAAATATCAATAACCTCAGATATGCAAATGAACCACCCTTATGGCAGAAAGCAAAGAACTAAAGAGCCTCTTGATGAAAATGAAAGAGGAGAGTGAAAAAGATCATGGCATCTCGTCCCATCACTTCATGACAAATAGATGGGGAAACAATGGAAACAGTGACAGACTATTTTGAGGGGCTCCAAAATCACTGCAGATGATGACTGGAGCCATGAAATTAAAAGACACTTGCTCCTTGGAAGAAAAGTTATGACAAACCTAGACAGCATATTAAAAAGAGACATTACTTTGCCAACAAAGGTCCGTCTAGTCAAAGCTATGGTTTTTCCAGTAGTCATGTATGGATGTGTGAGTTGGACTATAAAGAAAGCTGAGCACTGAAGAATTGATGTTTTAGAACTGTGGCATTGGAGAAGACTCTTGAGAGTCCCTTGGACTGCAAGGAGATCCAACCAGTCCATCCTAAAGGAGATCAGTTCTGAATACTCATTGGAAGGATTGATGCTGAAGTTGAAACTCCAATACTTTGGCCACCTGATGGGAAGAACTGACTCATTTGAAAAGACCCTGATGCTGGGAAAGATTGAAGGTGGGAGGAGAAGGGGATGACAAAGGATGAGATGGTTGGATGGCATCACTGACTCGATGGACATGAGTTTGAGTAAACTCCGGGAGTTGGTGATGGACAGGGAGGCCTGGCATGCTGTGGTCCATGGGGTCGCAAAGAATCTGACACGACTGAGTGACTGAACTGAACTGAACTGAACAATGCTGGTCCTTGATTATAGTTATTCTAGGAGTAGAATGATTAGATAAGACTAGATATCTGACTTAGAGGAAGGAAATACACAGGCTGAGTTTCAAGTAGATTTCTTCACCTCAAAATTTGAGACTTTCATAACAAAGTACACAGACTGGGTGACTTGAACAACAGAAATTTCTTTTCTCACTGTTCTGGAGACTAGAAATCTGAGATCAGGGTGCCAGCATGGTCAATTTCTGGTGAAGATTCTCTTTCTAACTTGCAGATGACAGCTTTCTCATTTGTAATTTAAGAGAGAGCAAGATCTCTGGTATCTCTTCTTAAAAGGGCACTAATCTCATCATGAGCACCCTAACCTTATGATCTTGTCTAATCTTCATGACATCCCAAAGGTCCCAGCTCCAAATACTATCATGTTTAGGAGTTAGGACTTTGGCAAGAATTCTGGGGAGACTCAAACATTCAGTCCATAATATCTTCTTACTGGGATGCTGCGTGACTCCATGGTGATTCCATGGTGTGTATTTTCTCTTACTACATCAAGTAAATAAGTAATAAAACCAACTTGTTTAGCTGAACAATGTTCCTGGTGGTCTTTGGCTGGAGAGTATTTGCATTAGAAAGCACTGTTTTTTGCAAGAATTAGTGGCACCTTGTTTCAGTAAGTTTGGAGTATTAGGCAAGTGGAAAGATTTTAACAAAAAGTAGATATTCCTTGGAAGGAAAGTAAACCATGTTCAGAAAATTGCTTAAATGGCAATTTTAAAGACAACTTTTAAGAAAATTGTTTAAATGACAATAATTAAGACCAATGCCCCAATATTTGCACTCTATCTTCTTTTCTTCTTTTGCATCACATGTACTACAAGTGAAATGGGATTTTGGAGGATGAAGTTGTCGTTTAATTAATAAAACCAACTACTTAACGTAACCACAACTTGCATCAATGGATCTCAATCTGTCAGCTGCCTAGTTCACATCAACATAAGTACATCTACTAATATTTATCTAGAATATTTAGGCTAATACATTTTCTGTGTCCCTACATTTAGTGATTATTAAATCACTAAATATCACTAAATCACTAAAATATCAACAGTTCTTCAAATGAAATGAAATGCATAAATGAAATTATGAAAAGCATAATTCTCAAACCTATAAAAGCATAATTTAAAGATTTTTCCTAAAATTTTTCTTTTCTATCGTGGGTTTATTACAAAGTACTAGCAGAGTAACCTCAAGGAGTCTGAATAAACACAGTAATGCCACAAACATTCCTTTCAGTCAAAGGTGCCAGAATTTCAGAAGTATGCCCTCTCCCCCTGGGCATGTAGAGTACTCATTCTTAGTATGCACAGACAAATGTCTGTAAAAAACTGACATCCCCCATAAGATGCATTCAAAATTCCATATTGACTTTTATGCCCAGAATGTCTAATGACAAGCTAAATCCAAGATTCAACAAATTTACTTTGTTCTGTGTTAACGGATGAATGTGACCTATTTATATGTGGAATAGACCACCTCTATGGTTCAACTTTAGAGGAACTAGAGACCCTGGAGTTCCATATATCTTTCCTCCTTATTCAGTAATGCCTTAAATTACATGTAAGACTCATGTTTTTTCAGTTTAAAGCTTAAAGCCTGATAGCTAAATGCAAACACTGGGATATTATGCTTCAAATTCCATCTAGCAGAACACCATGAGGAAAGTGCTTATAAATAATGTAGGAGAGGGGTACTCAGACTTAATATGCATAAGAATTATGTGATTCCATTAAAATGTAAATTTGATTAAGTGTGGGATTCTCCCTTTCTAACAAGCTCACAGATGATGCCATGCCATGTTGCTGGTTTGGGCATTTATTTTTCTTTCTTTGATAGTAAAGCCATAAGTCTGTTGTTCTGTTGTACAAATCAAAATTACCTCTTTGGGATTTCTCTCTTCCTTTCCCCTTCTCATCTATTCCATCCTTTGGTTAAGCTCATTTATGTAGTGTAAAGCACGACTTGGGAACTGAACTATTGTACTTCCTAGAATATATCAGATGTCAAAACCAAAATTAAACCAAACCAATATGGTTGGCATCACTTGCATGTTCAGTCATGTCTGACTGTTTGCAGCCCTATGGACTGTAGCCTTCCAGGCTCCTCTCTCCGTTGAATTTTCCAGGCAAGAATACTGGAGCAGGTTGCCATTTTGTACTCCAGGGGATCTTCCCAACCCAGGTTATTGAGCTCGTGTCTCTTGCATCTCTTTTTTGCATTGGCAGGCAGATTCTTTACCATTGCATCACTTGGGAAGCCCCAAGTCAAATGCTTCTCATTAATGTCCTCTGATCATCACTAAAATCAGATGCAATTTGTCTGACATTTGAAAATGGGACACATGCTTACCAGGAAAAAAAGTAATTTTATAAATGTTATATAACACAAAGATGACTAAATAGTATTCAGCCTAACTCTGCCATCATTCACATATACTACTTCTTATAAGAATTACTATTCTTTATAGTGAATAAAAATTTTAAAAAGTTATGATCATCTGTCGAACACATTAAAAAAATATTTTCTCAATACCTGCCATCCTTTGCAGGCTGGAAGAATTAATATTTGCACTCATTCTTCAATCTAATTCAAGTTCTGAAATCAATAATGAGGCCTACCAATGAAGAAGACAACAAATTGTCCACAGCTGCATGGAATTCAAAACCTAAATATATGAAACTAATATATTGAATTGAAAAGATTAAAATTCAATTATTGTTTGATTAATCCTTTTTCTCTTTGAGTTACCAAATGAACTGAGGACATTGCCATTATCCTAGGCCCAATTCCCAAGTATTTTTAACTAAATTTTTAAAGTTAAAATTTAATGAAGACTTTATTAAAATGACATTTTTGTCTGCTATTCTCCAATTCTAAGGATAAGGGTGGGGGCAGGGTATCTTCTAAACCATTGTATCACAAGAAAAAAAAAGTGTCTTTTCCATTTCAAATAATACTCTTCTTGTTATTTGACAACTAGCTGTAAAAGCATTAGGGTGCCTATGTTTTTCTTTTCATTTATATTAATGTTTTCTCAAGGAAATTCAATTTTATATAACATGTTTTTCTAACCAAAAGAAAGGCATGAGTGATTCACAGAACAAATGTTTCTGTTGCAAATTCAATGTTTCCTACCACTACTTGAGGCCTAACAGAAAAAAACAAAGAAATATGGCCATTCATTGCTTATGATCAGCCTCATGGTGCTCACCAGGCCTCTCTATCTAAAACCACCACCACCACTAAAATGAAATATCATTGAATATGCAAAAATCCAGGTTTAGCTGGGCTTCCCTGGTAGCTCAGCTGGTAAAGAATCCACCTGCAATGCAGGAGACTCCAGTTTGATTCCTGGGTCAGGAAGATCCCCTGGAGAAGGGATAGGCTACCCACTCCAGTATTCTTGGGCTTCCCTGGTGGCTCAAACGGTAACAAATACACCTGTAATGCAAGAGACCTAGGTTTGGTCCCTGGGTTGGGAAGATCCCCTGGAAGAAGGCATGGCAACTAACTCCAGTATTCTTGCCTGGAGAATCTCCAAGGACAGAGAACCTGGCGGGCTACAGTCCATGGGGTCGCAAAGAGTCAAACACAACTGAGCGACTAAGCCTGTACACACACACACACACACACACACACACACACACACACACACACAGGTTTAGCTAGGCACCCCAGCTTTTCTTTTTATATATTTCTTGATTCTTCCTCATCAGTGGTAACAATCTCTGTTTTCCTTTCAGTTTCCATACTTCCTCACTGGTGAGAAGTTTATGAAAAAGACATTATCAGGAAAAAAGGTGGCAGAAAAGTAAGTGGACATGGAATACATCTCTTCCCACGGATACATCAGGAATACACCTTCAGACACAGAAGTGCATGCAGAATGCCAGCTGAGAGCAGGCAGGAGTACCTGACCAGCGGAAAAGAATATATTAGCTAGTCAGTTCAGTCACTCAGTCTTGTCCGTCTCTTTGCGACCCCATAAATCGCAGCACGCCAGGCCTCCCTGTCCATCACCAACTCCTGGAGTTTACTCAAACTCATGTCCATTGAGTCGGTGATGCCATGCAGCCATCTCATCCTCTGTCGTCCCCTTCTCCTCCTGCCCCCAATTCCTCCCAGCATCAGGGTCTTTTCCAAAGAATATATCAATCAGTCAGTCAGTTCAGTCGCTCAGTCGTGTCTGACTCTTTGCGACCCCATGAATCACAGCACGCCAGGCCTCCCTGTTTATCACCAACTCCCAGAGTTTACTCAAACCCATGTCCATCGAGTCGATGCCATCCAAACACCTCATCCTCTGTCATCCCCTTCTCCTGCCCCCAATCGTGACCCCAGCATCAGGGTCTTTTCCAATGAGTCAACTCTTTGCATGAGGTGGCCAAAGTACTGGAGTTTCAGCTTCAGCATCAGTCCTTCCAATGAACACCCAGGACTGATCTCCTCTAGGATGGACTGGTTGGATCTCCTTGCAGTCCAAGGGACTCTCAAGAGTCTTCTCCAACTCCACACTTCAAAAGCATCAGTTTCTCAGGACTCAGCTTTCTTCATAGTCCAACTCTTACATCCATACATGACCACTGGAAAAACCATAGCCTTGACCAGACGGACCTTTGTTGGCAAAGTAATGTCTCTGCTTTTTAATATGCTATCTGGGTTGGTCATAACTTTCCTTCCAAGGAGTAAGAGTCTTTTAATTTCATGGCTGCAATCACCATCTGCAGTGATTTTGGAGCCCAAAAAATTAAAGTCTGACACTATTTCCACTGTTTCCCCATCTATTTCCCATGAGGTGATGGGACCAGATGCCATGATCTTAGTTTTCTGAATGTTGAGCTTTAAGCCAACTTTTTCACTCTCTTCTTTCACTTTCATCAAGAGGTGTTTTAGTTCATCTTCACTTTCTGCCATAAGGGTGGTGTCATCTGCATATCTGAGGTTATTGATATTTCTCCCGGCAATCTTGATTCCATCTTGTGCTTCCTCCAGCCCAGCGTTTCTCATGATGTACTCTGCATATAAGTTAAATAAGCAGGGTGACAATATACAGCCTTGATGTACTCCTTTCCCTATTTGGAACCAGTCTGTTGTTCCATGTCCAGTTCTAACTGTTGCTTCCTGACCTGCATACAGGTTTTTCAAGAATATATAGACCCAAGCAAAACCTGGTAGGATGAAGGAACTAGGGGGGAAAATGGGAGTTATTAGGACTGGACCTGCCCTTGGCGGGTGGGAGAATTGAAGCAGGGGGTCCAATCGCCACATCAGGGCAATTGTCTGAGTCAGAGGAGAAACATTTAAGGCTGAGAGGGAAAGAGCTGATCTGTGGCAGCCTAACTGGAATGAGAATCAGATAGTCCTTGCCGCAGCCATATGTACCTCAGATGGCGCCGTGGCTGAGAACTGGAGTTTAGGGGTTGTGGAGGAATCCCAGGGCAAGGGCTGCTGTTGACTGTGGAGAGACAGATCGAGGAGATGTGAGGGAGGAGATTGTGGTGGGAAATGCCTGTGGAGGAAAGCCAGGCCGCCATGCAAGCAAGGCCATACTCCTGAGTCACGTGTAGCGGAGGGAGCCATCACCATAGCCTCTCTCCCCACACACGCCAGCCAGCATTGGCAGCTGGAACAATAGAGAGGCTGGCTCATCAAATGCCCAAGGCACTGAACTACAGAGTAGGACCCCACCCAGGGTGCCCCTTTAAGTGCCTGACATGCTGATCTACAGAGTAGGACCCCAGCCAGGGGGGCCTTCTATGTGCCTGATGCGCGGAACAGAGAAGGACCTCAGGCAAGGAATCCGTCTCAGTGCCTGAATGGGTGGAGCTACGGAGAAAGACTGGCCAAAGAGGCCTTCTGATCACCAGCTACAAGAGGCTTGAAAAAAGACTCTGATAGGGCCATAACTTCTGTGGTGGAGGCAGTCCGTGTCCCGGAATACTTGGCGCTGCCAGGGTCCCCACAAGCCAAGCAGCTGCGCCCCCTTCACCCTCAACTCTCACTGGGGCAGGGCTGCCACAGGCAAAAAACGTCTTGCGCCTATGCGCACCGGGGTCGCTTCAGCAGTGTCTGCCTCTTTGCGACCCTGTGGACTGTGGCCTGCCAGGCTTCTCTGTCAGGGAGGGGGCCTCTCCAGGTAAGAATACTGGAGCGTGTTGGCCAATACTGGTTGCCATACCCTTCTAAAGCACTATATTTCCTGCTGCCCTAGCTGCCAACTCCCCCAAGTACCTGGTGCTGCCAGAACCCCTGCAAGTCAAGCAGTTGCACCACCTCCACACCTGGCCCTCACAGGGGCAAACCCAAGTCCTCCAGGGCACTTTTGACCTTTTTTCCTTTTTTTTCTCAGTCACATTTTTTATTATTGTTATAAACCTCTGCCTTTATGTTGGGCTTTTGCAGTTCTGGGAGGTTTTTTCTTTTCTTTTTTTGATTTTAATTTTTTAAACCTATTATTATTTTTTCTACATTTATTCCTTTGTTTGCTTTCCCTACTGTTCTTTTCCCCTTGCAGATAATTTTTAATATATATAAATCTTCTTTTTCTACCTCTATTTAACTTTGCATGTCTTTCTTTCCTTTCCTCTCAACATATTTGTTAGTTTTATTTTCATTGCTTTATACCCCAATTGGCACCTTGCTTTAGTTTTATTTTCCAGTTTGTGCTTTAAGTTAGTTTTGTTCTGGTAGACATAATTTTTGGTTCCCTTTGTTTGCCAGGTCAATCTATTTTACTTTATTTTTGTTGAACTGTTTTGATTTTGCTTATGGGTGTATATGAATATGTGTATATTCAGTCACACTTTTTATTGTTGTTATAAACCTCTGCCTCTATGTTGGGCCTTTGAAGTTACGTGGGGTTTTCCTTTTTCCCTTTTCCCTTTCTTCTTTCTTTTTTTCCCTCTTTTTTATAATTTTATGTTTTAATTTTCTTAAACCTATTACATTTTTTCTACATTTATTCCATTGCTTGCCTTTCCTGTTGTTCTTTTCCCCTTGCAGTTAATCTTTAATATATATAAATCTTCTTCATATACCTCTATATAACTTTGCATAGGTATTCTTTCATTCTTTCCTTTCCTCTCAACATATTTGTTAGTTTTACTTTCATTGCTTTATTCCCCAATTGGCACTTTGCTTTAGTTTTGTTTTCCAGTTTGTGCTTAGTCAGTTTCATTCTGGTAGATATAATTTTGGATTTTCTTTGCTCGCTGGGTCAATCGATTGTACTTTATTTGTGTTGGACTGTTTTGATTTTCCTTATGAGTGTATATGTATATGTGTATATTCAGTCACACTTTTTATTGTTATAAACCTCTGCATCTACATTTGGCCTTTGCAGTTCTGTGGAGCTTTCTACCCCCCCCACCCCACTTTTTAAAATCTTTTCTCTTTTTTATAATTTTAACTTTTAATCTTTTTAAACCTATTATATTTTTACTACATTTATTCCTTTGTTTGCTTTTCCTATTGCTCTTTTCCCCTTGCAGTTAATCTTTAATATATATAGATTTTCTTCATCTACCTCTATTTAACTTTGCATATCTATTCTTTCTTTCCTCTCAAAATATTTGTTAGCTTTGTTTTCACTGCTTTATTCCCCACTTGGCACCTTGCTTTAGTTTTGTTTTCCAGTTTGTGCTTTAGTTAGTTTTGTTCTTAACTGGTAAATATAATTTTTTATTTCCTTTGTTCACCAGGTCAATCTACTGTACTTTATTTTTGTTGGATTGTTTTGACTTTGCTCATGGGTGTATATGTATATACATATATTCCATTATTTTATTCTTTGCCTGATTTGATAACTGCCATTTGTCTGGGGTTCACCTTTGATTTCTTGTTTTTGGATATTTGTTTTAACCTCACTTAATGCCATAACAAACCACTTGTGGAATTTTCATTCCTGACCAGAGATCAAGCCCCAAGCCTTTGGAGTGGGATCACTGACTCCAAAACCCCAACTACCAAAGAACTAATCCTCAGTTCAGTTCAGTTCAGTTCAGTCACTCAGTCGTGTCCGACTCTTTGTGATCCCACGAATCGCAGCACGCCAGGCCTCCCTGTCCATCACCAACTCCTGGAGTTTACACAAACTCATGTCCATCAAGTCGGTGATGCCATCCAGCCATCTCATCCTCTGTTGCCCGCTTCTCCTCCTGCCCCCAATTCCTCCCAGCATCAGGGTCTTTTCCAATGAGTCAACTCTTTGCATGGAGTATCAAATAGTGAGAACTCACACAAAGGAAACCACTGGAATGCAAGACCTGACATCACCCAACCACCAAAAGCACCCTGTGTAGAACACTTCAGCTAAATAACAAACAAAACAAAAATACAAACCCAATCATCAGCAGACAGGATTACCACCTCACTCAGCCTTGCCCATCAAAGGAAAAACAAACAAACAAAAACTCAGCACAAATCTCACCCTATAAGAAGCTTACACAAACCACTTACACAAACCACAACCTTATAGGACAAAAACCAAAAGGAAGAAAGAATTCAACCTTGAAGCCTGAGAAAAGGAGACCTCAAACACAATAAGTTAAAAAACAAAAAAGAAAGAAAGCAAAGAAATACTACACAAATGAAGGAACAAACTAGAAACACAGAGGTCCAGATAAATGAAGAGGAAATAGGCAAACTACGTGAAAAATAATTCAGAATAATGACAGTAAAGATGATCAAAAACTTTGAAAGCAAAATGGAGAAAATGCAAGAAGCAATGAACAAAGACCTAGAATAATTAAAGAATAAACACGCAGAGACAAACAACACAATTACCAAAATTAAAAATACTCTAGAAGGAATCAATAGCAGAATATCTGAAGCAGAAGAAAGAATCAATGAGCTGGAAGGTAAAATGGTGGAAATAACCTCTGAAGAGCAGAATAAAGTAAAAAGAATGAAAAGAACTGAGGATAGTCTCAAAGACCTCTGGGACAATATCAAACACACCAACATTCGATTTATAGGAGTTCCAGAAGAAGAAAGAAAGGGTGTGAGAAAATTTTTGAAGAGATTATAGTTGAAAAGTTCCCCAACATGGAAAAGAAAATAGTGAACCATGTCCAAGAGGCACAAAGACTCCCTTACAGGATCAACCCAAGGATAAACATGCCAAGACACATACTAATCAAACTAACAAAGACTAAACACAAAGAAAGAGTATTAAAAGCAGCAAGGGAGAAGCAACAAGTAACATACAGTTTGCTATGACCAGTGCATTCTCTTGGCAAAACTCTATTGGCCTTTGCCCTGCTTTATTCTGTACTCCAAGGCCAAATTTGCCTGTTACTCCAGGTGTTTCCTGACTTCCCACTTTTGCATCCAGTCCCCTGTGATGAAAAGGACATCTTTTTTGGGTGTTAGTTCTAAAAGGTCTTGTAGGTCTTCATAGAACTGTTCAGCTTCTTCAGCGTTACTGGTCAGGGCACAGACTTAGATTACTGTGATATTGAATGGTTTTCCTTGGAAATGAACAGAAATCATTCTGTCGTTTTTGAGATTGCATTTAAGTACTGCATTTCAGACTCTTCTGTTGACTATGAGGGCTACTCCATTTCTTCTAAGGGATTCTTGCCCGCAGTAGTAGGTATAATGGTCATCTGAGGTAAATTCATATGCTTACCAGCTGATCTTTCAGCAGAAACTCTGCAGGCCAGGAGGGAATGGCAGGGTATATTTAAAATACTGAAGGAAAAATCTACAACCAAGATTACTGTACTGGCAAGGATCTCAATCAAAATTGATGGAGAAATAAAAAGCATTTCAGACAAGTAAAAGTTAAGAGAATTCAGTACCACCAAACCAGCTTTACAACAAATGTAAAGGGACTTATATAGTCAAGAAATACAAGAGAAGAGAAAAGATCTATAAAATCAACCCCAAACAGTTAAGAAAAGGGCAATAGGAACATATATATCAATAATTACTTTAAATGTAAATGGATTAAATGCTCCAACCAAAAGGTACAGACTGGCTGAATGGATACAAAAATAAGACCCATATATATGCTGTCTATAAGAAACCCACTTCAGACCTCAAAACACTGAGGTTCAGGCAGTATTTCACTGACTGAAAGTGAGAGGAAGGAAAAATATATTCCATGAAAATGGGAAGCAAAAGAAAGCTGGAGTAGCAATTCTCATATCAGACAAAACAGACCTTAAAATAAAGAAGATTATAAGAGATAGGGAAGGACACTACATAATGATCAAGGAATCAATCCAAGAGGAAGACATAGCAATTGTAAATATCTATGCACCCAACATAGGAGCATCTCAATATATAAGACAAAAACTAACAGACATAAAAGGAGAAATTGATAGTAACACAATAATAGTAGGAGACCTTAACACCTCATTCACATCAATGGACAGATCATCAAAACAGAAAATTAATAAGGAAACACAAGTCTTAAATGATACATTAAATGAGATGGATCTCATTGATATCTTCAACCTTCTTCTGAAATGCACATGGAACATTCTCCAGGACAGACCACATTTTAGGTCACAAGTCAAATCTCAGTAAATTTAAGAAAATTGAAATCATGTCAAGCATCTTCTCTGACCACAATGCTATGAGACTAGATATCAATTACAAGAAGAAACTGTAAGAAACATAAACACATGGAGATTAAACAACACGTTTCTAAATAACCAACAGTTTATTGAAGGAATACAAAGGGAAATAAAAAAATTTCTAGAAACAAATGACAATGAAAACACAACAACTCAAAACCTATGGAATGCAGCAAAAGCAGTCCTAAGAGGGAATTTTATGGCAATACAATCCTACTTCAAGAAACAAGAGAAACAGGATAGACAGCCTAATGTTACACTTAAAACAACTGGAAAAAGAAGGAAAAAACCCCCCCAAAATTAGTAGAAGGAAAGAAATCATAAAGATCCAAGTAGAAATAAAGGAAAAAGAAATGAAAGAAAAATAGTAAAGATTAATAAAACTAAAAGCTGTTTCTTTGAAAAGATAAACAAAAGTGACAAACCTCTAGCCAGACTTATCAAGAAAAAGAAAGAAGAATCTAATCAACAAAATTAGAAATGAAAAAGCAGAGGTTACAATAGACAATGTAGAAATACAAAGGATTATAAGAGACTACTATGAACAACTATATGGCAATAAAATGGATAACCTGGAAGAAATGGACAGATTCTTATAAAAGTTCAATCTTCCAAGACTGAACCAGGAAGAAATAGAAATTATGAACAACCCAATTACAAGCACTAAAATTGAAGCTGTAATAAAAAATCTTCACCCAAACAAAAGCCCAGGACCAGATGGCTTCACAGGAGAATTCTATCAAACATTTAGAGAAGAGCTAATGCCTATCCTTCTAAAACTCTTTCAAAAAATTGCAGAGGAAGGAACACTTCCAAACTCATTCTATGAGGCCACCATCACACTGATACCAAAACCAGACAAAGACAAAACAGAAAAAGAAAACTACAGACCAATATCACTGATGAACATAGATGCAAAAATCCTCAACAAAATTTTAGCAAACAGAATTCAGCAACACATGATAAAGCTCATACACCACAATCAAGTTGGGTTTATTCCAGGGATGCAAGGATTCTTCATTATATGCAAATAAATCAATGTGATACACCAAATTAACAAATTGAAAGATAAAACCATATGTTAATCTCAATAGATGCAGAAAAAACCTTTGACAAAATTCAGCACCCATTTATGATTTAAACTCTTCAAATAATGGGCATAGAAGTAACCTACTTCAACATAGTAAAGGCCATATATGATAAGTCTACAGCAAACATTATTCTCAATGGTAGAAAACTGAAAGCATTTCCCTGAAGAACAGGAACAAGACAAGGGTGTCCACTTTCCCCACTACAATTCAACATAGTTCTGGAAGTCCTAGCTACAGCAATCAGAGAAGAAGGAGAAATAAAAGGAATCCAGATAAGAAAAGAAGTAAAGCTCTCACTGTTTGCAGATGACATGATACTGTACATTAAAAACCTTAAAGATAGTATCAGAAAATTATTAGAGCTAATCAGTGAATTTAGCAAAGTTGCAGGATACAAAATCAATACACAGAAATAAGTTGCATTTCTATATACTAACAATGAAAAATCAGAAAGAGAAATTACGGAATCAATCCCATTCACCATTACAACAAAAAGAATTAAATATCTAGGAATAAACTTACCTCAGGAGAAAAAAGAACCATACACAGAAAATTGTAAGACACTGATGGAAGAAATCAAAGATGACATAAACAGATGGAGAGATATTCTATGTTCCTGGATAGGAAGAATCAATATTGTGAAAATGACTATACTACCAAATGCAATCTACAGATTCAGTGCAATCCCTATCAAATTACCAATGGCATTTTTCACAGAACTAGAACAAAAAATTTCACAGCTCAAATGGAAACAAAAAAGACCCCAAATAGCCAAAGCAGTCTTGAGAAAGAAGAATGGAGCTGGAGGAATCAACCTTCCTGACTTCAGATTATACTACAAAACTACAGTCATCAAGACAGTATGGTACTGGCACAAAAACAGAAATATAGACCAATGGAACAAGATAGAAAGTCGGTCCAGAAATAAACCCATGCACCTATGGGTACCTTATTTTTTACAGAGGAGACAAGAATACACAATGGGGCAACGACAGCCTCTTCAATAAATGGAGCTGGGAAAACTGGATAGCTACCTGTAAAAGAATGAAATTAGAACACTTCCTAACACCATAAACAAAGATAAACAGAAAATGGATTAAAGACCTAAATGTAAGACCAGAAACTATAAAACTCTTAGAGGAAAACATAGGCAGAATACTCGGTGACAAAAATCAAAGCAAGATCTTCTATGACCCACCTCCTAGAGTAATGGAAATAAAAACAAAAGTAAACAAGTGGGACCAGATTAAACTTTAAAGCTTTTGTACAGCAAAGGAAACTATAAGCAAGGTGAAAAGACAGCCCTCAGAATGGGAGAAAATAATAGCAAATGAAACAACTGACAAAGGATTAATTTCCAAAATATACAAGCAGCTCATACAACTCAATACCAGAAAAACAAAAAACCCCATCAAAAAATGGGAAAAAGACCTAAACAGACATTTCTCCCAAGAAGACACACAAATGACTAACAAACACATGAAAAGATGTTCAACACTGCTCATTATTAGAGAAATGCAAATCAAAACCACAATGAGATATCACCTTACACTGGTCAGAATGGCCATCATCAAAAAGTCTATAAGCAATAAATGCTGGAGAGGGAGTGGAGAAAAGGGATTGCTCTTGCACTGTTGGTGGGAATGTAAATTGACACAGCTGTTATGGAAGATGGTATGGAGATTCCTTAAAAAACTAGGAATAAAACCACCATATGACCCAGCAATCCCACTCCTGCGCATATACCCTGAGGAAACCAGGGTTGAAAAAGACACATGTATCCCACTGTTCATTATAGCACTATTTTTAATAGCTAGAAAATGGAAGCAACCTAAATGCCCATTGCCAGATGAATGGATAAAGAAGTGTGGTACATACACACAACGGAATAATACTCAGCCATAAAAAGGAATGCACTTGAGTCAGTTCTGATGAGATGAACGAGCCTAGAACCTATTAAACAGAGTGAAGTGAGTTAGAAAGAGAAAGATAAATATCATATTCTAATGCACATATGTGGAATCTAGAAAAATGGTTCTGAAGAATATATTTACAGGGCAGTAATGGAGAAACAGACATAGAGAATAGACTTATGGACATGGGGAGAGGGGAGGAGAGGGTGAGATGTATGGAAAGAGTAACATGGAAACTTACATTACCACATGTAAAATAGATAGCCAACAGGAATTTGCTGTATGGCTCAGGAAACCCAAACAGGGGCATTGTATCAACATAGAGGGGTGGGATGGGGAGAGAGAGTGGATGGAGGTTCAAAAGGGAGGGGATATATGTATACCTATGGCTGTTTCATGTTGAGGTTTGACAGAAAATCACAAAATTCTGTAAAGCAAAATTATTATTCAGTAAGAAAAAAAAAGGCATTATCAACATGGGAAGCTACCAGCATTTAATCCAGAACACTTATAATAAAACCATTTTACCAGGATTATACACTCCTAAAGATCCTAAAGAAGGCTTCCTTAAAGTTTTACATATATATATATATATATATATATATATATTAGAATATATTTTAACACTTGAGTGTATGTATCTAGTAGACACTAGAGTTATATGTATATACTATTACTTTGCTGACAAAGGTCCATACAGTCAAAGTTATGGTTTTTCTAGTAGTCATGTATGGATGTAAAGAGCTGGACCATAAAGATGGCTGAGTGCTGAAAAATTGATGCTTTCGAACTGTCGTGTTGGAGAAGACTCTTGAGAGTCCCTTGGATGGCAAAGAGATCAAACCAGTAAATCCTAAAGGAAATCAGTCCTGAATATTTGTTGGAAGTACTGATGCTGAAGCTGAAGCTCCAATGCTTTGGCCACCTGATGGCCACTGACTCACTAGAAAAGACCCTGATGCTGGGAAAGATTGAAGGCAGGAGGAGAAGGGGACGACAGAGGATGAGATGGTTGGATGGCATCACTGACTCAATGGACATGGGTTTGAGCAAACTCCAGGAAATGGTGAAGAACAGGGAAGCCTGGCATGCTACAGTTGACAGGATCACAAACAGTCAGACATGACTGAGCAACTGAACGACAGATGTGGTCTGGATATCCTTATGTATTGACTGGGTGATCCAAATTAACTTCGAATTAGTAGATTAATGACTAGATTAGTGAACAAATAAACTGCATCTGCCAGGACATAATCCGCCTAGGTGGCACTAGTTAGTGGTAAAGAACTCACTTGTCAAAGCAGGAGTAAGAGACAGGGGTTCAGTCCCCAGGAGGGAAGATTCCCTGGAGGAGGGCATGGCAACCCACTTTATTTTTGTCTGGAGAATCCCATGGATAGAGTAGCCTGACAGGCTGAGGTCCATGGGTTGCAAAAGAGTTTGACATGACTGAAGTCACTTGGCATGCATGGCCACCAGGACATAATGAGAGAAAATAACAGACCCTTATTCAAATATATTTTATCTTTCAACTGATGCTGCTTTTTATTCTTTTTGTTTCTTGTTTTATTATGAATATCATTGTTTCCCCTTCAAGAGAAAAATCATACAACCTCTACAAAAACAATAGTGTTCAATTTTCAGGAAATTTATTTGTATTATAGCAATTGATTTTTAGAAATTAAACCAACTCTGCATTCCTGGGGCAAATATCACTTGGCCATGATGTATAACTTTTTATATGTTGCTGTATTCAGTTTCTCAGTATTTTGTTGAGGATTTCCATGTCCATATTTGTAAATGATATTAGTATAATATTTTTTTAATATATATTTGTCTGGTTTTGATTCTGACCTAATAAAAGCTTCACAGAATGAGTTGAGAAGTGTAACTTTTAATAGAAGAGATGATGAACTGTTACAAATTCTTCTTTAAATGTTTGGTAAAATTAAACAGGAAGTGATTTGAGCCTCAGCTTTTCTCTAAGGATGGTTTTCTCAATTTCAAATTAATATTTTTTTACTTGTTCTAGTTATATCAGTAATGCTTGAAATTCTCCAAGCTAGGCTTCAACAGCACATGAACTGAGAACTTTCAGATGTCCAAACTGGATATAGAAAAGGCAGAGGAACCAGAGATCAAATTGCCAATGTCCATCAGATCATAGAAAAAGCAACTGATTCTAGAAGAACATCTACTTCTGCTTCACTGACTACACTAAACCTTTGACTGTGTGGATCACAACAAACGTGGAAAATTCTTCAAAAGATGGGAATAGCAGACCATCTTACCTGCCCCCTAAGAAATCTGTATGCAGACAAAGAAGCAATAGTTAGAACCAGACATGGAACAATAGACTGGTTGCAAGCTGGGAAAGGAGTATCTCAAGGCTGTATATTATCACCTTGCTTATTTAACTTATATGCAGAGTACATCATGAGAAATGCTGGGCAGGATAAAGCACAAGTTGGAATCAAGACTGAAGGAAGAACTATCAATAACATCAGATATGCAGATGACACTGCCCTTATGACAGAAAGAGAAGAGGAACTAAAGAGCCTCTTAATGGAAGTGAAAGGAGAGTGAAAAAGCTGGCCTAAAACTCAACATTCAAAAAGTGAAGATCATGGCATCTGGTCCCATCGTTTCATGGCAAATAGATGGGGAAACAATGGAAACAGTGAGAGATTTTATTTTCTTGGGTTCCAAAATCACTGCAGATGGTGACTGGAGCCATGAAATTAAGACACTCGCTCCTTGGAAGAAAAGATATGACCAACCTAAACACCATATTAAAAAGCAGAAATATGATTTTGCCAACAAAGATCCGTCTAGTCAAAGCTATGGTTTTTCCAGTAGTCATGTATGGATGTGACTGTTGGACTATAAAGAAAGCTGAGTGCCAAAGAATTGGTGCTTTTGAACTGTGGTATTGGAGAAGACTCTTGAGAGTCCCTTGGACTGCAAGGAGATCAAACCAGTCAATCCTAAAGGAAATCAGTCCTGAATATTCATTGGAAGGACTGATGCTGAAGTTGAAGCTCCAATACTTTGGCCACCTGATATGACGAACTGACTTATTGGAAAAGACCCTGATGCTGGGAAAGATTGAAGGCAGGAGGAAAAGGGGATGACAGAGAATGAAATGGTTGGATGGCATCACCAACTCGATAGACATGAGTTTGAGCAAGCTCTAGGAGTTGGTGATGGATAGCGAAGCATGGTGTGCTGCAGTCCATGGGGTTGCAAAGAGTTGGGCATGACTGAGAGACTGAACTAAATGACCTGAGGTCTATCAGGTTGTCTATTTCTCCTTGAATCAATCTCAATAACTGCTGTAATTACACGAATTTGTCCATTACATTTATTGGCTAATTTTTGGACCTATATTATTTGTAGTATTCCTTTATAATCCTTTTATAAGGGCAATTGTGAGCTTCTTTCCTAGTGAAGCATACTCCTAGAAGCTGAGCACTCAGAAGACTGGGAATGGTGGGGAGAGAAGATGGTAGGAATCAAGGACTTTGGGTCTTGGATCCCTCAGTGTAAAGCCCACAGCCCAGGAAGTGGGGTAAAGGTAATCAGGTTTCCAATATTCTCACTAGTACCACACCTAAGGTACAGAATATTATTCCATGAGTATGGGCTGAATGGCAGAATAGAACTCCAAACTCTCAACTGCACTCAGCTAGAACTTAGCCTCAGCAACAAGTGAAAGAAGGAATAAGAAATGTTTAAATCCTGCCCTTCCTAGGAAGGTAGACCTCTTGCTGGAAGCTGGAAGGAGAGAAAGCCTTTTCTTCTTGGTTCTATCACTCTAGAGTATAGTTTCTGTCTTACTGAGCTGGGAAAGTTAAGGAAGGGAGTGGTTTTTGTTCGGATATCATAAAATCTTCCAGTTCTTACCTAACTATTTGAAGATTTTCATGAATAAATGTTCTTCATTTACATTATGCCCTTAGGGCCATTTTCAGAGACTTTTAAAAGTTCTTTTGAAAAAAGAGCTTTTGACACTATTATGTGGAAATGGAATCTTGACATCTATTTTTATAAGTGCATGAGTTTTTTGAGGTATAGTTAATTTACCATATTATATTAGTTTCAGGTGTATAACATAGTGATTCAATATTTTTATAGATTATACTCACTTTAAAGTTGTTATAAAATAATCGCTATATTTCCCCATGCTGTACAATATATATTTGCAGTTTGTTTATCTTACATAGTAGTTTCTATCTTTTAATTCTCTACTCCTAACTTGCCCATCCTCCTTCCTTCTTCCCATTGGTAACCACTAGAGCTTGTTCTCTACTATCTGTGAGTCTGTCTCTGTTTCGTTAGACACACTTATTTGTTTTATTCTTAAAGTTCCACATAAAGTATTTGTCTTTCTCTGCCTGACTTATTTCACTAATCCCAGGACTCTCTAGTCCCATCCACACTGTTGAAAATGGCAGAATATCATTCATTTTAAGTGGCTGAGTAATATTCCAGCGTGTGTGTGTGTGTGTGTATGTGTACACACAACATATTCTTTATCCATTTATATTTTGATGCACACTTGGATTGTTTCTATATCCTGGATGTTGTAAATAATGCTCTCCTGAACACTGAGGTGCAGTAGTTTGAGCATTCTTTGGCATTGCCTTTCTTTGGGGTTGGAATGAAAACTGACATTTCCCAGTCCTGTGGCCACTGCTGAGTTTTCCAGATTTGCTGGCATATTGAGTGCAGCACTTCCACAGCATAATCTTTTAGGATTTGAAATAGCTCAACTGGAATTCCATCACCTCCACTAGCTTTGTTCATACTGATACTTCCTAAGGCCCACTTGACTTCACATTCCAGGATGTCTGGCTCTAGGTGAGTGATCACACCATCGTGATTATCTGGGTTGTGAAGATATTTTTCGTACAGTTCTTCTGTGTATTCTTGCCACCTCTTCTTAATATCTTCTGCTTCTGTTAGGTCCATACCATTTCTGTCCTTTATTGAGCCCATCATTGCATGAAATGTCCCCTTGGTATCTCTAATTTTCTTGAAGAGATCTCTAGTCTTTCCCATTGTATTGTTTTCCTCTATTTCTTTGCGTTGATCGCTGAGGAAGGCTTTCTTATCTCTCCTTGCTATTCTTTGGAACTCTGCATTCAAATGGGAATATCTTGCCTTTTCTCCTTTGCTTTTCACTTCTCTTCTTTTCACAGCTATTTGTAAGGTCTCTTCAGACAGCCATTTTGCTTTTTTGCATTTCTTTTCCATGAGGATGGTCTTGATCCCTGTCTCCAACACAACGTCATGAATCTCCGTCCATAGTTCATCAGGCACTCTGTCTATCAGATCTAGTCTCTTAAATCTATTTCTCACTTCCACTGTATAGTCATAAGGGATTTGATTTAAGTCATACCTGAATGGTCTAGTGCTTTTCCCTACTTTCTTCAATTTAAGCCTGAATTTGGCAATAAGGAGTTCATGATCTGAGCCACAGTCAGCTCCCGGTCTTGGTTTTGCTGACTGTATAGAACTTCTCCATCCTTGGCTGCAAAGAATATAGTCAATCTGATTTTGGTGTTGACCATCTAATGACATCCATGTGTAGGGTCTTCTCTTGTGTTGTTGGAAGAGGGTGTTTGCTATGACCAGTGCGTTCTCTTGGCAAAACTCTATTAGCCTTTGCCCTGCTTCATTCTGTACTCCAAGGCCAAATTTGCCTGTTACTCCAGGTGTTTCTTGACTTCCTACTTTTGCATTCCAGCCCCCTATAATGAAAAGGACATCTTTTTTGGGTGTTAGTTCTAAAAGGTCTTGTAGGTCTTCATAGAACTGTTCAACTTCAGCTTCTTCAGTTACTGGTTGGGGCATAGGCTTGGATTACTGTGATATTGAATGGTTTGCCTTGGAAACGAACAGAGATCATTCTGTCGTTTTTGAGATTGCATCCAATTATTTCAGACTCTTTTGTTGACCATGATGGCTACTCCATTTCTTCTAAGGGATTCCTGCCCACAGTAGTAGATAAAATGGTCATCTGAGTTAAATTCACCCATTCTAGTCCATTTTAGTTCGCTGATTCCTAGAATGTCAACGTTCACTCTTGCCATCTCCTGTTTGACCACTTTGAATTTGCCTTGATTCATGGAGCTAATATTCCAGATTCCTATGCAATATTGCTCTTTACAGCATCAGACCTTGCTTCTATCATCAGTCACATCCACAACGGGGTATTGTTTTTGCTTTGGCTCCATCCCTTCATTCTTTCTGGAGTTATTTCTCCACTGATCTCCAGTAGCATATTGGGAACCTACCGACCTGGGGAGTTCCTCTTTCAGTATCCTATCATTTTGTCTTTTCATATTGTTCATGGGGTTCTCAAGGCAAGAATGCTCAAACAAACACACAATTGCACTCGTCTCACACGCTAGTAAAGTAATGCTCAAAATTCTCCAAGCCAGGCTTCAGCAATATGTGAACTTCCAGATGTTCAAGCTGGTTTTAGAAAAGACAGAGGAACCAGAGATCAAATTTTCAACATCCACTGGATCGTTGAAAAAGCAAGAGAGTTCCAGAAAAACATTTATTTATGCTTTATTGACTATGCCAAAGCCTTTGACTGTGTGGATCACAATAAACTGTGGGAAATTCTGAAAGAGATGGGAATACCAGACCACCTGACCTGCCTCTTGAGAAACCTATATGCAGGTCAGGAAGCAACAGTTTGAACTGGACATGGAACAACAGACTAGTTCCAAATAGGAAAAGGAGTACGTCAAAGCTGTATATAGTCACCCTGCTTATTTAACTTATATGCAGAGTACATCATGAGAAACGCTGGGCTGGAAGAAGCACAAGCTGGAATCAAGATTGCCGGGAGAAATATCAATAACCTCAGATATGCAGACGACATCACCCTTATGGCAGAAAGGGAAGAGGAACTAAATAGCCTCTTGATGAAAGCAAAAGAGGAGAATGAAAAAGTTTGCTTAAAGCTCAACATTCAGAAAACTAAGATCATGGCATCTGGTCCCATCACTTTACGGAAAACAGATGGGGAAACAGTGGAAATAGTGTCAGACTTTAATTTTTTGGGCTCCAAAATCACTGCAGATGGTGATTGCAGCCATGAAATTAAAAGACACTTACTCCTTGGACGAAAATTTATGACCAACCTAGACAGCATATCGAAAAGCAGAGACAATACTTTGCCAACAAAGGTCCATCTAGTCAAGGCTATTGTTTTCCCAGTGGTCATGTATGGATGTGAGAGTTGGACTATGAAGAAAGCTGAGCACTGAAGAACTGATGGTTTTGAACCGTGGTGTTGGAGAAGACTCTTGAGAGTCCCTTGGACTGCAAGGAGATCCAACCAGTCCATCCTAAAGGAGATCAGTCCTGGGTGTTCATTGGAAGGACTGATGCTGAAGCTGAAACTCCAATACTTGGCCACCTCATGCGAAGAGCTGACTCATTGGAAGAGACCCTAATTCTGTGAGGGATTGGTGGCAGAAGGAGAAGGGGATGACAGAGGATGAGATGGTTGGATGGCATCACCGACTCGATGGACATGAGTTTGAGTAAAATACGGGAGTTGGTGATGGACAGGGAGGCCTGGCGTGCTGTGATTTTGTGGTCCCAAAGAGTCGGACACGACCGAGCGACTGACCTGAACTGAACATTGGGGTACATGTATCTTTTAAAATTAGTGTTTTCGTATTCTTTGTGTACGTATCCAGAGATAGAATTCCTGGATAGTATGATGGTTCTATTTTTAGTTTTTGAAGAATTTCCATATTGTTTTCTACAGCGGCTGCACTGATTTACATTCCTATCAAAGGTGCACAAGCTTTTCTTTACGTCCTTGCCAACATTTGTTGTTTGTAGACTTTGTGATGACAGCCATTCTGACAGGTGTGATGTGGTGTCTCAGTGAGGTTTTGATTAATAAGTGGTGCTGGGAAAACCGCCCAGTTACATTTAAAAGAGGGAAATTAGAACATTTTTTTCACATCATATACATAAACAGACTAAAACTTGATTAAAAACCTTACTGTAAGACTGGAAATCTAAATATTCCTAGGGAGAGAAAGATTGTACAAATATATTTTTTCATCTGTCTCCTAAGGTGAAGGAAACAAAAGTAAACCTAATTAAAGAAACCCATCAATAAACTGAAAGGACAACCTACCATATGAGAGGAAACTTTGCAAGTAATATGACCAATAAGGGGTTGATATACAAAATCTATAAACAGCCCATACAGCTCAATACTAAAACAGAACAATTAAAGAATGGGAAGAAGACATGGATAAACATTTTTCCAAAGATATACAGATGACCAACGGGTACCATGAAAAGATGCTCAACATCACTAGTCATCAGGGAAATGCAAATCTGAAGAGACTGTCTTTCCCCAATGCATATTTTTGCCTCCTTTGTGGTAGATACATTAACCCCAAGTGAGTGAGTCTATTTCTGGCTTTTACAGTCTGTTTCACTGATCTATGTATCTGTTTTTGTGCCAGTACAATCCTGTTTTGATTACTGTAGCTATAGTATACTCTGAAGTCAGGGAACATGAAACCTCCAGCTTTGTTCCTATTTCTCAAGATTGCTTTGGCTATTAGAGGTCTTTTGGGGTTCCATATAAGTATTAGGATCATTTGTTGTTCTGTTAGAAATGTCATGAGCATTTTGCATTGAATTTGTAGCTTGTTTTGGACAGTGTGGACATTTTAACAATATTAATTCTTCCAGTCCTTGAACACAGATATTTTCCATTTCTCTGTATCATTTTCAACTTCCTTCTTCAATGTTTTATAGTTTTCAGGGTATAGGTCTTTCATCTCCTTGGTTAAGTTTATTTCTAGATATTTTATTCTTTTTGATACCGTTTTAAATGGGATTGGTTTCTTGTTTTTCTTTTGTAGAGTTTGTTATTAGTGTATAAAAAAGCCACAGATTTCTATATATTTATCTTGTATCCTGCAACTTTACTGAATTCATTTACTAGTTCTGATAGATTTTTGGTGGATACTCTAGGGTTTTCTATATTTTGGGGGCTCCAAAATCACTGCAGATAGTGACTGCAGCCATGAAATTAAAAGACGCTTGCTCCTTGGAAGAAAAGTTATGACTAACTTAGACAGCATTTTAAAAAGCAGAGACATGACTTTGCCAACAAAGGTCCATCTAGTCAAAGTTATGGTTTTTCCAGTAGTCATGTATGGATGTGAGAGTTGGACTATAAAGAAAGCTGAGCACCAAAGAATTGATGCTTTTGAACTGTGGTGTTGGAGAAGACTCTTGAGAGTCCCTTGGATGCAAGGAGATCAAACCAGTCAATCCTAAAGGAAATCAGTCCTGAATATTCATTGGAACGGCTGATGCTGAAGCTGAAACTCCAACACTTTAGCCACCTGATATGAAGAACTGACTTATTGGAAAAGACCCTGATGCCAGGAAAGATTGAAGGCAGGAGGAGAAGGGGATGACAGAGGATGAGATGGTTGGATGGCATCACAGACTCGATGGACATGAGTTTGAGCAAGCTCTAGGAGTTGGTGATGGACAGGGAAGCCTGGCATGCTGCAGTCCATGGGGTTGCAAAGAGTTGGGCATGATTGAGTGACTGAACTGAACTGAACTGATATATATTATTGTGTCATTGCAAATAGTGACAGTTTTACTACTTCCCTCCCAATCTGAATGTCTCTTATTTCTTTTTCTTTGGTTGCCGTGGCTAGGACTTCTGATATTATGTTGAATAAAAGTGCTGAGAGAGATATCCTTGTCTTATTTCTGATATTAAAGGAAAAGTTTTCAGCGTTAGCACTGTTAAGATTAGTTATGTGTTTTTCATAATGGCCTTTATTATGTCGGGCTAGGTTCCCTCTACACCACTTTGACGAGAGTTTTTATTGTGAATTGATATTGAATTTTGTCAATGCTCTTCCTGCATCTATTGAGATGATTCTGTGGTTTTTATCCTTCATTTTGTTAATGTGGTATATCACATTGATTGATTTGTGGATAATTGAACCATTCTTGTATCCCTGTAATAAATCCTGCTTTATCATGTTGTTTGATACTTTTTATATATTGTTGAATTCAGTTTGCTAATATTTTGCTGAGGACTTTTGCATTCATATTCATTGGAGATACTGATTTGTAATTTTATCTATTTATCTTTTTATTTATTTTTGGCTGTGCTGGATCTTCATGGCTGTGAGCAGGCTTTCTATAGTTGCAGTGAGTGAGGGTTACTTGCTAGTTATGGTGCATGGGTTTCTCACTGCAGTTGCTTCTCTTGTTGTGGAGCATGGGCTCTAGAGTATGTGGGCTTCAATAGTTGTGGTGCATGGGCTCTATAGCTTGGACTCAGAATTTGTGATGCATAGGTTTAGTTGCCCTACAGCCTGTGGAATCTTCCCAAAGCAGGGATCAACTCTGTGTTGCCTACCTTGGCAGGTGGATTCTTAACCATTGGACCACCAGGGAAGTCCTGTAATTTTCTTTCTTGTAGTGTGTTTTTGGTATCAAGGTAATGCTGGCCTTGTAGAATGAATTGGAGAATGTTCCTTCCTCTTTAATTTTTTGGAATAGCTTGAGAAGGGTAGAAATTAGCTCTTATATGTTTGGTAGAATTCCCTGTGAAGCCATCTAGTTTGTTTGCTAGTTGTTAAATTACAAATTCAATTTCACTACTAGTGAGCTATCTGTTCAGACTGTATATTTCTTCCTAAGTCAGCCTTGGAAGATTGTATGTTTCTAGAAATTTATCCACTTATTCTGTTTGTCCAATTTGATGGCATAGAACTGTTCACAGTATGATTCTTTTGTAATTCTGTGGTGCATGAGTGCTAAGTCCCATCCATCATGTCCAAGTCTTTGCGACCCTATGGACTATAACCTGCCAGGCTCTTCTGTCTATGGGGATTCTCCAGGCAAGAATCCTGGAGTGGGTTTGCCATGCCCTCCTCCAGGGGATCTTCCAAACCCAGGGATCAAGCCCACATCTCTTACGTCTCTTGTATTGATAAGCAAGTTCTTTACCACTAGAGCCACCTGGGAAGCCCATTCTGTGGTACTGGTTGTTATTTCTCCTCTCTCATTTCTTATCTTGTTTATTGGGATCCTCTCTCTCTTTTTCTCTTGATAAGAGTTAAAAGACTTACCAATTTATCTTTTCAAAAACCATCTCTGGTTTCATTGATCTTTTCTATTATTTTTTATCTCTATTTTATTTATTTGCTGATTTATAAATAATAAAGATCAGAAATATCTTTATTTCTTTCCTTCTACTGGCTTTGGGCTTTGTTCTTTTTCTTTTTTCCAATTATTTTTATTAGTTGGAGGCTAATTACTTTACAATATTGTAGCGGTTTTTGCCATACACTGACATGAATCAGCCATGGATTTACATGTGTTCCCCATCCCAATCCCCCCTCCTGCCTCCCTCTCCATCCCATCCCTCTGGGTCTTCCCAGTGCACCATCCCTGAGCACCCATCTCATGCATCCAACCTGTTCTTCTTTTTCTAATTCCATCAGGTGGTAGGCTAGTTTTCCTATTTGAGATTTTTCTTGTGTCTTGATGTAGGCTTATCTCACACTAAATTTCCCCCTTAGAACAGTTTTTGTTGCGTCCTATGAATTTTGGAAAGTTGTGTTCTTATCCTCATCTGTCTTAAGGTATTTTCTAATTTCCACTTTCATTTCTTCACTGACCCACTGGTTTTTCTGGTAGCATATTGTTTATTCTCTATATTGTATGTTTTTTTCCATTGTCTTCCTGTAAATGATTTCTAGTTTTATAATACTGTGTTTGGAAAAAAAATTATTGATATAATCTCTAGACTCTTAAATACAAGACGTGTTTTGTAGCTTAGCATGTCATCTATCCTAGAGAATATTCCATGAAGACTTCAAAACAAATGTTCTGTTCAATTCCACTGTTTTTGGATAGATGGTCCTTGTGGATATCTATTAAGTCCAATTGGTCTAACATGTTTTTTAAGGCCATTGTTTTCTTATTGGTTTACTGTTTGAATGACCTATCCACTGATGTAAGTGGGCTATTAAAATCCCCTCCTATTATTGTATTATTGCCTATTTCCCCTATATGTATGTTAATATTTGCTTTATATATTTGAAAAAGTGAAAGTCCTGACTCTTTGCAACCCCATGGACTATACAGTCCATGGAATTCTCCAGATTAGAATACTGGAGGGCATAGCTATTCCCTTCTCCAGAGAATCTTCCCAACCCAGAATCAAACTTCAGTCTCCTGCATTACAGGCAGATTCTTTACCGTTTGAGCCACCAGGAAAGCCCAAGAATACTAGAGTGGGTAGCCTATTCCTTCTCCAGTGGGTCTTCCCAACCTAGGGATCAAACCAGGGTCTCCTGCACTGTAGGTGGGTTCTTTACCAGCTGAGCTACCAGGGAAGTTTAGGTGCTTCTATATTAAGTGCGTATACATCAATAAATGTTACATGTTATATGCTCTTCTTGTATTGATGACTTTATTATTATATAATGACCTTTGTCTTTTGTTATAGACTTTGTCTTAAAGTCTATTTTTTCAGATATGAGTATTACTACTCCAGTTTTCCTGTTGTTTCCATTTTCATGAAATACCTTTTTCTATCCTCTCACTTTCATAATGTGTGTATCTTTAGCTTTGAAAGTGAGTTTCTTGTAAGCAGCTTTCAGATGGCTCTTGATTTTTATCCAATCAGCCACTCTATATCTTTTGATTGGTGCATTTAGTCCATTTATAATTAAACTGACTATTGGTAGGCATGTACTCAATGCCTTTGTTACTTGTTTCCTGGTTATACTTGTAGTTCTCTGCTCTTTTCTTCTTTTAGTTTCTTCCTTTATGGCTTTCTGATTTGCTTTAGTGACATGTTCTTTAGTGCTTATGTTCCTTTCCCTCTATTTTTGTGTATCTGTTGTAGGTTTTTGATATGTGGTTACCATGGGGTTCGTGTATATTGATATATTTCTGTATATCTACTTGGATGCTCCTTCAAGACTATGATAAGCAAATATTTCCTCAAATTTTATAGAGACAGAGAAAGTTAAGCAAACTAAGACTGAGGAATTTATTTCAAACAAAAGTACAAATGAAAGCCCTGGAAAAAACTAGTGAAACAAAGATAAAATAATTTACCAGATACACAGTCTGTGAGCCCAGTGGCTTTGGTGGGAGAGCTGGTTGTGAAGTGAGCACAAGTCACTTCTTTCCTCAGGGTGTGCTAGCAGCTATCACCTTGCTGGGAGGCCAGGCTGGAGACTGGCGGGAGGGTACTGCAGCCAGAGCCTGATGTGAGTCGAGGCTTCTCCTCTGTTCGGTGGTCAACACCGCCATACTGGGGGTGGAATCAGGTACCAGGGTGCTGGAGCTGAAGCCTGGGGGTCCTTTCTGAACTGTCTCTGCTCCTTCTAACCATGTGTTCTACCTCCTTGCAGCACTGGCACCTTGGCCCCAAAGTGGAGCAATGCTGGGGCCAAAGGGGTCTGAGAGGGCAATTGGCATGGGCTCAGGATTGTGCTGGGGTGGCCTTAGCATGGCAGAGGTTGGTGGTTAGGAGGTGGTGCTTTCATTTCTGTGGCCCTGGGCTTAATCCTTGCTGGGGAACTGAGATCCCACAAGCAGAGCAGCCAAAACAAAACAAAACAAAACAAAAAAACCAGAAAAACCTATAATTGTGTTCTTCAATGGAGTATAATAAAGGAAAACTTCTTATTTTTTCCTAATGTCTTTGAATCCTTAGAATTACCCCCTACTCTTTTGCTTTCATAAGTCAGTAGTTACTAGTAAGCAAATGTGCTATGACTCTTTATACATTGTAACATGAAATTTTGAAATGTGGGTTGTTTTGCAATTGAACTGTTTCTTTCACAGGCTTTTTTTTAATGTTTAATGTCAGGGACTTAGTCATAGGAGCCCCAGATGGTTTGGACACAAATGTGGCATGTAGAGAGGCTTTGCTGCAAATATTTAAACTACTGCAATTATAGAAAAATTTAGCAATATTAATACTATATATATTTCATGACTCTAAAAATTTCCCCATATTATTAACATTTCTGAAATCAGGATTTTTTTTTTTAACAGTAGATGGCATCTTTCATAAACTCTGTCAGACAGGGAGTGGTTGTTAATCTAAGAACCTTTTACTAAAATCTTGCCAACTTCAAAATTGGCAAAATGAATGTCTATGACTTGGAAAAAAATACTGGAGGTGATACTGGAATACTGTCTCAAACAATGCTATGATACCAATGTTCTTGATGACACAAAAGATATGTATGGGAAAAAAAAGACAGTGACAATACCGAATTTAAAAGAGACTCAGATGAATTGAACTTTGAATGCAAAGATTTTGAGGAGTATAATAAACGCATTTTGTTTATATTTTTTTTACATGAATGCACAAAAACAATTTTTAGAATGGGTAAATGAGTCTAAAATAGTTCTTTTATTAAGTATAAAATCAAAATTTTAAGCAGAAAGTATTATGTCACAGTTTAGTTAGGGTATTTTTCTTTCTTTGTAGTGTGTAGGATGTATCTGTCAATAGAATCTTTGAGTCAGTAAAATCTGAAAAGACAGTTACTTTTTCAGTATAATAAACTAAGATAGCACATTGGCTAGCACATTTTTGATTAAAATTTTCTAGGAAGTTTTAAATTCACATTGAATTTATATATACATTATGTAACTAGAACAAGAGATTAAACAACTCTAAAGCTAGTCTAATTTATGGTATTAATAAATCTCTATCTGTATTGATTCATTTTATTTAATGCAAAAAATTGATTACTAAATTTTTGTGATTATATCATGTGTGAATAATCATAAAGCAATCAAATTTTGACATGTTCTGCCTGACTGATTGGCACTGAAACAGCAACAGTTCTAGCCTTAGAAATTCATTTGCAAAATGACATTCATTTTCCTAGCTGTAGTCAAAACAGCAAAATTTACCATTCACCCAAATGTCTGAGCAAACTGAACTCATCACAGAATCATTTTTTCCCCATGAATATCTATAACAGGTGTTTGATGAGTTATATTATTACCACATGTGATAAGCAGTTGAGAAAGCACCCTTTGAAAAAATTATATAAAAGATAATTATTTGATTTTTAGTGGCAAGAATTTGAAAATTTTTTACATCAGAAATGGTCAGGATATGGAATAAATAGTTCATGCAAAAACATTTTAACAAGTTTAGGATATTCATAAAGTAATCCCATGAATAGGGTGCATGTGTTAGAGTCACTGCTGGGCAAATTAAAAATCGACTGGCTATTTCACAAAACCAACTAATGAGGTGGAACATTATGTTTATAGCCAAGGAGAAGAATTAGCTAAGATAAGAACTCATGTTCAATTTGGAAAAAATGTCAAGCTACCTTTAAACCCTGAGTAAAATCAAATATTTTGTCTATATGCTGTTTTTCTACCATCTGTATGGAAATAAACAGAGTAGTTCTGAAGAACCGCTGCACAGTCTGTTCTACAGGCTTCAATCTACACTAAGTATAACACTTGGCTTCAAATGTTCTCACTGTCAGTGGTGTACTTCCCTAAATGGAATCTCCCTGTTAAATTCTTTATACTACTCCTTCCAATCCAAGATGTTATCACTGTTTTTCCGATTTCCTCAGATTGAGGACACCTCTTCAGTCAGCTCTTTTCTACTACCCTTAAAAAGCAATGGAGTTGGGCACCTGAATGACCAAATAAAAACATTTAATATGTCTGAAATCCTGAAGGGAATCAGGGGTAAAACCACAAACTATTACTCTTTTCTTGTTGTTGTCTACATTCCCATGTCTTTCACTGTGGGAGATCAGTTCAGTTCAGTAGCTCAGTCATGTCCAACATTTTGTGACCCCCATGGACTGCAGGACGCTAGGTTTCCCTGTACATCACCAATTCCCAGAGTTTGCTCAAACTTATGTCCATCAAGTCAGTGGTGCCATCCAACCACCTCATCCTCTGTCACGCCCTTCTCCTCCTGCCTTCAATCTTTTGCAGGATCAGGGTCTTTTCCAGTGAGTCAGTTCTTTGCATCACGTGGCCAAAGTATTGAAGCTTCAGGTTCAGCATCAGTCCTTCCAATTAATATTCAGGACTGATTTCCTTTAGAATGGACCGGTTGGACCTCCTTGCAGTCCAAGAGACTCTCAAGAGTCTTCTCCAACACCACAGTTCAAAAGCATCAATTCTTCAGAGCTCAGATTTCTTTATGGTCCAACTCTCACATCCATACATGACCACTGGAAAAACCATAGCTTTGACTAGACAGACATTTGTTGGTAATGTCTCTGTCTATTTGCCGTGAAGTGATGGGACCACATGCCATGATCTTCATTTTTTGAAAAGCCAGCTTTTTCACTCTCCTCTTTCACTTTCATCAAGAGGCTCTTTAAGTTCCTCTTTACTTTCAGCCATAAGCGTGGTGTCATCTGTGTATCTGAGGTTATCAATATTTCTCTTGATTCCAGCTTGTGTTTCATCTAGCTCAGCATTTCTCATGATTTACTCTGCATATAAGTTAAATAAGCAGAATGACAATATACAGACTTGACATACTCCTTTCCCAATTTTGAACCAATCCATCATTCCACGTCTAGTTCTAACTGTTGCTTCTTGACTGACATACAGATTTCTCAGGAGGCAGGTATGGTGATATGGTATTCCCATCTCTTGAAGAATTTTCCACAGTTTGTTGTGATCCACCCAGTCAAAGGCTTTAACGTAGTCAATAAAGCAGAAGTAGATGTTTTTCTGAAACTCTCTTGCTTTTTCGATGATCCATTGGATGTTGGGAATTTGATCTCTGGTTCCTCTGCCTTTTCTAAAACCAGCTTGAACATCTGGAAGTTCACGTTCATGTACTATTGAAGCCTCGCTTGGAGAATTTTGAGCATTATTTTGCTAGTGTGTGAGATGAGTGCAATTGTGTTGTAGTTTGAACACTCTTTGGTATTGCCTTTCTTTGGAGTTGGAATGAAAACTGACCTTTTCCAGTCCTGTGGCCACTGCTGAGTTTTCCAAATTAGCTGGCATATTGAGTGCAGCACTTTCACAGCATCATCTTTTAGGATTTGAAATAGCTCAATGGAATTCCATTACCTCCACTAGCTTTGCTCATAGTGATACTTCCTTAGGCCCACTTGTCTTTGCATTCCAGGATGTCTGGCTCTAGGTGAGTGATCACACAATCATGATTATCTGGGTTGTGAAGATCCTTTTTGTAGAGTTCTTCTGCATATTCTTGCCACCTCTTCTTAATGTCTTCTGCTTCTGTTAGTTCCATATCATTTCTGTCCTTTATTTGCCCACCTTTGAATGAAATGTTCCCTTGGTATCTCTAATTTTCTTGAAGAGATCTCTAGTCTTTCCCATGCTATTGTTTTCTTCTATTTCTTTGCATTTGTGGCTGAGGAAGCCTTTCTTATCTCTCTCTGCCATTCTTTGGAATTCTGCTTTCAGATGAGTATATCTTTCCTTTTCTCTTTCACTTTTCAGTTCAGCCGCTCAGTTGTATCCGACTCTCTGCAATCTTTAGCTTCTCTTGTTTTCTCAGCTATTTGTAAGGCCTCCTCAGACAACCATTTTGCCTTTCTGCATTTCTTTTTCTTGTGGATGGTCTTGATCACTGCCTCCTGTACAGTGTTATGAACCTACTGTAATTGTAAGGGATTTAATTTAGGTCATACCTGAATGGTCTCGTGGTTTTCCCTTTCTTCAATTTAAGTCTGAATTTGGCAATAATGAGTTCATGATCTGAGCCACAGTCAGCTCCCAACCTTGTTTTTGCTGATTTTATAGGGCTTCTCCATCTTTGGCTGCAAAGAATATAGTCAATCTGATTTTGGTATTGACCATCTGGTGATGTCCATGTGTAGAGTCATCTCTTGTGTTGTTGGAAGAGGGTGTTTGCTATGACCAGTGCATTCTCTTGGCAAACTCTGTTAGCCTTTGCCCAGCTTCATTTTGTACTCCCTGGCCAAACTTTGCTGTTACTCCAGGTATCTCTTGATATCCTTCTTTTGTGTTCCATTCCCCTAGAATTAAAAGGACATCTCTCTCTTTTTTTTTTTTTTTTTTGGTGTTAGTTCTAGAAAGCCTGGTAGGCCTTCATAGAATCATTCAACTTGCTTCTTCAGCAGTTGTGGGAAATAATGCATCTAAAAACTGCTAGTAGTCCACCTATACTCTACAGCATGACACATTTAAACACAGAGACATTTTAAAACTATTTTTAAGAACAATTTTAGCAAAGAGATCTATAATTGGTACCTTTTCATTGATCAGTAATCAGATAAACACAGATGAATATTGCTTTATAATTATGTGCTGGGTTGGCCTAAAACTTTGATTGGGTTTTCCTACAAGAGGGGAAGTCCTTTTTCTACTTCCCAAATATGAATTCCTTCCAACTTGTCATTTTATTTACAATGGTATATATTTTTTAAAAAGAGGGTCCAGGATAGGAGGAAGCTCAAACGGCTTCAGTTACAGCATGAGAACAAAAATAATATAAAACTACTATTGAAAAACATCCATGGAAAACAAGCCTTCCCTTGAACTGAGTCTAAGAAACAGCCATGAAGAGAAAATTGTCTACTATATCCAATGTTAATAATGAGTAATTTACTAAATACAGAATAGTTCCTTCACAGATACTATTAAGGTTTCTAAGGAACTCAAAAAGAAAATTGTTACTCTAATTAATTTGTTTAGAACACATTCCTTCTTAATATAACTTGGCTATTTCTGCCTTACCGTGTCTGTGACATATGGCATCACTGAAAGTAAAGCACAGAGTAAATTCAGGGTCATTGCATAACAAATCACATTGCTGGATGCCCTTTCAATGCAATGGGTTAAAGGAGAAAATGATCATGTTTTTAAATGGTACAGTTCAAGATGATAAGTCAAATTTCAACAAATATTCAATAAGGAATATTTGAGCTCAGATCTTAAGTTTCAAATGAAGAAAGAAAAATTCAACCTGAAAACATGCCATCCCAGGGGAAAAAAAATTTTTTTTCATTATGCTTCCAAATAAGTCACAATGAAGTAACATAGCAAGACCTACAAAGCTAAAAAAAGAAGAAGAAAAAAAAAAAAAGCCTGACAGAGCTAAATCAAGAGTATTGATCTACAGGGGTTTTCTCCTGATATTTCTTTTCAGGATAAAAAAATTCATGTGAAACTGTTTTCTTCTATTAAGGGCATCATGCCTTTGGAAACCTTTCCCATCTCCCTCAATATTTAGTGACTCTAAGAAATTTTATTGAACAGAATTATTTTTTATCCCATAATGCAAGTAAATGTGTTTTCATTTCTAGGATGACATGGTGGTAGTTTAGTTGCTCAGTTGTGTCTGACTCTTGTGACCCCATGGATTGTAACCCACCAGGCTCCTCTGTCTGTGGGATTTTCCAGGCAAGCATATTGGAGTGGGCTGCTGTTTCCTTCTCCAGTTCTAAGATGGTGGTGGATGCCAATGATTTTGTGTTCAACTCCTCACACAAGAGGGTAAAGTTCTATAGATGGTAAACTGACCACAAGAGAGTACCTCTAAGGGTAGCTATCTCAGGCCAGGCTGTTTATCCATGGAGAAGATATTTTCAATTTGAGAAGCTTCTCAGCACTTTTCAATTTGTACATTTTAGATGGTGTCTACATGATCAGGCAACACTATGTGGAAGTACCTCAAAACACATATACAGCAAACAGTTCATGCAGTTCAACATTTTTTTAAAAAATCCAATCAAAAAATGGACAGAAGATCTACATAGATATTTCTCCAAAGAAGACATATGCATGGCCAAGAAACACATGAAAAACTGCTTGACATCACTAAATATTAGGAAAATGAAAGTCAAAACTACAATGAGTATCCTCTCACATTGGTCAGAAGAACCATCATCAAAAAGCCTGCAAATAATAAATTCTGGAGAAGGTGTGGAGAAAGCGAAACCCTCTTACACTGTTGGTGGGAATGTAAACTGATACAGCCACTATGGAGAACAGTGTGGAGGTTCTTTAAAAAACTAAAAACAGAGCTGCCGTATGACCCTGAAATCCCACTCCTCGGTATATATCTAGATAAAAACAATTTGAAAAGCTGCATGTACCCCAATGTTCATTGCAACATTGCTTACAATAGCCAGGAGATGGAAGCAACCTAGATGTCCATAGACAGAGAAATTAAGAAGATGCAATACATACATACAATGGAATATTGCTCAGTCATAAAAAGGAGTGATTATTTCACAATTGCAGCGAAATGTCATACATGAGATTGTCACACAGAATGAAGTCAGAAAGAGAAAGAAAAACATAAAGTTATATCATTTATATGTGGAATCTAGAAAAGTGATGAACTTATTTGCAAAGCAGAAATAAGAGTCACAGACATAGAAAACAAACTTATTGTTTCCAAGGTGGGAAGGGGAGGTGAAGTGAATTGAGAGACTGGGATTGGCATATATACATATATACAGTAGTATATATAAAGCAGATAACTAATGAGAACCTACTGTATAGCACAGGGAACTCTCCTCAGTGCCCCGTGGTGACCTAAATGTGAAGGAAATCTAAAAAGAGTGGACATATGTATATGTATAACTGATTCACTTTGTTATACAGCAGAAACTGACAATGTTTGTAAAACAACTATACTCCAACAGTCCCAAATAATCAGTCCTCCAATCCCATTGGAAGGACTGAAGCTGAAGTTCCAGTACTTTGTTCACCTGATGCAAATAGCTGACTTATTGGAAAAGACCCTGATGCTGGGAAAGAAGGAAGGCAGGAGGAAAAGAGGACAACAGAGGATGAGATGGTTGGATGGCCTCACCGACTCGATGCACATGAGTTTGAGCAAACTCTGGGAGATAGTGAAGGGGAGGGAACCCTGGCATGCTTCAAGCCATGGGGTCGAAAAGAGTTGGACATGACTGAGAGACTGAATAACAACAATACTCCAATAAAAAACAAACACACACACATACATACACACAGTATTGCTTTGTATTTATATGACATGGACGATACAAATGTTGTTGTTTTTGTTGTTTAATCAAAGTTGTGTCCCACTCTTTCATGGCCCCATGGACTCCAGCCTGCCAGGATTTCCCAGGCAAGAATACTGGAGTGGGTTCCCATTTACTTCACCACGGGATCTTCCCAACCCAGGGACTGAAACCAAGTCTCCTGCATCGGCAGGTGGATTCTTTACCACACCAGAGAAACCCCTATACAAATAAGGCCTATGTAAATTGGAATGTGATGGCAGGAAAAGAAAATGGCCCAAACTGCTTTTCTTTACTTTCTAACTGTGCTCAATATCAAAGTCTGTAATAGTACAGAGATTTTATTTATGTATTTTTTTCTACATGACGTTTTTATTCTTGAAAGTAAAAGCAATCGGTGGAACACAGAAGAGTTCAGAAATAGACTGAAGTACATATAAGAATTTAGTGTACGACTAGAGTTTCCAATAAGAGAGAAAAAGGTGGATTATTAAATAAACGATGTTGGCAAAAATGGTTATTCAATTAAAAGAAAATAAAGGCAGACCCCTACTTCATATCACTGACAAAAATGTCTCACATAAATGGAATTTTTTAAGGAAAATGAAAATAAATAATAGAAAAATTGGGGAAGCCATTCTAACCGTGAGATAGGAGAGACCCTTCTAAACAACACAAGAAATCAGGATCATATGAGGAAGAAGAAATCTATTTAAAGAATAAAAATATTCAGGCAAAAGACACCATAACAAAGGCATGACTAACACAGAAGGCTTTTTGTGGTACCAAGGCATCTCAGTGGCAGGAGGGAAGAAGAGGCAGAACGCATTGTCTTCTACTATCATCTTCTGTGCTGACATCTGCTGAGAAGCAGATCATCCTGACTTCGTGTGTAGCCCCACGTTCTGGGGGCTGCACTGTTACTCACAGAGGACAGCAAGGTCATGTTGAATGTGACTGACTCAGTTTCAGCTACTTCCATAAAATCCAAATGTGACAGTCAGAGTAATGGCCCCCACAAACACGTCTACCTGTTAATCCCTGGAACCTGTGACTATGCTATCTTACATAGCAAGAAGAAATTTGCAAGTATGATTGTATCATGAATTTTAAAAATGAATGTAACATTTAAAATCCATAAAATTTATCAATTTAGAGTATACAATTCAGTAGTTTTTAGTATATTCACTCAATATACTTTGCTGACCTTTGCTGACAAAGATCCGTCTAGTCAAAGCTGTGGTTTTTCCAGTGGTCATGTATGGATGTGAGTTGGACCATAAAGACAACTGAGCACCAAAGAATTGATGCTTTTGAACTGTGGTGTTAGAGAAAACTCTTCAGAGTCCCTTTGACAGCAAGGAGATCAAACCAGATGATCCTAAAGGAAATCAGTCCTGAATACTCATTGGAAGGACTGATGCTGAAGCTGAAGCTCCAATACTTTGGCCACCTGATGCGAAGAGCCGACTCATTAGAAAAGACCCTGATGCTGGGAAAGACTGAAGGCAGGAGGAGAAGGGGCCGACAGAGTACAAGATGGTTGGATGGCATCACTGACTCACTGGACATGAGTTTGAGCAAGCTCCGGGGATGGTGAAGGACAGAGAAGCCTGGAGTGCTGCAGTCCATGGGGTCACAAAGAGTTGGACACAATTAAGTGACTGAACAATAAGTATATTCACAAACTTGTGTAACCATCACCACAATCAATTCTGGAACATTTTCATTATCTACCCCTCAAATTCCATATCCAATAGCAGTTACTATCTATTTCCCTCCAACTCTCTCAGTTCTTGCAAACCATTAATCTACTTTCTATAGATTTGCCTATGCTAGACTTACATATAAGTGGAATAATACAATATGTAGTCTTTTTGACTGGCTTTTTCCATCTAGCGTAAAGTTTTTAACATTCATCCATATTGTAGCATCTATCAGTACTGCATTCCTTTTTATTGCCACATAATATTCCATTGTCCAGTTATACCATATTTTATCTATCCATTTATCAGCTCATGGACATTTGGGTTGTCTCCACTTTATGGCTATAATGACTAATGCTTTTATGAATGTTCATGAACAAGTTTTATATGACATGTTCTGATTTCTGTGGGGCTGAGCCTAGTTGTAGATTTTCTGGGTCAGATGGTTTGCCAACTGTTTTCCAAGTAGCCAGCACTATTTCACATTATGACCAGCAGTGCATGAGGATTCCAGATTCTCCAATCCTCACTGACATTTGCTATTACCTGTCTTCTTGATTACAGCCGACCTAGTGGATGTGAAGTGGTATCTCATTATGATTTTGATACACAGTCTTCAAATGGTTAATGATGTTGAGCATCTTTCCATGAGCTTACTGGCCATTTATGTATTCTTTGGAGTAATATCTCTTCAGATCCCCCTTTGTCCACTTTTAACCAGGTCATCTGTCATTTTATTGTTGAGTGGCAAGCATGTTTTATTTATTCTGGACATAAGTTCCTTGTCAGATACATGATATGCAAATATTTTTTCCCATTCTGGTTTATCTTTTCACGTTACTAATGGGTTCTTTGAAGCACAAAAATCTTAAATTTTGGTGAAGAGCAATTTGTCTCTTTTTCTTTTGTCATTCATGATTTTGATCATATCTAAGAAGGTTTTAGCTAACTCCATGTCATGAAGATGTATCCCCAAGTTTAATTCAAATAGTTATATAATTTTAGCTCTTACATTTAGGTCTATGATCAACTAGGAATACTTTTTGTGTGTGTGATGTAAGAAAGTGATCCAAATTAATTCTTTTGCTTATATATATATGGTTGTCTATTTGTGGAAAAGACTACTCTTTCCCTACTGAATTGTCTTGGTACATTTGTTGAATATCAAGTGAGTTACATCTATATTTTAAGAAAGTGAAAGGAAAACACATTACAATGTAATGTGCATGGTGCGGTCTTATTTTAACAAAAACCCAATGTCACTTTTTATGTGTGTGTATATTTGCATTTGTATTTATATGTATGCCTGGTTATGCCATATTTGTATAGGGATGCATTTTGCATTCCTGCTTCCCGGCTGTTGTTGCATTCTCTTCAGATGTCCTAAAGTCCCATGATGCACTGATAACAGTCAGTGTGGCTCCTGTTTGCATAATTGATAGTTACTTCTTCCTAGCACTAGCAATGTTTATATTGCCCTTTGAGATTTCAAAGGGATTCCACCATGTCTAAAACTCTGCTGAATTTACAATCTGGCCTCTCATACATTTCCTTTGTGTACTCTCTTGCTTCTAGCCAATGAAAATTTTCATTTTCATGAGTTACAAGATATTTTTCTTTAGTACTCTTTGCTGTACATCTAGACAAATCACTTGTATGCTTTTTACCAGGCACTGTGGGTCTAAACTTTTCACCTTAACATAAATTAGTGGCAGGAAAAAAGATCATGTTAAGATAAATAACAAGGTTGAAAAATTTAAAAAGGAAAAGAATTGGCTCAGTGGCCATGATATAAGCCATAAAAAGCATGAGATGGAACACTGATATTTACAAGCCTAAAGCTACTTTGCCAACAAAGGTCCATCTAGTCAAAGTTATGGTTTTTCCAGTAGTCGTGTATGGATGTGAGAGTTGGACTATAAAGAAAGCTGAGCGCCAGAGAATTGATGCTTTTGAACTGTGGTATTGGGGAAGACTCTTGAGAATCCCTTGGACTGCAAAGAGATCCAACCAGTCAATCCTAAAGGAAATCAGTCCTGAATATTCATTGGAAGGACAGATGCTGAAGCTAAACTTCCAATACTTTGGCTACCTAACGCGAAGAACGGACTCATTGGGCAAGACCCTGATGCTGGGAAAGATTGAAACCAGGAGGAGAAGGGTGTGACAGAGGATGAGGTGGTTGGATGGCATCACTGACTCAATGGACATAAGTTTGAGCAAGCTTCAGGAGTTGGTGATGGACAGGGAAGCCTGGCATGCTGCAGTCCATGTGGTTGCAGAGTTGGACACGACTGAGTGACTGAACTCAACTGAAAGCTAGAGAACAATATGGAATGGTTACTCTGACAACTTTACTCCTTTATCATGCTGTCTGAATTACACTGGATGATCAACCACAACAAAAATCTATTTATGGTGCTGTTTGGGGGTACTGCAATGGATTCATTTATCTAGGTGCTAAACTCTGGGAAATGACCAACTTAGCCAACCCTTCAAAGTGGAACATGTTAGTCTGAAAATTGCAAACTTTTAAATTATTAACTAATTCATATTAGCCCTTTGGTAAACTATTTAACTCTTTGCAAATGGCCCTTATAATACCCACATAACTAAGTAACCATTTTTTGGTAAGTTATACACATAATACCCTACCCATGTGTGGATAAACTAAGATTATACTTGTTGGTTAGTTTTCCCTACCACCAAACATACTTTTTCTACACTAAATATTTCCCATTAGAAATAAACCAACTTATAACCTACTGCTGATCCAGTAATATCTATCCTCCACCACTGAGTATTTCACAGAATTTGGTTATACTCACAAAGTAATATTCTGCTACCATTGAGTCATGTTTTCTCAAAATAACATTGTGAAGTGGTTGTGGTTTTACAGGGGAAAAAAGGATGTCTAAGTAATTGTTTACATTGTCTCTCTCTCTCTCTCTTATACACACACACAAACACACACAATTTTGCCTTAGAACCTGGCACCTAGGATACAAATTATTCATTATAAAAATCACCAAGCGTCCATCTTATAACATATTAAGTTGCAAGAACAAAATCCAAAATCTATAAGAAGACAGTTTAGCCTGCTTAACATTCACTAAATATTGTTAACCTGTCATTGACAAGTCTCCTAAACAGATGTCAACAAAACTGCTTGCTCTGATTCAACTCAAAATTTTGCTGAACGTGTATTAGGTGACAGGAAACACAAACGCAGAGATATACTCTCTACTGTCAAGTTTAGTTGCGAGATAGACATGTACATGAGAATGGTTTAGAGGGGTGAATAGGATGATATGGAACCAAAAGGTAGGAGGTGATTTATTCTATTTAGGTAGGGGTAAGGTGTAGAGTGTTCTTGCCTGGAGAATCCCAGGGATGACAGAGCCTGGTGGGCTGCCGTCTATGGGGTCGCACAGAGTCGGACACGACTGAAGCGACTTAGCAGCAGCAGCAGCAAGGTGTAGAGGGCGGGAAGGGAGTCATGAAGGATTACTAGAACAGATAACATTTAAGCTAGATCTGGCCTTTCCAGGTGAGTGTGATTTCACCAGGAAGAAAACGAGGACAATGAAACAAACAGGACAATAAGGAAAAAATAGCAATTAATATAACTATTTATAATAAACATAAAATTAGATAGTATATTCATAGAATCCTAAGTAGTGAGCCAGGATGCATTTATGAAAAAGTTGTGCTGGAAAAGATGGTAGAGCTCTTCTGGGAAGTGTTCAATTCATCATTAGAAAAAAAAAAATCCATGTGTTCCTATGCGATGAATTTCTGACCTGTGCTTATGCACCCCTGAAACTGGTGAAGGGCAGAAATGAGGCAGGGAGCAAAACGAGAACAGAGGCAACCTCTGGATGCGCTTAGTGCGCTGAGCGATGCGATCAAGGCGACTCAGTGAGTTACCCGGGTAGGACGCTTGTGGAATCAATGGAGGGAGGAGAAAAGAAATAAACAAGAGAAAGCAAAAGGGAACTCAGAGGTTCCTGGATGATATCACAAGCAGACCTTTGGCTACTTGCCCTCCTAAAAATAGAAGCATCACCAGAGACATTTGGCAGGATGCCGGTGACCCTGAGCCCAGAGTTCAGGGAAGAATTCTTCAGTTGGAAATGCTTGAAATCAAGGGTGAATGACTGTTTTAATGACAGACAACATGATGTAGTGTTCAAGAGTTTAGGCTCAGGCCACCACTTTCTGTTGGACTTAGAATAAGCAACTTAATCTCTGTTTACCTTTGTTTTTTCATTTCTAATATGGAGAAATAATAGTATTTACCTCACAGAACTGCTACATAGATTAATATATGGAAAGGACTCAGAACAACCAGGATCCAGGCAGAGATACCAAACCCTAGGAGCCTATTTTCAAGTATGTTGGATGTGCTGAAAGATTAAACAGGGGACAATGAAGCAATTCAGACATTAACAAGCAGAGAAAGTCTCTCTACCCTATAGGTCTGGAAAGCAAAGGGAAGAGGTAGTTTTAACAGTACCTAAGAGCTAGAGCTTTCTGGAAGAAGCTGGAACCATAAGAAAGACATAGTGACTTCTGGATATCCTACTGGAAACATAAATATGAGGATATAGCCTGGCTCCAGAGCTCCAACCTTCTGCCAGTGTCTATTTTCTGAAATGTGCTAGAAGTCAGTTGGTAACAGAGTCTAGAAAATATAGTTATCTGGGAAAGGAGGAGGGCAGGAAAGAGATCTGATGCCAAGTAGTCAAGTGACTGGAAGTTCCCTCAATAAATGTTAGCAGCTATTATTATATTTTATGTTTGATCTGGGACACAGCAGTCACTTTGCTTCCCTCTAACCCAGGAAATGATGATTCTGGGCTGATTCTAAATTCTTATGTGAGAAGGTTCCATTTATAGCTATAAATAAATTCTGAAATTTGGAATAAAAATCAATGCTAGAGGAATCAGACAGTAGCTGACATCATGAGACTGGCCATAGAGTACATGGAGAAGGTAAAGAAAACTTGAAGATGAAGCATTAGGAAACACTGACATTTAAAAGAAAGAGGAAGATACAAATCAGAAATGGAGCATAATTTGTAAAAACACTGAATCACTGTGATATAGAACTGAAACTAATAAAATATTATAAATCAACTATACTTCAATTTTTAAAAAAGCGTCCACATTGAATAAGAAGTAAAATTGCCTTCATTTGCAGATGACATAGTATATACTTAATGATTCCATAAAAAAACCTACTAGAACTAGTAAACAAATCCAGTACATTTGCAGGATTCAAAAGCAGTATACAAGAAAGCAATTGTGTTTCTATAAACTATCAGAAAAAGAAACTAAGAAAACAACTCCATTTACAATAGCATCAAAAGAATAAATACCCAAGAATAAATTTCAGCAAGGAGGTGAAAGATCTGTACGCTGAGAATTATAAGACATTGTTGAAAGAATCTGAAGAAGGCACAAATAAATAGAGATATTCCATGTTCATGGATTAGAAAAAATGAGTTCTGGAGATCTAAGGTACAACCTGGTGATTATAGTTAATAATACTGTATTATATACTTGAAGTTGCTAACAGAGTAGACCTTAAATGTTCTCACCACAAAAAAAGAAGTGGTACTTATGTGATGTGATGTTAGTGTTAGCCAATGTTATGGTGGTAACAATTTGGCAACATATGAGTGTATCAAATCAACACACTGTATACTTTAAACATACAGAAAGTTATATGTCAATTATATCTCAAGAAATCTGGAAAAAAAATACATAGAGGATCCTTTTCTGTCATCCCTTCCTTGAACTCCTATTACATTAATTGTTGAACCTGAACAGTTTTACTGTCTCTGGTATTTTCAGATATTCTAATTTTTTTTGTTCCCAGATTTCAGCCTTGATTACTAGGATTATATCTTATGTTTATTTTACAGTCATCACCTTCCCAATGTGCCCAACACACATTTAGCAGTCATTGAATAGTTTAGGGGTGAGAACTTCTAAAGAATACAGTTTCTCTTGGTAACTAAATAATAGACCTAGAAGCCTCTGAGGATATCCAATTACTCTCCCTTTTTCCTCCAACTCTGAAATTAAAGAAATCTCTGCTTTCTTCTGCCTAACTCATTGAGCTTACTTAGCTCCTACTATTCCCCTGTGGAGGTAATTGGACTGAGGAATAGGGTTAGATGCAATGAAGCAGAACTAAGCAAGACTGAACAACTATATGCCTTACCTTCATCTTACTTACTTGTTCAACTATAGCCAGCCCCACTTCCAACCTGACTACATCTACTGCTATGATTATCAGTTACTGCTTTTAATACTTCAACTGTCAGGAAAGCCATACATATAGAAATCCAGCCTTACATTCCAAGTTCTCTGTTCAGAAAAAGGCATGGGATATGGACGATGGACTAGATTTCAAATTCTAGTTTTGTCACTTACTAGCTGAGTGACTGTATATTCATTTCCTAGGGATGCCATAATAAAATACCATAAACTTGGGACTTCTCTGGTGATCCAGGGGTTAAGAATCTGTCTTGCAATGCAGGGGACATTGGTTCAATCCCTGGTCAGGGAACCAAGCTCCCACATGCTGCAAAGCTACTGAACCCATGCAGCACAACCAGAGTCTGTGCTTCACAATGAAAGATGCCACATGACACGGCCAAGATCCTATGTGCCGCCAAATAATTACTGTTGTTGTTCAGTCACTCAGTTGTATCCAACTCTTTGTGACCCCATGGACTGCAGCATGCCAGGCTCCCTGTCCTTCACTGTCTCCCTGAGCTTTCTCAAACTCATGTCCATTGAGTCAGTGATGCCATCCAACCATCTCATCCTCTGTCGCCCACTTCTCCTGCCCTCAGTCTTTATAAAGAAATATTTTTGTAAAATACCATAAATGTGGAGGTCTAAAACAACATAAATTCATTATCTCACAGTTCTGGGGGCCAGAAGTCTAAAATCAGAATGCCAGAAGACCCATGCCCCCTCTGGAGTCTGTAGGGGAATCATTCATTACCTCTTCCTAGCTTCCAGTGGTCTAACTAGTCTGAAAGCAAACACCTTCCCTCCAGAAGGAAAGTCATTCTGTGGGTTGGTCCATTGTGTCCAGCCCCTCTTTTCACTCTCGTTCCTCTAATTCACTGAAGCAAAAGGCTAAAGAGAGGATGCCTCCTTTCCTTCAGACAGGCAAGTTTCTCACTCAGCTCACTTCCCATCTCTATGTTAGAACAAGGGCAGGGGTTACTGGAGGCGAGGGTTTGTTGTTCATGTGAAGCAGTGGCACCTTCCAGGTTTTATAAATCTGAAAGTCTTGTTGTCATTTCTGTAATTAGGATGTAAGCCAGCCCATGTCAGGCTGACTCATTCAGCAACCCAGGCACCGTGACTGCTCCAGAAATGTGGTGCCAAGTCTGTGGCATAAATAGAACAAAGGAAAGATTTTCCTGAGAGAAAACCTTGAAAGCCAAGAAACGATAACCTTTTCTCACACTGAGGGGTGGGGGCAGGAGAGTAGTAAAACAGCAAACAAACCCATGTCCTTCCTTAGTCTTTCCTGTCTTCAAAGGGATTTGGGGCCCATGTGAGTTCCTTCCCAGGCATGGCCTGACAACGTTAAAACTGCCTAGCAGGCTCCCCATACCAGCAGACACTTACCAGGTTGTTAGTTTATGTCCCTAGAAGACAAATACCCTAACCTAGTACCTCTTTCCTCCCATGTTCATGCACAAGGAACCTTGTAAAGAGTTTACAGAACTTGACCATTTGCATATCCTCTAGGGTTACTCCTCCACTGACAAGAGGCGGCCTTGGAGAGAGAAGCCTCTTTCTAGGAAGTAGGACACACAGGACAGTCACTGTCCCTTATGTAGTAAATGGATGTCACACTTTCCTCCTTTCTCCTCTGAAGGCTTTCCAAATTAACCTTAAATGCTCCTGCCCTCATCAAATTAAACTTAAATGCTCCTGCTCCATCCCTTGGCTAAAATTCTCTGGAACTTGGCATTCAGTTGGTTATACCTTTCCTTTTCTCCTTTGCCTTTCGCCTCTCTTCTTTCCTCAGCTCTCCTCAGACAGCCACTTTGCCTTCTTGAATGTCTTTTTCTTGGGGATGGTTTTGGTCACTGCCTCCTGTACAAGGTTATGAACCTCTGTCTATAGTTTTTAGGCACTCTGCCTGCCAGATCTAATCTCTTGAATCTACTTGTCATCTCCAATGTATAATCATAAAGGATTTGATGTAGGTCATACCTGAAGGGTTTAATGGTTTTCCCTACTTTCTTCAACTTAAGCCTGAATTTTTCAATAAGGAGCTCATGATCTGAGCCATAGTCAGCTCAGGGTTGGGCCAAAAAGAAGGCCGAGTGCCGAAGAATTGATGCTTTCGAACTGTGGTGCTGAAGAAGACTCTTGAGAGTCCCTTGGACTGCAAGAAGATAAAACCAGTCAAATCTAAAGGAAATCAACCCTGAATATTCATTGGAAGGACTAATACTGAAACTGAAGCTCCAATACTCTGGCCACCTGATACAAAGAGCTGACTTATTGGAAAAGACCCTGATGCTGGGAAAAACTGAGGTCAGGAGGAGAAGGGGACAGCAGAAGATGAAATGATTGGATGGCATCATTGACTTGATGGACATGAGTTTGAGCAAACTCCAGGAGATAGTGAACAACAAGTAAGCCTGGCGTGCTGTAGTCCATGGGAGAGTCCATACAAAGGGTCAGACATGACTGAGCAACTGAACAACAGCTAATATTAATAAGTGACATTGTCGCCTCTATTAGTTCATACTTTGTTCTACTCTGCTTCCTCTGTGAGCACTTTGCTTTCCTGTTTCAGCTCTTAGTCCCCTCAGGCTTGTAGCATAGCTCAGGGTGTGAAAGCCTATATCTCTCATTATATTATAAATCCCTTAATATAAAGTGTCTGTCTACAACGTGGGAGACCTGGGTTCGATCCCTGGGTCAGGAAGATCCTTTGGAGAAGGAAATGGCAACCCATTCCAGTACTCTTGCCTGGAAAATCCCACGGATGGAGGAGCATGGTAGGCTACAGTCCATGGGGTTGCAAAGAGTCGGACATGACTGAGCGACTTCACTTCATTTCACTTCCTTAATATAAGGGATTCCATGAACCACTCATCACCTCCTCCAGAAGGCCTTGCATCTTGCTCAAAAATTCTTGTTGAATAAAAAAATAGAGGTGCTTTTATGGGATTTTTTCTTTTAATATGTCCATAAATTCTTGACAGACACTGCTCTTTCTTTGGAAATACCTATTTCCAGTATGCCATGCTCTTCTTCCCTTCTTTCAACACACCCATAAACACACACACATTCACACTTTGTAGTTAAGAAAAACTATCAACCAGTTAATAAATATTTCATGAGCTACACCCAATAAGACCCCAGCCCTGTTGCTCCCTGATACGTATTATCTTTCTGATGTAAACACACATACGCATTTAAAGAATGAAGAAAGCAAAAACAGCAATAGCAATAAAAATCAAAGATCAAATAGCCAAAAAAGACAAAATCTGCTATCTTACTCCTAGAATTCCAGGAAGCAATCCTAATGTTACCTTCATATAAGAATAAATGAGGGGACTTCCCTGGTGGTCAAGTGGTTGGGTATCTGTTGCTACCTTTACCCTTAGAAATACCCCAGGACCCTTTTGCTTCTTTAGAAGCATTTGAGTGTAGAAAAAGCCCTTCCTCCAGAGAGGCATTCAAACCCCAACAGGGAATGAGAGGCTCTACAATTAACTGAAGAAGAGAGAGAATGGTTAGCCGGTCAGACCCTAGCAGGGGGAGAGGATTCATCCCTCCATTACCCTGCCATCGGCTTGAATAAAGTAAAGATGGCCATGTAGATATATGGTGAAAGAGCATTCTAGGAAGAAGAAAGAACAAATGCAGAGTCCCTCAGAGGGGAGCTGGTTAGCATATCTTAGCAAGAGAAATGGAATCAGCACAGTTGGAGAGGAGTGGGATAGGGAAAGAGATAAAGGGGAACCAAATGGCATAGGGCCTTGCATAGAGAATGACGCTTTAGAAACCAAATGTTGAAACAATTTTAATGCACTATGAAGTTCTTTTAAAGCATTTTTATTTACTTAAAGACTTTTTTAATAAGAATTTTATTCCCCTGTATATACTCTATATATGTATATTGGTATATCACCTCACTGTTTATGAAGCAGTAACTTATCATTTCACCAAATTCTCATGGCAGTCTTTTGAGTCTTTGGTTTCAAATTAGCTATTTTTCCCTTCATTATTCTACTGCTTCTATAACTATAAAAGGTCACTTTGGATATCAAATAGGCAGTTGAAAATACTGCCTGAGAGTCTGCAGTTTAATATAGGTATATGAAGTCTGGACATCAGGAGTACTGGGTTCTGAGGCTGCTCTGCAAACCTTGAACTGTCCCTTCACCTTCTGGGCCTCACTTTGTTGTTGCTCAGTTGCCAAGTCGTATCCGATTTTTCTCAACCCCATGACTGCAGCACGTGAGGCTTCTCTGTCCCTCACCATCTCCTGGAGTTTGCCAAAGTTCATGTCCATTGAATGAACATGTGCCTCAGTTTATGCATCTATAAATCAGGGAGGCTTGACCAGATCACTGGTTTCCAAATCTGGCTAAGCACCATAACTATCTGAAGGCCTTAATAAATGTAATCCTCTTGATCCCCCCCTCCCAGAATATCTCCCAGGGGATGGGAGATGTCAAAAATCTGTATTTTTAAAAGCTCTCCAGGTGATTCTGATGAGGAGTCAGGTCTGGAAATCTCTAAACCGGATGATGTCTCAAGTCCCTTCTTACTCTAAAACTATGAATAAGCCATATTTTTCTTTTGTATCCATTGCTTTTTGTGCAAATCAGTCTTGAGACCCAGACACTGGGTTCCTCTCTGTGGCCTGGAGAAAACAGACTTGGATGGTAAGATGAGCAAGACCTCAGAATTAACGGTTTTGACTATATTCTGGGCCAACAGGACCACATGAGAGCATAGTTTTCTTTTCTTTATTTTCCAACAGTAGACTTAAGTGAAAGAACTCACATATTTTCCAGAAGAGTCTAACTGTTCTCATCAATGTAAGGGTTTATTACTACTATTTTCATTTGTTAACATTTCCAGTTAGACTCTAAAAGCCATCTAAAATACTGAAGAAACAATGTCTTGTGTCTTATTTAATAAAATACACTAAAATGATAAAATAAAGATATGTAGTTTTCAATAAATTACTGATGCACAGATGGTGTTAAGGAGAAAACAACAAAGACAAGGAAACAGGCATCTCACCATTACAAATTTTAAAGTTTAGTTTTATTTTATTTTTCTTTTTAGTTCAAATAGGAATGTTTCAACTTCTGGAAAATCAAACTAAAAACCCAACTCAAAAAAAGAGTAATATATAAACCACAAAGCTAATTTTTTGGTTGATACAGCAAAGGGCATAACATAACTTAGGAAGTCTAATACTTTAAAGTCTACCAGGAATTGAAGAAGTGTAATTAACTAATCCTACTCTTTCTTTTCTCCCTTTTTAAAGTCACTGATTACAGTGTAAGACTCAGTTTTAAGACAAAGCCTTAAAGTCTTTCACTGGAGACTCCTCTCCAGATTCACATTGCCCAATCACCTTCTGGGCTAATGAGTGATTTTGTTGTTGTTGTTATTGTTTAGTCACTCAGTTGTGTCCAACTCTTTGCTACCTCATGGATGGTAGCCCACCAGGCTCCTCTTCCACGGGCTGTCCCAGGCAAGAACACTGGAGTGGGTTGCCATTTCCTTCTCCATGGATGAGTTATTTTACCAACCATAAATCCACTGTTACTAAATCCAGGCTGCAGTTCTTCATCTTACTCACAATTATAACATGAAAACAGTTGTCTTTCTAAAATCATGATACTCAATATTCATTTATATGTTTAACAAGAATTCTATAAGTTAGGCATATAAAATGATGACTCAGTCTCCAACTGCTTTGAACATTCGAGAAGAGAAGGCACATGAGCAAATAACTTGGTAGTGCAATTAGTGTATTAAAAAGCAAAATTCTGCAGTGCATCAGGGATAGCGTCACGGCAAAAGAGATATTTGAAGTAAGTCTTGAGAAGTAAGTAGCATTTGCCCTGTAGTCAAAGGAGAAAAGCCCTTCCAGCAGAGAAAGCATGGAGCAAAAAACTCTTGAAGGCATGATGGAAATACACTTGAGGAGATATGAGCTGGGTGATGGCTGTGAAGAGCTGGTTAGCATTTCTACTACAACTTTTTCTGTGTGACACTTATGATATCTTCTTTTTATATGTCTTCCTTTCAAGAATTAGTTTAAAGCTCCTGAAACACTAACAAATTCTTTGAAAATATCTTCTTCTTAGTTTTCCAGAAATATGTCACCATTTGCCATTCCCTAGTATTCTGATCAAACATCATAGTCCAGAATATCAAGTCTTTTTATTAATCCTGCTATATAATCAGTGTCCACTTCCCATCTCTACTTCTTTCTGATTCTACCTACCTCCCCCATTTCTCTGCACAAGTTCTTTATTTTTCTGCAAAGAATTTCAAAGTCAATTAAAATACACTTTAGTCTTCTTAATGATTACATTAATATTCTGAGGAATAGCAAATTGGTAGTACTTGGTAGATTTCATAGAAGTTAAGTATTAGACATATATTTAGTATTTGATGGAAGTTCAGACTTTGATAGAAAATAAACTGATTTTAATCAAAGAAACTTTAATTTAGCTGATTATTGTTCTTAGAAGCCTAGTTGTTTAAACCTAAAGGCTCTCATATAAGTACCATCAACCTTTGATTATAGTTTATATAAATAATATGATTTTAGAAAGAAATAGCCTTGAAAATGCTAGAATTTTATAAAACCCAAAATTATACTATAACACTAATTTTCCTAAATGGGCTTCCTTGGAGGCTCAGCTGGTAAAGAATCTGCCTGCAATGTGGGAGATGTGGGTTCCATCCCTGGGTTGGGAAGATCCCCTGGAGAAGGGAAAGGCTAACCACTCCAGTATTCTGGTCTGGAGAATTCCATGGACTGTATAGTCCATGGGGTCACAAAGAGGTAGACATGACTGAGTGATTTTTAGTTCACTTCACCTCTAATTTGGTCCTGAATGAATCTGCCAGTTTTGTTACCAGTGGCAGGATGCGAAAGCTGGCAGGCCCAAGCATGTTCACTTCCACGCCCTCACACGTGCTCAGTTAAAAACAACTGAGGCTTTCTTCTTCCAAATTAAAAACATGTGAAAGAATTGAGGTGGAATGTTCCCCCCAACCTCACCCCTGCCTGTAGCATGGCCTTGATTGGTTATCTTGATCTTTGTCATGAAAAGTCACACAATCAGACCTGGAGGGTTTTAGAAACATAGGACTTTTTCAGGCCATGCTCAATTTTGGTTTTATCTGAGCTGCTGCCTTCTTTGTGATCATCTATTGTATATGTTTTTAAATAATTCTCTTTTGATGGGGGCAGCTAAAAGCTTTTAGTCAAGAATATCTATAAATTTTCTAATTTTTTCATTTTAAATTTAAAAATAATTTTAGATACAGGAGTTCTGGAATATTATTTGAAAGATCTTGTTTGTTTCCGAGCACCCTCTGTCTCATAAAGTTCCTTACTGCCAGTAGAAAATGATCACATCAGAACCAGATCCATCTGTCCTCAAGTAACAGACATTGGCAGACACATTACATTCTGAGACTGTTTGTCAGCCTTTGGCTGGTAGGGTTTAAATTCCGATTTACACTGGCTGCTCCAGAGATAAGACTTACAACTTCACAATCACTGAGATGGGTTCTGACTCTTATCACACGGACCGACAGAGAAGTGGGAGAGAATGGTCGGGCAAAGAGTGAGAAAATAGTTAAAAATTCAATGGTAATAAAAGATATATACAGAGGGTGTGTATATGTATATATATATACCCTTCATTTCATCAATTTCCTTTACTTTATCTTAAATTACCTAGGTGTTACTTGCTCAGAATGAGGTCACAGTGTAATGTAGATTCTATAAGCCCAGCAGGAATATAGAATTTTACCAATTTTTTTATAAAGACTTGAAAACCTATTTGTGGAATTTATCCGAATAAAATTACCTTTTTTTGACCATGCCACACAGCCTGTGGGATCTTGGTTACCCAACCAGGGACTGAACCTCGGCAACAGCATTGAAAGCCCCGAATCCAAACCACTAGGACACCAGGGAACTCCTTAAAATGACATGTTTAGAGGCAGAAACAACAAAACAAATTTAAACTTTATAGCTCACATTGCCTTAAATTCACATAGCTTCATATTCTTGTTAGTGTGCCTTCCCAATGTTTTTTTGTCATGAATATGATAGTATTAACATATACCATATCATAATTTATCATGAATATAACACATTATCAATGTTATGATAATGCACATTTGGACAAATGAAGGGTATACATGCCAGATTGTTCACTGTGGGGAACACTGATTAGACGGGAATAGGTTTAATGTTTGAGGTACACTGTACTCTGCTAAGAAAATCAGTCCACTTCATCCATCAAATTAATCATTTCTTCTTCTTTGGCACCCTGTATTTGGCTGCCCTTCTATTTTGTCACTATTTTCCTTAGGAACCTGCTAAGAAAAAAAAGAAGATGGACATTCAAGAGAAATAGTTTTAAAGGTATGGCCTTAAAGGCTACTCCTGTCTGTAATAAGACTAGACTTAGAAAAGATCCTAGGATGACTATGATCTCTTTACAGATGTCTTATCTTGGTCTATGTCTCAGTTTGTTCCCAGGATGCCTCACCAGCCATTTGGGGCAGGCTTATTCAAGACTCTTAGTCCACTCTATGAAAAATATTCTGGCCTTAACCCCACATCAGAGTGTTAATCTTTCACTAGTCCTTCCATTTCCACCAAAGACCACAGAATTACCTCCTCTGAGTACCTCAGGAGAAGATCCAGGGCCCTGTACTCTTTGAATTGAGATCATTCTGCACTCATTCTGCAGCTATCTCTCTGCATTCAAAACCTGAATGCTAGGGGAAGTAATCAGATTCCACATTTGCTTTCTCCCTAACCAGCTACCTTTCTTGCAAATTTTGATTCTTTTATCTGACTAGGCAGTCCCTAGTCAGTTAGTTGGTTCCTATTGTTGGTCAGTTACACACTTAGATAAATCATGGCTCCTCATCTATTTTTCTGGGCCCAGATTAACTGTCATGTAATCAGAACTGTGCTATTCCTCTTGTTCTATGTCTACCTTTTTTCCTTCTCTCACATGACAGCTTCTCTTGATGACCTCAAAAGAATAACGAATTCCCTTCCATGGAACTGACTTACTCCCTGTTACCGACTGAATGAATGTGTCTCCCTAAAATTCATACAGTGAGCCCTAACCCCCAATATGATGATGTTTGGTGGGAGGAACTTTGAAAGATAATTAAGTTTAGATGAAATCATGAGGATGGGGTCCCCATGATGAGATCAGTGCCCCAATAAGAAGGGGAAAAGAAGTAAACTTCTATTTAAGTCACCCCATCTATGGGGATGTTGTGACACCCTGAGCAAGCCAGGATACTTCCTTCACCCTCTCCACTAAGACTCCCGTGAATGATTGCTTCCTCAGGTTCATCACTATTATTTGGAAGGCTGACTCTCTCTGCCCAGAGACCTGGAGAGGACTTTCCAATATCACCTCTTTACTTTTTACCAGACATTCTATTTGAACAAGTTTTTGCTTTCATGTATAAATCTTCCCATGGAAACGTATATGGCATTTCATCAACCCTACTGTTCCCCTTTATACTGAGCCAACCCTTCAGATGACAATTTCAGGCTTACTTTCTTCAAGGAATATTCCTGATGGTTTCTTCCATTTTAATCTTTCCATTTTCTAAACTTGTCTATTATTATCATTTACACCAAATAAATCAGAAATTTAACAAGCTTGTGCATTTTTTTCTATTCTTGGGACTTCTTAGCAGTCCTGTGTTTCCTTCTGTACTTTTGCACTTAGTGTTACTCTCAGTCAGCTGCTAATCGACCACAACTCCTCTGATATGTTCTAATTTCATACCATACATACATACATATATTCCTACAGTCCTGTTTCCAGCCAGTTCTTCAATTTACCAAAGATATTTTAGGGTCTAAGCATTTCTTTACTTTCTCAGACTTGGTGACCTCAGTAAGCTATGGGCCTTTTTATAGCATCTCTTCAACTAGGCTGTTGACTTTGTTTCTACATAGTGTCTCTCTGAGAGAAATTAGTAGGGTCAGTCCAGGCCTCCCAAGAGCCCTTAATATGGCTCCTGATTACCTAAGTTATTTTTCTCTCTTTTTTATTTTTGAAGGAATGAGAGTGTGGGAACAAAAAATAGCAAGGGTTCTCTGGAGTGCATTGAGCCTATTCAGAAACAAGAAAACAAAGAAAGGAAGAATCAGTGAGCCAAATACCTCTTATACCATTGTCCATGTGCCCTTTCTAGAGTTGGTTCAGTGGATAAACCAGCAGTCACTATTCCCAGACCTAATTATTCTGAAAATTTAAATGTTTTCTCTGAATGTGTGAGTTTGGGTTTACTTGATCTTCAGGAGCAGGTATGCTTCTCTTTATTGGCATTGGGAAGATTGTATGGAAAACCATCTGTTGTTTTCATCAGAAACATTTATTTTGTTTTGTAAGATCATTTTACCAGGTGCCAACCTAATAAGATGGGAACAAAGAGGAGGAGTTTCTTCTCTTGAATTTTAAGTCCTACATGTGTTACATCACACAACAAAATACATGTATAAAACACAACAGATGTCCATAAAATCTTCATTTGTTAAACAAGCACTTTCCATGCATGCAAAAAGGGTCATGCTAATCAGGGAGTGCACACTCTTGTATAAAACCAGTGAACACCCCTGATCAGGCTTGGAAGTTTCAGCATGAACAGGTGTGCACTGAATATGCAGCCATTCATTTCCCAAGTGTCTGCTTTATCAAATATATGCTTAACAGTATGTGGATTATCCTGTCACAAAAGACATGTAAATATGATCTCTATCCCCAGGAACATTATAAAGAAACTTTTGGAGAAGGGAATGGCAGCCCACTCTAGTATTCTTGCCTGGAGAATTCCATGGACAGAGGAGCCTGGTGGGCTATAATCCATGGGGTCACATAGAGTCAGACATGACTGAGTGACTAACACTTCACTTCACTACATACAAAGAGGGGCGACACATACACAAGACACACCACAAGGAAATAATGTCTGACAAAGTCATCATCAAGGGTAAAAATGCAGTGTAGGAACAAAGGTATAAGATGATCTGTCCTGCCATTCCTGCTCTGAATTATATACTGCTGAGAAGGGGAAGAGAGGTATGGTAACAACCTAAGGCGAGTGTATATTTAGCTTTGGAATACAAGCAATAGAGAATTACCTTTTATGCCTCTGCTTGCCTGTGGTCAACCCAAGATTTCATCTTCAAAGCTTCTATCAGTTTATCATGGAGAAGAGTTATGAAAAACAAATCAAGTATCTGAGGAAAGTCATTTCCTCTTCAGAGTGGGCATTTTTCTGACATTTATTAATTCACATGCACTATTGCTCCTCTTGGCAACCTTTCAAGATAAACAATGTAGATATTATCTGGTTTTATAGATGAAGAAAATAAAAGGTCAGAGAGATTATCTGACTTGTCCAAGAACCTGAATGTATCTGTTAGGGTTCTGACAGGAAACAGATGGCATATCTAAGGGATCTGACTGAAAATAATTGATTGAAGCGGCCAAACAAAGGGAATGTAAAACACTCTGGGACTGAAAAGCAGAAAGTCACAACTACCCTGAGATCTGACAAAGAGAGAATAATGTTTCCAGAGTTTGGTGAGAGCTGCCACTGTGAAAGAGGAGTTGCCTGACAGGATGGTGGACACAGATACTGCCAGAACTGTGGCAAAGTGGAATAATATAAGGCCAGTGAAGAAACACCCAGATCCTTCTCTTTTCTCACCCTCCACTCCTCTGCCAGTGCCTCCCATCAAGCAAAATTAACCAGAAGCTAAAGAATCTGCCTGCGATGAAAGAGACCAGGGTTCAGTCCCTGGGTAAGGAAGATCCTCTGGAGAAGAATGACAATCCACTCCAGTATTCTAGCCTGAAGAATTCCATGGACAGAGAAGTCTGGAGGGCTACAGTTCATGGGGTCACAGAGTCAGATACGTCTGAGCAACTAACACATAAAGAATGAAAATGCTGGATGATGCAGCCAAAGAAAGTTAGGTTTAGAAGTGAGTGGAGGAGGATGGAATGGATCTGGAGGATGTAGACAGAAGCAGCATATTAGGTAAACATCCAGAGTTTCAGGTCTACAGATTCAATACTCTTTTCCAATGGTACTACTCAGGTACACCCCAGGTGGATAATAGGGTGTTAACTGTAATTATTTGAAAAAAGAAAAAAAGAGACTTCAGTCTTACTTAGATATATTTCTTCTTTAGGTTAGGCTAAAGTCTTTGCATTTTCTGATGGCTAATGACTGTGTTGGTATGCCTTTTACTTGGACAAAATCTATTTTTTATAACCTGTCTTCTTTATGGGTGTACATAAACACACTTTTATCTCTTTAAAAAAGATTCAACCCCCCAAAATCCTTTTATTGAGTTTCAGTGCAATGCAAAGCTCTACAGAGTCTTATTAAAGCAACAACAAAAACAAAAGTTGAAAAAGATGATGGAAGACTAGTTGGGTGCTGCATATGACCAATACTGTCCAAAAGAAAGTTCATGGAGATCTTACAGTAATATAAATTTCCTCTGAGAAGGACTGAGAATGAAATGAGACAGAATGAGGTATGAATTCAGCCTACTTCATATATTTCTCAAGAGAAATAATCTTTCTTCAAGACATCAGAGACAGATTTGGAACCCAACACTTTGGGTCCCATTTGGCATCCATTGCACAATTTGATTCACTCAGTTAATCTTCTGCATCTTTCCAATCCAAGGATGGAACCCACATCTCTTGCATCTCCAGCATTGTCAAGCAGATTCTTTACCACTAGCACCACCTGGGAAGCCTGATCTGAATATGTGCCTGCCCACCTCTTACACTCTGGTCCTCAGGTGACCAAAAATCTCTTAAGTTAAGCACAGTCCTTTCCAAGTATTAGAAAGATTCTTAGAAAAAGTAAGGGGAAAAAATCCCTACAATTCTATCACCTTAGTATGAATTTGGTTCACCAAACTACTGTCCTCCTTTGATTAGAGAACTTGCAACTGTGAAAGGAAAACACATGATATGTTCTTAACAATTAAAAGGAAAAACAAGCAAACAAACAAGTAGTTAAACTACCTTAAGTCTCCTGGGGAAAAAATGGAGAAAAGAAACCTTGGAATTGAGGAGGAGGATGCAGAACGAGGCAGTGGTGGTGGAGGGTGGGGGGTGGCAATTGAAGACAAACTTGATGACTTATTTGCTCAGGGCAGGCCTGGGTCTAGCTGATCCTTATCCTAGTATTAACAGATCCCTCTTCTGACTGCTGGCTGTCATCAGGCTAGCTGGCATTGGTGCCTGCACTGACTGCTAAGTGTCTTACCTTCCCCACAGAGCACTTTGGCTTTTATTTCTTAAAGGAATCAGTCCAGTTTCTTTAAGAAAGATTTCCTCTCTGCTTAAAGTAACTGCACTTCCTTCCACTGCTTAAACCAAGGCTCAGGCTTATCCACTGTCATTTCCGAATGTTTGTTTTCGTTTTCTCCCAGAACAATGAGAATGACAGCAAGCTCTGGCTAAAGGGTCCCAACACCTGAAATACTCTTTGCCAATTATACTACTTGGCAAGCTACAAAAGAGTGAGGGATGCAATCTTTCATTAAAAAGAACATGTAAAGAAGAAAGACTATCAAGAGCATCTAGCAAAAATAAGTAATTAAATATTTAAAACTGTTCAACTTTATAATAACTCAGGCACAAAAATATGATTGGCCTTTTCTGATATATTTGTCAATAAGAGTAGGGTCATAGATCCTGGAATAGAAGAAGGTTTTGGTTAATAACCATACAACTTATTTGTTTTCTTGTTTTGTTTTGTGAATAATTTGGTTTTCAGTAGACCAGGATATCAAGCAGGGTACTGACCAGAGGCCACAGCTGGAATTCTCAAAGAAAAAGGGCTTTTTTTCCCTTGACTTTTCTTATGCTTGAGTAAGATTTTCACAGATGTACGTGAACAATAACATGATAAATCACTGCCTGTTATCAACCTCAGCATCATTCTGACTGAATTCTTGGGTCAGGTATTTTAACACAGAGAGGATTTTTGTGAAATGGTTGTCATTACATATTTTGATTAAAGATTACTTAATATGAAAGTCCCTTGGACTGCAAGGAGATCCAACCAGTCTATCCTAAAGGAGATCAGTCCTGGGTGTTCATTGGAAGGACTGATGTTGAGCCTGAAATTCCAATACTTTGGCCACCTGATGCAAAGAGCTAACTCATTTGAAAAGACTCTGATGTTGGGAAAGATTGAGGGCAGAAGGAGAAGGGGACAACAGAGGATGAGATGGTTAGATGGCATCACCGACTCAATGGAAACGAGTTTGGGTAAACTCCGGGAGTTGGTGATGGACAGGGAGGCCTGGCGTGCTGCGGTTCATGGGCTCACAAAGAGTTGGACACAACTGAGCGACTGAACTGAACTGAACTGAATTTGATATAGCCATTTATCCTATCACAAAGATGCTTCAAATATCCAACATTCCCTTTCTGAAGTTCTTGTCTATCTAAAATAATGAGGCTGTCTCAAGGCCCTAAATGAAGATGGCAAGAACTCTCTTAAATAATGTTTTACTATTTTACAAAGTAATATAGTCACATTACCCCAAATTCCAAACTTGATTCTCAGTAACTATATAAAATGCACTATACTTGTTTTCATTCATTTGATGGGCACTCAATAAAATCTTTTTGCTTTTTTTAGATTTTGCAATCAACTGAATAAATCCTAGCTGTCAGACATTGTATTACATAGAGTCTCATGTATTATTTCCTAAATTCATCACAACAATATTGAGAAGGTGATAACATCTTTAAGAGAGCTGTGATGTGTAGGGGTAACAGTATTATTAAGATGCAGGACCTCTTCTCTATACAAATATAACTAAATTATAATTAGATTTAAAATACCTATTCCTTAGCATCACTTAAAAATTTCTTTGCAAGTTTCTTAACCAAATAGTCACAGTTTCACCCATGTACCATTTTCCACTCTGTTTCTGAAAGCCTGTAGCATCAGTATACAGTGAACAAATCCATTCCAGAACACACTTACTCCCGGCAAAGGTCTTGTAAAATGCTGCATGCTCTGATTACAAAGAAGACTAAAAGGCTTTAGATGATTTGACCCAAATTAATCACCTCTAATGAAAGCAACTCACTGCACAGCCCACTGACACTGAGATGCTCATGTCACTTTCACATATAAAGATTCTTTTCACTGTAACATGTCAGTGTGCTGCATTAACTTCACAATGTGCAAAATGTAGTCCGTATTTTGCTATTGTATACAAAGCAAGTAACAGGCTGTAAATGAACTATAGATATCTCAGATAGTTGAAGGTTAATGGGAGAGGGATTCTCAAGTGCCTTTTACAAGCAAAAAAAGTGAATGACAAAAATGAAATTACAGAGATATATATAATGCTAATGTACTCAATGGCCATAGATGAAATTAATTAAGAGCGGTTAAAATGCATTGCAGAGGAACATTACCAGTAACACCTTCAAGATTTTAAATTGTCCTCCAACCTTCTTTCTACAGGGTTCGGATCAAACTAGCCACCATCAAGACTCAGCTTAACTTGACACTGTTGCCAAGTAATTTGGATTACTCACCTGGTTATTGCCTAATGATTATTAAATAACTGGACCTCAGTCATCTTTTATTTAAATTAGAGGAGGTTCTGTTGGATTTTCAAAAAGTTTAAGAAAACTCACCCAGGTTAAGTCCTCTTAATTAAAAGAATATTGTCTTGCTTTCTTACCATTTTTTTTTCCTCCAAAAAAGAGACTCTCTAGGCAATGAACACTTCTACCTACTCTTCAGATCTACACTTTATATCTTTGTAGATCTGGCATGTCTCCATGAATCCTTTTAAATGAAGTGTGATTTTTAAACATTTTGGTTCAGACCTGAGGCAGAATATACTCTACTCACTCATAAAAGAAGAAATTAAATTTTAGACCAGGATACTTGTGGATACAAGGCCTACAGATTTTGGCAATGCCAAGTGGGTATATTCTTCAGTGTCTCTTTAAATCTTTTTTAATGTATAAATGACATTTAAAAGCCCCCTTTTCATTGCATTTGGCAGAGTACCTAAGACCATAACAAGTTGCTTCCCCAGTAAAAGTCATTTCCCTTAACCACAGGGCTATAATTCAAAAACTGTAGATTTTTTTTTCCTTAAGAAGTGTTAAAAAAAAAAAAGTAGAAGGAAAAAAATAACCCTCTGGGAATGAAGCCTAGGATTTCCCATCTATGAAAAAAGGGAGTTGTTACAGAGTGGAGGATTGGCTAGAGGCCAGGGACCTAGAGTTACTGCTTTCAAAATGGCTTTCTGACCAACTATACTAGGAGGAAGGGTCCGTATACTCTGGCCATGGCAACTTGCAGGGAGAGCGAAACAAAGAGAAGGCAGGTGGCAGGAGATAGGAAATGCTGTGATTAACTACACACACTGGAACCAGAAACTGAGGTTCAAATGCAAGTTCTACTATGTACTGACTTAGTAACCTTAAGCAAGTTCGTCTACTTCTTCATACCTCAGTTTCCCTGTTGTGAAATGGATGTAATAATACTCAAGTGTGTTCATTTTCTATTGCTGCATAACCAGTTACCGCAATTAGTCATTTCTGTAAACACAAATGTACTATCTCATGGTTTCTGTGGGTCAGAAGGCACATTTTAGTGCCTACATGTACTCAGAGTTTCATAAGGCTGAGGTCAAGGTGTCAGTGTGGGACATCCATGTTTGGGGTCTTGACTAGTAAAAGATCTGTTTCTAAGGTTCTTTGGGTCATTTCCTTATGAAGGTATGACTGAGGTTTCCAGTTTGTTTTCTGTTACTCAAGGAGCCATTCTAGGCTTCTAGAATACATATGGACTTTTTAGAGGGTACACAATTCAGTCCATAACACTATGTACTAACAAAGTGAGTCATGTTCCTACTGACCGCTAAAGTGGAGAGATGTAAATATTACGGCATATTAAGAGCTGATACACCCCACTTCTGGACAGACAAAATGTTTTCCACTTACCGAAATTGATGTGAAACAGAGGTGACAACAAACTGATGTTTACTGTGGGAGGCAGATGCAGTTGAGTCTTTGATGCGGGAAACTCAAAATGCAGATTCAAGGCACTGATCACTTGGTTGTTCACTGACGGATCTTTATAACTTTGAATAGTACTTGCACTTAGTATGTACTTAATAAATATTTGTCAGACTAATAAGGAAGGGTTGCTGAAAGGCAGGCAGGGCAATAATTAAAAGAGGAGTGAAGTGATGGTAAAACCAAACGACCATTTTCACAAGGGCTTCCTCCTCTAGGACACAGATAATAAAAACAGCATTGCTTTTCTCCCCTAAAATCTGCATGCCTTTTTAAAACCTAGTTTTGATCTCAGCATATGTTTGATATATGTAGTAGGAATTCATCAAACACTTATGAAATGAATCAGAAGTCCTCTGATGTAGAGACTGTTTCATTACTATTACAATAGGTGTTTTCCAGTAACTTAAACAAAAAGAAATAGTTGCTAAAATCTAAACCATGCTCTATTCTTTTTGCTTCTCTGGGAAGACCACATAATGGTATCTTGTATACATAATAACACTTTACATCTTCTCCTTTCTTATTGCTTTTGTCTTCTTTTGTTGAAAATAATCAAAATTCTTTAACACTCCTGAACAATCCACTTATATTTGTGACTTACATAATCATTACATTATTAAATCATGTGACTACCTGGCGGCTCGGAGGTTAAAGTGTCTGCCTGCAATGCGGGAGACCCGGCTTCGATCCCTGGGTCGGGAAGATCCCCTGGAGGAGGAAATGGCAACCCACTCCAGTATTCTTGCCTGGAGAATCCCATGGACGGAGGAGCCTGGTGGGCTACAGTCCATGGGGTCGCAGAGTCGGACATGACTGAGCGACTTAACTAACCATATTCATCACAGGCATCTTCTCTACAGTGCTCTTGAGAAATAAGCAAGTACATTTCTGCTTGAACAATCCCAGTGATGGGCAAGTCACTGCCCTGAAAACCAACCTAGTATACTCCACTACTAAAGCAGTCCAAATATTTGAAAGACTTTTCCATTTCTCTAGTGAACCTCTACTTTTATTTTCTCCAGGTTTATAATCTACATTTTAATTTTTGTTTTTATAGGTCATGCTGCTGAGTAGTCTAGAACAGTGAGAACAGACTGTATAAAGATTGTGAATTTTTTTGAAGCTAGGAGGAACCAGGAAGTTTGTCTAATCTAGTCAGCATATTCAACATGGGGAAAAGGAGTCCCAGAGAACACACACACACACACACACGCACACCAAGTTTGAGTCCTAAAAACTTCAGGGTTAGAATTAGAGTATGTATTGCTAGTCTTCTCGCCAACACGTGGCTTCCAATATTCAGGGCTCAATGTTTTCAAAGTGTATACATTAATTTCATTCTCATAGCATCAATGTGAGAAGGACAGGACATATTTTTTAATTCTTATTTAATAGTTGAGGGACTAAGGCTCAATGGATTTCCACAAGGAAAGAGTTACTTAAGAGAACTGCCACAGGAATCCGAATTTTTTAGCTTCCAGATCAACATTATTTGAATATTTAATACAAAATCAATAAAAATTGAATAAGTACTACATTAGTGAAAGACTTAGTGCAAAATAGGCAGCACAACAAAGAGGGCTTAACTGAAAAGAACTGAATGAAGGGACTGTTTACAGATTAGTATTCTGAGTTAAGGGAACCAAAGAGAGATGATGAGGCATCCAGGGACTAGCAGCAGTGAAAAGTCTTTACTATTCCTTCCTAGGTCTGAAGGAGCAGGGGGAGGAAACAGGATTTTCAGAGTTCCAACACTGGAGGAAGTATGGTTGACCCACAGAAACTAGGGTCTCAGAAAAAGAGCAACTCTCACAATCCTGAGAAGAAAGGAGATGGAGGACCATGGTAAATACCTAGGACCTCTTTTTCTCCTGCCCTCCAGTTTCTTGCTATTGTCTCTCATTAGCCAAATCTACCCAGAAACCATTTTGCTATTCCAAAAGCAAGAGAATTCCAGAAAAACATCTACTTCTACTTCATTGACTATGCTAAAGCCTTTGACTCTGTGGATCACAGCAAACTGTGGAAAATTTTTAAAAGAGATGGGAATATCAGGCCACCTTACCTGTCTTCTGAGAAGCCTGTATGCAGGTCAAGAAGCAACAATTAGAACTGGACATGGAACAATGGACTGGTTCAAAACAGGGAAAGGAGTATGTCAAGGCTGTATATTGTCACCTTGCTTATTTAACTTACATTCAGAGTACATCATGCAAAATACCAGGCTGGATGAATCACAAGATGGAATCAATATTTCCAGGAGAAATATCAACAACCTCAGACATGCAGATGATACCACTCTAAAGGCAGAAAGTGAAGAGGAACTAAAAATTTAGCCTCTTGATGAGGGTGAAAGAGGAGAGTGAAAAACTGGCTTAAAACTCCACATTCAACAACCTAAGATCATGGCATCCAGTCCCATCACTTCTTGGCAAATAGATGCAGAAAAAAGTGAAAACAGTGACAGGGTTTATTTTCTTGGGCTCCAAAATCACTGCAGATGGTGACTGCAGCCAAGAAATTAAAAGACGCTTGCTCCTTGGAAGAAAAGCTATGACAGACTTAGTGTATTAAAAAGCAGAGACATCACTTTGCCAACAAAGGTTCATATAGTCAAAGCAACAGTTTTTCCAGTAGTCATGTATGGATGTAAGAGATAGACCGCAAAGAAAGCTGAGCACCAAATAACTGATGCCTTCGAATTGTGGTGCTGAAGAAGACTCTGAAGAGTACCTTGGACAGCAGGGATATCAAGCCAGTCAATCCTAAAGGAAATCAACCCTGAATATTCATTGGAAGGACTGATGCTGAAGTTTCAATACTCTGGCCACCTGATGCAAAGAGCCAACTCATTGGAAAAGATTCTGGTGCTGGGAAAGATGGAGGGCAGGAGGAGAAGGGCGTGACAAAGGAGGGGATGGTTGGAGATAGAGGGCATCAAATGACTTAATGGACATGAGGTTGAGCTAACTCTGGGAGATAGTGAAGGACAGGGAAGCCTGGCATGCTGCTGTCCATGGAACAGCAAAGAGTCAGACATGACCTAGCAACTGAACAACAACCTAGAATCCAGGGAACAAGAGAGCTTTTTGGTGCACAGGGAAGAGAATGAATTGGAAGTGGAGTAGAGAGAATAAAGACTACAGTACAGAATAGAGGGACAGAAACAGAAGCACCTCAGTCAAGCTCCCTTTATAGCCAGTGAAGTGAAAGTGAAAGTCACTCAGTCGTGTCCGACTCTTTGCGACCCCATAGACTATACAGTCCATGGAATTCTCCAGGCCAGAATATTGGAGTGGGTAGCCTTTCTCTTCTCCAGGGGATCTTCCCAACCCAGGGATTGAACCCAGGGCTCCTGCATTGCAGGCGGATTCTCTACCAACTGAGCCACAAGGGAAGTCCAGTGGTTATAGCCAGTGGTTAAATATTAATACTTGATGCTTTTAACAGCCTTAGGAAACCTGAAGGGCTGGGGAAATATTCTAGATGTGAAATTCTAGAATCTTCAAAATATACCTTTTAAAAGAAAGAAGTGAAAATATATGTGTTGAAATCACTCTCATCAGAAAAGGATGTTTATTCGTGTCACTGTTAACAAAGGAAACTTGTCTTATGTGGTTTAAAATTAGTGGACTTGCCTCTTTATATTCATCCCAGCCTATATTTCCCTCCTGGATCCTTTTCAAAAATCTGTTATAAACACCTCATTGAGCCTGAACCTGTCCTAGAAATTGGTAGACTTTATTTTCATGTTAAGTTGTGTCAAACATTCCATATTAAAGTCACCCTCTCTTGCCTCCTCATCCTCTACTCCTCTGGCTTTCTGGAAGTGCCCCTTTCCTATACTATGTAAATTATTACTCTTGTTACTAAATACTAAGTGTCCTCAATCTTGGATCTACTGACATTTTGAGCCAAATAACTCTGTGTCGGTGGGGGTAGGGAGTGTGACTTGTGCATCGTAGCTGTTAGCAGCATCCCTGACCTCTACCCAGTGGATGCCAGTATCACCACCCTAGTTGTGACAAACAAAAATATTTGCATATACTTCCAAATGTCCTCTGAAGGGGAAACTGTCCTTGCTTGAGAACTACCATTGTAGCTGCTGGAAAACGGATAACCAAAGCTCTAACTCATCTAGTTGCAGCTAGCTCCTCCAGCTGCTTTGATTTGTGACAATCTTGGCTAGCCCAATGATGTCTAAATAAAATGAGGCAAAAATCATGGAGCGCTTAAAGGAGAGAAATGAACTGAACTCCATTTTGTTTTGTCAGTCAGTAGGAGAAAAACCCACAACCAGGTGATTGCTTAATACACATACACACACAGTTATATACACAAAACCTTGGCTCCTTCGTGGGGCTCAGTGGGTAAAGAATCCACTTGCAATGCAGGAGACCCGGTTCAATCCCTGGGTCCGGAAGATTCGCTGTAGAAGAGATAGGCTACCCACTCCAGTATTCACTCCAGTATACACAAAACCCCACAAACTCTAAATTTGGCTTTATCAGGTGTCAGACTGTGAGCTGACTTTCCCTAGATACGAGCATGTGTGCTAAGTCGCTTCAGTTGTGTCAGATTCTTTGCAACCCCATGGACCGTAGCCCGCCATTGGTCTTCTTTAGGCAAGACTACTGGAGTGGGTTGCTATGCCCTCCTGCAGGGGATTTTCCTGACCCAGGAATCAAACCCAAGTCTTTGGCATCTCCTGCACTGGCAGGCGGGTTCTTTACCACTAGCACCACCTGGGAAGCCCTAGCTACAATGTCTACCAAATGGTATCCTGTGGCTAGTTAACTCAAATGTTTAGTCTGAAGGAGTCAGTGAAAGTGAAAGTCGCTCAGTTGTGTCCAACTCTTTGTGACCCCATGGACAGGCTCCTCTGTCCATAGAGTTCCCCAAGCAAGAATACTGGAGTGTGTAGCCTATGCCTTCTCCAGCGGATTGTCCCGACCCAGGGATGGAACCGGGGTCTCCTGCATTGCAGGCAGATTCTTTACAACTGAGCCCCATGAAGGAGTCAAGGGAGAGCAGAATCCTCACAAGCATTGAACCAAAACCGACAGAGCTGAATCACCTGGCTGAAAAGTCTTACCCAGACCGACCTAGAGCCCACAGAGAGGAAGTCAGGACCTTTGAGAGACTCTTTTGAAGGTGACTGAAGGGGAATGTAGTACAAGGACATTTGTGTTTTCAAAACCTTGTAAAGTTTTTTCCCCCCAAGGGCATTGTTTTAATTTATCTTTGTGATGTAAGCAATCTTTCTAACCTAAAATACTGGAGATAACTCAGTTCCAAAATGTTTTATCTACAAAAGAGTTTAGTTGGACAAAATACCCTTGAATGGCCCTCAGCCATTCCCATGGGGGTGGGAGAGTTTTTACTTTTGAAGCACCAAGTTGAAGAATAGAAGGTGCCTTAGAGAGATATTTAGTTCAATTGTGTATTTTTTCAAACTTCTGCTTGTGTAACAGTCACCTAGCAATGGAAAGCATTATAAATACAGATTCGGGGCCACACCACAAAATTCTGATTCAGTTGGGCCAGATGGGCCCAGGAATTTGCATTCATAGAAACATTTTGAGCCTGATGTAGGTGGGGTAAGCAAACACTATTTACAAATACTGACCTAGTCCAACACTGTCAGTTTACAAACAAACTGACAGTCAGTAAACTGAGGCCCAGAGGTTATATCAGCAAATCAGAAGGAGAACTGACATGAGAACCCAGGTTTCCTGGTTTCCCTATTCAATGCCACTTTCTCAGCTTCACCACTGCAATGTACTATAATATGATAAATAACATCACACCTCAAAATATTTTCTCATTACCCACAAAGGCCATGCCAAGAGACTTTGACCTACAGACCCTGCCCTTAAAACCAACGAGTTGTTCATGGACCCAGGGAAGCTGCCCCCTTGTGAATAGCCTGAATGTATGACACATACTTGAAGTGCCACTGAACTCAGGGCCCCTGCCCTGCGTTTGGCAGCCAATGATCTGCTGCAGGCCTGGACCCCAGAGATACAAGGAGGTTGTATAATCAAAGCTAAAGAAATCCTATTTGTCAGCGTCTGCCCAATCATAGGCATTTTTTTTCTTCTCTGGGATCCCAGTAAATACTATGATACCTTCATCTCTGATGTATTCCACTGAATATATGTGAAGTCATACCCAGTTGGTATCATGTCAAACACATTTTTTTTTTCCTCATTGGTGCACAGTTTACATACGTGAATCAATATGCTCTTTCCAGACTCCACTAAAGACATCAGATGCCTGCTCAGACACACTGTCTCCTTGGAAGTAAATGCCTGCTGACTTACACCAATGAAAGAAAAAAAGACAACAGTAAAATTTTACATTTCAATAGAAACTCTGGTGAATGACACTAGGATATCATAGTTTTCTTTTTTCAAGTAAAGACAGCAAATATATGACTACCTACTTCCACAACCACTTCATAAGAAAAAGAGCATTTAACCCCCATTCATACAAAGTAATAACATAATTTTAAAAAATTATTCTTCTGAGAAACTCAGTATCTGTCCCACTTTACTACAGAAATTAGCAGTAGGAACTTAAGAACAAAACAGCAACAGACCTTAAAGTAACATTTGTGGACCCAGTATAATATCTGATCATAATGAATAAATGACTGCATAAAAAGATCTCATTAGCCCTTATCAGGACTCTTGTATAACTATCCTTCCTGCCCAGTTTGTTTTGTCTGTTTAATTAGGTGTGCCGCAGCTGTCTTATCCAATGACTCCTCAGAATTTGAGATGGCATTTCCCAGAAACTAAAGCTGCTCAGAGTTTCAGCCAGGTCACTTTTTTTTTTAAAGAAACTAATTTCATTAGTGTTCCATTCTCCTTATTCCTCTGTTATTGGTCATGGTATAAAAGGAAAAATAAAGATGATGAGTGATAGTGGCTGCTGGATAATAGGGACTTTCTATCTAAGCATTCTCATTACAGGGCAGAGGTATATTATTTTTATTTTAACTTTGAAGACCATTCATTGGATTGATATCTTCAGAGAACTAAGATGCTTCCAATTCCTCATTATGTCAGTTTTATTTGAAGTAGTATGGAGATAATGAAAAGTGTTTAGTACTGGTTGCTTTTCAAATGTGGAAATTGCTATTGTCCACTGAGGAGGAAGTGTGGTGAGAAAAGCTGTTTCCAGCTCATAAAGTTGTGGTTATTATTTCATATTTTTATAGAGCCCTAAATGCACAGGGTGCTGACAATATTTGAAGTGGGGCCAAGCAAATCAAATTTTGCTCCAAAGCAGGCAGAGTCCATATACAGACTCAATCCAATACCAATCCAACAACTCAAAATAAACATGGCACAGCTCAGGGCCATTGCAAAGGAAGAGCTATAGAAGAGGGAGAGGTTTTAGGGCAAAGAAAAGAAGGGATCCCCCTAAAGTATAATAAAATAATAGAAAACTTTTGAATAGGCCCTAAGGCCTCAAAACGAGTTGTCCAAGCCAACATTTTCTTTAAGAAGTCTTTCTCCCTCCATTTTCTCAGCAGAAAAATAAGAAGCCTATACTACTCAGCCATCAAAAAAAATAAAATAAAATAAAATAATGCCATTTGAAGCAACTTGAATGGACTTAAAGATCACCCCAGTAATTGAAGTAAGTCAGAAAGAGAAAGACAAATACCATATCGTATCACTTATACGTGAACTCTATGAAACAAATGAACCTATCTATGAAACAGAAATAGAATCACAGACATAGAGAAAAGACTTATGGTTGCCAAAAGGCGGGGGCAGTGGAACGAAGGACACATTGGGAGCTTGGGGTTAGCAGATGCAAACTACTACAGATAGCAGTATATATAGTATATATAGAATGGATAAACAACAAGATCCTACTGTATAGCACAGAAAACTATATTCGATATCCTGTGATAAACCACAATGGAAAAGAATATAAAAAAGAATGTGTATATATATATAACTGGATCACTTTGCTGTACACCAGAAATGAGCACAACAATGCAAATCAACTGTATGTCAATTAAAAAACAAATAAACAAATGTCTACTCCAGAACAATAAATTAGATGTCAAGCCCACATGATGTGGGTGCATTGACCTCAAGACAGACAGCCACTCCGTCTTCATCAGTTATTGAACTGAGTGCCTAGAAAACACCCTCATTTAGAGGTGCAAATAATGCCTTTCTCCTTAAACAAAAGGAAAAAACCTTTAAATGGTGGAGGTTCTTTGAACCCTGTTGATAAATCAATCCAAGAATAGAGCACTATGTTCACAACATGATCAATCAAAAGCTACACACAAAATGGAAAAAAAAAAAAAAATCTTCCAGAACAGTGCCAGGGGCCTTATCACAATTGCTTCCTGACAGAAAGAGTGGATAAACAAGCTCAGGACAAGGCCAGGCAAAGACTGGTCCAGAGACCTTGTTTCTTGTTGCTCTAGGTATCAAAATAGGAAGTAAACCGCTTAGAAACAGTTCTGAGAATTGCCTGGAGGAAGTGCTGCTTCCTTCTCCCTGCACTTGCTAAGTCTGCTTATCTTTCATCCTCTCAGCACAGCCTTTTGCAAGCTGGTGGAGACCCCTTAGCAGAGACCATCTTTTCCCAACTGCCTCTGACCTAATGCCATCCAGTTGACCCAACACATCTCCTCTCCTCCCCATCACCAAAACGAGATAAGAAAATGAAGGCAGAAACAAGCACCACCATTTCCATGTGATGGATCCCATAAAGAAATGCAGACATCTGGTTTATGGAAATATCCGCCACTGTGGGAGAAAACAGGCCATGGGGCTGGCTAGGTTTCCAGCACCACCCAAGCAGCATCTCAGCATGACTGAACTACTTCATAAGGCTCCTCGAGAGTAACCAATAAACAGCTCTGGAGCTCATTAACTGTGCAGCCTAGTGTTGGTCCCTACCAAAAAAAACATGTACACTTATTTTACGAGGAGACTGGATTTGTGTTACCACCTATCAGACGATTTTTAATACCCCATCATCACCACCTTGGTACCTGACACTTACATAAGGCTTTTCATGTATGGATGCCCACAGAGTATTAATGCCTTTGGCTGTCCAAATCCTTCTGTGAGCCAAAGAAAGCTCTGGTATTCACTTGGTTGCCTTTGCTTGGCTTTACACATCCTAATTCTAACTCATGTAAAGGTGTTCATAAAGTTAGTCCTAGGTCATCTGAGTTCCATTTAACCTGAGATTGTTTTATATGAAACATGAATGCTATAAATTGCAGGCAATTAATATTTCAAGATTTTCTCAGAAAAATGAGCCAGCTCCCTGGGACAGGTACAACACCCATCTTAGCCTACTGGTCTCCAACCTCCACAAAAAGTTTCACATTGGATTGTCTTTTAAATGACTGAATGTTTTAATACTGTTTGTGCTTTGAAACCACAGAAAATCTGGATTTTTAAAAGACATACAATTATGCCAGGTTTTTATTAGCATAAGGAGGACAAATTGTTGGATGTTATATTTATTTTATGTTTTTGTCACAATCCAATTCAATAAATCATCCATTAATAAACTTTACCAAAGGATCGATGACCTTTATGTTAAAGCAGCCGAGACCACCATGGTTTCTTTAGGTCTCTTTAAATACAGAGATGGAAAGAGCATGGGGATTGCCTTCCACAAAGCACTCACATGAGCAGACAGCAACTGAGGTATTACCTTTATAGTGTTGATCATATAAATATTATTTTTCTGTGGTTTTGCACTGAACTAATCACATCTAACATCATATTAAGGAAGTCATTTTAGTAGAAGCTTTATTTATGGAGAAAATTTCAAAGTATATGCAGAAAAATTATTGATATTATGATTTGGTTGGAGAAGCCAAAACACATGCTAAATAATGTCTAAATTTCAAAAATGCTGCTCTTGGGGGAACAAGAAAATTCTCTTGGACTGAATATTTAATTTCCCATATTGAACTGTTAAGAATTCATCCTTCTTCATGTATTGCATTAATAGAAAAATATACAAGCCCTCCAGTGGACAAACTCAGTATTCTCTTGGAGAAAAACTGAATTGACTGGGAGTCAAATGACTGAGCAGAAATGGGTGTCAATGAGAACCATCACTGAATACCTGACGAATTCAGATGTCCACCTCAGGTCCTTCAAACTATCACAGGTGCGCAGTGACTTTAGGATATAGGAGGAGGAAAAAAGTGACAGCTCACAGGCCAGCCCTAAACACATTAAAAAATATTTATTATCAATCCATAAACTCTCTCTCTCTGTTTCTCTTCTTTGATTCATTCCCATTCTTTCTCTCCATCAAAAAAACAACCCATTCTCATCAGTCAAGGTCCAACTGAGAAAACAGGAATGTGGGAATGTAATAGAGGGAATTTTGTTAAACAGACTGAAGGGTGTAAAAGCAAAACAGGGGACTGTTGTAGGTAACTGTGAGAAACACGCTCCCCAGCCCCAAACCAAGGGATGGACCTGGAGACTTGAAGCACAGGGAGAGCGAGACTTTCAATGACGGTCTTGCAAAATCGGGTGTCTGGGGGACAGACACACCCAGTGTCCTATAGCAAGCAATTTATTTTCTAGCATGCATGTCCCTCCCCCTGTTCCTCACTGGCTGAGTACTATGGGGTGAACAATCATCCCAGATATCGCCTAGGTTTATACCCTCCCTCTTTAGGGGCTGGCCTCTCTCTGACATCTTGTTTCCTCCTTTCCTGCACACCCATTGCTGTTTTTATGTTTAGAATTTACCAACAGAATGAGCCTGCGTGAAAATCCTCGGCATCCCATTCTCTCTTCATTTGCCTGGACTTTCTAGTTTTGTAACCCTTATGGTGGTTACTACATCAGTAACCTGTTAAGCAAGTTTGGCTGGTAGTAACTTTTCCACTCAATGTCAGCCAGCCTTGAAAATGGAGCACTTTAAGTTTTAATTTCTTACAGTAACCCATGGGTTAAAAACAAATCAAGAAGCTGCCTCCACCCTAAGCAGGAGCACCAACTATACAACTGCAATCAAACAACTAGACTGATTCATTAATACCCACTCCTAACCACATCACTCAGTCAGTTCAGTTGCTCAGTCATGTCCGACTCTTTGCGACCCCATGGACTGCAGCACACCAGGCTTCTTTGTCCATCACCAACTCCTGGAGCTTGTTCAAACTCATGCCCATCGAGTCGGTGATACCATCCCACCATCTCATCCTCTGTTGTCCTCTTCTCCTCCTGCCTTCAATCTTTCCCAACATCAGGGTCTTTCCAATGAGTCAAACAGAATCCATGTAGCCATATTTGTTCATTCCACACATCATTTCTCCACATCCTTCTCTCTCTGGTGAATATTTCATCATTTAAAGAGGAAAGTAAGTTTAGATAGTGACTAATTTATGAAACAATGGTACTTTGTCCTCAACGAGTTAAAAAACTCTAATCCATGAAAACATAATTCTCCCAGAAGGATACTGTAGCTCCTTCACCGACATGTCAACATCAATGTCTCTTCCTGAAGCCTTAACAAGACAAGCCAAGAATGTATGAAAATTAACAGGTACTTTTATTTTCCTCCACTCAGTCAAAATATAGAGCAATGGTTTATGCATCTTCAACTTTTGTTGCAAGAATTTCAGAAATTTAGACCATCATTACAAGTTCCTTTCACCTTGGGAATCAATAATTTCAATCTCTAAATGAACTATATTGGCCCTTCCTACAGGCTGGAGCCTATTATACAATTTGCTGTAACTCTATACCAAGAGAAATTACCTTGTCTTATTAACAGCACAATAGGGCCTATCAACCTTACAAACGCATCAGTCAACACCCAGTAAGTATGTCAACATTCAGGTCTGCTAAAAAAGAAGTTGGATAGTCAAGACATCTTTTACAATTCAATTTTAATGTGTAAATTAAAATTGCAATGGATTCCTCCATCACAACGCAGTTGAATATGATGTTTACAACTGGATTTCAGTGAATCCAATTGGGATTTTTGGATGGTCTCCACCCTGGAAAATCAGCTTGAATTCTTGTACTCAGGCCAGATTTCAAGAGACATCATAATTAGATCCCAGAAGAATACATCGCAGCTGAAGAGGATATCCCCTACAGAATTATATGGGGGAAAGGCTGGCCAAAACAATGTTCACATTCATGCAATTATCCAATTAATTGCACAAGGTGAATGGAGTCAGTATAATTATGGCTAAGGTCATAATAGGATTAAGCTAGTCCTGGAAAAAAAAAAGTGTATTTTAAGAAAAAAAAAAAAAAAACTATAATGCTGTGGCAGACTCTCAATCAACATGTTTCATTTCCTTTTGCAGCACTGGAGTGAAAGTTCACTGAAAGAAAAGTTTTAGCAGATCTTGAAGCATATTGGGAAAAGTGACCAAGTGTAGGACATGACACATTTTGACTAATTCCACTATACCTCCCTCTGGCCCTTAGGTGAAAGATTATTCATGGACATTCAGTTATAATCACTAAGCACTTTAGTCAAAGACCTTGAGGTTTTAAACAAAGGAACTCAACAAAGGATTCTTGCAGTAAAATTATGAAGCACAGAAAATATTTGGAACGGGTCGGGGAGCTGAGCAAGAAACTCATCTTTATTGTGGTTTCTCTACATTGGGGCTTGTGTCAGGTGTTTTGTGTGTGTGTGTGTGTGTGTGTTTTCATCTGTTATCTTATTAATTAAAATTTTTAGTTTAATTGAAAAACATTTACTGTGTGCCTCTTGAATGTCAAACTCTGTGAGATAGGAAACATTTAAGTTAATAGAAATTATTGGCCAATATTAAAAAGAATAACAAATTTAAGTGCTAGAAAGATGCAAGTGCATATCCTTGTATACTTATTCATTCTTTCAACATCCTTTACAATATACAGCATTTCAGCAACTAGGGGAGAGGAAATCCTAATATTGTTTTAATAGACCTTAAAATAACTTAGATTTCATTTTGTTAGGTAATAATGTGAAAATTTTTACTTCATATAGACATTGTAATCCTAAGATTCCAATTTATTTTTTCCTTGTATAATTAAACAAAGCTGTTCCATTTCATATAACTATTGTTAAATTTATATAAGTATATAATAATTCCTGACAAGGCCTTTAAATTTGAGGGGGAATATGGTATCAATTTACACAAAAAACATGATGCTTGGGGTATACAAGAAAGTAAAACACATGGGTTCTTACCTCTAGGAAATTACGTTCATGAAAATAAAAAGTTTAAATTACTTCCCTGTGGCTCAGCAATAAAGAATCTGCCTGCCAATGCAGGAGACTTCAGTTTGATTGCTGGGTCAGGAAGATTCCCTGGAGAAGGAAGTGGCAACCCACTCCAGTATTCTTGTGGGGGGAAATCCCATGGACAGAGAATCCTGGCAGGCTATATCATGAGTGGCAAAGAACTGGACACAACTGAGCAACTAAACAACAACAAAAAATTAAATTCAGCAAAATTTAATCACATTCTGATGATACAGAAAGTATATCAAGATTTTATAGTATTCCATAGGAAATAGTTGGATAAAAAGATATGGTGTGTGTGTGTGTGTATACATATATACATATATGTATATACATATATATATACACACAATGGAATATTATTATTCAGTCATTAAAAAGAATGAAATAAGGCCATTTGCAGCAACATGGATGGACCTACAGAGCGTCATACTGAGTGAAGTAAGTCAGACAGAGAAGGAGAAATATCATATGACATCCCTTATATGTGGAATCTAAAAAGAAATGATAAATATTAATTTACTTACAAAACAGAGACTCACAGAAAATGAACTCGTGGTTGCTGGGGATGGAGGTGGGATAGTTAAGGACTTTGGGAAGGTCATGTACACACTGCTATATTTAAAATAGATAACCAACAAAGACCTGTTGCATAGCAGAGGGAACTCTGCTCAATGTTATGTGCCAGTCTGGGTGGGAGGGGGGTTTGAGGGAGAATGGATACATGTATACACAAGGCTGAGTCCCTTCACTGTTCAACTGAAACTATCACAATATTGTTAATCAGCTATACAACAATAGAAACAGTTTTTGGTGTTAAAAATAAATAAATAAATAAATAAATAAAATTCAAATAAAAGAAACAATAATTTTAAATGCAAAACAAAGTACCAATCAATAGAGATTATTGGCTAATCAAAGGTCAGAACACTAAGGCAGCATCATTTGTATTGAGGAATATCCTAACCGGGAAACCAAGTTAAAGGAAGTTTAACAGGCTAGATCCTTTGTTAGACCTTTTTTGGTGGGTATGAAAACTATTATAATTATTTGTGTAATCTCCAAAAAATTGTTTAATAAAAATGCCAAATATATCACTTGTTTTATTCTTATTGTTGTTGTTCAGTTGCTAAGTTGTATTTGACTCTGTGATCCCATGAACTGTAGTGCTCCAGGCTTCTCGGTCCTTCACTATCTCCCTGAGTTTGCTCTGTGAGGCTGTCATGGCTAACGCCATGGCAGGCAGCCTAGATTAGGAGTAGGCCTGGTTTCCCAGGGTAACATAATAATCAGGCCTCCTAGAGCCAGCCAATCAACATATGCCTAGCCAGAGAAAAGGGAACCTATCAGGGGAAAGCTGAAAGCCCCACGTTGGGCCAACAAAAATTACCTTGCAACTGTGTAACCTATCAGCTTGCGCCAACTACCCACTGTGTAACCAATCCGATTGCGCCAACTACCTGCTGCTTATTTTGACCTAATAAATACCCGAGAGAACTGGGGCTCAGGGCCTTTCGTCCTCACACACCTGGTGAGGGCGGGAGGCCCTGGCTTGAGTCCGTAATAAATTCCCCTATTGCAAGTTGCATTGTTTCGAGGAGTCTTCTTTCCCGACAGGGGACTCGGACTATGGGCAGAACATTTGGGGGCTCGTCTGGGATCCCTTGACCAGGGAAGAACGCTCTTTGGAACAAAGGGGAAAAAAAAGATAGGGAATAGCACCGGTGCTCAGGCAGGATTAGAAAAAGACCAGAGTAAAGCCGAGGCCCTGCTGTGAAGCGGGAAGGTGTCTGGCGCAGAAAAAGACCAGAGTAAAGCCGAGGCCCTGCTGTGAAGCGGGAAGGTGTCTGGCGCAGAAAAAGACCAGAGTAAAGCCAAGGCCCTGCTGTGAAGCGGGAAGGTGTCTGGCGTTAGGGAAAGCTTTCCATGAGGGAACGGACTGGCCGTTCCGGCTGGCGTGAGGCCGAGGCCAGCGAGCGCGCTGGGAGGCAGCCAGCTCTGCGGGAAGGAGACCCCCTCTCCTAAGCCCGAATCTGGGGAACAGTGGACGCCATACGGTAAGGTGACCCTTGTTCCAGAGGATCTGTGTCATCAGCCAATGTATGTCTGTCTGTGTGTTTTTCTGTGTAACTGCCGGCATTGTCTCCTGTCTCGTTGTTCTCTGGTGTGTCGTTGTCTACTTCTTCCTATAAAGCCTTGGAGCCTCATTTCTGTTTCTGGGAGTTTCAGTGAATAGGCAGACAGTTGTCGGGGCAACTGACGAGTCCCGGCCAGGGCTACTCCCTGGCGGATTCTGAAGGCCTCCCAACAAGTCAGCCCCAGTAACGGGAGCCTGAGAGGGTGAAACTCCTTTCTTTTTTTCTCGTATTCTAAACCGAGAATCTGGCCAAATAAAAACCCATCTGTGTGGGCACGGGACAGGCACTTAAGAGCCGATAGGGCGCCTGCCACTGGAAGACTCCTGTGAAAGGATAAGGGGGTCACAGAACGGGCTAGAAACCCTTAGGGTGCCCGCCCCCAGCAAGAAAACTTCCGTGCAACGACTAAGGCACTCAAATAGTTCCACGAAGCATACCACAAGCCCAACCTCCTGGCCGCCACCACTCCCGATAGGATTTATTGGTGGTAATTCTCGGTGACTTTCTTCTGACTCTCGCTATGGGGCAAGAAAATCTACCTCACTCTCTCTCATGACTGATCATTTCTCGGATGTCAGGGCTAGAGCGTATGATCTGTCGCTACTGGTTACAAAGAGTAAATTAATAACCTTTTGCTCTGCAGAGTGGCCCGCCTTCCAGGTTGGATGGCCTTCAGAAGAAACGTTTCAACCTTCTATTATTCGGGCAGTGAAAAAGAAAAAGTTATGGCTCCTGATCCCTGGGGCCACCCGAGCCAAGTCCCATATGTTATGGTCTGGCAAGATCTAGTAAAAGATCCGCCCGAATGGTTAAAACCTTTCGTTCACAAACTCCCTGATTCTCCTAATGTACAGGCCCTAGTTATGAAAACTCCCACTGCCCCAGAGGAAGCCAAGAAGAATAAGGGCCCCAAACCGGTCTTGCAGGAATCCTCGGACCGGAACCTGATTGACTTGGAGACAGAAATTAGGCCCCCGCCATATGCCCCTCCTCCGTTGCAGGTTCCCCCGGGGGGAAGAGCCCCCCCAATGAATCAGAAGGGACAAGGGAATCCCGACCCCGGAGAAAGAATAGAGGAAATAGGGGTGAGCAGGATCATGGGGAACCTTCATCTACTGTACAGGCACTCCCCGTCCGGGTGGGACCAGCTAACCTGGACGGAGAATGAACCTAGCAATACTGGCCCTTTTCCCATTTTGTTCACTCATAACCCCACCTGGGATGATTGCCAGCAGCTGTTGCAGGTGCTCTTCAACACGGAAGAACGGGAGCGAATCCTGGCAGAGGCGTGGAAATGGGTCCCGGGGGTCGATGGGAGACCAACCAACCACCCAGCCTCATCTCGTGGACGAGGGGTTTCCTCTGTTGCGGCCTAACTGGGATTTTGAGCGAGTGGAAGGTAGGGAGCGTCTCCGAGTGTACCGCCAGACTGTAATGGCTGGCCTGCGGGCCGCAGCTAGGAAGCCGACAAATTTGGCAAAGGTAAATTTAGTAAGGCAAGAGCCCACTGAGAGCCCGTCAGCCTTCCTAGAGAGGCTAATGGAAGCCTTTAGGCAATATACACCCATGAACCCCCAGGCTGAGGAATCACGCGCTGCAGTTCTACTAGTGTTTGTGAATCAGGCAGCCCCAGATATTAAGAGGAAATTACAAAAGATAGAGGGGTTAAGAGAGCAGACAATACAAGACTTACTGAAAGCAGCTGAAAAGGTATTTAATAATAGGGAGACCCCCAGAAGAAAGGGAGGAACGACTTCGTCGGGAGAAAAGGGAACTAGCTGAGAAGATCAGGAAAGAAGATAGGGAACATAGGGCAAAAGAAAACCGGAAGAACAACCCAGAGAGAGAATTTCCCCTGGAACTCGAGTTCTATATGCGGGGGAAGACAGTGACTAGGGGAGTCAAGACTCGACACCCCTCCCCGAGTCCTGGGTAACCATACATGTAGAGGGGAAACCCGTTGGCTTCATGGTGGACACTGGCGCCCAACACTCTGTTTTAAATAAAAAACTGGGACCAATGTCTAAGAAAACCAGCTTGGTGCAGGGAGCCACGGGGCCAAAAAAATATTGTTGGACCACAGAACAGAAAGTAAATTTGGGGACCCATTAGGTGTCCCATTCGTTTTTGGTGATACCAGAATGCCCAGCCCCTCTACTTGGACGGGACTTGTTGACTAAAGTTAATGCTCAGATCCATTTTGACCCTGGGGGAATGTCAGTCACGGATGGACTTGGACAGCTGATACATGTCTTGTCTCTAGCTTTAAGAGATGAATACAGACTTTTTGTGCCTAAGCCCTCAGAGGTTATAGCACCAGATATACAACCGTGGGTCCACAAATATCCGTTGGCATAGGCAAAAACAGCAGGAATGGGACTGGCTAAACAGAGACATCCGGTCGTCATCGAATTAAAAGCCGAGGAGACTCCTGTGAGGGTGAAGCAATATCCTATGAGCCAGGAGGCTCGGCGGGGGATCACTCCCCACATTCGACGGCTCATGGATGCCGGAATTCTCAAGCGGTGCCAATCCCCTTGGAACACCCCCTTACTACCGGTGAAGAAGCCAGGGAGTACGGATTACAGACCTGTCCAGGACCTACGAGAAGTCAACAAGTGGGTGAGTGACATACACCCTACTGTCCCCAACCCGTATACCCTCCTGAGCAGTCTGCTGCCTGAGTACACTTGGTACACTGTGTTGGACCTGAAAGATGCTTTTTTCAGCTTACCCCTGGCGGCCCAGAGCCAGGAGATATTTGCCTTTGAGTGGACTGAGGAGGAAGGCCAACCTGTAGTACAACTAACTTGGACCCGCCTCCCACAGGGGTTCAAGAACTCCCCTACCTTGTTTAATGAGGCTTTGAGTGAGGACCTCTATGAATATCGGACTCGCCACCCAGAGGTCATCCTGCTGCAATATGTAGATGACCTGATGTTGGCTGGAACCACAGAGGAAGCATGCAGCCGTGCCACCGGTGACCTCTTACAGACTCTAGGCACCTTGGGATATCATGCTAGCGGTAAGAAGGCACAAATATCCCGGCAAGAGGTCACCTATTTGGGGTATAAGATCAGGCAGGGGCAAAGGTGGCTAACTCAGGCCATGAAGGAAACAATATTGCAGGTACCAGAGCCCAAGACCCCCCGCCAGGTGAGAGAGTTTTTGGGGACTGTTGGATATTGTAGACTGTGGATCATGGGGTTTGCTGAGAAGGCCCGGCCCTTATATGAGGGAAGTAAAGAGACCCCAAACTGGACTTGGACTGAGCCAATGAAACAGGCTTTCCAGACACTCAGACAGGCCCTACTAGAAGCCCCAGCCCTTGCCCTGCCTAACCCAAACAAGCCATTCCAGCTGTTTGTAGATGAAAAGCAAGGAATAGGAAAGGGGGTCTTGACACAGCAATGGGGACCATGGAAGCGGCCAACAGCATACCTTTCAAAGCGATTGGACCCGGTGGCCTCTGGGTGGCCTCCTTGCCTCCGCATCATTGCAGCCACTGCCCTCCTCGTCCGCGACACCGACAAGTTGACGTATGGACAACAACTCTGGGTTTACACCCCCCACGCCATCGAAGGGGTTCTAAAACAGCCGCCAGGTAAGTGGATCTCCAATGCCCGTTTGACACATTACCAGGCCCTGCTGCTTGATGCCCCACGGGTGCAATATCAGACCCCTTGCTTCCTGAATCCAGCCACGCTTCTACCTAACCCAGAGAAGGACCACCCTCTCCATGATTGCAGTGAGATACTGGCTGAGGCCCTGGCGGCTCGAAAAGACTTAACTGATATGCCGCTAAACAACAGTGAGCTAGTATGGTTCACTGATGGGAGCAGCTATGTAAAAGATGGACAAAGGAAGGCGGGAGCCGCTATAGTTGATGATTCAGGGCAGACAATATAGGCTGAGACACTTCCCCCAAACACTTCTGCACAAAAAGCAGAATTGATTGCCCTAATACAGGCTTTGGAACAAGCAAAAGGGAAGAGAGTCACCATTTTTACAGACAGCCGATATGCTTTTAGCACTGTCCATATTCAAGGTCCGATATACCAGGAAAGGGGATTTAGGACAACGGAGAGAAAAGAAGTCAAGAATTTGCCCAAGATCCGCAGGCTCCTGAAAGCTGTTCAACTGCCCCGGGCAGTAGCAATTGTACATGTCCCCGGTCACCAGAAAGGAGAAGATCCTAGGGCACGGGGCAATTGGGCTGCTGATGCGGCCGCTCGAGAAGCGGCCAGCCAGGACTACGCCGCCCCCATATTAGCCATGGGACTTCCACCTCCTGGTATGGGGACTCTGCCGCCAGTCCCTGACTATTCCCTCCCTGACCTCGTTTGGATCAACGAGGATACCACCCTCCAGAAGAATAACAAAGATGGATGGTACTGAGATCAAAACAACAACCTGATATTGCCTGCCATCCTGGGTCGTCACCTATGTGAACACCTGCACACAACTATACACTTGGGAGAAAAAAAGACCTTGACTCTTCTCCAGACAGCCTGCCTGAGGTTCCCTCGACAAAATGCAACTGTATGAGAAATAATCCAGGCTTGCAAAGTGTGCCAGCTGATGAGGACAGGGAAAAGGCAGCACACTGGAACGAGATACCGAGGGGAAGAGCCAGGGCAACACTGGGAGATAGATTACACTGAGGTAAGACCAGGCAAGTACGGGTATCGCTATCTGTTGGTTCTGGTAGATACCTTCTCGGGGTGGGTAAAAGCCTTCCCCACTAAGGGAGAGACAGCAACAGTGGTTGCTAAAAAGATCTTAGAGGAGATAGTGCCTAGGTATGGGCTGCCAGTGACTATGGGCTCAGATAACAGACCTGCCTTTGTGAGCCAGATTGTACAAGGGCTGGCCCAAGCTCTGGGGACAAAATGGAAGTTACATTGTAAATATAATCCCCAGAGCTCAGGACAGGTTGAGAGAATGAATCGGACCCTAAAAGAAACTCTGACAAAGTTGGCAATAGAGACTGGCGGGGACTGGGTGACCCTCCTTCCCTTCGCGCTCTTTCGAGCGCGTAACACCCCTTATAAGCTGAATCTTACCCCTTTTGAGATTCTGTATGGAAGACCCCCTCTTGTGTGTCCTATATTCGAGGGAAAATGCCTACCACCCCCTACCTTGGGACAATTCCAGCAATCACTGATGGCATTAAGCAAGGTGCATAGCCATGTTTGGAAATTAATTCGAGAGATACACGAGGGAACAAGCAAGGGGACCATCCCCTCACATAATATTGGCCTGGGTGATTGGGTTTGGGTAAAACGACACCAATCTAAAGCATTAGAACCTAGATGGAAAGGCCCTTATGTTGTTCTCCTTACCACTCCTACTGCTGTTAAGGTCGACGGGATCGGGCCCTAGGTTCACTGCAATCACATGCGGCAAGCCACCCCAGAACAGGAGAAGATGCAAGCAGAATGGGAGGCAAGACCTCACCCGTCAAATCTTTTAAAACTGAAACTCGTACGACGGGAGCCCTCTTAACTCTCCTGCTGATAACAGTTTTCATCGGCCCAGGAGGAACCAGCCACAACCCCCATCAGCCAGCTAACCTGACTTGGGTGATCTACAATCCTGAGACTGGAGAAGTGATTAATTCGAGCTCCAACATGGCCCCAAAGGGACATGGTGGCCAGTACTGACCTTTGATTTGTGCGTGCTGGCGGCTGACAGTAATGGGTTTGGTCCCCACCAACTGACCAAGTTCTTTGTCCATGGCTCTTTCGGTCTGTTCACCCATAACTGTGAGCGAAAAGGCCCACAGTACTATGAACAGGTGCCTGTCTATGTCTGCCTGGGGGGGAAGAAGGGATCAGAACCAAAATGAAAAATGTGGGGAAATTGACTCTTTTTATTGCGCCGCTTGGGGTTGCGAAACCAAGGGAACATTCCATTTCGCACTTCCAAGAGTCCTTGAGCTCCTTGGCTGAAGTAATGTTACAGAATAGGAGAGGTTTAGATTTGCTGTTTCTGCAACAAGGAAGATTATGTGCAGCACTGAGAAAAGAATGCTGTTTCTATATCGACCATTCAGGGGTGGTACAAAAATCTCTCTAAAAAGTAAGAGAGGGACTAGCCCAGTGGAAGAGAGAATGAGAAGCCCAACAAGGCTGGTTTAAATCTTGGTTTCAGCGCTCCCCCTGGTTGACCACTTTGATTTCCACCCTCCTGGGTCCACTCATAGTATTAATATTGTTACTGACCTTTGGTCCATGTATTTTAAACTGTCTGGTCTCATTTATTAGGGAGCGCCTAAATACCATCCAAATTATGGTATTGAGACAACAATATCAGTCAATTTCACAGAGTAAAGAGGAAGATTCCTCTACTTGAACAACAGACAGGGGGGAAATGTGAGGCTGTCACGGCTAACGCCATGGCAGGCAGCCTAGATTAGGAGTAGGCCTGGTTTCCCAGGGTAACATAATAATCAGGCCTCCTAGAGCCAGCCAATCAACATATGCCTAGCCAGAGAAAAGGGAACCTATCAGGGGAAAGCTGAAAGCCCCACGTTGGGCCAACAAAAATTACCTTGCAACTGTGTAACCTATCAGCTTGCGCCAACTACCCACTGTGTAACCAATCCGATTGCACCAACTACCTGCTGCTTATTTTGACCTAATAAATACCCGAGAGAACTGGGGCTCAGGGCCTTTCGTCCTCACACACCTGGTGAGGGCGGGAGGCCCTGGCTTGAGTCCGTAATAAATTCCCCTATTGCAAGTTGCATTGTTTCGAGGAGTCTTCTTTCCCGACCGGGGACTCAGACTACGGGCAGAACAGCTCAAACTCAGATCCATTGAGTCAGTGATGCCATCCAACCACCTCATCCTGTTACCCCCTTCTCCTCTTGCCCTCAATCTCTGCTTTATTCTACAAAGTTGTAAACTCTTTCAATGTAGGTAGCACATTTCCTATTTTTTCAACACTACTCTAAAAATAGAGGAGACAGCATTATTATTATTTTATTGTTCCTATTTGATTAGAGCACAAAAGTTATTAGAAATCTCAAGGTGTCAAGGTAACTTGAAAAAACATGGACTCCAATCTAGATTTACTTCTGATTCCTGAGTTAAGGTCAAAACTTGTTCTGAAGTCATAATAACCACAATATTGATGCTTCCGTCTCTCAAGAATATAGCAATGCTGTGCTCAAGGAATTTTATACTTGATATAAATCTAGTTAATGTATAAGATTAGATTGCGTTACCTGATGGAACTAGTAAATAAAGAAAACATTTACTGTGTGGCTAATGAAATGCTGCCTCCTTGTTTTATGGTAACATCAAAGACATGTACACAATTTGCAACAGAATGAAAATGATACTTCCTTCAAACTCATCCAAACATTGAAAACTGAGTGTTGTCACAACACCATAACAAACAGGCTGCTTTTCCAGAATTACTAGTTGATGAGTAGCTATGACAAAAAACACCAAAGAGATTATTATTCCTGATTCCCAGAAATAAGTACTTTCAAAGCCTACTTTTATTGTTAAGCATATAACACAACAAAGAGATCCCAACTGTGCATAGTTGGGTTTAGACATCTCTTGATAAAAAAGGATTAACAAGTTACTTGGCCAGATGGTAAAGAATCAGCCTGCAATGTGGGAGGCCTGGGTTTGATCCCTGGGTTGGGAACATCCCCTGGAGGAGGGCATGGCAACCCACTCCAGGATTATTGCCGGGAGAATCCCCATGGACAGAGGAGCCTGGGAGGCTACAGTTAATCGGGTCGCAAAGAGTTGGACATGACTAAGCAACTAAGCATGCATGAGGACTTGAGGACTTCCCTGGTGGCTCAGTGGTAAAGAATCTGCCTACCAATGCAGGAGATGCAGGTTCAATCCCTAGGTCAGAAGATCTCCTGGAGAAAGAAATGGCAACGTACTCCTGTATTCTAGACTTGGATAAATAACTAGTGGGCTACAATCCATTGGGGTCACAAAGAGTCAGACATGACTGAGTGACTAAACAACATGAGAACTTGGACACTTGCTTTCTCTCAGAAATTTTATTAGCTTATGTACCAGTTTTTTTTTTTTTTTTTAAAGAAACTTTATTCTCCTTCTCCATATGCATTCCCAGTCCCTCCTCTCCACAACTGTCTAGATTTAATAAAGGGTTAATTTTAAGTAAAAACATTTAGATCTCATATAGAAATTTTTACTTCTAAGAGCAAACTGAAAAATGTCAAAACGTAACTAAATGCATTTCAAAGACTGAGAAAAACATTAGTAGAAGACTCTTTGTGACCCCATGAACTGTAGCCCACCAGGCTCCTCTGTCCATGGGACTTCTCTAGGCAAGAACACTGGAGTGGGTTGCCATACCCTCCTCCAGGGGATCTTCCCAACCCAGGGATTGAACTCAGGTCTCCCGCATTGCAGGCAGATTCTTTATTGTTTAATCAAGGAAAGAAAAACTCTTTTTAGACAGTTCCGTTATCTACTCTCAGGTATCAGCTGGCATCTCTAGCTCTAGAGAATCACTAAATTGATCTTCAGAACTTAATCCAGTGGTATGGGTTGTTACTAATGCATCAGTCTGGGATAGCAGGGGATAAGGGATAAATTAAATTGCCTCCTTCATTTGCTTCTTTAGCCATATTTTAAAAAATTCAAATTTAAGAATTTCATGAACTATCTCAAAAGTAAACATATTAAAATCTGTCCGTGATATATATTGCTAGTTCTCTTTTAATTTTCAGCAAAGAAAAAATTTGCACCCATTGAAGTGTTTCTTCACTAAGAAAGACATTCACTAAAATAGTAAATGAAATTTGGAAACTGTAATGAAGGCTTTTCCCACAAGTTATAATCTGATTTTCTAGATGCAAAATTGTTCAGAAGACAAATGACCAAAATTAAGCAGTTGAGGTTAATCTGTGAATTACAGCAGATCGAGAAGTCGAGCTTCCCAGGTGGCTCAGTGATAAAGAATCCACCTTCAATGCAGGAGATGTGGGGGTCAACCCCTAAGTCAAGAAGATCCCCTGGAGAAGGAAATGGCAACCCATTGCAGTATTCTTGACTGGGAAATCCCACGGACAGAGGAACCTGGAGAGCTTGGGGTGGCAAAAAGAGTCAGAGACGACTGAGCAACTAAACAACAGAAGCAGAGGAGTGGGTACCATATTTTGCAGTGTTTTAGTCATTTCATTTATTAATTCATGAATATTGCTACCAATATTATTATCACCAACCATCAGCTATGTGTCAGGGAATGTTCTAGGTGCTGGAGATACAATAGTAAACTAAACAATCTCTGATGGAAATTACAAATCTATGTTTTTAATTTTATTTATTTACTCACTGGCCGCCTAGGTCTTCGCTGCTGTGTGAGGGCTTTCTCCAGTTGTGGTGAGCAGGGGTTACTCTTTCAGGCAGTACACAGGCTTCTCGCTGAGGTGGCTTCTCTTGTTGTGAAGCATGGGCTCCAGGGACGTGGCTTCAGTAGTTGTGTGAAGCGAGCTCAGTAGTTGTGTTGCACAGGCTTAGCTGCCCTGACGCAAGTGAGATCTTCCAGGCCCAGGGACCGAACAAGTGTACCCAGCATTGGTAGGCAGATTCTTAACCACTGGACCATCAGGGAAGCTCCCTACACATTCATTTTAAAAGACAAGTTCCTCTTGAAGACATAGCCAAGAGTGAATGCAATTCTTACCAATAATCTCTCTCCATGGAAAGCCACTCCAAGTGGAATCACAGACTCTCAGGAGTGTAAAGATCATGTAGTACAATGATTAACAGAAGAATTTAAAAAGACCTCAAGCTGAAATCAAGAAGCACTAGTCATTTTTCTTATTGGCACTTTTACAATAAATCTTAATAATTCATACAATTTTTAGTTTTGGTAATCTTGAAAGGCTAAAAAGAACACAGCAGTCACAAGGAGATTAAAACATAGCCCAATAAAATAAATATCTGGAAAAGATACAGGAAATAGCAGAAACATAAGTAAAGCAAGTATTAAACCACTTTTCCAATTAATCCCATTTTATTATTTCATTGTCTAGTGAGACATTAAAATTTTAAGAACTCTCTTCCCCAGAAAGCTTAATGTACATTGCCATAAAGACATCTAAAATTATATTCTAGTGGCAAGGTTTTTATGATTTCATTTAATAGACAAAAAGGAAAATTTAAAAATGGCCTTAAAATCAATTTTATAGTTAAAAGCTCAGCTATTCATTCCTAAACTGATCCATAGTTTATAGTTAAGTGCACAAATTTAAGTATACAGAATGATAAGCTGATATAGAAGTATCAATATATAGAACAGATCAATATATAGAGTGCTGTCAGTCCTATACCAAGTCCTTATGTCTACTCTCAGATACATCCCTTTGGAATGTGTAAAAGCATTCCAAAGATTAACTACTTGGATACATTTAGAAAGTCCTAGAATAAATATAGAAGAATTGGTGAATCTCAATCCAAGTTTTATAACTAAAGTATGATAAAATCTACTTGAACTTCTCCCAAGAAAGAATGAAGGGAGAATTTATTGTTTATCACACTGTGCTAAGCATAGTAGCAACTATGTCAGAGTGGTAGTCAGGGGAAGACTTTCAAGAAGAGGTGATGTTAATGGCTGATTTTTAAAGGACACATAAGAGTTATCTAGAAGAAGCTACGAAAGGATGGTGTACTGAAGGAAGAAGTTAACTGTATGTGTAAAAGCATGGAAGCATGGAACAGCATAAGGCTTTCAGAAAACTTTGTGTGGCTAGAACAAAAGATTCACATGGAAAGCTGTGAGAGATTACCTGCAGAGGTAGGAAAGAAACAGATCATGAGGGCCATGGGTATTAAAATAAAAATTAAACTTCACTCCAGACATTAAAATGGAACTATAGCTTGAACCATACAGTCAAAGCTATGGTTTTCCAGTAGTCATGTATGGATGTAAGAGTTAGTCCAAAAAGAAGGCTGAGCACTGAAGAATCAATACTTTTGAACTGTGGTGTTGGAGAAGACTCTTGAGAGTCCCTTGGACAGCAAGAGATCAAACCAGTCAATCCTAAAGGAAATCAATCCTGAATATTCATTGGAAGGATTAATGCTGAAGCTGATGTTTCATTACTATGGCCACCTGATGCGAAGAAGTGACTCACTGGAAAAGACCCTGATGCTGGGCAAGGTTGAAGGCAAAAGGAGAAGGGGGCAGCAGAGGACAACATGGTTAGATGGCATCACTGACTCAGTGGGCATGAATTGGAGCAAAGTCCAAGAGACAGTGGAGGACAGAAGAGCCTGGCATGCTACAGTCCGTGGGACCACAGAGTCAGACACAATGTAGGGACTGAACAACAACATAGTTTGAACCTCGACAGTCAAGAAGGAAGATGGCATCACTATATAGATAGTTAGGTATAGATATAAGATATACACATCATAAGAAAGATCACAGTGTGGCAGACAGATTAGCTCCTGCAGAAGCTGGACAACTGATGGCAAAGAAGAAAAGTGATTGCAGTAATTGAGGGGTAGGGAATCTATTGACATATCTAAATAGCCAGTGGCAGGAGATCTGGAAATGAAGGAATTAACCAGGAAATTGCAAAGAGGTAAAATCTACAGGACATACTGACCAATGGGAAATAGGAAGGGAGTGAGTGCTGTGTTCTGGCTTAGACAGTGGTGGGACCCTGCACTGAACAAGGCATGCTATTCAAAACACTGGGAGAATGATGATGAGTTTAATTTCAAACATGATGAATTCCAAATGCCTACTGGACAAACTGAGAAGTCTAGAAATCACTTGGATAAAAATAGCTAAAACTTACTGAGTAGCTACTGTATGCCTGCAGTTCCTTCTAAAAGAATCACACCATATAAAATAAGCAGGGGTTCAAATTTTGTAAAGCTATGTTGGGACCAGTGAAGAGGCATTTTTAACAACTCTTTTGTTATTCTCATGTAGGGAGATCACACTTTGAGAAAGACTATCATGCCTGAATATCTTGAAAATAAGGACAGAGACATGGAGTTCCTCCCACCACCCTCGCCCCAGTTTTGCAAATCCCCTTTAAAATGTAAGGGTCTGGAATTCATTTGCATTTGGCAAAGTCTAACTTTCTGTTTCTAAGAACCAAAGGCTAGTAGGAAAAGCCTTTTTGGACACGAAGTGATTCTTACCCAACTCCAGCTTAATGAGATGTGTAAATGAATATGAAACACATGGTTTAAAACATGTGGGGCATTTTTAAGCAAGGAGAGCATTTCACAAAGCTAGATGGGAGGTTTTAGTGAAACCTAGGGCACTACAAGAAGTGTCACAACCCCAAACTGTGACAGTCTCCCGTTTCCTAAAGGGTATGTTTTCCCTCGAATCATGTGAGTGTTACACCAAGAGGAGCAAGTATAGGTCAAGAACCTCAATTTGATGGGCTGGGGGCCAGCCTTTCAAATTTGTTTGGATGGGAATATTTTATTTTTGTTTAATGTATCTTGTGGGTTTTTTTTGTAGGTCCTAAAGGCAGTATATTGAAAAGCAAAAACATTACTCTGCCAACAAAGGTCTGTATAAGACAAGGAAGCTGAAACTCCAATACTTTGGCCACCTCATGTAAAAGAGTTGATTCATTGGAAAAGACCCTGATGCTGGGAGGGATTGGGGGCAGGAGGACAAGGGGACGACAGAGGATGAGATGGATGAATGGTATCACCGACTCGATGGACATGAGTTTGAGTAAACTCCGGGAGTTGGTGATGGACAGGGAGGCCTGGCGTGCTGCGTTTCATGGGGTCTCAAAGAGTCGGACACGACTGAGCGACTAAACCGAACTGAATGGTCTTCCCAGTGGTCACGTACGGTTGTGAGAGCTGGACCATAAAGAAGGCAGAATGCCAAAGAATTGAGGCCTTTGAACTATGGTGCTGAAGAAGACTCCTGAAAGTCCCTTGGACAGCAAGGAGATCAAACCAGTCAATCTTAAGGGCGATCAACCCTGAATATTCACTGGAAGGACTGATGCTTAAGTTGAAGCTCTGGTATCTCGGTCATCTGATATGAAGAGCCGACTCATTGGAAAAGTCCCTGATGCTGGGAAAGATTGAGGGCAGAAGGAGAAGAGGGTGTTAGAGCGTGAGAGGGCTGGACAGTACCACTGATGCAATGAACATGAACTTGGGCAAACTCCGGGAGATGGTGGGGGACAGGGAGGCCTGGCATGCTGCAGTCCATGGGTTGCAAAGAGTCGGACAGGACTGGGTGACTGAACAAAAACAACAACAGAGGTCAACCATGAAACTCAAAAAGTTTAGTAAAATGAAAAGTTCAGTAAACGGAATGCATACATATACATATATATATAAAACCTTAAACCCTAACTAGTAGGTTGGATTGTTTCTAGATGGTTCAGTGCTAAATAAATTACAAATGCTGACCATCTATTACTATTGTGCTTCCGTGCTCTCTGCCAACTTTATATTTTAAAGTTCAAAACAAGCTAGCTGCCCTCACCCAAAAAGTCCTCTGATGAAAACACATTCTTTTTGCAACAGCAGATTCTCTGCAAAATTAAAGACAGAAGTTGACTTCTAAGTTGAGGAATGACATAGAGGGAATGTTAACAAATGAGACACCTTTTGTTCCATTCACTATTTTTCAGTTCTGGCCAGAAAAAAATTAAAGGACAAATACAAAACAGCTAAGGGAAAGAAAAATGAATGCATATGTTACTGGGGCCACAGATGTTTTGTTGGCGTGAACAGTTCATACTGCTTTGTTTTGACATTAGATTGTAGATTTTATAAAAATAGAGATTACAATTGTTTTATATCCTATAAACATGCTTAACAGTGTTTTATACATATACATTTTATTTTATGTAATTTATTTTTCTTGATGAATTTAATATAAAGTACTTTTTAAAATTCACAAGAGGAGCTCTGTACTTAATGGAAGTTTACTTTCTAAAGAAGAAGAAACAAAAAAGTACTACCAACACTTCTCTCCTAATTTATCAGATTTACAAATTTGCCTCCATGTAGATCATTAATGGGGTTTCCAAGGTGGCTCAGTGGTAAAGAATTTGCCTGCCAATGCAGGAAACTTGGGTTTGATCCCTGGATCAGGAGGTTCCCCTGGAGAAGGAAATGTCAACATACTCCAGGGTTCTTGCCTGGGAAATCCCATGGACAGAGAAGCCTGGTGGGATATGGTCCATGGGGCTGCAAAAAGAGTCGGACACAACTTAGTGACTAAACAACAACAACAAGACCATTAATGTACATCATAATGTACATGTGTTCTAAGTCACTTCAGTCGTGTCCAACTCTTTGCGACCCTATGGACCGTAGCCCACCAGCTCCTCTGTCCATGCGATTTCCCAGGCAAGAATCCTAGAGTGGGTTGCCATTCCCTTCTCCAAGGGATAATGTACATCATCCCATTATAAATGTTAATTAATATAACTAACCATTAAATATTTATTAATGTTAATGTAAATTGTAAGGCAGAGATCAATTTCATCATCTTTATGGGCTATAAATTAGCATCCCTACCTTATAAATTCATAAAGCATGACTTTAGTCACACTAGAGGACCAGATATACCAAGGTAGTTGAATCAAGTAATGATTCGTCACTTCTGAAAAAGATTTGACTTTGTCACCACAGGACTTAAAATTCATCAGTGGCTTCCACTCACCCATAATAAAGTCCAAGCTGCTTTACATAAAATGAGATCTCTCTGTGATCTCACCTCTCTCTATTCTGCAGCCTCATTCCCCCAACTCCCCTGTTTAACTGTAGGCTATCGCTCCCCACACTGCTGTCTCTTGACCTGGTACCACTGTAAGCTTGTTCTGCCTTTAATGTACATGAACTCCGACCAGCCCCCTTCTGTAACAAATACTCATCCTTGCCTGGTGAGTCCCAACCACTTAACACCTCAGTTGGGATGCATTTCCTAACAGTATTAAACAGCATGGCTCAGACAGCAAAGAATCCACCTGTAATGCAGGAGACCCTTGTTCCATCCCTGAGTCAGGAAGATCCCCTGGAGAAGGGAATGGCTACTGACTCCAGTGTTCTTGCCTGGAGAATTCCATGGACGGAGGAGCCTGGCGAGCTACAGTTCATGGGATCGAAGAGAATTGGACACCACTGAGTGACTAACACTTTCCTAACACTAAATCTTATCTACCCCTAACAGAGTACACCGATATTTTTGATACTTAGAAACTTACCAACTTATTTTATAATTAATATCTTCTTTTTTGCCCTAGAGTCTGCCCTACTACACCAAGAGCTCCCTGAGGACAAAGACTAGAGCTTATTTAAGGCTTGAATGCTGAGTGCCTGGCAATGGGCTCTCATTAAAGCTTTGTTGTAGAGGAAGGAAAGAAGGAAAGAAGGGAGGTAGGGAAAAAAGGAGAAAGGAGAGAATGAAGGAAGGGAGAGGAAAGGAGGGAGAGGAGGAAGAAAGAAAGGCAGGAAGATGGAGGGAGAGAGGAGAGACAAGAAGGGAAGAGAAAGGCATAGGGAAGGAAAGAGAGGGATATAATACATAGCTTGGATCCTAATGATCAGTCTCTCTATATTCTGTTTAAGATGAAGCACATGAACAAAGTTGACCAGGATACTTCAGATAATTAATATTAAAAGCAACAGTTAATCCGTTCATACCAGTTCACCTAAATGGTGTGGAAATAGGCTAGTTCATGCTTATAACATGTCAGGCATTCTAAATATTTTAGCTTGTTCAATCTTCTAAACAGTTCTATAACATAGGTACTTTTATAATCTGTATTTTACAGATGGGGAAACTGAGACACATGGCAGTTAAGAAATTTTTCAAAGGACACACAGCTGTGTGTTGGAACTGAAACTTCATATCCAGGCAGACCAGCTTCTGGGCCTATGCTTAAAAAATATTTACTGAATGCATTCAGCAAGACCCCTAAGAAAGGAGTCACCAAACCTTTCATAATAAAATAACTGTCCTTAGCACCCTTGAGTTGAGACCTTTTAACATTGACAAAAGAGTGAGAAGACATGATCATTACCACACTGAAAAGAGGGGTGCTTGGGATCAGCAATTTAGCCCAGTGAGATGATGATTCCTGATATAATACCACAAAGAAATACCGTTTATTGCAAGTCCTTAAAATACCACTTATTTTTAGAAACTTATTTTATTATGAAACCATAATAAACAAGTAGCCTAAAGATTTCACAATTAAAGGGAAAATTACCTGAAAATTACCTACTGTATCTTATTTTCTTTTAACTTTTTAATTTTTGTTTTATTTTATTTTTTAATTGGGGTATAACTGCTCTACAATGTTGTGTTAGTTTCTGCTGTCCTTTGAACAATTACTTACTGTCCTGTGTCTCAGTTTCTCCATCTGTAAAATACAGATCATAAAAGCACCTATGTTATAGAATCAGCTATAAGTGTATATACACCCCCTCCCACTTGGGCCTCCCTCCCACCACCATCCCAATCCCACCCCTCGCCGTCATCACGGAACGTCAAGCCGTGCTCCCGAGGCTATACAACAACTTCCCAGTAGCTAACTATTTTACATATGGTAGTGCACACATGTCAATGGTGGGCTTCCCAGGTGGTGCTAGTGTAAAGAACCCGCCAGCCAATGCAGGAGACATAAAGACATGGGTTCGATCCCTGGGTTTGGAAGCAATTGGCAGGAGGAGGAAATTGGCAAACCACTCCAGTATTCTTGCCTGGAAAAGCCCATGGACAGAGGAGTCTGGCAGGCTACGGTCCACAGCGTCACATAGAGTTGGACATGACTGAAGTGACTTAGCCTAGCCTGGCCTATATGTCAGTGGTACTCTCCCAATTCATCCCACTCTTGCTTCTCTTTTCAAAAAAGTATTATAATATATATATAATAACATATATTATATATATTATATAATTATAAATTTATATAATTTATAAATTTATAATTTATATATTATAAATTTATAATATATATAATTATAAAATTATAATGATAAATTATATTTGTATTTTTATAAATTATAAAATAATTATAATTATAAAATATAATTATATAATTATAAATTTATAATTTATAATATTTTAAATTTATAATATAAATTATAAAATTATATATTATAAAACAGTATTATAATATATATATATATTTTGTTGTTGTTTGTTTATTTTTTTGGCCATGTAGGATCTTAGTTCACAGATCACGGATTGAACATGTGCTGCCTGCAGTGAAATCATGGAGTGTTAACCCCTGGACCACCACTTTATTTTCAAGAAAGTATTGATAGTATGTATCTATCACAACACAATTTTATCAACTGGAAAATCCAATAATTTTATTTTCAATGTACCCAGTATATTCTTGACTTTTCTGTTTTTCCACATATCTGGAATGATCTTTAACAGAGAAACTTACCCATTGCTAATCATAAAACTGGAGAAAAGAACATCCTTATTTATGAATTCAAATTTAATATCACAATTCCTAAAGCCAAGTTAATTAAATAATATGACTCACCAAAGTCTGGGAACTCATGAGGAAAAAAGCATGTAGGAAGCATGCTGTGGTTCCATATAATCACAAGTACAAGCAAATGCATCATTAGTATCTGATCTTGTCATAGAATCTCATCATTTTACAACTACATACTTTATGAGGACATCGCTAATGAAGACAGCTGGTAATCATAGTAAGAAACCAGAAGTTCCTGTGAAAGGAGTCAGGTCTATTAGGTATTCCCCCTTTAGGGAAATTGGACATCTGGAGAGAAAAAAAACTTAGACTCTTTTATAGACTGAATTGCATTAAATTCCAACCCCTAGTACCTTAGAATGTGACTGTATTTGGATATAGGGTCCTTACAGAGGTAATTAAGTCAATATGAGGTCATTAGCAGGAGCCTTAATCCAAAATGACTAGTGTCTTTGTAAGAACAAGAAATTTGGAAACACAGATGTACAGAGTGAAGGCATGTGAAGACACTAGGAGAAAACAGCCATCTGCCAGCCATGGAGAGAGGCCTGGAACAGATCTTTACCTCATAGCCTTCAAAAGTAACTTCCATTGTTTAAGTCACCCAATCTGTGGTGCTTTGCTCTGAAAGTCCTAAGAAACTAATATAGATTCCTCATCAAGTTGAGTTTTTACTAACAATTTTTGCTAAAATATATATGTGAGGGTGGTATAAGCAATGTTGATGTATTTATTTAAGGATTTTCCCCCCAGGCAAATTCCAACTAAACAATAATGTCTAACATACTGTCTAGTTAATCGGAAAGTCTCCTGAATGAAATCAGATTCTCTAATACCCAAAAGGGATAAAGTGAATCATCACTACTGCCTGTGAATGAAAAATAACTGCTCTGAGAAAACACATGTAAAAAATGACACCATGTGGATTATACAGGGAAACACAAGTGCACACAGATAAACTGGGTGTTTCCCTGATTCATTATCCTATAATTCTAAGATTGTAAATCTTTTCTCTTGCCTTTCTCTTGATTTGAGTATCACAGCTAAAATTTTTACCATCAAACATTAGTTTTTTCTTATGACTTCATGTAGTGATCCAACTCTACCATTAAAATTAACATTGAGGGGATTCTCTTGGCACTCCAGTGATTAAGACTCCATGATTCCAATGCAGGAGGCATGGGTTCTAATCCCTGGTCAAGGAACTAAGATCCTGCATGCTGCATGGTGTGGCCAAAAAAAAATTGTAAATTTTTGAAAATAATCTTGAAAATAACGTTTGAAATGAAAATAAACATTGAAAGCCCTTTTTTTTCTTTTTGCCTGGGAGGTGGGGTGGAGAAGGTGATTTAGCCCAACTAATGGTGTATTATTTCAAATAATATTTGATCACAAAAATTCTATTAAAACATCAGCTCATCTATTCTCATGCTGTCTAATCCATCCGCCATTGTGCAACTAAAGATATTATTCTAGAATACACATCTGATTGTTTCCTTTTCAGATCTGAAAACCATCAGCAGTCTCCCATTGCCTACTGGCTGAGGCGCTAAGTCCTTAATTGGGCAGAATCTTCAAAGCCTATACTCACTTCTGTATTTTAAGCCTTTCTACAGTCACCCCTGACCTCATAGCCATGTACTTCATTTGCTAAGGATGTCTGGTTATGCTCCATTCTCCAAACACTGTTCCCATAGCACCGTATGCATGATAGTTATGCATATACACCTTATGTATGTGATATAGAATACTGATTTTGTCATCATCAGATCAGATTATATCAACGACCAGGTCTCATGTTTTTTCAGTGTCTCCAACAGCAGCAGCACAGGAACACTTTACTCCCCTTCTCAGACATGCCTTCCCTGATTCCTAAGATAGCAATTCTCTCGTTCCACCCTGCCCTCCGTCCCCTTGGATCTACTTCGCTTTTCTTCTTAACACTTACTAACACCAGATATTTTACATATTTAATTGCTTGTTATTGTCTCTTCTCATTTGAAAGTAAACCAAAAATCCAGGACTTTGGCCTATTCATTGTTTTCTCCCCAGTGCCTAGATATTTGACACATTATAGACACTCAATAAACTCTGTTTTAATAAGTAAATTCATTCAGCAAATATTTATTAATAGCTCACTATGCACCATAAAATATTCTAAAAGCGAAGAATCCAGCAGTTGGAAAAAACAAAATCCCTGATCTCATGGAACCCAATACTCTCCAGAAGGAAGCAATAAAAAAGAAAACAAGGATCTTATATAAATTCACATAGGGATAACAGGTTTTCAATGTCTATTTCTGCAGTTGAATCAAACTTATACTGACTTGGGGATTCACAAATATTTTGTGAGAAAATTTAATTTGTATAGGCAAAGCTATGTTTTACCAAAGCATAATATATAAATGGATTCATTTTTGCAAATATTAAAGTCAATAAGAGAATAAACCATGTGAAAGAAAGTAATGTAATCATAATGTAATATCCCTTTACTGATGAAAAATTATATTTTTAAAGACAAGTTTCCAAATATGTCAGATAAAAGAAGCAAAATAAATTTTTATCATAAGCATGATACAATTAAGGGGTGCTTTTATGACTGCATAGTACTACATCATAAACATTTTCTAAAAGGAGTTTTGACATATTTTAAACAAAACATTTATATAAAGGGACAAAATTGGGGCAGAATTTTCATAATATGTAAATATTATCATTGCTTAATAAGAATGATAGTTGGCTTATGTACTACTTGGCAATTCATTAGTGCAAATGATAGGATTGCATGCTTCTTCCTGTTTTAGAAAACCCAAGCCTTCCTGTGGCACTAATTTGATATTTGATACATCAACCCATGTTTGAATTGAAAATTTCCCCTATAAAGTGGCCAAAAGAGATTTATTGTATTTTGAGATTACAAAAAGAGTCATAACTGTAATAAGAAGAATTCTTTAAGATGACCTATATACTTGAAGAACTCTCCTTCTGATCAGACTGGTCCAGAAGTAAACAGTTAGAAAGAGACATCTGAAAGCATGTGTTCTGTAGACGTGCATTAGTGACTCAGATCTGGACCTCATTAATAACTGAGGTTTCCTTCAGAGAAAGAGCTGTTATGAGGGACAAACAGGGACTAGAAAGTCACTGAAAGTGTTAGTCCCTCAGTCATGTCTGACTTTTTTTTGAACCCATGGACTGTATATAGTCCCCCAGGCTCCTCTGTCCATGGGATTTTCCAGGCAAGAATACTGGCGGGTGTTGCCATTCCCTTCTCCAGGGGATCTTCATGACACCAGGGATTGAACCCACATTTTCTGCATTTCCTGCAATGGTAGGCAGATTCTTTACCACTGTGCCACATGGGAAGCCCCACAACATTGATATACCCATCATTTATCTCTGTTATTCACCTCTACCTGCAGCCATGAAATTAAAAGACGCTTGCTCCTTGGAATAATAACTATGAGAAGCCTAGACAGTATATTAAAAAGCAGAGACATCACTTTGCTGACAAAAGTCCATATAGTCAAAGCTATGGTTTTTCCAGTAGTCATGTATGCATGTGAGAGTTGGGCCATAAAGAAGGCTGAGCACTGAAGAATTGACACTTTCAAACTGTGGTGCTGGAGAAGACTCTTGAGAGTCACTTGGACTGCAAGGAGATCAAACCAGTCAATCCTAAAGGAAATCAACTGTGAATCAAGCCTGATGCTGAAGCTGAAGCTCCAATACTTTGGTCACCTGATACAAAGAGTTGACTCATTGGAAAAGACCCTGAGGCTGAGAAAGACTGGGGGCAGGAGAAGAAGGAAGAGACAGAGGATGAGATGGTTAGATGGCATCACTGACTCAATGGACATGAGTTTGAACAAACTCAAGGAGATGCTGAAGGACAGAGGAACCTAGAGTGCGGCAGTCTACGGGGTCGCAAACAGTTGGACACAACTTAGCAACTCAACAACAACAAATTCCTTTCTGTTCAGACTGACCAAAACTTCTCAAATTTGACTAGTTTCACATGGAAGCTTAAAGACCAAATTCAGAACTGTGTCTATACAAATGAGTCACCTGGGATGAGAAGGTAAAATCCACAATTACTCTGCTTGTTTCCCACTTGATTGTCTTACATTATTTATTAATGCTATTCCCACTCCAAAAGAGCTCTGATCCAGCATGCCATACTAGCTTACCACCATTCAAAACTCCCCATCACCACCACAAATACCACAGAGGTCCAAAGATTCTAACTCTTTTAGACCAGACCACCATAACCCAAAGATAGATTCATAAACAAGGAATAACAAGAGCTTCACACCCTCTTTTCTCTAGTGTTTCCCAAAATCACACACCCTGCCCTCCCATCCCTCCCCCACCTTCCCCCCATATACACACTCACACACCCCTAGCTAGAATTACAGTTGTTGCTACTTCAATGGGAACAAGTGATTCAGGGCAGGAAATGAGAATTCTGTCAGATGAGAAGAGCAGTCACCTCATCCCAAGGTTTGAGACATTCCTTTTTCATTTTCCTATGACTCATACCTCTTTCTTCCTGGCATTTTGTTGTGTGTGTTTGGTATGGGCTGGGGGTGGGGGTAGGGCTTGAGAAGGAACTCTGTTTTGAACCCAAAAAAGTACCTTATACAAAAGCAATTGCAAAACTACAGGAAATGCAGAAAAGAAACAAGGGTTGATGGTCTAAAAATCTAGTTAGCTTAAACTAACACTTGGTAACTAGGTGGTTTTAGACAGGCTCAGTTAACAGAATTTCATGTTTGCATTTTGAAAATGAAGGATCTGGGAAATCTAACTTAAACTTCCTAAAAGGCAGACTTCCAAAATAAAGTCAAATTTGACTGTTTCTGGGCTAGCACTGAGAAGAATGATAGTATCTTAACATTAGTTTATAATGAGAAAATAAGGACTATCTAAACTATAAAAATTTGCTGAGCTGACAAACTGGTGCTGGAGCTTCCCAGGTGACACAGTAGTAAAGAATCTGCCTGCCAATGCAGGAGACACAGGAGATCTGGGTTTGATCCCTGGGTTTGGAAGATCCCCTGGAGCCGGAAATGACAAAATATTCTGATGAATAGATGAGAGCCATGTATATTCATGGTTTTAGAATTTTAAACACCAATACAGTATACTAACGCATATATATGGAATTTAGAAAGATGGTAATGATAACCCTGTATGCGAGACAGCAAGAGAGACACAGATGTACTGAACAGTCTTTTGGACTCTGTGGGAGACGGTGAGGGCAGAATGATATGGGAGAATGGCATTGAAACATGTAAATTATCATATGTGAAATGGATCGCCAGTCCAGGTTCGATGCATGAGACAGGGTGCTTGGGGCTGGTGCACTGGGATGACCCAGAGGGATGGGACGGGGAGGGCGGTGGGAGGGGGGATCAGGATGGGGAACACATGTACACCCATGGTGGATTCAAGCCAATGTATGGCAAAACCACTACAATGTTGTAAAGTAAAATAAATAAATTATTAGTTAAAAAAATAAAACAAAAAAATTTTAAAAAGGACACTTTCTGCAGGGAACAGAAAACAGAATTTAATTTTAGAAGAGGGGAACTGAGGGGATCATTTGGTCATTTAATAAGTAATAAGTGAGTCTCTACTATGTACTAGACACCAAAACTTTACACAGACTCTTCAAAAAGTCAGATATCTTGTTCTCTGCTCAACACATATAACTCTCCTCCTTCCCTGGGCTTCTGCTTTGTGTCTCTGGTTTGCCTTCTTTATAAAATACTAAATTCCATCCAAGTCTCATGATCTACCTTAAGTACCACCTCCTCTCCAAGACATTTCCTGACAACCAGGAAGCACACTGCTCCTTCTTTTTACCTACATATACTTACAGTAATCAACCAATGTTGGGTCAGTTATTTCTCCCCCAAACTACTTGATATTTTGTTTGTTGTAGAAATAAGGGCTAAATATCTAATTCTGGTATAAATCTATAGGAAGAAAGATCTTTTAGCAAATTCATAAAGCTTTCTACATGTTGTATCTCAGTATTCCTTTGAGTGGTGGTTTATTCTTGCCATCCAGTTGTTAGCATATAAATATATTCTCTTATTGAGTTTCCTGGGCAGAAAGTAGTACTTGTAAAATTAAAACAGTTTCGTTTTTTAAAATTTATTTATTTTTGGCTGTGCCAGGCCTCTATTGCTATGTGCAGGCTTACTCTAGTTTCGAAAGAGTGGGGGCTACTCTCTAGTTGTGGTACACAGGCTTCTCAATGTGGTGGTTTCTCTTGTTGTGGACCATGGGCTCTAGGCTTCGTGGGCAGTAGTTGTGGTTCCCAGGCTCTAGAACACAGACTCAATACTTGTGATGTACAGACTTAGCTGCCCAGCATCACGTGGGATCTTCCTGGACCAGGGATCAAACTGGTGTCCCTGAACTACAAGGCAGATTCTTAACCGCTGGACCACCAGGGAAGCCCAAAACAGTTTCATTCATTAACAGTCATTATACGTTCTTATTAAGAAGAAGTTTAAAAGGTATTTTTTATTTTAATAAAACAAATGGTAAGTATTGTTTAAAAAATGCCATTCAGTGAGTGTGCAATAATGGAATCTAACCTAAACTAGATGGTCAAGGAAAACAGGTAAAATGTGCTTATATACAGCTATCTTTAGCAATTAGGACCATTCATTCTCCACTCAAATCTTCAGAAAACTGGCATGTGATATTGATAACTAAATATTTGTTTCTCAAAATACATGAAAAAAATAGACAAAAGAAATATATACAAGTAACATGAAATTGTTCCTTACCCTAAACAGATAATCACAATTCTCATAATTCCAAGATTCAAATTTGTCTTAAGAAACATTTAGGTGAATTCTTAATTTAGTTTAGTTTCAGGTCTCTTTTCCAGAAGCTTTCTGAGCCACAACTGACTGACTGGCTTTAACAAAGCAAAGATGGGCCCATTGTTCCCATTACTTCAAAGTTTCCTTTCACAGAGTGCTGAAAAGTTAATATCTCTGGAGAAAACGAATCAGAGGCACAGCTGTTCAATAGGAATGAGTGGTTATGGAAAGCAGAGACCCAGGAATGTCAGCAGCCAGAAAATTATGGATGATTTTCCAATAGAGCACTGCTCGCAAATGAGGCCAAGAACATTTGGTGTACTGTTTAAGTGAATGTATCATGTCACTTATGACACTAGATCCCCACGATGATGTAACTACAGTGATGAGGACTTAGGATTGGGTCTTGGAGGTACTGGTTTGTCACTGTGAAACTAAATACTGATCAAACATAAAGCTAGATATCCTTATGTTTGATACATGACATTTATAAGGAGCTCGTGATAGGAATCCTGGAGGCTTAACTAAGAGCAAAAATGTAACACTAAAACATGAGTCTTCAAGTTAACTGACAACACTCTCCATTTCCTTTCCCCCAGCTCTCGTCCAAATCAGAGCTTTGAGGTCCACACATAATCGGGCATGATGGGGATAAGCCTAGGAGAATGATCCCATGGGACCATCTGGCCAAACACAGCTGCAAAAAAACACGTTTCCCTGTCTGGAAAAAGCTGAGATGGACAGATAATTGGAAGGGCTTCCGAGAGAAATGGTGGATTCCTCACTAGGAACTCTGGATGCAGGGGAAGCACACAGCAGGGGCCACTCCAACCCGGAGCAGGGGCTAACAGGCTTTTCCAGTGATGACTGATGTAGCTCATCCTTTAGGACTGTTAGCCCACATTACAGTGGGGAATATGAGCCATTAGAGTCATCCGATTATTTCCACAGAGGTATCTTCGTACATTTTTTTGGAAGTTAAGATTTTCTGACACAAAATTGGCCCCACACAGCATTCGTGAATGTCAACACAATTCAAAGTCTGGAAAGTAGGGAATAATCAGTGCAATCCAGTTCTGTTGCTTAAATTCACCCTTGTCCTCAGTTAACATCAGATCAGCATCAAATGTTTTCTAATTTCCTCTCCAGACTAATTATATTCATATAGTTTCTTTTTCTTTTATTAGACGACTTCAAGTAGAGGCAGAAAGTAAAGACTACTTGAAAGCAAAAATGTCATCATCTCCCTAGCCAAGAACAAGTGTGAGAAATAGGATACAGTCACTCCAAAGTCTTCACAGGAAGCCTTGAATGTTAAATCCTTATACTGGTGCTTCAAGAAATGAAAACTGATAAGGAAGATCATTTACCCAGACAAAGGCATAATTTTCTTTGTCAAGATTTTGTTTGGAGTGGAGACCATGGAAAGAAAAAAAAAAAAAGTGTGGGATAGTTCAGTTCAGTTCAGTCACTCAGTTGTGTCCTACTCTTTATGGCCCCATGAACTGCAGTATGCCAGGCCTCCCTGTCCATCACCAACTCCTGGAGTTTACTCAAACTCATGTCCATTGAGTCGGTGATGCCATCCAACCATCTCATCCTCTGTTGTCCCCTTCTCCTCCTGCCTTCACTCTTTCCCAGCATCAGGGTCTTTTCAAATGAGTCAGTTCTTTGCATCAGGTGGCCAAAGTATTAGAGTTTCAGATTCAACATCAGTCCTTTTAATGAATATTCAGCACTGATCTCCTTTAGGATGAACTTTAGGATCCTTGGATTTGGACGTTAGGATCTCCTTGCAGTCCAAGGAACTCTCAAGAGTTCTCTCCAACACCACAGTACAAAAGCATCAATTCTTCAGTGCTCAGCTTTCTTTATAGTCTAACTGTCACATCCATACGTGACTATTGGAAAAACTATAGCCTTGACTAGATGGACCTTTGTGGTAAAGTAATGTCTCTGCTTTTTAATATGCTGTCTAGGTTGGCCATAACTTTTCTTCCAAGAAGCAAGCGTCTTTTAATTTCATGGCTGCAGTCACCATCTGCAGTGATTTTGGAGCCCCCCAAAAATAAAGACTCTCACTGTTTCCACTGTTTCTCCATCTCTTTGCCATGAAGTGATGGGACCAGATGCCATAATCTTCATTTTTTGAATGTTGAGTTTTAAGTCAACTTTTTCACTCTCCTCTTTCACTTTCATCAAGAGGCTCTTTAGTTCTTCACTTTCTGCCATAAGGGTGGTGTCATCTGCATATCTGAGGTTATTGATGTTTCTCCTGGCAATCTTGATTCCAGCTTGTGCTTCATTCAGTACAGCGTTTCTCATGATGTACTCTGCATATAAGTTAAATAAGGAGAGTGACAATATACAGCCTTGACATACTCCTTTTCCTATTTGGAACCAGTCTGTTGTTCCATGTCCAGTTCTAACTGTTGCTTCCTGACCTGCATACGGATTTCTCAAGAGGCAGGTCAGGTGGTCTGGTATTCCCATCTCTTTCAGAAGTTTCCACAGTTTCTAGTGATCCACACAGTCAAAGGCTTTGACACACTCAATAAAGCAGAAATAGATGTGACGGATAAGTTCTACACAAATGTATTTGAAAAGGAAGCCTTTAGTATGCAAGAAGGGAATTTGATTAGAGAGTTAAGAAAGCTGAAATTCTAAGTTTAGGATCTGGGAATGAAGTCCTAATGTAGAACACCTGGGAAAATAAGAATAGACTACATTGGCTTTCCTGGCAGTCTAATGGTTAAGACTCCACGCTTCCAATGCAGGGGGCGCAGGTTCAATCCCCGGTCAGAAAACTAAGATTCCATGTGGTGTGTGGCAAAAAACAAGAATAAACTGGAAAGGAACAAAAATGAGGAGAGCAAAAAGCAGAAAGCCCTAATTTCATTCAAGAAAAGTCTGGATACCTATACATGAATTCAATTCAAAATAATGATTGGTCAACTCCTATAAGACCAGCACTATGCTTGAGAGTACAAAACTAAATAACCAGTAGTACAACTTGAAAAATGAGTAATTTGCAGGAAGAAAACTTGTACATTTTACTAGTTAAGATGTTCCTATTCACTCTTCATTTCATATGGTCTTGGTCAAAGTGGCATACTGAAAAAGAAAGAATCTGGGGTCACCAGAACATAATTCAAATCCTGGCTGAATGATTTCTAAGTATAAATAGATACAATATTTTGGCTTGCCTGAAAAATGGGTTGAAATTAGGATGGCTAAGGACTGATTGGTTCAAAACTGTGAAAGGAGTGTGCCAAGGCTGTATGTTGTCACCCTGCTTGTTTAACTTCTATGCAGAGTACATCATGGGAAATGCTGGGCTGGATGATTCACAAACTGGAATCAAGATTGCCGGGAGAAATATTAACCGCAGATACACAGATGATCTACTCTAATGGCTCTAAAAGCACTGCAGATGCTGACTGCAGCCATGAAGACAGTTGCCTTTCAGGAGAAAAGCTATGATCAACCTAGACAGCATATTAAAAAGCAGAGACATTTCTTTGCCAACAAAGTCCATCTAGTCAAAGCTATGGTTTTTTCAGTAGTCATGTATGCATGTGAGAGTTGGACTATAAAGAAAGCTGAGCACTGAAGAATTGATGCTTTTGAACTATGGTGTTGGAGAAGGCTCTTGAGAGTCCCTTGGACTGCAGGGAGATCAAACCAGTCAATCCTAAAGGAAATCAGTTCTGAATACTCATCAGAAGGATGAGGCTAAAGCTGAAGTTCCAATACTTTGGCCACCTGATGCAAAGAACTGACTCATTTGAAAAGACCCTGATGCCGGGAAAGATTGAAGGCAGGAGGAGAAGGGGACCACAGCAGATGAGATCATTGGATGGCATCACCATCTCGATGGACGTGAGCTTGAGTAAGCTCCAGGAGTTGGTGATGGACAGGAAAGCGTGGCTTGCTACAGTCCATGGGGTCACAAAGAGTTGGACATGACTGAGTGACTTAACTGAACTGAACTGAACTGAATGGCAGAAACTGAAGAGCAACTAAAAAGCCTCTTGATAAGGGTGAAAGAGGAGAGTGGAAAAAGCTGGCTTAAAACTCAACATTCAAAAACTAAGATTATGGCATCCAGTCCCAGAAGGGGGAAAAGTGGGAGCAGTGACAGGTTTTAATTTCTTGGGCTCCAAAATCACTGTGGCCAGTGACTGCAGCCATGAAACTAAAAGACACTTTCTCCTTGGAAGAAAAGGTATGACAAACCTAGACAGTGTATTGTAAAACAGAGACATCACTTTGCTAAGAAAGTTCTGTATAATCAAAGCTACAGTTTTTCCAGTAGTCACACACAGATGTGAGAGTTGGACTATAGAGAAGGCTGAGCACCAAAGAACTGATGCTTCAAATTGTGGTGCTGGAGAAGACTCTTGAGAGTCCCCTAGACAACAAGGAGATCAAGCCAGCCAACCCTAAAGAAAATCAACCTTGAACATTCATTCATTGGAAAGACTGCTGCTGTAGCTGAAGTTCCAATACTTTGGCCACCTGATGCAAAGAGCAGACTCATTGGCAAAGACCATGATGTTGGGAAAGACTGAAAGCAAAAGGAGAGGGGGTAGCAGAGGATGAGATGGTTAGATGGCACTACCAATTCAATGGACATGAATTGGAGCAAACTCCGGGAGAGAGTGGAGGACAAAGGAGCGTGGTGTGCTACAGTCTGTGAGATCACAAAGAGTCAGACACAACTTAGAGACTGAAAAACAAAACCTGCAAAGCTCACACACTGTCCCATTCACAACTGTATCTCAACCTAACCACCTAACCATTGCAACTCTGCTATGCTGCTCCTCACAGACCCACCCAACTCCTATCTCCATCCTTCCCTTTGTTGACTTACAGGTTTTTGCCTTTTTTAGCACTCACAGGTAACCTCCACCAGTAGCTTTCTCAAACCCCAATTCCACCCTCAGAAAAGGATCATATTTATGAGCTCCCAGGTAGGAGACTCAGGTTCAATCCCTGGTGGGTTACAGTCTATGGGGTCAAACAGAGTTGAACATGACTTAGCAACTGAGCATGCATACACTCAAGCTTGATATACACACTAATTCAGTCGGTTCAGTTCAGTTCAGTCACTAGTCATGTCTGACTCTTTGTGAACCCATGGACTGTAGCACGCCATGCTTCCCTGTCCATCACCAACTCCTAGAGTTTATTCAAACTCATGTCCATCGAGGTGGTGATGCCATCCAACCATCTCATCCTCTGTCACCCCCTTCTCCTCCCACTTTCCATCTTTCCCAGCATCAGGGTCTTTTCCAATGAGTCAGCTCTTTGCATCAGGTGGCTTAAGTATTGGAGTTTCAGCTTCAATGTCAGTCCTTCCAATGAATATTCAGGATTGATTTCCTTTAGGATGGACTGGTTGGATCTCCTTGCAGTCCAAGGGACTCTCAAGAGCCTTCTCCAACACCATAGTTCAAAAGCATCAATTCTTCAGTGCTCAGCTTTTTTTATAGTTCAACTCTCACATGCATACATGACTACTGGAAAAACCATACCTTTGACTAAATGGACCTTTGTTGGCAAAGTAATGGTCTCTGCTTTTTAATATGCTGTCTAGGTTGATCATAGCTTTTCTTCCAAGGAGCAAGCATCTTTTAATTTCATGGCTGCAGTCACCATCTGCAGTGATTCTGGAGTCAAATTATATCACTTATTGTACTACATTGTAATTCTGCATTTACATATTCTTCTGACTAGATTATGAAGTATGAGAGGACAGGAACTGTGTCTAATGAATCTTTGAATCCCACTACTATGATCTTTCTTGTAGTGTTGATGGATTTTTTTTTTTTTTTTTTTGTCTAGTCTTCTTCATAACCAGTACTACATAAGCCAGGTTAGCAATAAAGTTTGTGGCCCTAAAAGAGAATGAACAACTGCCTTTCACAGGATTGAATCTTGGCTCTCTCAAGTCAATAGCAATACATGCCAATCTTACTATAAGCCTGAAGGGAGAGTAAAGTGTGAGGGCCATTATGAACTCATGAAAAAAGATATCATAAGTACCTAAGAGATTTTCCTTACTGCATCTCTTTATTTGCAACAATATCAATCTCAGCAAGACAAAAACCACAAGAGGAAGGATAAGGAGGAAGGTTACCAGAAGGAAGTCCTATTCTTGTCACGCACAGCTCTCTAAGACTATACCACTGAATGGCTAGTCCCTTTGTAGACCCTAGAATTAAGATTCACATTAATGAAATCAGTTATTGTGTAAATAGAACTTGTTTCTTTTACTTCAGTTTCATCTTTAAAATTTCCTCTCCAGCAGCAGGAAGATACTTACACAAAATCTTTTAATTGGAGTTGATTTAATTTGCCACAAGGATAAAAAATCAGATTTTTGTCTTCAGTCAGTGAGCTTTCCTGTTGGCTCAGCAGTAAAGAATCCACATGCCAATGCAGGAGACACAGGAGATGTGGGTTCAAACCCTAGGTTAGGAAGATCCCCTAGAGAAGGAAATGGCAATCCGTTTAGTATTCTTGCCTGGGAAATCCTATGGATAGAGGAGCCTGGCAGGCTACAGTCCGTGGGGTGGAAAATATTCGGACATGACTTAGAGACTAAGCAACAACAGTGCCTGAAAGTAGCACAATAAATGGATTATTTAAATGGTTTAAATTTGCTTTCAGTTATAGAAATAGATCCTTGGAAATTAGCTGTCATTAAAATCTATTTGTCTAGTTAAAAGCACTTTTTTCCTCTCCAATTTTAAATCCAAATACTTCAAATAATACTTGGAAACTGGCATCTGGGTCTTTTACATAGTTACTGGTTTTTATATGCTGTGTCTGCTTCCTGAGCAATAGTTTCCTTTAGTGAAAAGCAGTTAATACCAATAATTTATTAAAAGACCAATGGCCTGCCTCTTGACATCAGTACTGCTAGGGAAGCAGCTAGTTCCACTTGCTTTCATCTGCTCAGTGAATGCAGGATCTAAAATAAGTGTCTAAGCAAACAGGGTTTAGTTGGCCAGGATTATTTGAACAAAACTATAATCATTCCAGGGGCTTCCCAGGTAAAGAACCTGTCTGCAATGCAGGAAATGCTGGAGATATGGGTTTGATTACAGGGTTGGGAAGATCCTCTGGAGGAAGTCACGGCAACCCACTCCAGTATTCTTACCTGGAGAATGCCCTGGACAGAGGAATCTGGCAGGTTACAGTCCACGGGGTTGCAAAGAATTGGATACAATTGAAGCTGACTAAGCACAGCACATGATCATTCCACAGTCATTGATGTTGCTGTTTAATTGCTAAGTCGTATCCAGCTCTTTTGCGACCCCATGCACTGCAGCCTACCAAGTTCCTCTGTCCATGGGATTTCACAGGCAAGAATACTGGAAGGGGTTGTCATTTCCTTCTCCAGAGGATCTTCTCAACGCAGGGATCAAACCCGAGTCTTCTGGATTGGCAAATGGATTCTTTCCTACTGAGCCACGAGGGAAGCCCCTCCTCAGTCATTAAACACAATCAATTATTTAAGTAAAAAATAATTCACAGCCATCAGAAAGGATAATAACCATGATAGGGTGGTGAGAAAGTCAAGGTAAGCGTAAAATTCACTGCACTGCATTTTCAATTCTTAGCCATTTGAAGACTTTTCTTAAAGAGTCAATATTAAGGGGGTCTCTCAAGACCATTGGCCTAGGTGTCTTAAGGGTATAAGAGTAGAAATTTACCATGATATGGAAACTATTGTCAAATATTCAAATAAATAATGTTCCTGAAATAAAATATCTTGATATACTCTATCAGAGTATGTAGTATATTTAATTTTGTAGACAGACATTAGAAATAGTTTTATAAATAGGAAAAATGTGCCTGCTATAAAAAGTCAAAATATTGGAGAAAGTAATTTTTCTCACCTCTTTAAAAAAAAAAAAAGGCTGACTATACAACCTTTCCCCAAACATAGCTTGGCAGTGTTAGGAAATATATCTCTGGTATATAACAAATCATACTCAGTTGTTTTGCTTTGGAACAAAAATCAATATTTAGTTGTCACTGCTAAAAATTCTATCAGCAGAGCAGCATTTTCACTCTCTACCCAGCTACTACTTTCTAGCAAAGTGATGTTGTTTATTATACTATTTTTTCCCTCTTAAAATTCATCCTTTTTCCCAAAATAAAAATAGAAAGATGGAGTCTCTTTAATAATAGCTCATGGGAACCAAAATACAGAGAACAGGAATAAATCAATAAATCAATTATATGAAAAATCTTAAAAATAAAATACAGCATTATGGTTATGTAATTCATCATCATTGTGGGCAGTTGAGGAAAGAGGGCATAGAAACTCTCTGTACTATTTTTGCAACTTCTTTGTGAACTGAAAATCATTTCAAAATAAAAAGCTAAAAGAATACAAAATTATGTTTTTTTGCCTATGTCTGAAAGTCCTGAGTGAGCAGAAATTATGTCCTCTATCATTCACCATTCTAAATGCTCTGCTAGGGCTAGAGCAGATACCTTTAGCATGGTGTATAGTCCCTGTAGCTGCTGAATAGGGAAGAGTATATGGGCTGTGCTCAGCCACGTCCGACTCTTTGCAACCCCAAGGGCTTTAGCCCGCCAGGCTCCTCTGCCAATGGAATTTTCCAGGCAAGAATATTGGAGTGGGTGCCATTTCCTACTCCAGAGGCACTTCCCAACCGAAGGATTGAACCTACATCTTCTGTCAGTTAAGTTCAGTTCAGTTGTTCAGTCGTGTCTGCCTCTTGGCAGATTCTTTACCACTAGCATCACCTGGGAAGCGCAATGAATAACAGACAAAACAATACCTTTAGTCACTTGGCAAAGGAAAGACTAAATGTAATCTGTACTGACAGAATTATTAGTCATCCTCAGGAATTCCAACAGCAGAATTACCATAGATAATAAGGGATCATTCCAGAACCAGAAGGAAAAACCTGTATAAAACCTCAGGAATAAAGAATTCTCTCCCCCATAGAGAGAATCTAATCCATGGTTATTCTTTACCCATATTCATTTATACATGAGTAAATCTACCATCATTAACATTTTGAGCTGTGTATAAAATTTTGAGCAAATACAAGGTTAAAAAAAACACAAATACATTTGTCTGAGACAGAAAAATAATAAATGTGTTTATTCTAGGAATTTTAAGTACTTTTTCTGAAAACTCTGAAAGTAAGAAGCCATTTTTTATTCTTCCTCTTCCTCTATCAGTTCCTTATTTGTTTACAAATGAAAGTAATATACAGCTCTCCTGTACTCTGAGCTCTGTTTTTTTGTTTTTCTTTTGAATCATTCAGGGCCCCTACGGGATTTAGATGGCACACTCAAACCAGGATAAATTGAGAATAAATTTGTTTACAAATAGACTATGTACAAACGTGCAGCAGAGTGTGGGGGAATCACAAGGGAAAATGTAGTAACTAGCTAACTCTGAGTTGTTTTTTTTTTTAAACACCAGAGGATCTGTTACTCCTTTTAGGCTCAAAAGAAAAGGGGTGAGGCGACCAGAACCCAGGAGGGCAGTGATCATATCACATGGCAGCCTCTGAAAGAAGGACCAGCCATCCAAAGTACAGTTTTATGGAGAATACCATGAATGACTGCCAAAGCCCCTACCAGCCAAGAGCATCCAGAGGACAAAAGACCAGGGTCAACTGACAAGTCCAGATCTGTCAAGCCTCCAGGGGTGAGAGCAGGGAGAAGCTAGGGATGGCTGGGAAGAGACAGATCTGGAGGTGAATGGAATCTCCATCTAGCACACGTTTGACACTTTAGAAAGACATGCCAAACCCATTCTTGCTTTCCTGATAGCATAAGTAAACAGTAATTTAAATCACCAGAAAAGAAAAAAAATTAATACAGAATTTATGCTTTATTATACATACAGTTCTTCCCTGGTAGCTCAGATAGTAAAGCATCTGCCTGTAATGCAGGAGGCCTGGGTTTGATCCCTGGATTTGGAAGATTCCCTGGAGAAGGAAATGGCAACCAACTCCAGTACTCTTGCCTAGAAAATTCCATGGATGGAGGAGCCTGGTAGGCTACAGTCAGTGGGATTGCAAAGAGTCAGACATGACTGAGCAACTTCACTGTATATGTACAGTTCAATTCAGTTGCACAGTGGTGTCCGACTCTTTGTGACCCATGGACTGCAACACGCCAGGCTTCCCTGTCCATCACCAACTCCCGGAGTTTACTCAGACTCATGTCCATCGAGTAGATGATGCCTTCCAGCTATCTTATCCTCTATTGTCCCCTCATATTATATCTATAATCTCAGACCTTTATATAAAATAACCTCCAAGTCATCATTTAATGTGTTTGGGGGAAAATCTTTTAAAATTTGTCTAAATAAAACAAATTAGTGAAGATATGTGTATAATCAATAGTAAAAACAAGTAATTTTGATTTTTTTAAAATTATTTGAGCCATTAAACTGTGACATTACCATGAAGAATCAGGAATTTCCTGAATATACTATATTTATAAGAAACATACTTTCTCATATATCATATCCTAAGGAAGCAGGGGATGGAGACAAAGCAATAAATTAAAGATCCAAGGATTGAGTTCCAAATTACATACCATTCCCATAGAAATGAGGCATCCCAATAATGCCTCTTTTTCTACGTGCAAATATGGTCCACCCTCTCAGGAAAAGACTTGAGAAGACGTGGTAAGAATCATTTGCTTACTGAATATTTACTATTTAGTAACTGGACCCATAATGAGAGCCCCCAAATGTATTTACTTAGTTCACACAGGCATCAGTATGGTCGATTTTTCAAGACAACCAATAGCCATAAACAAATACAAGAACCTTTTTGTTCTATTTTCTTTGAAACATTTTTCTTTCTCTCAATATAAAATATCTGAAATAAATTAAAATAATCTAGTTAATTTCAAAAGGAAGGCTTAATAAATATAAGCTGAATGACTAAAAATATAGGTAACAGTGATACTCCCCAAGTCTGAGTTCCTCTGAACTTTACAGTTTACACCCCACAACCAGGGACTTAACAATTAAATGTTTGATGGGATTAAAAATACCATAATCTTGTACCAACTGCTTTAACTCTGACACTCTGAATTCAATCTAAATGTGCCTAAAAAATAGGAGGGTGGTGGGAAAAAGATTAAATGCCTGCTGAATGCAGGAAATCCATGCCAGGCTATAAACCAGAGAACATCAAAAGCTGCTCCAGAAACTCTACAAACTAGAACTAAAAGACTTCATTTTTACTTCATGTTTACTTAATGTTTACTTCATGTTTGAGAAAGGCAATACATTCAACACAGGAAACACAATCATCATAAGCTCTACTCTCTCATCAGGGCTGCCTCAAAAATCTGTGCAGGAAAGATTGCTAAAATGCTGCTAGGCTTGCCGTGAGGTGGGACTGGGGAGGTGGCTGGTAGGAGTAGTGGGGGAGGGGAGAGAGGAGTATGTATCTGGATAAATTTTAAAACAGTACTAAACACACTTGCTCCCAACACCTGGAGAGGTAAACCCGAGGAAATCACCATGGTGGTGACATCTAACTGGCCTTAAACTTCAAGAACTAAGGAAAGAAGGAAAGCCTAACTCAAGGCTGAAATATCATATGGGTGTGTAGCTTTAAAGTGGCCTCAGGAGATCCTGACTGATATCAACTGACTCCCAGGACTGAGAACTTGAACGTTAGCTACAAATTCATATTGGAGAAACCCTGGAGGTCCATGTCAAATGTTTTCAAACTTCGTAACCATGAGGTGAGAAGGTCAGGGTATGAGGTTAAGGAGGGGAGATGACTGAAGTGAAAGTTAAAGTGCTAATCTTTGCAACCCTGAGGACTGTAGCCCGCCAGGCTCCTCTGTCCGTGGAATTCTCCAGGCGAGAATACTGGAGTGGGTTGCCATTTCCTTCTCCAGGGGATCTTCCCTACCCAGGGATCAAACCAGGTCTCCTGCATAGCTATAAAATAGCCAGCTATTTTACCAACCAAACCACCAAGGAAGAGATGACTGGACTCCCAGACAAGTAAAACAAGTATGTTGTTGCATAGCAGATGGAAATGATTCCCCAAGTCTGACTAAACTTGTAAACAGGAGCCAGAAGTCCTCCAATTTTATATTTTAGGCCGGTAAGACATGATCCTAAAAAGAAACAGCCAAAATCTCATTACCACTTTCCTCCCGCTCATGATTCTTCTTTGCCACCAGGAGACTGGGCCATGTCATGTGCTTCTGTCTGTGTTCAGGGCACAGGTACAGTGGACAGCTCGACATTCTGTTGACAACACATAAAAGACTCATGTTGATGCCTCGGGGTGGCAACTTTCCTAAGTGCCTAAGCAGCAACTTTTCTACGGATAGGGCTTGGGGAGAAAATCAGTGTGAACTTGCTCTTCTATTTCCACATCTGTGTTATTCTGATGAAGTGAAGTTTACTAAAATGGACATCATAGACAGTGATGAATTTTAAAATAATGTAATGGAAGTACAGCTTGAGAGTGAAACAAAAGAAATTTTCTCTTTTCTGGCATGAAACACTGAAATTGTGAGTTAGTTATGTTCATGTAGCTGTAGCTCTTTATGTGTGTCTGCTGGCAGGATGACATCCTCCTTGTCACGCACCTCCCTCAGTTATTTCCCTTCCATCAACACACAAAGAGTAGAGAAGAAAGTCTAGGGAAAATTCTCTTAATATGGAGAGACAGTTCTGATTATAGGACCCACAAAGTATTATAGTCTATGCTTCAATAACAAGAGTGAATCTTGAAGCCTTAACTAATGAAAATGACATAGGATTCCAGCTTAAAATTAAGCATGCTTAAACATCAGTGATAAGCACCATGAAGATTTTAATTCTCTATGGCCCATTAGCTTAGTTAGTGAGGTGCAGTGAGACTGAGGTCATGGTTTTCAGTACTTTATAAACCAAATCTGGTTTGGCAGATTCCATGACTGCAGACTACAGAGCAATTTCACAAATTGTACAAAAGACAACGGGAAAGGTCACTTAGATTAATTAACTACAACAGAAAACAATCCAAAAAGCTTAGACTTGTGGTTAGAAATCTTAGGTTAAGAGTCTAGCCTTGGACAAGTCACTTAATTTTTCTGAGGCTCAGTTGCCTCACCTGTGAAACGAATATTTAAAATATCTATTTTATTGGATTGTTATGAAGATCGAGTGAGTCATGTACATGGAAATATTTGGTAAAGTGTTCTCTGCTATCCAATAACTGGTATGTAAAAAACATTATTGAGGAACCACCTAATTTAGCATTATCTGAGATTAGAATGAAACATAGAACATCATAAATTTGCATAATCTATCAAGGAAATGGCAACCCACTCCAAAATTCTTGCCTGGAGGACCCCATGGACAGAGGATCTTGGCAGGCTACAGTCCACGGGGTTGCAAAGAGTTGGACATGACTGAGCAACTAACATTTTTACTTTCTTTCATCAGTCTATATTTGTTGAGTTAAAGACTAAATGAATAAAATAACATTTCTGTACTTTCAAGAAGAAGATTCCTTTGCAAGTTAGCTTACTTAGCCCCGTGGTTTTCAAGAGGTGAATTTGCAAAACTTCAAGGATCTCTGAAGGGGCAGCTGCTCAGAGCAAAGGGAAAGATAAGTAGACAGAGTTCCAACGCGCTCACCTAACTTCAGTCAGAGCATCTTCTGATATAAATAGGGTTTGCAAACTTGCAAATGTTACAACAAATATTCAATTCACCCAGAGTTGCTTTGTGTATTCCCATACCTGGCCAGTGGATCTCTGCTGGATTCCAGCATTTCTTAAATGTACCGCTCTTAAAATTTAAGGGGATATATCATTGATTTTATAATTCACCACACATCCTAAATCTCAGACAGGTCTAACTCTGATCATCAGGGTGAAGAATAAATACTCTGATGTCCCTAGGGAGAAAAAGGTTGAAGCAAAATACTACCTGATAGGCTCTGAGAGGACAAGGGGAAGGGCTTACTGTTATTTCCTGCTTTTCTGATACCTCCTTTTGTATGTGTGCATGTGGCCAGTGGGCTCTTAGGAGGCCAGCTGGAATAGTGGGAGAAGCACTGATTTGGAAGTCAGGGGATGTAAACTCAGTCACAGCTCTGGGTCCAACTCATGACACAGTCTTTGACAAATCTTTAGACCTCTAGATCTTGTTAAATAATGGACTGAGATCTCCTCGGGTCCTGTGACAGCAGAAATTCTATGATCTATGTATTAATGGCACCATTTAAGGTGGTTACTCTGGCATAAGTCCCTAGAGGAGCATATTCTGTTTCAAGACAATTTTATCCCACATGCTATGGAAGATATAACATATGTTATGATTTCATGAGCAATATAGAAACACTCTGGTGATTGACTCAAAGATTGATCATGATGCCTGTAACTTACAGTGCTGGAAGAACTTTCCTGGAAATGTAGAACACAACAGTATATCATTTTCTCATAGACTTGTCATGAGTGGGTTTGCTTCTTGAGGAAAAAACCGGCACCATTTAAACAATTTTTCGGATAATATCCTATAAACTTCATTTTACATATAAAAATATGGGGGTTATACAGACTCAAAAATACTATTTCTCTTTAAACCGATATAAAACTTTCACTAAAAATAAAATTTAGTGTGGAAGATATATGAAAATACACATCACCCTTCTCAAGGGCAATGACCCCAACCAACTGCTTTGCTATGTGCTTTATCTTGGCCCTAAAGAAAATCTTCATCTATTTATATTCAATCTGTTCCTATCATTTTGTTGGTTTAGACTTAGATCCAAAGTCCTGTGACTGCCTGACACTACCATTGCTCACAACTCCTTTTTAAAAGCCAAGTTGATGTCAGAAACCCAAACTTCATCCATTCATTAATGTTTTGGTGCCATATTCTGGGAAGTTAGTATCTGGTCATGGTCTTCAGTTTCATATGATATGCAATGTTTGTATTACATGAATCTATCTAAGTAACCCAGTCTTGGATAGCAATCTAAGAAGATCAATTGGCTTAAAAAAATACTATTTGTGGACTACAGAATATCCACTGACGCAGCACAGGGAACTGACACTGTCCTTTACTTATCCTCCCCGGCCCCACAGAACTGACCATGGAAGAAAGAAAGAAGTAGCATTATCTATGAAGTATGTTTAAGAGAATATTCCTCACTCCTTGTCACTACTCTTTTCTATCTTCTGTTCTTTATGTCTTGTAGGTTTTAAGTTCTTCAGGAATTTCCTCTTAAAATTCAGGGGAAGGGATTGGGAGTGGGTAGATCATCATAGAAACTCAAGAGTTGAAGACCTGAAGAATAAGAGAAAAGAAAGCCATGCTGAAGCAGGATATGAGAATATGATAACTTTGTTATATCCTATTATTTATCCCTGCAAAAAATGCACACCCATTTGCCTTCAGCAAACACTACATTTCTACCCTCAAAAAACAGCAAAACCTTTTCAAATGATAATAGTTGAATATATGTCTTATTTTTCCCTACTGACTTTGCAATTTTCTTTTTTTAACTTATTTATTTTTAATTGAAGGATATTGCTTTACAGTATTTCATTGGTTTCTACCAAACATCAACATGAAACAGCCATAGGTTTACCCATGTTGCCTCCCACTTGAACATCCCTCCCACCTTGACTTAGCAATTTTCTGAGATATTAATGAAAAGTCAATGTATTTGGCCATCTTTGGAGCTTTTCTCTAACCTGGGGGTAAGAAAAAGTGAATGGTGGCAGCTTGTGATAATTCTCTTTCTGATCCTATTTACCAAGGTGCTTCATTAAACTCCCGTAGTTGATCCATTAATCCAGTAGTGTTCAAAATGGCTTTACAAATAATTTTACTGCCAAAACCTCAATTTCCATACATTCTAAAGCTAATGCTTATGGTTGCTCTTTCACAATCTCCTCCGTCTTTACAAAAGACACGTGAAACTTTCTCCCAGACATAAGCTTACCAGGTCATGGTTCATGATCAACGAATGTCAAAACTTCTGGAACACCACACAAAGAAACTTTTTCAAATACCTGAATCAGTACTGAGAAAATGAACTATTCTAATGAGTGTATAGCAAAAGCTTTTGTAAATCAGATGGCTTTAAATTCTTTGTATTTAAGTAATAAAATTGGAGGACCAAAATCAACTTGTCAGTTGACAGAGCATTAGTCTTCATAAAAAATTCACTATGTGGATTTTGGCATTTACTACAAAAAAAAAAAAAAACAAAGAACTGAGTAAATATTGCTATAATATCACCCTAAGTAATACTGTGATAATAAATTAATTTATTAGCATTTATGCATTTAAAAACAGAAGAAAACTGATACCAAATTCTGTTTAATCATAGCAACATACAGTATCCACAGATACATGAATTACAGGAGAAAGACCCGCTTTACCTATTTCATTAGTATATTTCTAACACATTTTTTCTTTTTATGTTAATAATTATCAAAAATATGTAATGACTGAAAGACATTAATTTTTAAGTGATATCATTATCACTAAGAAAGTATTCAAGACTCAGCCACTCACTACCCACTGAGTGAACTTAATTATGGTAAACTCTGCAATTGCAGTCTTTCAGTGTAAAAGGAAGAAATGAATATTTTCCTTGCTACTTTGCTGAGTTTTTAATAAGAAGATATACGTTACTTCTTGAGAGACTATAAAGATCTGTATAAAACTGAAGCTATTTTCATTATTATTATTTGATCAAAAATGATTACTGATTATTTATTATGCCTCTAGCACTATGCTAGACACTAGACACTATTGGGGAGAAAACCACACCATCAAATTTCCATCTTTAAGGAGCTTCCAAACTAACTGGAGGATCTGTAAGAGGGATGTTAGCACAGTAAAAATAAAATCACATAAGACAGAGAGCAGTACTGCTGCTCTGACGTCCATCTTGCCCATTTTGGTATTCAGTAAGAGAGAATATTCTGTTAACCACTAGTCGACCCAGTGGGAATATATCCCATGAATTTAAGAATATTTTTTTCTCCCCTTCAGCACAAATATGAACTGTAAGAACAAGAGAGCTAGTTATGTGCTCTCTTACCATCTCAATGGCCCCAAGTTAATGAGACTTAAAAGTAAGGCAAAGACTCTTTTCCGTTTACACATATATTTGCATATTATCTGGAAGCTTTGGGGGTTTTTTGAAGAGTAAATTAAATAAAAATGTGACATTGTTTACAGATGGTGTTTCTCTAAAATAAAAATAAAATAAAATAAAATTTGTTTCATTGATTAATTTAACACATCTTTAATGAATAGTGGAAGATATGACAGAACAAGTTCTACCCTTATGGAGCTTATATTCTAGCGGGCCAAGAGGAGCAATAAAAAAGTAAACAACATTTTTTACTTTAATAAAACTGCTATGCAAAAAAAAAAAAAAAAAGTAAACAAAGTATGTGCTAATTCCATTTGGAGTGTAAATTGTGGGTGGATGAAAATACAGGCTTAGGGAAAGAGTCAATAGGCATAGAGACACAATTACAAGTTCAAAGCCATGAACCAGGAATATATACAGTATGTGCAGATTCCGGAGAGAGAGGCAGTGTGACTGAAGTACAAAGAGAGAGCAGTGGGGAAATGAGGTCCTGGAACAGGCCTGGGCCAGATCAAGTAAGTAGACCTTCGTAGGTGGAAGCATAGGGTTTGACTCTTAGTCTGTCTGTGTATTGGGAAGCGGCCATTGGAAGGTTTTAAGCAAGGTGATGTTATTTGGTTTTGTCCATAGTCCTCCATGGACGAAGGATCCCAGCAGGCTATAGTCCACATGACTGCAAAAGAGTAGGAAAAGACTTAGTGACTAAACAACAACAACAAATTATTTGGTTTATGTTTTTAAAAGATTAATCTGGCAGATTTGTTGATAAGAAAACTGTTAGATTATTCCAATTGATGTGTCTTAAATAAAGAAGAGCCTCAACAGAAGAGAAGGATAAGGGGAGAGAGGCTGGAGCAAGGGATGTGACACCAAGGGAAACAACTCAGAGATGGAACACCACAGTCAGTCCACGGAGCATCACAAAGCAGTTTGTCCTCAGAAATGGATCTTCCTGTCCTTACCCCTTTCTCCTCCTTACTCTAGATTCCTTAGGTACCCACTGCCCTTGTCTGTCTTATAGCTATCTATGTGCCCCCACTGCTCATACTTAACATGCCAAATTGATTATCAATTTCTTCTACAAATCTCATTTTGAAGAAAAAAAAGTTTATTTTCTCAATGAGATTCACTTCAGAGAGTTGTTACAACAGAACTCTGAATCTACTAACACTAAGATGATGATGATGGTCTTCTAACATATTTTTTAAACTTTTATATACATTAAAAAAAAACTTGTGAAAACATATGATAGCAACTGAGGAAGTTTATATAACTATGTAGTGAATTTTAGATAATATCAGAAAATGGCAGGAATAGGCAAGAATATATAAGTCACCTCTGTATATTATAGTATCTTAGCATAGTGCTTGGTATATAGGTATTAGCTCAGATGTAAAGAATCTGTCTACAATGCAGGAGACCTAGGCATGACCCCTGGGTTAGGAAGATCCCCTGGAGAAAGGAATAGCTACCCACTTCAGTATTCTCGCCTGGAGAATTCCAGGGACAGAGGAGCCTGGCAGGCCGCATTCCATGGGGTTGCAAAGAGTCAGACACAACTGAGCAATTAACACTTTCACTTTCAGGAATGAATAAATTAATACATTTCTTACAACGGAGTACATTTTTGCCCTTCTTTCAAAAAATAAGATAATTTGTTCTCCTATGATGTGATCATTTCAGTATATTTCTCTACCTTTAGTCCCAGAAAACATATAACAGAAAAGTGCAATTGAAGAATTTAACTATTAGACCAAAAAGGAAAGTTACTGATGACTGAGTACCTCAGGACAAGTTCAACTAACACTACTCTATGCCATTGATAGCTGAGCCTAGTGACTCACAAACCATAAAGTTAAAATGTGAAACAAAGTTACAGTGCTACAACTTTTTAAAACATAAAAATCCCTTTGCTGTTCAGCTGAAACTACCACAACATCGTTAATCAATCGGCTATACCCCGATACAAAATGTTTTTGGTTTTGAAAAAAAAAAACAGACATAAAGAGGTAAATAAGGAAGTTAGACTGAAAAAAAATTAAATCAACACAGTGATCTCTAGTGTGCAAGGCATAGCGGGTAAATGGAAGGACACTCTGAATTCTTTTCAAGATTAGCTGTAAATTTAGACAGCCCTGATCATCTTGCAATGACCTCTTCAGGCAGCACTTACAGCCTGAGAGACACATGGATTCACAAAACTACTTATCAGCCAATTCCTTTCATAATTATAGACTCAGACCAGACACTTGTTATTCCTACCAAGATGCTTTAAGGTGTCACATGGTGCAAATCAATAGGGGACATTAGCTCACATTTGGAAGTGTTTCCAAATATAACCACTCCTCATTTTTCAATATCATCTGATAATAAGGAATGCCATATAAATAAATTTTAACATATCTGAAACATTTTTAAATGCTAAAATATGTTTTATTTATTTTCAAATATATTAAAAATTTAACTGTTCTCCAACAGAGGGATATGGACATAACTGGAGTTTTCTTGATTCAAATCGTGATTATGAATATCATTCATTTTACTATGGTATGCTCATTTGATGAGGTATGAAATATGATTTTGTCCTATACTCATTACCTGGAGGGTATCCTTTCTTCCCGTTTGGCAGTGGCTGTAATGAGCAGACCTTCCTTCTTATCACCATCTAACTTGCTGCTTCTAAACACCAGGCAAGTAAGAAATCATGTTGCCCTGGATATCTCTTATAAGAAAATTCATCATGAATTCACAGCAATATTTACAATTCACACATATGACTACAGAGTTTTTACTTCTTTGATTTTATATTTTATTTCTTTCTCTTAAACTGAGAAAAGTGACTAGTAATGACAGCAATATACTATTTAGTGTTCTCCTACTATATTGGGTTTGATCTCTTGGTTGGGAAGATCCCCTGGAGAAGGAAATGGCAACTTACTTCAGTACTCTTGCCTGGAGAATCCCATGGACAAAGGAGCCTGGTGGGCTATAGTCCTTGGGGTCCCAAAGAGTTGGACATGACTAAGCAGCTAACACACACACACACACATACAATGACAGCAACATACTTATTAGTGTTATCCTCCTATATACTGTACATACACATGATAATAGGTTGGTTCAAAGTACCTAGTATATACTATACATACACATAATAATACATTGGTTTAAAATACCAGTAGTGATATTATTAAAATATGATTACTAAAGATAGTTTAAGGGTGTTTTTTTATTTTTTTGCAGTTTGTTTTGGCCATAGGATACAACCCACTATATGTGTGCAGTCAAATTACTCTGTTTAAAAATCACTAAAACGATTCCTCTCTATGCACTTACTTAAGCCAGCAATGCAAAAAGTAATTCTATTTTTATTTAATTCTCCTCTTATTAAAGGACTTTTTTTTTCTTTACTCAGTCTTACAATAACACAAAACATCTCAATGGTTTGGCTGAGTTAAATCTACAAAACAAGATACTTTAGGAGGCTTCTAGTTGCTATCCCTACTGCCTCTATCCTGTTTTCTCCTCCCCATTATAAGTAAATTTTTGTTATTTTCCGGTTTATCCTTTCATTTTTTCCCCTTACTCTTTTTTTTAAACTTTATTTTGAAATAATTATTGGTTTTCAAAAGAGTTGTACAGAGGTCCATCAGTCTTTCAGCCAGCTTTCCTCCTTGCTGACACCTTACATAACCATGGTACACTTGGCAAAATGAGATGCTAACACTGTCGCAATACTATCAACTGACTATAGGCTTCCTTTTTTTTTTTCCCCCAGATTTCACTAGCTTCTACACAAATGCCCTCCTTCTATTCCAGGATCTAACATTGATATTCCATTGTATGTAGGCCATTTTTATGTAAATAAGCTAGCAAGCATATATTTTACTTCTATATTTATATAGCTATTTCTTAGAGAAAACGTGGCATACTATATAGATTTCTCTTCATTTTTCTCTTTTTAAATTAAATCGTGGAGATTACCCCCGTAGCTATATATATGATTATTCCTCACTTCTCCTTAAAATAGCTTGCATTTCATTATGTAGATATGCTACACATATGTATTTTAGCTGTTCAATAATAAACTAAATTATGGTGGAAAACTGCTTGAAATAAGGAAATGGTGAATTACTAAAAGACAGGCATGTCTACAACCTATTGATCAAAAATCCTAAAAGTAAGTGATGACATGATTACGCCTCACAACAAATATAAGTTAGTACCAAAACATCACCACTGGGCAAGTACAAGCAACATGCTTAAGGTGTTACTACATTTTTTCTTTTAACATTTATGGATCTCTTCTTAGAATAATGTTTTCACATGTATATAATAAAACACATCAAGTTAAAAATGAAACCAATTATAATGAAATATAGTTATCAAATCAATAAATTTGTGAGACAGTAATATATGTACATATCAATGAATTCAATAACAAGATCTAGTTGCAGTCTAACAACTATCAGTTCTAAAGAAGTCATGAATATAAATCATGTTTCAAAATTTATGTGACTCATAATGTTATAGAATATCTGTGACTCCTACTGATGACAAAACCCACTATTATTGTCAATACTGTTGCTTGTAGCCTACATTTATACTGAAGAAAAATGCAAATTTTCAGTTAAAAGTTAATGAAAGTAAAGATGTAATTTCTCCCCATTCACATTCACAGAATCCTCAGATTTCTACTCATGGACCCCAAGTTACAAACCTCTGCCTTAATGTCAGGAAAGAACAGTGAAAGAAAATACTACCTAGGCATTTTGCTAATTTGCTGTTTTAAGAGAAGCAAGAGAAATTAGAACACTTCCTAACACCATACACAAAGATAAACTCAAAATGGATTAAAGACCTAAATGTAAGACCAGAAACTATAAAATTCTTAGAGGAAAATACAGGCAGAACACTCAATAACATAAATCAAAGCAAGATCCTCTATGACCCACCTCCTAGAGTAATGGAAATAAAAACAAAAGTAAACAAGTGGGACCTGATTAAATTTAAAAGCTTTTGCACAGCAAAGGAAACTATAAGCAAGGGGAAAAGACAACCCTCAGAATGGGAGAAAATAATAGCAAATGAAACAACTGACAAAGGATTAATGTCCAACATTTACAAGCAGCTCATACAACTCAATGCCAGAAAAACAAACAACCCAATCAAAAAGTGGGAAAAAGACGTAAAGAAAAATTTCTTCAAAGAAGACATACAGATGGCTAACAAACACATGAAAAGATGCTCAGTATCACTCGTTACTAGAGAAATGCATTATTAGAGAAAATTACAATGAGATATCACCTCACACTGGTCAGAACAGCCATCATCAAAAAGTCTACAAACAATAAATGCTGGAGAAGGTGTGGAGAAAAGGGAATGCTCTTGCACTGTTGGTGGGAATGCAGACTGATACAGCCACTATGGAAGACAGTATGGAGATTCCTTAAAAACCTAGGAATAAAAACAACATATGACCCAGCAATCCCACTCCTAGAAATATACCCTGAGGAAACCAAAACTGAAAAAGACATATGTATCCCAGTGTCCACTGCAGCACTATATACAATAGCTGGAACATGGAAGCAACCTAGATGTCTATTGCCAGAAGAATGGATAAAGAAGTTGTGGTACATATACACAATGGAATATTACTCAGTCATAAAAAGGAACACATTTGAGTCAGTTTGATGAGGTGGATGAACCTAGAACCTATTATACAGAGTGAAGTGAGCCAGAAAGAGAAAGACCTTTGCCAACAAAGGTCCGTTTGGTCAAGGCTATATATTCTACTGTATATATACGGAATCTAGAAGAATGGTACTGAAGAATTTATTTACAGGGCAGGAATGGAGAAACAGACATAGAGAATAGACTTATGGACCTGGGGAGAGGGGAAGAGAGGGTGAGATGTATGGAAAGAATAACATGGAAACTTACATTCAGTCAGTCAGTCAGTTTAGTCGTTCAGTCGTGTCCGACTCTTTGCGACCCCATGAATCGCAGCACGCCAGGCTTCCCTGTCCATCACTAACTCCCGGAGTTTACTCAAACTCATGCCCATCGAGTTGGTGATACCATCCAGCCATCTCATCCTCTGTTGTCCCCTTCTCCTCTTGCCCCCAATCCCTCCCAGCATCAGGGTCTTTTCCAATGAGTCAACTCTTCGCATGAGGTGGCCAAAGTACTGGAGTTTCAGCTTCAGCATCAGTCCTTCCAATGAACACCCAGGACTGATCTCCTTTAGGATGGACTGGTTGGATCTCCTTGCAGTCCAAGGGGCTCTCAAGAGTCTTCTCCAACACCGCAGTTCAAAAGTATCAATTTTTCGGTGCTCAGCTTCCTTTAGAGTCCAACTTTCACATCCATACATGACCACTGGAAAAACCATAGCCTTGACCAAATGGACCTTTGTTGGCAAAGTAATGTCTCTGCTTTTTAACATGGTATCTAGGTTGGTCATAACTTTCCTTCCAAGGAGTAAGCGTCTTTTAATTTCATGGCTGCAGTCACCATCTGCAGTGATTTGGAGCCCCCAAAAATAAAGTCTGACACTGTTTCCACTGTCTCCCCATCTATTTCCCATGAGGTGATGGGACCAGATGCCATGATCTTAGTTTTCTGAATGCTGAGCTTTAAGCCAACTTTTTCATTCTCCTCTTTCACTTTCATCAAGAGGCTTTTTACCATATGTAAAATAGATAGCCAATGGGAATTTGCTGTATGGCTCAGGAAACTCAAACAGGGGCTCTGTAACCAACCTAGATGGGGAGGGAGATGGGAGGGAGGTTCAAAAGGGAGGGGATATATGTATATCTATGTCTGATTCATGTTGAGGTTTGACAGAAAACAACAAAATGCTGTAAAGCAATTAATTATCCTTCAATAAAAAATAAATTAAAAAAAAGAAGCAGGAAACTAATGTTTATTGAACACATGTTATTTACCAGACTTACTCACTCATTGTGTTTTGTGAGAATATGTTAAAATTTAATCCTCACAAAACCCAATGATGTAAGTTTAGTAACTTGCCCATCATCACATGGTTCATAAGAACTGAGTCAGAAATCAAGGTCTGCATGATTTCCACTATATCATGAAGCCTCATACAGCAACATACCTAGAATGTTTGCATTTTAAAAAAAAAAGCCTACAGGAAACAGTTTTAGGAAAAAAGGAAGAAGGAAAGAAAGAATTTTTTAGTGATAAAATTTCAGACATCAGAAATGAGCCAGAAAGGATATTCTTTGGGAATTAACTCCCTTCTTAAAGGGCTTCCCTGGTGGCTCAGATGGTAAAGAATCTGCCTCCTATGTAGAAGACCTGGGTTTGAGCCTTAGGTTGGAAAGATCCTGTAGAGCAGGGAAAGACTATCCACTCCAGTATTCTTTCCTGGAGAATTTCATGGACAGAGGAGCCTGGCGGGCTACAGTCGATGGGGTTGCAAAGAGTTGGACATGACTGAGTGACTAATGCTCCTTTCTTAAAATCCTTCAGATCACTGTTATTCCATATATGTATAAGAACAGCTTCACACACTATCTATGTTTATCTTCCAATGACAGTAGCTTGCCTATTGCCAATGACCTAGAAATAGTTCATTAAAGGAATGAAATACATATAGAACAATAAGGTAACTTCTGAAGAGCTCTCAGTAATCACTGACATGTTTTAGTCTCGTTATGTACTAGGCTGTTCCTCACTGCTGTGATAGAGTAAGGTTGTATATCTAGAGCTCAGAGATCCCAAATGGTGAAACTTGCAAGGCTTGTATTATAAAAGACAGGACTGGAGACACAGGAGCATTGAAATTCATCCATGTGATTCATCATGTGCACACCCCTCCTGGCTGCAGCTGATTCTATCACAGGCACTGCCATACCACTAAAGTGAATGCTTGATAGGAGCTTCTCACTAGAGCAATCCAGCTGGCATACTATGGGATGGCACAGTACCAACACCATAAAGAAATAGCCACGGTGTCTTCTTTAGGGCTAGTTTCCCAATGTTGTTAATCCACTGGATTGAATGCACCAAAAAAGATAATTTATTTTGCAAAACCTCACAGTCTTCATTTTTTCATTGCCTACAACACTATTTTAGCAGCCAAAATGTTTGCATAATAGGTATTCTGCAGACAACTTTGTTTCATATTTGAATTTTTTAAAGCCCATGAGGTGCTTAGCTTGGGAAAAACCTTTTCGTCTCAGTCTGATAATGTATCCAAATTGAACTGTAGCCTGTTGATTTCAGCCTTTGCTTGCAGTAAGGGAAAAACTCTAGGGGAGAAAAAGCCTAGTTCTGTCCACTGGCTGAGTCTCAATAAGTAGTCCCCAGAGCTATCTAAAATCATCACAGAATGTCTCCCTGCCAGCTGCTTCACACTCTTTTCCTTGGCTGCTGTTCACAGCTTGAGTTTGCTCCAGGCCAATGGCCTGTGTCAGTAGCTCACCCCCCACTCACTGCAGTCTTTGGTACAAATCCTCTATGTTCTCAGCACTTTACTTCCTTGTTCCCTGGGGTGGACAGTTTGCAGGAATGGTCACAATTCCTCCCATCTCATATGCCCTTTTGAGTTGTGACTTTGTCCCTCTTCCCACTGAGAGATGGAGTCCCTTACCCCTCTACTTAAATCTGGCTCGCCCCTGTGACTTGCTTTGACCAGCAGAATGCATAAGTATCCTATGTGACTTTATGGGCCAGGCCCTCAGGGCCTTACAACTTTCATTTCTCTCTCTCCTGGAACCCTGAGGCCACCATGCCTGGAAGAAATTCAGTGTCACCAAAGGGATTATAAAAGTCCATGTAGAGGAGAACTGAGGGACCCTAGCAGACTGCCAGCATCAATTTCCAGAAGTACTAGGAGAAGTCCTCATATGAATATCTTCATGTGATCCCAGTCAAGACCAGCAGAAGAGCCATCCAGATGGTCAATCCAGAGAATTTTGAAAAAAAAAAAAAAAAAAAAAGGTGTGGCTTTAAACTACTGTTTTGGGGTGATTGGTTATACAGAAGAAGATAACTGCTGTATAGGAAGCTGTCATTAGCAATCCTTCCTCAGCAACATTTATCCAGCACTTTATCTCAATCTGCTGTTCAAGAGGGAAGAAAATCTCAATTCTTTACTGAAACATTCTTCTTCTTCTTCTTTTTAAATCACATAATGGTTGCATTTTACACCAAATTTTGGTCAATCCAAAGGTAGGGATGTGGCCTACATGACTATAAACCTCCCAAACAGCTAGCTGTTAATAAGAGAAATGGAAAACACTTTGAGCATTTAAAACATAAGAAAAGAATACATTTGAATCAGTTCTAATGAGATGGATAAAACTGGAGCCCATTATACAGAGTGAAGTAAGCCAGAAAGATAAACACCAATACAGTATACTAACGCATATATATGGAATTTAAAAAGATGGTAACAATAACCCTATATGCAAGACAGAAAAAGAGACACAGATGTATAGAACAGACTTTTGGACTCTATGGGAGCAGGCGATGGTGGGATGATCTGAGAGAACAGCATGGAAACATGTATATTATCAAGTGTGAAACAGATCGCCAGTCCAGGTTGGATGCACCCAGAGGGATGGGATGTGGAGGGAGGCGGGAGGGGGGTTCAGGATGGGGAACACATGTAAATCCATGGCTGATTCATGTCAATGTATGGCAAAAACCACTACAATATTGTAATTAGCCTCCAACTAATACAAATAAATGGGAAAAAGAAAAAGAAATAGAACATAAGAATTAAAGTAAAGAAAACCTACATTGAAATGGTAGCTCCACTGCTTTTAAGGACTGTATTAATAGAAACTGACAGAAGTTTTTTCCAATACCTGGAAGAATCATCTTTCTAGGCCAACAGAAATGGAGTTTTGTAGAGTCTGCCTGTGAGGACTGCTCAGCCTGTTATAGAAAAAGCCTTGAGTCCTGTATTTCCTAATCATTTCCCCCCTTTTCCATTTGTGGTAGTTTAGCCTATATTACCAATACATAAAATAGGGTTACTTACTACATTCTATTTGTGAACATCCTAAATGGTAAGCAACATTTGGGAGTATAAAGTGTATTGTTTTAATCAGATCCTCAAGCAAGTCTTTTGACACCATCTCCCAGTGCTTCCCTGGAGGCTCAGATGGCAAACAATTCACCTGCAAGGCAGGAGATCCAGGTTTGATCCCTGGGTCAGGAAGACCCCCTGGAGAAGGGAATGGCAATCCTCTCCAGTATTCTTGCCTGGAAAACTTCATGAACAGAGGAGCCTTTTGTCACCTTCTCCCACTCCTCCAAAAAAGAGTAAGAAACACTGATTGGAGAGTAAGGTGCCACTTTATAAAAGTGTTTTGTTTTTTTTAAGTTCCTATTTAATGCTTCAGTTGAAATTAGTTCCTATGGCTGATTCTTGTTAATGTTTGACAGAAAACCACAAAGTTATGTAAAGCAATACCCTTCAATTTAAAAAAATAAAGTGGCAAAAAATGATATCTTAAAAAAATTAGTAACTCACCTATCTAGAGAAAATTAACTTTTAAAGGGATAAACAACATAAAAATGCAACTTTCATACAAACAGCAAGTATAAGAATTATACAATTCAGAACATCTGAAATCCTGAAGATCTAAATGAATGTTTAAAAATAAATTCTGCAGGCAACCTTCCTTCTAAAAAGGTAGAGTAGATGTACTTTTCCCTATTCCTCTCATTAAATACAATAGATCCCCCTGGATATTACATATAAAACAAAGGTAAGAAGACTGAAGATTGAAGAGCAGGCAGAATGGTGACAAGTCACTTGGGTGAATTCTCTGCCTTTTCTTTTTGCCTGGTACATTCCAGACTTGAAGGTGAAGAAGTCAACAACCCAGAAACACCAATGAATTAAACAGACATAAACCTCAAGAGCAGCCTGATTTCTTTAGCCAAAGGTCCAGGAAGGGGGCAGTATAACAAGAGAGAAAATGTGTAGAAAATGAACGCTAAAGAAAATAAGCACCACAGAAGAAATTGACCCCACCCCCACCCTCACCTCCACCAGCAGGGGACAAGAGAGGACCCTAGACTACCACTGTCATCAGGCTGGAATAAGCCAGCCCAACACCTACCACCATAGCAGTACCAAAGAAAGAAGTATGAAACTGGGGCATTTACCTCTGCCGGGCAGTGGTGAGCCACCCTCCCAGATATACATCCACAGCGTCCGCGGAGACCACGTGGCCGCATGGACTTCCGTCCTCAGCCGGCAGTAATGCGGTGTCACTCCGTCTTCCTGCTAGAGGGCTGTCAAGAGAGCCACAGCACAGAGGAAGGCCTTCTGCCACTTCCCAGGAGAAGTGAGGTCACTCCCCCTGTCGCTGTGGTGTCAGCGGTGGCCAGAGAGGGAGCAATAAGGAGGTGCTTCCCAGAGGATATCAGCGAAGACACAGTGGGGAGCTGGCAGACACATTTCTGCCCAGTATCAAGGAATACCTGACCTTGTGTAAAAGGAGCCAGAGCGGAGGAACCTGGCAATAAGGAGGGAGCGTCTCTCCTTCCCTTGGAGTCAGAGAAAGCCATAATCAAATACAGATTGAAGTAAGGTCTGGAGTCTCATAATAGCACCCCAAATATCCAAGTTTCAACTGATGACTACATGTTGTACAAAGAACCAGGAAAATTTAAAACTGAATGGAAAAAAAAAAAAAAACCAGATGCCAATACGAAGATGATAGAAAACTTAGAATTACCAAAGATTTTAAAGCAGCCATGATAAAAATGTTTCAATGAGCAATTACAAATACACATGAAACAGAATAGAAAGTCTTAGTAAAGAACAGAAGATATAAATAAGAACCAAATGGAAATTTAGAACTTAAAAATACAGTTACTGAAGTAAAAAATTAGTGGATAAGCTCAAAATCAGAAATAGAGACAGAACACTCAGTGAACCAGAAGATACAACAAAAGAATTACCTAATTTGAACAACAGAGAGAAAATAGATTAAAACAAATTAAGAGTCTAAGGTACCTCAAGAACTATTAAAAAAAGAAAAAGTTCTATTATTCATGTTCTGGAGTCCTGGAAGGAGTGAAGCAAGAGCATGGGGCTAGAAAAGCACTTGAAATGAATAACAGTTGACTGAAAACATCCTAAATTTGGCAAAATACATAAACTGACATATTCAAGAAGGGTAAACCCAAACAGGATAAATTCAAGGAAATCTACACCATTATGCATCATAACCAAATTCTCAACAAACTAAGAAAAAAAATTTTTGAAATTGTCAACCCAAAAATTTATCTGATAAAAATCTGCATCAAAAATAAAGTAGAAATCAAAACATTTTCAGGTAAAGGGACACTAAGAGAATTTGTCACTAGTAGACCTATTCTAAAAGTTTTTTTTTTTTTTTACAAGAAATTATAAAAGAAGGAAACTGAAAATATCAGGAAGAAAGAATATGGTAAGCAAAAATGTGAATAAATGCAATACATTTAATAAATGTGAATAAATGCAAAAATGTGAATAAGTGCAGTACACTTTCATTTAGTTTTCTAAATTATGTTTGATGGTTGAAGCAAAAATCACACTATCCTGTGTGATTCTAAATACATATAGAGGAAATATTTAAGATAATTACTTTGTAAATGAGGAAGAGCCTTAAGATATAAAGGGAGGTAAGTTTTTAACACTCATTCAAACTGGGAAAATGATAGCACCAGTAGACTGTGATAAGCAATGCACATATAATGTAATATCTAAATTACTAAAAAAGCTATACAAAGAGGTACACTCTAAAACACTATAGAAAATAATAAAAAGGAACAAACCACTGATACATACAACAACCTGGATGGATCTCCAGAGAATTATGCTTAGTAATAAGTCAATCCCTAAGTGTTAAATACTATATTATTATATTCATACAACATTTTTTATACATATTATAAAAAACCAGAGAAATGGGGAATAGATTAGTAGTCACAGAGATTAAGGAGGGGTTAAGGGCAGGAGGGACCTGAGTATGGCTAGTATAAAAGGACAAGAGCAGAAATCTTTGTGGTGATGTGATATTCTGTATCTTGACTGTACCAGTGCCAGTATCCTGCTATGATACTGAACTCCAGTTTTCCAAGATGTTGCCCTTGGAAGAACCTGGGTACATAGAACTCTTCTATATTAGTGGCAACAACTGTGTGTGGATCTATGGCTACCTCAGAACAAAACATTTAGTTTAAAAAACTCCACAAAGGTGAACAGAAATAAATAAATTCTTCCTGAAGAGTTACCATGGCTTTCTAGTTTACTTCTCTTTCTGAGGCAAAATCAATGTCACCACTGACTGAAATTTTGTGAAAGTATAATGATAAACAGGCATACTTGGCTAGAGTGAGAATAAAAACAGTAGTGAGCAAAATTTTAAAACCTCAGACTAAATTCTGTCACTTCAACTCTCTCTGAAATTTAAAATACTAACCTATTTAAGCACAAATATTAGAAGTTCTGAGTTTCCTAGGTGGTGCTAGTGGTAAAGAACCCACCTGCCAATGCCGGAAAGGTAAGAAACAAGGGTTTGATCCCTGGGTCAGGAAGATCCACTGGAGAAGGACATGGCAACCCACTCCAGTATTCTTGCCTGGAGAATCCCATGGACAGAGGAGCCTGACAGACTACGGTCCATAGGGTTGCAAAGAGTCAGACACGACACATTAGAAGTTCTACCACAGAAAGCAGTTGAGGGCTCTTTTTTGAGGGTCCTGTACAGGACTCTTCTGCTTATTTTCTATCACAGTTTATATCTGGAAACAACATAGTGATAGAATTCCTTTAGGCAAACTAAACCTGCCATTCCAACTCTAGCTGTATGTGAGTTCTTCCTCCCTACTGTGCATGCTTACTCAGTCATATCCAACTTTTTGGGACCCTCTGGACTGTAGCCCTCCAGGCTCCTCTGTCCATGGGATTCTCCAGGCAAGAATACTGGAGTGGGTTGCCATTTCCTTCTCCAGGGCATCTTCCTGACCCAGGGATCAAATCCATGTCTCCTGTGTCTCCTGCACTGCAGGAATATTTTTTTCCTGCTGGGTCATCATTAGACCCCAAATCATCAGGTGAATCTAATTCCATACTCTCAAACTCAGCCACTGGACTTGCAAATATCATTTTCACTCATCCTCTAAGACTTTCCTAGCTTTCCTCTTCCTATAGGAAAAAGTGTCTAGCACACAAGGCCACCAATCTAGCCTCCATCTACTTTTCTAATTGTCTTCTATTTTTTCCTCCCTATGGTTTTCCTAGAAAGTCATCTACCATAGATAGAATGGTCTTTTCATTTACACCAAACTTCTGTTCATCTTTCTGCCTCCCTCCCTTCTTATCATATTACTTCTACCTGAAAAGCTTCCTACTCTCCATTTCTGCTTCACTAAGTTCTACTCTTCTTTCAAAACTCACCCCTATCCTAAAGCCTACGTTAGAGATGTCTTTCTCAACTAGAGACCTTCTCTTTCTACCACCACTCATTTTTCTACATAGCATTCATTGCTTTCATTTTTTTATGTTTTTCTGCCTAAGTTCTTCCTCTGTATTCAGATTACAAGACATTCAAAAGGATTTTTTATCTCTTAGATTTCTGAAAAGAGAAAAAAAAATTTATGGTGATGATTGCAAAGATTTAAAATTAGATCTAGAACAAGAACAACTTAATCTCCCTCTGGACTTCAAATTCTTCAAAGAGGAAGGTAAATTAGACCAGTGATTCTTACCAGATATACATATATATGTACACATGTATACATATGCACACACATGTACATACATGTGTGTACATATATGTTATACACATATATGTATATATATATACACACACGTTAAACTCAGTTGGGGCTATCTTTGAAACACACATGTCTAAGTCCATCTGCCCCCTAGAAATCTGGATTCTGTATGTCTATGGTGGAGTCTTGGATTCTGAATTTTAATACTCACCCAAGTGTCCCCCTATTCTACTTGAGGAGCACTGTATTGCATGATCTCTAAAGTCCCTTCCAGGTGTATTGGGTGACTCTGCATTTTTTATTAAAAAACACTTTTGTTCCAAGAGCATTAAATTGATCTCTATCTCAGCTTACCTCTGATTGTGTGATACAGGCATGAAGATCAGAATTACCTATAGATTAAAACATCATTTTAAACTTTCAAGTGAGAAACAGATTTCAATTAAGTGAAGGGAAAAAGTACTGTGGTTAATGCCACACTTTGGAATTTCTTGTACTGGGGCTTAGATCTGCCACTGATTAGCTATATGACTTTGAAAAAGTGACTTAACCCTTTTAAGCTTCTCTCTTTACATTTATAAAATGGAGACAATGGTAACACCTACCTTATAGGACTATTATGGGGATTAAGTTAGTTGACACATGGAAGGCAACTTTGCATAATTCCAGATATGCAACTGGAATTGGAATATCCAACTTAATATTCCATAATTAAGTTCCCATACACTTGTGACTGCAGCTGAATATTATCATTAAAATCCAGTTCACTTGGAGATATTTATCAACAATGGCTTCCAATTCACAGCTTTGGGGAAGCTATAGAGAACAGGAATCTAAATCTCTAGGGGTGTCTAGTACTATCTCTCAACTAAATACATGATATATTTTGCTCATGGAAGAACTCCTATTTTTCAAATATATATGTATATTTTATGACTATTAAAACACTAATTCAAGTAAACAGTATTACTGAATTTATAGTAATTTTCTGTTTTTATATATTTTCACAGTCAACACATATTATAAATATAGCTATTATCATATCTTCAATTTATCTTCTTCATTTTAAAGGTTTCAAACAGACTGGGAAACACTGCTCTCAGAATATCAAGTTACTATCAACATCATTTCCTAAAACTATTCACCATCCTGTCTCAGAGTTCTGGGAAAAGTGATTTATAGTTACGACATATTACACATGGAAAAAAAAAAAAAGGTTTGTCAAAACCATAAAAAAATATAAACTGCTGAGTAATCTTTTATTTTGCAAGGGACAGAGGTGATGAAAAGAGAGGAAAAATATGACTATTGCTCAATGTACTATCCAGCAAAACTGCTAGAGTCTTTCAAGCAGATTTCTAAAGTCTTAGTGACTCCTTGAAATTCATGATTCAATAACAAAACACTTGAAGAAAGAAAAACCAAAAAAAAAAAGAAGCATTATGTTGGCATAGTGGGACTTCCATTAAATTTTAAGGCAGTCACATCAGAAAGCGGATGAAACCAAATCCACAAATCTCTCCTGTTTAAATCAACAAAGCTAGAGGTGAGGTGGAAGATAGCTCCTTGTTTAGTATGTTCTTCTAGGTATCTTGTGAAATGAAAAAAAAAACACATTATGAATAACTAAGACATAAATTTAAAAGAAAAATTAAGAGAAAAATAAAGAGAAAAAAGACAGTGAGCTAAATTTTTATATTATTTTAGAAAATTAAAAAGAAATTTTACTCCAATACCTCCTTAATTTTCTTATATTTTTTAGTGAAATATTTTAAAGAAGGGTGAGATATTTCTTAAACCATTTTTAAGAAATAGATAACTTAAATCACAAAGAGTTAGATCACACATAATTTCCCAGGTGCCCAAAGCACCCTTGATCTAGAGCTCATTGGTGATAAAGGAGCTAGAACTCATTTAAATATTTCATCCTGTTTATGAGATTCAATTTATTTATTTATTTGGTAAATACAAAGTGATCCTGCAAACTCCCATTTAGTTATAACACTCAAGGCAAAACAGCTAAGTTTACTCAAAAGAAAAAAAAAAAAAGCAGCCTAGTGGGAAAACAAGAGATGGGAGTCTGAAGACTACTATTTTACAGGGGGGGGGGGGGGGGGGGGGGGGGGTTGGTGGTATTAAGCTTGAACAAATCACTTAACCTCTCTTTGTTTCAAATACTTGCTTGAAAAATGCAGAAGCTGGCTTGCTCAGGTATTGCTAAAATCTATGATTTAACTGGCTCAGATGGGAAAGAATCCACCTGCAATGCAGGAGGCCTGGATTCAATCCCTGGGTCCAGGAGAGAGAGAAGGGAATACTGGAACCTACTCCAGTATTCTTGCCTGGAGAATCCCATGGACTGAGGAGCCTGGTAGGCAACAAAGCATACTAATAACTCTGTAGATCTCTTCCCCTGGATCTGGAGTTGTGGCAAGGACAGAACCTTCCTGAATAAATACAACCTTTCCCACATAATTTTATTCCCTCAGGCTAAGCCTGTCAGCCTGGCATCCAGAGTGAAAAGAGAGAACTCTGATGAAACTAGGGCAACTATGACCCCAGAGGTGATTGGAAGAGAGTGATTCTGAAAAAGCTGGCTTAAAACTTAACATTCAAAAACCTAAGATCATGGCATTCGGTCCCATCACTTCATGGCAAATAGATGGGGAAAAAATGGAAACAGTGACAGATTTTATTTTCATGGTCTCCAAAATCACTGTGGACAGTGACTGTAGTCATGAAAATTAGAAGATGCTTGCTCCTTGGAAGACAGGCTATGACAAATCTAGATGGTGTATTAAAAAGCAGAGATATCACTTTGCCAACAAAGGTCCATATAGTGAAAGCTATGGTTTTTCCAGTAGTCATGTATGGCTGTGAGAATTGGACCATAAAGAAGGTTGAACAGTGAAGAATTGATGCTTTTGAGCTGTGGTACTGGAGAAGACTCTTGAGAGTCCCTTGGACAGCAAGAAGATCAAACCAGTCAATCCTAAAGGAAATCAGTCCTGACTATTCATTGGAAGGACTGATGCTGAAGCTGAAGCTCCAATACTTTGGTCACCTGATGCAAAGAACTGACTCACTGGGAAAGACCTGATGCTGGGAAAGACTGAAGGCAAAAGAAGGGGATGACAGAGGATGAGATGGTCAGATACCATCACCAACCCATGGACATGAGTCTGAGCAAACTCTGGGAAATAGTGAGGGACAGGGAAGCCTGGCATGCTGCAGTCCATGGGGTGCAGAGTTGGACACAACTTAGCAACTGGACAACAACAATCCTCTAAGGGCTTCTCTGGTGGCTCAGATGTAAAGAATCTGCCTGCAACGCAGGAGATGCAAGTTTGGTCCCTGGGTTGGAAAGATCTCCTGGAGAAGGAAATGGCAATCCATTTCTGTATTCTTTTCTGGAGAATTCCATGGACAGAGGAGTCTGGTAGGCTACAGTCCATGGAGTTGCAAGGACCTGGACGCAACTAAGAGACTAACACACACACACACACATCCTCTACTAAAGGATGACTTTGAGTTTTCTAAAAGCCTTCAGGTTTATCTATGATGAATCTTCTTTGAAAAGATCCACAGTATTTCAAAGAAACACACCTACCTTTCTTTTCATCTAAAAGTTGCCAAAGAAAGCACCAGCTGCAATTAAATTTGAATGATTAAAACAAATGTTAGAGGTGATGGTGCCATCTAGCTGTTGCAATGGCAAGACATTACTCATTTCCATAAACTCCTATAAGGAAGCAAATACTGTGGCCATTCTATGTAGTCAGTGAAAGACAATCTTTCTTCAGTCATACCTCTGTATACAGGTAAAGAAAAAAGAGGCACAGAGCAGGTTAAGTTTTGCTTAGAGTCAGCTAGTCACCAGCAGAACTAGGATCAGAGCATAGTTCTTTTGATTCCTAGACCTACAGCCTCAGTACTAATGAGAGAGATCCCTAGGCTTCAAAGCATGTCCCCCTTTCACCAATCACTTCTCCCCACACAAAATAAATCACTATATTACAAAAGCATTCTCCACTTTTAGACATGTGGGAAAATTATCCACTAGTCATCTCTCTGAGAACTGGGATCTTTGAAGATCCCACAGAAAAGAAATCACAGATCACTTCCAAAATGAGTGACCCTTTTATTCTGTTGATAGTGCCATTCATTGGACACAATTTAAAATTTTTTATTAAGTCCAGTTTGCTTATCTCATCTTTCTTTTATTGCTGTTCCTTCTGTGTCATAGCCAAGAAATCATTGCCACATTCAACACGGTGCATCTTATGTCTTGTACTCTCTTCCAAGAGTTTTGTAGTTTTAGGTCTTACATTACTCCTTTCTCTTAGGTCCTGGTGCACACACGATTTTTTTTGTCCTCCAAGAGTCTGTTTCTCTAGTCCTGTGGAAGTTCTGTAATCAAATCCCACTGGCCTTCAAAGTCAAATTCCCTGGGGGTTCTCAGCCCCTTTGCTGGATCCCCAAGTTGGGAAATCTGTTGTGGGCCCTAGAACTTTCACGACAGTATGAGAACTTCTTTGGCATTATTGTTCTCCAGTTTGTGGGTCATCTGCTCAGTGGTTCTATGGAGGGGCTAATGGTGACCTCCTCCAATAGGATTTATGCCGCACCTCCCAGCTCTGCTGCAGCCAGAGACCCTGTCCCCGTGGAAGGCCACTGTGCCTCCGCAGGAGACACTGAAACACTCAAAGGTCTTACATTTAAGTGTTTGACCCATTTGGGGTTAATTTTTGTATACATTGCTAGGTAAGGGTACAGTTTCATTGTTTTGCATTTGGATATCCAGTTTTCTCAGCATCATTTTTTGAAAAGACTGTTATTTCCCCCATTAAACTGTTATTTCACCCTTAAGAAAATAATTTGACCCTATCTATACCGTATACCTGTCTTTATGCCAGTAGCACACTGTTTTAATTATTGTAGATTTGTAATAAACTTGAAAATCAGTGTCAGTCCCTCCACTTTGTTCTTCTTCTTCAAGATTATTTTAGCTATTTGTGGGTCCCTTGAGGTCCCTTATTAATTTTAGGATGGGTTTTTCTGTTGCTGCAAAAATAGTCATTGGGATTTTGATAGGGATTATATTCAATATACAAATTACTTTGGGTAACATTAACATCTTAACAATATTAAGTCTTCCAATCTACAACATGGAATATGTTTCCATTTACTTCATGTCTTTAATTTCTTTCAGCAATGTTTTGTAGTTTTCATTGTACAAGATTTTCATTTGCTTGGTTCATTCTTTTTTATTCCTTTTAATATTATTGTTAATGGACTTGCCTTTGTAATTTCTTTTACAGACTGTTCATTGTTAGCAAATGAAAATGCAATTGATTATAATATGTTGTATAATAAAGCTATTTTTTTGACTATCATAAAGATTATCCTAAAACATCCCTATATACATCTATTCTTGTGTCCTGGTGCTTTTACTTTTGTGAGAGAGATTCATTAAAAGTAGTATTCCAGCTACAAATTTTTGTAAAACAAACCACCCTAAAATAGCTTATCAATTTATAATTTTGACAGGGTGAGCAGAACAATTCATGTAGCTTAAGCTGGAGTAGCTCAAATAGGGTTAAAGGATTAATTTCCAAACAGTCCATTCAAAGAGCTGGCAAGCCATTACTGGCTGTTAGTTGAGAGCTCAGATGATACTGTTAACAAAAAATTTCAATTCCTTTCCACCTGTCCTCTCTGTGGACTGCTTAGGCTTTGTATAGCATGATGACTGATTCTAAAAGCAAGTTTCTCAGAGATCAGAAACGGAAACTGTTAATTTCCTAAGGTTTGGTTCTGAAACCTGGTCATGTTCCTTCAACCATATTCTATTGGTTAATCAATCATAGAGTCTACCTAGATTCAAGGGGAGGAAATATAAGCCTTACCTCTCCATGGGAAGTGTCCAAAATAATATGCAACGAACTTTAATTTACAAGTAGGATTAATGAGTGAAAGAATCTGCTCATTTTTAGTATGAATAAATACTGCCATATTCTTTCCCAAAAAGGTTTAATTCATTCATTCAGCAAATATTTGTGCAATATTACTAGACAGACTCTGTGTTATATATGGAATAAAGCAGGGATCAAAGCAGAACTAAAAACTTTACCCTTACAGATCTTAATTTTAGCGGCAGTAAAATTAAAACACACTTACCCCTTGGAAGGAAAGTTATGACCAACCTAGATAGTATATTAAAAAGTAGAGACATTACTTTGCCAAAAAGGTCCATCTAGTCAAGGCTATGGTTTTTCCAGTGGTCATGTATGGATGTGAGAGTTGGACTATGAAGAAAGCTGAGCCCCCAAAAATTTATGCTTTTGAACTGTGGTGCTGGAGAAGACTCTTGAGAGTCCCTTGGACTACAAGGAGATCCAACCAGTCCATCCTAAAGGAGATCAATCCTGGGTGTTCATTGGAAGGACTGATGTTGAAGCTGAAACTACAATACTTTGGCCACCTGAAGTGAAGAGCTGACTCATTTGAAAAGACCCTGATGCTAGGAGGGATTGGGGGCAGGAGGAAAAGGGGACGACAGAGGATGAGATGGCTGGATGTCATCACCAACTCGATGGACATGAGTTTGAGTAAACTCTGGGAGTTGGTGATGGACAGGGAGGCCTGGAGTTCTGCGATTCATGGGGTCGCAAAGAGTCGGACATGACTGAGCGACTGAACTGAACTGAACTGAATTGAATATGTCAATATATCAATCAAAAGTATGCCAGGTGGTGATGTGTCACAAGAAAAATAAAGCAGGGGAGGAGACTAGAGAATATCTAGGAAGAAAGGTAAAATTTTAAATAGAGTAGTCAGGAAGGTTTCAATCTCAATAGAAAATAGCAAGTGAAAGAAGGGGGAACATGCCTGCTATTTTCAGAGAACAGCAGGAAAGCTATTTTGGTAAGAGAGTGGACATGAGGATGGACAGTGAAAGTTAAGAGGGAAGTATGGGGAGTCAAGTTATGATATGATAATCCACCCTCCCAGATCCCTGCCTGCTAGTGATACATCCTACAAGCATATACTTATTGGATATTCGCCATGTTCTTTCCTGTGAATTGCCCCTCAAGATGAAGTAAAATATTAAAAGACATATATCATCAGCAGGAATTACAGGAAATACAGGAAATTAATCAGTTTTCAAAGAGGATGCTGAGAGTATAAGATTCAAAGCAGGCTATTTGGAAGAAGACAACCTGAAATACACTGCCCAAGGCTTAGGTTTGACATGTGAGTGACAAGTAGGAGATGGGAAGGCAGTCATGGGAGATGGGAAGGGCAATAGAGTAAGCTGTAGCAGAAGGTACAAGAGGCCCAAGACCTGAACAGGGATAGCAGGCCTAGAAAAGACAAACTTCATCTGCTTCTGAAATTTTTATTAGGATCAACCTTAATAAAAACTTCCACTTTCAAAGTTGAAAGTGATTGTTTTTAATTAGTTTTATAATTCTTCAATAATTATTTTCCAAAAGAAGTCTTTAGAACTCCTATATATCTTCTTTACTGATGGTAAAAATCCTGTTCTTGTTATTGTTAAAAATGTCTTTGGGTTTTACAGGACTTTCCTGGTGGTACAAGGGATAAGAATCCAGCTGCCAATGCAAGGGACACGGGTTTGATCCCTGGTCCAGGAAGATTCCACCTGCCCAGGCTGGAGAGCAACTAAGCCTAGGCACCACAACTACTGACCCATCACTTTAGAGTCCGAGAGCCACAAGTACTGAACCCACTTGCTGCCTCTACTGAAGCCTGTGCGCCTAGAGCTTGTGCCCTACACCAAGAGAAGCCACCACAATGAGGAGCCTGTGCACCTTAATGAAGAGTAGCCTTTACCTGTCGAAAGGCAGAGCCGAAAACAAATAAATAATTTTTTTTTTAATGAAAGGAATCTCAGGCACCCAGAGTGTTGAATACTTTATTTTAAAATTGCCTTTGGGTTTTCAAAAATAAATTCTTTTTTGCTGAAGTCTATAACCTAGAAAATATCCACTTTGGGAAGAAAGCCTCTAATAAAACATCTTGGACCAAAAGCTTTTGTCTATCAGAGTCTTTCTAAATGAAATCCAGTGAACGTGTATAAGCAGCTGTCACAGTTTATCCGTAGTTTGCCAGCAGATTTCAAGAAAATGGCATTCATGTCCCTTAACTGGATCAACAGTACTTTATTGTTAGGTAACATGTGAGCTTCTGAGCTCTTCAAACGCTTGATGTTGAAGTCAAAATGCTCTAAACAAAATAGCATTTATTCAATTCATCCAGAGACTTAAATAGCATTTTTCTTCCAAGACAAGAATATCGGTGGTGACTTCCCAACCTATATGTTTAGCATATTCTAAACTGCAGCTTGTAGAAGACTTGATGAATAAATACCTTAAGGGGACTTTTCTCTCAGACCTTTATCAGGAAATTCTTTGAAACTTTTTACAAATTAAAAACTTACGAATTCTTGCACCATCTTGGTGTAAGATCTGTTTCTGATGTATTTTTTCTTGGTCATAAGGGAATGAAAAAATACATCAGAAACAGACCTTATGCCCATTATGAAAACTAACAAAATGGATCATAGTCTTAAACATAAAATATAAAACTCTTGGATGATAACATAGGAAAAAATCTGAATGATCCTGGGTGCGATGCCCTTTAAAATACAACATCACGAAGATAAAATCCATGAAAGAAACAGCTGAGCTTCATCACAATGAAAAACTTCTGCCTGCAAAAAACAATATCAAGAGAATTAGAAGACAAGTCACAGGATGTAAGAAAATATCTGCAAAGGACACAAATGATAAAGAAGTGTTATCCCCAAAATATACAAAGAACCCTTAAAATGCAACAATAAGAAAATAAAGAACTTGATTTTAAAATGGAGCAAAGACCTTAATAGACACCTTACTGAAGAAGATACACAGATGTCAAATAAGCATATGAAAATAAACTCTACATCCTATTATCAGGGAAGTGCAAATTCAAACAACAATGAGAACCACTGCACACCTAATAGAAGGCCAAGATCCAGAACACTGACAACACCAAAGGCCAGCAAGGATGAGAAACAACAGGAACACTCATTTACTGCTGGTGGGAATGCTAAATGGTACAGCCACTTTGGAAGATGTTAGGTGGTTTTCTTACAAAACTAAATGAATTCTTACCAAATGATCTAACAATCACATTCCTTGGTATTTACCTAGAGAAATGGAAAACTTATGTCTACAGAAAACTCCACACATGGATGGTCATAGAAACTTCTTCATAATTGGCAAAAGTTGGAAGCAATCAAGATGTCCATCAGTAGGGAAAGGATAATTAAATTATGGAACATCCACACAATGAAATATTATTCAGTGTTAAAGAAAAATGAGCTATGAGCCATGAAAAAACATGAAGGACAGTTAAATGTATATTACTAAGTGAAGAAAGAAGTCAATCTGAGGAGATTAAATACGGTATGATTCCAACCATATGACATTCTGGAAAAGGCAAAAATATGGAAACAATAAAAAAGATCACGTATGCCAGGGGTTTGGGAGAGAGAGATGAATAGGCAGAGCCAGAAAATTTTTAGGGTGGTGAAAATAGTCTGATGATACCATAATGATGGATATATGCCATTATACATTTGTCCAAACCCATAGAATGTACAACAAAAAAAAGTGAACCCTAATGTAAACCATGGACTCTGGGTGAGTATGATGTGTCAGTGTAGGTTCATCCTTAGAAAAAAATGTGCTATCCTGGTGAGTAATGTTGATATTCAGAGAGGTTACACAGGTGTGGAGGCAGAAAGTCTATGCAGAATCTGTGTTATTGTTTAGTCACTAAGTCATGTTAGACTATGCGATACCATGGACTGTAGCCGGCCAGGTTCCCCTGTCCATGGGATTTCCCAGGCAAGAATACTGGAGTGGGTTGCCATTTCCTTCTCCAGGGGATCTTTCCAATCCAGGGATAGAACCCGTCTCCTACATTGGCAGGTGGGTTCTTTACCACTGAGCTACCTGGAAAGCCTGGGGAATCTGTGTACTTCTCTCTAAATTTTACAGTGAACCTAAAAGTTCTCTTAAAAATTGTCTTTAAAAAATCAACCTCAAAGACGGGGAAGAGAGGAGACCTCATTTAACATAGTTCTTATATGAGAAGCATGTGGGTTTTAGTTATAGACTCACCATATGAAACAAAGGGAAATAACTACCAAAACAGGAAATAAATTCTCTATCAGGTTTCATTAATAAAGAATAGTGTCCTGATCCGAGGAAGTAAGTTTCCTACTTTTCTCTAATCAGAACATATTTATAGCATTTTGTCCACTTCTAGGTGCCATACAAATAGAATGTTGAAAAACATCACCTACTGAATAGGTGATGATCTAGATCAGTGGTTCTTAAATTTTGCTCCACAATATTAATCCCTTGGGGAGCTTTTAAAAATCTTAATGTCCAGGCAACACCCTGTAACAATTAAACAGAATCATAGGGGATGGGCTGAAGATAACAATATTTCTTTAAAATGCCCCAGTCATTCTAATGTGTAGTTTTGAAAACCAAGGCAGTCAATATCACTCTCTTCTCACCTCCTGTGTTCATCAACCATCTCCCTCCCTCCCTACGTCCCTGCTCCCATCTTCACCTAACTTTTTCTCTTTTTCTTTCTTCCCTTACTTTCTGTCTTCCTTCCTGTCTGTCTTCTTTTCAGTCTTTCTTTGTCTTTCTTCCTGTCTTTTCTCTTTATCTTTTCTCATCATCCCTCTCCATCTCCCCCATTTCTTTCTTAAGTACAGACTCCTCCCAAAGTTTTCCTGAATTACCTCAGGCACCCAAATATACTCCTGGATTCTATCTAGATTTGCTTCACTTAACTCTCTCCCTTTCCCTGCTTCCAAAGGTGATCTCAGGCTTCCCAGATGGCTCAGCAGTAAACTATTAGCCTGCAATGAATGAGACACAGGAGATGCAGGTTTGATCCCCAGGTAGAGAAGATCCCTTGAAGGAGGAAATGGTAACCCACTCCAGTATTCTTGCATGAAAAATCCCCTGGACAGAGGAGCCTGGAGGACTACATTCCATGGGGTCATAAAGAGTTGGACATGACTAAGTGATCAAGTAAGGGTGATCTGACTAAAAGGCAAATATAGGAGGTTAAAAAAAAAACTAAGGTGAAGTCTGAAGAGTAAGTAAAAAATTTCCATAGAGTATCTGCTGAAGTCAAGGTAGAGAAGAGGAGAGTAATGAGAGCATCAGTATAACTCCAACCTGCTTCTAACTTCACCTAAGTTTTTACCTCCTCCACTACACCTAATCTTGATTACTTCACTCTGGGCCTGCCCAGATTATGGAAGTGAAGTGAAAGTCGCTCAGCTGCGTCCAACTTTGCAACCCCATAGACTATATACAGTCCAGGGAATTCTCTGTGCCAGAATACTGAAGTGGGTAGCCATTCTCTTCTCCAAGGGATCTTCCCAACCAAGGGATTGAACCCAGGTCTCCCACATTGCACGTGGATTCTTTACTGTCTAAGCCACTAGAAAAGCCCAGATTATGAAAACTGCTACTTGAATTTCCTTTTTTGTCAATGATGTTGTAGGTATTATTAAGCATTCACTGTTTCTCTATTTGAAGTTCATAATAAAACTATGAGGCCTGCGTTAACCCATATTTTAGAACAAGGAAACAGAAGGTGAAAGTGTTATAGTAAGGTTTTGAGAGAGTAAATGAGTTCATAAATTTTACATCCACCCCAGGTCTACAGTGCTACAAAATCTGTGCTTTTTACACCTTGACCAGCTGACATTCATTTTTTTCACACATATCTACTATCTTCCACCTTGTCTGCTATTTTCAACTCTTACTCTCTTAAACATTTGCATGCCTTCCTTGAATATCTACCTGGCTCTGTCTTTTAGGAGGAGATGAATAGTAATTTTTTTTTCTCCAATCAAGTTCCCTGTTCCTGGAATATAGGTTGGTAATCAACCATTTATACTATCTTGAATTCTGAATTCAAGGAAAACCAGAGACTCATAGTGGGTCATATCATTATTTGTTTAATGTAGATAGAAAGAAAGGAGAAAACAAGCAAGATATATCATGTGTGCCTTTTCTTAATGAATATTCATGTCCTGAATTTCAGTTTTTGAAATAAACAAGCCTGAGGGTGATTTGGAAGTGGTGGGGAAAGAGGTTGGGGGAAGAACCCAATTTCATTCTGAAAAAGTCATTTTCTCTTATGTGTAAGTTTGTAAAATTCTGGTGAAATAAAACAGTTTTTTTGTATTCTTCAGTTAAAAAAAGCAAATGTAATCAAGTTGCTTCTCTGTTTAAAACATGCTTTAGTGACTATCCATTGTGTTCTGTTCAGTTCAGTTCAGTGGATCAGTTGTGTCCGATTCTTTGCGACCCCATGAACTGCAGCACGCCAGGCCTCCCTGTACATCACCAACTCCTGGAGTCCACCCAAATTCATGTCCATTGAGTCGGTGATGCTATCCAACCATCTCATATTCTGTCGTCCCCTTCTCCTCCTGCCCTCAATCTTTCCCAGCATCAGGGTCTTTTCAAATGAGTCAGCTCTTCGCATCAAGTGGCCAAAGTATTGGAGTTTCAGCTTCAGCATCAGTCCTTCCAATGAACACCCAGGATTGATCTCCTTTAGGATGGACTGGTTTGATCTCCTTGTAGTCCAAGGGACTCTCAAGAGTCTTCTCCAACACCACAATTCAAAAGCATCAATTCTTCGGCGCTCAACTTTCTTTATAGTCCAACTCTCACATCCATACATGACCACTGGAAAAACCATAGCCTTGATTAGACAGACCTTTGTTGACAAAGTAATGTCTGTAGAAAGTTCAAACTCCCTTAAGAACACAAAACTCTTTAAGGTCTGGGCCTATGTGTAATCTCTGGTTCCTTTCCTAGTCTTCTCTCCATCACTACCACACACACACGCCATTTTCACCCTCACCATATTTCATTTGAATGTGTCACAGTTTCATATCTCTATGCTTTTGCTGTTGCTCAGTCCAAATATCTCTTTATCTTCAAGTTTGAATTTAGATGACCCTTTAAGAAAATAAAATGTCTTTAATAGATCTACTATGTATTCTGTAGCATGTAGTAGATACTTTTATTTAGTGTGTATCATGCTAAACATCGTTCCATTGACTTTTTGAGTTTAGTATCTAATTCTTACCTGCCTTCATAATCTCAAAAAAAGACATTCCTCTTTGCTGTGGAAGACCACCTAGAATAAATGACTAGAAACTATAGTTTCAATACATAGGTAGAACTTTTACAAACTGAATGGTTCCCATGAAACAGGATGCTTACTTTTAGTAGAACTTTTCAAGCAGAGTTTGATATATTTGTTCACCAAATGGAAGGTAGATACAGAATTTCTAAGATTCCTCCCAACTTTAAAGTTTTTAATTTAAAATGAACACTAAGTCAACAAATCATGAAACATTTTTTAGTTAAAGGAACCATTCCAAGAGGAATGAAGGCTAAAGTAGAGAGAAGTTGGCCATTAAAAAGCACCCTTTAAGAAAAGGAACCCTCTTGCATTACTGGTGGGAATGTAAATTGATACAGCCACTGTGGAATATGGTATGGAGATTCCTTTAAAAGCTAGGGATAAAACCAACATATCACACAGCAATCCCACTACTAGACATATACCCTGAGGAAACCAAAACTGAAAAAGACACATGTACCCCAATGTTCACTGCAGAATTTTTTACAATAGCTAGAGCATGGAAGCAACCTAGGTGTCCATCGACAGATGAATGGATAAAGAAGCTTGAATGAGTTCTAATGAGGTGGATGAACCTAGAGCCTATTACACAGAATGAAGTAAGTCAGAAAGAGAAATATAAATATCATACACTGACACATATATATGGAGTCTAGAAAGGTGGTACTAATGAATTTATTTTAGGGCAGCAATGGAGAAACAGACATAGAGAACAGACCTATGGACATGAGGTGAGAGGGGAGGAGGGAGAGGGTAAGATGTATGGAGAGAGTAACGTGGAAACTTACATTACCATGTATAAAATAGATAGCCAGTGGGAATTTGTTATATGACTCAGGGAACTCAAACAGGGCTCTGTGACAATCTAGAAGGGTGGGATGGGGAAGGAGATGGGAGGAAGGTTGGGGAGGGAACATGGAACATGGCTATACCTATGGCTGATTCTTGCTGATGTTTAACAGTAAACCACAAAATTCTGTAAAGCAATTATCCTTCAATTAAAGAAATAAAGTGGCCAAAAAAAGCACCCTTTACTGTATATCTAGCATTAAGACAGAGGCACCAACATACTTAGAAAAAGATTCACTGCTATTCCAAGCGATTAATGAAGTCCCATAAATGTGGTAAAATTTTGAGAGCAAGTAGATCAGGGAAAAAAAATAACCGCTATTTATACAAACCTCCTACCCTAACCCCTAAAAGATTTATGCACTGACAATGAATGACTAATTGAGAGGATTAAAATATCAAATCAAATCAATTACATTCTAACTCTTACTGTCCAAGAATAGCCATATCTTCCAAATTCAATAATTTAGAGCAGCTCACTTACCCATACAGCTCCTGACTGCCACCAGAAAGATCAGAGGAAGTTATTATTAGAAACTTAGGAAAGACATATGAGAAACCACAGCAAAGACCTTGGACATTTAAAAACTCAAAATAGTTTCCATCTGAGTTTAAAGTCATAACAAAATTTGCCCAAACATTGAATACATGGGGAAAAGAGATAAATCAGCTGCAAGATATGTAAACAAGAGATACACGGAAAAGAAAATCCTTAGAAAATGTAGGTCCAGATCCCAGAGAAGTTAAAGTCGGGCCAGGGGGTACAGAAGGCATTTTTGCTGGGGAAAATTGTATGGTTCACTTATTCTGAGCTACAAAGTTCTGCATTTCACACAAAACCTGCAGAACTTGCCTAGCAATAAAGCAAGGAAAATGCTTTATGTCACGATAAATATTTATATCTTAAGACATATGCCAAAACCTATAACAAAAGATTTTCAAATAGCCAGACACTAAAGGAAATCTATGTTTAGCTCTTACCTAAAACTAAAAAAAAAAAAAAAATTCAAATAATCAAATTGTGGAAACACTCCCAAAGGGCCACAGAACATTTGTCAGAGGCTTCCAGATGAGCCTGTATCCCTCCACATGGTGGCTTTACTTTGCCTTTACTTACCTGGGCTTGTTACCAAACCCCAGAAGCTCTCTTCCAGGAAAGTGCCTCCCCTAAATGTCAAAACTTCCACCTTCTTCTGATAAGCATAGCTTTCTTGTACACTCACCAAAAAATTAATATTGTAAAGCCTAGCACATAGTGTGTTCTTCACAAAAGTTTGTTGAATTTATGAGTTAACAAGTTCACCTATGATAATTGGATGTAATCAGGTTCCAGTGCCCTTTTAAACACATTTAAAACTCTCTAGATACAAATATTTTAAATTCAAATTAGTGTTCTCTAGCAGAGTCTGGTGGCTCCGATGGTAAAGAATCCTCCTGCAATGAGGGAGACCTGGGCTCAATCCCTGGGTTAGGAAGATCCCCTGGAGGAGGGCACGGCAACCCACTCCAGTATTCTTGCCTGGAGAATCCCCATGGACAGTGGAGCCTGACGGGCTACAATCCATGGGGTTGCAAAGAGTTGGACACAACTGAGCAACTAAGCACAAAGTAGAGTCCAATTATGATACAATCCCGAGGCTAGATCCATTAGCACATCTTTGAAATGTATCTTCTGAAATCATTCAAAATAAGAATCATTCACATAGAGAAATTCTACTCTGTCCCACAAATTATTCCTGACTTTTGTGACTATAATCTCAGCCTCCTAACAAGTTTCATATAACTTAAGATAATGCTAGTGAACCTGTAACATTTGCACTTGGGTGCTTTTTCAAGTTATTTTTCCTCTTGTAGAGATAATGAATTTTCACTAATCCATTCAAACAATTGCCCCCATCTGGGCTCCTCTTGGAATTAAAAAGAAGACCTTTTATTAAAAAATTAATTTATTTTACAGAATTTTGCTGTTTTCTGTCAAATCTCAACATGAATCAGTCACAGGTATACATATATCGCCTCCCTTTTGAAGCTCCCTCCCATGTATCTGGCCCTTCATTAAAGTTGAGGTTATGGCCATGAATGTACTTTTCCTCTGACCAATATAACTGACCTTTACAAAATGTTTAATATTTTTATTAAATAACAGACTTCCAAGTCTCAGTCTTTCCTATAGTAACAAAAGATTCTCTTTATGCACCATGTCTCCTTCCTCTCCTATCCCAACCACATGTGCATCTTTATAAAATTCTATCAAAACCAAGGCTGGAAGGGGAAGAAGGGCTAGAAAGAACACACGGAATTCTTTTTAGGATTACAGCCTGGTTTTCATCATCTTTACACAGATTTCTTTTAGGGCCTGGGTTGTTTTAAAAATCTTTTGTTATGAGGTTTGAGGAATGTCTTAAAACATAAATATTTATGAAGAAAGCCTAAGTCATATAGTTTTACAGTCAAAACTCCTCCCCGGACATTACAAGCATATTTATTGCAATCGGTTTGTCCCAGTGTGAGGAAAGAAATAAAGGTGTGAGGTATATTACTAAAATATCTGGGGATAAACAGACCAGCTCTATGTTATTTTCAAAGCCACCAGTGTTGCTATGCAGGGCACAATTCCCCACAGGCAGTTTCCTAATACTCTATTTTACCTTTTTAAAAGCTTTGTATACCCCAGGACTACAAGAGGATCCCACACTGAATAAGGATGAGATGAGAATTATGAAGAACTGAACAAGGGAACTCCAGGGCAGCAGTCCGTTTACTCCAAGACATCCCTTAACCACTGCCTTTGGCCACTGCCAAAGCTATTAAGTTAAACTTACACCATCCAGACAACCTTGTTCCCCAAGCAGCTAGTCTGGACAATTGTGTCCTGTTCTGCCTCAGCAAGCCCAGCTCCCAACGTAACTTGCTAACCATTAAACTGTTCCTCTAATATCTCTTCAGGGACCCAGTCCAGGCTGCAAGCAATACAAAGCTAGTCCATTGGAAAGAGCTGTATACAATAGAAGGCAAACTGGCTCAAGGTCAAGGAAAAAAGAACAGAAAGCAAGGGCTACAAAAGACAGAGTGATTACATTCATATATCATTTCTGTAGTTCTTTTTAGCCTTTATGGGCTTGCCAGACTTAGCTCAGCTGGTAAAGAATCCACCTGCAATGCTGGAGACTCCGGTTTGATTCCAGGGTTGAGAAGACCCGCTGGAGAAAGGCTAGGCTACCCACTCCAGTATTCTTGCTTCCCTGGTGGCTCAGCTGGTAAAGAATATGCCTGCAGTGTGGGAGACCTGGGTTTGATCCCGGGGTTGGGAAGATCCCCTGGAGAAGGGAAAGGCTACCCACTCCAGTATTCTGGCCTGGAGAATCTCATGGACTGTATAGCTCAAAATTGTAAAAACCCATATTTTAAAACCATCCAGTACATGGTTCCCTTTAATTTTTCTTTTTGAATCCTAACTCCACATATTTAGAAACTATCACACAGTTATGAAATGAAAGGTGTGTATAGCAAATGTATTTTAAAATTCCAAACACATTTTAAGAGATCCTAAAGGTAAATGACACACTAGACCATGTTTGCTAAGACAGAAAAATTTCTACCATGGGGTATGTCCATTAAGTAGACTTATCCTAGGCCAAAGCTAAATACAAGTTGCAATATGCTGGGAAATATCAGAGGGTTTTCCTCTTATCAGAAAGATATGGGTACAATCCTATCCAGTTATAGAACTGAAACTCCAAATATGCAATTATGCTTGAAGAATGAAAGAAAGAAAGAAAATGAAAGTCACTCAGTCGTGTCCGACTCCTTGTGATCCCATGGACTATACAGTCCATGGAATTCTCCAGGCCAGAATACTGGAGTGGGTAGCTGTTCTCTTCTTCAGGGGATCTTCCCAACCCAGGGATCAAACCCAGGTCTCCCACATTGCAGGCAGATTCTTTACCAGCTGAGCCAAGAATGCTGGAGTGGTAGCCTATCCCTTATCCAGGGGATCTTCCTGACCCAGGAAGTGAACTGGGTTATCCTGCATTGCAGGCAAATGGCTACAGATACCTGACAGAAACATCTAGAATATTACCTGAATTTCACATTCTGTTCTTTCCTCTCACTCATCATTTTTGCCCACCATCATTAAGCCCTCTTCTCAAAAGCAATTATCATGTTTGTCTAGGTGTGTCTGGTACAAACTTTTCAGACATTGTCTTTTAGGGAATAATTTACCTTTGTGGACCATCTATTTGTCCAGCACCCTATATCTGAATTAGAGACAATTTTCTACATTTATTTTAAAAGAGCTTCAGTAAGATGTTAATGATGAGGGAAACTGTGTGAGGAGTATATGAGAACTGACTGTACTATCTTTGTAACTTCTGCATAAGTTTAAAGTTATCCCAAAATAAAAAGTCTTTTAAAAGAGAGAGACTGACCTTCTCAATCAGACATAGGATCAAATGTTGGTCCACCCTAACCAGACTGTGATAAGAGGCAGGCTATTTTTATTTTCTTTAACTGTTTTCATTTTGTTTTAACATCAAGTGACAAATAACTTTATTGATCAGAAAATCCTTATGTCTCAATAAAGAACAGTAGAACTAATATTTTCATTATCAAATTACTCATTATTCTACCAGAAAGACACAGTTTCCCAACCTGCAAGCATGAGAAGTTGATAAACGGCAATACCTCTTCTGCTAGGGTGTAGCTGACAACACACACCTGTTTACTTCCCAACTCCTCTTACTTTTAAAATAGAGCCCTCATTTTGTGGAAGCTTTTCTTTGTGGCTAAACAGAAGTCCTCATTTTACTGTCTAAGAGTTTTTGAAAAACCATCCTCCAAAGGAGTGCTCCAGACCTTAACCAAAAACTTCTCTTTAGAAATCAAGAGTAGAAAATGAGATTTGGGCAGATTTACAGACAATTCTGCAAAGATATCCTAGCTGAAAGGTATTGCTCATAAAATATCTTCCCCTGTTCCATCAGAGTCTGCATCTTCCTTGTTGTTTTAGTCACTAAACCATTTCTGTCTCTTTTGCTACCCCATGGTCTGTAGCCTGCCAGGCCCCTCTGTCCATGGGATTTTCCAGGCAAGAGTATTGAAGTGGGTTGCCATTTCCTTCTCCAGGGGATCTTCCCAATCCAGGGATCAAACTCGGATCTCCTGCTTAGCAGGCAGAATCTTTACCACTAAGCCACCTGGGGAGCCCTGCCTCTTAGCAATGCGCTTTGACTCCAATGTACAGAAAGAAGCTGAATAACACGAGTGAACCAGAATAACTCAATAATAACTCAATAACTCAATAATTGCACAAACATGTATCTAAAATAACACGAGTTCTTTTAACATGAGTTAATAAGTGCACATTACTAAGCCAGACTGTAAAAGCTACATAGTATATGACTTTATTTATATGACATTCCAGAAAAGGCACAACTATAGGGATGGAGAGCAGGTCAGTGGTTTCCAGGAATTAAGGATGGGAGGAAGACTTAATCAGAAGAGGGTAGCACAGGGAGTTTGGGGATAGATGATCTAACTGCTCTCATGTTGATCATGGTGGTGATTACACAATGCTATGCATTTGTCAAAACTTGTAGAACTCTATACCACCCCTATCCCCCACAAAAAGGTGAATTGCTACATGTAAATACAAAATAAATCTTAAAAAGTTGAGCAGGGTGGGGGAGATTTATAAAAATGTCTTCTCTGAAAATGTTTAAGAACAAAAGGGATCATCAGCAATCCTGACTTTTTTTCCTGATCCAGTCACCCACAGAGCACTTCAATTTAGCTTTTTATGTTGCTTTAAAAGCACTAGTTAATATCAAGGGTATAGCTCTGGTTTTCATTTTATCCATGAAAATAAAGAGGTTGACAAGGCATTGTGAAAAGCATGTGTTCTTTTGCTCTATCTCAAACAAAGCTTGATGCAACAAAGCAGTTTCTATAGTAATGACACTTTTTATTCAACACCAAGACAAACAACTATAAAAATACATAGTTAGACAATGCAGAAAGTGTACATGCCAGAACTAAATGAGGTCTCTGGGGAAATGATTGGCCATTTAAAAAAAAAAATTCCTTTCTAAGAGCAAAGTTAGTCTTTTAATCTTGCTTTCACCTTTCCCATGGTGAGATCCTGAAGGTCTTTCTCTAACTCTCATCTGTCACTGAAAACAGAATGGAGAGGAGAGAGGTCACCCAAAACATCTGGTGGAAAGGCGGCCCCAATACCAGTATCTGAGCATTGAATGTGTACGTATGTTGTGGGGCAGAGGGGGTGAAATTAAAGATGAATAGTTAATAGGTTAATAAGCACTGTTCTGCTTCCTTCAAGAACTTACAAATGAGTCACACAACCAAAGGACCTGGCATTGCAGAGAAGCTTGGGGACCATTTAATTCGCCTGCTGGTTTCAGAGATGAACAAGCGGTGGCCACGTCAGTGATCATACACCTGGGTTGTGGCAGAGCCAGAACTAAAACCCCAGCCTTCTGAGCCCTTCTCACCCCTAATATTCTACCCTGGGGCCAGCCTCATGGGCATGTGACCTCTAAAATCTCACAGGGCCTCACATTCAGATGGCCCAGCTCCTGGTTTAATGCTCTGCTGTTCCTGTCTTGAAATTGTTTTTGAACAAAAGGCCCCGTGTTTTCATTTTACAGTGGGTGTTACAAGTTATGCAGCTGATTCTGACTCCATCCTTCCCCTCTCAAAAGTTGTCTCACAGAAAGAAAACTTCCTATTCCAGGCAATAGAAAGAAGAAAAATTCAAGAGATAAGGGAATTTAAAACAAAATAAAAAACAATAGGCAAAATTTATAAAGAGAAAAGCTTTTTATGCTTCCAAGAGATGCACCAGCATGGGACTGGGAAATGGTTTCACACGAAGTAATGAAAGGACAACCTCAACCAGCTTCACTAGTGCTCAACTCAAGTTCTCAGGGAATCAACAGCAGTGACTAAGTGGGAGGGTGGTAAGGCATATTCAATTAAGTATGTAATTCAGTCGAATGTTCTCTTACCAGCTGGGCTTTAATAGACTTGGCTTGTATTTTCACTCTGGAATCATAGGAAACATCTCATCTTGTGGAACAAAACAGTTTTTAGAATGGAGGCCATCATGAGGTGTTTACACGTGGAGTGCACACAGGCTATCTGCCACTGGGGACCTGGGAATCTAACTGTTAGAAATATTGCATTGAGCAATAATACCAATAAGGATGCTGGGGAAACCTAATCCTTTTGACAATTTCTGGTGCTGTCTGAGGTATTTACATTTGATATGAGGTGAAGATTTGCTGATCATTAATTTTTTTCTCCCTTTCCTTCTGCAAAGAGGTTCCCTGATAGCTCAGTTGGTAAAGAATCCACCTGCAATGCAGGAGACCCCGGTTTGATTCCTGGGTGGGGAAGATCTGCTGGAGAAAGGATAGGTTACCCACTCCAGTATTCTTGGGCTTCCCTTGTGGCTCAGTTGGTAAAGAACCTGCCTGCAATGTGGGAGACCTGGATTCAATCCCTGGGTTGGGAAGATCCCCTGGAGAAGGGAAAGTATTCTTCAGTACTCCAGTACTCCAGAATACTCCAGTATTCTGGCCTGGAGAATTCCACAGTCCATGGGGTCACAAAGAGTCAGACACAACCAAGTGACTTTCATTTATTTTTAGTGAAGTAAAAGAAAGAAAGATCTGGAGCCTTAAAAACACCAAATCAACTTTAAATACAAGTGTTACCACTTACAGTGTTGTTACTGGCAAGTGATGTAAACCTTCTTAGCCTCAATACCTTTATCTGTAAAATAATGACCATAAACCTATCTTGCTTAACTTGTCAAATATGTTAGCTTGCAAGGATTTGCATTTTCTAAATGTGTTCCAGGAAGACAAGTTCTGGAGAAGAGTAAACATGATCTGTGGATCAAATCAGTTTAGGAAACAATGAGTCATACTTTATCAAATTGATTTATTTAATGCACAGCTTTTTTTTTAATATCAAAGTTAAAAATCAAAGTTTTTAATATGATAATGTTCTTAGTGAATCAACAAGAAGATCCCATGTACAGCATTTCTCAATTTTAATGATCAGAAAAAACTTGAAATTATTGTTGCATGGGGGCATGTTTTTGAGAATGCTGAGTTAATTACATAGAGTAAATATTGTAAATATTCAATAAATATTACTTCCATTTGTGTTTATATTTATAAAAACACAAAGATTCTTATTATTATAATATATCACATACTGAAAAAAAAAGTTTTCCTTCACTATTTCAAACTGTTCTTCTCCTGATAACCATGCGGTTGTTGCTATTACTGTTTCTCTAAAACATCACCTCTACGTCCTAGTTAATCATATGCTTATTGTTCCAGTCTTCCCTGGATTTCCATTTGAGAAGAATGTACATTATCACTGTGCTCACTTGATCCAGGTTAAATAGCTATGGATAAGTCCAAAACCTCAGTTCTAACACCACCTCTGCTACTAACTGTATGACTAAGTATGGGGTTTTTATTTTTTTCAACTTTCCCAGACTTCTTTAAAATGAATGAAATGTAATTGTTCTAAGATACAATTTTTATAACATTCTAGAACTGGAAGAGTTGAACTGTAGAGACATCTGCTTTCCAGTCCAGCACATAAGGGGCTTGGAAGTCCTCATTCCCATTTATATAAGAAGAAAAAGTTGAGCAAACTGAAAATCAACAACTTTTCTTAGATCTATCAGAGAGTCAAGGTCACAAAACGAATCACTGCCCCCAAATTCTGAGAGGCAGACAGGCAGATACAGAGAATCACAGCTTACTAGAGCAGAAACCTCCATGGGAATCAGTATCAGGGTAAGAAAATCTGGACTATAATTGATGAATTGCTGGAAATTCAGAGTGGACAAGTTTGAGAATTGAAAGTTCCAGGGAAGGGCAGTCTTAGGTGGGGCTCTAACTCTTTGTTAAGTATTCCCTCCAGAAGCCCTAGGAGGTTCTCACAGAGATGAATGGAGAAAAATCTCCTCATGCTTCCATCAGGGGGAGGGAAAAAGTAATCATTTTGAATCAAGCCCAGAGCACTCTGTTCTTAACAAAATAAACTATTTCACTAGAGCCTAACAAACTTGGAGGAAGAGAAATATATTCAGAGCCGTTTCCTTTTAGCTTTTGATGTGGAGGAAGAGAAATATACAACCACAGCCTCTTCTAGTCTTCCTGTCTCACTTGTGTGTGTGTGTGTCTGTGTAGGAGGGAACATGAGAAGAACTTTTAAATCTCACATCCCAGATGCATAGGTTCACTAAAAACCTGAGACCTAATCATTAGACTGTAGAATGCTACCCCTTCTCAACATGTTACCACCATATCAATAAGGCTTATATACTGAAATTCCTTCTATCCAGAATATCAGGCTCACTCTTCAACAAAAAAAAAATTACAAAGCATACTAAAAGGCAAAAAAAAAATTTTTTTTTAATGCAGTTTAACACAAGTATCAGAATCAGACTCAGGTATGGCAGGGATGTTGGAATTATCACCAGACTGAAAATTTTAAATAACTATAATTAGTATGCTAAGTGATTCAGAAGATGAGATGACAAGCCATCAGTTTGGAGAAAATATTTGCAACATATACATCTGATAAAGCACAGCTATCCAAAACATATAAAGACCTCTTACATCATGACCAAGTGGGATTTATCCCCGGCTTGCAAGGTTTAACATATGTAAATCAAGCAATGTGATACACCACATAAACAGAATGAAAGATAAAAACTACATGATCATCTCAACAGAAGCAGAAAAAGCATCTGATAAAATTCAGCATCTATTCACAATAAAACTCGCAAAGAAATGGATATAAAAGGAAATTTTTTAACACAATAAAGGCTATTTATGAAACGCCCACAACTAACATCACAATCAATGGGGGAAAAGATGAAAAGTTTTTACTCTAAGATCCAGTACAAGGCAAGGATGCCCATGGTGGCCACTTTCACTCAACATAGTACTGGTAGTTAAATTATAAATAGCAATCACACAAGAAAAAGAAATAAAAGGCATACAAATCATAAAGAAAGATGTGAAATTATCTGTTTGCAGATGACAACATGTTATATATAGAAAACCCTAAAGACTATCAAATAACTGCTAGAACTAATAAATGAATTCAGTAAATTATGAACAAATTTTAAAACAAAAATGTATTTGTATATGCATGTGCAGGCACACATACACACTCACATACCACACATACCATAAAGGAAAAGATGGCAGATGATATTGGAAGGGTATTAAAAACATCCACACGATAGGAGAGAATATTAGTAATAGAAAGATTTTTATATTTGTAGAAACTCCTCAAAAAAAGACCATCCAATAGAATAGAAAAATAAAGGCTAGAGTCTTGAGCAACAATATTATGAAAAAGAAATCCAAAAGACAAATAAATATATGTGCCCAACCTAATATCTGACCTAACAAATACAAGTGAAACAGATACCACTGCACTCTAAACCAATCAGGAAAATTCAGAAAGTCTGAAGATATGTGTTGGGTGAGGAAATGGAACAAATTTAGAAACTCTAATATTGCGCTACTAGAAGTAGAGATTGGTACAGGCACTTTGGATAAAGCAAGTGGGCATCATCTACTAAAACTGAATATGTGCATATACTATGATCCAGCAATTCTGCACTTAAGTACATCCCCTAGAGAAATTCTTACATATTTGAATCTAGATACATATACAAGAATGCTCCTAGCAGTCTTCTCAGCAGTTCCAAACTGGTATTTTGGAAACAACAGTGCCCAGCAAAATAGAATGAATGGATTCTAGTATGTACCTCCAATGAAATACTACACAGCAATAAAAATGAATAAACAAAAACTATACAGTAGGTATAGTTTTGAATAAACAAAAACTATACTTAAAGACAAAATATTAAGCAAAAGAAAGAAAGATGACAAGGTAATATATAAGTCCATTTTCATGAAGTTTAAAAATGAGTGATAGTAAAATTATTATTATTTTTAGCAGTGCATACCATTAAAGTAAGTTTTTCAAGCTCTTTAGTTATAGGTAGGTATTAAAGTTATTCATGTTTTTAAATTTTACACACAGGGAAAGGGATACCTAGAGGTATACTCAAATAGTTATTCTTTGTAGGTACATTTAATAGGAAAGGAGAATGATTAGGTAGTCATTTTTAGTCTAGATATCTAAAGATGTTAGAAAGGAAATGCTCAAAATCCTTCAAGCTAGGCTTCAGCAGTACATGAACTGAGAACTTTCAGATGTACAAGCTGGATTTAGAAAAGGCTGAGGAACCCCAGGGAGAAGGCAGTGGCACCCCACTCCAGTACTCTTGCCTGGAAAATCCCATGGATGGAGGAGCCTGGTAGGCTGCGGTCCATGGGGTCACTAAGAGTTGGACACGACTGAGCGACTTCACTTTCACGCATTGGAGAAGGAAATGGTGACCCACTCCAGTGTTCTTGCCTGGAGAATCCCAGGGATGGGGGAGCCTGGTGGGCTGATGTCTGTGGGGTTGCACAGAGCTGGACACGACTGAAGTGACTTAGCAGCAGCAGCAGCAGCAGAGGAACCCCAGATCAAATTACCAACATTCGTGGATCACAGAGAAAGCAAGGGAATTCCAGGAAAACATCTACTTCTGCTTCATTGACTATGCTAAAGCTTTTGACTATGTGGATCACAACAAACTAGAAAATTCTTAAAGAGATGAGAATGTCATTCCACCTTACCTGTCTCCTGAGAAACCTGTACGCAGGTCAAGAATCAACAGTTAGAACCAGACATGGAACAACGGACTGGTTGAAAATTGGGAACAAAGTATGTCAAGGTTGTACATTGTCACCCTGCTTATCTAACTTGTATGCAGAGTACATCATGTGAAATGCCAGGCTGGATGAATTATAAGCTGGAGTCAAGATGCTGGGAACAATATTAACAACCTCAGATAAGCAGATGATACCACTCTAATGGCAGAAAGTGAAGAGGAACTAAATAGCCTTTTGATGAGGGTAAAAGAGGAGAGTGGAAAAGCTGGCTTAAAACTTAACATTCACAAAACTAAGATCATGGCACCAGTCCCATCACTTCATGGCAAATAGATGGGGAAGAAATGGAAACAGTAACAGATTTTATTTTCTTGGCCTCAAAATCACTGCAGATGATGACTGAAGCCACGAAATTAAAAGACACTCTTTGGAAGAAAAGCTATGACAAACCTAGACAGCCTATTAAAAAGCAGAGACATCACTTTGCCAACAAAGGTCCATCTAGTCAAAGCTATAGTTTTTCCAGTCGTCATGTATGGATGTGAAAGTTGGATCATAAACAAGGCTGAGTGCCAAAGAATTGATGCTTTTGAGTTGCAGTGCTGGAGAAGACTCTTGAGAGTCCCTTGGACTGCAAGGAGATCAAACCAATCAATCCTCAAGGAAATCAACTCTGAATGTTCATTGGAAGGACTGAGGCTGAAGCTGAAGCATCAGCTGATGTGAAGAGCAGACCTTGGAAAAGACCCTGAAGCTGGGAAAGACTGAAGACAGGAGGAGAAGGGGCATCAGAGGATGAAATGGTTGGATGGCATCACTGACTCACTGGACATAACTTTGAGTAAATCCCGGGAGACAGTGAAGGACAGGGAAACCTGACATGCTGCAGTCCATGGGGGCAAAATAGCTGGACATGACTTAGTGACTGAACAATAATATCTAAAGATCAGGATGAGGTTAAAGGTAGCAGATTTTTGACTGATAGTCAACTGAGAACCCAGTTGACTGGTGAGTAATCCATTTCCAAAACAAATCTCATTAAAGTTCATCAGACCTTTTTTCAGACACTCTATCAGGAATGCTAATCTTTTCCAAGAAAGTGGTTATAAATTGCCTCACACAAAAAGTTTCTACTCAAAAAGGCTTTTTCTACACAAAAAGGCTTGAACAATTTTTCTTTTACTGTATGTACCATACAAAGCTAAAAAGAAACGTGAGGAAATCATTGCCATAAAATGCAGGACAGTGACTACCTAGAGGACAAAGTGAGAGGGAGGTTCTTGGCAAGAGACACTCAGGCTTCAAGAATACTCTTCATGCTTTCTAACTGCAACTGCATGCGTGGCTTTATTTCATCGTATTGATTCATCAAACTACTTTTCATTAAGCTAAACTGGGGTACTTTTCTGTGTCATATTTTCTGTCATATTGTCATTCTGTGTCATATTTTCATGTGTCATATTTTTTTATTTTAAAAAAGATGATAAGTGGAAGATGAAATTCTGAGTAACAGAGTGATTGATTTACATATTTCATACCCACGTGAAATATATTCAATGAGCACCAAACTTTATATGACAGAGCCTCAATAGAAAGCTGGTTTCTCTGTCCTCCAAAAGGCTTTCACATTCCTCCCCATCCCACAGTGACTACCTCCTCCTCTGCTCACACGGAACTGATTGTTTGGGCCTCTCACTGGCCATAAAGTGAATGTGCCTCATATGCAATGCCTCACGACCACTCCCATGCTCTTTTTCAGGTTCTCGCATGTGTATGCTTTGTCTTCCAGCTATGGCTTGGCACAAAGAATCCCCTCGACACCCTTTCATTCATAAGAAGCAAGAGAGAGTGTAAGTGTGAATCTTAATCAGAACAGGTCATTTTAAGGCAATGTTCTAGTATTTATCATCATCATTTCTCAAACACTTTTCTCAAGTCCAGCTCCCAGAGTTGGACATGAAGTCTCACACCCCTTTTTCATCAGTCAGCAAACTCTCTTGCTTTTTTTATAAGCCCAAAGACTGGTGATGATACGATAGCACTTGTTACCCAATTATGTGGCAGCTCCTCTAGGGATTCATAAAGATTTTTGAGGCTTAGTAATTGCTCACCAACTCTTGTGCATTAAAAAAAGGGGGGGGGAAGCAATACTTTGGGTAGCAGTCCAGTGCAGAGTGAGGACACAATAATCTTACTTGTATTATCCTTGTGAGGGGTGGACTTAATTCTGACCATGAACTGCTTTTCTAATACAAATATTTGTTAAGGGTCTACTGTGTGAATATCGCCATGCCAAGACCTGAGGATATATCCTGAATTTTCTTTTTCCTCCCTGTCAAACATATTCTCATTCATCAATAGCCATTATCAAGCAAAAATACAGAATTCATTAATTAGCCCTTCCTTTTGTAACACAATGTTGCAACCAAGGCACCAAAATATAATAGCTATGACATTCAGAGTGATGTGCCAGGCCAAGATGCAAATTTTTAAAGATGGTAGTCCCCTCCCCCCAAAAAAGACTGCAAAACTCTGGAACCCCAGGATATAAAAGATAGAGGAAAAATAGAGCTCAGGGAGAAAAATTTCCTGAGAAAATGCTATACTTTCTCCTACCTCTTCTCCTCCACGGAAGAGATGTGAGAGAAGTACTAGCTCCTAAAATAAACGTGCTTCAAGGACATTGCTCAAGGAAAATTTCTAGAGAAGATTTCTGTGGAGAAAATCTTAATGTTCAATGGGTCCACCCTTTTCCAAGGAGGAAGTGAGTTCTTCCTTCTTCACTCCACCATGACATAGACGAATGATGACATAGAGAGCAGAGTAATTTATCATTAATTTCCTTCTGTTAGGACGGAATCCACTGGTGTCTGACTCTTGCCTAGAAACTTTAAAGAGCAAGAGACAGGTTGGCTTGGAGCTTTGGCAATGGGACAAAAGTTGCTACTGCATTCACTGTGTTTACTGAAGCAACAATGAAGGAAGTATTCCTATGAGCTAAATATGGGACATACAGTACTGAGAATCAGCAATTTAGGTCTAGTCAAGACAGCCTCCCTGGAGAAAACTAAAGATAAACCTTCAGATTCTCAGATAGCTTACTAATCTGTCTTCCTGCTTCTATCCCTCTCCCCTTCAGCATACCACAACACAGAAGTCAAATGTTCCACTAAAATATAAGTCTGGACTGATACTGAAGCTGAAACTCCAATACTTTGGCCACCTGATGCAAAGAACTGACTCATCTGAAAAGACCCCGATATTGGGAAAGATTGAAGGTGGGAGGAGAAGGGGATGACAGAGGATGAGATGGTTGGATGGCATCACCAACTCAATGGACATGAGTTTGAGTAAACTCCGGGAGTTGGCAATGGACAGGGAGCCCTGGTGCTGCAGTCCATGGGGTCTCAAAGAGTTGGACACGACTGAGCGACTGAACTGAACTGAAAAGGTAAGTCAGATCATGTCACTTGTCTGCTCAAAACCCTTCAGTGGCTTCCTTGTCATGTGAGGTAGAAGCCCAAGCCCTCACCAGGCCCATGAGCCTCTACACAATCAGGCTCTGTGCCTCATGCCCGTATCTCCCCTCTCCCCTCTGCTCTCTGCAATGCAGGCACACCTGCCTCCTCTTCCTTACACTCCCCAAGGCCTCTGCACTCGCCAGACTCTGCCTCCAACACTCCAATGCCTGGAGTCCAAGTCACGAGAGACAGAATTTCCACAAAGGTGGAGATTTTCATCTGCTTTGTTCACTGTTGTATACTCAGGGCCTAAGCAGTGCCCGGCACAGAGTAGTTGGTCAATAAATACTTGTTGACTGATTGGATGCATTTTAATAAAAGTTTTGTGAATGAAAATATTTCTGAGGTTATTGTTCCAAAAGGAGGCCAAAGGGGAAGAAATTTTCTTCTCTTCAGAACAGGAAGTCACCAAATCCACTTGTAAGTTTGCTGGAAGCAGTAGGCTTGAGCCTGAGCCTGTTTGTCCCTTCCTCTCTCTCACGCCTGGTGTACAGATTTCAGTCAGCAGTGATTATGATCTATGCTGTTCCCCCCTTTGTTTCCCTTTTGTTCTTGGTGTTTAATAAGGAAATCTCCAGCTTCACCATTAGAACATTATAAATCACCCACATTACGTAGCCTGCTCAGGCAGCTCTGATAGGAACCCCCTGGGCTGGGTGAGAGCTCAAACAAATCAGGAAATGTTTGCTCAGATGCAAATGTTTGGAAAAATCCTAGGGCATGAATCATGTGGGATTTCAATTTCCCTGATGCTAAATATGAAAACCATCATGATTTCTAAGAAATTATGTGTTGAGAATACATATTTTTCTTTGACTCCAAAATTTTCTAGAAATGTGTTCCTCCCTTTAAAAATCCTGAGTCCAGAATTCCAGTTTTACAGGAGGCAAAATTGCCAGGTAACAAAGGAGTGAAGAGCAGGAAGACTACGATGTTAGAGCAGCCTTCTTATCTCCCCTTCAGCATGACTCTTGTACAATTTTTCAATATAACCAAGAAACTTCAAGGTTTTAAGGAAAAGGAAACACAGAATATTAAAATTATCTGAATAATAACACTGTGTTGGCCAAAAAGTTCATTTAGGTTTTTATGTAAGATCTTAGGGAGCAAACTTTTTGGTCAACCCAATACAAACAGTATCTCAAAAACAAGAAAAAAAAAACCTGCTTGAAATACAACCACTCATGGTCACACATGAACAAACACACATACGTACACTCAAGCACCCACACAAGCATATCCTGAGGGCCCCTTGTTCCAACATGTCACAACCTTAAACTCCTCAGGCTCTCCCAAACGTCATGGTTTATTATATACAGGAATTCCACTCATTTGACTTCATGCCCTCTCAACCTGTTTCTTCACAGTGAAGCTAGAAGAAAACTGAAATTACAAATGAATGTGCTGGGGGCTTACTCAAAGCCAGAAAAAAATTCTGAAAGGTATAGTAGTGATGGTAGCAGTAGCAGTCACAGTAGTAGCAGCCATGACTATCACTGCTTACCGTTAAGGCAGTGAAGTGTTTTAATGCACTCTATCATTTGAATCTTCATGGTCCCTTAGACGATGGGGCTCAAGACATTTATTTCATAAGAAACCATTGTCCAGTGTAGTTTTAAATTGTGAACTCTCACAATTTAGCATATTAGAGAAATGAAATAAAGATATAAAAGAAATATTCTAAAAAATTCGATTACAAGGGAATTCCCTGGTGGTTCAGTGGTTAGGACTTGTCAAAGGCCTAGGTTCAACCCCTGGTTGAGGAATTAGGATCCCATAAGCCATGTGGAAGCCAAAAAAAAAAAAAAAAAAAGAAAAGAAAACCATTTCAAATATAAAATTCTATTATTCTAATGAAGTAATAACCCTTCCCAATGAGAATAACTGTAAGAATATATAAGGACCTCACTGAAAACTATTGTCAATAAATTGGGGAAAAGGGTACAAAGTCCCTGGACACACACTTACTTACCTACACAGTGTAGGTCATCAGTAATGTCTGATGAATGCATAAATGAGTGCATATATAAATCAGTGAATGAACAAACAAGCCAAATAAACAGCACTCCTTTTTGTACTCTTGGTTGCCTGAGAAACATTGACTCTTGCTCATGAATAACTTCTCTTTCTGGATCTCAGTTTCCCTTCAAATGCAGCATACTCTAGTGGTTTTTTTTTTTTGTGGGGTGGATATTAACACTCTAGAGTCCTCTGATGTTCAGAAATAGCCAGATTCCACCCCTTCCATTCTATTTCCACTGCTACCACCCTTATTCAATTTCGAATCCATATTAAAATTCATCTGCTTTCACACTACACTCCAATACATCTTCCACACTGTCCCAGATTAAGCTGCCTTTTATATCACTTTTTATCATCCTCCTTCTCAAACGACTTTACAGTGCCTACACAAAGCACAGCTCTGCTCTGACATTCAAGGCTTTCAGCTCCCACATTTCCTGCTGTATCCCGTGCTACATCTCAACACATACTTTAGATGCAGCAATTTTTTGACAGTTCATCATTTCCTAAAGCCTACTGCATTTTCCTTCAGTTCCTGTCGTCATTCATGCCATTCCTTTTATCTGTAAATGTCTTCACTCAGCTTCAACTATGAAAATTCTACCCATTCTACAGATTCTAGTTCTGATTTCCCTCCTTCAGTATGCACTTCATACTTGACTTAGTTGGAGAGATCTCTCCATCCTGTCATCCCTAAAGAAAGCCTCAGATCAAAGAACACATTATTTTTGCATAATTGCAGGGGTAAATATTATTCAGGGCAATGTTTCACTAACTGTGCTCTAAAGAACAATATCTCATGATTCTTCAAAAACAAACAAACAAATAAGAAGAATAAAGGTCCTGATGAAATAGTGTAAGAAAATGCTACACACTCTACCTTTCTCTTGGAGATTCATGGTTCATATTAGCATAGGAAAGGCTCTGAGAATCCTGAGATGAAGAAACGTGATTAACTTGATTTAACCCAATATTTCCCAAATACATTTGATCAAATTTTCCAGTTTTCCCTTATTAATAAATCATTCTTGGAAAGCTAGTTCTCCATGGAACACAGTCTAGGAAACACTAATCTAATATGACTCCCTCAAGGGAAGAGATGATTAAATTAAGCTCTAGAGAAGTGAAATAACTGAACAAAGACCATGAGCTAATTTGTAGAAGAGTCAGTAGTACACCTGGTCTCTTGTCCTCCAAACCAATCCTCCTTCACTCTATCACTATGATCATATTATATTACAGTACAAAATTGTAGAATATTTTTTATACCTTGCCAAACTTTTTATATATTGAAATTATTTTGGCAGTAATTTGCACTGGGAAGACTATATTAAAGAAACAAAATAAAGTCATTTTTTAGCTTAATAAAGAAGCTCCATATACACACAAAAAGATATTAATCAGGGAAGCTAACATCTGTACAGTCCCCAAGGATTAGAATTCATATTACCAAACTGAAATTACAGAAATACAAAATTCTGTGATATTCCATGGACAAGGTGGCTAAGAAACAAAATATATCCAAAAAATAAAAATAAAAAATAAAAATCTACAGTTAAAAAAGAAATACAAATTCAACATCATACTATTCATGAAGGCACAAGTATTAAATAAATGACGAAATCCTTCCCCAGAGCTCACTATACAGTAACTGTTCCTTTATACAAAAACAAAAGCAAAAGCATATTTTTGTCTAGTGAGAACTCAGCTGGAATCATCATTTATGGCAGATGCAGCTGACTGCCTATTCAACGGTCTCACCTCCCATTTTGCTTTCCCTTCCTGATGTGGTCAGGAAAGGTGAGCTCCTCTCCCATTTTCAAAAGATGAACCATGATTGGTCCATGCCAATTTTGCTTTTTCTCACTCCATTTGTCAGGGGATTTAAAAGTAGGAATATGACCAATATAAGGAAAGTACAGTGAGGTTTCTGGAGCTTTGTGCTCCCCGTAGAGGGGGCAGGTTGGGCTTCAGGTGGCACTGGTGGTAAAGAACCCACCTGCCAATGCAGGAGCTGCAGGTTTGATCCCCTGGGTTGGGAAGATCCCCTGGAAGAAGGCATGGCAACCCACTCCAGTATTCTTGCCTGGAAAATCCCACGGACAGAGGAGCCTGGTGGGCTATAGTCCATAGGGTCGCAAAGAGACGGACATGACTGAAGTGACTTAACACGCACGCACGCAGAGGGGATGGGTTAGGGCCACGTTTTATACCTTCCCATATTCCTATAAATGCACTTAGTTATAATGAAGAAGTGATGTGTGGAATCACTGAAATCATTCTGATACCATGAGGAATAAGCCCAAGAATAAAAACTAATACATTAAGGCTGGCAGAACAGGAGGTTCACAGAACAGAAAGGTGATCTCCTCTTATATGGTACTCCTTATTTTCTGTCTTTTCTTTCCTTCTATTCCTCTAGACCATGCACTCGAAATCAACCTCTCCCTGGTTTCTCTCTCTAGGAAACAGTAGTTCTGTATAAGCCCATATTGTCACCTCAGTGCATTAAACACTCAAGATCATACCTGTGCTATGCATAGCCACACCCACCACTCTTCAGCTTCCCAGGCTGGAGTTCTCTCCTTCCCATACATCAGTACCATTCTGAAAGTATATTTTAATGAAAGCAACAAAGACACATACACAGTTTTACCCAGGGCCACCCTGCCTCTGTAAGACTCCTTGATGGTAGGTTATCCTCAATCTCTTTGACCCTGCAGTGTTGAGCAGCATGTCTATTAGTGCTCAATAACTACTTTCTGATCAATTTAACCAAAAAAGTAGGCCCAATTAACTTATCCCTTGAAAAATTAAAAGTTCAAGAAAAGACATCCGATGAATTGAAAGGAACAGCTTGAATAAAACGGCATGGAAATAAGTTCTATGGATCCAAGTGTATTCCTACAATGATTTCAAAATTGACATATTGAAAATATGAGGACCTTTACTGCAGTATCTCATATCTACATAGCGTTTTATGACTTTCAAACAGCCTTGTGTCTACTACCTCATCTGAGCATTTCTCAAGTGATAAATTACTTTTATGTATAACAAGCTTGACAATATTGGTAAGCAATTTGAGAGACAGCCAATCAGAGGTCATTCAAAAACATATTTCAATTACAGGCTGATGTGAAGCTTGAAAAAAGAGAAACAAAATGAAAATGTACAATAAGCTCTCTAGAATAGAATCCAATGTATTGGGCCAGATCTGGGACACTATGTTTATTTCTGAATGTTATACTGTAAAAAGAACACTGTCAAAACAATGTATCTCTAGACAAGGGCAACCAAGATGATGTCTGGAAACTATCTCAAGTGGAGAATGAGAGAACTGCGAGTGTTAGCCTATAAAAGGCAAATTTTTAGGGTAGACATCTCTAAATTCAATGGTTGTCAAGTGAAAAGGTAAAAGATCCTTTCTGTCATGCTTCTGATGGCAGAACTAGTGCCAATGATAAACATAAGAACAAAGAGGATTATTTAAAATATATCCTTACCATTATTCTCCAACCTTCCAGATTGTTCAACACAAAGAAGAAATTCTCTAAAATCCAAAGCTGTCTAAAATAGACTGAACTACTTGTAAATCAAAAACACAGAATTTACAGAAATGCAGACAGTTGGAAATAGAGTTTCTGGTGCCCTTCCTCAGGAACTCTGTGAGAGGGATTCCTGTTTTAGCAAAATGAACCAGATAATCTTTAGAAATGTTTCCAGCATGAACACTCAATGATTTCATATTCTGAGAGCATCCCAAAGTACAACTGTCAAGCTGCACTCAATTTATTCAGGTAATCAATCTTTTTTTTTTTTACTTTTTATAGGCATGCAGTTGCTTTACAATATTGTGTTAATTTCTGCAGTACAGCAAAGTAAATCAGTTATTCATACACATATCCACTCTTTTTTTTATATTTCCTTCCCATCAAGGTCACATGGTGCATTGATTCTCCATAGAAGACTTACAAATGGCAAAAAAAAAAAAAAACACATGAAAAGATGCACAACATCATTAATTATTAGAGAAACGAAAATCAAAAGTATAATGAGGTATCACCTCACATCGGTCAGAATGGCCATCATCAAAAAAAATCTGCAAATAATAAATGCTGGAGAGGATATGGAGCAAAGGGAAGCCTCCTACACTATTGGGAATGTAAATTGGTACAGCTACTATGGGGAACAGTATGGAGGTTCCTTATAAAACTAAAAATAAAGCTCCCATATGACCCAGCAATCCCACTCCTAGGCATATATCCAGAGAAAATCGTAATCCAAAAGGATGCAGGCCCCCTGATGTTCATCGCAGCACTACATAAAATAGCCCAGACATGGAACAACCTAAATGTCCATTGACAGAGGAATGGATAAAGAAGATGTGGTACATATATACAAAAGAACATTATTCAGCCATAAAAAGGAATGAAATAACGCCATTTGCAGCAACACAGATCAAGAATTTCTTCATGTAATGAATCTCACCTCTCAAAGTAAAAAGATTAAATATATAATTTTCAAAAGATATGAGTAGACAAATAAAACCTAACCTATAACAGCTAACACTGAGCATCTCCAACACCTAGAATAACACCAGGCTCAGAGTCTGAGCTCAAAAATACGTGTGAATGATCTAGGTATCTAAATGTTAGGTAATTCTGACATGTTTCTAACTTTTTCACACATATCATATGAGCTTTCAGCAACAATGCTCTGAGGTAAGCTAGAAAGGTTGCTGTGTCCACTTTACATACCTTATTTTATTACCCTCTCTCAAGAGGACACTTCAATTAACATTATACCTTTATGTTTCATTAAAGGTTATTAAAAGAAAAATTTATTACAACAACATCTTATGTAAAACTATAGCTGAAACTATCACTGTCCATTATGTCCCTCATTTAAGAATCAAGATAAATTCCTCCTGTAATTAACACCAAGGAAACGCTTGTCTTGCCTTACAAGGCATACATATTAGTCTGCTCTTCCTTTCCTTCCTTCTTTCCTCTCCTCCTCTCCCTCCCTTCCTTCCTTTTTTCCTAAACAAAATAATGGAGACTCTATAAATAAACATGGTGCCTTTTTATCCTCAGAAGTTGCCAGGAAGTCCAGTCAACCTTGGGGTTCTGACTTTGACATCCCAAATTCCTAACTAAGTTTCTCCAACATTATAACAAATAAAAACTTAGAAAAAAAAATTTTAAACAATGGACTCTGGTTTGAAAAAGAATTACTTGGAATCTTGATACATAAAACAGAATAAAACTATAACTGTTGAGAAAGGAGCTCAGAGCCCCACAAACTAAGCCTCCTTCAAACAACCCCCACCTCTAGTAGCCCTGAGACTTCTTAGGGTTCCAGTGATTGTCATTTGATCATTCTTCAAAAATTACTGCTCTATAGTATTATTAAGTTATTTTAGCTGCCTTGTTTTATGGACTTTTATTATAAGCCACAAGAAAATGTCTCAACATTAGGAACATAAAGACTATATGTATAATTCCATACATGCTTACCTTCTCAGTGCTCAGCTGTAAAGAAGCCACTTGCCAATGCAAGAGATGCAGGAGACTCAGGTTCAATCCCTGGGTTGGACAGATCCCCTGGAGGAGGAAATGGCAACTCTCTCCAGTATTCTTGTCTGGACAATCCCATGGACAGAGGGGTCTGGGGGGCTACAGTCCATGCAGTCACAAAGAGTTAGACATGACTGAGCAAGCAGACACACATACACAGAGATAACACTATACAGTATTTGACTCATAATAGTTACTTTTTATTGTCTTCCCACTGGTGGCTCAGCTGGTAAAGGATCTTCCTGCAATGTGGGAGACCTGGGTTTGATCCCTAGGTTGGGAAGATCCCTGGAGAAGAGAATAACTACCCACTCCACTATTCTCGCCTTGAGAATTACATGAACTGCATAGTCCACGGGGCTGCAAAGAGTCAGACACAACTGAGCGACTTTCACTTTATTATCTTAAGTACTTTTTCACTCCTACCACTATAGTCTGATCATATGTAATGTCAACAGGAAATTTAAATTCAAGTTAAAAAAAAAAAAGGAGATACTAATCTGGAACTGGAAACCACAGAGACAACGGGCAGCACTGAAGGGCAAGTGCAAGATAAGACTGGTCAAGAGAAGTACTCGGCCTGCTGTTCCCCAATGCTGTTGAGAGAAAGGTGTCATTACCAAAGATGGCTAACAAAAGAAATAGGTTGGTCATCAAAAAAGGCTGACAATGAGTCAGAGACTGAAACTAAAAGAAATAAGAAAAGATTCTGTCATTAAACCAACCCATAAAATCCAATAGATAAGAGAAAGTTTTGACTTTAGTCATGTCCTAGCTATTTCACTTCCAAGGGAACATTAAATTGCTTGTATTTGAAGAAGTACAACTTCAACAGAGCCATCGGGAAAAACATGGAGAGCATTTATCAGTCCAGCCCAGCAAGACTCCCCTCCAGTGCCTCTTCAGACTCCTCCAACAGGAAATCTTTTAAAGCAATGCTTTAGCTCTACCACTGACATCTCCCTATAAACTAATGTGATGTTTGGCATGGAAGGTTGTTTATTTAGGTGTGTGAAGGTTCTGGCTGTTAACTTGGGTAAGAAAAGCTATTTCTCTCCCTCCCTTGAGAGACCATTCAAGTACTTCTTTGACAGAGTGAACACCCATTACACACAAAAGAGGAGCTGGACCAGCCTTCTGCAAAACTAAGTAGGTGACTTTGTATCTGACAACTCCTTTCCACCTCTTTTGGCTGTGAGCCCTGTTCCCTGCCCCCAGCTGTCCCACTGCTAAACTCAGGTATCTGCCCTGGACTCAAGTTCCCAGGATTTTGTCATTATCTAATTGCCAGCTAACTCCCTTTCTCTCTCTGTCCTATCCTTTCAAGTAGGCTACAATTGATAAGTGTTCCCAGGAACATTAAATTTTAATTGGTACTTAGGAATGCAAGAAAGTCTTTAGAGTTTAAAGAAATAAAATCAAACTGATAGAATTTGAAGTTCCATAATGGGCCTGACGTTGCTGTTTATAGGCTCACACAAATAAATCAATCAGCCCATTAAAGTGACCATTTACTAGGCCTACGTTCAAGGCTGGCCTGGGAAAAGACAGTTATTTCCCTAGAAACACCTAAGACCAGAAGATTATATTAATAGTATAAACAGATATAAAACCTATCTATATGGACTTCCCTGGTGGTTCAGACACGTAAAGCATCTGCTTACAATGCGGGAGACCTGGGTTCGATCCCTGGGTTGGGAAGATCCTCTGGAGAAGGAAATGGCAACCCACTCCAGTACTCTTGCCTGGAAAATCCCATGGACGGAGGAGCCTGGTAGGCTACAGTCCATGGGGTCACAAAGACTCAGACACGACTGAGCAACTTCACTTCACTTCATATTATATGTATATTATGTATTTACACTATATATAGTAAATACTTTATATATGTAAATATAGAGTATACTTAATGTAATACATAGTATATTTACATATATAGTACATAAACACATATACAGCATATACACCAGATATATAGTATAGATTGTTGTTGTTGTTGTTCAGTTGCTATGTCCAACTCTTTGCGACGCCATGGACTGCAGCATGCCAGGCTCCCCTGTCCTTCACTATCTCCCGAAATTTGCTCAGACTCACGTCCATTGAGTCAGTGATGCCATTCAACCATCTCATCCTCTGCCATCCCCTTCTCCTTTTCCCTTCAATCTTTCCCAGCATCAGCGTCTTTTCCAATGAGTTGGCTCTTCACAACAGGTGGCCAAAGTTTTGGAGTTTCAGCTTGAATATTGAATATTAAGGGTTGATTTCCTTTAGGATTGGCTGGTTTGATCTTCTTGCTGTCCAAGGGCCTCTCAAGAGTCTAGCACCACAATTCAAGGGTATCGATTCCTAGGTGCTCAGCCTTCTTTATGGTCCAGCTCTCACATCCATACATAACTACTGAAAAAATTTGTCTTACCTATCATATATGTATACCTAGTTATACCCTAGGTAACACAAATATCAATAAAACATATACATAAAGCATATATACACATATATAGTATATATTATATGCACATATATGATAGATAATATTTGTGTATGTGATAGATAATTTCTTGCACACCTAAGCAAAGGAATTAATTTTGTAGGCCATACATATTTTTCCAAATGTTTCCATAATTATATCTTGGCTGGCTACAGATTCATTCTGGATCATTAATTAAGGATGTTTCTGCACTAACAGCTCATTTCCAAGTATTTTCCACAATAGTGTAGTTAAACAGCAAAGTGAACTCCTGAGAGTAGGTTCTCAAATTCCCATGGATATAGTTTACAAAGGCTGAGATGCCAGAAACAGTAAGTCACAAACTCCATGCCTCCCACACTTTTCTTTATCCTGAAGAGTGTAGGATACCCCACAAAGCACAGACACAGGCCAAGTACCCAGGGATGATTTCAACAATAAGTTTGAATCATTTAAATCCAGCAAAGTGGATGCCTTGGTATAAAAAGATGTGGGATGATATGGAAAGCTTGGAGGAATGGAAGCAAAGACAGAATATTAACAGGAAATTGTATTAAGCACTGAGAAGACCAGAGAGGCTGGGGGACGGAATTCAGATTCATCATGTATAATTATCACAAGAAGGTTACAGTTTTTTTTTTTTTTCCAGCCTTACAGTGGAGACTCTTAGGCTAAAACATCTGTGGAATCAAAAGGGGAAAAAAGGCTTTATGATTGCCAGCATCTTTATTCTGCCCCCCTCCCTCCTCAACACCAGGAATGAGCAATACATTTAAAAGGTGTTTGGACTGTCAGAAAATGTGATTGATTTTTCTACTCTGCCGTAAAAGCCTGCTACATGCTGGAACAAAAAGCAAATGCTTTCCTCATATCCAGGTCTGGGTGGAACTTATATATTATTTTAACACCCATCAAGGGACAGCCTTATTTCTCCATGGAGACAGGGAAAGCAATCTATATTCACAAAAAGGGTTTTGGCCATTCTTTTTTCCCCTTTCCCTCCAGAACCCATTGGAATCTTACTCAAGACTAGAAAAACTCACAATGGAAAATTAATACAAATGGTCTACATATTTGCAGGATCAAAATGGGATGAAGAAACATGAAAGTCTGGATTATCTGGGAACCGAGCTCTGTAGGATGGAAACAAAGCTGGGTGGAGCTAATTGGTTCAGAATAAATGAGGCTACATTTAGTGTTTTGCTTTTCCATCCATCAAACTGACAGTTACAGTCAGCAGAATAGAACTGATCATTGCTGAACTAGGAAAAGAAAGACAGAGCTTGGAGCTACATGCCAGAATTCAGGATCAGGTGTCTTTTAAATTAGTGTGGACTACAGATGGTAAAGTGATTACTATTAAGTAGTTATATAATTGCTTACTTAAGGTGAAAGGTCACACCTCAGTCTGTAACTTTGCCAGAAATACACTGCCAGAATATGTTAACCTTAGAAAAGACAAAAGGGCCAGATGTAATTATAAATAGCCACATAATATAAATTTTAAATTCAAATTTTATATTATGCAATTCTATATTATTCTCCAAATCCAATAAATAAATAGTGGTTTTGAAGGACATAAGTTTACTATAAAGGATCAATAATTAAAACTGAGCAACATCTCCCAAGGGCTTAGGGAAACATTAGAGTCATTATTTCCAGTTCATATGGTACAGTTTACAGTTAATTCAATGGTAACTTTTTCATTGTTCTTCTGGGTCCCTGTAAGGTCAAGTTGGATGGGATAAAGAGTGAGGGAGGAGTTGTATTGGCTTGCTGTAATTTGGTTTATTACTTTGCTTTTAGAATGGAAATTGAGTGTAAGGAGGCTCTTACCTGGAGACTTTCTAGGGCAGGCAAAATTTATGGTAGTGGTGCCTCATCAGTGATTGTTCTGCATTTTTAGAGATTGAGGAACATCTGGAAGAAATGTGGGTTATAGGGGAGAAAACCCTAAAGGGATATGTATGCCCCATGATCTCAGTGATTATTAGGATTGAAGTTTATTTCCAAAATGCAACAGCTGGAATCTGTTCCATTAGGGGCTGTTACTGCTCTTGTAGATCACATACTGGGTAGGTGGCACTTGATCAGGACTCCTGCTACGTCAGCTTGCTTGTTTGCTTTGGAGGAAGAAAAAAGAAGATTATTAACCATCAGGTCTGGAGTCATTTAACAAATGAAGAAAGAAAAAGTACCCCAAAGGTCAATAAAAGGTTTGTCTGCTCTATTTTCCAGTCAATAAGAAATAGGTGGGTTTTATTTTCAATATTATCTATGTGGGCAAAAAAGGGAGAAGTCAAGAGTATTACTGCTCATATTCTGGGAATGATTTGGATTTTATTAATTCTAACTAGCCAACATAGTATTATGTATATTCCCTATACCTACTAAGACAAGAAAACAAACTATCTTCAATAAACCTAGGCCAAGGTAACCCCTTTTTCTTCTTAACTTTTGTAATATCTACCACACTACAATAGACATTTGGGACATATATAAGCCACCAGCTCTATCCCACTCATCTGTCAAAGAAAACACAAGACACATCTGTGAGACCACCATCTCCAAAGTTTTCAAAAAGGAAGGTGGAGCCCAAGTCCCTCTATTCTTGGAAACCTAAAAATCTCAAGGCAAATGTTAATTGTGTCCTCTGCTCAGCCTCATCCCCACTGGGATGTTGAGAGCTGAGCATAGGACTATTATGCTACATCTAATTCTCCTCTTCCTCTCCAACTGCTCTTTCTCTTTCCTAATTCAGTGGGTCTTTACCCAGTCTGGAAACAGGATGAGAAACCTGTTTAGTATGTCAGCATCGCCTTGAATCGTCCCTATCTCACTCCAGATGAGACCTTTCAGTTAGAAGCTACAAATTTGGCATGTGCTATTTACAACACTCAGGTAATAGGTGGCCAATGTGTACCTGCAAATAGGGTATCATTACCAGGAAAATCCCAAGGACAGAGGTCCCTGGTGGGGCTATGGTCCATGGGGTCGCAAAGAATCAGACATGACTTAGTGACCTCATGAGCACCAGCAAAACTAGGAAGATAAAAAAGAGCCCATTAATTAAACTTCCCATTTCATCGCACTACAGATATTTGTATATTCACTGTCAACTGTAACACCTTGAACATGATAAATGCCCAAGAAATGTCTGTGATTCGTGGGATTAATGAGTGCACTTTAGACACATTTCATATTAAAGCTGATGCCAGAGAGTTTAAATTATCAGTCCTTCCCAGCAAAATAACAGCTGAGGAACATGAATAGTTTCCATAGCCTGGGAAATAGTCCTCTAAAGACTTGTGTTTTATTTTAACAATGCATACATGGCACAATCTGACTTTTATGATAACTGGAAATATCATCGGTAGTCATTCCACTAAGTTAGTTAGTTTGAGATTTAACTGTATTATATTTCCAAATTGAATCTCAGCATTCCATCTCTGTGAAAAGTAAAAGTGACTCAGACGTGACCCGATGGAGTTCTTCAGGCCAGTATACTGGAGTGGGTAGCCTTTTCCTTCTCCAGGGGATCTTCCCAACCCAGGGATCGAACCCACATCTCCCGCATTGCGGGAGGATTCTTTACCAGCTGAGCCACAAGGGAAGCCGAAGAATACTGGAGTGGGTAGCCTATCTCTTCTCCAGGGGATCTTCCTGACCTAGGAATCGAACCTGGGTCTCCTGCACTGCAGGCCAATTCTTTACCAACTGAGCTATCAGCGAAGCCCTTCCATCTCTATATGCAAAACAAAACAAAAAGAAAACAGGCCTCCCAGGGACTAAAAAGGAAATTCTCTCCCTCTGTCAGTACTACTCGAGACAAGCAGTCTTTGGCACCTTTAGTATATCAATTTCTCATACACTAACCCATCCTTCCTAGTCCCTGCAATCTAAGAGAGACAGTGAACCACATGTATATTATTTGATCAGTTCTTCATATGGGCAGAAAATTATTCAACAGCTCCCAAAGATAAGAATCAGCTTGACCCTCATAAATATAAAAATGATAAAAAAAAAACAGTGCTTTTATCTATCCAAAGGAAAATATCTATCAAAAAGCAATCTATTTAGATAGACTTAAGTCAACTTTGTAAGTCTAAATGCAGTTCATAAATATAAAAATTCCATTCTGTATCCATAGTAACTGACATTCATTACCAACTTAAGGCCAATAGATAAATGGATGAGAGAAACCAATGATTTCTTGTCAGCCACATGGTAGACATTTATAAACACATTTTTGTTAATGGATTGTTTTATTGTTAAGTATTCCCTCATGGAGTGACATATGTTAAAGAGGACAGGAATTTTTTCTTCTAAGTTAAAGAAGATACATGAACCAGGAAACTTTAGTGCTCCATAAAGAAATTTGTATGGAGAAAATTTTTCAAGAGCACAAACCCTTTGCTTTTATTTATAAACATTTTCAGATTTAATCACAGGCAGCATAGTCTAAGGCTCAACACACTGTTTGGAGCAATCACATTTATTATGCTTTATTGTCTTAGTGATAGCTATATTTTAACAAGACCTTTCTTGTGAGCTACAGGCAAGACGAGTGAAAAAAAATGAAATGTTCGCCACTGTCATTTTTTATCTTTAATTAGATCCAAAAATATGCATAATGAATAAAGGATTTTTAGGGTTAAAACACCACCAATACTCTCACTGAATGACTTATAATGATAAACAGGACACATTTCATTTCCTAGCCAGAAAAACTTCTCTTACATATGTGTTGTTACTTTTCAAAAGTATGAAGGAGCAGTTTTGTTTAAGAAAAGACATGCTCACTAAAAAGCTTTACTATACTTATAATAGCTCATAATTCATAATCCACTATGGATTTTCTTAAATTAACAGATAAAAGGTAAAACTACTATTGTGTATTGTATATGCATGCTTGCAGGAGGTGGGGGGGACAGCATAACATTCTGACGTGGTCGCCATCCTGAAAAGGACTGCGTTATTGCTACGTGATCTGTGGCACAGCTTCCCTGGGTGTAGCTCCTATTGTGTACAACCCACTGTCAGCTATCTGCACATGATTAACAGCTAGCACATGAATACGGTAGCCAACAGAACAGGAACAGCCTCAACCTGAGCAAACATCAAAATAAACATTTACACTTATAAGAACACTACTCAGTTTTCTTCTGAAGTATTGTATGAATTGTAAGATGCTACAACAGACTGGTAAAGGAGATTCTGACACACTGTCTTCCAATGGAGATTTTGAGAGATTTTAACAAGAGAAAAAAAGAGAGGGTTAGATTAGGTGGAGCACTGGGCAGTCATGCCTGGTGATTTTGAACGAGATAGATGGTGTTTTAAGGTTACTTACAGCCAAAAGCTAATAAAAACATGTCAATCATTCCTTATTCTTAATGGACTATTAGTTATGAAATTTAACTCAGAAACTTTATTAAACTCTATGTGAATTTCAAGTATAGCTTTTAATGAGAAACTTTTGATTTCCGAAAAAAAAAAAAAAAGCGTAATATTTACGCAACTAGATCCAGACTGGAGAAAATATTGGCAAAGACATCATAAGGACTTCTTTCCACTGAATATTCAAAGCAAGAAGAGCCATCAGAGACCTTACACAGAGAAGGGTCAATTTAAATGGAGCAAAATTTATTTCAAGGACACAAGAGCTTTGTGGGAAGGAGTTTATAGTAGTTAAAAAGCACTAACAAAATAAAATTTAAAATGGATCTCCTTCTTCATATTTTGTTTATATTGGAGTGTGGGGTGGTATCAGAGACAAAAGAAAATGCGTCAGGCTTTCCTTTAAGAACCCATGTGCCTCACTCAATTAATCCTTTCTCATTTACAAAGACCCCAACAAAGTCCACCATATAGCAAGCTCTAAGGTTAATGTTTTTGTTCGATGATCCAGCGGATGTTGGTGATTTGATCTCTGGTTCCTCTGTCTTTTCTAAAACCAGCTTGAACATCTGGAAGTTCACGGTTCACATATTGCTGAAGCCTGGCTTGGAGAATTTTGAGCATTACTTTGCTACCGTGTGAGATGAGTGCAATTGTGTGGTAGTTTGTGCATTCTTTGGGACTGCCTTTCTTTGGGATTGCAATGAAAACTGACCTTTTCCAGTCCTGTGGCCACTGCTGAGTTTTCCAAATTTGCTGGCATATTGAGTGCAGCACTTCCACAGCATAATCTTTCAGGATTTGAAACAGCTCAACTGGAATTCCACCACATCCACTAGCTTTGTTCATAGTGATGCTTTCCAAGGCCAATTTGACTTCACATTCCAGGATGTCTGACTCTAGGTGAGTGATCACACCATCATGATTATCTGGGTTGTGAAGATCTTTTTTGTACAGTTCTTCTGTGTATTCTTGCTACCTCTTCTTAATATCTTCTGCTTCTGTTAGGTCCATACCATTTCTGTCCTTTATCGAGCCCATCTTTGCATGAAATGTTGCCTTGGTATCTCTAATTTTCTTGAAGAGATCTCGTCTTTCGCATCTGTTGTTTTCCTCTATTTCTTGGCATTGATCGCTGAGGAAGGCTTTCTTATCTCTCCTGGCTATTCTTTGGAACTGTGCATTCAAATGGGAATATTTTTCCTCTTCTCCTTTGCTTTTTGCTTCTCTTCTTTTCACAGCTATTTGTAAGGCCTCTTCAGACAGCCATTTTGCTTTTTTGCATTTCTTTTCCTTGGGGATGGTCTTGATCCCTGTCTCCTGTACAATGTCACGAACCTCTGTCCATAGTTCATCAGGCACTCTATCAGATCTAGTCCCTAAATCTATTTCTTACTTACACTGTATAATTATAAGGGATTTGATTTAGGTCATACCTGAATGGTCTAGTGGTTTTCCCTACTTTCTTTAATTTAAGTCTGAATTTGGCAATAAGGAGTTCATGATCTGAGCCAATCAGCTCCTGGTCTTGTTTTTGCTGACTGTATAGAACTTCTCCATCTTTGGCTGCAAAGAATATAATCAATCTGATTTTGGCATTGCCCATCTGGTGATGTCCATGTGTAGAGTCTTCTCTTGTGTTGTTGGAAGAGGATGTTTGCTATGACCAGTGTGTTCTCTTGGCAAAACTCTATTAGCCTTTGTCCTGCTTCATTCCGTACTCCAAGGCCAAATTTGCCTGTTACTCCAGGTGTTTCTTGACTTCCTACTTTTGCATTCCAGTCCTCTATAATGAAAAGGACATCTTTTTTGGGTGTTAGTTCTAAAAGGTCTTGTAGGTCTTCATAGAACCGTTCAACTTCAGCTTCTTCAGCACTACTGGTTGGGGCATAGGCTTGGATTACTGTGATATTGAATGGTTTACCTTGGAAACGAACAGAGATCATTCTGTTTTTTTGAGACTGCATCCAAGTACTGCATTTCGGACTCTTTTCTTGATCATGATGGCTACTCCATTTCTTGTAAGGGATTCCTGCCCACATCTGAGTTAAATTCACCCTTTCCAGTCCATTTTAGTTTGCTGATTCCTAGAATGTTGACGTTCACTCTTGCCATCTTCTGTTTGACCACTTCCAATTTACCTTGATTCATGGACCTAACATTCCAGGTTCCTATGCAATATTCTCTTTACAGCATCAGACCTTGCTTCTATCACCAGTTACATCCACAACTGGGTATTGTTTTGCTTTGATTCATCCCTTCATTCTTTCTGGAGTTATTTCTCCTCTGATCTCCAGTAGCATATTGGGCACCTACCAACCTGGGGAGTTCCTCTTTCAGTATCCTATCATTTTGCCTTCTCATACTGTTCATGGGGTTCTCAAGGCAAGAATACTGAAGTGGTTTGCCATTCCCTTCTCCAGTGGACCACATTCTGTCAAACCTCTCCACCATGACCCGACCGCCTTGGGTGGCCCCACACGGCATGGCTTAGTTTCACTGAGTTAGACAAGGCTGTGGTCCTGTGATCAGATTGGGTAGTTTTCTGTGATTATAGTTTCACTGTGTCTGCCCTCTGATGCCCTCTCGTAACACCTACCGTCTTACTTGGGTTTCTCTTACCTTTGACATGGGGTATCTCTTCACGGCTGCTCCAGCAAAGTGCAGCCGCTGCTCCTTACCTTGGTATATATCCTCACAGCCTTTCCTCCTGACCTTGAACGTGGAGTAGCTCCTCTCAGCCCTCCTGTGCCCACGCAGCCACTACTCCTTGGATCATTGAAAAAGCAAGAGAATTCCGGAAAAACATCTATTTCTGCTTTATTGACTATGCTGAAGCCTTTGACCGTGTGGATCACAATAAACTGTGGAAAATTCTTCAAGAGATGGGAATACCAGACCACCTGACCTGCCTCTTGATAAACCTATATGCAGGTCAGGAAGCAACAGTTAAAACTGGACATGGAACAACAGGCTGGTTCCAAATAGGAAAAGGAGTACGTCAAGGCTGTATATTGTCACCCTGCTTAATTAACTTATATGCAGAGTACATCCTGAGAAACGCTGGGCTGGAAGAAGCACAAGCTGGAATCAAGATTGCCAGGAGAAATATCACTAACCTCAGATATGCAGATGACACCACCCTTATGGCAGAAAGTGAAGAAGAACTAAAGAGCCTCTTGATGAAAGTGAAAGAGGAGAGTGAAAAAGTTGACTTAAAGCTCAACATTCAGAAAACTAAGATCATGGCATCTGGTCCCATCGCTTCATGGCAAATAGATGGGGAAACAGTGTCATACTTTATTTTTTGGGGCTCCAAAATCACTGCAGATGGTGACTGCAGCCATGAAATTAAAAGAAGCTTACTCCTTGGAAGGAAAATTATGACCAACCTAGATAGCATATTAAAAAGCAGAGACATCACTTTGCCAACAAAGGTCTGTCTAGTCAAGGCTATGGTTTTTCCAGTGGTCATGTATGGATATGAGAGTTGGACTATAAAGAAAGCTGAGCACTGAAGAATTGATGCTTTTGAACTGTGGTGTTGGAGAAGACTCTTGAGAGTCCCTTGGACTGCAAGGAGATCCAACCAGTCCATCCTGAAGGAGATCAGTCCTGGGTGTTCATTGGAAAAACTGATGCTGAAGCTGAAACTCCAGTACTTTGGCCACCTCATGTGAAGAGGTGACTCACTGGAAAAGACCCTGATGCTGGGAGGGACTGAGGACAGGAGGAGAAGGGGACGACAGAAGATGAGATGGATGGATGGCATCACCGACTCGATGGACTTGAGTTTGAGGAAACTCCGCGAGTTGGTGATGGACAGGGAGGCCTGGTGTGCTGCGATTCATGGGGTCACAAAGAGTCGGACACGACTGAGCAACTGAACTGAACTGAACTGAACTGAGGGTTAATGTTACCATCCAAACTTGCCTACCCTCATTATGGGTAGGTATAAGGCCAGTCCTCTTTGATTAGAGACAGAAGCCACCATATATATATATATATAGAGAGAGAGAGATATTAGTGCCCACTGATCATATTTCTCTCCTGTAATAACTGAGAATATAGTCTTTGGCTATAAACTGGGATTTTGGAAACACATTGCTATAATCAAAAGACTGAAATAGAACACTTAAAAGACTTCCTTGGGTATAAAAAAAATTAATCAAGTCTTTTCACTAGCAGTTACCCAAACCAGACACCGGTACAAAATCAAAGTAACAGTTGTTAACACTAATCTACTAACTTATCTTTTTTTGAGCACCAAAATGTTCACAGAAGTAGGAAGAGTTAAATAAAAGAGACAAGCATGCTGTTCCCTTGCTAAACAGTCACAGGAGAACAAATATAGTTGGATAATAATAGTTAATGTTTATTTAAAGGGCTTACTGTGTTCCAGGCACTATCCTAAACAATCATGCATTATTTCATTTAATCTTCAATCTGATACTATCATGTAGGAACTACTATTATCCAAATTTTACAGAAAGAGAAGTTGAGATTCATAGAAAACTTGCTCTATTTCCTATAGCAAAGTTATAGTATAACTATACCTCCAAATCCAGTGCATTTAAGCATTACTCAAAACTGCTCCTATAGGATAGGTGACTTGTCGATGCTTCTTTGTCAGCAGTGTTACATGGACTTAAATAGCATTCTCAGGCCCAATTCAATACTGTGATCAGTTTTGAGGGCATGGAATATAAAATGCATAGTTAAATACAGTGTGTAAAATGAGACTGAGACAACAATTAAGTATATGATTGACAACTTTTCTTTGGTGTCCCTTATCCCTATGTGAAGGTCAAAAATATGAGTTTTGTATTTCTTTGCTATGTATCTTTTGTAGACAGACTCTTTCAGCTATAATTCTTGCCATCATTATTCTGACTTCATCACTTAGCAGATTGTCTGGCATGTTGAATAAACTGCTTGGACTAAATTCAAGCCCTGTATTACAGATCCTTTGAGCTATATGAATGATATCCACCATGCATTACTAGATAGTCTTAGTGGAAATCCAGTAACCATCAAATCAACTTTTGCAGGATATTACTTGTTTTTCAGATTTGCTGTAACATGATACAGTTTGAATCTTAAAGCAGCAGGAATAATCTCTTTTTCAACTATCTAGTCTCCCTCTTGAGTAAAATTGACAAGATTCGTTGCCTCTCTAACTTTTATTTTCACATTTCTCTGAAACAGAATATCCTGGGAGGTGAGTCTGCCATTACACTAAAGAGAGTTCCATGATGTTATTAAACCTACAACAGGGGCCTACTGCAGTTAAACTTCTGCTAATGTGTATTAAGCAACAGTTTAACTTCCTGGTTCCTTGCATAACAACCCAGGTTTATTATTTTTGACCCTAGTCTAAAAGAAGGAAAAGAAAAACCTTAGAACATAAATCTGGGAAGGTTCATGTTATTTGAAGACTGGAGGCCAGGATACAAGAGTGACTTGATTATGAAAAATAAATTTAAACAAACAAATTTATCCACAGGTGAACACAAAAAATGGAGAAACGGCATAGTAACCACACATTTACTACAAACTGCTTGTGCATGTTGTGGTGAGCAGGAGGGCAGTGGGTGGTGGAAATAATATTAATAAAAGTACATGTTTCTACTAATGTAAATAGTGTTTATGACCCTATTCATAAGCTTTTAAAGACAGTTGTTAGCACTGGGCACTGAATCAGGTTCTAGCCAGGGCCTGGCAATAGAATAATTCTAACAGTTAATAAAATACACAGTGAGAACAGGATATGAATTTATGCCTCCTGAGAATTACTGTATTCACAAATGACCATTTCAGCACAGTAGTTTTGGCTGTCTCTTGGGAAAGAAAGCAACATGAGACTAGTTTGAAACAGGAAGAAAGGCAATATGCCAACTTTGAGGTAACCAACAGACATGATGCCCTTTCTTGGGAAGGCAGGAGGACCTTGAAAAGACAGATTTTCTAAGTGCCAGTAGGTAATGTAGAGATGGAAGGAAAAAGAAAATGAAAAGAGGAAAAATACCCTTGTAATTTTAGATTGCCACATAAAATACATAAACCAAACAGGTCCAAAGGAACAATATAGATGAGAAAAGTCTACTCATTCATAAATAAGAAAAATCATAAACTCTTTCCTGTCTTCTTTGGAGCCCCTGGAGGTGGAAGGGAGGTCAAGAACAACAAGCTTCTACTTTTCCTCGCAGTGTATTTAATTGTGGACAGATTCTGTCAGGTATTATCTCTAAGAATACATAAGATCCAGGACTATTTACTAAAAATGCAAAAATAGCAATGTTTCTGATATCAATTAGGGCTAAAAATTACAGAACTCCTCCTAGCTTGTGTCTTGGAAAGTTAAAAGCTGATCACCTGGCAAGCATGGCCTTACCCCTGAAGTGAGAAGCACATACTGAATTCCTCCTTCAACACTGTGCCGGGTGCCATGAGAACTTGAAAAGCAAGTACACACATTTTATGTAGGGTCCATCCTCAGAGAACTGGAAATAACACTAATGCATGTAAAAGAATTTGGTAGCAAAGCAAGTTACTTAAGTATTAAGTCCCAAAAGAAATAATGCAAAATAGTGTGAAATTTCAAAGGAATCTGATTAAGGCCTGGAACCAGGGAAAGTCTTATTGAAATAAAGAGATCAGAAATAGTTACTAAAACTTATGAAGTATTTACTAGATACAAAGCCCTACTTTGAGCACATTTGTTCTAATGCATTTAACCCTCACATTACTACCACGGGGGTACAGTTATTCCTGTTCTGCATATGAAGAAACCAAGATGCATAGGAGTTAAATACTGAATTGCAGTTTTACTTTTAAGTACAAAAGTCATTTAAGTGACCTATGTTTTGGAATCGCTTCTGTTCTATTCATCTATTTGTCTATGCTTGTACCAGTACCACGTAGTTGTAATTGTATAAACATGTTCACATTTATATACCTAAGTCATCAAAGCCAGGGTTCAAAAAGAGATAGCTAAGCTCTAGAAGCCCCTCTCTGAATCATTTCATTATTTGGAATCTGAGGAAAGGGACAATTTGAAAAGAAAAAGGAGCAAAAAGAAGGTTTATGAACAGAGCATGCCTTTCTGTGGTTAATCTGACCTGCCTCCTCTCTCTGGTCTCGTCATTCTTTTATATATATTTTTTAATCACTTGTAATTTTTTACCAGTCTTTCTACTCTGGCCATTGGAAGAATACAAAATTATCTGTCAGCCTTACCAATAAGTTTGGTTTTCAGAAGTTTTCTCAATTGCTAGTAAGCACAAAGTCAGGTTTAAGAAAACCCTTCCTGCATCCTCTCTCCTTTCTTTATACTTAAATACTGATGAGAAAGATCAAAATATTTTAAGATCCCTCTGAGTCCACAAAAGGAAAATGTATCCACTCATACAAAAAGAGTTCTTAAAGCCTTCTTAAGAGGATTGAATGTAGGATTGAAAGGTAATTGGTAAACAGGCTTACAGCACTGAGGTGCAAGGCTTATATTTTGAGTTTCTCATGTTCCCCTTTATGGTCATGATCCCTATTGCTCGTAGCATTGCTCCGAACTAGCATTGAAGCCAGGAGAAAAGCAAAGGTCTGAGCAGATGAAGGAAGATCCTAGGAAGCAGAACAGTCATGAGAAAGAAAAAGAAGGAAGGAAGAACATTCCATGCCTCTCTCTCTTGCAGCCATCAGAACCTGACACCTGCAATCCTAACCTGCAAAACATATTAGATGAGGCAGAACACTACATACAAGCGGTGAGCTGGGATGGGGGATGCTTAATAGGATACAGGTTCACACAGTGGAGGCCCAGAAAGAACTGGGAACTAGATGCATCATGTATCTCTAAACATGGCAAAACACTGGTAAAGCATTCATTAAAAAAACAAAACAAAACTGTTCTCCTACCACCTATAAGCCTGAATATTGATTCTTATAAACACATTGAAAGAGACAAGAGACACATACTCAGAGACAAGAGGCACAGGGGGAGGCAGTAGTTCTATATTGTAAATAACAGGTTAAGCAAAGGTTTATGACTCTCAGGTTTCTTACTTATAATGTCAGAATCTGGGTTATATCTCCAGGGCAAGAGATTGGAGAATTCTTTGGGACCACAAACCACTCCAAAGGAAAGATCCAACTAAGATTTTCTTGATACTAAGAGTCAATGAAAAGGTATTGAAAGAATGGCCAGACCCTTATCTGATCATTCTTCAATGATGCGTATTTGGACAAGCCCACTCCACATATCCAGAATGTTTTTAGAGTATTTTAGTAAAATATGAATGGGCAACCAAATACCATGCAACATGGATAAAAGTTAAAATCTATAGTCTATAGATATAAAGGATAGAAGGAAAAGTTCCAACATACATCTGGAAGGAGCTCCAAAAATCTTGAAACGTAGAGAATGAAGGTGAGGTAGCACGTCGACAGCACCAAGAGAGTTTATAACTACAAATTCCAGGCTCCACACCGGATGTACTGCACTAGACTCTCCATTGGTGGAATCAAAGCATCTATGTGGCACTACAGTTTTACAGGTGATTCTAATGAACTGTAAGGATTAAAAATCACTGCTTAAATCTGTGTCATGTAATCCACCCAATTAATTCCCCCCCGGACCTCCAGGTAGTGTAAGAGCACTGAACTAGAAGTTAAGAATCTCAGAATGAAGTCCCACTCTCAATCATACATTAGCCAGAAGACCTTAAAAGTCCCTGTTGATCCTCTGGGAGCTTTAGCTTCCTCATCTGCAAAATTCAAGAAACAACACACCTCCTGTGTCACAAGCTGAGGAGGAACTAATGCTCATCCACCCACTTACAACGCCATAGGCAGAGTTAAATGCTTAGCGCACAGCCTTCTCGGAACTTCACAGAAGGTCTCTGAGATTGTGCCATTATCAGTCTTATTTTATAAATGAAGAAGTAGGAACCTAGCGCTTTGAATAACTTTCATTTGATAGTTACTATTATAATAAAGTTACCTGAATTTCTCTCTCTAGCAATTCACTCTTGCATGTAAGAGCATCTATACCAATTGAGAAATTCAAATATCTTAATACTTTCCCCCATTCTAAAAATTAGGGTAACCCAGTTATAAAAATTAGCACAATAATCTCAAATTTTCTAAGGAACACTAAGATTTACCTAAAGGAATTCGTCTGCAAAAAAATGTAAATCCTTCCCCTCAAAAAACTGAAAACATGCCTCCATTGTCACTTTAACACCAATTAGTTGAGGGAGTCCTGATGAATCTGTGAGCAAGTGGGAATACCTGCCAAGTGTAAAATGCCCTTTGAGGACCATTCTGAAGGGAAAAAACCCTGAACATTTATGGAAATGTTTACTCAGTTTAATAATAAATGTCTGTAACACTGGAGTGTTTGCCAGCATAAGTCTCCTCACACAATGGCTGCGTGAGCAGTTTTCTAACTGACTTACAATCAAACTGGCACTAGGGAGAAGCAATAACCATAAACTGAATTCTCCATAATATGTTTTCAAGCAAAGGGCTACAAGACTATTTCCAGATTTGATTGCTATGATTCATAAATTCCAAAGGCCTCGTGCTTCCCTGTATCAAAATGTAGTTGGGTTTCACTAGTCCCTGTGGAGTAGAGAATTAATTGCTTAAAAACCTCAGGAATAAAGCCATCAACTTGGCTTCAATAAGAAATAGACAAGTTGGCACTAAGCAGAACAGGTAAGAAAGCTGGATGCAAGCCTGCTATCTATGTGCAGAAATAAGCCTCTATAAATTGATTTTTGCAGTGAAACATTGCAAAATAGAACATGCATGCAATATAATTATTCACATTTTAACCTAATACAGGACTTTTAAAGCAAATTGCTTCCAAAAACTTATGGGTACAACAATCCTTTTGGTCAATGCTGGGGGTAAAATAAGCCATTAAAGTAAAGTGAAAGTCACTCAGTCGTGTCCGACTCTTTGCAACCCCATGGACTAAACAGCCCATGGAATTCTCCAGGCCAGAATACTGGAGTGGGTAGCCTTTCCCTTCTCCAGGGGATCTTCCCAACCCAGGGATCGAACCCAGGTCTCCCACAATGCAGGCGGATTCTTTACCAGTTGAACCACAAGGGAAGCCTGAAATAAGCCATAAAAAGCACAAATTTCAATACTGGCAAATGCCACAGTTTCTAAAGCTTGTTTTCCCCAAAAAGGGGTTTTAGATGAGATTTCTTTGAGTCTTCTGTCACATAAGGGAAAGGTCAAGTTAATAGAGTTATCTGAGCCTCACCCTAGCTAAGGGTCAAAGAAAAACTCAAAGCCTTCAAATGTGAGGAAAAACTTAAGAAGGGGCATTACACATTAAGAGTAGGCCTAAGGCTCCTGCAGGTTTTCAAAGACCACTAGTCATCTGAAACGCTGCAGTATGATGGGTTTTACTACACAGATAGCCTGTAATGACAGCTACAGAAGTCATCAGAAAACCTGACTCTAGAACACTTGAATGCTAGGAAAGTAAATGAGTGGAGGAATATTAGTCATTAATATTTTGCACTTGACCCTGAAATCTGAAGTAATTCAAGAGAAACAGTGAAAAGAGGCTATGACTAAGAATCTAAAAGCCTTTACTAAGTGCCACATTAGCCTTGGTCAAAGCCAAAGAAAGGATTAATAACAGAATAGCCTCCTATACTCTGTGCCAAGCTCTTTATGTGCATTAGCTAGTTCAATTTAATCCTCTCAGCAACATTATTAATCCCATTTCTAGACATTAAGTAACTAAACTGCCAAGGTCACAAAACTTATTAAAGGAAGAGCTAGGATATGGATACAAGTCAGTCTGACTCTAAAATAAATCATTTAATGATCCCTGAAAGAGATTTTCAAAAATTCATTTATCAAAGACATTTTTCAAAGGCCAACTATCAGTTTACAAAATTCCAAATAAGATTCAAAAGCCTCCAAACTGTATGAAAAAGAAATCAAGTCAACTGTACAGGAGTAAAATTCAACTAGGGACAACATGGGCTCATAGTGAATAACAAATCATGTTCAATTAGTACCTCCCACAGAGCCAGAAACCGCACCTTACAGTCTGTGCTATTGCTAGAGAATTCTAATTATTATTAACACTGACTTGAAATTCTTCTCCATTTAACTTCCATTCAAAAGTTCCATTCTACCCTCTCTTACATAGAAATAGACTAAATTCCTTCTCTATATTCTCGCAGCTTGGATGTCACCTCTCTGTCTTCTCTTACAGAAGTAAAATAGCATCAGTTTCTTCAATCATTTCTCATATAAGAGTTTTTGTGAAATTGACCCCCCTGTTTTTATTTAGACTGACTTCTCTTTATGAAAATCTCTCTCCAAGTATAATACCAAATCTGAATATATACTTCTGGAATGGTCTAAGCACTAGGGAGGATAATGGAATTATTAGGAACCAATTTTGAAATGGATGTTATCACTCCAACCTGAAATCATCTTAGCTTTTTTGGCTGTCATGTAACTCTACTGGCTTATTCATATGGAGCCCTCAGTCCTTTCTGCACATACACTCATTCTAGACAAGTGAATCCGAGGTCCTAAATAAAAGATTCTGTATTTATCTCAATGGAGTTTTTTTTCTTATAAAACTTGACTAAATCCTAAACTCTCAAGATTGGTTTGTGTTACTTCCAAGCCAAAGACTGATGCAGATGCTAGACCCTACAGAGCTGATTTTTCTCCCTCTGCCACATGGACCATAATTTCCAAATAGCGGCTGCTCCCGTCAACCCCCAGAGTCAGGACAATTGTGTTGCATTAACAAAGCCCTCTGTTGACCCATGGTACACATGTAGTGGGAGCAACAAGCACTCCTTTGTTGTCTTAAGCCATGTGGGTTCTGGCAGAGCCTCCTTCTACAATCTGGTCTACCCTGGTGAATAAATGACATGAAGTTTTGTAACTCAGCAGCTGATTCCCTAGGTACCAGATGCTAGTTTCAGCAGCTCCTCTCTCTTACATAATTTAAAAAGCTGAAATACAAAGATTTCATCCTTTACTCATTGTTATTAGAAAACTGCTCCTTGGAACTGCTGCCCAATCTATAAAATCTGCCACTACCACTTCTGTATACACACACACACCCCTCATCCTCGGGGGCTTCTTTCCCTTCAAAAACGGAATCCTGCCAAGGGGGCTGGTTTTAAAGTCCAAAGATTTCTTCACCTAGGACTGGTGACTCCTAAGAGGGATGTATGCAATTCTTGTCTAAAGGACCACAATCACAGCCTCATGCAGACATGCAAATATTCAGCTTAATTGCATGTGTCATGTTCTCTTGTTCTCAAAATGCCATTGCCACACAAAAGAATCCTGTGTTGTTTTCTCTGGTGGGTGGTTAGGGCGGGATTACATTATTGAGAAAGGGAGGAAAATGTTCAAATAAAAATTACAGATGGAATTTCTAATATGTGACAGGAGGAATTTGACCTTTAACCAAAGAGTTAGTTTAGAAGATACTGGAGTAGTATGGCAGTTCTATTTCCAGTTTTTTAAGAAATCTCCACACTGTTCTCCATAGCGGCTGTACTAGTTTGCATTCCCACCAACAGTGTAAGAGGGTTCCCTTTTCTCCACACCCTCTCCAGCATTTATTGCTTGTAGACTTTTGGATAGCAGCCATCCTGACTGGCGAGTAATGGTACCTCAGTGTGGTTTTGATTTGCATTTCTCTAATAATGAGTGATGTTGAGCATCTTTTCATGTGTTTGTTAGCCATCTGTATGTCTTCTTTGGAGAAATGTCTGTTTAGTTCTTTGGCCCATTTTTTGATTGGGTCATTTATTTTTCTGGAATTGAGCTTCAGGAGTTGCTTGTATATTTTTGAGATTAATCCTTTGTCTGTTTCTTCATTTGCTATTATTTTCTCCCAATCTGACGGCTGTCTTTTCACCTTACTTATAGTTTCCTTTGTAGTGCAAAAGCTTTTAAGTTTCATTAGGTCCCATTTGTTTAGTTTTGCTTTTATTTCCAATATTCTGGGAGGTGGGTCATAGAGGATCTTGCTGTGATTTATGTTGGAGAGTGTTTTGCCTATGTTCTCCTCTAGGAGTTTTATAGTTTCTGGTCTTACATTTAGATCTTTAATCCATTTTGAGTTTATTTTTGTGTATGGTGTTAGAAAGTGTTCTAGTTTCATTCTTTTACAAGTGGTTGACCAGTTTTCCCAGCACCACTTGTTAAAGAGGTTGTCTTTTTTCCATTGTATGTCCTTGCCTCCTTTGTCAAAGATAAGGTGTCCATAGGTCCGTGGATTTATCTCTGGGCTTTCTATTCTGTTCCATTGATCTATATTTCTGTCTTTGTGCCAGTACCATACTGTCTTGATGACTGTGGCTTTGTAGTAGAGTCTGAAGTCAGGCAGGTTGATTCCTCCAGTTCCATTCTTCTTTCTCAAGATTACTTTGGCTATTCGAGGTTTTTTGTATTTCCATACAAATTGTGAAATTCTTTGGTCTAGTTCTGTGAAAAATACTGTTGGTAACTTGATAGGGATTGCATTGAATGTATAGATTGCTTTAGGTAGAATAGCCATTTTGACAATATTGATTCTTCCAATCCATGAACACGGTATGTTTCTCCATCTGTTTGTGTCCTCTTTGATTTCTTTCATCAGTGTTTTATAGTTTTCTATGTATAGGTCTTTTGTTTCTTTAGGTAGATATACTCCTAAGTATTTTATTCTTTTTGTTGCAATGGTGAATGGTATTGTTTCTTTAATTTCTCTTTCTGTTTTTTCATTGTTAGTATATAGGAATGCAAGGGATTTCTGTGTGTTAATTTTATATCCTGCAACTTTACTATATTCATTGATTAGCTCTAGTAATTTTCTGGAAGAGTCTTTAGGGTTTTCTATATAGAGGATCATGTCATCTGCAAACAGTGAGAGTTTCACTTCTTCTTTTCCTATCTGGATTCCTTTTACTTCTTTTTCTGCTCTGATTGCTGTGGCCAAAACTTCCAACACTATGTTGAACAGTAGTGGTGAGAGTGGGCACCCTTGTCTTGTTCCTGATTTCAGGGGAAATGCTTTCAATTTTTCACCATTGAGGGTGATGCTTACTGTGGGTTTGTCATATATAGCTTTTATTATGTTGAGGTATGTTCCTTCTATTCCTGCTTTTTGGAGAGTTTTAATCATAAATGAGTGTTGAATTTTGTCAAAGGCTTTCTCTGCATCTATTGAGATAATCATATGATTTTTATCTTTCAATTTGTTAATGTGGTGTATTACATTGATTGATTTGCGGATATTAAAGAATCCTTGCATTCCTGGGATAAAGCCCACTTGGTCATGGTGTATGATTTTTTTAATATGTTGTTGGATTCTGTTTGCTAGGATTTTGTTAAGGATTTTTGCATCTATGTTCATCAGTGATATGGAATTTAGAAAGAAGGTAACGATAACCCTATATGCAAAACGGAAAAAGAGACACAGAAATACAGAACAGACTTTTGAACTCTGTGGGAGAATGTGAGGGTGGGATATTTCAAAAGAACAGCATGTATACTATTTATGGTGAAACAGATCACCAGCCCAGGTGGGATGCATGAGACAAATGCTCGGGCCTGGTGCACTGGGAAGACCCAGAGGAATCGGGTGGAGAGGGAGGTGGGAGGGGGGATCGGGATGGGGAATACGTGTAAATCTATGGCTGATTCATATCAATGTATGACAAAAAAATAAATAAATAAAAATTAAAAAAAAAAAAAGAAGATACTGGAGTAGTAATCAGGAATCACAAGACAGGAATCACAAGCTTATATTAATAGATTCTGTACCTAGGTAGTAACTGACACAGCATGCCATATGATCACTACCCACTGTTTTCTCATAAATTTATGTGTGTTTTTCTTGTTTTCCTAATTTGATTGTAAATGACTAATGAGCAAAAATATCTTAGATTTTATTTAAACCAACTCTGTTAGTCACCCTGAGTCAACATAGGGAGACCTCAATCAGTATCTTTTTAGGACATTTTAAAGATAATTTTGATATTAATAATGAATTTATAACATAACTAAAAATATAACCAAACCTCAAAACAGCAGAAGTTGACATTTAGAGAGCATAACAAATGTTAACAAGAAATCTCTAAAGATGGTTTTATAGCTACTTATTTAGTTGCTATAAATTCCCCCTGTATATTTTCCTGTTAGCTATTATTTCGTTTAGAATCACTTCATTAAGTGATCTATGCCTGTCATACACAATCTCATACTTAGTTTCCCATTATTAGGAAAAAGCAAAAGCATAATATAGTTAAAAAACTGTGTGCTTAGAAAATTTTAAGTAGTAAAATTAGTAACTGAACTTGCAGAATCTACTAAAAAAATATTAAAAGAGAAGCAACATAAGGGGTCCCAATAAATTACATTAATGAAACTGGGGAAAAGATAGTACAGTAAGAATTATAGAAATTAACCATGAATGCTGTTGCATTTAGAGTCACCTGGTAAGCTTTTAAAAATACTGATTCCTGGATCTCGCCCCAGAGTAAATTAGAACCTGGTAGGTAGGGTAGCGTCCAGCATCAACAGTTTATAAAGCTCCCAGGTGATTCCAATGTGAGCCACAGTTGAGAGCCACTGCTAGAGGGAAATGAGGTGGAATTTTTAGGTGCCTTTAAGGGCTTCAGCAAGTGATGCTATCAGTTCTTTAAATTTTGTCTAGTTTAACTGTAAAATAACTTGCTTTCAGGTTTTTTTTCTTTTGACGGAGCTATTATTGCACATCACCTCTTACTCAAAATTAAGGTCATTTGGGGGCTTATAAATGGAATGAACACTCTCTCTCCTTTCAGTCGAAATATAAATTCTACACCTGCCAAAGCTAAATGTCCCTCTTAACCAGCCTTTCTCTTAACTTAGTTCTGCAGGCTCGTGTCTCTCTCAGGGTTTCTGTCTCTGACTTGTCTTGTGTTTCTTTCTCCACTGCCTTTATGTTCATCCCTTCCAGTCCCAGGAGCAGCAAGATGCTCCCTCATCCCTCTCCATCATGTTGTCCAGGCTCATGAGGAAGACAAAGTCCATGCAGTTAGGAGTAGCCAATGAACAGGATAAAGACAGACTGTGACCCAGAGAGCAGGACAGCATTGTCAACCCATATCAGAGAGAACAGAGTGGGGGTCTCCAGATATAAGAGGAGTTTGCCTGCTGAGAAAAACACTTATTTTAGATGTTTACAAGTAAGAACAGTCTTTCTATAATAAATATCAGTTAGATTTTAGGACTAAAATTCCTTAAGCCATCTGTAGTATTTTTAAAAAACAAATAGAAATATGCTTTAAGATAAAAATGTACAAATTAACTAAACTAGTATATTTCTTTGCTTTCAGCTGGACTGATGTCAATTCAGAAAGTTAATTCTAGCTATATTAACTAGACCCTCTGACTGACAGTTACATATGTCTTATTTATTAAATAAGCAAATAACCTCTTTATAATAAATGCACTCTAGGATTTTTGGTTGTTTAGGTTTTGAGTTTTTAAAAAACTTATTTTAAAAGCAAGGGAAGAGGAACTCTATTCAATTAAGAGACTTAATAGATACAGCAACCAAATGCAGCGTGGAGGCTGCACTGTTTGACTTAATTCAACTACTGATTCAACTGTGGGTTTTTTTTTTTTTTTTCTCAACATGCTGGACCTCAGGTAGTGAGTTCTCACTCAACTGTGGGGTTTTTTTAAGTGTTTTTGAGGTAATCAGAGAAATGTGAATACTGATTGGGTGTTAAATGATAAAAGGAATATCAAGTTTGATAGATTGATGGCACTGTAATTATAAGGGAAAAAATCCTTATCAATTAAATATACATAACTATTTACTTATGAACTTACATGATATCTGGGGATATGCTTTAGAATATTCTCCAAAATAAAAGAAGAGCAGGAGAGATGGGTAAAACAAAGTCAACAAAATATTAATAATTGTTAAAGTTGAGTAATGGATACATGGAGCCCATTGTACTATTTTCACTACTTTTATGTTTTAAATGTTTGAAAATTTCCCTAATAAGAAAATTAGCTTTAAAAAAGCTTCCAACCATAACATCCATGGAAAAATAATTTTAAAAAGAGATACTTTATGTGAAAAATGTTAGAAATTTTTCTCTAGATCATTTGACTCAGAGCATGTGTCAAATCAGGAAATTAAAGGAGACAGCTATCAGTGGTGTGGAAAGGTGAAAAACTTCATCAAAGAGGTGAAACTGGAACTAGAACTTAAGCAATGATCAGTGAAAACAATTAAAAATAAGTAGCATTTTGATTCGGAGAAGGCAGTGGCAACCCACCCCAGTGTTTTTGCCTGGAGAATCCCAGGGACGGCAGAGCCTGGTGGGCTGCCGTCTATGGGGTCGCACAGAGTCAGACACGACTGAAGAGACTTAGCAGCAGCAGCAGCAGCATTTTGATTAGGAGAGAGATTTCTTCTCTTTCCTTTTTTTTTTTTTTTTTTTTTTAACTTAAAAGGGTTTATTCTCTATTTCTATTTCAGAAAAAAAAAAAAAAAACTCTTTACATAAATCCAAATTATTGTTTGAGAGACATTATCTTTAATGAAGATATGAATGATACCAACCCACAGATCATGATATTGGAGACCCAAAATAGTTAATTTCTATGGAAATTAATAATAAAGGTATCAATAATAAAAACAATAATAAAGCAACTAGCAGCAACTGAGTGCTTACCACTTGCCAGGTACTATTCAAAGTACTTTATATACAGTTCTCCTTTAAGCCTCACAGCAATCCTATGAAATGTGAGCTATTATTAGTACTCAACCCCATATATCCCTTTCATACATGAAGAAGCTGAGTTCAAAAAGGTAAAAAATAACTGCCCAAAGTCACTTGCTAGCAAAATCCAGAGCTGGCCCTTAATCCAGGTCTGTGGCAACCTAAACCCCAGGTCCTTAAAAATCTTGTTCTTCTATTCCCTCATGACGAGGTCAAGTGCTCTACATATACGGGAAGCATAAGGGATATCTGAGGCTGTGATTTCTGGTTTTAGTGATTCCCTTTTGTTGCCTGACGTATGTGAGGGACAATCTAAATAGGATCTACAGAGAATTCCTCAGGGAAAGGGTTACAAACAAGGCAAGAACACGGTATAACAGAAGGATTGAGCCTCAGCCAAGTGTCCATCTAAGAAGGGTGAAAAAGAAAAGGGACTCATACGTTTCTCACACATCCAGAGGTGACAGAATACCAAAAACACCAAATAAATAAAAACTGAGAAGGATACATGCCAGGGCATGTACTGCTGTTAGAATCTCTCTACTCTAAAAGCAGGCCACTCATCCTAATTTTAAGTCTCCAGATTGTTCTGTTCTCTCTTCCATAAAACATTATTTTCAGAAAACAAGCCCCTATCTAGGTTTACCTAATAGGATGGAATAGGATAGTTGTCTACTATCCCCCAAGTATTTATGCTTTAAGCCTAACACACCTTGCCACAACTCCAGAAGCAACCAAAAAAAAATCTCCAACCTCCTAAAGTAGGCAAGGAAGGCACATGAATTAAAGAGCCAAGGAAATCTTTCCTGGGCCCTGACATGTGCATAGCTGAATCATAGTGTTAGGGACTTGGTATACTCAAATAAAAAGTACCCTCTGGGAGCTGGAAGACCTGAACTCCTATGTCCCATTTCTGCTATTAACCTGCTACATTATCTTTGGCAAGTCACTTCACCTCTCTGAGCTCCAGATTCCTTATTTTTAAAGAGCTGGGGTATAATGAAGAGTTTTATAACTCATTTATAGCTGCAGGATCCTTTCATCAACTGATATCTTTCAGAAAAACTAACAATGTATAACAGACAAAGAGTTAAACTCCTTTTAAAAATTAAAAAAAAAAATACTCAGAGACAATGTCGAGGGGGTCACTTCCCATGTCCCATTATAACAGAACACATTAAGGTGCTTCTCAGCTAAAACATTCCATGATTATACGTAAAACCCCTGCAGCTTGAGAAGAAGGCGGGGTCCCCATGGGCAGCTGCACCAGAGGATCCCCTGGCCCCTAGATGACTGCCCTCCTTTATCAGTGGGCCTCTTCCTAAAGCAAATAAGCAAAGAATGAAATCCCACAGAAACAAGAGTCTGACGTGAGGACTCAGGGAGCCTCAGCTCCATCCATGCAAACTAAAACACACTCCAAGGAAGAGATAAGGCTTATGAAAAGGAAACTAACACAATCACTTAAAAGAATCTCAACATTACACCGCTCAGGACAGGCTGCCAGGCTACTGGAAGGCTGCAAAACATCCAAGGTCAGGCCTGAAAGACTGCAGAGACCCAAGCTGTGATTTTCCTCTTTTGTTTCTCCTTGCCCTGGGGTCATGCTTTTCTGAGTCCAGATATATGGGGACGTGGCAAGGCACTGGACACAGCACACGTTTCTCCTGGCGCTGAGTCAAGCAGGACTTGAGCCCTTTGGAAAAAGGGGTTATGGAGGAGTGACTGCAATTTAATAAATCTGGAACTTAACATATATCAGAACAAAGTAGCCAGCTCAGAGGACCATCACATGAAAAACATGATACCCTGTGCTTCTGAATTTTAGTTAAATAACAAATATTTTTTACCTGAAATTCAAATTAAACTGAGCATTCTTCTGTTTCTTTTTCTCAGAAATCTGGCAACCATATACCTTAAGGTGAAATACTGTAGCCACATTTCTAATACTCCAATCATTTTTTTAAAATTCCTCAAAAAAAATAAAAAATAAAAAATTCCTCCTTGGGAATGGCCCTTACTGGATGAAGAACATTCCTTCCAATAGCCTCTAAAAGTTAAAACTTCAGCCTCAGAGATGGAATTAAATTTCTGAAAACTGCCAAATATTATTCAGAAATGAATGAGAGTGACCAAGCAAGGTAAATCCATTTGGGGCCAAAATATGAGTTGCCTGCAACAGTCATTATTCTTTTAACTTCCTACTACACACACACACAAACATGCACCTTTGATTAACCCAGCTCCTATTCTATGTAGGCATTCTCTAACTCAAAAATGGGTCCTTCCAGATTTCAGGATCTACCCAAGAGGATGGACTTCCAAAAAGCTATTTCATCAAGGTACACAAGACGGAAACATCTTTTAAAAAATGTGTTTGGCATCAAGAATGTATACTTTCCCTGAGGTGATTTGGGAATCATTATTTCAGGTTTCCTGGCAAAGAAACTAAGCTGATTTATTATTTAGTAGTGGTAAGGTCTACTGGGGGGGCTTCCCTGGTAGCTTCCCTGGAGCTGGTTAAGAATTCACTTGCAACGCAGGAGACCCTGCTTCAATTCCTGGGTTGGGAAGCTCCCCTGGAGAAGGGATAGGCTACCCACTCAAGTATTCTTGGGCTTCTCTCTTGGCTCAGACGGTAAAGAATCCGCTTGCAATGTGGAAGACCTGGGTTTAATCCCTGGGTTGGGAAGATCCCCTGGAGGAGGGCATGGCAACCCACTCCAGTATTCTTGCCTGGAGAATCCCATGGACAGAGGAGCCTGGTGGGCTACAGTCCATGGAGTCACAAAGAGTCAGACACAACTGAGTGACTAAGCACAGCACAGCACAAGGTCTACTGAAAACTGGATTCTAAGAGAGAGGCTGTAAAAGAAAGCCAAAATAAGGACTAGAATCATAATCAAGAACTGACCACATTTTAAAAAAATAAAATTCAAGCCAAACATTTGCAGAATACTTAAAGTACCTCCGTGGAGAGAGCTCTGTGGAATATAATTTGAAAAAATTTGACCAGTTATTATATAGGCCTTTCCTAATACTGTATTTCTATAATTTTGCATCCACATGTGTTCTAGGTTATGTCTGGCTTTCTGCGACCCCATGGACTATTGCCTACCAGGCTCCTCTCTCCATGGAATTTCCAGGCAAGAATACTGGAATTGGTTCTTCCTCCAGGGGATCCTCCTGATCCAGGGATCGAACTCACATCTCTTCTGCCTCCTGAACTGGGAGGAGGCACCACCTGGGAAGCCCTATATAATTCTAGGGACACATTAATATAGTGTCTTCATAATGAATCCAGACTGTGTTTTTTTGGCTGCCTGTTCAGTCTCAGAAATCACAGGCCAATGAGCTTCAGTCAGATTGAAGCCAGTTCTGACCTTCAAGAGTTCTTCTCTGCAATGCAAACAACCCCGTGTTGTTATTTTCCCTTCCTGAACCAAAGAAAGTACACACAGACATATCTTCAAGTGTCAGTTTCCTCATTGAGACCATGCCTCTATTATAATAGAATTGTTTTGCTGAGAACTATTCAGAGTAATTTCCTTCAGTCATGATATACTCTCTATTTCTGGTAAAAACAAGGAAATCTACCAGCCTCTTCCTGGCAACCCTTTGCTACTCACAAAAGAAGTGGCCTACAGAAACAGGATGGTTATATACAAGGTGAGAGGGTGGGCGAAGGCCCCAAAAAACAGGAAAAAGCTGGTGTGATTTCACTTTATTCTCCTACAATCCCATAACCCATTTTTGTATACGGCAAACAAAGTAGAAAGGTCCCCACCATGGAATATTACTCAGTCATAAAAAGAAGGAAATCTTGCCAATAGAGAATGACAAAATACCCTATGATCTCACTTACATGTGGAATCTGAAAAACAAAACAAATGAACAAGCAAAATAAAACAAAAACAGACTCACAGACACAGAGATCAAACAGGTAATTGCTGGAGAGAAGGGGGTTGGAGGAGGCAAAGAGGGGATGGGAATTAAGAGGCACAAACCTCCAGTTCTAAAGTAAATAACCCACAGGGATATAATAAACAGCATAAGGAGTATGGTCAATAATATTGTAATAATTTTATATGGGGAACAGCTGGTAACTAGACATATCATGGCGATCATTTCATAATGTGTACAAATGTCAAACTAACAAAACACTGTACATCAACCATATTTTCAATTTTAAACAGGTTCTGAAAAATGAGATAATAACAATAAATAAATAAAGGGGCATATTCAAAGATAATACAGCAAATCTAAAGCTAGAAGTAGGCCTCTTAATTCCTGACCCACTGTGACTTCAACTTCAAGAGTGAACTGTGACAACACAAGACCTTAATGTAAGCAGAAAAGGGAGGAGGGAATAGAGGAATTGTTTGCCTTGTTTGGAGAAAATATAGAGAAGACACAGGTCAACACAGGACAGAAGCCCTGGGAAAGGCTATGTTTGTGAAGGAGGATTCATTTGATTCTGTTGCTAATACTCTGACTCATCTACACTGGTGGAATCTGCTCCTCTTTATCAGTATGTCTCAGGCAATTTGAGAGCAAGAATCATATTGTATGCAGAGGACTCTGGGCATAAATACTGTTATCCCAGCTTGTCCTCCAGGCCCTCTAATTCTGCTTTTTCATCCTTCTTCTTAACCCCTTTCCAATTCCCTAGAAATAAATCCTAAGCCAAGTATCTTTACTTTTCCTAATGGCATGAGCTTTGTGACCAAGAGTAGTAGAACAGAGCCCCGGGCACTCTATGAGATAAGGTGAGTGTTTAGTGGTTAAAATAAATGTCCATTGTGCCTTATTCTTCCTTCCAGATCTTATCAACTTGGAAAATAATGCCCTTCACGCAATGGCAAAGAAAAGTACAATGCAGTCTTTAATCTGTCCTTCAGTGTTTATATATCAGCCATTTGGCACCAAGTGAGCAAACAGGGGTTTTGTTAACAGGGGGGAAAGTTGTCACTTTCACACAATGCATCTGAGCTGAGTGATGTGATGTCACTACTGTCTTAAGGTAGGAGCACCCACTAGGAAGTTCTAAACTTCTCTTGCTTTTATTGGCTTCAATAGCCCGTGGTTGAACTGCACGTAGCTGAGTGACTCAATAGTTCACTGATGTATACAATCCTCATGATCTACAGTGCATTAGCTTTTAGGACTGGAAGTTTTCTCAAAGAGCTAGAGGTGTGGGTGGGAGGTGGACTGGGGAAGGGTCAAGAGTGAGAAGTGGTTCATTTACACAGCAGATCTGCTAGAGCCTGTGACCTGAATCTTTCCATGATAAGAAAATTTTGTAGTTTTGATTACCTATATATCTTTCAAACTTTAGTGATTCCCTTCTATTAAAACGTTTCAAGTTACTTTAGCATTATTTGCCTTAGTAATTCTTTCAGAAAAGCAAGAGAGAGAAATGTCTCTAGAAGTGCTGCAGTCCCTGGGGGTCACAAAGAGTTGGACACAACTGAGCGACTGAACAACAACAAGAAATGTCCCAATGACTGACTATTTTTTATTTGTCCTGCCTGACACACTTCCTCCATTTTCTACTCAGCATGGTGCCCTGGATTTCAGCCTTTACAGACTACATCATTTCATTCCCTGCCTTCTGGCTTTCTACTGGGTAAATCCAACTGGGTTAATGGCACGGGAGGCACTGGATGGAGGCCAAAGGAGCCACGTGAGTATTAACGATAATGGTCTTTTTCTTGGTCTTACCATCTTAGCATCACTGGACACTGGAGAGGTCCTTCAGGTTAGCTGGATTTGTTTACAACAGCCTATCCTCTGACTTTCTTCTAGAACCACAATTATTCCCTTAAGGGCAGAAGTGCTCCCTTCCCTGAGCAGTCAGTTTTAGGGGTACCAACTTCCCCCCACTGTTGTTAGCCCAAAGATGCTTCACTACTCGTTATTTTCCCTTAAACTTGTGTAAATAATATTTCCTAAATTAAACTTTCCTCAGATGCTCCATTTGAGATTCTAGTGTATTTCCTACAGAGATTCGAACTAATACAACCTGAGCTCTAAAATCTCCTTGATTTGGATCACCAAAAAAAATACAAGATGCCTTTTCTTGCATAAATTCATATATTCAATCCCCAAATATTTATTGAGCACCAATAGCATCCAGGACTTCCCTGGTGGCTCAGCTGGTAAAGAATCCACCTGCAATGTGGGAGATCTGGGTTTGATCCCTGGGTTGGGAAGATCCCCTGGAGAAGGGAACAACTACCCACTCCATTATTCTGGCCTGGAGAATTCCATGGACTGTATAGTCATGGGGTTGCAAAGAGTCGGGCATGACTGAGCAACTTTCACTTTCAATAGCATGCCAGGCACTGGGTTTACAATGGTGACCAATGTGCCCACTGCTCTCCTACAGCATAAAATACAGCATGGTAGATAAATTAAAACGATAATCACACAAACTGGGGGAAAACTACAACTGCGCCATGTGCTTTTGAAGGAGAGGTACATGGCTTGATGAGGACAAACGATAGGGGTCAATCCAGTTAGAAAAATCAATGCTTGCATGAAAAAGGAAAATCTGAATAGATATCCACAAGACAAATAGGTGTTTATTGGACATAGAAGGAAAGAAAGTTCATTCCAGGCATAAGCTGATGGCCAACAAAGGTGTGACTGGAACAGAGAAAGTAGGAGGGTGTCTAAGGAAATACCAAGCTAACAAGCTTTGCAGACCATATTGAAAATTCGTTTTATTCCTCCAGTTATAGTGTAGAGATTGGATTAGAAGGCCAGAGTGAATTGTACAAAGACCATGTGGGAGTCTGTTATTCCAATTAACAAAGTGAGAAATGATCTAAATGGTGGTGGGAAAAACGGATGGAAATTCATAGATCTGCCCCTCCCTGGAAGATTTCAGTGCTTGGTTCCTTATATTTATATTAATATAGCTGTCTGAGGGTAATGACTTTTCAATGAATGGAAAAATGCTGCCTTCTCATTGTGGGATGGGAGTCAAGAAACATTGTTCTCGGTCTAAGCACAAGGATGAAACTCAGTGATGCAGCCAATACACAGGCTTAGGATATAAACCTGTCCTCATATTGACTCCCTGTCTTTCCCTCTAACAATCCTCACTGCTTAGAAATTCCATGAGAGGGAGAGACTAAAGACCTGAGAGACCCAGAGAGACTTGGGTTTCCATCTTGGCTCTTCCACCAACTGTGCTTGGCTCTTCCACCAACTGTGCAGACTATAAAGTTATTTTTCTGATCTTTACACTCCTTTTCTGCAAAATGAGAACAATTTAAGCACTTCATAGGGCTGTTATAAGAATTAAATTGGGCAATGTACATGTATAAGTATGCCATAGAAAACAGAAACAAAGAAAACATATATATATATATATATATATATATACACAAACTTATATATGTATTACATAATATTAGGTATGGCAGATTTCAAGGCTGATTGACTCAGAAGCCTAATTAATTTCTTTCTGACTTTCTCTTCTGTGTCCTTGGATGTGTTAATACTACATTGAGCTGGATCCCCTCATGATCATAATATTAGAAGTATCACATTTAAAGAAAGAGACAATTAGAGGTAGAAATGGATATCTTTTTCACTACTGCCTACTTAAATGTGAGAAACCTTTACCAAACAGCCACAAACTTAATCTCATTAACTAAAACTAGAATAAAGACACACAAGGGCAGGAATTTGTCTGTTTTGCTTACTGATGTATTCCCAACATTCAAAAGAGTAGTTAAGACTTAATAACTATTTGATTTCAATGGACTGCAAGCCCAACTCTAATCGAACCGGTAGTAAGGAAAAGGGTATTGGCACTTTTCTGTAAAAGACAAGATAATGACAATTTTATGCTTTATGGGCCACATACAATCCCTGCAGCATATACTTCTTGTTTCAACCCTATATATTCTGAGTTCATGGGTCCTCCAACAACATGCCAGGGACTGGATGGCTTGCAGACTGTGTTTGCTGAACCCTAGCTAAGACTAATCATGTGAGTGAAATGGATGCAGTCAAGCACCAGGGTCAGTAGAATAGGTACAGCACTCAGCAGGGTCCTCAACATGTGATAAACACTCAGTAGATATTTCCTGCCATTGTTTTTTGATGATACTATCGTTTTCCTTATTCTTGCTATTCTAGGACAGCTGGACTCTTAGAGACCTCTGCTCTGTGATAAACCTGCCACGAAGAGTTTAGTGCCTTTAACCCTGGACTAAAGCAGCATCTGGGGTAAGAATCATGTGAGTCACTGCAAAGAAAGACACATTGTACAAGAATAAGATATAGAAAACAATAAGGGTCAAAAACCTAGATCCATAAAATCAGGAGAGGATGTGATAGGTGTTTCATGGTAGAAAAAATGCGTTCAATACCCAAATATCAGAAAATTCAAAGTAAAAAATGTAAAATTTGGGGGCTTTCCTGATGGCTTAGTGGTAAACAATCCACCTGCCAATGCAGGAGACATGGATTCGATCCCCGCTCCTGGAAGATCTCACATGCCTCAGAGCAACTAAGCCCATGTGCCGCAACTATTGAGCCTGTGCTCTTGAGCCTGGGAGCCACAACTACTGAATCCAAGTGCCACAGCTACTGAAGCCCACACGTCCTAGAGCCCATGCTCCACAACAAGAGAAGCCACTACAATGAGAATCCTGCATGCTGCAGCTAGAGAGTAGCCCCCACTGGCCACAACTAGAGAAAAGCAGCAACAAAGACCAGCACAGACAAAAATAAATAAATGAAATTTTTAAAAATGTAAACTAAGTTCTTTTACCATCTGATAATCTCCAATAGACGAATAGGCAGCAATCTCACCAAGGTAAAAATCCTACATGTTATTTTCTGTACAATAGAACTTTTTCCCAGAGGTCATTGCTACAACATTAAAAAGAAAAATATTGCTTTTAAGATTTACAGCTGATCTGTCATCTTCATTGTTTTATATTATCTGATCTTCAATAGCAACCCACTGACGTGGGGAAGAATGTTATCATTATTATCCCTAATCAGTGTTGACATTAAAAAATTTTAACAACCAAAATGGTCTGGGACCAACCACAGCTCCCTGAAATGGAGGGGATCCTTAATGTCCCTGGCTGAGTACCACGTTAAGTCTCTTGTTACTGAATCATGGGAATACGGGGCAGATCTGAAAGGAGGGGGACAGATGGAATGGCGAGTCATCAAAGAGTACAGAAGGATTTCAATATTTTAGTAAGCAGTATGGCTGCACCAGTGTGTTCCTGGTGACTATCAGCCCTGTCTACTTTTACCAAATAGGAAAGAAAAAAAAGAAAAGAAAAGACTTTTCTAGGAAACTCTAAACCAGTAAATGGCAGAGCCCGGATTCAAAGTTAATCCTTAAGGACTTAAATCCTCTACTATTTCCTCTCTGCCACTCACTGTCTTTACTTCTGGGTTCTTTTTCGCATCCTGTGGACTACCCAGTCATGAACTCAGACCAGGAGAAAGAATGCCAGACTTGGAAATAGGAGATTCATGTTTAAGTGCTACTTCTGCTGTTGGTCAATTGTGAGACCTTGCGCAAGTCACCTGATCTGTTTCTTCACTGGGAAAATCGCAGTAATCTTGGTCTATTTAGCAAGGCAGCTGAAGAACAGCTTTGTAAAATATTAACTGCTACTCAGATGTTAGCCACTCAAGCAATGTACAGACTGGCAGTTCTCATCTTAAAAATGAGAATGTTGGAACTGGAATTCTTTTTCCAGATGAGAAAACTCAGACTTCTGAGAGATTAAATTACTTGCCCAAGGTCACACAGCAAGTGATAGAGTCAGGGTTAATATCAAAGATCTTGAATTCCAATTCAGGGAATTTCAGCTGGGCAGTCTCCAGTCACATCATTGATTACCTAAAAAGATAGAAATGTAAATGACCTTAACTTACAGTCTCAGCAGTATTGAAAGGCCTTTGTCATCAACTCCTTCCAAGTCTGCAAAAAGGCCTGCTTCTGGCCCACTGATACAACTTCTATAGTTCAGGGCACAACTTGCCAACTGTTAGGTCACTCCAGGAGCTCTGGACCTGGAAGAGAGGAAAATCATGTTAATGATACTATTTCTAGTATAGATACAACAAGCAGGAGACAGCATGGATAGGGACCATGCCTATCTTACCAGGGTCTGACTCTCAAGCCTCATCTACCATAGGCCAAAGGGGTCATGTTTGCTAATGTGACAACCTGAGAAGAAAGAGTTATTCTCAACTTAGGAAGATACACCATAGGCTATAAGTTGCCTCAAAAAGACAACCCTCATTGAAAGTCACATGGATATTCCCCATTTCCAAACCTCTAGGTAAGTTGAAGAAAGCAATGTGGTTTTGTGATACAAAACTGATTTTTAAGTAGGTAATGTTTGAATTTGTAAACCAAGTCTTCCACTTACTAGCTCTGGGAGTTATTTGCATCACCCTCGAAATGTCTCCTCTGTCTCCCAGGTATGTAATAGGGTACATTTTCCTAGTTTGCCTACAGTTAGGTCAAGTCATGTGACTAACTTTGACCAGTGCATTTTGAGAAAAAGCGCTTTATGTCACTCAGAGGCCAAGTATTATTACTGCTATGACACTCTCTAGAGGTGTCTGTTCTACTGGTTCAGCAATATTTGTGATAGTTGCTGCTCTGCAGCCTAGATCCCTAAGGATGACAACCAGGGCCCTTTCACTGACTCAGTATGAACACATGAAACAAGTGAAAAATAAACCTTTGTGTTTTAAGTCACTGAGATATAAAGGCCGTTTATTATCACAGCATAATCTAGCAGATCCAAGTTGGTACATCATCTATATGAATTTTTTGTAAGTTACTTAGCATTTCTGAGCATGACTTTCTGATGTTTAAAATTAGGATACATATCTTTTCAGGGTTGGGAGGATTACCAAAGGTTCATGTAAAGTACCTCACTGCTCCCAGCACATATTCAGTGCTCAAGCAATGTTAGCTATTTCTATTATCAAAACAGGGAGAAAAGTCAGATGGAATCAAGGTATCCTTAAGCAAACACACAGTTCACAGACTCTACTAAACCGGTCACCTAGATACCGAGCTTTGGCAGCCAGATTAGCCAGCTAGAGGGAGGACTTTGAATGCCACCAGTCACTCATTTATTCCTTCATTTTCTAAATATACAGCGAGTACCTGCTATGTGATATTTCACTGTTCTGGAAATAGAAAAAAAAGTTTCACCTCTCATGGGCTTTGTCTATACCACCTAATGCATTTGAATGACTGATAATCAGGTTATCTCACTGTATCCTCAGAAAGAATAAGAAATCTAGAATTTGATTCTTTGCATTTTGGGGACTTTTTAAATTCCTTGAAGATATTTTCACATGTATTAACATATTTAATCCTCACTGCACCCTTACAAATAAGAAAGGAAGTTATTACTATATATAGCCACTAGTAGGGAAACAAAGGCAGGGACAAGTTATTATTTTGTTTCTATTAGCATCCTGCTACTCAGTGACACTGTCAGATCCAGAGTCTGCAGTCTCAGATTCCTCCTTCAGGTTCTTTTCTTTTTTTAAATCCTGAATTCACAATAAATAAACTTGAATTACTGTTTTGTCCAGGGATACTCCTAGATAAAACCTATAATATGTTAAAATGCTATAGGTGAAGTATAAGAATGGAGTTATTCTATAATAATAATAAACCACCACAAATAGGATACTAAGCAGAACTAGCCAATGCCAAATTCTGCCTACTAGTGGGTTGAATTTCAGGAAGTACCTACTTCATAACTCCATGAGTGGACAGGAACCTAAGCACACATCTAATGTAGGAATTATTGCCACACTGGTGCAGTATGTAATTTAAAAAATGCAAAAGGCTTCCCATGTCTTTTATTAGAATAAATGTTGTAGAAATCTAGGCTGCACCTAGTCTCTCATCAATAGCTCAATATTTCATTTTAAGCCCTGAAAATCCAATATGTCAAGGATCAATTCAAATGTCACCTTTTTTATGAATTTTTCTTGATTGCCTTATCAAAAGTAACCTCCTGTCATACTTTTTGTGTATCTTAATCTGGTACCTACTGAATCCTAAAGTCATGTTCAAGATGACAGAGAAACAACCATATTAAGCTGCTATTCCACGTAGAGAAAAGATGGAAAATAAAATAAGAAATATAGATGGAGAAGTCACTGAATGCCAGACTAAAAAGTGAGATTTTCCTCTATAGGCAAGAGTAGCTGTTGGAAAATGCTTAGTCTTTTCAAAATATAAATAGCATCATATGATCACTCTATACCTTTTCCTAACTGATGTGTAAAATTCTGAGGTGCTTTTACTTCTGTGTGTGTAAGACACACACACTGCTCTTACAGGAGCTGAACTATCAGCAGTCAGGAACAGCCTTGCTTTCAGCATCTCCTAACTAAAATCATCAGGACTCCTCTCCACCAGCACTAACTCCAACTTACCAACTATGCTTGAAGGACGCGATCCCATCTCACTGGAAGCCTATCCTGACATTAGCTGTTGCCCAAAACCAACTCGCTGCAACTATCTGGCTAAATTTTTGTGGAGCCAACTTTTTAAGCAACTGTTGCCATTTTATATTTTCTGTGTTTGTTCCAGGAGTCACTTCCGAATAAGCCCTACAAAGGTCTTTCTAGCTCTCAGTCCTCCAAAGCCCCTCTATGGTACACCCACTATAGCACGTATGTTGTTGTTTAGTCAGCTAAGTCCTGTGTGATTTTTTTGAGACCCCCATGGACTATAGATCTCTCAGGCTCTTCTGTCCATGGGATTTTCCAAGCAAGAATATATATGCTACTAATTATCCCTTCTTCACTGCTCTTGATTTTTCCCAACTATTCTATTATCTACTGTGAGAAAATCACCACCCTTAGACAAACTTCATTTTGTGCATTTCCTATGACAGTGATCTTTAAATTTTTGGATACTTACCCTCCCCAAAATTGAAAACTATATACCCATTCACACATTTTTAAGTAATCCTCCAAAATTTTTCACCAAAAATTTAAATAATTGCAAAGGGTGATATTTCCAGTGTATTATAAATAGCATTTAAAAACAACTATTGCATCCTTTATAAATTTGTTCAGTGAAATCTAAATACTACAATGACTTGATACCCATCCATTTGAAAATAGGTAAATGAACACTTCTTTAACATGTTAACTTTGTTGCTTTTATTTTTGGTCATCAGAATATGCCCCTGTAGAATTCATCTAAATGAACTATATATCATTATGTTTCACTGATCACTCTATCATCATTGTCTCTAACAAAAATACGTATGTTATCTGAAATATGTATTTATGTTTTTAATTTCTTATATTCATAATTCTCTTATGTTTATAATTTCTTCTAGATTGAGTGAGCCATTAAAATTATCAGCAGTACACAACTATTCCAAACAACATAAATATACTACAAAGTTTGATAATAATTATTCAACACGAAAAGTAAAATTTTCCTGGACACATATCTTTCAATAATATATAAACATAATATATATTACATATTTTACAAAATGCCTCATAAGGAATGCAGGGCTAAAGTTGCAACAAGAAGACCATCAGAGCTATGACCATCTTTTACAAGATGAGGAAGACAGCAACAACCTCCTTGCTTTATACAACAGCTCTGCAGCCAGGGATTTGAAAACCTCCTAAACTGGGCCTACGCTTTCCTTTCTAGATCTTTCTTTCACAATTTCCTTTACAAAGTGCTCGCCTCTGCCAACACCTATTTTTCTAATTTCTGCTTTTTGTTTTATATGAGGTACCCTCTCCCCAGGCAACACAGTATAGTAATATTTGGAAATGGTTGGAGGTGTGCTATACTTTTGTCAAGCAATAGAAAGATTATTTTAAAAGGAAAGATTGAGAAAGAGAACTGGCATCCACTCCAGGCTGATCAATTTTATGAAAAAGTAAATATGGAGCTTTGGGATTTAGAAACAAATTCCCTAAATCTCTCTCACCCCACTAAATACTTTGAAGAGTTTCTGTGCATACTAGGGGTCCAAATAACCCAGTTTACTGACAGCTGGTCTAAAAAGTGTAGATATTTTAATTTCAAATGGCTCAACTGATGGGTGTTTCCTGGATACAAAACACAAACAAACAGGTAGAAAAGAGAAGTAAACATTTATTGAATCTAGACTATGTGTCAGCCACTGGACTAGGTGGTTTCATATACATTAACTGCTTTCAGTTCTCACATTAACTCTGATAGAACGATGGTGTATGAGCTTCCTTCACAACCCAGCATGCAATTTTATCATACTCTTCTATTTCTTTAAAATCACGTTTGGTTCAGTCCCCACTTGAGATGGCTAAAAATCAGCCACCACTTGATTCCCTCTTGACTCTTCATAGCAATCCCCCACTTCCAAACAAAGTTTTGGGTGGTAGTGGCCTCAGGGGAGAGAGATGCCTAATCTCTGGGAAACTAAATTCCCTCAAGGACCAGGGAGCACAGAACACAGAGATCCAGATATAGAGAATGAGGAGCATGTAAAGGAAAAGGAAAATTACGTTTTAGATTTCCCACCTTTCTACGACACTGAAACAAAACAAGATAATAGGCACACCTCAGTAAAAATCTCTGGTGGCACAGTTACTCTCATCTATATTTTAAAACTGAGAGAACTGAAATTCAAGGAGTTTAAGCAAGCTGCCTAAGGAAAACAGACAGTCTTAGGAATGGCTGTGACTTAGAATGGCTTTTCAGTGAGTATTTGTGGCTAGACCTATAAGTGGAGGGCTTCCTAGGTGGTGCTAGTGGTAAAGAACCTACCTGCCAATGCCGGAGACGTAAGAGACATGGGTTCCATCCCTGGGTTGGGAAGATCCCTTGGAGGAGCGAATGGCAACCCACTCCAGTGTTCTTGCCTGGAGAATACCCATGGACAGAGAAGCCTGGGGAAGTCCATAGGGTTGCATAGAGTTGGACACAACTGAAGTGACTAAGCAGAAACACACACTGTAAGTGGAACACTGGAGCCTTGGTGGGATCTGTTTGCTCAAAGACAGACTATAAATGAGATGTTTGTGTGTCCAGTGCTATCTGCTTTCCTTACCTCCTCCACTGACACCTGTGCTTTTGACTGGCAGGAAAGTCAATGACCTGCTGAGGTCATTCCACTGAAAAACTTACAGCCAACTGGAGTATTTATTGAGCATCTTTTATGACAGCCCCTTTTGCCATCCTTTGGGGACTTTCTAAGATATTCTGGTCTGCTGTGCTTCCACCAGAGGGTGTGGAAGAGAGGCAGCCCAAAATCTGACATACAGATAATGGAGCCAAAAATTAATTGAGATATCCATTTCTTTAAACTACAAATCCAGATATTCTCTGTCTGATTCTGTCAGTGTTCACACAGTACAATCAACACCATGAACCATGACCAGAGGCTCCACAGAGCCTTCACAGTCTGGCTTTAAGAGATCCTTTGATCAACCTCTCCCTCTTCAAACTCCCAGTGAAAAATCATTTACTTTTCTACCCTCCCCCTAGGCTTATGGGGCAACCCTCAGCAACTAGTCCAGGTTCAACGTTGAGTAAACACTTGGGTTTACTGTCTTCTAATTAGCCCCTCACTATGACCAAAGAGAAACATTCTAATGTCACAGAAGTCATTCTTTCTAAGATTTAAGACCTTGAATACACAGTTCTTCAGAGAAAATCTTATCAGTGACCTCTTTTTTTATTATTTCAATTCAAAATGTATTTTGAAACAATTGCTATCTGCTTGATGCCATAAGCCATATGAAAATAAAATACATGCCATAGAGTTGGGGGGTTTAAAATGTATAAGAGGAGCAATTGAGTTTATTTTCAGCAGAGATGGGGTTTTCACTCTGTAACCCTGGAACCTGGACTGATGGGTGATACTCAGAAAGTGTTAAACGAGTGTAAACTGAACTGAATCAGAGTAAGTCAAATATAAGTAAGTCAAATATAAGGAGATGCAAGGAACCAAGAAATAAAAGGCAGGCTGATGACCAAGTTAGAGAAGGTCTTAAGGATGGGATGAGTCTGGTTTTGAGGGACAGGTAGGTGTCCAACACAGAGAGGATATTTTATATCAAGCAAAAAACAGAAATGAGAAAATGCATGTTTTCAGAAAAGGAGAGCATTTTGTAAAGAAAATTGTGAAAGAAAAATCTGGAAAGAGAAGTTTAGGAGGTTTGGGGAAGTTTTCAGATCCCTGACTGAGGGTCAGGATTTTCTCTATGTGCTGAAGGGTCTTTCTAGAAAGCAGAGATGTTGCTACTGTACCTCTGCATCTCATAAAAGACTGTCATAGCTCTGAAAGACTTCCACTCATTTACTACGAGATATTTTGTAAAATGGGTTTCCCTGGTAGCTCAGTTGGTAAAGAATCCCCCTGCAATGCAGGACACCCTGGGTCAATTCCTGGGTCAGGAAGACGCCCTGGAGAAGGGATGGGCTACCCTCTCCAGAATTCCCGGGCTTCTCTGGTGGCTGACATGGTAAAGAATCTGCTTGTAAAGCAGGAGACCCAGGTTTGACCACTGGGTGGGGAAGATCCCCTGGAGAAGACAATGGCTACCCACCCCAGGATACTTGCCTGTAGAATTCCAAGGCAAGAGTAGCCTGGTGGGCCACAGGCTAAAGTCCATTGGTTTGCAAAGAGCTGGACACGACTGAGTGACTAAAACATTTTGTAAAAATGTAATCAAAAACTTTATCACTGAGGCTAGGAAAAAGATAGCCAGCAGTTTGTGTACGTGTGTTTACTTGGGAGAGAAGCTTCAGAGTTATTGCAAAGAGTCAGAGGATCCATATTCACAAACTGCACTATCTGTAAAATACATAAATAATATCTCAGGTAGACAAGTATCATTATTTTCAAAATGTATATGGATATAGATATTATTGGTATTTAAAAGTATAAGTCAGTCTAAACATATTACAAATTAGAATAACTCTTTGCTATTATGCATTTTCTCAGTTTGATATGGCTAATGTCATGAAAGGCTCTGTGAGTACTTTGTTACTGGAGAGAAGTTTTCAGCCTCAGAAATATTGAGGGCTACTGTGCTGAGGAAAATTCTTCCACATGAGATCTTATGGGTGATCATAATCCCAGAGTATGAATAAACACAGTGTAAAGAAGCAAATTCCTCTTCTCTGAAATTGTCGATGCAGGGATTATCTTCATGAGAAGAGGCAACCAGACCTATCAGCCCCAAATCCTCCAGTTCAAGAATCATTTTCTATTTAAGGAAAGTATGTAAAAAATAACTGGTCAATTATTGGATAATTATCTCACAATGTAAAACTAGGAGAAATGCAAAAAGGCAAAATAGTTGTCTGAGGAGGCCTTATAAACAGCTATGAAAAGAAGAAGCGAAAGGCAAAAGAGAAAAGGAAATATATACCCACTTGAATGGAGTTCCAAAGAACAGCCAGGAGAGATAAGAAAGTCTTCCTCAGTGATCAGTGCAAAGAAATAGAAGAAAACAATAGAATGGGAAAGACTAGAGATCTCTTCAAGAAAATTAGAGATACCAAGGGAACATTTCATGCAAAGATGGGCACAATAAAGGACAGAAATGGTACGGACCGAACAGAAACAGAAGATATTAAGAAGTGGTGGCAAGAATACACAGAAGAACTATACCAAAAAGATCTTCGTGACCCAGATAATCATGATGGTGTGATCACTCACCTAGAGTCAGACATCCTGGAATACGAAGACAAGTGGGCCTTCGGAAGCTTCACTATGAACAAAGCTGGTGGAGGTGATGGAATTCCAGTTGAGCTATTTCAAATCCTAAAAGATGATGCTGTGAAAGTGCTGCACTCAATATGCCAGCAAATTTGGAAAACTCAGCAGTGGCCACAGGACTGGAAAAGGTCAGTTTTCATTCCAATCCCAAAGAAAGGCAAAGCCATAGAGTGCTCAAACTATCACACAATTGTACTCATCTCACACACTAGCAAAGTAATACTCAAAATTCTCCAAGCCAGGCTTCAACAGTACGTGAACTATGAACTTCCAGATGTTCAAGCTGGTTTTAGAAAAGGCAGAGGAACCAGAGATCAAATTGCCAACATCCTCTGGATCATCAAAAAAGCAAGAGAGTTCCAGAAAAACATCTACTTCTGCTTTATTGACTATGCCAAAGTTTTTGACTGTGTGGATCACAACAAACTATGGAAAATTCTTAAAGAGATGGGAATGCCAGACCACCTTACCTGCCTCCTGAGAAATCTGTATGCAGGTCAAGAAGCAACACTTAGAACTGGACATGGAACAGTAGACTGGTTCCAAATCGGGAAAGGAGTAGGTCAAGGCTGTATATTGTCACCCTGTTTATGTAACTTCTATGCAGAATACATCAAGAAAAATGCTGGGTTGGATGAAGCACAAGCTGCAATCAAGATTACCAGGAGAAATATCAATAACCTCAGATATGCAGATGACACTACCCTTATGGCAGAAAGTGAAGAAGGACAAAAGAACCTCTTGATGAAAGTGAAAGAGGAGAGTGAAAAAGTTGGCTTAAAGCTCAACATTCAGAAACATAAGATCATGGCATCTGGTCCCATTACTTCATGGCAAATAGATGGAGAAACAATGGAAAGAGTGAGAGACTTTATTTTGGGGGGCTCCAAAATCACTGCAGATGGTGACTGAAGCCATGAAATTAAAAGGCACTTGCTCCTTGGAAGAAAAGTATGACCAACCTAGACAGCACATTAAAAAGCTGAGACATTACTTTGCCAATAAAGGTCCATCTTGTCAAAGCTATGGTTTTTCCAATAGTCATGTATGGATGTGAGAGTTAGACTGTAAAGAAAGCTGAGCACTGAAGAATTGATGCTTTTGAACTGTGGTGTTGGAGAAGACTCTTGAGAGTCCCTTGGACAGCAGGGAGATCCAACCAATCAATTCTAAAGGAAATCAGTCCTGAATATTCATTGGAAGGACTGATGTTGAAGCTGAAACTCCAATACTTTGGCCGCCTGATGCTACGAACTGACTCATTTGAAAAGACCCTAATGCTGGGGAAGATTGAAGGCGAGAGGAGAAGGGGACGACAGAGGATGAGATGGTTGGATGGCACCACTGACTCAATGGACATGAGTTTGAGTAAACTCTGGGAGTTGGTGATGGACAGGGAGGCCTGGCGTGCTGCAATCTGTAGGATCACAAAGAGTCGGACATGGCTGAGCAACTAAAATGAACTGATCTCATAACTTAATGGGAGATAGAAAAGTGAGAGAAGACATGAGCGCCACCACTGTGGCCGGTTGTTTGCACTATGGCCTTGATTTTTCACATATCCAAGGCCCTATAACTCTGGTCCTATGACTTGCTTTCCCAACAGGATGTTCGTAGAATGACATGTGTAGACACTTCAAGACAGCTTACATGCTTCTACTTGTTGCTTTTGTCCTCTGCCATGTCATGAGATGGACATGCCTAGGCTAGCATGCCATAGTGGGAGCAAGAAATGAAACAAAGAAAAACTCCCAGCAGAGGTCATCCCCAATTAGCCAATAACTAGCCAAACTCCAGTCATGTGAGCAAGCCTAACCAAGATGACAAGACCACAAAGCTGTCCCAGAGCTGGTCACAAGAGTGAAACCAGCTAAAATAAGCCAAGTCCAGATGACATTAGCTTTACCCTACAGACTCATGTGCAAAACAAATGTTTACTACTATATGTTAATGAAGTTTGTGGTTATTTATTATGCACTATTATTGTTTGTCAACAGAGGTCCATATAGTCAAAGCTATTGTTTTTCCAGTTGTTCTTCAGTTGCTCAATCTTGTCCAACTCTTTGCAACCCCATGGACCGCAGCACGCCAGGCTTCCCTGTTCCTCACCATCTCCCGGACCTTGCTCAAACTCATGTCCATTGAGTCGGTGATGCCATCCAACCATGTTGTCCTCTGTCAACCCCTTCTCCTCCTGCCCTCTATGTTTCCCAGCATCAGGGTCTTTTCCAGTGAGACAGCTCTTCACATCAGATAGGCAAAGTATTGGAGCTTCAGCTTCAGCATCAGTCCATCCAATGAATATTCAGGGTTGATTTCCTTTAGGATTAACTGGTTTGATACCCTTGCAGTCCAAGAGTCTTCTAAGAGTCTTCTCCAATACCATGGTTTGAAAGTATCAATTCTTCAGCACTCAGCCTTCTTTTTGGTCCAACTCTCACATCCATACATGACTACTGGAAAATCCATAGCTTTGATTATACATACCTGGTTTTTCTAGTAGTCATGTGCAGAGGTGAGAGAAGAAGAGAAGAGAGACAGGAGTGAGAGGAAGGGCAGGGAGAAAAAGTGAATTACTGCTACCTCATCACTCTGACCTCAGAGAGCATTACTGTTTTTAGACTCAAATGACATAGCATGGCCAAGATCAAGTTTAAGCATTCAAATAAAACTGTTGCTGAAGGTTCTCAGGTCACCAAAGGAAAACAGAGTAATACAAAGCAAGATAATCTATCTTCCAGAATATCTCCAGCTGTGTTTTCCAAAATATCTTCTGTGGGAATGTCTCTTCATGTGGCCCCTCTGACTCCAGATAAAAGTGAAAAACCTTTTCTCACTGCTCTGTAAGGCCCACAAGCCCATCTCAAAGTCCATATTCACAAAGACACAGACTTAAAAGAAGCAGTTTGTCTCCCTGTCTAAGAGCTGCCTCCCCAAAATTAGGAGAATCAATGTCCAGTCAGAACAGTGATCTCTTCCACAGATAGTGAATTCAAAGATTCACCTCCCTTTTAGAGGGGAATCCCAATAACTAGTTATGGTAGCATGGCCTTAACGAAACAGATGTGTCAGAACACAATACAATTGTTCATATGCCTATACAAGATGTGCGAACAGGCATGGGGCACTGGGGAGATGAATCCACAGATAAAAGAGAAAAAGAAAATGCTCATGGAGCCTATGTTATATCTTTTACCTGCAATGCCAGGTCCTTTCTCTCCCTACCATTTCCACTGTTCAAATTCAAACTGGTGCTCTAAGGCCACCTCATAGTGTCTCTTCTCTGAAGTTTTCTCTGACTGCTATTCCAGTTCAAACTTCTGTAGGCATTTGTCCATAGAATAATCACATAGAAGAGGGGAAAAATATAATCCTGTCAATCAGAATTGTAGTTATGCCATTCATCTTCAGTAGAACCTTGGAAAAGTTGCTTACTCCATCTGAGCTTCAGTTTCCTCTTCTAAAAATAAAGATGGCAATAGCACCTACCTTGAACAATGAATAAGTTGTCTATATAAGTGCTTGGTACCACGTGGTATATAGTACATATTATTGCGGTGGCCAAAAAATTTGCCTGGGTCTTTCTATAACATCTTATGGAAAAACTCAAATGAACTTTTTGGACAACTGAATATTATTATTATCACTGAAATAATTGTTTTGTAGTATGTGATAGTACTAGCATAATATCTGGCACATAATAGTGAAATATTACTTTATTATTATTGAAGCATTTTATGTGTATATTTTTTACTTTTCCTCTAAAGCCTCTTTTTTAAATTAGTCACTTACCCATTCTGTCTCCCCACTGGGAGTCTAAACTCTTGAAGGCACACTGTTCCAAAACATCTTATCTGTGGAGGGCAGAGAAATTTGAGGTATTCATAGCTTCAGTGTTATTCGCCCCCTGGTCAGGAATTGCTAACCTCACTCCTAATGAAAAAAATACCACCCTTGAATACAAGTCCAGCTGTGCTGCTCTGCAGGGGTAATTGAACTCTTGAAGGGACACGTGGTCTCTTTTTCCCTTAGCAACCAGGAAGAATCTAAATTAATGTATTGAATCTCCAGGATTCCCTAGGCAGGCCAGACACACAAGACAGCCTGGAGAGGGACTGTCATTAAATGAGTTGTGATAAAGAAAATAAGATCTCGTATCCCCACATTAATAAATATGGCAAATCCCAGACAGCCTGGGTGCCTAGGTCCTGGGCAGAAAATGTTTTAGGATTTTTTTTTTTTCCAGTGAGTCATAATTGTCATGGCCCTAACACCTGTCACTTGAAAAAGAAAAAAAATCAGTGTAATCACCAGAGCAGTCGCCTCAGGAATACATTCTTTTAATAATTTGGTTGGAGGAAGTTCAAGAATGCATCACTGGGTTAGTTTCAACTGTAGAGTGACCGGAGTTGCCCTAAGTGCTGAGCTCTCTGAATTTAAGGATAACGGGGGAGAAAAGAGAAGTTATAATATTATTAACAGCAGAAGATCAAGTTATTGAAGACTCATTCAGTAATGAGTAAGATCAGTTCTGATGCCAATCTTTCTGGTCCACATGAAAATATGAAAAAAAAAATTATTAGATTCCGCAACAAACCTATTAGTGATGGGGTTGGCCTGATAAAAAGATAAGAACTGATGCCCTAAAAAACAAGGGTCTGGGATTATACCCACCTTTTTAAATACAGACAGATAAAAGATGACTAACAGGGAAAGTGTCTTTACATAGTAGGGTAGAGGTTACAGTTGATAGCACACTGCTGGCAATGTCATTTTCTTGTTGTCCATATTGTTAAATTCCTTAAAGGTCATATAGACCATCTAGGTGAAACTAAAACCACAAACCATTTAGATAGATAGAGATACATATATAAACAATGTTCCAAGGCAATTCAGTGAGGAAAAGGAAATCTTTCCAACCAATCATACTGAAATAACTGATTATCAAAAGAAAACAAAAAAATCTCAACTCTTACATTCTCCACTACACAAAAATTAACTTGAAATGGATTACAGAACTAAACTGAGTTTTAGTAAGAGTTAAAACTATAAAATTTCCAGAAGAAACCATTAAAAAAAATCTTAGTTACTTTGGTTAGGCAGTTTTCTTAAACTAGATTTAAAAAAAGCATGAAAGTATTTAAAAATTGAATCTCATCAAAATTTAAAACTTTTGCTCTTCCGAAGACACCATTAAGAAAATGAAAAGACAATCCACAGGCTAGTATATGAAAATATTTGTAAAACATGTATCCACTGAAGGTCTTCCAATTAAAATGTATTTTTAAAACCCTTACAATTCATTAAAAAGAAAACAACAACAACAGAAAGAACAAAGGCTTTAAATAGTCACTTCACTAAAGGAGACACATGGATGGAAAAGAGTCACCACATCATTAGTCATCAGGGAAATGCAAATTAAAATCATAATCAAATACCGCCATTAATACGCTAAATACTAGAATTTCTAAAATCAAAAAGACTGACAATGCCCAAGGATTGGCAATGGTATGGGGCAACTGAAATGCTCATAAATGTGGATTTCTTAAAGAGTTAAGCATACATTTAACATATGACTCAGAAATTAAAATTCTAAATATTTACTCAAGAAAAATGAAAATGCATGCTTACACAGAGGTTTGTGCTCATATAGTCATAGCAGCTTTCCTCATAATAGCCAAAAAAACTGAGAGAAAAATAAATAATCATCAGATGGGGAATGAAATAAACATATTGTGATATACTCCTGCAATAAATACTACTCCATAATAAAAAGGAACAGACTACAGATAAACACACACTATGGATGTGAATCTCTAAAGCATCATACTAGGTAACAGAAGTCAGACCCAAAAAACAAATAAACTATATACTGTATGATCTCATTTATATGAAATTCTAGAAAAAGCAGAACTATAATGAAAGAAAGCAAGTCAGTGGTTAACAGGAGCCAAGAAATAAGGAGAGGGGATGGGCTGCAAATGGACACAAGGGAACTTTCTGAGGTGATAGAAATGTTCTATATCACAGTTACAATGACTGTTACACAGCTGTGCATATTTGTCAGATTTCACCAGCTTGTACATTTTGTTCCATGAATTCTATTCTAAAAATCAGTTCTAAGGAGAAACCTTTGATATGTGGAAAGAATTAGCCACAATAGTATTTGTTGCATTTTTAAAAATAACAGTAAAAACTTGGGAATAATGTCTAACTATTAGGAATTTAATTAAATCACAGCATATTTACCAGATGGATTGCTTTGAAGCTATTAAAAGTAATGGTGTTATTGAATATTTAATAGCACAAAGATATATGGTTACTTTAAGGTAGATAACAAAGCAGTATACCCACAGTCCATTTTATTATCCCTTTATGTGATTGTTCCATGGGCAAGTGAATATGTATGAGCCTATACATATATTTAGATCTTTCTGTATTATTAGGATGCTTCCCTGGTGGCTCAGGGGTAAAAAATCCCTGGGTTGAGAAGATTCCCTGGAGAAGGAAATAGCAACCTGCTCCAGGATTCTTGCCTGGAGAATTTCATGGACAGAGGAGCTGGCAGGCTACAGTCCATGGGGTCGCAAAGGAGTCAGACACGACTTAGCAACTAAACAACAAAATATTAGCGGAAAAAAAATTTTTTTTCATTTTGTTTGCTTTTTAAGTATCTGATACTGAACATATATTTCCTTTGAGGAAAGAGAAAAAAAAAAGGCATTATTTTAAAAAACATGTATCTTGTCTTTAAAAGATTTATGGTCTAGATAGAGAAAAAGATATGCAAATAGCATAATACATGGTAGAATGAAATAAGCACCCACAGAAACTGAGGGACAACTGATTGGGTCAAGTATACTTTGTAACCAAAGCTAGAACCACTGTTCCCAGCCAACTTCCAGACCATGAGGTTCTATCTGAATCACTGAGCCCACTTTCTTCACTCATGACTCTCAAGGAATCCATGACTTCTGACTGCCACTCTAAGCCCCCAGCCCAGTGCACCAGACAAGAGTGTGACGATCTGAACTTCCATTGTGAACTGAGTTCAAGTTCCCTTCCACAACAAGCCAAGGATATACTTGGATACTTGTTGCAGTATCCTTGAACTGCAGGTCACGGACAATTTCTAGAAGTCCTCTGGGAATTCCATGATAAAAGATGGCCTGCCTGGGGGAAAGAGCACTCCTAAAAGGCACTGTATGCCCCAATGCCTGGCACACAGGTGTTTAGTAATACTTGTTAATTGTTTAGTGGATATATTGAGAATCAAAGCATGGACTTAAGATTGTTTCAGCTGGTTTTTGCCCTGGCTTAATCAAGGAGGACTTCCTGAAAGAGTTGGGATTCTTTGGTTTAAGCAATGTTTACTCACTGCCTCCACTCTGGTTGTACTCTTAGGTTTGGGATAATTCCAAGACAGAACTGTCTCCTGCTGGCCACTATGATGCTTTCCGTCTCACCGGTTAAGATATTTGTTGACTAAACCTGTTGCCAGCGTTTTCTGCCAAACTTCCCTGCAGTGTTGAGTAGGGCTGAGCAAGTCACGAAGCAATGAGCAGTTTGGTCCAAATTCTTCAACTCTTTCTCAATATTCTGGATTCACTCAAACCCCAATTACCTGGCAGTTTTGTCTTTCATTTTTCAACCTCAGTTGGTTTTCAACAAAACTGAATCCCTGTTGCTGATCAACTTATGTTCTGGTCCATCCAAACTCAACTTTGCCAGAACCATCCAGTGATTCTACCTGGAAACCTCCAATGCCCTGTGCTGAAAGGATAGCAGAATGTCCCAATTTACATTCAGACAAACTAAAAGTGAGAAAATCCAGTGTTTATAGAGATTACATAGTATAATAAAATCCAGATCATGAATCTTAATTTATGGTGTAGGAAAATGAATGCTGTGTTAAGAGTCAGATACTAGGTCCAAAATCTGCTTTTATGGCCTGATTGATTAAGGCAGGTCACTTAAACTTTCAAGCCTCAGTTTACCCCTTTCTTGTTTAGGGGAGATGGTTTCTTTTATCTGGGTCACTAAGTTGCCTTTAACTCTAGTATTCAGTGATTTTACAATGTTCCCTTACAGATGCTTGGGGGAGGCAGTCATTTGGCAAGACATTTTTGCATCCCTGCCTTGTCTCATTGCTTGTCAGAGTGTGCAACAACAATAAATAACCATCGGCTACAAGAAAAGCATGTGTTGGATCGAGCTGGTATGTCAGTTCCCTGCCTTCTGGAGAGGGAAGAGGAGGCTTTGATGTCAGAATAGGTTCCACATTTTGATCTAGGGACCCCTCAGTTCCAAGTGGACCCCACTGCCAAATATTATTTTGCAACAATTATTTACAGTGAAAGAAGCATTTCATACCTCTTTAAAAACTGCCAGAGTTATTTTATTTTAAAAAGAAAGAAAAGTATAATCCCAAAGATGAAATTCCTGATCTGCAAATGGAAAACAGAAAAACAAAAAAAGTGAGCCAGATACCTGCTCTTCATACATGGTTCCTGTTTAGCAGCAGGCAAGGAACAGGCTCAGTGATGCAGCCAGTCTGTCTGTTAATATAGATTATAATGGAGAAAACAGACATGAAACACTTGTGTGATCCTACATGGTACCCAAAGGACTGAGGCCTTTCTGTGCTCAACCCTGGACTCCAGATCAACCCTTTCCTCAGCCTCTGTGATGGCCTATGAGATTGGTTACATGCAAAGCGAAAGTGAAAGTGTTAGTCATGCAGTCGTGCCTGACTCTTTATGACCCCATGGACTGTAGCCCACTTGGCTCCTCTGTCCATGGAATTCTCCAGGCAAGAATGTTGGAGTGGCTTGCCATTTCCCTCTCCAGGGGATCTTCCCGACCCGGGGACTGAACCCGGGTCTCCTGCATTGAAGGCAGACTCTTTACCAACTGAGCCACGAGGGAAGACACTTCCCTTCTCCTTCACCAAATGTGCGATTAAAGGTGCAAAGGCCTGCATTCTTCCACATTCACTCAGCTCCACTGAAACAGAGAGCATTTTCTGGAATGTGTCCTAAGGAACTGTAATCCTGACAAATGAAGTGATCCCCGTACTAATAAACCTGAGATGTGCTGCATAATCTCTCCTTCTCTTGAGATTCACTCACAATATCAAAGGCTCTAAGAAGGTCCACACACAAGAAATGGTAGTTTTGCTATTGGCCGGGAAGAACAAGTACCACTGGGCCAAAGCAGCACTTCATTTCTCCATAAAGACTATCCATATTTCCTGATCCCAAACTTCCCCCCTAACTTATCTTCCCTAACCAGTCCCCTCCATTAGAAATAATGTCTCCTCCTCTGAAGTAGGGCTTCATTTGCACTTATCTCATAAACAAAAAAAATTTTGTTTATTTATTATTCTTTTTGGCTGCACTGGGTCTTCATTGCTGCATGTGGGCTTTCTCTAGTTGCAGAGAACAGGGGCTACTCTCTAGTTGTGATACATAGGTTTCCAACTGCAGTGGCTTCTCTTGTTGCAGCACACAGGCTCTAGGGCACCCAGGCTTCAGAAGTTGTGACACAGAGGCTTAGTTGCCCATCTCATGTGGAGTCCTCCCAGCCCAGAGATCAACTCTGTATTCCCTGTACTGGGAGGCAGATACTTAACACTGGACCACCAGGAAGTGAAAGTTGTTCAGTTGTTTCCGACTCTTTGTGACTCCGTGGACCATACAGTTCATGGAATTCTCCAGGCCAGAATACTGGAGCGGGATGCCATTCCTTCTCCAGGGGATCGTCCCAACCCAGGGATTGAGCCCAGCTCTGCTGCATTGCGGGTGGATTCTATACCAGGGGAGCCACCAGGAAAGCCCAAGGATGCTGGAGTGGGTAGCCTATCCCTTCTCCAGCAGGTCTTCCCGATACAGGAATCAAACCAGGGACACTTGCATTGCTGGTGGAATCTTTACCAGCTGAGCTACCAAGGAAATCCCCTTATTAATTTTTTAAATTACTTTTTATTTGGGCTCCCCTCCCTGGTGGGCCAGTGGTTAAGAATCCACCTCCCAATGGAGGGGACACAGTTTCGATCTCTGCTCTGGGAAGATTCCATATGCCATGGAGCAACTAAGCCCATGTGCCAAAACTACTGAAGCCCTAGAACCTGTGCTCTGCAACAAGAGAAGCCACTGCAATGAGAAGCCCATGCATCACAACCAGAGTGGCCCCTGCTTTGTGCAAGTAGAGAAAGCCTGTGATCAGCTCAGTTTAGTCGCTTAGTGGTGTCCGACTCGTTGTGACCCCATGGACTGCAGCATGACAGGCTTCCCTGTCCATCACCAACTCCTGGAGCTTATTCACACTCACGTCCATTGAGTTGGTGATGCCATCCAGCCATCTCATCCTCTGTCGTCCCCTTCTCTTCCCACCTTCAATCTTCCCCAGCATCAGGGTCTTTTCAAATGAATCAGCTCTTCGCATCAGGTGGCCAGAGTGTTGGAGTTTCAGCTTCAGCATCAGTCCTTTCAATGAATATTCAGGACTGATTTCCTTTATGATCGACTGGTTGGATCTCCTTGCAGTCCAAAGGACTCTCAAGAGTCTTCTCCAACACCACAGTTGAAGAGCATCAATTCTTCACCACTCAGCTTTCTTTATAGTCCAACTCTCACATCCATACATGACTATTGGAAAAACCATAGTTGTGACTAGACAGACTTCTGTTGGCAAAGTAATGTCTTTGATTCTTAACACACGCTGTCTAGGTTGCTCATAGTTTTTCTTCCAGGAGCAAGCTTCTTTTAATTTCATGGCTGCAATCACCATCTGCAGTGATTTTGGAGCCCCCCAAAATAAAGTCTCTCACTCTTTCCATTGTTTCTCCATCTATTTGCCATGAAGTAATGGGACCGGATGCCTTGATCTTAGTTTTCTGCATGTTGAGTTTTAAGCCAACTTTTTCACTCTCTTCTTTCACTTTCATCAAGAGGTTCTTTTGTTCCTCTTCACTTTCTGCCATAAGGGTGGTGTCATCTGCATATCTGAGGTTATTGATATTTCTTCTGGAAATCTTGATTCCAGCTTGTGTTTCATCCAGTTCAGCATTTCTCATGATGTACTCTGCATATAAGTCAAATAAGCAGGGTGACAATATATAACCTTAATGTACTCCCTTCTGATTTGGAACCAGTCTTTTGTTCCATGTCCAGTTCTAACTGTTGGTTCTTGACCTGTATACAGATTTCTCAGGAGGCAGGTAAGGTGGTCTGGTATTCCCATTTTTTAAGAATTTTCCACAGTTTGTTGTGATCCACACAGTCAAAGGCTTTGGCATAGTCAATAAAGCAGATGTTTTTTCTCGAACTCTCTTGCTTTATCAATGATCCAGCAGATGTTGGCAATTTGATCTCTGGTTCCTCTGCCTTTTCTAAATCCAGCTTGAACATCTGGAAGTTCATAGTTCACATACTGTTGAAGCCTGGCTTGGAGAATTTTGAGCATTATTTTGCTAGCGGGTGAGATGAGTGCAATTGTGTGATAGTTTGAACATTCTTTGGCATTGCCTTTCTTTGGGATTGGAATGAAAACTGACCTTTTCCAGTCCTGTGGCCACTGCTGAGTTTTCCAAATTTGCTGGCATATTGAGTGCAACACTTTCACAGCATCATCTTTTAGGATTTGAAATAGCTCAACTGGAATTCCATCACCTCCACTAGCTTTGTTCGTAGTGATGCTTCCTAAGGCCCACTTGACTTCTCATTCCAGGATGTCTGACTCTAGGTGAGTGATCACACCATCATGATTATCTGGGTCACGAAGATCTTTTTTGTATAGTTCTTATGTCTATTATTGCCACCTCTTCTTAATATCTTCTGCTTTTGTTAGGTCCATACCATTTCTGTCCTTTATTGTGCCCATCTTTGTATGAAATATTCCCTGGGTATCTCTACTTTTCCTGAATAGATCTCTAGTCTTTCCCATTCTATTGTTTTCCTCAATTTCTTTGCATTTATCACTGAGGAAGGCTTCCTTATCTCTCCTTGCTATTCTTAAGACCTATTCTAATTGCTGGTACATTGCAAAAGAGCAGATTCCTCATTTTTCAGTCTTTACCAGAGAAGAACTTGCTTGTGTTAGTTGCTCAGTCGTGTGTGAGTCTTTGCCACCTCATGGACTGTAGTCTGTCACGTTCCTCTGTCCACGGTATTCTCCAGGCCAGAATACTGGTGTGGGTTGCCATCCCCTTCTCCAAGAAGACCTTGTACATGAGAGCAATCTATACATGTTTGATTAAATGGATCAAACAGTCTAGTAGCTGCTGCTGCTAGCATCTTCTAAATATCCATACCATCTCTGGCAAATAACAATAGAATGTAGGTAAATTCTGAAAATCACTAAAGAAAAAACAAAACAGTACTATACTCAAATCTAAATTGGAGGGACTTTCCTGGCAGTCTAGTGGTTAAGATCTTTGGCTTCCACTGTAGAAGGCATGGGTTTGATCCCTGGCTGAGGAACTAAGATTCCAATGATTGTGCCATGTGGCCAAAAGAAAACAAAAAATGCAAGAAAATTTTCAGGAATTCCCTGGCGGGTCCAATGGTTAGGACTTGGCACTTCCACTCCTGGGACCCAGATTCAATCCTTGGTCAGCGAACTAAAATCCCACAAGCCAGGCAGTGTGGCAAAATAAAAATAAAAAAAGCAGAAGTTGGGAAAATGAAAATATTAACACTAAAGGCAGAACTGCCAGATGTCTCTCCTCTCTTCATTTAATAATTCAATTACGGAAAAGCTGGATATCATCACTCTTTCTTCTTTATGTCTAGAAACACGCTTCATATTCATGCAATTTACTTAACATCAGTTCAGTTCAGTCGCTCAGTTGTGTCCGACTCTTTGTGACCCCATGAATCGCAGCACGCCAGGCCTCCCTGTCCATCACCAACTGCCAGAGTTTACTCAAACTCATGTCCATCGAGTTGGTGATGTCATCCAGCCATCTCATCCTCTGTCGTCCCATTCTCCTCCTGCCCCCAATCCCTCCCCAGCATCAGGGTCTTTTCCAATGAGTCAACTCTTCACATGAGGTGGCCAAAATATTGGAGTTTCAGCTTCAGCATCAGTCCTTCCAATGAACACCCAGGACTGATCTCCTTTAGGATGGACTGGTTGGATCTCCTTGCAGTCCAAGGGCCTCTCAAGAGTCTTCTCCAACACCACAGTTCAAAAGCATCAATTCTTAGGCGCTCAGCTTTCTTCACAGTCCAACTCTCACATCCATACATGACCACTGGAAGTACCATAGCCTTGACTAGATGGATCTTTGCTGGCAAAGTAATGTCTCTGCTTTTTAATATGCTATCTAGGTTGGTTATAACTTTCCTTCCAAGGAGTAAGCGTCTTTTAATTTCCTGGCTGCAGTCACCATCTGCAGTGATTTTTGAGCCCAAAAAAGTAAAGTCTGACACTGCTTCCACTTACCATAATTAAACTCAATTTCTGTAGGCTCAATATTCAGGGAACTACAGTTTTAAAGTCTCTGTTGCTAAACTTTGTTAGAATGCTTTTTTTTTTAAGTTAATTTTATACCTTGGTATTTTAAAAATGCTAAATAAAAGAACCACATAGATGATCAATTTGGAAACAATTTTAGTTTCATAAAGTGTGCCTAATATTAAAACCAGAGTGATAGAATTAGGTCAGTGTTTGGAGGATGGGAGAAATAAGTATTGATTGCTAGGGAACAAATATGAATAAGATAAATTTCCATGGGCTTCTCTGGTGGCTCAGTGGTAAAGTATTTGTCTACTAATGTAGGAGACACGGGTTCAATCCCTGGTTTGGAAAGATCCCACATGCCGCAGGACAACTAAAGTTGTGTGCCATACCTACTGAACCTGTGCTCTGGAGTCCAGAAACTGCAACTACTGAACCCACGTGCTACAGCCACTGAAGCCCAAATGCTCTAGAGTCTGCTCCACAACAAGAGAAGCCGCACAACGAGAGCCTGACCACCACAACTAGAGAAAGCCTGAGTGCAGCAAGAAAGAACCAGCACAGCCAAAAATATATAAAAAATAAACAAAATTACAAAATGATAAGTAAATAAATAAAATCTCTGCCCTCCTGCGGCTCATTATATAGTGGTTGTTGTTTAGTCCCTAAGTTGTGTCCAACTCTTTTGCAATCCCATAGACTGTAGTCTGCCAGGCTCCTCTGTCCATGGGATTTCCCAGGCAAGAATACTAGAGCGGGTAGCCATTTTCTTCTCCAGAGGATCTTCCTGACCCACTGAACCCACCAGGGAATTTCTGAAATTTTTCTTGCATTTTTTTTTTCTTTTGGCCATGTGGCACAACAAGGATCTTAGTTCCTCAACCCATGCCTTCCAAGGATCCAGTCCATGCCAAGGATCAAACCCATGCCTTCCTGACTGCCATCTCCTGCATCAGCAGGCAGGTTCTTTACCACTGAGCCACCAGGCAAGCCCTACCATGTAATAGGGCTTCTCAAGCTCAGCGCTATTGGTATTTTGGACCAAAAAATTATTTGTTGTAAGAAGCTGTCCTGCAGATTGTAAAATGTTTAATGGCATCCCTTGCCCATATCCACTAATGCCAGTAGCACTTCCTTAATTTTGAGAGCAAAAATGTCTAGTCCTTGTTACATATATCTCCTAGGAAATAAAATTGCCCCAGTGTAGAATCATTGTCATGCAGGAAGAGATCCTTAAAATTGCACAGATTTCAGCATCGTCTTTTGACCACCAGTTCACATTTAACAATACTATTGGATGTAAAAAATGTAGAAAACCTTGAGTTAATTGTAAACTGAGTCCCAAACACAACAAACAGTTAGTATTTGATATTAATTTCCCTATTCAAAGATGAATAGAATAAAAGGTAGAATATTTGTACTTTCTGGGGGCTTGAATCAGCCTCTAAGTATTCATCAACTGAGTTCTTTGCATACATATTTAGCTAAGCATGAGGAAGATAGAAGTTATATAGTTCTATATACAATGAAAATCTCCTTGAGCAGCAGAAATAATAGAATTAAATTAAAAGTCATCTTAGAAATTATCTACCTAATCCCATTTTTTTCCCTAATCCCATTTTTTATACGAGAAAAATAAGACCCAGAAAAATGAGAAAGGCATTATGACCTAAGGATATCTACCTAGTAAATAAACTTGGGCTAAAACATAAGTGTCTTGACTACTACTCAGTAATGTGGGGCAATACCAATTATACAGTCCATGGAACACTCCAGGCCAGAATACTAGAGTGGGTAGCGGTTCCCTTCTCCAGGGGATCTTCCCAATCCAGGAGTAGAACCTAGGTATCCCGCATCACAGGTGGATTCTTTATCAGCTGAGCCACCAGGGAAGCCAAGGACATCTACCTAGTAAGTAAACTTGGGCTAAAACTTCAGCAATATGTGAACCATGAACTTCCAAGCTTTCAAGCTGGTTTTAGAAAAGGCAGAGGAACCAGAGAACAAATTGCCAACATCCACTGGATCATCGAAAAAGCAAGAGAATTCCGGAAAAACATCTATTTCTGCTTTATTGACTATGCCAAAGCCTTTGACTGTGTGGATCACAATAAACTGTGGAAAATTCTGAAAGAGATGGGAATATCAGACTACCTGATCTGCCTCTTGAGAAACCTATATGCAGGTCAGGAAGCAACCGTTAGAACTGGACATGGAACAACAGACTGGTTCCAAACAGGAAAAGGAATACGTCAAGACTGTATGTTGTCACCCTGCTTATTTAGCTTATATGCAGAGTACATCATGAGAAACGCTGGGCTGGAAGAAGCACAAGATGGAATCAAGATTGCAGGGAGAAATATCAATAACCTCAGATATGCAGATGACATCACCCTTATGGCAGAAAGTGAAGAGGAACTAAAAAGCCTCTTGATGAAAGTGAAAGAGGAGAGTGAAAAAGTTGACTTAAAGCTCAACATTCAGAAAACTAAGATCATGGCATCTGGTCCCATCACTTTAGGGCAAATAGATGGGGAGACACTGGAAACAGTGTCAGACTTTATTTTTGGGGGCTCCAAAATCACTGCAGATGGTGATTGCAGCCATGAAATTAAAAGATGCTTACTCCTTGGAAGGAAAGTTATGACAAACCTAGACAGCATATTAAAAAGCAGAGACATTACTTTGCCAACAAAGGTCCGTCTGGTCAAGGCTATGGTTTTTCCAGTGGTCATGTATGGATGTGAGAGTTGGACTGTAAAGAAAGCTGAGTGCCGAAAAATTGATGCTTTTGAACTGTGGTTGTTGGAGAAGACTCTTGAGAGTCCCTTGGATTGCAAAGAGATCCAACCAGTCCATCCTAGAGGAGATCAGTCCTGGGTGTTCATTGGAAGGACTGATGCTGAAGCTGAAACTCCAATATTTTGGCCACCTCATGCGAAGAGTTGACTCATTGGAAAAGACCCTGATACTGGGAGGGATTGGGGGCAAGAGGAGAAGGGGACGACAGAGGATGAAATGGCCAGATGGCATCACCGACTAGATGGACATGAGTTAGAGTAGACTCCGGGAGTTGGTGATGGACAGGGAGGCCTGGCATGCTGCGATTCATGGGGTCGCAAAGAGTCGGACACGACTGAGCGACTGAACTGAACTGAAAACGTAAGTGTCTTGACACCCACTCAGAAACGTGGGGTGATACCAATTATTTTGCCTGCATGCTCAGTTGTGTTCAATTCTCTGCGACCCTATGAACTGTAGCTGGCCAGGCCCCTCTGTCCATGGAATTCCCCATGCAAGCATACTAGAATGGGTTGCCATTTCCTCCTTAATAGAATCTTTGATCCAAGGATCAAACCCACATCTCCTGCATTGGCAAGCAGGTTCTTCACCACTGTGCCACCTGGAAAGCCTGATTAGTTAACTGCTAAATAGAGAAAGATTTCAAGTTCTGGAGGCAATCATAGTGAAAGGAAACTCAGTAATGGCTGAAATAGTTAGAGAAGGCAGCAAAGAAGACGAGGGACTCAGGCCAGGCCTTGAAGATTACAGGTGGCTTCAGGGAAGGGCCAGTGATATTTTCCCCATGGCCCTGGTGCCAAGCTGGGAATGACATGAGAGGAGACAGAGAGGCAAGACAGCATCTGATATGAGCCAGGAACTGAGTTCATGCAAGGAAAACCAAAAATCAGATTTGGGATCATTTTCAAAATAATTCTGAGGAATCCCAGACCACCTTCCTTTCTGGGACTGTCCACACTTTTTGCTCTTCAATCTCCAACAATGAACACCCTACTGGCCCAGCTGGCCCTTGGCACCAGCTTTACTAGAGGTAGAAGGCATCCCCAAGTTTTCAAGCACCCTTGAAACTTACCAGCATCCAAAGTTATCATCTTTATGATTCAAATTATGAACTCAAAAAAATACACACCAAAGCACCAGGAACAGAAACAATCCTTGTGCTTCTAAAACTAAAACTTTCATCACCTCTTTCCCTTTAGTATTTTATCTTGAACATTGGAATGGATTTGATTCCTTTTGCCTTACGCAAGCTAAATTTCCCCTCTGAATCAAGGGATGAGTCTGGATTCAGTGAATGGATTATGTAAATCATAAGAAAAGTGAACCTTATTATATGGTTATATAAAGCTGAATTAATGCAATACCATAAACAAATAAACCTCAAGCTTGAAAATTTCATCAAAACCTGAAAAAGATTCACAAAAAGACGTTTTCAGGAAAGAACAGAGTCAGCTCACTAATATTGTCAGCTTCTCAGGAGGATTACTGGGAGAAAAAAAAAAGAGAAAGAGAGAAGCCATATCTCACCCTTTAAATTCATTAAGCATGGAGATGATCATTCTAATGCGTGTGCTCATGGGGGAAATGCACATTTTTCATGCGGAAAATGAGAGAAAGAGACATTCCAAGGTAAAGGAGTAGAATTGATTTCAGAAGGGAAAAATGAAGAAGGTAGCTGATAATGTTGTTGTTCAGTTACGTCCAACTCTTTGTGACCCCATGGACTGCAACATGCCAGGCTTCCCTGTCCTTCACCATCTCCTGGAGCTTGCTCAAACTCATGTCCATTGAGTTGGTCATGCCATCCAACCATCTCATCCTCTGTTGTCCCCTTCTCTTCCTGCCTTCAATCTTTCCCAGATCCAGGATCTTTTCCAAAGAGTTGGCTCTTTGCATCAGGTGACCAAAGTACTGGAGCTTCAGCCTCAGCATCAGTCCTTCCAATGAATATTCAGGGTTGATTTCCTTTAGGATGGACTGGTTTGATCTCCTTGCAGTCCAAGGGACTCTCAAGAGTCTTCTCCAACATCACAGTTCAAAAGTATCGATTCTTCAGTGCTCAGCCTTCTTTATGGTCCAACTCTCACATCCATACATGATTATTGGAAAAACCATAACTCTGACTAGACGGACCTTTGTCAACAAAGTCATGTCTCTACTTTTTAACACACTGTCTAAGTTTGTCATAGTTTTTCTTCCAAGGAGCAAGCATCTTTTAATTTTATGGCTGCAGTCAGCATCTGCAATGATTTTGGAGCCCAAGAAAATAAACTCTCTCACTCTCTCACTGTTTCCATTGTTTCCCCACTATTTGCCATGAAGTGATGGGACCAGATGCCACAATCTTCTTTCTTTTTTTGAATGTTGAGTTTTAAGCCAGCTTTTTCACTCTCCTCTTTCACCTTCATCAAGAGGCTCTTTAGTTCCTCTACACTTTCTGCCATAAAGGTGGTGTCATCTGCATATCTGAGGTTACCGATATTTCTTCTGGCAATCTTGATTCCAGCTTGTGCTTCACTCAGCCCAGCATTTTACATGATGTGTTCTCATATAAGTTAAATAAGCAGGGTGACAATATACAGCCTTGACATACTCCCTTCCCAATTTTGAATCAATCCATTGTTCCATGTAGTTCTAACTGTTGCTTCTTGATCTCCATACAGGTTTCTCAGGAGGCAGGTAAGGCAGTCTGGTATTCCCATCTCTTTAAGAATTTTCCACTGTTTGTTGTGATCTACACAAAGGCTTTAATGTAATCAATGAAGCAGAAACCTGATATAGCTCAGGTTTAAAAAAAAAATTGTTGAGAGGCGAGTACAGCTCCAATGCAGCTCTTAACTACTACTGTTGCCAATTGATAACCAATGTGAATAAAGTAGTATAGTCTTTCTCCCACTTTCTCAGGCATTTCTCAGGCAGAAGAGGCCACTAAGGCATTGAGGTGATTTTGCCTACTTTTCAAGCCTTCTAAACATATTGGCTGAGGGGAACCAACTGTGTAATTACTTTTCTTTCTTAGAACCAAATTTCAGTTCTGTGGGGAAAGTATGGAGGCAAAATCAGGACACAAATCCAGAGAAGACATCACTGTGTTTATTTCAGATATTATTCTCAACTTCTGTCTGAGGCCAGTGAAGGAAGAACTACAGGCAGCAGCTGTAGGAGGTGTCTGTAAAAGGGACTCCATGAGGTGTGGGGACCTCCTCAGCGAGGCACTGATGTCCTGGATGACGCAGGGTGGCACAGAGCTGGGAAGCGGAGCCTCCTCTGCACCTCTGTGCAGTGCGTCCCTCCGACAGCCCGAGAACTGCGGGCAGCATGAGGAGACCGCCCTGGGAGTGGGCCAACAGCTTCCTCGGAAAGAGCAGCAGCAGTAGCAGCTGCTGGGACACTGCTGGGGCATGTCCCTCCAAGAGACCTTGTTCACACCTCAGTAAATACTTGTGAGCACCCTCTGCGCCAGTCTTTCTTCTACATTTGGGGGATACTGAAAGAAGCAAGGGCAGAAGAAAGCAGTAAGAGAAATAGAACAGCCCATGAGAAATCACTGGCGCTCATTTGGAATATCCCACCGACTCCCAGAGATAATGGAGGTGAAGTGGAGCTGGAGGGCTACAGTTGAAGGCTGGAACTCTGCAGATGGGGATACAATCTAGTTAAATTTTGGTTCATATTCTTACTGTGGCCCCACTGGCGTGTGCACACTGGTATAGATGCACTGTGGATCCATGCATGGATAAGGGCTGGAAGGAAATATATCAAAATGGTAACAGCTGTTGTTTTGGGGCAGTAGGGTTATGAATATTTTTATATGATTTCATATAATATTTCCTATTTTCCAAATGTTCTGTGGTGATATATATTATTTTGTAACTATAAGCAGAAAAAAAATTTGGTGAAAAAGTAGGTGGTACTACCCTGTCATTAATTTAATTTGCTTTGGATAGCATGATTCTCTATGGGAAACTCTGACCATGCTGGAAACTTAGAAGAGGTGTATTTCATGACAAACCTATAGAAACAACAGGTCAGATCAAATGTGTTTCTAAACAATATTATAGATAGAAGAATCGACAAATTTCTCTGCTGCTGATTTGTAATTACATGTCTAGTTTTATTGCATTTTTTATTCCTTCCAGCAAAGTAAATTTTACCAGAAATGAAAAAGGAAGATGGTAATTATCTCTTTCTGGGAACAATCATAAAAATAAGCTCTGTAATTTCTTGGAAGATCAAGTCTACATCAATAAGTAGATAATTAATTGAATTCTTCAGATAATTCAAGAATTTTAACATCACCTCTTTGCCCTAGTGTCTCTATAAAAAGATGAGATGGTTTACATGAGTGCCTTGTTCTGTATTCTGTTACCATAAATATGGCAGTTTTAGTTCATTTGTAAGGAGTTCTCCTTGAAACATCTGGCCTTCAAAAGTTTAGTGTTGTCTTCAAAGCAACCACACGCCTTCATGTTTTATGATGTTCAGTCGCCCAGTCATGTCTAACTCTTTGTGACCCATGGACTGCAGTGCGCCATCACCATGTTTGCCTAAGTCCATGTTCATTGCATCAGTGATGCCATCCAGTGATCTCATCCTCTGATGCCCTCTTCTCCTTCTGTCCTCTATCTTTCCCAGCATTAGGGACTTTTCCAATGAGTCGTCTGTTTGCATTAGATGACCAAAATACTGAAGCTTCAGCTTTAGCATCAGTCCTTCCTGTGAGTATTTAGGTTTGACCTCCCTTAAGATTGACTGGCTTAATCTCCTTGCTGTCCAAGGGACTTTCAGGAATCTTCTCTAACACCATGGTTCGAAGGCATCAATTCTTTGGCATTCTGCCTTCTTTTTGGTCCAGCACTCACAAGCATATGTGACCATTGGGAAGACCACAGTCTTGACTATATGGACCTGTGTCAGCAGAGTAACGTCTCTGCTTTTCAACACACTGTTTAGGTTTGTCATCGCTTTCCTGCCAAGAAGCAATCACCTTCTGATTTCATGACAGCAGTCACCATCTGCAGTGATTTTGGAGCCCAAGAAGAGGAAATCTGTCACTGCTTCCACCTTTTCACCTTCTTTTTGCCATGCAGTAATGGGGCTGGATGCCATGACCTTAAGTTTTTTTAATATTTAGTTTTAAGCCAGCTCTTTCACTCTCCTCCTTCACCCTCATCAAGAGGCTCTTTAGTTCCTCTTCAGTTTCTGCCATTAGAGTGGTATCATCTGCATATCTGAGGCTGTTGACATCTCTCCCATCTATCTTGATTCTGGCTTGTAATTCATCCAACCCAGCATTTCTCATGATGTGCTCAGCATATAGGTTAAACAAACAGGGTGACAACAGACAGCCCTGTTGTATTCCTTTCTTGATCTTGAACCAATCGGTTGTTCCATACAGGGTTCTAACTGCTGCTTCTTTATCCACAAATAGGTTTCTCAGGAGACAGGTAAGATGGTCTGGTATTTCCATCTCTCTAAGAGCTTTCCACAGTTTGTCACGAAATATAACAAAAACATACTGTTTTATATTTTATATATAAATGTTGTGTTCTCCTGGAGAACTTTAATTCAACCTAGTATCTGATACAATTGGTATTCTTTATTAGTAAAAAAAAAAAAAAACGAGAAATTTTATCTAGTAGTTTTTCCCCTATTGGGCTTCCCTTGCAGCTCAGCTGGTAAAGAATCCACCTGCAATGCTGAAGACCTGGGTTCGATTCCAGGGTTGGAAGATCCCCTGGAGAAGGGAAAAGGCCACCCACTCCAGTATTCTGGCCTGGAGAATTCCATGGACTGTATAGTCCACGGGGCCACAGAGTCAGACACAAGTGAGCAACCTTCACTCACTTCACTTTCCCCCTTTAGACCGACTGCAATTTTTTTTAATGGAAATTAATTTTTCTAAAAGCAATGCAATGAGACTTTATCTCAACACAAGAAACATGTCTATGTCAGGCTTAGAGAAATGAATAAGAAATAGAGATACGTAGCAAGCTTGGGAAAGCCAGGGTTGGGTGGGGCATAGGAACGAGAGATTAGAATGTGGAGATTCCTAGAAGTGAAAGACGCTGAAAAGAGAGGTGATGGTGCTGACATACAGCATTGTCCCCAAACGGTCACTAGTCACTGCTTGATGATGATTTTAGTGGCAGCTATGCACATGAATCACTAAACCCAGAAAATAAACTATAAATGCTGTGTTGGTCGAATCAAGCCTTCAACAGAGTACATCCAAGACCTTCAAAGAATTGCTAAGGAGGTTTACTGTCCACAAAACATTCATGACTCCAATACAAACACCAGAGCAAACTCACCAAGCTTCGGAAGCCAGAATGTCTCCATCATGAAGAAAGGATGCTCCAGGTGTTATAGCCATGGAAACATATATACACGGTTATGTATGTATACTTTGTCCTGGAAGCCCAGATCTTGGGATTCGTTTGTGCCCTCCAGACCCAAATGGTTGAGTAACCTCTGAAGGGAGAAAGTTCAAAGGTTCACTGGGAATCTTTGATGCATTACAGACCTTCCTCTAGCCCATGTTTCCTTTCCTGCTAAGATCTGGGAAATCTAAAAGAGCTGTGAAGGGCACCACAGATCACAGTCAATGTGTAGAAAGTCTTGATGGTTGTTCTTTCTACTACATTGAAAATGTGGGAACTCTCCAATCTGTTTTTTTTTTAATTAATCTCAGACTGCCTGGGAAGCCAGGCAAAGCCAGTGGAAAGACATGAGGTGCTGGGGAGTTCTCCCCTTCCTAATGCAGATAAACCAACTTGGATTCTCAATATACTTCTAAATCTTGCCAAATAAGCTGTTCTGCCTGAGTAACAATCCAACAACCTTACTGTAAAAGTGAATACACTTTTCCACATTGCAAACACCATGCAGCTAAAAACGCAAGTCCTTCAATGATTGTCAAATCACATGGGAGGATGGGATGGCATTCATGTTGAATTACAATTCATCATCTCTGTGGTACTTGCCAAGGCTTTCTCATTGTTTCCACTTCTTTTCTTTTTCTCTTGGGGAGAGGGGGAACAGAAAAAATATACTTTGGCTTTTTCCCACTTAAAATGAGGAACCCAGGTCTAAGTAAACAGTGTATCTTAACACTTCTCTTGCTTTCAAGAGAGAAAAACAAGTGGAAAATTATTAAATACATCTGGAAAGAAGAATTCTTCCCTTGTAAGCTGAACTATGAGTGGAACAAGAATAGTCATATATCTGGAAAAATTATTTTGACCCCTATTATCAAGCTACATTACCAGATCATCTAGAAAATATGTTCAGTGTCAAAATATGCAATGGCACTCACCAGTTGGAGTTATCACGATTTGGGCCACATCTCCTAGTCTAGATTGCTGGGAGTTAGCAGTTCTTTTATGGGAGCTCTCTTAGGTAGGCAAGTCAGTCTTGAGCCTGAGGCAGGTGAACTTGATGCCATTAACCAGCTTTATGTGTTCTTGTGCGAGTGGATTAACCTATCTGAGCTTTGGCTTCTTCATCCATAAGCTGATGATAATAATAGTATCTTCTTCGCTAGTTGTACTAATGTATGTAAAGTAGTCAACACAGTTGTTGTTGTTTAGTTGGTCATGTCTGACCGTTTGCAACCCCATGGACTGTAGCCTGCTAGTGCCTTTGTCAATGGAATTTTTCAGGCAAGAATACTGGAGTGGGTTGCCATTTCCGTCTTCAGGAGAGATTCCCCACCCAGGGATCGAACCTGCATCTCCTGCACTGCAGGTGGATTCTTTACGATTGAGCCACCTAGGAAGCCCCAGTCAACACAGTACATGGCACTTAATAAGTATACAAGCACATGTTAAATCCAGAGTCAACAAATTAGTGATTCACAGGGCACTCGTTTTTGTAAAGTTTTACTGGAACACATTCACATTCATCATTTACATGTTGTCTATGATTGCTTTCTATTTACAACAGCTTTGAGTAGTTGCAATAGAGACCATGTAGTCTATAAGCTGAAAATATTTGCTCCTTGGCTCTTTCCAGAGTTTCCCAATCCCAATTCCTGAATAAACAATTAAAAAAATAACTATTATGACAGTGATAGCTCAATTTTCTTTACTTTCTTCTTTTTTTTTTTTTTTTTTGGTAGAGAGAGGAACTGATTTTCAAAGAAGAATAGCAACCTAGTGAAAATCACCCAGCAAGGTAGTAACAGTAATTCTCTTATCCCCATTTCAACCCCATATTCCTTCTTGCACTTAAAGAACTTTGAAAGAGGTCATTTCTTTCAGGAAGCCTGTTTAGCTTGGGGTCCCATAACACAGTTGCTATTTTTTTTCAACTGATTGGCTTTCAATTCAAATTGAACTTACTAAAATCAAACATTGGGACTTTCCTAGCAGTCCAGTGGATAGGACTCCATGCTTCACTGCAGGGGGTGCAAGTTTGATCCCTGGTCAGGGAACTAAGATCCCACATGCCCACAACATGGCCAAAAGAAATTAAAATTATAAAAATAAAATCAAACATTATCATTTGGGACTTTGAAGATGAATAAAAGTTGTACATTGTTTAGTTCATCTCAACAGCCCTTCCCCAAAATAATCTTGATAAAAATTTGGCCCAGATAGCCCCCACACTGTGCCTATCTCTCTCTGAGATCAGCTTGCTTTGAAGTCAATGTGCACAGAAAACGTCCTCCGGGGAGTGTCCCTGGGCTGGAGCCTTGGTCTCTGAAAGCAAGTTCAACAAAAGCCTCAGGGTCACCCAAGTTATCAGTCTGCTTGCAGGTTAAAAACTGCAGGGCACAGACAAACTGGCAGCTACAAATTCGTTTTCCAGAGAGACAGTTAATCTAAAAAAAGTATTTTACTTCTACAACACCCTGGCTCACTTATGGATAAGCTCTAAAGAGACACTTTTACAAAGTGAATTTGATGTGTAGCTTTGCTCTCGTCACTTCTATCCCCAGAACACTCTTGCTATTAAAATAAAAAGTAAAATTTGAGCTAAAACATTAAAAAGGGAAAGCATATGAAAGTAACTCAAGAGAGAAAAGGTGAATAAGCAGCATTTCTGATGACTTTATCGCAGAGGTTGAAGAAAGACAGCTTTAGAACATGCATAAATGGTTTCTCCCAGTGCACTGTGTTGTCTGCCCTTTCTCTATGTAACCCTCACAAAGCTATTTTGTTACAAACAAGAAACTTTCAAAAACAGAATTATTTTCTCACCCAGATGTTATGTTGGTTTATTTGTAGAGATCCAATGTCCTTTGTTGATCTAAAGATGAACTTCCAAACTATACTAAAAGTCACATAGTATGAAAGAACTTAATGAATTAAAAAATTATGCTTTAGGGTTTGGAGTTGACAAAAAATAGCAACTAAATTTGAACCATTGGAGATTTTTGCTGTTAATTATTTTGACTATTTAATATCTTATTCAATTTAAGCTAAATTTATTTCCTTCTTTCTTAAATGGCTCTGGGATTGAGAGCAAGTCTCAAAGTTGAGGCAGAATTTTATGGCCAAGTTACAAAAGCCTGACAAAGTTTATAATGTGAATGCCAATGTCATGTTAGCACAACTAACCATCGTTAGTATGATATAATCATACTATCTCTTTTTTCCAGTAATATATATGAGTTTATGAAATTCCTCCATTGAAATAAAGCACATTTGCTGGTTATTTACTGTGAATAACAGTATTTCTATATCAAGGGGATATGGGGAATATAGAAACTCAATCAGCACATGCCTGAGAGATGCAAACAGAGGTGATGGCCAGCTTGTCTGGTTTCCTCATTGAAACCAACGGGAACCTTCCCACAACAAGCAACTTCCATTTTGTAAGTATTAATTCATCAAAGGGATTGAAAAAGAGGGAGACCACATAAAATAGGAAAAATACCATAACACTCCAGTTGTCCCACACAGGAAGATATAAAATAAAACTGCAAATAGCTTCAGGGAGATACTATACAGATCCTGGTGTTCCTTCATGTTGGAGTTGAGCAGAAAAAAAAAAAAAATGGGGAGAATACAAGATCTGGTCCTTGAATTCACAGAGCCCCATCCCAGCCACCTCGGTATTGGTTCAGAGTTTTCCCATTTCTTTATCCTTGGCAGGACCTCTCTGACCATTTCTTATCTTCTGGAAAGGAGATCAGTCCTATTATTTATCACCACAGAGAAGTTAACCCATGGCCCACTCTCCTTTCTGTTCTGTCTTTTAAATTCTAAGCTTGTCCACTTTCTCAGCTCATCTCCCCACAAAGAGCTTTTCCTGGGAGGGTGTGTGCGTTCACTTTTTCTTACTGTCATCATTTTAATAGTTCACAGTTATATAGCACTTTCCATTTTCCACACTCTTTCAAACATCCCATAGCACCCCTATGCTGTAGTATTATTACCTCAATTTACTCAGGAAATGAAGCAAGTTTTAACAGACTCACTTTTTATATACATGATCCATTCCCAGCCCCATCCCAACAAAAGGATTTATTATAACTTCACATGTATAAGCATTACATAAACGACTTTCTCATATAAGCACAATTTACTCCTTTTGACAGCAAAGCTCCATTTAACCAGTTGAAGAAATCCCACTCAAAAAACTTACATGTCATACAGGATAGTCAATGCAAGTTACTTCTTGGAGGGCCAAATATAAATGTCAATATCTGTTATTTTATAATTATGTAATATAGTTTTGTCTGAGTCTAGCAATTTTCCTCCTTATTCCTTTCAAGCTATTTGATGTTACTTCCTATTTTAGTGGGCCTGCCTCTTATAGTCCCATCTGTTTCAAACACCCTGGAGTCATCAAACTAAGAATTAGACAACTATGTTTATTAAAAATTGCATGTTAGGACTTCTCTGGTGGGCCTGTGGTTGGGAAACTGCCTGCCAATGCTGGGGACATGGGTTCAATCCCTAACCTGGGAAGATTCCAGGTGCTATAGAGAGTCTGTGTGCTGCAACTAAAGATTCCACGTGACACAACAAAGACTCATGAACTTGCAACTAAGACCCCAGGCAGCCAAATAAATAAATCTTAAAAAAAAAAAAACTGAATGTTAGCTAAGATTCAATGGATGACACAGGAATTATTGTTAACAGGTTTGGTGCAGAGATCTCAACTATTTCACTTTTCAAAGAAAGCCCTTTTCAATTTTTCCATCCAGGACCATGTTAAAAAATGAAAACCTGAGGTTGCCCAAGTCTAAACATCAGCTAATCTAGGTGTTTGTGAATTCTGATTCCCATTTTCCTTCACATCTACCCAGTTTCTTGTATCCTCCTAGGACTTACCTGCAGACAGGTCTCAAAACAGAGTAGGAATCTATGAATAATATTACTTTTTTTAATTGGTATTACATTAAATCACAGAAATTTGAACAATATACTCCAGATACCCAAAATTACTTTGAGTAATAGTTCAATGAGAAAATGGGGGAAAAATCAAAGTTGATAACATGCAAAAACAAACACTACTTACTTTAAGGAGAGGAAAGTTCACTGGAATAGAAGTCAAGAAATCTGATTTTAATGCTAACTAGCTATGTGATCTTAGCTAAATCACTTGATATATCTAGTTCAAATAGTCTATTTTTATTTTTAGTTAACTGACATGATTGAACAATATGAATTTTAAGGTTCCATTCAGCTTCCCAAACACCCTGGCATCCAGGGTTTGATAAGCAAAACCTGTGAAGTTATGACATCTAGTGGCTTCTACGTTGATGTACATCCTGACTATCTAACAATTCCAATGAAGTTACTGTGTGCAGGAGGGCGGAGAGGAGCTACTCCACGTTCAAGGTCAGGAGGGGGGTGCCGTGAGAAGATACCCCTCATCCAAGGTAAGGAGCAGAGGCTGCGGTTTGCGGGAACAGCCGTGAAGAGATATCCCACATCCAAGGTAAGAGAAACCAAAATAAGATGGTAGGTGTTGCGAGAGGGCATCAGAGTTCAGACACACTAAAACCATAATCACAGAAAACTAGCCAATCTGATCACAGGACCACAGTCTTGTCTAACTCAATGAAACTAAGCCATGCTGTGTGGGGCCACCCAAGACGGTCAGGTCATGGTGGAGAGGTCTGACAGAATGTGATCCATTGGAGAAGGGAATGGCAAACCACTTCAGTATTCTTGCCTTGAGAACCCCATGAACAATACGAAAAGGCAAAATGATAGGATACTGAAAGAGGAACTTCCCAGGTTGGTAGGTGCCCAATACGCTACTGGAGATCAGAGGAGAAATAACTCCAGAAAGAATGAAGGGATGGAGCCAAAGCAAAACAATACCCAGCTGTGGATGTGACTGGTGAAAGAAGCAAGGTCTGATGCTGTAAAGAGCAATATTGCATAGGAACCTGGAATGTTAGGTCCATGAATCAAGGCAAATTGGAAGTGGTCAAACAGGAGATGGCAAGAGTGAATGTCAACGTTCTAGGAATCAGCGAACTAAAATGTACTGGAAAGGGTGAATTTAACTCAGATGACCATTATATCTACTACTGTGGGCAGGAATCCCTTAGAAGAAATGGAGTAGCCATCATGGTCAACAAGAGAGTCCAAAATGCAGTACTTGGATGCAATCTCAAAAATGACAGAATGATCTCTGTTCATTTCCAAAGCAAACCATTCAATATCACAGTAATCCAAGCCTATGCCCCAACCAGTAACACTGAAGAAGCTGAAGTTGAACGGTTCTGTGAAGACCTACAGGACCTTTTAGAACTAACACCCAAAAAAGATGTCCTTTTCATTATAGGGGACTGGAATGCAAAAGTAGGAAGTCAAGAAACACCTGGAGTAACAGGCAAATTTGGCCTTGGAGTATGGAATGAAGCAGGGCAAAGGCTAATAGAGTTTTGCCAAGAGAACACACTGGTCATAGCAAACACCCTCTTCCAACAATGTAAGAGAAGACTCTACACATGGACATCACCAGATGGTCAACACCGAAATCAGATTGATTATATTCTTTGCAGTCAAAGATGGAGAAGTTCTATATAGTCAGCAAAAACAAGACCGGGAGCTGACTGTGGCTCAGATCATGAACTCCTTGTTGCCAAATTCAGACTTAAACTGAAGAAAGTAGGGAAAACCACTAGACCATTCAGGTATGACCTAAATCAAATCCCTTATGACTATACAGTGGAAGTGAGAAATAGATTTAAGGGACTAGATCTTATAGACAGAGAGCCTGATGAACTATGGATGGAGGTTCGTGACATTGTACAGGAGACAGGGATCAAGAGCATCACCATGGAAAAGAAACACAAAAAGGCAAAATGGTTGTCTGAGGAGGCATTACAAATAGCTGTGAAAAGAAGAGAAGCTAAAAGCAAAGGAGAAGAGGAAAGATATTCCCACTTGAATGCACAGTTCCAAAGAATAGCCAGAAGAGATAAGAAAGCCTTCCTCAGGGATCAATGCAAAGAAATAGAAGAAAACAATAGAATGGGAAAGACTAGAGATCTCTTCAAGAAAATTAGAGATACCAAGGCAACATTTCATGCAAAGATGGGCTCGATAAAGGACAGAAATGGTATGGACCTAAAAGAAGCAGAAAATATTAAGAAGAGGTGGCAAGAATACACAGAAGAACTGTACAAAAAAGATCTTCATGACCCAGATAATCACAATGGTGTGATCACTGACCTAGAGCCAGACATCCTGGAATGTGAAGTCAAATGGGCCTTAGGAAGCATCACTACGAACAAAGCTAGTGGATGTGATGGAATTCCAGTTGAGCTACTTCAAATCCTGAAAGATGATGATGTGAAAGTGCTGCACTCAATATGTCAGCAAATTTGGAAAACTCAGCAGTGGCCACAGGACTGGAAAAGGTCAGTTTGCATTGCAATCCCTAAGAAAGGCAATCCCTAAGAATGCTCAAACTACCACACAATTGCACTCATCTCACACGCTAGTAAAGTAATGCTCAAAATTCTCCAAGCCAGGCTTCAGCAATACGTGAACTGTGAACTTCCAGATCTTCAAGCTGGTTTTAGAAAAGGCAGAGGCACCAGAGATCAAATTGCCAACATCTGCTGGATCATTGAAAAAGCAAGAGAGTTCCAGAAAAACATCTATTTCTGCTTTATTGACTAAGCCAAAGCCTTTGACTGTGTGGATTACAATAAACTGGAAAATTCTGAAAGAGATGGGAATACCAGACCATCTGACCTGCCTCTTGAGAAACCTGTATGCAGGTCAAGAAGCAACAGTTAGAACTGGACATGGAACAACAGACTGGTTCCAAATAGGAAAAGGAGTATGTCAAGGCTGTATATTGTCACCCTGCTTATTTAACTTATATGCAGAGTACATCCTGAGAAATGCTGGGCTGGAAGAAGCACAAGCTGGAATCAAGATTGCCGGGAGAAATATCATTAACCTCAGATATGCAGATGACACCACCCTTATGGCAGAAAGTGAATAAGAACTAAAGAGCCTCTTGATGAAAGTGAAAGAGGAGAGTGAAAAAGTTGGCTTAAAGCTTAACATTCAGAAAGCTAAGATCATGGCATCTGGTCCCATCGCTTCATGGGAAATAGATGGGAGACAGTGGCAACAGTGTCAAACTAATTTTTTGGGCTCCAAAATCACTGCAGATGGTGATTGCAGCCATGAAATTAAAAGATGCTTACTCCTTGGAAGGAAAGTTATGACCAACCTAGATAGCATATTAAAAAGCAGAGACATCACTTTGCCAACAAAGGTCCGTCTGGTCAAGGCTATGGTTTTTCCAGTGGTCATGTATGGATGTAAGAGTTGGACTGTGAAGAAGGCTGAGCACTGAAAAATTAATGCTTTTGAACTGTGGTCTTGGAGAAGAATCTTGAGAGTCCCTTGGACTGCAAGGAGATCCAACCAGTCCATCCTGAAGGAGATCAGTCCTGAGTGTTCATTGGAAAAACTGATGCTGAAGCTGAAACTCTAGTACTTTGGCCACCTCATGCGAAAAGTTGACTCATTGGAAAAGACCCTGATACTGGGAGGGGTTGGGGGCAGGAGGAGAAGGAGACGACAGGATGAGATGGTTGGATGGCATCACCGACTCGATGGACATGGGTTTGAGTGAACTCCGGGAGTTTGTGATAGACAGGGAGGCCTGGTGTGCTGCGATTCATGGGGTCACAAAGAGTCGGACACGACTGAGCAACTGAACTGAACTGAACTGAACTGTGGATTACTACAATTTCACACACACAAATATTTAGAACTTTAAAAGACAGAGCACTCTAAAGAATCATCTAGTTCAGGGTCCTCATTTTACACTCATGACAACAGAACCAAGAGTGGTCATATTCTTGCTTAATTAAGGACCCACTAGAGTTTACCCAAAGTCTGTTGATTCTAAATCCAGTGTGTTTGTCTTCTTTATTTTTATGTTCCCCACAAATGCCAAAGATGGCAAGAAATAATCCTATAAAAGATCAAGAAGGATTTTATTCCTTTATACAAGATTATATCAGTGAAAAATTAATCAGTTGATCTAAGAAAGAAATGGAAAATTTTATTCAAGCCAAATTGAGGATTATAACCTGGAACAGCCTTTCAGAAAGCTCTGAGAACTATTTTGCATGTTAGAAGTCAAAGCTAGTTATACATGTTTTTGAGACAGCCTGTACCTTACATGGGGCTCCCCAGGTAGCAGCAGTGGTAAAGAACCTCCCTTCCAATGCAGGAGACATAAGAGACATGGGTTCAATCCCTGGGTCAGGAAGATCCCCTGGAGGGGGGTATGGCAACCCACTCCAGTATTCTTTCCTGGAGAATCCCAAGAACAGAGAAGTCTAGCAGGCTACAATCTATGGGTTGCAAAGAGTCAGACATGACTGAAGCAACTTAGCGCGCGCGCGCACACACACACACACACACACACACACACATTAAATGCATGCCTGGTGGCTCAGACTGTAAAGAATCGGCCTGTAATGCAGGTTATCCAGGTTAGATCCCTGGGTTGAGAAGATTCCCTGAAGAAGGGAATGGCTACCCACTTCTTGCCTGTAGAATTCCATGGAGGGAAGAGCCTGATGGGCTACAGTCCATGGGATCACAGAGTCGGACACAACTGAGTGATTAAGCATACATGTTTGCACAATCCAAATCTATAAATACAAAATGGCAGATCATCATGACCCTTTACAAGATTGTAAGCAGATAGGTGGCAGCAGGGGGGCCTCCCCTGAGGAAGGGAACCAGAAATTACTTTCTTGACAAAAAAGTACCATTCTGGCCTAAGCCGTTTTTGTGATCTAAGCCTGAACACAATGATTGCCCTTGAATAGGTCAAAGTAATAAATGATTTTAAGGGAGGGAATGCAGAAACTAGGGAAGAGCAGTCAAGAAACAATAGTGTAAACTTGGCTCAGGGTCCTGGTTCCACAAGGGACATACATAACATATCTTTAAGGTATATAGGAACTTAGATCCCCACCCAGGCAGAGGATGGAATTATGACTTCAATCAACCTTTGCCCCAATTCTATGCCGAATTCTCCTCTGCTCAAGCCTCTCCATGAATATGCATGTTGTTGTTATTGTTTAGTTGCTAAGTCCTGTACTACTCTTTACCATCCCTTGGACTATAACCCACCACACTCCTCTGTCCATGGGATTTCTCAGGCAAGAATACTGGAGTGGGTTGCCAGTTCCTTCTCCAGGGAATATTCCCAACACAAAGATTGAACCTGAGTCTCCTGTTTGGCAAGTGGATTCTTCACTCCTGAGCCATGGAGGAAGCCCATTTGAACATTCATGTACTCTTAGCTTAAAAAATCCCCAATTTGGGGATTTCCCTAGTAATTCAGTGGCTATGACTCCATGCTCTCAATGCAGGGGGCCAGGGTTCAATCCCTGGTCAGGGAACTAGATCCCACATGCTGCAACTAAGACTCAGCCCAGCCAAATAAATTTTAAAATAAGAAGGGAGTTTGGAGGAGAATGGAGACAGGTATAGGTATGGCTGAGTCCCTTAACTGTCCACCTGTCTGGGGAGACATTGCTTTGGTAGAGATCCTCAGAGTTCTCCTTACTTCCTTCAAGCAAATCCTTCCTTCTCTTGATTTCCGGCTTGGTTGTGTCTACTGGCTTGATACCCACCGAGAATATAGTTAGGTAAAAGATCAAAAAGATGCTCTTTTTACATCAAGAAAGTTGCTCTTTTTGGTTGAACCAGTATTTCTGCCAATAAGGAGGTTTCAGTTCAGTTCAGTCGCTCAGTCGTGTGCAACTCTTTGCAACCCCATGAACTGCAGCATGCCCAGGCTTCCCTGTCCATCACCAGCTCCGAGAGCTTGTTCAAACTCTTGTCCATCGAGTCTGTGATGCCATAGGGAGGTTTGGTTAATGAATAATGCATCTGATGCACAGTAGAGGGGTAAGAAGAGGCCAAAGGACAGGGAAAAACATGTTATTTGTAAATGTTCCTTGCCTTAAAATTAGTTTTTATTGGGAGGGGGGATTGGGAAGGGGAACACATGTAAATCCATGGCTGATTCATGTCAATGTATGGCAAAAACCACTGCAATACTGTAAAGTAATTAGCCTCCAACTAATAAAAATAAATGAAAAAAAAAGAAAAAAAAGAATGAGTTTTTATTTCACCAATCATTATGTGTTATCGTACCTGTTAGTAATTATCACACTGTTTATAATGGTCATCTATTTGTTTAAATTTCTCCATCAGTAATGAGATTTATGAGATTAAGAACCGCAGGTCTCACTCATTCTTGTGCCCTAGTTTTTGTTGTTCAGTGGCTAAATCATAACTCTTTGCAACCCCATGGGCTGCAACATGCCAGTCTCCTCTGTCCTCCACTATCTCCCAGAGTTTGCTCAAATTCATGTCCACTGAGTCAGTGATGCTATCTAACCATCTCATTCTCTTCCATCCCCTTTTCCTTTTGCCTTCAATCTTTCCAAGCACTGGGGTCTTTTCCAGTGAGTTGGCTTTTTGCATCAGGTGGCCAAAGTATTGGAGCTTCAGCTTCAACATCAGTCTGTCCAATGAATATTCAGGGTTAATTTCCTTTAGCATTGACAGTTTGATCTTGCAGTCCAATGGACTCTCAAGAGCCTTCTCCAGCACCATGATTCGAAAGCATCTTCAGTGCTCAGTCTTCTTTATGGTCCAATTCTAACAGACATACAGGATAACTGGAAAAACCATAGCTTTAACTATATGGACCTTTGTCAGCAAAGTGATGTCTTTGCTTTTTAATATGCTCTCTAGTTTTATCATAGACAAATGAGTGCAATTGAATGGTAGTTTGGTGGTCCTAATACCTAATACCTAGAGTTATATTGAGCCTATCACTGATGCTTAAATATACATATTTACTACCTACTATCTAACTACCTATCAACCAAGGATTAACATACTGTCAGTGTATGCTTTTAAAATTTAATGGGGAGCAATTTTATAAAATAAAAATTTAATCGTGTACTATATGTGTAGCCAAAAGAAGACAACTTTATTGGACAGTTTTTCCCACTTTCTGTTGGAAAACCACTTATCTCCATTCTTCATTACATGGTGGGGGTGGGCAGTGGCAGTTTTCCTCAGCCGCAGAAAAGATTCAACACCAAAGATTCATGATCCAAGCCTGGTCAATCCATTTGTCTTCCCCATTTTTCTGGGTGTGCCTGTGAGGGTATTTCTGGATAAGAATAACATTTGAATGAGTAGGCTAAAGCATATTGCTCCTCCATAATGAAAGTGGACCTCATCTAACCAATTGAAGACCTGAATAGAATCAAAAAGCTAAGTAAGAGGAAATCCGTTCTGCCTGACTGTTTGAGGAGGGACATTGGTCTCTTCCTGCCTTCAAAGTCGAACTGAAAAACCAGCTCTTCTTGGATGTCAACTCCGCTCTCAGACTGGAACTTACACCACTGACCTTCCTGGGTCTTCAGCATACTGACTGCAGATCTTGGGACTTCTCAGTCTTCATAAGTGCAAAATCCAATTGGTAGCTCAATCATAAAGAATTTACCTACAACACAGATGACCTGAGTTTGATCCCTAGGTCAGGAAGATCCCGTGGAGAAGGAAATGGCAACACACTCCAGTATTCTTGCCTGGGAAATCCCATGGACAGAGGAGCCTGGTGGGCTATAGTCCGTAGGGTCTCGAAAGAGTCAGACACGACTTAGTGACTGAACAACAGCAAAAGCAATTCCTTATAATAAATCCCTCTCATGCTCTTTCTCTATAAATATATGTGTGTGTGTGTGTATATCCTATTGCTTCTGGTCTCTGGAGAACTGTAATACAGAGGATATGTATATACATGTATACACATATATATATTCCTATGTGAAAAAGGAACTGAAAAAATAGTTTTTTTCATAATCACGTCGTCATAATTCCATCACTTGGTAGGAAATCTTCAGTTTGGAAAAAAACTATCTGACTATACAATTCAATTAGAAGACCACGTGGTCCCTTACCGACAAACACTCAAGGTCCAAGGAGGACCTCCCAGTTGCTGCCCTGTTGGTTCGATGATGCCCAAAGGTTGCACAGATGTAACTTCATCCTTTTAGACGCTTGTTCTCAATTGTGAGTGATACTGCCCCCACAGGACAAATGGGAAGATCTGGAGACATTTCTGGTTATCACAACTAAGAGAAGAGTGTTACTGACATATAGTAGGTTGAGGCCAGGGATTCAGCTTAGCAACCTGCAAGGCATAGAACAGCCCCCTACAACAGAGTTTTTGGCCCCAAATGTCAATAGTGTCGAGGCTGAGAAAATCCTGCTTTAGACAGTTTTCACTATCTGAGTGAGGTAACAAATCAAAGTCAAGCAGTCATTCATTTAGTGAAAATAAATTCAAGCTTCTTTATAGGTGATCAGGATCCTGGCAAGAACAGCTGACAACCATAAACTGGGTAATTTGAAAAAATTTTACTAAAAGGACTATTTCCAGAGGCATGGGCAAAATGTAAGGAAATCACAGGAAACAATGCAAGATTTAAGACTAGCAATAATACCACTCTTACTCCTGAAGTGGGTATGGGAGGGAGCATTTACCTAACCACTGAATTCAGAGAGTTGTTCAGGGGAAACATCCTGACCGGGGTATGACATTTGGTCAGGGGATACATCCTTTCCAGGAAGAAACCGGGAAAATACATACTCTTTTCACTCTCCTCGTCCCTTCTGATCTCCAGCTGGCACTTCTCATCGGCTGAATCCAAAGGACATTGAGAAAGGAAGATCACTTGGTGAAGGTCAGTGTCTTAGTCCATTCGGGTTGCTATAACAGAATACCATAGGTTGGGTGACTCATAAACAACAGAAGTTTTATTTATTTCTCGCGGTTCTGGAAACCAGAAAGTATAAGATCAGTGCACCTGCAGATTCAGAGCGTCACACTGCATCCTCACGTGGCAGAGAGGCTGCGGAGCTCTCTGGGGTCTCCTTTACAGGGACACTAATCCCATTCATGAGGCATCCACCCTGAAGACCTAACCACTCTCTGAAGGTCTCATCTCCTAATACCATCACATTAGGGGTAAGAATTTCAACATGAAAATTTTAGGGGGACACAAACATTCAGTCTCTAACAGTAAGCCTCCAAGTCAGACCCAGGGAAAGAGTAGGGAGTGTAATAAAAGTCAGAAACCCTACAACACAGTCCATCCATTTTGACCCTCAGTATATACACTCTTGTCTTCAATTCAAATGAAAATTTTGTGTCTCCAGCACACATCAGTTGTTTCATTCTTGTTGATATCATTCATTAATGTTCCCATATGAAAACTAAAAGCTAGCTGGCATCAGTATCCTTCACAAATGGAGAAAGGTGGAAAGGAGTGGGAAGATAAAACAGTTAAACTATATTTAGCATAACTGCTACAATTCCTACTTCAGTAGCTGTTTACTAATCTGAAGTTGGTAATCATGGCTGTCTTCTTCCCTCACTCATTTCAAGTTCCCTTTACCTTCTGATCGTATCTCAGCTGGATTATTTATCCGGTAGGAAGATCCAAATATTTATTTCCATAGGATATGAGGCTTTGCTGGTCTTATTTTTATTGGATTGCTACAGTTTCACTCTGAATATGACTATCTGTCATAGGAGTGTCATGAGGTACGCCAGTGACTCTCTAGGTTCTAAAGATAATATTCATTACATCCACTATAGGGTAGAAACTCAATTCCTCACTTACAAACACGATGAGGCATCCTTGCTAGTACAGTAATGTGGGAAGTGGGGCTGGGGAAATAATACTAGATCCCATAAGGAGGACCAGATTTCTCTGCCTCCAGCTTCACAGCACAACAACCCACTCTCTCAGGTACATTCCTAAAACAAATCTGATAGATCTAATCCTTCTGATGACTCCTCACTGGTCCTGAAGAAAAGTCCAAACTCACTATACATAGGTCATCATCTCTAAATACTGCCTCTCTGTCCAGGACCTTTTTTTAAAACCATTACCCCATTTCTTTGTGGCCCCTTTCAGATACATAATTTTAAATATCCTTTGGCTTGGTTTTGTTGTTTGTCATGTGCTGAGATCACTCTTCACTTGCAAGATTGTCATTTCATGAAGAAAGATTAGAATTATGATCCCAGTTACACTGCTCATAAAAAAGAAAAAGAAAAGAACCTATTCATTCTTGAAACCTTTCTGGAACAATTAACCAATAAATAGACAGTGGACATGAGTCTGAGCAAACTCTGGGAGATGGTGAAGGACAGGGAAGCCTGCTGTGCTGTAGCCCATGGGGTCGCAAAGAGTTAGACACAACTTAGTGACTGAAGAACAACAACAGCAAAACACAAGCTATGCATTAAAGCCTTAGTAAAGGTGAACTGGCTAATACAGGGACATACAAAACAGTGTTTCTGATTTCAATCAGCTTTATAAAGAGTAACAGGTAAAAATGATAAAAGATACAAACACTAAGGTCAACATGACAACACAAGTGCCTTCATATGCTTTCCCGTGAGAGTCTGTGACTGACAGGAAATAACTAGTGTCATGGTAATGCAATTTGGAATAGTGGAAAAGAGACAAATTTCGGAGACAAATGGACCTGTGGTCCACCCTTAGTCCTGCTTTTACTAACTGTAACAGTGACCAAACCATTGAACCTCCCTAAATCTGTTTCCTCGAGGATGAGGTACCATGCAGGATAATTATGGGGATTAAATAAATTGTAGTAGTTGTTATTAAGGTGAGATTTCCACTTGGAACACAGATGTTTAAACACAAAGCACCTAGGCTGGAACCCCCTGAGATGTAAATGGTCATCCTACAGCCAGGGGGCCCCTGAATGGCGAGGAACTGGGGAAGTGCTGCTCCTTGAGGGCCATGCTCAGATAAAAGAAGCAGTTCACAGAGGATCCAGAGAAGGAAAGGATCCACACAGGTGAGGGAAGGAGAATATTAGAACACTGCCAAATTGATCAAGTATCTCTATTCGCCATCTCTGTCATTCCCTTATCTACTCTCTACAAGTGCAACTGCAAATGCTTAAAATAAGGAACATTCTGGAATTCATCTCAGGAACATACTAGAAGAGAGCAGCAGAGAAGAATCATACCTCACACTCCATCTGGGAGGAAGAAAGTTCTCTGGGAAGCAAGCAGCTTCTGGCATTGTAAGAGAAAAGGGAACTAAGCTGAGTCCTATGGGCCTGCACAGAAAAAGGGAGAGGCAATAAATACTGAAAATATGACCCTTCATTGCCATGAGGCATATTAAGGTTCCCAACATTTGATTAACTTCCAAGAAAAATATATACCCAACAAATGCTCTAGATACAAATATTAGTTATGAGTTTGCTAAGGCATTATGCTGGGTATTGAGAAACGGCAAGATCTAGATGGATCTGAAGGAATAAGTTCATGACCAAGTGAGAAGGCCAAGATACAAAAAACACTCTGTCACCTCTCCTGGGGTTCATCCCTTTCACTGGAATTTATGAGGACAGAGAAGAAACAAACTGGAATGTTACTAGGGTCTAAGTAGTGAAAGTCCTTTAATGCTAGGATAAGGACAACCTTTGCTCTAGGCAATGAAAAGTCATTGTAAGGTTCTCAGCAAAGAAGAGAGATGATAAAACTGAAGATTAACTTGGGGGATTTTTTTGGATAGTCCCTAATGAATCTGAGTTAAATTCACCCATTCCAGTCCATTTTAGTTCGCTGATTCCTAGAATGTCGACATTCACTCTTGCCATCTCCTGTTTGACCACTTCCAATTTACCTTGATTCATGGACCTAACATTCCAGGTTCCTACGTAATACTGCTCTTTACGGCATCAGACCTTGCTTCTTTCACCAGTCCCATCTACAACTGGGTGTTGTTTTTGCTTTGGCTCCATCCCTTCATTCTTTCTGGAGTTATTTCTCCTCTGATCTCCAGTAGCATATTGGGCACCTACCAACCTGGGGAGTTCCTCTTTCAGTATCCTATCATTTTGCCTTCTCACAGTGTTCATGGGGTTCTCAAGGCAAGAATACTGAAGTGGTTTGCCATTCCCTTCTCCAGTGGACCACATTCTGTCAGACCTCTCCACCATGACCCAACCGTCTTGGGTGGCCCCACACGGCATGGCTTAGTTTCATTGAGTTAGACAAGACTGTGGTCCTGTGATCAGATTGGCTAGTTTTCTGTGATTATGGTTTTAGTGTTTCTGCCCTCTGATGTCCTCTCGCAACACCTACCGTTTTACTTGGGTTTCTCTTACCTAGGACGTGGGGTATCTCTTCACGGCTGCTCCAACAAAGCACAGCCGCTGCTCCTTACCTTGGATGAGGGGTATCTTCTCACGGCCGCCTCTCCTGAAAAATGGACTGGAATGGGTAAATTTAACTCAGATGACCATTATATCTACTACTGTGGGCAGGAATCCCTTAGAAGAAATGGAGTAGCCATCATGGTCAACAAAAGAGTCCAAAATGCAGTACTTGGATGCAATCTCAAAAATGACAGAATGATCTCTGTTCATTTCCAAGGCTAACCACTCAATATCACAGTAATCCAAGCCTATGCCCCAACCAGTAACACTGAAGAAGCTGAAGTTGAATGGTTCTACGAAGACCTACAGGACCTTTTAGAACTAACACCCAAAAAAGATGTCCTTTTCATTACAGGGGACTGGAATGCAAAAGTAGGAAGTCAAGAAACACCTGGAGTAACAGGCAAATTTGGCCTTGGAGTATGGAATGAAGCAGGGCAAAGGCTAATAGAGTCTTGCTTTCTTGCAGAGAATGCAGTGGTCATAGCAAACACCCTCTTCCAACACCGCAAGAGAAGACTCTACACATGGACATCACCAGATGGTCAACACCAAAATCAGATTGATTATATTCTTGGCAGCCAAAGATGGAGAAGCTCTATACAGTCAGCAAAAACAAGACCGGGAGATGACTGTGGCTCAGATCATGAACTCCTTGTTGCCAAATTCAGACTTAAACTGAAGAAAGTAGGGAAAACCACTAGATCATTCAGGTATGACCTAAATCAAATCCCTTATGACTATACAGTGGAAGTGAGAAATAGATTTAAGGGACTAGATCTTATAGACAGAGAGCCTGATGAACTATGGATGGAGGTTCGTGACATTGTACAGGAGACAGGGATCAAGACAAAATGGTTGTCTGAGGAGGCATTACAAATAGCTGTGAAAAAAAGAGAAGCAAAAAGCAAAGGAGAAGAGGAAAGATATTCCCACTTGAATGCACAGTTCCAAAGAATAGCCAGGAGAGATAAGAAAGCCTTCCTCAGTGATCAATGCAAAGAAATAGAGGAAAACAATAGAATGGGAAAGACTAGAGATCTCTTCAAGAAAATTAGAGATATCAAGGGAACATTTCAGGTAAAGATGGGTTCGATAAAGGACTGAAATGATATGGACCTAAAAGGAGCAGAAGATATTAAGAAGAGGTGGCAAGAATACACAGAAGAACTGTACAAAAAAGATCTTCATGACCCAGATAATCACAATGGTGTGATCACTGACCTAGAGCCAGACATCCTGGAATGTGAAGTCAAATGGGCCTTAGGAAGCATCACTACGAACAAAGCTAGTGGATGTGATGGAATTCCAGTTGAGCTATTTCAAATCCTGAAAGATGATGATGTGAAAGTGCTGCACTCAATATGTCAGCAAATTTGGAAAACTCAGCAGTGGCCACAGGACTGGAAAAGGTCAGTTTGCATTGCAATCCCTAAGAAAGGCAATCCCTAAGAATGCACAAACTACCGCACAATTGCACTCATCTCACACGCTAGTAAAGTAATGCTGAAAATTCTCCAAGCCAGGCTTCAGCAATACGTGGACCATGAACTTCCAGATGTACAAGTTGGTTTTAGAAAAGGCCGATCAAATTGCCAATATCTGCTGACTCATCGAAAAAGCAAGAGAGTTCCAGAAAAACATCTATTTCTGCTTTATTGACTAAGCCAAAGCCTTTGACTGTGTGGATCACAATAAACTGTGGAAAATTCTGAAGGAGATGGGAATACCAGACCACCTGACCTGCCTCTTGAGAAACCTATATGCAGGTCAGGAAGCAACAGTTAGAACTGGACATGGAACAACAGACTGGTTCCAAACAGGAAAAGGAGTAGGTCAAGGCTGTATATTGTCACCCTGCTTATTTAACTTATATGCAGAGTACATCCTGAGAAATGCTGGGCTGGAAGAAGCACAAGCTGGAGTCAAGATTGCAGGGAGAAATATCAATAACCTCAGATATGCAGATGACACCACCCTTATGGCAGAGAGTGAAGAGGAACTAAAAAACCTCTTGATGAAGGTAAAAGAGGAGAGTGAAAAAGTTGGCTTAAAGCTCAACATTCAGAAAACTAAGATCATGGCATCTGGTCCCATCACTTCATGGGAAATAGATGGGGAGACAGTGGAAACAGTATCAGACTTCATTTTTTCGGGCTCCAAAATCACTGCAGATGGTGATTGCAGCCATGAAATTAAAAGACGCTTACTCCTTGGAAGGAAATTTATGACCAACCTAGACAGCATATTAAAAAGCGGAGACATTTCTTTGCCAACAAAGGTCCATCTGGTCAAGGCTATGGTTTTTCCAGTGGTCATGTATGGATGTGAGTTGGACTATGAAGAAAGCTGAGTGCCGAAAAATTGATGCTTTTGAACTGTGGTCTTGGAGAAGACTCTTGAGAGTCCCTTGGACTGCAAGGAGATCCAACCAGTCCATCCTAAAGGAGATCAGTCCTGGGTATTCATTGGAAGGACTGATGCTGAAGGTGAAACTCCAATAATTTGGCCACCTCCTGCGAAGAGTTGACTCATTGGAAAACACCCTGACGCTGGGAGGGATTGGGGGCAGGAGGAGAAGGGGACGACAGAGGATGAGATGGCTGGATGGCATCACCGACTCGATGGGCGTTAGTTTGAGTAAACTCCGGGAGTTTGTGATGGACAGGGAGGCCTGGTGTGCTGCGGTTCATGGGGTCGCAAAGAGTCGGACACGACTGAGCGACTGAACTGAACTGAACTAATGAACCTAGACAAAGCCTGAGCGGGTAATTAGCCAGAACATTCATTTCCTAAACATGACTAACTTTTATAGCCCTTCAGAGTTTGCAAAGTACATCTAGTTTCATACATCTAGTTTGATTGTATTCTCCCAACAAGTTCCAGAATCATGAGTTATTCTTATCCTCATTTTACAGCCGAGGAACACGAAGACATCAGACAGGCTCTGGAAGGACTTCCTGAGAGAGTCGCTGCTTCAGTTTTTTCCCATGCACTAAACATTAGGCCGGGGCATTCTGTAAGTGTTGTCGAATGGAATAATATTTGCTCTCTCAGTCTTTCTCAGCCAATGTTCCAGACAGTAGACAGACAGCAAAGATACACACGGACTAAAGAGCACTGCTGTGTGGTAGGACTAGGACTGCTTAGTTTTAGAACTAGGTCTAGGTATCCAGAGCTTCAGCAGTTGTCCCAAATTCCACTCTTCTCTGCATGGTTTTGGAACTGTATTTAAAAGTGTGCAGGGAGTAACTTTTTTGACTTTTGTGGTTTATCCAGAGATTTCACCAGCTATGTGATCTTAAGTAGAATTTTGACTGTTGAAAACATTTTTTAAAATTAGTACATGTTATTGACCAACAAGTCAAGGATAGAGGTCTTTATTACAAAGAGACTATGTTCTTTCATAAAACTGCAGTAGAGAAACAATTGAATTAAAGTATTGCAAACCCAAAGGTGAAGAAAGTAATTACATTTTACAAACCCCTGTGTCTGAAGTCTCAGTCTCTGGGAAGCAAGTATTCTTAGGAGATCCAAGCAGAAGGCGAGAAGCTTGAAAAATACACTTCAAGTCTTAGTGTTAGAAATCAGCAGTTGTTACACTGAAAATAAAACAAGAGAAGACAAGCTGATTAAGTTGCAGAAAGAGAGATTTTTTTTAAGAAAAAATTATTAGGGTGGAGGCAAGAAAGCAAAAAGTATATCTTTAAGAAAAGGACAGATAGATACTAAAAGGACTAACCTCAAAAGGTAGAAGAGAACTAAGGTGTTCTTCAAAAAAGCAGCAGAAAATGAGGAACTGTGTTAGATGTTATTTGTCAAAATAATTAGATCCACAGAAATAAAATATAACAGGATGGGAAGCAAACCGACTAAACAAACTGAAATAACTTATAAGAAACTAGGATTTAAACACCACAGAGTGCCTTCTGCAAGATTTAGACAGACTTTCTATTTTGGAGACACCCACTAAAGACTGAGACTGTCAAATCAAAACACTCATAGAACATTTAGACAGTTTTGGAAAGTAAACTAGAAATACTGGTGTAAAATACTCAAAGAGTTAGTTCTGAGTGAGCTTCAACTTGACAAAGTTATAGTGCTTGTGCCTGAGTAAACATACGGTTATATATATATACACACATATATATATATTCACATACACATATGTACATGTATATTATATATAAATAAATCTGCATCAGCATTATCTTCTGTACTGTGGTCTCAGTTCAGTTCATTTCAGTCACTCAGTCATGTCCGACTCTTTGCGATCTCATGGGCTGCAGCACGCCAGGCTTCCCTGTCCATCACCAACTCCCAGAGCTTACTCAAACTCATGTTCATCAAGTTGGTGATGCCATTCATCCATCTCACCCTCTGGCATCCCCTTCTCCTCCCACTTTCAATCTTTCCCAGCATCAGCATCTTTTCAAATGTGTCAGTTCTTCATATCAGGTGGCCAAAGTATTGGAGTTTCAGCTTCAACATCAGTCCTTCTAATAAATATTCAGGATTGATTTCCTTTAGGATGGACTGGTTAGATCTCCTTGAAGTCCAAGGGACTCTCAAGAGTCTTCTCCAACACCACAGTTCAAAAGCATCAATTCTTTGGTGCTCAGCTTCTTTATAATCCAACTCTCACATCCATAAATGACTACTGGAAAAACAATAGCTTTGACTAGACGGACTTTTGTTGACAAAGTAATGTCTCTGCTTCTTAATATGTTGTCTAGGTTGGTCATAGCTTTTCTTCCAAGGAGCAAGCATCTTTTAATTTCATGGCTGCAGTCACCATCCACAGTGATTTTGGAGCCTCCCTCCCCCCCCCCCAAAAAAAAAACAAAGTCTGTCACTGTTTCCATTATTTTCCCATCTATTTACCATGTAGTGATGGGACCAGATGCCATCTTAGTTTTCTGCATGTTGAGTTTTAAGCCAACTTTTTCACTATCTTCTTTCACTTTCATCAAGAGGCTCTTTAGTTCTTCTTCACTTTCTGCCATCCAGGTGATGTCATTTGCATATCTGAGGTTATTGATATTTGTCCCAGCAATCTCGATTCCAGCTTGTGCTTCATCCAGCCTAGTATTTCGCATGATGTACTCTGCATATCAGTTAAATAAGCAGGGTGACAATATACAGCCTTTATGTACTCCTTTCTGATTTGGAACCAGTCTGTTGTTCCATGTCCAGTTCTAATTGTTGCTTCTTGATTTGCATACAGATTTCTCAGGAGGCAGGTCAGGTAGTCTGGGATTCCCATCTCTTTAAGAATTTTCCAGAGTTTGTGGTGATCCACACAGTCAAAGGCTTTGGCGTAGTCAATAAAGCAGAAATAGATGTTTTTCTGGAACTCTTATGCTTTTTCAATGATCCAACGGATTTTGGCAATTTGATCTCTGGTTTCTCTGCATTTTCTAGATCCAGCTTGAACATCTGGAAGTTCACAGTTTATGTACTGTTGAAGCCTGGCTTGGAGAATTTTGAGCATTACTTTGCTACCGAGTGAGATGAGTGCAATTGTGTGGTAGTTTGAGCACACTTTGGCATTGCCTTTCTTTGGGATTGGGATGAAAACTGACTTTTTCCAGTCCTGTAGTCACTGCTGAGTTTTCCAAATTTGCTGGCATATTGAGTGCAGCACTTTCACAGCATCATCTCTTAGGATCTGAAATAGCTCAACTGGAATTCCATCACGTCCAATAGCTTTGTTTGTAGTGATGCTTTCTAAGGCCCACTTGACTTCACATTCCAGGCTATCTGGCTCTAGGTGAGTGATCACTCCATCATAGCTATCTGGGTCATGAAGATCTTTTTTGTATAGTTCTTATGTCTTTTCTTGCCACCTCTTCTTAATATCTTCTGCTTCTGTTAGATCCATACCATTTCTGTCCTTCATTGTGCCCATCTGTGTATGAAATGTTCCCTGGGTATCTCTAATTTTCTTGAATAGATTTCTAGTCTTTCCCTTCTCTTGTTTTCCTCTTTTTGCACTGATCACTGAGGAAGGCTTTCTTATCTCTCCTTGCTATTCTTTGGAACTCTGTGTTCAGATGGGCAGATCTTTCCTTTTCTCCTTTGCCTTCAGCTTTTCTGCTTTTCTCAGCTATTTGTAAGGCCTCCTCAGACAACCGTCTTGCCTTTTTGCATTTCTTTCTCTTGGGGATGGTCTTGGATCACTATGTCCTGTACAATGTCACGAACGTCCGTCCATAGTTCTTCAGATACTCTATCAGATCTAATCCCTTGAATCTATTTGTCACTTCCACTGTATAATAGTAAGGGATTTGATTTAGGTCAAACCTGAATGGTATCCTGGTTTCCCCTACTTTCTTCAATTTCAGTCTGAATTTGGCAATAAGGAGTTCATGATCTGAGCCACATTCAGCTCATTTTTGTATCCATGATTCTGCATGATGATTGGCATCATTTTCAACAATATTCATAATTTTAACCATATTTTTCATATGTAAAATGATCTCTAGGATGAATTGCAAAGAAATCAGAATGAAAAAAATCATATCAGTAGGGACCATTTATCTGATAGCTCTAAGGACTTCACACTAAAACATAAATCAAGATTTATTTGAAAAGCATTATGTCACTCCAGATGTGATTGGTAAGTAATCTTTTCGTAGTAATAAACACCTTACAAATGGTGTCACATTTTCCAAAGTGCATTCCATGGAACAAGTAGTTTTGTTAGATGTTATTAGAAGCTAAGCACCCCTGCATCCCCTCCCTACCAAAAACTTACACACACACACACACACACACACACACACACACACCCCTCCACACACACACAAAAATCACACCATAACAAAAAAAAGCCCTCTTGGTCATTTTTAAGTGAAATAACACCCAAGTTTCTATACAGTAACTGAAAATACTGTCGAATCACAAACAACTTTTGCCTTAGAGATAACACTTGTTAGCACCTGTCATGCTCATCATCTCCTTCTCAAGATGCCCACAGTCTATGGGGAAAGCAGTTGATCCCTGCAGCAGGATGGCTGTACCACATGACAACCCCTCAGCTATTATGGATCAGACCAGGGGAGGCACCTGACCTGGTGCCAACCAAGGAACAACCAACCCATCCATAAGCTGGCCTGTAACTTACAATGATGTGCCTTGGTCATTAGACAACTACTTTGATACTCCCTCGTAATTTGAACCAAGACACATGAAATAAACTGGCCAGCTGGTACTAGGAGGAACAAAAGACAAGACTAACTGAATCTTGTTACTAGCAGAGTGCTCATCTCAAGTTCAGTTGCTCAGTCATGTCCAACTCCTTGAGACCTTGTGGGTGCCAGCCTGCTCTGTCCATGGGACTTCCCAGTAAGAATACTGGAGTGGGTAGCCATTTCCTCCTCCAGGGGATCTTCCTGACCTAGAGATTGAACCCACATCTCCTGCACTGCAGGCAGATTCTTTACCAACTGAGCCACCAGGGAAGCCTCCTACTAGAGTTCAAAGACACAGCTTCCTGTTACAACAGAATACCTCAGATTCTGATTACTCATCAAGCTGCAGTCTTTGCAGCCTCCCACGAGGCCCAATTGTCAATTTTCCTACAGTCCCTATGGCCTGGCCTCACAGATGAGATTCCAATTTCCCTTTCTACTTCATGTAGCTTAGGGATAAATTCCCTATTAGTTAAAATCACCAAATGAGTCTCTTTGCAACCAAAGACCACCCCTCCTCATTCTCACTGTAATCAGATTATTCTTACCTGGTTATGTTCCAGTAAATGTTTTTTCTAAGATGTACCAACACCAAAGCAGAACTTTCTTCCATTGTTATACACCCTTTGTACTTCCTTTTTTTTTTCCTCTAATGGTCTTACATGAGTGAATAAGAAATTATTATAGATCATCTTGAATCTTCTCTAATTCATATTTCTAAAAAGTTGATTATGTGTAATCTTCCATTATTTGTAACATTTTTTTTTGTAGCATAGCTCTTAAATAATTTTGTTCCACTTCTCAATGCCGAGCTGTTGGAAATCACTATCTTAGAAAGTATGTAGGGTACTAAGCATAATACTGGTTGTCAGTCAACATTTTTGTGTGGATGGTAAATACAAAAAAGTTGCATAACAGCATGGACTGAGATCTGCTGGAAGCTCCCATCTCTGCTTAGTTCTCAAAGTGCATGTGATGAAAGTACCCCTTTCCTAACACCAGAGGGCACTGTGCCATCAAGATAGTGCCAGCAACTTTTTCTTTTTTTTTTTTTTCCCGCAGCTGCTTCTACATTCCTGTACCACATTGACCCCTTCAGTAAAGCCTTCTGCTTTTTCTTTTTACCATTCTTAGGCCAGGACTGGTTCTGAGGTTAAATGAGAACAAGTTTCACCGCAGTAAGAACACTGTAATTTTTAGCCAATCTTATTCTGCCTCTGGGGCTTTCCTGGTGGCTCAGAGGATAAAGCATCTGCCTAAAGTGCAGGAGACCCAGGTTCCATCCATGGGTCAGGAAGATCCCGTGGAGAAGGAAATGGCAACCCACTCTACTATTTTTGCCTGGAAAATCCACTGGACAGAGGAGCCTGGCGGGCTACAGTCCATGGGGTCACAAAGAGTCGGACACGACTGAGCCACTAACACTGTTCTGCCTCTAGCAAATTCAGTATCTTGATCTTTCTTGGTCTTCATCAGGAAAACACTGCTAATGAGCACAATTAAATTGTTTTGCATTAGAAGCAAAGACTAGATCTTGCTGATTCTCATTGTGATTTAAATATAGGAAGTCAGATTCATTTACTTAAGCCTATAAAATTGTGTCTAACTCCTGGAACTTCTTAAAGAGAACATCCCCCAAGTACTACCAATAATCTACTCTAATTATAGACCTTCTTCTCAATCTCATTAGTATAGAGGCTTGGGTTTCTTTCTTTCACAATCCATATTAAGAGGTAGTTTTTCAAGCAAGGATTGTCTCAACACTCATTAATTCCCTCAACATGTATTGAACATCAACTGTGTGTCAGGTTTTTATCTGCTAGATGCTGGCAAAAATACACAAGTTGTGCTTCTGTGACGTTTTCAACCTGAGAAAATAATTTTTTAATTGTAAAACTGAAGTGGTTTTACAATTGTGCTACAAAGAGCGCTACAGAAAGCTACCAGAATATGTAACAGGGAGACTTACCCCATCCCAGTAAGAGTGGTCAAGAAATTCTCCCTCAAAGAAACGGTTTCTGAGATCTAACAAGTAGTTGCTAAATAGGCAAAAAGTATGTGGGGCAGTCAGAGATGAGAATGAGAATAGCCTCAATAGGCAGACCCAAGAAATAAAAATGTCATTAAGGTTGCAGCTCAGTGTAGTGAAAAAGCGGGGCAGTCAGAGGCCTTCAAAACCATGACTTTCTTTACACTGAAAGCCACTTAAAGCTAGAGGTTGCCATGATTATATTTGTATTTTTTTAAAAAGACTATTCTCCCTTGTGGAAAGATAATAAAAGGAAATTCACTGAGAAATAGACTGCTGGCATGTGAAAAAAAAAAAAAAATGAACACAAGAAATCGGGTTAGGAGGCTATTGACTGAACTTCATGAAAGGATGACCCTGAAGGAGGCAAGCTGTCGAGGACTGATGTTTAGAAAATATAATCCATGAAACTTGGTGGAGTACATAAACTGTAAACCAGCTCATTATGCTTCTGATTTCAAAATAGCGACTGTTTTAAATTGACTGATAAAATAAATGAGAGTCATTCGATTCCAAACACTGAGACCTCTGTGTGGGAGAATCCGAGGAGTCGGCGTGGTTATTTCCTTAAGTAAAGTTTCGTTGCATTTTCATAGTCTCTGTGGAAAAGTTCCCTGATGCAACAGACTGGAGGTGGCGTGTAATAATAATGAATATCCGAGGAAAGGCGCTCGTCCCCGGATCAACAAGGCTTAGGTCTTGGGAACTCTGGATTGCAAGAAGGAGGGCCTCGCTTGGTTCACCGCTATAGACTTGAGAGCCGGGAAAAGTCCGCAGAATTCAGCAGTCACGGCAGGTCAGGATAGCGCCGAAGCATCAAGGAACTATGGCCTCTACTGCAGGGTCTGACCCTGGGCCAGGAACCGGTAACCGGAAACTTCCCGGAAGCTCAGACTTAGCGCGTCTTGCTCGCTACGGCGGCCGAAAGGGCCCTGGAGTAACAGGCGCAGTCAGCCCGGAAGAAGGCGCACGCGCATTGCGGACTTCTGGGCTCCGGGGATGGCCCTATAACCCGCCAGGAGTGAGTGCAAGTTCTGTAGTTTCCTCTCCCGCCCCGCCGCTGCCAGATTTTCTAGAAGGGGTATCACCAAAGACGCTTTTCTATTGGTTTAGAGAAAGGAGGGCCCGCCATTCCGGGTTGTCGATTAGCTGCCTGCTCTCCCATCAGGTTGGAGGAGGCGGAGTTTGGGCGCTTTCCGATTGCATCATCTGTGGACCACGAGGCGCAAGCGCAGTGCTCCTCGGCGCCTGCTTGGAGACAGCTGTCCTTTCCTCCTGGCCGTCGATCTGGGATTTAGTTTTCTCTTGGTGGTTTGCGGATGTCCGAGGAGCAGGCCAGTAGCCCTTCAGCGAAAATGGGAGACGAGGAGAAGCCGGTGAGTGGGCTGAGTGGATCCCGGAGGCCGCGCTGGGGCTCTTGTACCCTTGTTGCCCAACGTGGGGAGAGAGAGGGGTGGAGGAACCCAGGGCGGGGGGCGATGGAACTCCGGGACAAGTCAGGGCCCCCTTTGGAGAGGAATCGCAGATTCATTAAGCAGGGCGGGGCCTTGCAGATCATCTCTGGGTCCATCTTTTTGTAGATGAGGACGCTGAGTGTCTTGCTCAGAGCCACACAACTAATTAGAAGCCGACAAGAGAACTAGAATCTAGAGCTTTGGACTTATAGACTAGCGTCTTTGGCTCACTTTAGTCAGGAAGAATGTTGCGGAGCCTCATTTAATTTTAAAACCACGTACGGGTAAAAGACCCAGTAAGGGAAAACCAAGTCACCGGTATCTGCCCAACTGTATAATAAACGGTGGAGACCACCCCTCTTGGCAAACTCTAGAGAAGTTACACAGTTGCCGGATGCTGGAGGCTTGCCTTATCACACTGACAAACGTACATCATTTCACGTCTGAACTTTTCCCTTTAGTGGCATACTATGCTTGGGAACATCTTCCCAATCCTGTTCTGTGGGCCAACTTTTGGGTTGAAAGTTCAGATCGCTTTTATGTAAATATATAGTATGTACACTTGCCCATCTTTGTTCTGTTTTCGTTGGAAATGAAGAACGGCTGCCCCGTCACGTTTCCAGTTGTTACAGGAAAGGGGAAGTGGACCTCAGGGTTCCAGAGAGACCCATTTTAGTGTTGTGGCTCTACTGTTCACTATGCTGTGCTTAGTCGCTCAGTCGTGTCTGGCTCTTTGCGACTCTAGGGACTGTAGCCCACCAGGCTCCTCTGTCCATGGAATTCTCCAGGCAAGAATACTGGAATGGGTTGCCTTGCCCTCTCTAGGGGATCTTCCCAACCCAGGGATTGAACCCAGGGCTCCCGCATTGCAGACGGTTTCTTTAAGGGAAACCCTGTTTATTAGCTGTATGCAAATAAAAAGTTACTTACTCTTTTTTAGCCACTAGCCTCTTTTGTCAAATGGAGAGGTGTTGTACAACACAGAAAAAACCTTGATGTTAGTTCTCTCCTTTATCATTACTGCTTTCATTTAGCAGTATCCATGTGACCAAAAACATTTAATCTGAAAAACAGAATTGTTTCCTCTCTTTCCGTTTTGAATTTTCATAGATAGACCTGCAATTAATTTTGTATCCATCTTTTTACCTGAATACTTGGCTAGTTACTAATAATATTAATGTTCACTATTATATTCTATTCTTATATATTACTTGTATATGTAGTGTATATTATGTATAATATATATCACATAATACTATCATGTTATAATTAATACAATATTAATCATATAGTGAAGGCATGCAGGTAGTCTTAGAATCCTGTCAGGACTTGACTAGAATGGACTTAACAGTGTATTCATTGTTCAACTGTCGGCTGTAGATGAACCTTAAAAGTTCAGTAAGTCCTGAATCCCAGAGTAGGAGACGTGTTAGCTTAAAAGGAAATTTGGAGTAATATTTTTACAATTTGTTTTGTGTTTTAAGTGATGCAAGTCATAAGCTTTGTGAAATTGAAAAGAACAATCAAAATGTCCACAAGTGATAAATGAATAAATAATGAAATGTTATTTGACAGTAAAAAAGGAGTGCAGTACTGATATACATAATGTAGATGATCTTGAAATCATATACTGGCTTAAAGAAGCCAGTCACAAATGACTTTATTGTATGATTCCATTTGTATGCAATGCCCAGAATAGGCACGGCTATAGAAACAGAAATACTAGTTGTTGCCAAGTGCTAGGGAGATGGGGGAGGAAGGAATAACTGCTAAAGTATACAGGATTTCCTTTACAGATAATGAAATTGATTATGGTGATAGTTGGGCAACTGTAAATACACTGAAAAGCCATTGAATTATGCATTTTTTTTTGTGGGTGCATTTTATGGTGTAGGAATATATCTTGAACTGTTTTTAAAAAGTTCAAAGATCAAAACATTTACAAAACTAAAGTGTTGTGCCCCCGCCCCCATCCCCAGTTCTGCCCTAACACTCCTTCACTGCTGAAGATCACTCCCTCCCTTAGAGTTGACCACTGTCAGCCTCTGGGTGGGTGTCTTTTCTTCCTACCACTTAAGGTTTTCTGAACCTAGAAAAATTATCTAACTTTTTCTAATTTAATCATGTATAAAATGGGAATAATGATAGCCATCTCACAGTGTTTCTGTGAGAATCCAGCGTGATTGTGGAGGAACTCTGTAGATGGTAAAACTTACGTGGTGCAATTTGCTCTAGGATGTTTCTCTCTGAGCAGTGACAGGGAGGTAAGCCATTTATTTCTGAGATGATACTCTTTGTAGTAGTGTAGTACTGTTAGTTGCTAGTCATGTCCGACTAGTCACATGGACTGTATAGCCCACCAGGTTCCTCTGTCCATGGGACTCTCCAGGCAAGAACACTGGAGTGGGTAGCCGTTCCCTGTAGTATTCCTTAATGTGGTTCGGGATTTCTCGACCTCAATGCTCTTGACACTACAGACTGGATAATTCTTTGTTGTGGGAAGCTGTCCTGTGCCTTGTTGGATGCTTAGCACTTTCCCTGGCCTCTGCCCAGTCTATGCCAATTGTACTCCCCAGTTGTGACAAGCAAAAAGGTTTCCAGACATTGCCAAACGTTCACTGAACAGGGCACTGCTTCTGGGTGAGAACCACTGGTTAAGACTAGTTCTTGCCATTGGTGTCTTCTTGCACAGGACTTCCTACTTTAAAACTTTCTGTGACTTCCTGGAATTGAACTGAATTCTAAGAAGTCCACATTCTTTATGGTAACTTTTAGCACTTCTGTCTGAGCCCTCTCCTGTCTCCACTGACAAGATTTCCTAAGAGGTTTAGTCATTATCACTGTCTCGTTTCCAGCAATAAAGAAATGTCCTTCATTGCCCTACATGTATATGTATGGCTGAGTCCCTCCGCTTGCTGTTCGCCTGAAACTGTCACAACATTGTTAATCACCTATACCCCAATACAAAATAAAAAGTTTTAAAATAATATACAAAATAAAGAAATGTCCTTCATTCTCAACATCCAGCCTGTTGAAACCTCCGTCCTGTAAAGTCTTTTAAAGCTCTAATGGTTGCTGTTGGCCTAGCGCATCTGACCTCACATCAGAGTGCTACAGCTGTTTTCTTTTCTCCTCTAGGAGTTTCTCACACCTGTATGCCTTAGTTTCTCTGGAAAGATTAAGTTTGTACATGATAGGGATTGAGTCTTATGTTTGCTTCTTCTGCAGGGGTTTTAAAACAAATACTGTGAGCACAGGGGCTCTGGATAGTATTTGTGGAATGGGTCAGTATATATTACATTAGTATTTTTTTTTTTCCTGAAAATACAAACTAAATAAATTGCATGCTTCTTGTGGCTATATAGTATATGTCCATTTAAACTTGAAGCAGGGAGTCATGAGAATAGGGAAAGTGAATGAAATTTGAGGACTTGGATATTACCAAGTAACTCTTCTGTGCTTTTTAAAGGCCTGTCTTAATTGTAAGTTGTTAACTTGTCTTTGGCAGTGGTGAAATTTCCTCCTCTTTCAAAATCAGACTTCCACTTTTTTAAAAAACGGATGCTACAATAACATCCTCAAAACTTTCCTAGGGGTAGCTTGGATGGATGTCAAATTAAATTAAAGAGCCTTCATGTCTTTTTTGCTTCTTTAGGTAGGTGCTGGTGAAGAGAAACAAAAGGAAGGAAGCAAGAAGAAGAATAAAGAAGGATCGGGGGATGGAGGTCGAGCAGAGGTAAATGTTTTCAGGGCTCTCTCATCAGAGATTGACCGGGCAGGGAACTATCTTAGACTTGTCCTGTGTGAGAGTCTTATGGTTTTCATGGGATTTTAGGATGGCACAAGATGGAAAAATCAGGGAGAAGAACCAGGAAAGTCTAAGAGGGAAAGAAAGACTAGCGGTTACTTGTTATTGAAAAAGAAAAACAGCTGAAGTATGATTGTAAGATAATCTGTGGGATTAGATGTGAAAACCAGAGAACAAACGTTGGTAAAAAGAGGACTGTGATAATTATTCAGTTTCCAGATTGGGTGCTAGCCCTCTGACCATTTCCTTTAATGAGACATTGAGGGACTTGGTGTTTGAGCTTATATTAAGTACAAGAGAAACCAAAAAAAAACCCCATTCCTTCACCCCATTCACACTGTTTCCACCTGGACCTGCCACTAGGGACTGGTTTTAAGCCAGGACAAATCTCCTGGAGGCCTCACAAGTGTAGCAAAAATGCTTTCAGTTCACCAGGCAGACACTGGAAGGAACTGGCATCTCAGGAGTCATCCCAGAATCCACCTAGTTCCTGGGTGCTGTAGGAGGCAGTGAGACTCATCTTCCTACTTTGTTTTTGAAGTTGAACTGCTATGAACTAGGCTTCACTTTTTGCTTTTGTCATTGCAACTGTTTTATTAGAGACTCTTTAGAAAATGACCAAAAGACAGAAGAAGAAAGGAATAGGCTCTTAAGAAGTACCCTATAGCACAGTAAACTGACTTAAGAGCTCTTTTTATAAACGTTGCATTGCTAAACTTAAAGCACTTCCACTTACTGAAACGTAAGTTTGTAGGTGATCAAGCACCACTAAGTGTTGCTTAGAGCCCTGCGTAACCATTTCTGTTACGTTCTGTCCATTGTATCCCACTGTAACTGTAGGGGGAATTGTTGACTGAATTTCAGAATTTGTAAGAAAATGCATAATGTTCCCTAATTTCTTTTTTATACTTTTAATACGAGTAGTACATGCTGTTCTGTTAAAGTTTGAGAATCAGCCTGGAAATAGGAAAGAAGGGATATAATTCGAGGACTTTTCTGATTCACGAATGTGTGTGTGATGTGACTGATGTGACTGATTATCTGATTATGGAGATTATGATTATCTGATTATGGAGAGTATCTGCTCCATGAGTGGTGAATAAGTTAAGTTTAACACTAAGTGCTTCTGATCAGGAAGTGCCAAATGGATGTGGAGATAAAGAGCAGTAAGATCCAGAGGGTTATATGGGTGGGTAGGACCGTACGGATGCTTCTGAGTAGGTGGGACCAGGTAATATAAGCAGCATTGTATTAATAGAATGATGGGCTCTGAGCTTTCAGTTAATTTATTGGTGCTTCCCTATCAAGGAGTATGGACCCCTGTGATGATTTAATAAAAAGCCCCCTAAGAGCCCCTGAATGACTAAAGAAAGGGAATGACTGTGGTAGGAGGGAGTTATAAAGAGATCAAGACTCTTCCATTAAAAAAAAAAAATTAAAGGCCCAAAAAAAATTGGATTGAAAGGAGAAGGAAATTTTGTAAGAGGGAAAAAAATAAAGCACTACTTCACTTAAGATAAATCTTTAAAAAAAAAAAAAGATAAATCTTTTTATTATTATTTCTTTTGCTTTTCTATATGAAAAGGAATACGAGTATTTACTGACTGTTTATTTGTTATCTTGCAGTTGAATCCTTGGCCCGAATATATTAACACACGTCTTGAGATGTACAATAAGCTAAAAGCAGAACACGATTCCATTCTGGCAGAAAAGGCAGAAAAAGATAGTAAGCCCATTAAAGTCACCCTGCCTGATGGTAAACAGGTGGATGCAGAATCCTGGAAAACTACACCATATCAAATTGCTTGTGGAATTAGGTATGAGCTATACCTGTCTTGACCATTTGTTGTTTGTAACTAAACTTTTTTTTTTATCTTTCCAAGTTTTATCCTCATAACAGTTATGTTCCTGTTCAGTGCTTTTATTGTTTAATTTACTTTATTTGGGTTTTTAAAAAAATCAAAACAGTTTAGAGCTTTGTGGTCAAGATTCAAAGTTAGTATCTTGAAGACTTTGGTCTTATTTTACAAAAGATGATATATTTCTTCTGCATGCATGCATGCTGAGTCACCTCAATAGTGTCCGATTCTGTGCAACCCTATGGACTGTAGCCCGCCAGGCTCCTCTGTCCATGAGATTCTCCAGGCAAGAATACTGGAGTGGATTGCATATCCTCATATATTTCTTCTACTTTGATCATAAAATGTCACATAAGCAAGTAGAGACTGCTTCATCTATTTTTACTAAAATTCTCAGTTTTAAAATTAAAAATGAAAGTACCTCATCTCAAATGGGAAAGTTAAAAAACTAACATGACACATGAAAAACTATTATTTTTGTAAATCTAATGTTAAAACTTTCGTTGGGCTGGGTTAAAGTTATTTCAGGTAAGTGAAAATTAGATGCATACTTTGTAATAAAGTAAATGCTTTCTTGATAGGGATGAATAGCTGGTAAATTTATCAAAAAATGATTAAGTTGGAAAGGCATAAATTGATACATATATTTTCTACCAGGTATTGGCAAACTATGGTCATAAAAAAAATGACTAATATGACTATAATGGCAAGGTTGGGGGTGGGTGGAGTGCTAATTAAACTTTTACATTATCTTAACACACTTGAGAAGCCTTCTGAGTGCAAAATCCTTCCAGATTTTTATGCAATTGTTTCATCCACACCTGGCATAAATTGATGCATATATTTTCTACCCGATATTGGCAAACTATGGTCATAAAAAAAATGACTAATACGACTATAATACCAAGGTTGGGGGTGGGTGGAGTGCTAATTAAACTTTTACATTATCTTAACACACTTGAGAAGCCATCTGAGTGCAAATCCTTCCAGATTTTTATGTAGTTGTTTCATCCACACCTGACTTGACAACTTTTTTTTTAAGTGACTTGCCTGTATCAAGCCTTCCCAAACATTCAACTTGGTTTTCACAGAATTGTAATTCCCTTGTTGTATTATTTACCTGTTTCTGTTTACTTATAATGGTTACATATTGAGCTGAAACCACTGAAATCATCATATGAATTGTCAAAAATGATTATCATCGCTATCATATTGTTGAACCTAAGAGATACAATAACAAGTGCACAAACAAATTTGGGAGCCATCACATGCAGCTGGTTTTTGGTAAGCCCCCCAGCTAGTGGGGGTAGGAGCAGTTCGGCCCATGAGCCATGTGTTCAGTATGCCCTGGCCTTCTTAGAAAGGGAATGGAATGTTGCTATTAATTCGACAAGTATTTCTACCTAAAGTACTTCTACCTTACTCCAAAGATGGTAAGAATATTAAGCAAGTTTCCATGTGAGGTCATATATAACTGGATATATGGATAGATGTTTAAGTATCAGTTCAGCCTTTCACTTGAGAGAGAATTTTACAGGTTGGTTGTTTAAGAGATTTCTCCATTTCTCCAGTCTCCAATGAGATTGTAGCTGTGTCAGTGTTAAAATCCAGGCTCCTGTCACTCCAGGAACTCATTCTCTACATACTACAACATTCTTCAGATTATGTTGTACTTTATCAAGTGGCCAATTGGAAAATAATTTTCCCTTTCTTTTTAATTAATGCTTCCATTGAGGCTAACTAGTCAGAAAATATTTTGGGGGAAACATCAAAATTCTAAGTTGAACCATGTAAGACACTGGTGAACCCTAGGCCTAGAATTAAGTCACTGATATGAAAGTGAGTGTTTTATGACACTTTTACAAAAGCCTGTAATAACTTCTTGTTCTGTGAAAATGTATAGCGTGAATAACAGGCTATTTAAAGGTTCAGGTGATTTGTAGTAAATATATGAAAGGAAAAAAGGGAGGGGGGTTGCTCCATTTGCTTCAGAATGTTCTTCTTTGAAGTTTTGTTCCAAATCTTACTTTGTAGATTATTTTACCCCTTCTTTGAAAAATTGAAATGATCCAGTATTATTCATGTATAATCTGTATTTTCAAAATTGTTAGCATCTCAGAGTACCTTTTGGATCCTAAGATGAAACTTATTTTCTTTCCAAAGAATACAGAGAATATTAATCACCTATTCATCAGTACTTTAATCTTTTGACAAGTGTTTTACACCAGTATGATAAAATATGCTTCCCTCTGACAACTCCATGTATCTTTTGTGAATGTAGAATTATTATTATTTTTTTTTTGATCCTTTTGATCTCAGGGGGAAAGGAAACATTGGGTATAATATAATGGGAAATTCAGTGGGAACACTGAAGATGGGGTAGGAATGGGTTTTCTGTTTGTTCTTCAGTTCTGATGCTTCAGCAGGGAAGGATATATAAGCAGATTGTAAACCCTTAAACAGAACAAGGAGTGAACCAGCCCCCACAGCAAGTTCAGCTAGTCCAAGCCTGCTGGTGGTAGACTTAAGACTCGCCGTGTGAGGGCTTCATGGTGTAGGGTGTTGCCTGCTTTTGTCAGGTTAGAGTGTTACAGACTGTTGCCTCTCCAGCTGCACGTTCGCGTCTGTAATCTGACTAACCACACTCAATCCTGCCTGAGCCACACAGCTGCCTGTACCTCTCCTAACACATCTCTGCTTGCATCCATGCCAGTTCTCACACTTGGAGTGCCACTTCCTCTCCTTTTCTTCCTGTCCAAATCTTCTGATCCTTCAGCCCCCGGGTACTTTATTTTTTTTTAATATTTGTTTATTTTTGGCTGCATTGGGTCTTTGTTCTGGCATGATGAATCTTCATTCCAGCATGTGGATCTTTCGGTATGGCCCATGGGCTCTTCATGGCGATGTGTGGGTTTCTCTCTATTTGTGGTATGCCGGCTCTAGAGCATGCAGGCTCAGTAGTTGTGGTGTGAAGGCTTAGTTGCCCAGAACATGTGGGATCTTCATTCCCCGACCAGGGATCAAATGTGCGTCCCTTGCTTTGGAAGGAAGGCGGATTCTTAACCACTAGACACATGTTTAAAGCCTGTCCAGGTGTCTCTGATCTGTGCTACTTTCACTTCCTCAGAGCTCCTGTGACTTCTGTACCTGGTGTGGTCTGACACCTCATCACTTGTACTTTGTACTATGTATTTAGGTGACGTTTTTATCCGTATTATAAAACGTTTTACTAGATAGCATTTCATTTCACATATGTTTGTTGTAAATAATATCATTTTAGGCATTTGCAGAATTCTGAGATTAGTGTCACCTCTCAAAGGAAAGATCTATTACAGATTTCAAGCAGAAGAAAAGCAGAGAAGTTATTTAGAACCGCCCTATCTCCCCCCACCCCTTTTTTTTCTTTAGAGTCTAAATAGCTTGGTTTTATGGAAAATTAATTTTGAAGAAATTAAAATGTTAGCTACTGGAAGTTGTTATTGTTTGTTATAGTTGCCATGTTTGCTTAAACAAGAAGCATTAGGTGTCAAATAATAGTGTTTGAAATTTTCAGAATTTTCTAGTTATATTCTTGGGGACTATCTTCAATTCTGTTGCTTTTTAATTTTATTTCAGAAAGTTAAATGTACATCACCATATAATACACAGTCAAACCTCAGAAACATTACAGGTTCAGTTCCAGACCATCGCAGGAAAGCAAGTCATGTGAATTTTTTGGTTTCACAGTACATATACAAGCTGTTTGCATTATACTCTAATCTATTAACTGTCCAATAGTTTGGTCTGAAAAAAGAGGACATGCCCTAGTTTAAAAACACTGTATTACTAAAAAAATGCCAACCATCATCTGAACCTACAGCAAATCTTAATACTAACATCAAAGATCACAGATCACCATAACAACAAGTATCATCATAATGAAAAAGTTTGAAATATTGTAAGAATTAAGCAAATGTGACACAGAGGCACAAAGTAAGCAAATGCAGTTCTGGAATGGTGCCGACAGGCTTGATGCAGGGTTACCACACACACACACACACACACACACACACACACACACACACACACACACACACACACACACACACACACACACACACACACAAATATATAGTTCTGGAAAGGGTGCCGACAGGCTTGATGCAGGGTTACCACACACACACACACACACACACACACACACACACACACACACACACACACACACACACACACACACACACACACATATAGTTCTGGAAATGGTGCCGACAGGCTTGATGCAGGGTTACCACACACACACACACACACACACACACACACACACACACACACACACAAATATATATAGTTCTGGAAATGGTGCCGACAGGCTTGATGCAGGGTTACCACACACACACACACACACACACACAAATATATATAGTTCTGGAAATGGTGCCGACAGGCTTGATGCAGGGTTACCACACACACACACACACACACACACACACAAATATATATATACGTGTGTGTGTGTGTATCTACAGGGTGTAGCAAAGACGAGATATGCCTGTATATAATGTTTTCTTATTTTGATTCTCACATCAACTGTTGTGCTACAGAAGATTCTTTTTTATAGAGCCTTATGTTTTTATACATGTGTGTATATATTTTAAGTCAAGGCCTGGCCGACAACACTGTCATTGCTAAGGTGAATAAAGCCGTCTGGGACCTAGACCGTCCTCTGGAGGAAGATTGCACCTTGGAGCTGCTCAAGTTTGAGGATGAGGAAGCTCAAGCAGTAAGTTTTTATTCAGATTCACAGTCTATTCCAGCTTATTATTTAAGCCAGCAGGTGGCTAAAGTTGGTTGATGTCTCATTGTCATATTTGAAGTCTTAATTTTTGTCTTTCATGTAGGAAACAGAATAAAAGTGTTTGTTTTATAAAATTAAGAAGTGCACTTAATTCAAATTTATTCTTACTCAGGATACTTCAGTGAGGGAAAAGTGCTCAGAATTTTATTAGAAATTGATTCAGCAAGCAAAAATTGTTCTCTACACTATTAGTCAACACTTAATCAAGGTGTATCTATTTATTAAATTTGAACATGATTTAAATTTCTGTTCCTTTTGGAAAATTGATTTTCATATCTTTCTTACCTTAAAATGCTGAAAGCACTATAAAAATCAGGCTGCATTTGACAGCAGAGTTTTTCCCTTATTTCTCCAGGGTGGAATACCATGTAAGAAGAAACATAATATTTTGTTTTAGTGACGGTGATTTGCTTACATGAATCAACGGTTTCCAAATGTACTCTGGAAGTTTTTAATGAGAATTTAAATTTACTTATTACTTTTTATTTTGATTTCAAGGTCCATGTGTTTGTTCTTGGTTTTAAATTGTATTGTAGGCTCTAGTTGTATGTTGTTTGGGGTCAATAAGAAAAAAGGGCTTCCATGGTAGCTCAGATGGTAAAAAAAAATCCACCTGCAATGTGGGAGACCTGGATTGGATCCCTGGTCAGCAACATCCCCTAGAGGGGAGGGAAAGGCAACCCACTCCAGTATTCCTGCCTGGATAATCCCCATGGACAGAGGAGCCTGGTGGGCTATAGTCCATGGGGTCGCAAAGAGTTGGACACAACTGAGCAACTAAACACAATAAGAAAAAAAGCAGGTATAACTCGTAAGTGATATTCCACAGCCAAGTAAAGGCCAGAGCATAGCCTGTGGGATTGACTCAAGAGACCCTAGACCATTGCAGTTAATATGACAGTCATGTTGTGGGTACCTGTTGTTTTCAGGGAACAAAATCCATCCAATTTAATTAATGATGCTAATTTGTATTTTAATTAGTTTGAACAGAGAATTTCTAAGATACAAATACAATTTAGTAATTAGAATCCTTTTAAATCCTTTTGGCTCTGAATATAATCACATTGCAATTGGTAGATTTATAAATTTAGATCTCCTTGTCTTGAGTTTATTCTATACTAAACTTTATGTATCTTTCAAAACAAACAATTAATTTACAACTTGTACTTCCAGACTCAAACCACCTTATTTTTCTTTGAATTTTCAGGTGTATTGGCACTCAAGTGCTCACATAATGGGTGAAGCCATGGAAAGAGTCTATGGTGGATGTTTGTGCTATGGACCACCAATAGAAAATGGATTCTATTATGACATGTACCTTGAAGAAGGGTAAGTTGTGTAACTGGATAAAGAAAATAAAATCTGAATTACTATGGGTTCATACTTTATTTTTAAAGATTTGTCAATAAAGGAGAAATGATATAAAGCTTATTGCTTCATAGTTAGCCAGTATTCCTGCTAAGAAACTTTGAAGTGTTGTAGTAACTCATGAAGTAGTAAAGACTTTCTTGAGAGCTCTGTTCTAGATCAATGAAGGTGATTTAGATCATAGACCTAAACCTTATGTCGGGAAATGAAATGAAGGTTGAACCTCTCCTTTCCTAGTGGGACATGTGGGAATTGTCTTTATGAAGAACTCGAAGTCACTGAAAATATAAAAATAGTTTATTAAAAAAATGTCTAGTTTAAAATTCTTAATATATGATACAAGGGTCTAAAATTCTTAATATATGATGCCAGGGTCTAAAATTCTTAATATAATGCAGAGGTCTGATCTTCTATATTAAAACCTTTTGTTTTAATGTTCCCCCAAGCTGTGGTGTGAGTAGAATGGGATAGAAAGAGATTGATTCTATTTTATTCTTCAGGGGTGTGTCCAGCAATGATTTCTCTTCTTTGGAGACTTTATGTAAGAAAATCATTAAAGAAAAGCAAGCTTTTGAAAGATTAGAAGTTAAGAAGGAAACTTTACTGGAAATGTTTAAGGTAAATTGAACTGTAACATGGCCTCCACTTCTGTTTCACTCATTAACGTTACTTAAAGTACATTGGGCTTAGCTTACTAAGTCGATGCCTATCCTGTTCTTTAGAAAAATTTAACAAATGTTTTTAAAACATGTATGACATTTATAGTCATACAATTAGACATACTTCAAATTGTATTTTAGCTACAGTATTTAGAAATAAAAATTAAAGAGTGGTTATTTTTTTAAATAATTTTTTCTATTTTCAGTACAACAAGTTCAAATGTAGGATTTTGAATGAAAAAGTGAATACTCCAACTACCACAGTCTACAGGTGAGAATATCAAGTGTCGTTAAATACTACTATTGTATATGTCATTTTAAGTCTTTGTTAAAATTCCTTTTTTTTTTAATCTTCAGGTGTGGCCCCTTGATAGATCTCTGCCGGGGTCCTCATGTCAGACACACTGGCAAAATCAAGACTTTGAAAATACACAAAGTAAGCAGTGTAACTTTGGAGGCTCTATATAGACATACTTGTCTACTAAAGATGTATGTTTATTTAAACTTGCATTCATTTCTGTTTTCAGCCATGTTTCTCTTGCATATGTAAGGGTGGATTTTTTTCCTGTGCTGTCTGCTGACTGTGGGCACTGTGTGTCTCTAGCCTTTTTTTTTTTTTAACTGAAATTCTCTCAAGCAGTGACTGAGAGACTCACCACCCATCACCAGAGCACATGGTGGTGGAGATTTGGGGAACTTACAAAATCACACAGTCAAGCTTTGAGACCAACTCACTGTAGGGTGCATGCTTTTGACTTTTTTGTATGTCTAAGGTGGTCTTGTATCCAACTTGTATCCAAGTTGGTCTTTTTTTAACCAAACTAATCATGATAATAAGATTTTGTTGTTGTTGGTTCGTTAGTTGATTTTCCATTTTTGCAGAATCTTCTTGTGAAAGAAAGGTGCCGCAAAAGTCAGTTTTGTTTGTGGAGTTGTGATGTCAGTGAGTATTGAGAACTGGGCAATTTTGAGAGGATTAAGCAACTAGCTTCGTGCTGTGGAATGAGTACAACCACCCTAGACAGACCTCAGCAACTGGGAGATGCTTATATATTACCTGTTCGCTTTTTGTGCCATTTTTCTTGAAATAAGGGCTAAATACGAATTTGACTCATAATGTAACTGTGAGAAATAACATGTAACTCTTAAATGAGATATTAAGAGTTTGAACATTATCTCATGGTTATTCCTTTTTTTCAGAATTCCTCCACCTACTGGGAAGGCAAGTCAGATATGGAGACTCTACAGAGAATTTACGGCATTTCATTTCCAGATCCTAAGATGCTGAAAGAATGGGAGAAGTTCCAAGAGGAGGCTAAAAACCGAGATCATAGGAAAATTGGAAGGGTATGTTTAAAAAGAATAATATGTGTAGACCAGATTTTCATTTGAAATATAATTGTATCAGGTAATGGGAATTTAATTCTGAAGAGGTGCTGTAGCTTTCAAGGACTTACTGTATTATCCTGGAAAAGCTGTAAATTACTTATTCATTGTCCACATTATCTTTCTAGAATGTGTTCAGTACTGTGCAGAAATTCATTTTAACTACTCTTTTTATTGAGAACACATGTTGATGGCCTACATTTTTCTGTAAAAGAAGTACAGTAGCATTTCGTAGAGCTGGGAGATGCTTTTGAAATTCCCTGCTCTCGCTGACTTACTTGAAAGACATGGAAACTTAAGTCCCAGGAACGTTTATCTGCCTGTTGCCCAACATGACACAGAGCATCACCAGTGGATTCTGTCCTTTACTTTATTCCTCTACCCCTAGATGTTTACTAAACTGGAAGTTAAGTTTGGTAAAAAATATTCATTTCTAAAAGTGTGTTCACTCTGTGCCAGGCATGATCCATATATATACGTATAAACTTCCTTTTGCTTTTGTATACCCAGGACCAAGAACTCTACTTCTTCCATGAACTCAGCCCTGGGAGTTGTTTTTTCCTGCCCAAGGGAGCCTACATTTATAACACACTTATTGAATTCATCAGGGTAAGCCATATTCATTCTTTTCTTCTGTAGATTTAAGACATAAGTTGATTTTTATTAGATAAGGTCTGCCAGAGGGAAAGATAACCTTGTGTTTGAGAAGAAACATTTTAAAGAATAAATGAAAATGGATGTATTAGGTGTCATAAAATGTATAAAAAATTCTTTCCTCCTAATATGTGGTCTTGTCCATATAGTTGGGTATATATGCATGAGACAAGCTGGTGAGCTTGAAATGGGGCCCGTAACCCCTTATGCAGGAGATCTGTGGCTTTCTGACCATTCATTTGTATTTTCTTTGAAAAACAAGCTAATCTTTACATTACTTTTTTCTTTGTAAACTGTGACAACCGTACGTTTATAGAGAATAACACCACCAGTATCTCTGTACTCGTCTCCTAATTAAAACATATCCAAATGGGGCTATATTTGCTTCAGATTTTTTATTGAGGTAGAGTAATACATGGGCTTCCCTGGTGGCTCAGTGGTAAAGAATCCTCCTGCCAATGCAGAAGACATGGGTTTGATCCCTGGGTCAGGAGGATCTGGAGAAGGAAAGGGCAACCTACTCCAGTATTCTTGCCTAGGAAGCCCCATGGACAGAGCAGCCTGGCGGGCTGTAGTCCTTGGGGTTAAAGAGTCACACACTACTTAGCAACTAAACAACCGAGTAATACATACATGCTAAGAGGGGAGAAACTCTCTTTTGAGACTCCTTTCTGATCTACTTCCTTCCTTTCCTAGAAGAAACTGTGTATTATTTTAAAGTTAGCATGGATGGATCCTTTTTGTCCATGTTATTTTTACATCTACCATATAAATATGTATCTAAATTAGGTGTTTGTATGCTTCAAAGTTACATGCATGAAGTCTTGCTGTGTATTAGTCTGCCCTGTGATTTTCATTTCAGATAAGTACACATCCAGTTTATTTTCACCTGTTCAGTATTAATCCACTGTATAACTTCCACAGTGTGCCCATTTCCTTACTGGGCACACTGACGTCATTTCCCTTTCTCCCGTGTGACCAGTTGTGCTGGAGTACCCTCCTCTTATACATGTGCAGGGGCCTCCTCTTTGGTGAATACCTCCCGGCGGAGCTTGGAGATTTTAAGATGTGCATCTTGAACTTTACTAGATAGTATAAAGTGGCTCGTGAAATTGTTCCTTGCACCTGATGTGTAAGCATGTATTCCCTACACATGCACTGTGTCTGTTTCCTAACAGAGTGAATACAGGAAACGAGGATTCCAGGAGGTGGTCACCCCGAACATCTATAACAGCCGGCTCTGGGTGACCTCGGGCCACTGGCAGCACTACAGCGAGAACATGTTCTCCTTTGAAGTGGAAAAGGAGCTGTTTGCCCTGAAACCCATGAACTGCCCGGGACACTGGTATTCAGCAGTTTTGAGTTTCTCTCAGGTTTTCTAGCCATCAGTCCTAGATTGTTTTTCCTCCTTTGAAAGTATTAATTTAAAAAAAAAAAATGATGCAATCAGAAGAGTATTTAAATACATCATCAGTGCAGTGGTGTAACGTCTTCTGTCCTCAGATCTGTAGACATTCAAGAGTGGCACTGGGGCAGCATCAGTGAACAGGCAGAACACAGAACAGGGGAGACTTTTATTTTTTTATTTTTTTAAGATACATATATCAGAACCTCCTGCTGATGAATTGACATCCTTGGAAAATCCTCCTTGCCTTGAGGCAGCTCACTCTGTATCCTTGGAAGCTGGGTGAGGAGTAGCGTAAGGCAGACCAGGGAGAGCTGGGGCTGGCTGCAGGTGGCCAAGTCATAGCTCCTAGCACCGGTCCCAGCAGCCAGGCCTCGAGGACAGAGGGCATGAGACAGAGGAGTCTCCACGTGGGCCCTGACTTGTAAGTCAGGGAGCCAAGTTCAAGTTCATTCTTAGTCTTCCCAGGTTCTTCAAAGTTTCTGAAGCACCTTCAGACTAACCGGGAACTAAAGCACTTGGGGGAGCAGTAAGAAAGTACAGGAGGCACTGGTGGTAAAGCTCCTGCCTGCCAATGCAGGTAGACGTAAGAGACGCGGGTTCAGTCCCCAGATTGGGAAGATCTCCTGGAGAAGGAAATGGCAACCCACTCCAGTATTCTTGCCTGTCCCACGGACAGAAGAGCCTGGCAGGCTACGTCCATAAGGTAGCAAAGAGTTGGACACGACTAAAGTGACTTGCATAGCACAACAGAAAGTACAGACTTTTGTTTCCACTGTTTATGTAGCTAAGATTTTCTTTACAATATGAGCCTTAAAGGCCATCCTCAAAGAGCACAAGGATAGGACTTCAGGATTAATGGAAATATATTTTTTTTCTGGCTTGGTTATGGATGGTTGTATTATAATTTATTTGCTCCTTTATTCATGCAAGTGCTTAGAGAAGCCCAGACTTCTGATGCATGAACAGCTAGATCCAGTATTTGACAGCCTTTCTTAGCAGTATCAGAGAAGCAGTTGTGTTCTTGTGAAATTAAATGTCAGTGGAATTTACTTTGCTCTCTTCTTTAGCCTCATGTTTGATCATCGGCCAAGATCCTGGCGAGAGTTGCCTCTGCGAGTTGCTGATTTTGGGGTGCTTCATAGGAATGAGCTGTCAGGAGCACTCACAGGACTCACTCGGGTCCGAAGGTTCCAGCAAGATGATGCCCATATATTCTGTGCCATCGAGCAGGTATGAGACTCGGGTGAGACACCTTGAAAGACATGTCAAGAAAATCGAGGAAAATTAAATTACCACTGTGCCCCCCTCCCTTTTTCTTTTTTTGTAAAGATTGAGGATGAAATAAAAGGTTGTTTGGATTTTCTGCGTACAGTATATAGCATATTTGGATTTTCTTTTAAACTGAACCTGTCTACTCGCCCAGAAAAATTCCTTGGAGATATTGAAGTATGGAATCAAGCTGAGAAAGTAAGTGGTGGTTTTCAGCATGCTTCAGTATTACTTGAGTGAAATTGGCTTGCACCATAACGTGAGAAAGCCAAGCTTCTTTAAATAGATAAAAGCGAAAGAAAATTGGAAATGGTTTCTAGGCTTGTGTAAGCCAGTTTTTTCCTCTGTGATTTTGTATTTTAGACATGGTTGAGTGTTTTTTTAGTCATCAAGCTGTAACCTTTAAAGGGGTTTGTGTTATGAGTATGTCTAGGTGGAAAAAATTGTAAAGCAAAGAATAGTAACCCATGAAAGTAGTTATAATATTTTTAGTCTCAAATTAGGATGGAAGAAGTTGCATTTGAACAAAAATTTAAATCATTTTGTTTTATCCTTAGCAACTTGAGAACAGTCTGAATGAGTTTGGTGAAAAGTGGGAATTAAATCCCGGAGATGGAGCTTTCTATGGTCCAAAGGTCAGTACCAAAGTCTAATTAAGAGTAGTATGTCTTTTCTGTTTGGGTGAAGAAGAGATTACTTTAAAGTTTTTAAAAATTCACCCCTAATAGAACCCAATCTTTGCCTCTTAGATTGACATCCAGATTAAAGACGCTATTGGGCGGTACCACCAGTGTGCAACAGTACAGCTGGATTTTCAGTTGCCCATTAGATTTAATCTTACTTTTGTAAGGTGAGTTTCTAAGTGTCTGCTCTGAATATTCTTCCGTAAGGATATAAAGGAACATATATACAAAATAAAGGAAGACAATTTTTTTTTTCTTCTAGCCATGATGGTGATGATAAGAAAAGGCCAGTCATTATCCATAGAGCCATCTTGGGGTCAGTGGAAAGAATGATTGCTATCCTCACTGAAAACTATGGGGGCAAATGGTAATGTTTGTCATTTTCTTGTGTCTTTGTCTAGACTGTGTAAATTAACTGTCAGAAATGTCTGCTGTCCAATTTAGTTCTGTGGTGGAAAGGGAGAATGATTCTAGTTGGTAATTTCTAATTAATGACAAGTGTTTACTAAAAAGTAAGGAATTACAGTCTAAACCCAAACTTTTTAGCTATAAGAATGTTTTTAATTATTTTTAGCAGTTGATTGGTTTGAATGTTATATAATTGCTTTCTAATTAGGAATTATTAATCAGTAAGAAGCTTATTGTTTTGATTGCTTTCTAAGTAACTTTGGAAACTTATAAAACTTTGTTTTTTGTTTGAGTAAACAAAAGTAGGCCTTCAGCAATACCTTGTTCAGTGTTGCTGATGATAATAAATAAGTATTTTGGACCCTTTAGAAGCCAAGTTTTTTTTTTTTTTGGATTGAAAGTACAGAGTCCAAACCAATTAATATTTTTGTATCTTATTTCTAGAAACGTTTGTTTCTGCCAGCAAGATAATAAGCACATGACTTCGATTTTATTTTCTCAGCACCTTTGTCTGGGCCCCCATTTTGGGAAGGCAGTTCAAAACAGGAAATGGTTATGAAACACCCATTTTGTACAGCCTGCATTATTACTGCATTGCAGTCACTTCAGTTTTATTTGTAATTTGATTAGTTCAGATATTTTAGGGGTCAGGGATGTCATACATATAAAATGAAATAAGCTAATTTCTTTACAGTTATATTTCACAAAATCAAAACAAATATGGGCGGTATTCTCTGCACAATCTCGAGAATAGGGGCATGTTCTACCAAACCTGTAGTAGGTGGGGAACAGCCCACCTCAGCGCATGTTCTACCAAACCTGTAGTAGGTGGGGAACAGCCCACAACTGGGGTAGAATTTGGTGCTCACCAAATTCAGCCTAATTTGGTGCTTGAAAGTGAAAATGAAAGTTGCTCAGTCATGTCTGACTCTTTGCGACCCCATGGACTATACAGTCCATGGAAATCTCCAGGCCAGAATACTGGAGTGCATAGCCTTTCCCTTCTCCACGATCTCCCAACCCAGGGATCAAATCTCCCACATTGCAGGTGGATTCTTTACCAGCTGAGCCATGAGGGAAGCAATTTGAGGCTTACTCCAGCCTAACAGTAGCAATTACTCCCCTAATTATAGCAAAATAACTTGAACATAGAGGCGGGACCAGGAGCAGCACTGGCTTGAGTCTGCAGCGGGTGGGGATTGGGTGCCTGAAATCCCTGAAAGGAGAACTACAGGTGGGCTCACCTTTTTATAAGCAGTGAAAACACACTCACTTTTACCAAGTGCCATCACCAGTTACCAGCAGTTTCAATTTGTTGAGTCCTGCAAAATGGATCTTGAATAAACTGAGGCACAGTCTCTGTCCCTACATGAAGAATAAGTAATGCAATAACACTTCAGTAAAATAACCTTTGGGATAAAATAACTTGAATCATTAGGTGCTTTCCTTATCAGCGTGTTAAGCCCTCCAGCAGCAGGTGCCGTGGTGTTTGCTGTTAGCTGCTGTGTTGAATTATGGGACGTGGTCCCAGCTCTCTATCTGCTTTGCTCTCTCTCTGCTTAGCAAGACAAGTCTTAGTTACAGATTTTCCCTTTTTTCTGCTTCTGAATCGTCCTTCAGTCCTTATTGGACATGGAGAAAAAGCCAGGTTGTTGGAAGTGGCCCTTGCATGTTTTAGGAAAAGGTACTGAATAGTAGACTAAGAAATGTGCTATCCTTGTTGAAGAAAGTTCCCAAATTCACATTAAATATTTTTTGATTTCTTCTGAAGGCCCTTCTGGCTGTCCCCTCGTCAGGTAATGGTAGTTCCAGTGGGACCAACGTGTGATGAATATGCCCAAAAGGTAATCCTTAAGTATGACTTTCTTTGAATTTAATAGCTGTTGTTCAGCTTTTCAGATCTCATAAATTATATCTGTGCTTTGTAAGTCAAGCTGCTTGTGATATAGAGAAGTGTTTACATTTTCAGTCTTTGGTAAGCCTAAGTAGATCATATTACCACTTTAATATTTTTTTATGTGGTTCTGTGGTGAGTAGACTTAATTTGTAAAGTTTTATACACACTTGTATGTTTTAGTTTTTAATGTTAGCAAATAGTGTGACATGTAAATTCAAATGCATAATGTAGTGTAAACTGCTATTTGACCCAGGGTAGTTCTGCTTTGTTTCTAATGCACATTTCTTTCATTTGAAGCTTTTTTTCAAGTTGATGGTATGACAGAGCAATCTTTGCCCTCCCTACCAAAAAGCCACCTTACTAACAAATGTACGAATAACCATTCATACTTCACACCTTAAAGAGTAGAACAGTCTATTCTGTTATACAGCAACAATTCCATGCTAAGGAATCTCAAATTATGAAAAGTTAAGTTATTAATAAAAAGCATTGTTTCATAATTGCAAGCTGAAAGTAATAAATTGGCTAGACAAAAATCTAAATATCAATGAATAACATTTTAACATCAAAACCACCATGTTGGACTTCCCTGGCAGTCCAGTGGTTAAGACCCCACGCTTCCATTGAAGGGAGCACGGGTTCAGTCCCTGATTAGGGCACTAAGATCACAGACCGCACTGTGCAGCCGAAAAAAAAAAAAACCCAGCCTGCATTCGGATCAGAATAAATTGCACTCAGGTCTCTCAACTGCCTTTTAATAAAGGAACATTAAAAAAAAACCCACTGATAGGCAGACTATTCAAGATACACTGTATTCCTGTTACCTCACACAGTAGTTTTAGTTAGAAATTATAAGAATCAGTTATGCTTTCCATGGTTAATGGATTTTACTTTATTGTATATGCATTATGAAAGCTCACACAGTAGAAAAAAGGTCAGTTTTAGTTAACTCACTTTTCAGCTGTAACACTGACTTTCTCCATGTGGGGATGGAGTGGCATTTCAAATTATATAGGAGGTGGATTTTTGATTATACTGAGTTGTGGGGGGAGGGCACTGCTATTAATAACTAATGACTAGAGACCACAGGTGTTAAACAGCCTGCAATTACCAGGCTTCTTACCCAGTAGCAGAGTAACTAACATGTGCACAGGGCTCATGTTAAGGAAAAAAGTACTAATGCTTCATACTTTAAAATAGGTTACAGTTGAGAGTGTAGTCTTATCCTGGCACTGTAATAAACTGAGTAAGAACCTTTTTGACATTTGCATACTTATAAAATCCCAGAAGGTTCATTGGTTAATGATCAGTAATGATCATTAACAATCATTAATGATCACTAAACCTATTAGTGAAGTAAAAATGGCCCATTCAGATCATTCTGTCTTATTGAGTGGTAATTGGTTGTCAGATAGATGGAAAATTTAACCTAGTTTATTTAATTCACTAGTTTATCTCTCAAACAATATATTGTTTTGTAGTTCCACATCACGATAATATATGCTTCAGTATATTTACTAGCATTCCTTTTTTGTTTGCGTAATTGTCCAAATTGTTAATAAAATTATTTAAGATCAAAATATAATTCTCCTTGAGATCTGAAGAATTCTCTCTGTTTAAATAGGTACGGCAACAATTCCACGATGCTAAATTCATGGTGGACATTGATCTGGATCCAGGCTGTACATTAAACAAGAAGATCAGAAATGCACAGTTAGCACAATATAACTTCATCCTAGGTAAGAAAGGAGACTTACCAAAGATAGCCTGCCAAACCTTAGGAAAACTTGAAACTCGGAGATGTAGGCTTAAGGGAATTGTCATCATGAGTAGTTCTTTCCAGTCCTGATCTCAAACTGTATGTTTGTTCTGTTGATACAACAAAGGAACATTTTGGTTTGAAAACTTGAAAGATTCAAGTAATCTTGAAAGGTTTGTCTAAAAATCTTCTCCCCTTCACCTCCTACTTTTTGTCTGGTGAATTTTTATTAAGTTGGCTGGATTAAGTGACTTGGTAATAAGCACAGCAAGCAGTTCTAGTCATTGTAGAATGGTGGGTTGGGTTTTGTTTTTTCATGAGTAGATTTGGTCACTTGTACATTTTAGTGAATCAGAAGCTACAGAGTAGATTTCTGTTCGAATATTCAGTAGGAATCTTTTCACCTAACAAAAGCTTTGTGGGTTTTGGTTTAGTTGTTGGTGAAAAAGAGAAAACCAGCGGTACTGTCAATATCCGCACCAGAGACAATAAGGTGCACGGAGAACGTACGACCTCTGAAACCATCGAGCGGCTCCAGCAGCTCAAGCATTCCCGCAGCAAACAGGCAGAAGAAGAGTTTTAAGGAAGAACTTTGCCCAGCTTGGCTCAGTAGAAAAGGGTGAGCAGGTTTGCCTACCGTGAACTTTGTATGATGGAAAATATCAGCTTATACTGACCTTGGAATAATTTGGCGGAGCCTTCGGAGATTACTGCAGATCAATATTTTTTAATTTAGCCTTTAGACTATTTAGACTTTAGACGTATTTGAAGAAGGTAATTAAAAGTGACCCAGTAACATGATTTTATTCATTAAATTTCTGAACACTGAAATTAAAGCATGAGGAATGTGCTAATGTAATGTGGAAGAATGTTTTTGTAAATGTAATACAGCTAAAATGTAAGTTTTTTCAGATTTGGTCAATGGAAAAGATCAGAATTGGATTATGATATAAAAAATAAAAACTTCTGTTCACGTAAGTTTCAACTGCTCTGTCCTTCATGTCCATATACACCTACCCGGAACAAATCACTTGATCCAATATTTATCTTTCATGTTTTGTAACACAGATGATGTAAGTTGGATGGAGAGGTCAAGCCCTTAGTGTGTGCTGTTCTCAAACTGCGGTATGAAACAGGGGCCTGCTGCTCAGTCATAGGATGACATCTTGTAGGAATGTCACTTGTAGCTGTTTTGGAGACACAAACCTTTTAAAACCAACCATGAAGCTATTTTAGAGTAGATTTGCACACATTTTTAAGAAGGGTGAGTCATGGATATAGATATCTATTTCAGTTTCAGTTCAGTTGCTCAGTAGTGACCGACTCTTTGCGACCCCATGAACTGCAGCTCACCAGGCCTCCCTGTCCATCACCAACTCCCGGAGTTCACCCAAACTCATGTTCATTGAGTCAGTGATGCCATCCAACCATCTCATCCTCTGTCATCCCCTTCTCCTCCCACCCTCAATCTTTCCCAGCATCAGGGTCTTTTCCAATGAGTCAGTTCTTCGCATCAAGTGGCCAAAGTATTGGAGTTTCAGCTTCAACATCAGCCGTTCCAGTGAATATTCAGGACTGATTTCCTTTAGGATGGACTGGTTGGATCTCCTTGCAGTCCAAGGGATTCTCAAGAGTCTTCTCCAACACCACAGTTCAAAAGCATCAATTCTTCTGTGCTCAGCTTTCTTTATAGTCCAACTGTCACAACCATACATGACTACTGGAAAAACCATAGCCTTGACTAGATGGACCTTTGTTGTCAAAGTAATGTCTCTGCTTTTTAATATGCTGTCTAGGTTGATCATAACTTTCCTTCCAAGGAGTAAGTGTCTTTTAATTTCATGACTGCAATCACAATCTGCAGTGATTTTGGAGCCCAAAAAAATAAAGTCAGCCACTGTTTCCACTGTTTGGCCGTCTATTTGCCATAAAGTGATGGGACCGGATGCCATGATCTTAGTTTTCTGAATCTATAGAGATCTCTATATCTAGATATAAAAAGGATGTTTCATAGATTCAGAGAACAAACTAGTGGTTACTAGTGCAGAGAGACAAGAGACGAGGGGCAGTATAGGGATAGATAGAGGGTTAGGAGATATAAACGTTTAAGTATAAAACCAGCTACAAGGATATATTGTATAGTACTAGGGAATTTAGCCAGGATTCTATAATGAATATAAATGGAGGATGATAATCTTAAAAATTGTTAATCACTATGTAACTTATTTAGTATTGTATGTCAGCTGTACTTCAATGAAAAAAGAAATGTGTGTTTATGGCAGATTCTTCTGGGCCCTAGAATTCTTTATGCAAATTCCATATTCTCTCATAAGGAATAATTTATGAGTTTCTTTTTTGCCAATGAATGGTGTTTGGGAGAACACCACAGAATAAGGAATTTCTTGTTTTTAATTAATAAGTGGAGACTTATTAATTCCTCTTTAGTGATTCTAAAAATGTAGCATCTTGTCAGTTCTCCAGTAACTCCAGTAGTTTGTTTGCTAGGGTCACTTCAAAGCAGAGCCAATTTGCATCAACTAATCCTCATTTTAATAAAGGAGATAAGATCTTTAATCATAGGGGTTTTTCTTTTTGAAACTTCATAATTAAGCCTTTCTTATGACTGTCTTAAGACAGCCTTTGACAGATTTGTAATTAACTTCTTATCTGATCTTGGGAAATTAATTTGGCATTTGAACCAAAACTTTGTATTCACAAATCATAACACCAAAACATCTGATTCATTTCACAACTATACTTGACTTTTATTTCTTTAAAATCATAGTACCTGAGTTTGGATTTTTTTCCTCAGTTTTTAAAAAAACTCATATTACGAAGAATTATTTTAAATTGTTTTCATAATGTAGTTCAAAGACCAGCTATGATTTATCTAGATTTTTTTCCAGTCCCCTTTTTACACTTGAAGCAACAATGGCTTTTCTTGCAATACTTGGAAATACTACAAAATGTAAGATATAAAAGTATAATAAAGACATAGGTAAGCAGGACTGGGAATCAAAAGATTACTCTTTGTAACTGACACCTTCTTAACTTAGTCCTCAGATTTCAGTGGAAGTATTAGGGGACCACTCTTATCTCAGGTGGCGCTAGTAGTAAAGAACCTGCCAGCCAATGCAGGAGACATAGAGACATGGATCAGGACATCCCCTGGAGGAGGGCATGGCAACCCACTCCAGTATTCTTGCCTAGAGAATCCCATGGACAGAGGAGCCTGATGACAGTCCATAGGGTCACAAAGAGTCGGACACTACTGAAGCAACTTGGCAGGCATCCCAGCAAAGCTCTTGTGCCTGTAGTTTATTTTCCTTCTCTTTCCCAGAGAACAGACTTCTATTTATTGTACCCCTCTGATCTCTTCTGGCATATAATGAAGAATCGACAGAATCCACATTCTGGAATTTCCTGGGCAGTCCAATGGATAAGACTCCGTGTTTCCACTGCATGGGGCACAGGTTTGACCCCTGGTCAGGGAACGAAGATCCACATGCCACACAGCATGGCCTAAAAAGAAGTGATAGAACCTAATTGTTTAGACTGTATCAAGAGTTACATGATCTTGGTAATAAAATATACAGACAGGAACGATGTAAGAACAATGACATCTGCAAAGACAGATTTTGTGGTGTAAAAATCACAAAATTAGGTACAAAAATAAAGTAGGTGCCAAAATGTGTGAAGTATGTACCAAAACCAAAATGAAGCCAAAATCTGTAGAGACGTGAAGTCTGTACTGCGCAGGCGGGTTAGGACGGTCTAGACAAGTGAAAGGTTGAAGGACCTGGGATGGCCGGCTGAGGTCACACCTGAGCCCCTCGTGACCTCCTGTGCCCACTGCATCCACGTGCTTCACTGATCTTTACTACATCCCCACACACCTGCACTGTGACTGCTGGACGGTGCTTCTTGAGTTGTACTGGGCACAGGCATCTCCAGGAGATGCCGTGAAAATGTGCACTTACGTTGTAGGTCTGGGTCCTGGGATCCTGTGTCTAACAAATTCCTAGTTGATGCTGAGAAGCACACTCTGAAAATCAAATTGTAGTAGAAGGCCTGAAAGGAAACCAGGCTCTTGTACTGTGGACCCTCAGCTGATTCCCACTGTGCCAGGCAACCACATGCCATACCTGTGTAGGCTTCCGTTCCTGTGTCCAAATATGTTACTCTCTGTCACTTTAGAACCTTCTTTCGACTTTTGCAGAAGATGTGGATTTCAATTCACATCCTTTCATGTCTTCCCTGCATCCTAATATATATCAACTTTTTGTTAAATGCATAGTAGGTGTTACTGGGCTTCCCAGTTGGCTCAGTGGTAAAGAATCCACCTGTCAGTACAGAAGACGTGGGTTCAACCCCTGGGTTGGGAAGATCTCCTGGAAAAGGGAACGACAACCCACTCCAGTATTCTTGCCTGGAGAATCCCATGGACAGAGCTATAGAGCATGGATCACAAAGAGTCAGGACACAACTTAGCAACCAGACAACAGCAACAACAGGGTGTTATTGTTACTAGGTTCACAAATATGCTCTAATCATATTCTATGATTACATTTTCCTAGTACAGCTTTTCTTAATGGACTTGATAGTTTTCTCTTTCTTTTAAAATGTTTTCCTTGAGTATCTGACTTGAACAGTTCTTTTCTGTACCTTTCATTATACTTTTCCCAAAAGTCAATTTTCCTCCAAACTTTATTGAGGTATTATTGACATACATATGTGTCAATAATGTAGTAAGTTATGCACAATGTGATGATTTGGTACACATAAATATTGCAAAATGGTTTACTGCAGTAAGGTTAGTTTACATCTCCATACCCTCTACTACCATTTTCCAAGACAAGTTTCTTTTAGAAGCTTCCAGCGTTCTGCTGCAACGTGGGCTCATGGCAGTCCTCACCTGGATCAGCAGCTCCCATCTCCACTCCACATTTGATCTCTTCCCTGAATTTCATATCTTCCTTTTACTTGGGTCACAGCTTCATGTCGGTGGGCAGGATTTTCCAGCTGCTTTTCAAAGAAGGATGTGTGGAGTTGGGTATAGAATCTTGGTTGAAAATAAATTATTTTTCTAAGGCTTTAGAAGACATTGCTTTCATTTTCTTCTGCCTTCTAGTATTTCTCTGAAGAATCCATTCTTATTCCCTGTCCTTTGTGGGTTACCTGTCACTTTTTTTCTCTGAAAAGTTTAGATCTCTTTTTCTTTAGCCTTATTGTTCTGAAATTACATGATGATGGTGTAGGTCTTTTACCTTCCATCCTGGTGAGCAGCCTTTTCATTCTGGAAATTGGTGCCCTGCAGTTCTGAGAAAGGCTTTTTGTGTTGTCTTTGATGACTTTCTTCCTTATCTTGGTCCTAATGAGCCTTCTATTATATACGTGTTCTACTTTAGGGGAGATTTCCTTAACTTTTCTTTCTATAATTTCAAGTGTGTGTGTGTGTGTGTGTGTGTGTGTACAGACTGGAGAACTTTACTGAATTACAATCTGATGGGCAGTTTATTTTTCCTTCTGTTCTTCGTGCTTAATTTCTATCATTTAGAACTAATTTCTATCATTTAGTTGTTTTACATTCGAGTTCTCCTTAACTTTATCTTCCCATTCATTCTATTGATTAAAAAAAGTTTCAACTGCCACTTTTTTTAAGTTTTCAGGATTATTCTCTGTTCTGAGCCTGTTCCTTTTATAATAACATTCTGTAGGGGTTGTTAAGTTTCTTTAGAGAAGTTTCTTCCAATCTCCCTGCAACTTAAGCCTGCTGGCGTTGCATGCAGGAAGGGGCTTGGCAGAGGAAGTCTTATTCAGGATGCTGACTGTAACTTACTCTCCCAATATCCAAGCCCACTTCATCTTTGTCCTCCTCAGACCCTGGTGTCTCAGAAGGCTGCAGGCTCTCTGAGAATAAACCAAACATTCTTCTGGGAGGGGCAGCATGGAGCAACCACCTGACTGCACAAGGTAGGGCTGCAGACAGAGGTTTAACTACTCTCCATGCAGACTTCAAATAAAGCCCTTGGATTTAGTCCCCTTTCTTCCATTGTACCCAACGCCTCTAATTCCTGAAAGTTCCTGGCTTCTTCGAGGCAAATAGTCTTGCTCTTTCTAGTCTGTACAAGCATTTTAATTTGACCTTCCTTTTCTCTGCTGCATCATAAGCCAGTGCCCCATTTACCTTCTTTTAGTTGGATACAATTTAGTGACTAAACCACAACCACCACAAAACAGTTCAACTCTTGGTGGGTGCCAAGCCAATAGACACAACCAAGCCACCGATCAGGAGAAGGAAGGATTAATTACTTGCAGCAGGTAAAGAGAATCCCCGTGATCTCCTCCAAAGCAGTATGTCCCCAAAGAGCAAAATTGGGGATATTTTAAGCTAAGGTCATATGCATATTCATGAAGGTGTTTGAGCAGAGGTGAATTCACCGTAAAAATGGGGCAAAGCTTGACAGATCCTAAGCTTTCCTTGAAGTCAAGAAGGTCGATAAAGTCAACATCAACATCCCTTAGGCTCCAGTTGATCTGGTGGTTGAGCACTAAAGATGGGGGGAAGGGTTTAAATTCTGCAAAACAGTTCAATAAAGTGCTTCAGACTAATCTTTACCACTGAAACAGAACTGGGATTTTTTACAACTGATTTGTTCATCTTTAGATAGTTTCCTTAAGGGGTATCCCAGAGTGAAAAAGCTGGTTTAAACCTCAACATTCAAAAAAAGAAGATTATGGCATCCGGTCCCATCACTTCATGGCAAATTGATGGGGAAACAATGGAAACAGTGACAGACTTAATTTTCTTAGGCTCCAAAATCACTGCAGCTGGTGACTACAGCCACAAAATTAAAAGACGCTTCCTCCTTGGAAGAAAAGCTATGACAAACCTAGACAGCATATTAAAAAGCAGAGACATTATTTTGCCAACAAAGGTCCGTGTAGTCAAATCTATGGTTTTTCCAGTAGTCATGTGTGGGTGTGAGAGTTGGACCATAAAGAAAGTTGAACACCGAAGAATTGATGTTTTAGAACTGTGGTGTTGGAAAAGACGCTTGAGAGTCCCTTGGACTGCAAGGAGGTCAAACCAGTCAGTCCTAAAGGAAATCAGTCCTGGATATTCATTAGAAGGACTGAAGCTGAAGCGCCAATAGTTTGGTCACCTGATGCAAAGAGCTGATTCATTATAAATGACCCTGATGCTGGGAAAGACTGAAGGCAGGAGAATGGGACAACAGATGGTTGGATGGCATCACCGACTCAGTGGGCATGAGTTTGAGCACGCTGCAGTCCATTGGGTTACAAAGAATTGAACACAACTGAGCAACTGAACAACAGGTGGTGCTAGTGGTAAAGAATCTGCCTGCCAATGCAGGAGACGCAAGAGACTCAGGTTCCATCTCTGGCTTGGAAAAACCCCCGGAGGAGGGTACAGCAACCCACTCCAGTATTCTGGCCTGAATAATGCCATGGACAGAGAAGCCTAGCGGGCTATAGTCCATAGGGTTGCAAAGAGTTGGATATGACTGAAGCAACTTAGCATGAATGCAGCCTTCTACAACAAATCTTTTATTTTGGAATTTTGAAGCTTTTTAGGGCTTCTGCCTACCAATTAAAATAGGTACATTAGTTTAAAATGAGGGCTCTAAAATTTTAACAATTCAGATGTTTCTCCAATTCAAAGGATCCATGGAGTTAGCTCTACAAATATTTTCCCCTGCTAATCTAAATTTAGAGAAGATGAAAACACCACTGTTGCTTCCAGTAGATCCTGCAGGCACATATCCAGAAGACTGATGGCTTTAACTGCCAGCTGAAAATTGTTCTGGAGTGTCACAACCCCAACGTGGCCATTTCAGGCCTGATCTTTATTTTCCAAATAAGTACTTGCAAGCATACTTAAACCCAGCTGGTGCTCCCATAGGTGACTGTTGCAAGGGAGCTGTTTGGTCTTTGAGGCATAATTTCCCAGGATTACTTTCATAACCTGACTCTCCTGGTAGCGCAGCTGGTAAAGAATCCCCCTGCAATGCAGTAAGACCTGCAGGTTCTATTCCTGGGTCTGGAAGATCTGCTGAAGAAGGAATAGGCTACCCACGCCAGTAATTTTTGGGCTTCCTTGGTGGTTCAGCTGGTAAAGAATCTGCTTGCAATGCAGGAGACCTGGGTTCGATCTCTGGGTTGGGAAGATCTGGAGAAGGGAAAGGCTGGTATTCTGAATACCAGAATACCCACTCTGGTATTCTGGCCTGGAGAATTCCATGAACTGTATAGTCTATGGGGTGGCAAAGAGTTGGAAAACACTGGGCAACTTTCTCTTTCATAGCCTAATTCAGATATGAGATATGATCTCAGCAACTTTCTGAGCCCAGTGTGGAGGACCACATGTCTGCTATCTCTGAGTCTAGCTCCCCAAGGAGTTACCCTTGGGTCAGTTCAACTTCTTTTATGTGGCTTGGTTTCTCCCAATGACAGACAGTCCAAAACTGTCACGGGTGCTCAGAGGCTACCACGAGGTGGTCAGTCTCCATCATGCCCCTGGAGCAATATTCACTTAATGGTGATGGTAGGGCTTTCCCTATGGGACCTCTGCATGTTACCAGAGCTGATCCTCAGACACTCTCGCAAGGTTCTCAGTTGCCTGAGGAAGCCTTGTGACCAAAAGGAGCAAAATATCCCTTTATTCACCAGAGCTGCATAATTCAGTCTCATTTCACTAGCAAAAGTTTTGTTCAGACTACATATCAACTCAGTTTTTTCCAATTCAAGCCAAATTTAACAAAATCCAGCCATCTATGATTCCCTGACTCTCTTGCCCAGACCCCCGGGCCCTGCCTAGGAAAAGCACCTGTGCACCTTAAGACTCCATGTCTTAAGTGAAAACCAGCTTGAGATAAGATCTGAGTATCTTATCTCAAACAATAAGATCTGAGTATCAAGAGAGCTCACTACAACACCCGAGGAATACCAAGAAGCCTGTGGGGCTCAATGGGCCCATGCTTGTACTGAGCACCGGTTCCAGGTAGAATCCAGGTGTCTCTGTCAACTGTCTCTGATATCTTGCCTACTACACCAAGCATGTGTCAATGCAAAATCAATCAGTTGATCTTAGAAAGAAATGAACATTTTTCACTCAAGCCAAATGTGAGGATTACAACCCAGAAAGAGCATTTCAGAAAGCTCTAAGAACTCTTCCACCTGTTAGAAGTCAAGGCACAGTTATACACATTTTTTGAGACAGAGACTGTACCTTAAATAATATATTATTGACAGTTTACATAATCCAGATCTAAGCACCATGCAACCTCTATCAAGAAAGAATGTTATCTTTAAGGAACTGTCTTATTAATGTTGAAAGAATGTTGTTCTTTATGGGTGAGCAGGTATTTCTGCTGATGGGGGAGGTTTGGTCAACGCATATGCATATACACAATACACAGTGGTGGGGAGAGGAGATCAAATCATGGAGAAATTTTTTATAGTTAAATTTTTCTGGTCTCATCATAAAATAGTTTTACTTCATATTTGACTTGGAAAGGAGATGGGATGGGGGGAGTTTGGGGGAGTAAGAGGCTGGGTTACTGTGGAATTGAGGGTGGAATGGTGCCATCACAGGGAGGTATGAAAGTGAAAGTGAAGTCGCTCAGTCATATCCGACTCTTTGCAACCCCGTGGACTATAGCCTACCAGGTTCCTCCATCCATGGGATTTTCCAGGCAAGAATACTGGAGTGGGTTGCCATTTCCTTCTTCAGGAGATCTTCCCAACCCAGGGGAACCTGGGTCTCCCGCATTGTAGGCAGATGCTTTACTGTCTGAGCCACCAGGAGGTATGGATAATTGCATTTAATTCACAATGGCCTGTGGGAAGTGCCATTTATGTGTTGCCTTAGAGAATATGAAGTCATGTGCTCTCTATAGGTTCTTGTTGTTGTTTAGTCGCTAAGTGTTGTCTGACTCTGCGATCTCCATGGACTGTAGCCAGTCAGGCTCCACTGTTCTTGGGATTTCCCAGGCAAGAGTACCGGAGTGAGTTGCCATTTCCTTCTCCAGGGGATCTTCCCGACCCAGGGATTGAATCTGAGTCTCCTGCATTGCAGGGAGATTCTTTACAACTAACTGAACCACCTGGGAAACCCTTTATAGGTTCTTAAAGACACTCAATTTGGAAGAGACCTAGGTAAACAAGTTACTTCAAGATATGACCTCTTGGAGTTTTCACTATCTCAGAGTTCATTATGCATTTCCAGTGAGGTCAGAACTTCTTTTATCAAAGGGGCCTCTCCTCTGGCTACTAGTGTAAGGAATTTTATGCTGGGAAAGCCTGATCTATGAATACGTGCAGCTATTTTACCTTTAGGCAGCAGAGGGCAATCTTGCCCTTCTTATGCAGATTGACATTCATTTGATGAAGTTGAGTAAAATCAGCTAAAAAATGCAGACTGACACACATTTGACAAGGTTGAAATAAAATCAGCTAAAATAATCTTAGCTAGTTGCCCCTTTTCTACAAAGACAGAAGTAAATTCTTTCACACAGTCCAGTCAGGGCTTTGAAACCCTCTCCTGATAAACTGTGAGGCAGAGAATACCTGCTTCCTGGACTAGTTGATTCACAAGAGGAAAGGGACAGGGCTTATGGGACACAACTGCTACTTTATCAGATAGCATTATATCCTCTTAGCTGGGGAGTGGGGAGTGAAATGAGCTGAAAGGAGGGATAAGGAGACAGTCTAAATAGAAGTAGGGAATTAATGGGCTTCCCTGGTGGCTCAGATGGTAAGGAATCCACCTGTAAATGCAGGAGACCCAGATTCAATCCCTGGGTCAGGAAGATCCCCTGGAGAAGGGAATGGCAACCCACTCAAGTATTCTTGCCTGGAAAATCCCATGGACAGAGGAGCCTAGCAGGCTACAGTACATGGGGTTGCAAAGAGACATGATTTAGTGACTAAACCGCCACCAGGGAATTAACATCACCTTCTAGCAACTGTTTAGATCCTTTTGTTGTTGTTCAGTTGGTGGTGTCTGACTCTACAACCCCACCGACTGCAGCACGCCAGGCTTCCCGTCCTTCACTACCTCCCGGAGTTTGCTCAAACTCATGTCCATTGAGTCAGTGATGCCATCCAACCATCTCATCCTCTGTTACCCTCTTCATCTCCTGCCTTCAATCTTTCCCAGCACCGGATTCTTATTCAAAGATACTTTTTGGCTGGTGAGAATGCCCATGTAGGTGAGTGGGAATGCTCTCATATATATTTTGGCTGCAAAGGTCAAAGCTTTAGCCCAGGTCTTCTCTCTGAAATATAAGTAGGACTCTGATTTTTTTTCTGTAGCCACTATTTTCAAAAAGCATCTACCATTTGGAACCCCAATTATCCACAATTGACTGCATAAACCGAGGCCAAGGTCTTGGTTTATTTGATCAAAAATGAATACATTCAATATATTCAATATATTGACAAGTCTCAGCACCTGCTCATCCACTAACAGAAGAAATAGCACTTGTTGATAAAATCCCTGCCTCCTTATCTCCAGTGAAAATCTTGCTCCTAGTGCTCTAGTTTCAAGGAAGGTTGGTGGAGGGTTATGCCTCAGGGAGAAAACGTGCCTAATTGCCCAGATGTAGGAATAGAACTGAGAATATCGGGTTACCAAAGAGTATAGCAAAAGTCTGTGCCCACTGTTATATCATCCTACGGGCAGAAATCTAGGGAACTAAGATTTAAGGCATCACTTAATGCATTTGATTTGCTTGGGATGTGACCATCCACTTTCACAGTCCATACTCACCACATTCCGGGTTGACAGAGTCAGAGGACTCGCAGACTCCACAGCTCTCTAGATTTTTCTGATGCACATTAAGTTTGGGAAAGACTGGCTTCAAAAGCTTAGCTAGTGGGAAATTTGATGGAATATTTTTCCTTGAAGGAGAATGACTTTACATTTCAAAAAATAAAAGCCAATTAGAGGCTAAAAGCCTTCTTGGTGGGGAGACAAGCCCTATTACCAGTTCTGCCATCAAAGACAATGATTTAGAAGCTTAGCTAAGAAGCTGTGCCCTGATTGTGACGATTCATTTAGAAAAATGTGGACTAATGACTCCTAGGAAATGTTAGACATTTGAAATTCAAATGCATCGATAAAAGTAAAAGACGTTCACTTCAGAATTTGTGGACTACAATGTAAGTAACAGACATTACTCTAAATCAACAGACTAGAATACATAATGCAACATAAATGGTACCCTGATAAATTAATTCATAAACTTTAAATATTTAAACTTTATTTCTTCAAAGTATCTGTATTTCTCATATAAAGCAGCAGTTCTCAAGCTTTGATTATAGGGGAAATCACCTAAGAAGATTGTTAAACCATACAGGTCTTCCCTGACTTATGATGGGCTTCTCTCCCCGTACACCCACTGAAAGTTGAAAATATCATAAAGTGGAAAATTCGTTTCATACACCTAACCTATAAAAATTATAACTTCGCCTAGGCTTAGAATTTAAGCAACCTTAAAAGTATTTAGAACACTTGCATTTGCCTACAGGTGGGCAAAACCATCTAACATGCAGCCTATTTTATAAATACAGTGTTGAATATCTCATGTAACTTACTGAATACTGAACGTGAAAAACAGAATGGTTGTAAGTGTATCCATTGTTTGCCCTTGAGATCACATGGCTGACTGGGAGCTGTGGCTGCCCCTCACAAGAGAGTGCTGCTGAATTCTGCTGGCCCAGGAAAAGATCAAAATTCAACATCCAAAGTGCTCTTTCTACTGAATGTGTAATTATTTCACACCATTATAACCATCATATATTCCAGGTGATATTCTCCAGTTATTTCAATCCGTTAAGTCAGGAATTAGTCTAAGATTTTAACTAGGACCCTAGATGATTTTGAAATGTGTTAGATGGGCTAGTTAACCCTTGCAAAACAAACACAAATTCACTGACCCCTCTGGCCAACTATTCTTCCTCCCCTTCAAAAATCCTCTTTAAGATAGTTAATTCAACCAACCTTTCCATTGAACTGTACCAGGCTTCCCTGGTGGTTCAGTGGTAAAGAATCCACCTGCCAATGCAGGAGCCTTAGGAGATGAAGGTTTGATCCTTGGATCAGGAAGATCCCTTGGAGGAAGAAATGGCAACCCACTCCAGTAGTCTTGCCAGGATAATCCCACGGACAGAGGAGCCTGGCAGGTTTCAGTCCGAGTCAGACACGACTGAAGTGACCGAGCACACATACATGACTCATTTAATAGAGTCCTTTTCCAGAACCATGAACACAGTAACTTCTTTCACTTTCCAGGATTGATTTTTTTTAAATAACTACTTATCATAAGAAAAAATTGTGATGGCATATTAACAAAGGGTGGCTCGCCGGCAGCAAAGTGCAGGTGAGAGCAATTGAGCTGCACAGAGCAAGCCGGTGGAGTCTCTCTTTACCTGGCATGAGGAGGCAGCCTTGAGTTGACACCTGACCCCAACTAACCAGGCGTCTCAGGTGTAGGAACTTGGGAATAACCATCCTCTCCTCCTTTCCTCAAAGGCATGGCATAGTCCTAAAATCCCTCCAAAAAGCATCCCCCCCCCCTTTCGGGTTTAAATAGATCCTTTCTGGCTTCTCATTGTGATCTGCAAGTTATCCCATTTCAAGACCTTACAGGTACCACTTCCTCTGCAGAAATGGGGAGCAAGGATGGGACCCCAGCCCGTAAGAGGCAGGCACACACCAAGACTCCCCAACCTTGAGCTTTTCTGTGGTAGACTTAACAGTGTGTTGGAAGCAGGTGGTGCCTATGACACAGAGCAGGGTTGATGAGTGAGGATAAGGAAAGACGAAGTGAGGACCCTTCTAGAGACCAGCTTCAAGACAGGAGAGAGCTTATTCTAGATATGCTCTGGGTTGAATTAGAAAGACCACAGAAACCCACACACCAGCATTTGGGTTAAGCTTCTCTCCCTCCCTCCCTTCCTTTCTTCCTTCTTTCCTGAACAATTTAGTCCAAATATCACTAGAACTGTGCAAAATAGGCATCTACTGTGGGAAGAGGGGCAGGACCAGAGTATGGCATCAGAGCCTAGATGGACAGAGGAGGCATCCATGTGTTTGAGGGAAAGACAGGGACAGAGGCCTTGCAATCCTGGCAGTCCAAGCAGGGTTAAGAGGACCCCCATGTAGGGGTGGTGGTGGTGTGGCCCCAAACAGGAAGTTAAGAGCACAGGTTAGGTGAGGGAGGGGACAGTGGGAGGTAGGGGGAGGTGGTGATGAGAGATGAAAGATGAGTCATGAGCCAACAAGTACTTTTATGAAGGATAGTGGGAGTCAAGGAGTTACAAATATGGAGGGAAAACTCAAATCAGTGATACTAGTTTGAAATTGAAGACATCATTGTGGACCCATGATCTCTAGTATATATAGATAGGTATAAAAATAGAGATATGAACATTTGTGTTTATATACACACACTCAGACACCACTTCAAACAAGTGATCAAAAAAAGTGTTCTTGGGGGCAGTGCATGTTTTATGGGATCTTAACCTGGATCTTTCCAACCCAGGGATCAAGCCAAGTCTTCCACATTGGCAGGCATGTTCCTTGCCACTGAGTCAACAGGAAAGCCCTCTTAGCCCCTGCTGCTGCTGCTGCTAAGTCGCTTCAGTCGTGTCCAACTCTGTGCGACCCCATAGATGGGAGCCCACCAGGCTCCGCCATGCCTGGGATTCTCCAGGTAAGAACACTGGAGTGGGTTGCCATTTCCTTCTCCAATGCATGAAAGTGAAAAGTGAAAGAGAAGTCGCTCAGTTGTGTCCGACTCAGCGACCCCATGGACTGCAGCCTATAAGCTCCTGACCAGGGCTCAAAACCCCAGCAGCCTCAGCAGTGAAAGCTTGGCATCCTAACACTGAACAATCAGGGAATTCCCAAGTGTTCAAAATGAACATCAGTAAGGGCTTCCCTAGTGGCTCGGTAGTAAAGAATCTGCCTGCCAATGCAGGAGACATGGGTTCGATACCTGGTCCGAGAAGATCCCACATGCCACGGAGCAACAAGCCTGCATGCCACAACTATTGACCCTGTGTTCTAGAGCCTGTGCTCTGCAACAAAAGGGGGCACTGCATTGAGAAGCCCACTCTCCGCAACTAGAGCAGCTCCTGTTCTGTGCAGCTAGGGAAAAGCCCACACAGCAACGAAGACCCAGCACAGCCAATAAATAATAAATAAAATTACTTTAAAAAAAGTTTAACACTTCTAGCAATGGGGCAATTTCAAATCAAGTGTCCCCGATAGGTTTCAATAAGAAGACCATGTCATTTCTGTGATATTCCTGCCAAAAATCATAACCTGAATCTAATCACGAAAAAGTATCAGACAAACCCTGATTCAGAGACATTCTGCAAAACACCTGGCCTGTAATCATCAAATGTGTCAAGGCCATAAAAAGTCAAAGAAAGACTGAGGAATTATTCAAGACAGAAGGGGAATACGATGACCAGATGCAGTGTGTGATTTAGATTTGATCTTTCTCTATAAGGACGTTACTGGAACGATTGGTGAAACCTGAATGGTGTCTGTGTGTTGGACACTGAATGGCTATCAGTCTTGAATTCCTGATTTTGAAGTTGTTTTGTAGTTATGTAGGAGGAGGTCCTTCTTTATGGGAAATATACTGAAATATTCAGAAGTGATGGGGTAGCTTTTGATGCTTCTGAACTGTGGTGTTGGAGAAGATTCTTGAGAGTCTCCTGGACTGCAAGGAGATCAAACCAGTCAATCCTAAAGGAAATCAGTCCTGAATATTCATTGGAAGGACTGATGCTGAAGCTGAAGCTCTAATACTTTGGCCACCTGATGCGAAGAACTGACTCATTGGAAAAGACCCTGATGCTGGGAAAGATTGAAGGCAGGAGGAGAAGAGGATGACAGAGCATGGAATGGTTGGGTGGCATCACCGACTCGATGGACTTGAATTTGAGCAAGCTCTGGGAGTTGGTGATGGACAGGTAAACCTGGTGTGCTGCAGTCCATGGGGTCGCAAACAGTTGGACACGACTGAGCGACTGAACTGAACTGACCTGATGGGGTGGCAGGTCAGCCACCTGCCACCTACTCTCACATGGGTTCAGGAAGAAAAGTTCTTCGCATTATTATTGGAACTTTACTGTAAGTTTGAAGCTATTTCCCCCAATAAACTATTAAAATATATATGTATTTCTTTAAAATTCATTTGGGGATTTAAGAAGTTCCTCTTTTTTTCTCATTGAGGTACAATTTACATGCTGAAAATCCAGTCTTTGGGTTGTATAATTCAATGAGTTTTGACAAACATATACAGTCATGTAACCACTACAAACATTCAGAAACCTTAACCATGGATGCCTCACTTTTAAAACTTATGGAATGAGTTGGCCTTTTAGAAATGCTCTCATTTATGTTACAGGTATAAATATTAAACATTTTATTACACTTCCCTTTCAAATATTCAAGCTCATAATTACATATAATACTAAAATATGTTTGACTTCTTTAAAAAAGGTTAAAAATCATATGCTAAAACAAGCGAAAAGTCCTGGCATGGGCTCTGCCCTTCACTGAAAAGAATGTTCTCGTTTCCTGTCCTTTTCCCCATTAAGGCTGAATTAGTGCACCGTGGGCGGAGGGCCGCGCCTGCGCCAGGAAAAGCCTCATTAGCAGCAGGGAGAAGCCCCACCCACCTGCCCCAGCATCTGCCCGGCTGTCACAGGCATCTTCTTGGACATGACATGCTCCCCACAGCTAAAAAATACACCGACGTGCTCCGCTGTGGGCTGCAGGCACTTAACTTCCCTTGTCCTCGGTCGGTTAATGGGCTGTGAAGTGCGGCCTGACACTTGCTCAGACACTGCAGAGAACAGCGCGGTGTGTGCCGGGGGCTCAGCTCTCAAGGTGGTTTGGAGGAAAGGAGGCAGACGTGGATGATTGAGCACAAGCTTCATAGGTTCCTTCCTTAATTCATTCTCTGGCTTTCCCTTCCTCTTAGCAAGACCAAAAAAATTCAGCTCGTCACAACTCAGAGGTACATAGGAAGGGAGATTGTTTTCTCTGTAATTGGAACTTTCTCCTGAGCCCTCTCCTATAGAATCCTAGGCAAAAATTAATTACATCTCCAGGTCTGTCTAGAGTTATTCCCTTTAAGTGGGGTTCAGTTTCTGTTAGCTAGAAATGCTCAGTTCCTCCTATAGCTTCTCTGTCTTTTTTAACAATTAACATTGTGTTAAGTTTTTAACAATTAAGATTGTGTCTGACTTTGAAGAATATAGCTTACTTGACACTGTGGCTTTGCAAGGAAGTTGGGGTGCCCAGGGACCTCTAGAGACCTTGTGCTGCCCAATAAATCTCCTGGTTTCTAAATACTGACCAACTTGAAGACAGGCTGAGATACTCATTTTCCTCCAGCTTCTTTTTGTTCTGCAGGATTTTCTGCAAGACTCCCTTGTCCCTATTAAGACTACTGCTTCTGGCAATTTCCTCAAGGCATACAAGCAGGTTCGTCCACATCCTGGGTAGCCTGCCTCTAGTGGATGGGAACTAGGATTGCAGGATCATACAGTACCTCTATTTTTAGTTGAATAAAACTGTTAACTGTTCTCCACAGTGGCTGCACCAGTTTAAATTCTGTTCTCCACAGTAGCTACATCAGTTTACCTTCCCACCAACAGTGTAGGAGAGCATGCATGCTCAGTTGCATCTGACTCTTTGCGACCCCATGGACTGTAGCCTGCCAGGCTCCATTGTCCATGGAATTCTCCAGGCAAGAATACTGGAGTGGGTTGCCATTTCCTACTCCAGGAGATTGTCCCAACCCAAGGATTGAACCCTGGTCTCCCGAATCTCCAGCATTGGCAGGCAGATTCTTTCCCACTGCACCACTTGGGAAGCCCACAGTGTAGGAGGGTTCCCATAATAAGCACTTTGAATAGCACTTTTTCACATATTTTTACATGGATTAGTTAATTTAACCCTCACAGTAAGTCTGTGAAGACAATATTATTATTATACAGCTAGTGAAGGCACATAATAAGTGTCAGAGTTTGGGAACTCAGGTTTTGAGACACTAAGACCCTTGTTCATACCATGTTGTGAAGGGATGAAGGGATGTGTCACATAGATTTTTCTTCCCTGGGTCATGGAGACCCCAGGTGGAGTGAACTAATGATGAGAAGGCTGTGGAAACTAGCACATGAGATGAGGTTGTTGCATGGGATGGAATCAGAGTGAGCTGGGGTGGTCGGTGCTCTCCAGGACTAATGAAAGCCAAATCAGAGAACCTGTGATGGGATCCCAGCCCCTGTCCCGGGGGTGTAGGTAGGCCCAGGACTGGAGAGGCCCCTGTAGTTCAGTGTTCATATCCTTCAACGGGAAGATAAGGAGTAAAGCATACAAAGGATTGCTATTTGTTCTGTAAACCAAACAGCTGGTATGGACAGTTGATTGTATCAATAGACGGCAGAGCAATCAGGCTCATTAACCAAATGCTGTTGAAAGAGATGGTTGACCCAGCTCTCCATCCTGCTGCATTTGTCATTTGGTAGGGAGGCTTGGCTCCTAATAAGTCTTTATTTCTAGAAACTTCCCCCTTTCAAAGTAAAGTATTTTAAGGGAAAGAGAATAAAATGTTTCAAATACTTTATATTATTCTTGCAATGTAATAAGATTTTAAAGGTTTGGGGAACATCTTTCCCAGATAAAGCAGACAAAGAGGTAGAGGGTGTATTTCCTGAACTGTCTTATCAAAAGGAGTCTGGGTTAGAGACGGGTGATGTTATTCAAGCTGTTCTTGCTAAATGCAGAGAAGCATAATAAAGAGAAACCCAGAGAGGGTGTGGTATGTATGTGTGTTTCCCCACTCTGGGTGGCAACTCTCTGACTTCCTTACTGATAAACTCTGATCCAGCCAGACTCCACAGAAGCAGAGATAACTGCAGGTCTGCAGGAAGTAAAGGGGCTCTCTCCTTAACCGTAGACTCTCAGCTTATTAGGTGTAAACTTGTGTTGGATGAGGTTTGGGAATTGGGGTACAGGTATCCATCTGAAGTACTGCACTGACAACTTCTCCTGCTCTGTTCCCTAGACAGGCCTTTGTCTAAGACCTAGTATCAGGCTCAGGCCTGGAGTTCCATTTGACAGCACCCCGTCCCCATGCCAAACTACAGAGAAAAAGGCCACACCAGTTTAGCCTAGAATACCATATGATCACTTGCTTATAACTCTTAAATGACCCTTGTGTGGTCATGCTCAGTTGCTAAGTCATGTCCGACCCTTTGCAACCCCATGGACTGTAGCCCACCAGTCTCCTCTGTCCATGGGATTTCCCAGGCAAGAATACTGGAGTGGGTTGCCACATCCTTCTTTAGGAAAAAAAGTGAAAGTGAAAGTCGCTCAGTTGTGTCCAGCCCTTTGCAACCCTATGGACTATACAGTCCATGGAATTCTCCAGGCCAGAATACTGGAATGGGTAGCCCTTCCCTTCTCCAGGGGATCTTCCCAACCCAGGGATAGAACTCATGTCTCCAGCATTACAGGTGGATTCTTTACCAGCTGAGCCACCAGAAAAGCCTTCTCTAGGGGATCTTCCCAACCCAAGGGTCAAACCTGGGCCTCCTGCATTGGCAGGCAGATTCTTACCACTGAGCCACCTTCGGCTAAAGTAAAAGGGGGACAAAGCCTGTTTTATCGCATCCTTTATGGGATGAGATAGAATAATGGCCCCACACAGCTGTCCATGCCCCGTTCCCAGGGTGACCTGTGACTGTGTTAGGTTAGATGGCAAAAGGATATTAAGACTTCAGGGAAAATTAAGGTTGCTCATCAGCTGACCCAAAGCTCGGGAGAGCAGATTGGTTATCAGGTGGGTGTAATATAATCACAGGGTCATTACAAGTTGAAGAAGAAGGCAAAAGAAGAGAGAGGGATGCAACGTGAGAAGAACTTGGCCACTTGGTGCTGCCTTTGGAGTTGGGAAAAGGAATCGTGAGCCCACACATGCAGCCGGCCTCTAGACACCAGGAGAGACAAGGACATCAGTTTTTTGCTAGAGCTTCCAGGAAAAACAGCTCAGCCAACACCTTGGTTTTAACTGAGTGAGACCTAAAGAACTGTAAGGTAATACGTTTTTGTTGGCTTAAGCCACTGCATTTGTGGTAGTTTGTTAGAGGATTTAAGCTCAGCTTCCAAAGAGGAAAGCTAGCAGTAGATTTCCTTCTCTTTCTTTCTCTTCTGTTGTCCTTCTACCATCAGTTTCACATCTCTCAATGAACGGTTAAGTGAGAGAAATGTCCTAGAGCAGGTTGGCAGGTTCTTTCTAGTACCAGGTGGGAGATTTATTATGAAAATTATTATAAATGTAAAAGAATTCATTCCACATTTCCTGTGAGACCCAGCAGATCCTATAGATCTGTGTATGCATGTATGTGTATGCGTGTGTGCTCAGTTGTGTCTGACTCGTTGCAACCCCATGGACTGTAACCTCCCAGGCTCCTCTATATATGGGATTTCCCAGGTAAGAATACTGGAGTGGGTTTCCATTTCCTCCTCCAGGAGATCTCTCTGACCCAGGGATCAAACCTTCATCTCCTACATCTCCTGCATTGGCAGGGCAGATTCTAAAGAATCCCAGGTAAATGGTGTGTATGTATGTTAGTCGCTCAGTTGTATCTGACTCTTTGCGAGCCCATGGACTATAGCCCACCAGGCTCCTCTGTCCATGGGGATTCTCCAGGCAAGAATACTGGAGTAGGTTGCTATGCCCACCTCCAGGGGATCTTCCCGAATCAGGAATCGAACTTAGGTCTCCCACATTGCCGGCAGATTCTTTATTGTATGAGCCACCAGGAGAACCCGAGGTAAAGGGTAGCTCTATCCCTTTAAATGTCTCAATACTTGCTCTATTGCTCTCTGGCATTGTAAATCCTGGATGTGGGTCCTGGTTTGAAATGCCTCTTATCAACAGACCATGGTGAGCACTGCTGTGGGGAGCAGCCCAGCTGAAAATGGTGAAACCAAAAGGAACAGGTTTGGGAAGAACCCTTTACTGGCAGAAAGGTTTTCAATATTGTGGCAGACCGGGAAGTATCAGTGGCAGATGCTTTCAATCACCTACTACTGATGCCCCGGCAGGGATTGCCTTTCCCAAGGAATGGAGGTCAGAGTTCTACCGTGAGCCTTCTTTCCTGCCCCCAGTTGGCCCCTTAGGGCCTTGTTCTATTAAAGGGCTATGTAACCTCAACCTTTCTATATGGAATCTCTTTTTTTTTTTTCAAAAGAAATCTAGAAACATATACATCTCCTTCCCAGAGACCTGAGAGAAGAGCTGTTTGTAGTACCCAGGAAGCAAATGCTGAGGGCTGGATTGTCTGCAATTAAAGTGATGACAGTGATGGCTTTATGTAATTAACTGAGAGTCATGTTCTTAGTCACGGTTGCCATGTGCTTCTCTGTTCATGAGATCTGTTTCAATAGCAACCTAGATGGAATGGTCAGCTGTTCATCTGCTCACTTACTCAGCAAATACAAGCATCACTACATGCCTGGCAACCTTTTATATGCTGGGGACGTGGGAGAGAACAGACAAAGCCTCTTGCACTCATAGCTTCTACATCCTAGTTGGGGGATGGATAATAAAAATAGGACAAGTGCTGTGAAAAAAATAAGGCAGAGAAGGGGTGGAGCACTCCTAGAGGTAAGAATAGTGAGGGAAAATGTTAGACTTGAACAAAGAGGACACGTTCAGAGGACACAAGGGAGGAAATTATGTAGATATCTGGGGGAGGAGCCCTCCAGGCAGGGGGAACAACAAGTTCATCACCATCATTGATTATCATTCAGAGAATTATTAATATTCCTCCCTGTCTTGCTCTCTATCAGGATCAATCACTGTATGGTTAAACCTTTTGAGCTTGGGCCAGTCTCTGTTCCTTAGTTTCCAAAATTTTACATTCAATTGCTCCCCAATGTCTGAAACATTAGATTGAACCATAGGAAATGCCAGTGAAATACCATATGAAATGGTTACCAATCATTTTATGTACGTTAACTCTCTTCTCTTACCCTTTTCTCTGAGAGAGAGAGTCTGATGACTTAAGCTGTTCCACACAAATGTGTAGGGAGCTGAGCCTTATCTATAAGCTTGCATAAATGGTGGTCACCCTAACTTTTTCAAGCAGAGACTTGCCTCCAGTCCCCCTAAAGCTTATGATGGAAGCCCACCTACTCCCTGGGTGGTTGGTCATAGGGAGCTCCTATCCATTCCTACCCAGGGGGACCATGGTCTTACACAGTAGGTCAACCATCATCTCAATACAATTGGGTAAGAGAGTTGGACACAACCAGAGACAGGCAACCTTACTTTAGTCACACAGCTGCTTTGTCTCATGTATCAATGTTTCTCACTGGCCCCAACCAGCTGGGGCTGCAGCAAAAAGACCGTGTACAGGAGCTGTTGGAGAGCTGCTAGTGGGTCCTGTACTTCCTCAAGGCTTTAGGTCTGCTCTGAGGGCCCTTCAGGACCCTTCTATTAATATATTCACAGTGTACAGAGGCTGACCTCTTCAGGGAGGGCTTCATATTTAGACTTTTGTTGTTTACCTCATATGCTGCTGCTGTGTGTGTGTGTGTATGTGTTGTTATTCAGTCACTCAGTCGTGTCCAGCTCTTTGTGACCCCATGGACTGACTGCAGGGCACCAGTCTTCCTTGTCCTTCACCATCTCCCAAAGCTTGCTCAAACTCATGTCCATTGAGTTAGTGATGCCATTCAACCATCTTGTCCTCTGTCATCCCCTTGTCCTCCTACCTTCAGTCTTTCCCAGCATCAGGGCCTTTTCTAATGAGTTGTCTCTGCATCAGGTGTCCAAAGTGTTGGAGCTTCAGCTTCAGCATCAGTCCTTCTAATGAATATTCAGGACTGATTTCCTTTAGGATTGACTGGTTTGATTTCCTTGCAGTCTAAGGGACTCTCAAGAGTCTTCTCCAACACCATAGTCCAAAAGCATCAATTCTTCAGCATTCAGCCTTCTTTATGGTCCAATTGTTAAATCCATACATGACTACTGGAAAAACTATAGCTTTGACTATACAGACCTTTGTCAGTAAAGTAATGTCTCTGCTTTTTAATATGCTGTTGATGTTTGTCATAGCTTTTCCAAGGAGCAGGCATCTTTTAATTTCGTGGCTGCAGTCACCATCTGCAGTGTGTGTGTATATATATACCTATTTATATAAGCATTCAAAACTTACAGTTTTTATAACTTTGCTTTTACATTTCTTCATTTAAAAAAAAATACATCAGAAACCTTAAAAATAGAAGTTGCTTAGCCTTTTTAAAAGACCTTTGTGAAACCCTAGGTCAATTTCACCAACAGGGTCAAAGAACAGAGAAAATAAAGGATTTCTCTGTGACTGTGGGGCCATCTAGATCAGCATTACCTGCAAATTCGAGGGCCCTCTCCTTCCTGCTGAGTCAGAATCAACTGGGACCTGGGCCAATGAGCCTGCATTTGGAAAAAGTTCCCCCATGTAACATATACAAACTCCATTTTGAGAGCATAGGGTTGGAGGTGTTGAATGGGTCCTTAGACGTTGGATTTCCCAAAGAAAGGAAGAGGGCTGAGGACAGAAGGAAGCCAAAGATGCTGGTGAATCTTGGGGAGAAATGAGGAATGAAACAGGGATATTATGTGGGTGGCATGACTCTCAAGGAGGTGGTCTCTCTTGTGTATGGCTGAATGATAATGGATACATCATGGGCCCACCAGCTTTTCCAGGCCCTTTCCCAGACATCATTATATTACGGGGGCTCCACAGTTGCTCTGGGAGGTTCTAAGATAGATCCAATAATATCAGGACCACCTAACTAAAGAGGAAAGGAGTAATGAACAAGCTCTCTCCTGTCATCATCCTGAACTCCCTTCTTGGCATCACATTTCTGATAACTTCTGGGTGGACACAGCAGATAGCAAACTTTCAAATGGTTCTGTTCTTATTTTCATCCCCAGACCTGTATACACTGTGCTTGATGATAACTTGGTAAGGAGTTGGTGGTGGTTTAGCTTCCTAGAGTGAAATGTGGGAGCTATTTGTGAAATCCCAACAATTTATTAATAATTCAGGATGACCTCTAATCAGGATGATAATTGGCTTCTTTGTCAAGTGCAGAGGGAGGATAATTGGTGTATTTGAAATTGACATTGCCCACACAGCCCCTCTGCCCACTTCTCTTGCTTCTGGGCCTTCTGTGAGTCACATCCTTGACAGTGGGCAGAGCGAGTAAGCAGGACAGGAGGCTCTGAGGTGGGAGGGGAGCACACATCAGAGTCTAAACTCAAGATCCCCTGGCTCGAATCCTCTATGACCCACCTCCCAGAATATTGGAAATAAAAGCAAAAATAAACAAATGGGACCTAATTAAACTTAAAGGCTTTTGCACAATAAAGGAAACTATAAGCAAGGTGAAAAGACAGCCCTCAGAATGGGAGAAAATAATAGCAAATGAAGCAACAGACAAAGGATTAATCTTAAAAATATACAAGCAACTCCTGCAGCTCAATTCCAGAAAAATAAATGACCCAATCAAAAAATGGGCCAAAGAACTAAACAGACATTTCTCCAAAGAAGACATACAGATGGCTAACAAACACATGAAAAGATGCTCAACATCACTCATTATCAGAGAAGTGCAAATCAAAACCACAATGAGGTACCATTACACACCAGTCAGGATGGCTGCTATCCAAAAGTCTACAAGCAATAAATGCTGGAGAGGGTGTGGAGAAAAGGGAACCCTCTTACACTGTTGGTGGGAATGCAAACTAGTACAGCCACTATGGAAAACAGTGTGGAGATTCCTTAAAAACCTGGAAATAGAACTGCCATATGACCCAGCAATCCCACTCCTGGGCATACACACTGAGGAAACCAGATCTGAAAGAGACACGTGCACCCCAATGTTCATCTCAGCACTGTTTACAATTGCCAGGACATGGAAGGAACCTAGATGCCCATCAGCAGACGAATGGATAAGGAAGCTGTGGTACATATACACCAGGGAATATTACTCAGCCGTTAAAAAGAATTCATTTGAATCAGTTCTAATGAGATGGATGAAACTGGAGCCCATTATACAGTTAAGTAAGCCAGAAAGATAAAGATCAATACAGTATACTAATGCATATATATGGAATTTTAAAAGATGGTAATGATAACCCTATATGCAAAACAGAAAAAGAGACACAGATGTACAGAACAGACTTTGTGACTCTGTGGGAGAAGGCAAAGGTGGGATGTTCTGAGAGAATAGCATTGAAACAAGTATACTATCAAGGGTGAAACAGATCACCAGCCCAGGTGGGATGCATGAGACAAGTGCTCAGGGCTGGTGCACTGGGAAGACCCAGAGGGGTGGGATTGGGAGGGAGGCGGGAGAGGGGATCGGGATGGGGAACACATGTAAATCCATGGCTGATTCATGTCAATGTATGGCAAAAAACACTACAATATTGTAAAGTAATTAACCTCCAACTAATAAAAATAAATGAAAAAAAAATCCTCTGGTTCTAGTCTGCTGATCCCAGTCTGGCCAGTCCCAGCCACAACCCAGCCTATCTTCCTGGGTGGCCTTCAGAAATCCAGGCTTCCAGGCTAGAGCAGCTATTCTGGCTTAAAGGTGGACACCCCAAAGCAGGTAAGGAACATTGGGCCCTGGGCAGATCAGGTTCCTCATTTCACTGTGTTTCCCCCCTTCTCTCTGCCTCAATGATGTGGTTTGCAGAGGTGTTTAGAATTGGCTACTGATTATAAGTTAGAAAAGTGAGTCTCAGGGGGATGGGAATGCATGTGTCCTGACCCTCTGGGGAGCTTGGCCAGGTCAGTCCCCATCATGAATTTTGGTTCAGTTGCCATCATGAATTTTGGTTTAGTCACCATCATGAATTTTGGTTTAGTCACCATCATGAATTTTGGTTTAGTCACCATCATGAATTTTGGTTCAGTCTTAGGTCTGGACCACCAGGGTCTCATGAGCCAGTGCTGGCCCAGAGATGACTCATTTAGCCTCTCAGACAGCAGAGTGATCCGAGGGATGGGGTGGGCTGGGCCTGGGACATAGCTCATTTGATAACTTTAAAACACTAAGACATTTGATTTGTGGACCTTCCAATGTTTTCTTTCTCCAGGCCCCATAAATGCTAGGAGGGAGCCTAAAGCAATATCTCCCAGGGCCTAGAATGGGCAGGGAGGACACCAACCTCTTGTCTGATGGAATAACCTAAGGCAATTTTAGAGGAACCTGACATATGCCTCCGTTTACTGCCTGGGCTGCAGAAGATGGGGATCTGCACAGACAGGAGGAGGGTGCAGATTAATGCAAGGACAAGGAGGAAGTATCCATCCAGTCTGTTCTGCGAAGGCCCAGCTGTGCCCTTGGTCTCCTCCCATGGTCAGTGGGTAGAACAGGACTATCTGTATTTCTGTGGCTTTGTCTTTCCACTGTCTCAACCCAACACACACACAGTGTTCCCCATTCTAGATGGAATGCATTCAGGTTCCTAAGCATGATCTGGGCATTCTCAGCTCTTCCACCTCCTCTGTCAAATTTCAACTTCTTTATCACACATCTCTCCTAGGAATAATAAACAGAAAAGACGATCTCAACAAAAGTTATTAAGTTCTTATTATGTTCCTGGCTCTATGCTAGGCATTGAAAATCTCAGAACATATTGTCCCTACTGGTCACTTGCCAAGTGAGATTAAGAAGATCAGACGTTTTGATGCCATAGTGGGTGGTCAGCTAGCTGCCCACACTGGGCCTCAAGAGGTGGCATTTTGAGGGGATGGATCAATAATAATCCAAGTTCTGACTGTCAGTGGAGAAACTGAATTCTGATTTAGAGGTATTGACTACAGTAGCCTAACTCCAGGAAATTGATGTATAAACTGGAGTTTCAACTTATTATATTTCCAGGAGTTCTTTATCAGATGACAGTGATACTTGTATAGGGTGGTGAATGAATTTTTTTTTTTTTTTTTGGAAAGTGATGGAAAACAGTATGTGCATTTTTATCTTTGCCTGCTTCCTTTAGGCACTTGCTTTCCCCATGTTTCTCCTTCAAGAGATGGATTTATCAATTTGGCCTCAGCTGGCTTTCACAGGTTGGCACAGCAAGGCTGGATTTCCAACGCTTACTGTTTTGAGTCAGAAAGTGGACACAGATTTTTGTCAGAGTTTCATGGACTCAAACCAAAAGTTAGGTTCCAGTGAGCATTTTGCTAGTTAGAAGTGAATAAGCTAAAGTGGGAAAAATCTTTTTCTTTCAAAGGTATTTTCCTTGAGATATTGGCAAATAATATCCTTGCCTTTGCAAGGAAAGGATAGCAGAAGTCAAAGCAAATGAACAAGGAGCAAACGTATATTAACAGATGATCCTTCTGCTTCACTCAGACATGAGTGTGCATAATTTTTATAGCATGGGCTATAGAGTTTGCATTGAGTTAACATTTATAAGTCTAATAAATAAAAATAAGTAGGTTTTAGGATTGTTTGGCTAGATCACAGTTTAGATGTTAGAATTAAATATGAACAGTAAGTGATACTCTTTTAAAAAAGAGACAGTGGCTGCCAGTGTCTTATCTCCCTGGCCACTTCTGTTACTACATAGCCCAAGGCGATTTCTATGGGTGGCTGATCCCATCCACCTGGTGATCTTACTAGGGATGCGCAGAAAGTTTGTTGAGGCTGCTGTTTCCCTTTTCCCTGTGTGTGTTAGTCATTCAGTCATGTCTGACTCTTTGTGACCCCAAGGACTGTAGCCCACCAGGCTCCTCTGTCCATGGGATTCTCCAGGCAAGAATACTGGAGTGGGTAGCCTTTCCCTTCTCCAGGGGATCTTCCCAACCCAGAGATTGAGCCCAGGTCTCCTGCATTGCAGGTGGATTCTTTACTGTCTGAGGCACCAGGGAAGCCCTCCCGTTTCCCTACTTCACCCTAAAGAACAGCCTTCTGAAGAGCACTTGTGTTTTGTTCTTGTCTGCCCACCTTCCCTCCTATCCTTACCATCTAAGGAGAATCCTATCATTGACAAGCTCTTTCCTGGGTGCTGTTATGCTGCCAAGTGAGAGGAGTGGTTAGGGAGACTCAGGCCTGGAAAAGTTGAATGAAAAGGGAAGTGTTGAGCCTTCCTGACTCTTCTTTTTTTCTGTGGGAAGAATTTGTTTGAGAAAGCTAGTTTCTCTGTGCAATAACAAGAGGAGAAGAAGGAACTGCTTTAAACATAGCTGCAGGTCTTAAGTTGTACTCCTTCATGTTCTCTGGGAGAGGCTAGCAGAGTTTGAAATCATTTTCCACTTGTTTTTGTTGGTGGGGGAGACTCTATTCCTTTGAATGAGACACTGAGCTGAGACTGGGTTTCTCAGATGATTTTTCTCCCTGTGGATGATCTTTCCAAGCTGTGAAGCCTTATTATTCTGATTCCTTATGTACCAACTATTCTGCTTGGTGGTCTCTTTGGAATTCTTCCCTTTTGCAGTATTTTGGTTTTGAATTTCTCTTCTTAGAAGTTTGGGTGAACTCTCTGCTGGATGGCAAACTCCTTGAAGGTAGGGGCTTGTGTTAATGCTTCCTTAAATAGGCCAGAGCTTGAATTACAATGCCGGTTGCATAGTAGGAAATCGGTCAAGTTTTTAGTGAACAAGTATATGAATACAGGAACCAGGGGATTATGCAAGGCTAGGTTTCCACTCTTTCACCTACAGTCTTACATGACTAGAGGACAGCTCTCATTCACCAAAAACACTGGACAATTTCATACCAAACTAGACGTGGCACAGAGAATCATCTAACATATAACCTGCAAAGGGCCCCAGAAAACCATTCTTTGTTTACTTGGCCAGAGTGGAAATTTTTTCCTCCTACCTGGGAACCTCAGAGGTCATGAGCAATAACACATCTTGAGGGAAGTTGGCCTTTTGAACTGTGTTATAAAAAATGTATAAAGATGACCCTAGGAATACTATGGTACAAATGAATAGTAAGATTTCAGTCTAGTGATTATGTTGTTAAAAAAAAATCCCAACAATGGACATAGCTGTACCACCTTCACTTCTGATCTCTCTACTCCAAATAACCTGGCAATTGAAATTGTTCCCAGCATTGCAGCTCTCTAAGTGATTAGGAGGGAAGAAATTTTTGTCAGTTTTTATATTCCTTTCTCACCTTCTGAGGTTCAGATGCGTTCAAATGCCCATGTCACCAACCACCAGACAAGTGAAGATGAGTTTTCTTAATGTTCTGCTCTTTAGTGAATCATAGAGACAGTAAAGGACAATTGGCTCTCAGCAATACATAGCTAATCCATTTCTCAATCCACAAGGGCCAAGGAGAGCTAATTTAATCTCAGCTTCATTAGTTCATCCCTTGTCTGAAATCAAAATCAAGCACAAGATAATCAGTTAAAACCAAATTGCCATTTGTGCAGCCTTGGGGTTAAGCTGGTCCCCAATGGCTCCACCATCAGACTCCATCTGCAATTATTTCTACGGAGTTGGAGAAAGGTACTCCTGCTTTTTCACTGATTGGCACCACCGTCGTCTCCCATTCTTTTTCCTCAAAGGGGGCTTGCTTTCCTATTGAGACTCACTGTTCCTTTTAAATAAGTACCAGCTCTGTGAGCCATCTGGGGGAGTGCAGCTCTTTCTCTTTCTGAAGGCATACCACCAGGAGCAACCACACATGACTAGGTCCAGGTTATGACAACCAAGGTGATAATGATGACCCAGGCCCTATGGAACTGAGTAGTTTGCCATGGATGTCTAAAGTAAGACAAAGCCAGGAGAGATTTGGAAAACAGAGGCAGTTCAGAGGCCAGGAGAATGGCCTTTGTCCTGGAAGAGTCCCAGCATCAGTCTCCAGAGCTGCTTAGTGAAGAGGCTGGGAGGGGAATGGACGTGTGAGCTTGTAAGCACCTTGCATTTTCATTTTCATTCCTTTTGCTCTTCATTGTGGTGATCATCGCTTTCACAGAAATGTTTGATATTTTTTTCTTATTATGTCTACTGGCTTATTTAAGCGATTTACTTTCCAATTATGATTTTCTCTTTCCTATAGATTCTTACTACTTTTCTATTTAGAGAAGACTTTTCAGTATTTCCTTTAGTGTTGCTATATTCTTTTAGCTTTTGCTTGTCTGAAGAATTCTTTATGTCTCTTTCTATTCTAAGTGATAGAATGGGTAGAATATCCTAGGTTGCAGATTTTTGCCTTTGAGGACTTTGAATATGTCTTGCCTGCAGCATTTCTGTAGAGAAATCAGCTGCTAGACTTATGGGGGTCCCCTTATATTTAACTCTTTGTTTTGCTGCCTTTAGAATCCTTTTTTATCTTTAACTTTTACCATTTTTATTATATTATGTCTTGGTGTAGATCTGTTTGGGTTTATCTGGTTTGGGACCCTCTGTGCTTCCTGTGTCTGGGTATTTGTTTCCTTCTTTAGGTTTGGGAAGTTTTCAGCCATAATTTCTTCAAATATATTTTCAATCCCCCTTTCTCTTCTCCTTCTGGGATTCCTATTTTGTGTAAATTGGCACACTTCATCTTTTACCACAGTTCTCTTATATTGCTTTCATTTTCTTTTTTTCATTTGGCTTTCTCTCTGCTGTTCTAATTGAGTGATTTCCATTATTCTATAGTCTAGATCACTTATTTATTCTTCTGCATTATTGGTTCTGGTAATGCATTATTGCTTCTGCATCTTTAGTTCAACTTTCAACTCTTTAAATGAATTCTCTAACCTTTCTTGGCTCCTCCTTATAGTTTCTAATTGCTTTTTACAGCAATCTGCATTTCTGTTGAACCTTTCTTAATTCCTCCAGTATTTACATTATCTCCTTTTAGAACTCAGTGTCTATTGGACTGGAGAGGTCTGTTTCATTGTTCTTTCAGGGGAATTGGCTCCACCTCTTAACTGGGTGTGATTCCTTGGCTTCTTCACTTATGTTTCTCTTGCTCTGTGAGTTTAGGAGAAACAGTTATCTACTTTGGTCTTGGTGGACTATTTTTATGTGAGAGCATTCCTCTGTAACCTGTGTGGGTTTGATATTTTTTTTGGTAAGAGGGCTGTTTTTAGTATGGCTGCCTGCCACCTCTTCCTCAGTGTATGCTGACTGTTATTGCCTTGACAGACGGTATAACAGATGCTGTGGTGACCAGAGCCTGTGCTGGATGCTGAGGGTCTCTTTTTTGCTCGGTGGTTTTCACTGCCCTGTCAGGGGCAAGGTCTGCTCCCTGTTGTTGGAGCAGAAGTCTCCAGATCTGTCTGAGCTGCATTTCCAGTCTTTGCTGCAAGGTAGGCAGGATTGGAAGGATTCCCAGATGGTGCTAGTGGTAAAGAATCTGCCTGCCAATGCAGGAGACATAAGCGATGCAAGTTTGATCCTTGATTCGGGAAGATCCCTTGGAGAAGGGCATGACAACCCACTCCAGTATTCTTGCCTAGAGAATCCCATGGATGAGGAGCCTGACAGGCCATAGTCCATAGGGTCGCCCAGAGTCGGACATGACTGAAGTGACTTACAAATGCAGGCAGGTGGGATTAGAACACTCTTTCTGGGCGAGGAGCCCCTGAGTATTCTTCCCTGGAGCTGCTCACCTGTGAGTGCGCTCTGCTGTGTCATCTTTCACCCTTCATGTGGATTCACAAAGTACTCTGTTGTTGTCACTGCCCTCAGCCCCGCCTCAGCCATGGGCATGCCAGCGATCGGCCCTGGTGCCTCTCAGGCTTTGTGCTCACAGGGCCAGCAGGACCATCGAGCTCAGGTCACAGGGCTGAAGTAGTTGCATACCCAGGACCCACTGTGGGAGTTATGGAGACAGCTCAGATTCTGGCCCGGCCCAGCTCCTGCATGCATGCACCCACAAGGCCCACAGCTGCTAAGGTCAGACCCCTCCCAGCCTCGGGAGTACATGCCATCTCTTTGGATGCTCTGCATGTGCTGAATTCACAAAGCTGGTGGAGGAGGTGTAACTCAGTGTCTGTGCAGCCTTGGATTGAGATTTCATTTCCGTTTCCTAAGTCCCATGGCCCCTGGGACTCAGCTGTGATTTCAGCCCCACCTCTGTGCATGGGCAGCCTACTGGTGTCTGGGCCTGGGCTGCCCAGGCAGTGGCTGGAACATGTAAGCCTGCCTGGGCCAGAGCCTCTTCTGGAAGCTGCAGAGGCAGGGGTCAGAGGGTGGGGTGAGGGGCTGCCATGGTGGCCCCACCCCTCCTGTCATGCCACTTAACAGGGGAGCTTCTCTTCCATGATGGCCTGGGCTGCTTCTGGAAACACCCCTGGTTGCAGCATGCCACACCCCATCCCCTCCAGCCTGTCTCCGCACAGCCAACACCATGGACTAGTTCTCTTAATGTCTTTCTTGCCTCTCTGTCTTCCCATCCCAACCCAGCTGTCTGTGGGGATGTTTCCCAGTTGTTCTTCCAGCCAGAGAGGAAGCCATCCAGTGATGGTCCCAGAGGCTCCACTGTAGCTGGCGTCTGAGCAGGACCCCAGCTGGTGGCTGCCTGACGTCAAGTTCCAGCTGGATTATGCTCCCTGCCTTGGTATTACCTTGGCCCCGGGACTTGTATCCCATCACTGCCGGATCCACACAGACCATCAATGAGCACCCCTAGTCCTGGCCACATCCCATGAAACAAGTTGGGGTGAGTTGGGCAGTACCGCTGAAATGAAGGGGCCCGGGGGCTGTCCAGAGGGGAGTCGGGGGACAGTGCTTGGTGGGAGAGTGAGCTCAGAGATAGGGCCATTCTCTCCTTAACTTCTGTGTCTTGCTTTTACGCTGCTTCTTCTGTCTTTTCATTATGATCTTAAAATCACATCATCATTCAGAATTTATGGGAAAGGAACCATTTTTTAAAAATAATTTTGTTTATTTATTTTTGGCTGTGCCGGGTCTTTGTGGCTGCACAGGCTTTTCCCTAGCTGTGATGAGATGGGGCTGCCCTTCGTTGGAATACTTGGGCTTCTCATTGCGGTGGCTTTTCTTGTTGTGGAGCACAGGGTCTAAGGTACACGGGCTTCAGTAGTTGTGGCCTGCAGGGCTCTAGAGTGTAGACTCTACAGCTGAGCATGGGCTCAGCTGCTCTGAGTCATGTGGCATCTTCCCAGATCAGGGATTGAACCTGTGTCTCCTGGTGGGCAATATACCCGGGAAGCCCTGGAACCTTCTTTTTTTTTTTTATAATGTTCCCCTCTGCTCCCCTATATCATCCATTCATGCTAATCTTACCTTTTTCACATAGAAGCAGGGGTCTTCCTGTTCAAGGGTGGACAGTAGTAGGCTATCTCTTTGGGATCTTTGATACCCCTGTCAGCCTTCTCTCAGGGCAAGAGGTATGGCTACTATTAGTGAATATTTAATGGCCATGGGTACTTCTATGTACCAAGTTTAATGGCTTGAGTAGTTCATTTGTCTCTCCTCTTTCCCCCAACCTTTCCCTTACGTACCTCTTGAGCCTGAAACCTGGCGCTGCAGAGAAGGGTAGGAAAGCCCTTTTCCATGTTCTTCTAAAATACATTCCGAAAGCCAGCTTCACCATCAGTAAAGCTGTTGTTTTGATCTGGCTGAGCATGTCTGTGCTGTTTGGTTCAAAACCTCAGTTGGAGGAGGGTGATTATTCCAAACCCTCAATATGTCAGTTTTCCATTTTTCCCACTTCTGGTTTATTTCCTCTGACTCTAGGATTGAACACCTGAGCCCTCAGCAGCTGATTCAAGACTCTTGTGGAGCCATCCTCCTTACCTTCTCTCTCCTCTGAAATTATTTTAAATCAAGCTAGTGACCTTTGAACCTTGATACACATTTTTTTTCTTTGGAAGTTTTCTGGCCCACCCCATCAGTTCTTAGTGAGGTCTGAGTGTTAGGGTGAGCTCGGTTTTACTCAACCCAGAAACCCTGCTACTCACTCCAGGGTGATAGCTGTTCTGCTGCAGTTTTTCAGCTTCAGAACTACTGACATTTTGAGTTGTATAATTCTCTGTGGTGGGAGGGGCTGTCCTATAGACAGTTTAGCAGCATCCTTGGCCTCTACTTGCTAGATGCCAGTAGCACCCTCCATCAAATTTGTGAAAACCAAATGGGTCTCAGACATTGTCAGATGTCTCCTGGGGACAAAACCATCTCTAATTAAGGACTTCTCTCCTAGGGGAAAATGGACGCAGTGAAGAAGCAGCAGAGAAGTGCCTCTGTCTTTGTGGCAGGGTTAGCGTTGGCCTCATAGGGAAAAGCCTTTGAGCTGAGCCTTGTAGGATAAGAGTTACCTAGTGGTCATAGGAGAGTTTTCAAGGTACAAACAGGGAGGTGTTCATGGCCCTCTGATTTCTTGACCCAAATCAGCTTCCTACCACCCCTATGCATGCCTACAAACATTGTAGGGGTCACTTGTGGATGCCTCACTCTTCCCTGCCTCAGTGATCTTACTCATTCCATGTGAGTGGATTCCATGTCCGTAAGTCCAGATTCTTTTGGGTTGGCCCCAAAGTTTGTTTGGGTTTTTCTGTCTTACAGGACAACCCGAATGAACTTTTGGGCCAACTCGATACAATTGCTGGTTATACTTACCATGCTGTGCACCACCTTTGGAAAAAATATGTTGGATTTCTAAAGCGAATTCCTCTTCATCTTTATTATTACTTTCTCTTAAGCATTAAGAGAAGGCATGCCTACAATTCATTGTTGTTTTTTTCTAAATTTTATTTATTTTTGCCTGTACTGGGTCTTCATTGCTATGCAGACTTTCTCTAGTTGTGGCAAGTGGGGGCTTCTCTCTAGTTACAGTGCACAGGCTTCCCACTGTGGTGGGCTCTCTTGTTGCAGAGCATGGGCTCTAGAAAGCTTGGGTTTCAGTGTATAATTGTGCACGTGGGCTCAGTAGTTGTGGCGCCCAGGCTTAGGTGCTCCAAGGCACATGGGGTCTTTTAGAGATTGAACCTGTGTCCCCTGCATTGGCAGGCAGACTCTTAACCACTGGACCACCAGGGAAGTCTCCATTATGTCTGAATTTTGGATAGATTGAGGGACTAGGTTATGCAGTGAGCTGCAATTCCCAATATGCTGGATCTGGGATTGTGGCAGATTTCAAGTATCACTTCAGATGGGCGTATGGTGGGTTGTGTTGGTTACTGCACAATCATTCGTGAGAAGAGACCCAAGTTCTACTTCACCTGGGACGTGACTCATATTGTGACATACAGATTTAAGGGTGGAGGAGGAGGGAGTCTGCAGGGAGTGAGGGAGGGAGGAATTGACAGATCCTCCTCCAGGTTGCTAAATTCCAGAGTTGTTCTGGTGGCTAGTGGGAGTCTCATAGCAGGGGTAAATGAATCACATGGAAACACCAGTGAGTCTGGCCATTTATTGATGCCACACAACGGCAGGCTACAGTTATCATTCTGGTTTTAAATACTGTGGTACCCACTGAGGTACCCCTTAAGGAGTCTAGGCCTGGGAAAGCAGTACAGAGATGCAGAGAGGACAATGGATGAGGCCATGGACCACATGCAACCACTTTGGAGGGCAGTGACAGGCAGAATTGTGCTTTCCCAACCATATTTTTTAATGACATAACTTAAAATAATACTAACAATATTTGAACAAGCAATACAAAAAAAATAGCATCAAATATGTTGGTTAAGTTGTAGCACCAGATAGTTCATATCATGAGGCCTCTCTCTCGAAAGTAAATTGCTGTGCACTGATTTCATTGGCCTAGGGCTTCATCCTAAAGTCAGAAGTGCTATGACTTGTAATCTCTGGTGAAGCAATGTGTAGCTTTTACAGTTTCGGGGATTTTAACCAATTGATTGGGAAATTATGACCTGAAACAATATAAATCCTTCAAATCATGTTCCAAAAACGTGATGAAAGTTATCAACAATACTCAATATCTGAAAGCTTCACACTGGGATGGCTCCACCACGTAGAGATGGATCAGGAGATTTGGACAGAGATACACTCTTGTTTAAGAAGTCCCAACATTAAAATGAGTCACTCATACAAAGGGGTAGCTGCTTGTATCATAAATTGATTTCGTTTTTACAAAGGTATTCACTCTTTAGTCTCTTGAAATGTTTCCTCATGGTGGTTTGAATTATGTTTGGATGTTCAAGAACTAAATGAACCCATACCTTTTCAGAGAAGAGTTAAGTCTACCACTGGGAGAGGTGACATAAACCAGATTGGGCTTGAGAACCTTTATGTATTGAAGCACCAGGCCCTGTGGTGGCCTCTCTGGTTCATGGTAGACGCATATCCAGTGTCTTTTGCTACACTTCTCACTTGCTTGTTCAAGGTGGGAGGAAAGGAGGCCACGGAGGAAATAAAGCAACATCGCTACTTCACGTTGGCCCCTGTGAGCACCAAAAGAATGGTGAGATGTCATCTAGGTTCTTGTCTTTCATGTCTTCCTGTTAATCTGAGGTCCCTCTCTTATTGCTAGCATGGGGACCTTTCAAAACCCTGATGACCCAAAGTTGAGTGACTGTCAAGGGAACAACCATGTCAGATGACTCCAGTAGCAAGTACTATCTTGCGACCCAGAATGACAGATGCTACACAACTGTCTTACCTCACAGCCTCAATACAGGAAGTGAATGTTCATGATGTAGGATTAGGGGCCAATATTCTGCCTTTGAGAAACAAGAGAAAGGCCTAGAATAGGGCACCTGGCCAGACCCTCTCTACATTTCTACCATCTTTTCCTCATGGGTCATAAATAAAATTTTGCGTATTGGGAAATCTGGCCTAGTTTGCTGAGGTCACGGGAATCTGGGTTTGTTCCTGAGTTTTGTAAAACTAGTCATATCCAGGGCTCTGATGACATGCATGATCCTGGGATAGCAGTTGTTGTTGTTCAGTTGCTAAGTCTGTCCGACTCTTTGTGACCCCATGGACTGCAGCATGTCAGGCTTCCCTGTCCATCACCATCTCCTGGAGTTTGCTTAAACTCATGTCCACTGATTTGGTGATACCATCCAACCATCTCATTTTCTGTCATCTGTCATTCAGTCTTGTCCAACTCTGTCCAACTCTTGTCTGACTCCTTGCAACCCCAGCCAGGATCCTCTGTCCATGGAATTCTCCAGGCAAGAATACTGGAGTGAGTTGCCATTCCCTTCTCCAGGGGATCTTCCTAAATCAGGGATCGAACCCATTTCTCCTGCATTGCAGGCGACTCTTTACCATCTGTGCCACCGGAGAAGCCCTGGACAGCAGAGTACCAGGTTAAGTTAAATCCATCCAACTTACTAAATTGATCCCCTTGAAAGCCTATACTACACTTCAGGGACAGTTTTTGCAAACTGCCTCATTAGAAAAAAAATCAGGTTCTCTTCTACTCCTGTCACTGATGATTTAAGCATCTTCTCTCTAAAACTGATTTCACCAGAGACTGTCATCGGCCAGCAATGTTTAGATTTAAGGACAGAATATAAGAACCTAATCATACAGAAATAAATTCCCTGGTTTTGGTAAACATTTTTACTTTGCTACTGTGTCTGGTCCTATCTCAAATTCCATCCCAACACCAGTGTTTTATTTTCCACAGGCAATTATCAGAATAATACACAGTAATGGCTTGAAAAAAAAAAAAAGCACATAATATAAAAATTTTCAGCTTCTGATATCCAAGCAATAGAACTGGCATTGGCCAGCAACACCATCACACATTTAACAGAAGACGCATATGGATTTGCCCACTTGTACATCTATCTACATGTTTATATTCGTTCTGCCACCATCTGGATATTAGCACCATGTTTCAATAGCACCATTCTGCTGAACGGAGAGATAACTCAAGGGAAAGATGGGACACTGTGCTCCATGGTGAATGTTAATGGTACTTGTGTGTGAGTCTGAAGACAGGCGGTCCATGACATGAAGATGACTCTTCTGCCTTCCCCCCTGTCAAGAGCTGGTTCTGAAGGCTTCTTTCCCTGGGGGCTCTACTCCTCTCACCCTCCCCTGATTTTCCAGGTTCAGTTCATATAAACACCTCTTACAAACCAGAAAATTCACCTTCATCTTGAGACCATAACCTACTTTGACTCCTGCTGGGTGATGGGAACATCAAAGATTCAGCCTTCTTAACTTTTTTGGACTCCCTGACTCACCTGTTCCCTTCAAGGAAACAGATTCTCAAAAGTAACTACTGGGTGTGCTAGAGAGTAGGTCAGCTTTACCTCTTTTTTGAAAAGTTTTTTTCTTGAGACTATTAGTTTATACAAAGTTTTTCTATACTTGATACAATTTACCTAGGTCTTAGAGATATTTTCATCTAGAGCTCCATTTCCCAACCTGAGGGTAGGTGGGCGGGTTGTAGACGCAGACCTGGCTGTAGCTCTTGTGATGTGTAAAGCCCCAGCGGTGGAAAGATGTTCGCCCTGAATTGAAGACCCAGGCAGGGATGTGCCAGGGAACGGACAGTCACACAGGAAGACTCACATGCTCTTCTACGAAGCAATGGGTATGTGCCAGGGAAGTGGGAAGAACAGAAGCCCACATTCTCTTCCTGATACAAGAAACTGATTTCTGATCATTGGTTTTTTAAGAGTTTTCATAGAAATTATCCTAAGTCAGAAATGGCTTCTGTATAACCTAAATCCCTTAGGTTTACTAAAGCTACAGTTCCTGTCCATTTCCTCTTCTTCTAGTGTCCCTAGGAAGGCACGGGAGTCTAAACAGCTCAGATGTAGAGTCTACAGGGATTAGGGACAGACTGAGTCTGTAGCCAGGACTTTTTCTTCCTGCCTCAGTTAAATATTGGGTAGAGAAAGTGGTCCCCTGCCTGGATGAATTACAAGAATGTTCCTGAAAGTTCCCCCATGACATCTGAAACAGCAGCTGCCCCAAGTAGGGAGATTTAGAAAAAAAAAAAGAAAAAAGGGAGTGATTTCATCAAAGTAAATTAACAAGTGTATTTCTTCCCTGGATAAGTGAGGCTGTTTCCTAATACTCTTGAGGTAGTCTGGGGAAAATATGGTCTCTCTCTGTTTTTATCTTTAAGGGAGAAACAAAAGACATCATTTCACAGAGTTGTCCACCTGGGTACCTTTTCCAGGAGATGACCCCATGAGAAGCCCAGTTCTCCTGGACACCTCACCTGCCTATCAGGGAGCAGTGAGCACAACAGTGCCATGACTCCTGAGGGACACTGTGTGGCTAAAGGGACACAGTGTAATTTTTGTTATGAGTCAAAGTTGAACCTGAAACACACAGAGTAACACAGCGAGGAAGTGGTCCCTGGGCTAGAACATGTCCTGGTCAGCAGGCTGCTGCAGTCAATGGTGGGGGGTGGCTTCCTCCTGCACTCAGGGTGCTTTGGGGATCTTGAGTGGCTGTCGCTTCCTTGGCCTTTGGGTGTGGGCCACGTGCGTCTGGGAACACGAGAGGCAGCACTGAGCCCTCACGGTGGGCACGGAACATTTCTTCATGGTTTTCAGCGTCTGGCAGAAACTGGCTGATAAGTTGTCCTTGGTGCAAAGGAGATCTGTGGGAGGAGACAAAAGATGAGAAAAAAAAAGATGATCTTTTTGTTAAGTGAAAGAGCACAACTTCTATTAATGGAAGATTTTATATGTCCACTGGGAAAGGAGCCATAGCAATTCATAATAACGTTGACATCCACTGACGGTTACTCCTGTGTAGTAATGTGTTGATTATAATAGTTCCTAATTTAACTAATAACAATGTGTTTGAGCCTAGTTATAATAATTTAAAATTCACAGTCCAAAACCTTTGTACCAGCCTAATATCTTGACAGTCCTTTCCTCATACATGATTGGACTAGATTTCTCAGGAACCATCCTCGCCTATTCTGTGGGTGGTAGATACTCAGACTGCAGTGGCCTTTGTCTGGAAGAAATTCAATAAGGGCCAGATAACAGATTTTTCTTTTATAAAATGAAATTTGTTTTAAACTTTGCTTCTGCGCCTTTCAGAGCTCTACCTGATTTTCCTTCTCCATTACAGATTTGAAGAGTCCTACAGTAAAGCTTTTTACCCCAAACAGGCTGCTGTCCTTTGTAAATAGAATTGTCAGTAAAAGAAGAAATTGAGGTAATATTCCTCTTTATCCAAATCTGTGACACTGTTTCACCTCTCACTGCATTTTTCACCTTCAGGTCACAAAGGCCAAAAAATGCTTTTCACCTGCTCAGAACTCATCGTTCCTTGACTGTGCCTTTTTTTTCTTCTTCTTCATATAGAGATATCTTCTGTTAACTGTCAGAATTCCATGTGGTTTGCAAGTGTTAAGTGCACTTGAGAGTAGGTAACACAACCTTTTCATTGCTGCTGCTTTTCTTCTTCAGGCCTCTTCTTAAAACTATTATAAAAGTCAGTGTCCCCTAATCCCACAGGAAACTTCTGTACATGATCTGATATTTCAGAAAGAGTACGTATTTCTACCAAGTGTTCCTACTGTGGACTAGGAATCTGAGCTCTTCATCTCCCACGTTCCTGCAGGAGCAGCAGATGTTCTCCATGGGGCCTATCAGAATGCAATGCACATCACAGGCAATCCACCCAAAGGACTGCAATGACGGAAAAAAAAACTTTACTTGTTTATATAGCCGAATGAAGACAACACATTAAATTCATGTTCTCAAGATGCGTGCATGTGTGTGTGCTCACTTCAGCCATGTCTGACTCTTTGTGACCCTGTGGACTGTAGCCCGCCAGGCTCCTCTGTCCATGGGATTCTCCGGACAAGAATACTGGAGTGGGTTGCTCTTTAGAATGAGGCAGGGCTTCCTTCCTGGGCTTCTGGCTTTGGAACAGGGCCCAGCATAGATGCCTGGGCACCATAGGGTTGCTCTGATTTCTAAGTCTCTCCTGAGACCTGGGTGGATGGTGGATGGAGAAGGTACATCTGGGGTAACTCTTTGTCCCACAGTCTCCTTGCCATGAATTTGTGAGTGCTCTGGTGCTACTACAAGAGAAGACAGTGGAAGTCTGAAAGCTTAGCTTCCATTCCTCCTCTCCACAAAGCTTCTTTTGGCCATGTTGGACCACATGGATCCCTTCTGTCCCTATCTCCAAACCTGTATTATTATTGTAACATTTGCTCAAACGTGGCACTATGTTCTATCTTAAACTGTTCTGTAAATGGTGTGTGAGCCTTTTCTACTAAAGGCTGAAGTGTGACCTCTCTCTAGGGTGCCTACCATTCTATTGGGTTGGCCAAAAAGCTTGTTTGGGTTTTTCTAAAACATCTGATGGAAAAACCCGTGAACTTTTTTTGCCAACCGAACAGAAAAGTTTCTTAGAGTACCTCAAAGTCTTTAACTTGTTCTGGGTTGAATTGAGTCCTCCAAAGCTTAAGTGTTCCTTCAAAGTTGAAGTCTTAACCATTGGTACCTGTGAATGTGAGTTTATTTGGAAATATTTCTTTGCAGATGTAATTATGATGTAAATCAAGATGCAGGCACACTGGAGTACAGTGGGCTCTTAATCAACATGACTGTGTCCTTATCCAGAGAGAGAAGAGATAAACACATGTGGTAAAGAGAAAGTCATGTGATGACACAGACACACAGAGGAAGATTGCCATGTGATGATGGAGTCAGAGACTGGAGTTATGCAGCTACAAGCCAGGGAAAGCTGATGACCACCAGAAGCTAAGACAAAAGAGCATGATCCTACCAAGAATCTTGGTTTTTTAACTCCTTGCCTCCAGAACTGTGAGAATAAATTTCTGTTGTTTTAAGCTTCTGATAAGTTGCAAGAGCAACTAGGAAAGTAATGCACCTCCTCCCCCATAACAATGATGGATATAACAATTTATTAAGCACTAACCACATACTAGGCAATGTGCTTGATATATACTATTTCATTTGATCCTCACAGAAATTTACTTACAGGTACATCTATTTTTCTCCTTTTAAAACTGAAGTTCCAGAAAGGCTTACTAACTGGCCCAGCATCACACAGCTGGAAAGCAGATGGTGATGCTGGAATCCGAATGTTGCCTTAGTGCCTCTAGAGCTGTGCCTCCAAGAGAACGGATCTCTTGTGCTGGTGATGGGGGAGGAGGGGCCCACATGGACAGATCTTCCCTCACCAGAACATCTTCATTTGTTTAACCCAGGGCTCCCACTTGTCAGGTCCACACCTCCAGGAATAAAAGAGGCCCAACCAAGCCTGGTGTCCTTGCCTGATCTTGGGAACCACAGGATCACGAGCCCTGCTTTTCAATGGTCCTCAGAGCCCTGGGAACATGTAGGTCCCGAGTTTTCCTGTTTGAAAGTGGGGAACTGGAAGGAAGAGTAGAGGAAGGCAGTGACCTATATTGGGAGCCTGTGTTCCAGGCCTATGTTTAGCAGCTCATTTAGACAATGACTGTGAGCCCAACAACATGGCAGGGCTTAATTGCACCAGTTCTCCTTATTATTGTAAAACAATGAAGGCTGGCTGTGTTCATCAGCCAACTGGATCCCAGCCGAAGCACACACAATACTTATAATTAGGGGCAACTTAGAGAGGACGTCCCAATTTGCCTATGTCTGTTCAATAGAAGTCACACTTGGAAACTTAAAGGGACAGTTATAAGCTTGTTCCCTTGCTATAAGCTATGTCTAAGTTGAAGGGATAATATTTTGCCCACAAAAGGTAAAAAATAATTTCCATGTTGTTGGCAAATACAGATTGTGTAAGACTTTGGGTTCCTTGAGGCTAGGGAACTGTGGCATACTCATGTCTGTATCCTTAGTTTTTAGGTTTTTCCTGAAACGTATCTTGTGATCAGCAATATTTGCTGAACAAATGAATGAATTGAAATTCTGTTCATCTGGAAGAATATCTTTCAGTAGGAAGTCTGCTGAGAAGTAGCCAAGACAGAGCAGGAAGACCCTGAGCCCACCTCTTCCCACAGGCATACTAAAACTACAACTGTGTACAGAGTAACTACTGATAAGAAAGGCTAGCAGAAAAGATCTACAACTAAAGATATAAAGAAGAAACCGCAAGGAGACAGGTAGGCAGATGGAGATGTAGTACAAGTTAAGACCCGTAACTCTGGGCGGGTGGACCACAAATGAAAATAATAATAACAGAGGTTCTCCATGAGCAGGGGGCCTGACCCCCACATCAGGCATTCCAGGTCAGTAGTCCTGCATGGATAATATGAGTCCCCAGAACATCTGCCTTAAGGCTGATAGGGCTGAAATTTAGGAGAGCCAAAGGTGCTATTAGAAATAAAGACCCCGTTCTTAAAGGGCTTCCCTGCTGGCTCAGATGGTAAAAATTCACTTGTGAAGCAAGAGACCCAGGTTTGATCCCTGGGTCATGGAGATCCCCCAGAGAAGGGAATTGTTACTACTCCAGAATTCGTGCCTGGAGAATCCCATGGACAGAGGAGCCTGTGGCCTATGGGCAATGGAGTCACAAAGAGTTGGACATGACTGAGCAACTAACACTTTGATTTATAGGGCACACACAAAATTTCACATGCTCCAGGACCCAAGGCAGAAGCAGTAATCTGAAGGCAGTCTGTCTGTACCAGGATGCCCCAGGTCAGGCAACTACCAGGTGGAGACATGGCCCCAGTCACCAGCATCCCTGCTGGTTTAAGACCCTCTGAGCTGCCTTGACTTGGCCCTGCCCACTGGAGGGTCTAGGGCCCAGCCCTTTCACACCAATGTGCTAGGACTAGCTTCAGGACCCCCAGGGCCCAGTCCCCACCCACCAGCAGGTTGACACATCAACTCCAGGACCCCCAGAGCCCTGAGGCCAGAAGTCCCAGGACCAGGTTTCACCCACCAGGGTTCACCCTGTAGCTTGCCATGTCAGTAACCCCTGGCCCTTGCCCATTTGGCAGGCCAACATCTGCTCTGAGACACCTTGGACCCTTCATCCAGCAGCCCCAGGATATGGCTCTACCTACCAGTGGGTCGACACCAGCTCTAGGACCTTCAGGACCCTGTAACAAGAGACCCCCGAACCTGGCTCTACCAATCTGCAGGCTGACATCAACTCCAAGTCACAGGTCACACACCAGCAGGCCAACAGCAGCTTTGGGACACCATGGACCTCACAGCCAGTCATGTCGGGAACCAGCTCCACCTACGGGTAGGCTTGTAATCAGCCATCCCATGTCCTGGCCCCACCAAGGCAGAGGCTGGCAGCAATCTACAGGAAGCCAGCCACACCTACCAGACCACCCACAGTGGTCAGCCCATCACAACAGAAGGACCCATGCAGCCCACGTGGGGACACCTTTAGAGCACAAAGTTTATGTGATGAGAGTGGACTATGCTGCTGGAACACATGGATTTCTCCTACAAAAGGCTGCTTCTCCAAGGTCAGAAAACATAACCTATCAGATACACAAAAATAAAAACAGCAAATCAGGCAAAACGAGGCAATAGGGGAATATATGCCAAATGAAGGAATAAGATAAAATCCCAGAACTAACTGCACTGAAGACAGGCAACCTATCCAAAAAATAGTTTAAGGTAATGATTACAAAGATGCTCAAAGAACTTGAGAGAAGAATCAGTGAATAAAGTGAGAGGATTAACAAAGAAAGAATCAAACAGCTGAAGAATAGAAAAGCTGAAATAAAAAATACACTAAAAGTAATTAACAGTAGATGAGATGATAGGAACAGATCAGCGAGCTGGAAGACAGTAGTGGAAATACTGAAGTCGAACAGAAAAGCAAAAAAAAAAAAAAAGAGGACAGTTTAGAGACCTCTGTGATACAATATTAAGTGCACTAACATTCACACTATAGGGACCCCAGAAGGAAAATTAGGGAAATGGGCAGAGAACATATTTGATGATGTAATAACTAAAAACTGCCCTAACCTGAAAAAGCAACGAGACATCCAGGTCCAGGAATCACACAGTCCAAAATAGGATCAGCTCAAAGATGATCACATTGAGACACAATGTAATTAAAATGGCAAAAATTCAATGGAGAAAATTAAAAGCAGCAAGGGAAAACAACAAGTACAAGAGCACTCCCATAAGGCTATCAGCTGGCTCTTCAGCAGAAACTGTGCAGGCCAGAAGGGCATGATATATTTAAAGTGATGAAAGAGGAAATTCTTGGTTGTAATCAAGAATATTCTACCCAATGGAGAGATCGAAAGTTTTACAAAAGCTAAAAAAATTTAGCACCACTAAACTTCTCTGGTGACTCAGACAGTAAAGAACCCACCTGCAATGTGGGAGACCTGGGTTGAATCCCTGGGTTGAGGAGATCCCCTAGAGAAGGGCATGGCAACCCACTCCAGTATTCTTGCCTGGAGAATCCCATGGACAGAGGAGCCTGAAGGACTACAGTCCATGGGGTTACTCAGAGTAGGACACGACTGAGTGACTAAGCACACAAATTAGCTTTACAAGAAATGCTAAAGGGACTTCTGTAAGTGAAAAATAAAATGCCACAATTAGAAACATTAAAATTATAAAAGGAAAAATTAAATGGTAAATACAAATACGCAATAAAGGCAAATATACAAAAAAGCAATCATGTAGAAAGATTAAAAGGCAAAAACAGCAAGTTCGTCTATATCCACAGTAAGTAGCTAAGGAATAAACAAAACAAAAACACATAAAATATGATGTCAAAAACAAACATGAGAGAGAGGAGTAAAAATGCAGGGTTGTTAACAGATTATTGACCAGGGATTTCAGTAGACACTAATACCTGTGGCCAGTGAATTGGTATGTAAGTGAACATTGAAATGTCTCCAGTCAGTAACATTCAGGTGAAAAACAGATGTATTAATATGACTCTGGTCAATAACGTGTTAAATACATCCTATACATAGAAAATCCTAAAAAGATGCCAACAAAGACTACTAGAGCTCATCACTGAATTCAATGAAGTTGCAGGATACAAAATTAATATAAAGAAATCAGATGCATTTCTATACACTAACAGTGAACTATCAGGAAGAGAAATAGAAGAAACAATTCTATTTACAATGACATCAAAAAGAATAAAATATCAAGGAATAAATTAAAGGAGTTAAAAACTGTACTTGGAAAACTATCAGACGCTGATGAAAGAAACTGAAGATGACACAAACAACTGGAAAGATATCCTGCGTTCATGAATTGGAAGAATTAATTCTGTTAAAATGACGATACTACCCAAGGAAATCTATAGATTCAATGCACTCCCTATCAAATTACCAAATGCATTTTTTACAGAACTAGAAGAGATTAATTTTTAAATGTTTATGGAAACACAAAAGATTCACCAATAGCCAAAACAATCTTTAGAAAGAAGAACAAAGCTAGAGGTATTACATGTCCTGATTTCCAACTATATGACAAAGCTATAGTAATCAAAACAGTATGGTACAGACACAAAAACAGACACTGCTCGATGGAACAGAATAGAGGGCCCAGAAATGAACCCACTCTCATATGGGCGAATAACCTATGACAAAACAGTGAAGACTATACAATGGGGAACCGACAGCCTCTTGAACACATGATGCTGGGAAAACAAACAGCTACATGCAAAAAAGTCAAACTGGACTGTTATCTCACACCATGCACAAAAATAAATTCAAAATGGATTAAAGGCTTAAGCATAGGAAAAAAAACCTACAAAATTTTTTGAAGAAAACAGCAGTACATGCTTTGATGTCAGTCTCAGTCTTTTTTTTTTTTTTTTTTTAATCTGTCTATTTAGGCAAGGGAAACAAAAGCAAAAATAAATGGGGATATATCAAACTAAAAATCTTTTGCATAGTGAAGGAAAATATCAACAAAACATAAAGGTTCCTACTGAATACCCAAGATCCTGATACTGGGAAAGACTGAAGGCAGGAGGAGAAGGGGATGACAGAGGATGGGATGGTTGAGTGGCATCACCAACTCGTTGGACATGAGTCTGAGCAAGCTCCAAGAGTTGGTGATGGACAGGGAAGCCTGGCATACTGCAGGCCATGGGATTCCAAAGAGTCAGACACAACTGAGCAACTGAACTGAACTGAATAGGAGAAGATATTTGCAAACAGTGTGTGTGATAAGGGGTTACTATCCAAAATATACAAAGATCTCATACATCAACATCAAAAAGCATACAACCTGATTAAAAAATGGGCAGAGGATCTGAACAGAAATTTTTCCAAAGACATACAGCTGGCCAACAATCATGTGAAAGGATGCTCAGCATTACTAATCATCAGGGAAATGCAACTCAAAACCACAATGAGATATCACTTCACACTGGCCAGAATGTCTTGCATCAAGATCACAAATCACAAATGTTGGCCAGGATGTGGAGAAAAGGGAGCCCTTGTGCCCTGTTGGTGGGAATGCAAGTTGGTGCAGCTAATATGGAAAACAATATGGACACTCCTCAAAAAATTAAAAATAGAACTACCATACAACCCCAAAATTCCACTCCTAGGTATTTATCCAAAGAAAACAAAAACACTAATTAGAAAACACATATATACCCTTATGTTCATTGCAGCAACAATAGCCAACATATGGAAATAACATAAATGCCCATCAATAGAAAAATGGATAAGATGTATATATCATTCAGATATATACAATGAAATGATACTGAGCCATGAAAAAGAAATTAAATCCTGCCATTTGCCACAATATGGATGGACCTAGAGGGTATTAACATTAAATGAAATCAGACAGAGATTTTACTTATATGTGGAATCTCCAAAAATAAAAAACAAAAACAGACTAATAGATACAGAGAAAAACAGGTGGTTGCCAGAAGAGTGTAGGGTAAGGGGAGGAAAAGAAATAGGTGGAGGAGATTAAGAGGTACCGACTTCCAGTCACAAAATTAATGAGTCATGGGTATGGAATGTACAGTGTGGGGAATACAGTCAATAACTATGTAGTATATTTATACGGTGACATACCATACCTAGACTTATCATTATGATCAATTTGAACTGTACAGAAATATCAAATCACTATGTTGTATACCAGGAACTAACGGTGTTGTTTGTTATGCTTCAAAAACTAACTCATAGAGAAATAGGTCAGATTTGTGGTTACCAGAGGTGGTGTCTTATCACCAGATGGAAGGCAGGATGAGATGGCTGGATAGCATCACCATCTCAATACACACGAGTTTGAGCAAACTCTGGGAGACAGTGAAGGATGAGGAAGCCTGCAGTACTGCAGTTCATGGGGTCACAAACCGACGGACACAAGTTAGCAAGTGAACAACAGAGGTGGGTGGTGTGGCGGAGGGGGAATTGGATGAAGGCACTCAAAAGGTAGAAACTTCTGGTTATAATATAAGTACTAAGGATGTAATATATAACAGGACAAATATAATTAGTGATGCTGTACATTATATACAAAAGTGGTTAAGAGGAATCCTAAGCATTCTCATCACAAGAAAACAATTTTTTCTATTTCTTTAATTTTGTATCTATGAGATGATGTCCATTCATAAACTTTTCATGATTATCACTCCCTGTTGTATGTAATTAAATAATTATGCTGTACACCTTAAACTTATACAGTGCTATATGTCAATTATATCTCAAATAAAACTGGGACAAAAATTTTTTAAAGTCTACTGACTCAAATGTTTATTTGTATCAACTTAAGTACTGTCATTCCCTATTACTTTCATTATTTTTATTTACTTCTGTACCCCTCATTCCCCAAATTGAAAAACAACAACTCAAGAATGGTGTGCATAAAGGGTTAGCTTTTGATTTTTAATCATTATGAATGTAATGTCTAGAGTATAGATGATACTCAGTAAATATTTCTGAATGAACGTTTAAAAAATTTTTCTAAATCGAGATACTTGGATTCTATTGTCCCCACTATGAAAGTGGTCATTCTAATTTAGAGTTTAAGTCACTAACAATTTAGATAGCACCTAAAGGAAGTAAAAGGCAAACCTTACATGAATTCATACCTGATTTTACAAGATAGGCATGAGCTCAGTCACTCGGTCATGTCTGACTCTTCCTGACCCCACGCACTGTAGCCCACCAGGTTCCTCTGTCCATGGGATTTCCCAGGCAAGAGTACTGGAGTGGGTTGCCATTTTTGTCTCCCAGGGAACTTCTTGACCCAGGGACTGAACCCGCGTTTCCTGTGTGTCCTGCATTCACAGGTGGATTCTTTACCACTCGCCACCTGGGAAGTCCAAGATGAGCTTGGGGGCATGTTTACTGTGGTGGCTGGCGAGTTGAGATGAATCTGGACATTGGATGACTTGTTTCAAAGCATTTTAGAGGGCACGGGGGTTAGGGTAGCTTTTTTAAAATCAAAGAATTTCATGCAGCTGCTCTTTCCTGTTGTTTCTATATGAGTAAGAATGGCTCTGCCTTCAAAAGAAGCTTGTAATCACCTTTTGTTGTCCTGATAACTGTTGGTGAGTAGAATTCATTGTTATTTACATCCATTGCCAGCCAACTGTTAGTCATCATCTCTTCAGTGTGAGATTTCAATGTAAAAATTATCAGGTACACATTTAACCCAATTTTGATTGTTGAAAATTGTCTTTAACTCTCGTGTTGCTGGGCAGTGCAATGTAAATTTATTTAAAATAACCAATAGGGACTTCCCTGGCTGTTCAGTGGTTAAGATTCCATGCTCCCACTGCAGGGAGCATGGGTTCAGTCCCTGGTCAGGGAACTAAGATTCTGCACGCTGCATGGTGCAGCCACAAACAACAACAGACCCTAGGCATGGTCAACCAACAGTATGTTGCTGCCTCAATTATATAAAAACCAACATAACTTAGAAGGATTCTGTGCCCTCAGCGTTTAAAAACGTGGTACCACAGAATGTGATGAAATGAAAGGAAAAGAGTTCCAAATTGACCCTTTGGTCTAGAACAGGGTGCTTCTTATGAAAAGAGGCTCATCACTGCTAATTATTAGAGAAATGCAAAACAAAACTACAATGAGGTACCTATAGATTATCATACTAAGTGAAGTCAGTCAGAACGAGAAAGATAAATACCACATGCTATCACTTATACTGTATGTGGATTCTAAAATATGACCCCAATGAACCTGTCTGTGAAACAGAAACAGATTCAAAGGAATAGAGAACAGACTTGTGGTTACCACGCATGGGGGTGGGAGAGGAATGGACTGGGCTTTTGGGATTAGCAGATGCAAACTATTATATACATAGAATGGATAGACAACAAGGTCTTACTGTATAGCACAGGTAACTATATTCAATATCCTGTGATAAACCAAAATGGGAAAAGACATGAACAAGAATACATATAATGGAATCACTTTGTTGTACAGGAGAAATTAACACAACATTGTAAATCAACCGTACTTCAATAAAATTAAAAAATAGAACAGGGTGCTTCTCAAACTTTAAGGCACATCCAAATCACCTGGGATTCTTGTTTAAATGCAGATTCTGATTCAGTAGGTCTGGGGTGAGGCCTGAGATCGTGCATTTCTGACAAGCTCCCAGGTGACGCCAAGGCAGCTAGTCCAGGGGCCACACTTTGAGTAGCCAAGAGTCTGGAAGGCTAAAACTTAATAAAACCTCTGAAAACAAGCCCCGGGTAGCTCTGTTTGGAGTTTCGAGTAAGACCAGTGATAGCCACTGTCAAATGCACGCTGGTCAGAGAGAAGCTGCATGTGATCATTAGATCTGAAGCATTTTCTCAGTGCACTTTGTTCAGGATTTCCAACCCATACCTCTCTCCTGACTTTTGCACCTGTGTAAAAACCAATCACAGGCCACTCCTACCTAAAGGATTCACAGACTCCTCTGAAAACATATCCCACACAGAACACAATACCTTTCCTGGTTCCCAAATCCACCCTGGGCCTCCTCTTTCACGGAATGGTAGCCTCATCCACTCAGCTACCCCAGTTGGACCTCTGGGCTGTGTTCTCCACCTCTTTTCCCACACAAAGTCCTGTCAGTCTCTCTTTTAAGCAGCCCTTGAATCCACTCACTTCTGTCTGCACTTCTTATGCCTCAGTTCTCGCCCCACACATCTCCTGATTAAAGCACAGTTGCGTCTCTGACCTGGTCCCCTTCTCCACCTTCCACAGTGCAGAATGCATGACTCTCTTACCTTCACTCCTCTGGAATACGTCAAGGGCTCCCATCTGCCCTAGGCATAAAGCAGCTCATCAGCGTGCTTCACGAGGCTCTTTATCCTCTAGTTCCAGCTTACCTCTCTAGTCCTACTGCCTCCTAACTCCCCTTGAACTGTGTACTGTATTTAGACTTACATGCCATGACATCATCATCTGCCTGCTTACTGCATACCCTGAAAGCTGCTCTTGGAAACTGCAGCCTGACCTTTCTACTCACCCTTCGCTTCCCTCCACCCCCACCTGCAGTTTATGTCTGATGACCTTCCCAAGTACTCTCTTAACATCGGAACTTGATCAGTATCTCACTGGTTGGTGATCTTCCTCATTTGATATTATGTTTGGCACACAGCAAGTGTCCAACAAATACCTGTTAAATAAATACATGATCTGCAGATAAACAATCTTTAGGGAAACTCTTCTCAATATATTTACTCTGACCACAGTCTCTGCTGAATGCCAGCCCTCAGTGCTTGGAAGGAGGCAAGGAACAAATCTGTAAACCACAGGTTTGACTACATCTCATGCTTAAAAATATTTGAAAAAAGGCTACTACTGGTAGAGAGCCTTAAATAGCTTCAAGTCTACTTTTCCTGGGAGCTGTTGGTCAATGGTACAAGAGTGTGGGTGTGTCAACTCTCAGCCCATTGGCCTCAAGAGCAGACAGCTCTAAGACTTAACTTCCCCTGGAGCATCCCCGTGGGACCAGGCTGAAGCCAGGACTGTGTCTGAAATGGCAGGCTGGCTGTGCTTTCTCCCTCTTCTGTCTTTTTTCCCTCTCCCTCAGCATCTTCTGTGGGAGCACTTCCTTAATGAATCCCCGGCACACAACTGTGCACCTTGGAGTCTGTTTCTGCAGAACCTAAGACAGCAGTGCTAGGTGATAGAAAGGGCCATTTAGCACTTGACTGGGTTCCTAAGAAAGGCTAGCTAGAACATATCTCAGAAACCTTTGAAAAAACAGAAGCGATTCTCATCGGTGTGGGAAGTCAGTGTGAATGTGCTCTAAAACAGGAAAAAGGATGAGATGGTCCGTCAAGGAACTAGTGTCAAACTTCACCAAATCAGACAAATGGCTCCCAGGGAAGCCGGCTCAGTAACAGGGACTAAAATGGCCCACAGACCGAGTCATGCAGGACAATTTACTTATGAAAAGCTCTATGCCCCCCTGAGCAAAGCCATTCACCTACCAGCGTTCTTCCGGCAGGCCTGCGGGTTGCACTTCTGGAATTCTGGGGGTCTGGGTTCGTGATCACACAGGCATCGGTCCTGGCCTTCGGTTTTATTGTTCTCTGAGGCCATGCAATGGACAGTCCTCTTCTGAAAGCCACCTCCACAGGACACAGTGCACTGGAAGACAGGGGCACGTGGAGAGAGTCAGAATTCTCCCCCAAGATTTCCGGGGGCACTCCGGCAGAGGTGCTTTAACCCCACGGTGATCAAGTAGGTCATGCTGCTAAGTCGCTTCAGTCATGCCCAACTCTGTGACTCCATGGACTGTAGCCTGCTAGGCTCCTCTGTCCATGGGATTCTCTAGGCAAGAATACAGGAGTGGGTTGCCACGCCCTCCTCCAGGGGAACCCAGGGATTGAACTCACATCTCTTAAGTTTCCTGCACTGGGAGGCGGGTACTTTACCACTAGTGCCACCCAGAAGGATGGTCAAGTAGGGGAAGCCTCAATTATCACAAGTCTTTTTGAAGGAGCCATAGAATAAAAGCAGGAATGATTTGGAGATGTGAATTTAGGAAGAGTTTAGGTTATAGACTGGCAATTGAATTTGGCTTACTTTACTATTGGGTTCTCTGAAGAACGTGGACAGAGGGTGAACTGCAAGCAACATAGAAAAAATTTCATATCTGGGTCCTGGTGCCTCAGTAATCTAGTTTCTCTAAACTGGTTTTGATCTGGGGCTGGGAATCAGGTGTGAGGAGAGGCCACAGAGCTACAAGGAAGGCTAAGAGAGCATAAAAAGGGAAGAGGGAGAAGAAGAGCAAGGTGGAATGGAGGGAGGATTTGGAATGGACTTGGATGCATGTGTGGCCTCAAGCCACCTAACAGACAAGATTCATGTAATGTCCTGATGTACATGGCCGCCTGGAAGCAGAAGGAGACTCTCTGGGCTGTGAAAACCATCCTGAGGATGTAATAAAATGTGTCTGAATATATTATATATACATATATATATAGACACTCTTTTAAAAAAATTATTATTATTGTGGTAAAATATATACTGAAGAATTGATGATTTCAAATTGTGGTGTTACAGAAAACTTTTGAGAGTCCCTTGGACTGCAAGGAGATCAAACCAGGCAATCCTAAAGGAAATCAATCCTAAGTGTTCATTGGAAGGACTAATGCTGAAGCTGAAGCTCTAATATTTTGGCCACCAGATGCAGAGAGCCAACTCACTGGAAAAGACCCTGATGCTGGGAAGGATTGAAGGCAGGAGGAGAAGGGGACGTCAGAGGATGAGACAGTTGGATAGCATCACCAACTGAGTAAACATGAATTTGAGCAAACTCTGGGAGATAATGAAGGACAGGGAAGCCTGGCGTGCTGCAGGAGTTGGCTATGGAGTCGCAAAGAATTGGATATGACAGCGACTGAACAATAACAATAAAAATATGTAAAACGTAACATTTATTTTAACCATTTTCCACTATACAGTTTCACTTAAATACATTCACATTGTTCTATGATCTTTACCACCAAACATCTCTAGGACTTTTCCATTTTCCCAAATAGAAACTCTCTAGCCCTCAACCCACCCTTGTCCCACCCCTGGCAACTATCATTCTAAATTTTTTCTCAATGAACTTGACTACTTGAGATACCTCATATGAGTGGAACCATACAGTATTTGTCATTTTGTCGCTTGCTTATTTCAGTTAACATCTTCAAGTTTCCTCCATGTTATAGCAAGTGTCAGAATTTCCTAAGATGCAACAACATCCCATTGTCTGTAGAGAACACATTTTTTTTTTTTGAGAACACATTTTCTTTATCCGTTGATGGACACTTGGGTAGCTTCCACCTTTCAGCTATTGTGAATCACATATACTCTTATGATTCACATTCTATTTCATATTTTACTACTTTTAGCCTCATCTTTCTTATATAATTAAAATCTCCCTAAGGGAAGAAACCAGTTCTCCTTTCTTTATCCTGCATGGCAAGTAGGTAAGTGCTAAACATAGCCTGACCATTCAGTAAATACTCATTGATTGACTGACAGAAAAAGACTACTGCATGCCAAATACTGGAAAAATCTACAGGCCCTAAATATTCCATCTGCCATTTCAATTACTGTTGGTCAATAAGACTGTGATTGTTGTTCAGTCTCTAAGTCATGTTCGACTTTCTGTGACCCCATGGACTGCAGCACACCAGGCCTCCCTGTCCCTCACCATCTCCCGCAGTTTGCCCAAGTTTCATGTCCAATGCATTGGTGATGCCATCCAGTCATCTCATTCTCTGATGCCCTCCTCTCCTGCCCTCAATCTTTCCCAGCACCAGGGACTTTTGCAATGAGTCAATTGTTTGCATCTGGCTTAGACAGTCAACAAGATTACTAGATTTTAAAATACTACCCACACTGGGGCACTACTGAAACTCAGAATACTGCTACCAAACCCTGTTTCCCACAAAACTCCAAATGTGATAAGAGGAGAAACATCAATTTTTTCTTAACACCCACAGCTTTATTTTAATCTGTTCTTCATAAAGCCTACAGCAAGGTGATAAGCATGGAACTTCATGTTGTTTTATAAAGTCAGAGATTCCTCTGATTAAACCTAAAGGTAATTTTATTCAGTGAATAAAATTGATATGAATCAAATTCTCTGTGGGGAAAAAGATAAGAAAATAACTTTGTAACTGATCCTGAATAGACAAAGTGCAACACAGGACAGAGGGAAGAACAAGGGAAATTAATAAAGGGTGTTGGATGTCCTGGACCAGAATTCAGGAAACTTGGGATTTCTCACTCTTACACATAGTCCTGGATATCATTCAACCGCTCTCTTTCTTCCACTGTAAAATAAGATTGTTAGATAAAGAACATATGACTTCCATTCCTGCTTTCTACTTCTAAGGATCTGATGGAACTAGGCTGGGCTGGTGGTCCTGGGTGCTGAAGTCACACAGGCCCCCTGGGCAGGACAAATGTAGATCAATGGAATACAGCAGAAAGCCCAGAAATAAACCCATGTACCTATGGTCCATTAATTTTTGACAAAGGAGGCAATAATACACAGTGGAGAAAAGTCTCTCCAATAACTGGTGCTGGGAAAATTTGATAATTTACCAGTTTTCCAATGTAAAAGAGTGAAATTAGAATATTCTCTAATACCATATACAAAAAATAAACTCAAAATGGATTAAAGACCTCAATGTAAGACTGGATACCATCAAACTCTTAGAGGAAAACAGAGGCAGAACACTCTGACATAAATCACAGCAATATCTTTTTTGATCCACCTCCTAGAGGAATGAAAATTAAAACAAAAATAAACAAGCAGAACCTAATTAAATTTAAAAACTTTTGCAGAGCAAAGGAAACCGTAAACAAAATGAAAAGACAATTCACAGAATGGGAGAAAGTATTTGCAAATGAAAGGACTGACCAGGGATTAATATTCAAAATCTACAAACAACTCAGGCAGCTCAATATTAAAAAAAAATAAAAAGAAAAAAAAGCCCACAACCCAATAAAAAAACACTGGGCAGAATAGCTAAATAGACATTTCTCCAAAGAAGATATACAGGAAATCAAAAATCACTTGAAAAGATAGTCAACACTGAGACTTCCTTGGTGGCCCAGTCCTTAAGACTCTGAGCTTTCAATATAAGGGGGCACATGTTCAACCCCTATTTGGGGAACTAAGACCTCACATGCCACAGAGACAAAAAAAAAAGGTACTCAACAGTGCTAATTATCATTGTTGTTTTAACGGCTAAGTCATGTCCGACTCTTTTGCAACCCCATGGACTGTAGCTCGCCAGGCTCCTCTGTCCTTGCGATTTCTCAGGTAAGAATACTGGAGTAGCTTGCCATTTCCTTCACCAGGGGATCTTCCTGTTCCAGAGATTGAACCTGCATCTCCTGTATTGGCAGGCAGATTCTTGACCACTGAGGTCTAGGGAAGCCCTCACTAATTATTAGAGAAACGCAAATCCAAACTATAATAAGGTATCACCTCACATTGGTCAGAATGACCGTAATAAAAAATTCTACAAACAATAAATGCTGGAGAGGGTGTGGGTAAAAGGGAACCTTCCTGTACCATTGGTGGGAATGTAAATTGGTACAACCACTATGGTGAATAGTACAGAGGCTCCTTAAAAACTAAGGTTGCCGTATGATCCAGCAATACCACTCCCGGGTATGTGTCTGGAGTAAAGAATAATTCAAAAAGACACATGCATATAGGGTTATCATCACCATCTTTGAAACAGATCACCAGCCCAGGTTGGATGCATGAGACAAGTGCTCAGGGCTGGTGCACTGGGAAGACCCAGAGGGATGGGATGGGGAGGGAGGCAGGAGTGGGCATCGGGATGGAGAACACATGTAAATCCATGGCTGATTCATGTCAATGTATAGCAAAAACCACTACAATATTGTAAAGTAATTAGCCTCCAACTAATAAAAATAAATGGGAAAAAAAAGACACATGCACCCCAATGTTCACTGCAGTAGTCGTTACACTAGCCAAGACACTGAAGAAACCTAAATGCCCATCAACAGATAAATGGATGAGGTGGGTGTGGTACATATTCAAGAACATTGCATGCATGTTCACTCAGTTGTGTCTGACTCTTTGTGACCCAATGGACTCTAGCCTGCCAGGCTCCTCTGTCCATGGGATTTCCCAGGCAAGAATACTGGAGTGGGGTGCCACTGCCTTCTCCAAAGGATCTTCCTGACCCAAGGATCAAACTTTGGTCTCCTTCATTGGCAAGTAGATTCTTTACCACTGGGCCACCTGGGAAGCTCCCAGTGGGATTTTATGCCCATGAATGGGCCCAAATTCATAGCATTTTAATGACCATTCATATTATATCAAATTTCCTTTCCTGATGGTCACATTTAATTTGATTAGTGATGCTTATAATTGTGACACAGGACACCAGGGTATTTATGAAGAGCTTAATTCTAAGACACATCTTTATTTGTTGAGTGCAATATTTTCAGGTTGTGAAATCAAAGATGGATGAGGAAAAACTGGGTTTTAGAAATAACTGAACCTCTAATAAATAGGAAATAAATTTCCAAGACAGATATTTTAAGATGCCTGAATGTAAATTAAATTTTCTTATTATGAAAAATAATACAAGTGTATGACATTGTTTTCTGATGTTCACAAGACCCATGGGAGAGAGAGGAAGATGGGTACTGCCCCTGGCATAGAGCTTAGTAGCATGCATAACCAGAAGCTTGCATGGACTCCAGAATCTCCTTTGGCAATTCATCACAACTCAACATTAGATTTCAAGGAATATAGGGCATTTATAGAAATTACTATGGGTCCTATCTGTTTAAGGGAATGGTTGATGTCACTCTTCATTGTCTACTGGGCATTTTTAAGGTATGAAAATAATAAAATATGTACTTTTAATTTGTTGCAGGCTAACTGATTAATGTACCATATTCTTTTGGCAGTAATGAGTTATCTTATTCTTTATGGGTTGAGTGGGGTGGTATCCAGAGACTGATGCAACCTTAAGTTGGATGCACCAATAGGAGTCTTTTTTTTAAGAGTACATGCCAGCATTCATATTGATCATGGCTATGCAGGTATAACTAGACAAGTACAACAATGAAAATTACTAAGACCATATCAACCTAAGACTATCTGGGGATATGATATTTGGCAAAATACTGCATTAGCCTGTATTATAATTATAACCATCAAAAGATACTTTCATTAGAACAAGTTACTTTAAAAAATATTAATAGTTGAAGGGTTAGTGTATTAGACCCTCTAGCTCTCCTTGTCTCCCACTGTTGGCCTTTGATGGGCCCCAACTGATGAGGCAACCCACTTCATGGAAGCACAAGCCTTGGGCTTGTTGTGTGCCTCTTACCCTGACTCTGAATTTTGTTATTGCCAGTGAGATGTGAGACCCAGTGGGACCTGCCCACACCTGAATGACCCAGGACAATGGGAGATGCTATCCATCAAAGGGGAGACTTTTACACAATGTGGGGAGATAGGAGCCAGTAGATAATCTCTCTTCTTGTCTCTGGACAGACTAAGCCACAGCAGTTCAAACAGCTTTATAAAGACCTTCTTTCAAGAGCAAGCCATAAGCTGCTCTTAGACACCAGCAGTCTAGGTTAGGAAAAAACAGTCACCCTGGGAATGGACCACCTTGCCCTTGATTCCCCTTCTTCCCTGCCTCCTTCCTCTTTTCTATCATTCCTGCTTCCCTAACATTATATTTTCTTATATAAAGTATTAGATTTTTGATTCAAGGCTTTATTTTCTAGAGAACCTAGAATAAAACAAGTCAGAGTGATGGAAGAATCATTCTATGGGAGAGTTATTTTATTTTCAGTGTCATTGGTAGTCATATTTCTACAATAAATAAACTTCGTAAGAATTGTAAAAGTTTCCTCCATTTACAATTTAATGATTTTATTTGTCTATCCATCAAACATGCTGGCCTTTTGGCAAACTGATAATCTGTGGGTTGACAAGTGACCAGAACTTCACTATATCATGATAAGCCTCAAGCTTCAGGGCACATGCAACTCCTATATGCTCTAGAAAAAGTCAGAGGATCCAAGATGGTTAGGACCCCAAGTCACTTTTCCTTAGGCTCTCTTCCTCTGAGCTAGTTTTTAGTATTTTATCTCTTCTCTTTTGAAAGTATTTGATCTTCTTCTCTTCTGAACTCAAGATAGTTAACATTGAGCACCATGTCAGTCATGGGTCACCTTTCAGCATTGTTTTTGTTGTTGCTCAGTAGTGTCTGACTCTTTGCGAACCCATGAACTACAGCATGCCAGGCTTCCCTGTCCTTCACTATCTCCCAGAGTTTGCTCAAACTTATGTCCACTGAGTCAATGATGCCATCCAACCATCTCATCTTCTGTCCCCACCTTCTCCTCCTGCCCTTAATCTTTCCAAGCATCAGGGTCTTTTCCAATGAGTCAACCATTTTAGCATACTTAGACATATTAGAAAGCATAAGGGTAAAATATAGAACTGAAAGAAGTTTTGGTATATATACACAATGGAATATTACTCAGCCATGAAATAATGCATTTGAGTCAGTTCTAATGAGGTGGATAAGCCTAGAACCTATTATACAGAGTGAAGTGAGTCAGAAAGGGAAAGATAAATACTGTATGCTAACGTATATATGGAATCTAGAAAAATGGTACTGAAGAATTTATTTACAGGGCAACAATGGAGAAACAGACATAGAGAATAGACTTATGGACATGGGGAGAGGGGAGGAGAGGGTGAGATGTATGGAAAGAGTAACATGGAAACTTACACTACCATATGTAAAATAGATAGCCAACGGAATTTGCTGTGTGGCTCAGGAAACTCAAACAGGGGCTCTGTATCAACCTAGAGAGGTGGGACGGGGAGGGAGATGGGAGGGAGTTTCAAAAGGTAGGGGACATATGTATATGTATGGCTGATTCATATTGAGGTTTGACAGAAAACAGCAAAATTCTGTAAAGCAATTATCCTTCAATGAAAAATAATACATAAAACACTTTAAATCAATGGACACATTAGACATTTACAGGAATAATATATGACTTTTAACATCAAAAGAAAACAAAAGCTATTTTTTAAAAAGACTAAAACAAATGAGAGAGATTATAACTGATTCTTACCGGGTCCCAGTTCCCAGCGGCCCAGTGACAGCAACGGGGCCCGCTGCAGGGTGCGGAGGACGTGGGCCGTTTAGTCCAGTCACAGAGGCCTCCTGGACAAGTCACCCCTCTCTTCTGAACTCCGCCTCCACAGGAGCTGGAACACTGGTGCACAAGAGGGACAAGGTCAGGTGAAAATCACAAGGGATCATTTTCAGAGATAAAGGGTAGGGATGTGTCCTTTTCCACTGTGTCTGCAGTGCGTGACACTGCACCTGGAAGATACGAATGCTCAGTAGAGGCTGAGCAAATGTTTATTTTAAAAAATACTCGACAGTTCTTCTCTAGTTCCATACTCTGTATTTCAACCCATTCCCCCCCAATAATTTAGTAAGAGGGTTTTTTTTTTTTCCTTTTCAGTTCTGAAATTTAAAAAAAAAGAATCTGTCAAATAAGTCTGCAACTTTTTTTACTATAATATATTAAGTTATAAAGATATATAAAGTTATGAAGATATAGATGTATATCATATTAAACATAACTTTTCTTTAGAGCAGAAATTCCCATGGTTGCCAAATAAATTATTTCAAGTGTGGATAAAAAAACCAGTTGGGTGAGCACTGGCCCAGTGTTAATTGAGATGAGGCCTAGCCTATCACAGTATATCACAAAGTTGGTAACAACAAATAGGCCCAGCTGTGCTGTGCTGTTCTGAGTCCCTCAGTCATGTCTGACTCTTTGTGACCCCATGGACTGAAGCCCTCCAGGCTCCTCTGTCCATGGGGTTCTCCAGGCAAGAATACTGGAGTGGGTTGCCATGCCCTCCTCCAGGGGAACTTCCCGACCCTGGCCCAGCTGTGTTAAGTCCAAATCTAGGTGGTTTTATCTGATCACTGTAGCATGTTCCTAGTTTCTTCACAATCATGTGTATTTGGATGCTTTTCGCCAAAGTATGTAAAAATAAATTACAGGCTGCCAAAAGAGCTATTATTCACTTTTAAATAAAGAACCCAAGACAGAAAAAGTCAATTGAATTATATTTTCTTTAAAATTTACTATTAATTTGTTATCCACACTGTTATTAAGAATATTAGTATCTCTATTGGAACCTGGAACATCTGTGTCAAGTTCCTCACAATGGCCACTCGGTCAATTCAAAGACAGTGGTGAAACAAGCCCTAAGACCCAGCCTTCCCACCAGCAGGAGAGCACCAGCCCTGACCCTGTCAGGGCCCACAGCCAGCTGCACTGGAACCTCTCCCACCCACCAGTGGGCCAATAACAGCTCCAAGATCCCCAGGCCACGCAACTAGCCACCATGTGAGGCACAGCCTAGGAATTAACCAGGTCAGGAAGAGCCCCTCCTACCAGAGCTCCCACAGTAGTCAGTTCCACCACAAGAGAAGGGTCCATGCAGCCCACATGGGGGGTACCCCTAGAGCATACAGCTCTAGTGACCAAAGGGGAGTGTGCTGCTGCCTCATTGGACATCTCCTACATAAGGCCACTTCTGCAAGACTGGGAAATGTGACCAACCTACCCAATAGGAATAAACAACACAGAATTAGGCGAAATTAGAAGCCAGAGGAATCTGTTCCAAATGAATGAACATGATAAAAGTCTGAGAAAAAGAACAAAACAAAGTGGAGGTAAACAATCTGCTTGATGCATTGGAGAAGGAAATGGCAACCCACTCCAGTGTTCTTGCCTGGAGAATCCCAGGGACGGGGTCGCACAGAGTCGGACACGACTGAAGTGACTTAGCAGCAGCAGCAGCAGCAGTTGTGATTACATAGTAGTAGTTGTAGTGTTAGTCGCTTAGTTGTGTCCGTCTCCTTGCGACCCCACAGACTATAGCCCACCAGGCTCCTCTGTTCATGGAGTTCTCCAGGCAAGAATACTGGAGTGGGTTGCCATTCCCTTCTCTAGAGGATCTTCCCAACTCTGGGATCAAACCCAGGTCTCATGCACTGCAGGCAGATTCTTTACCATTTGAGCTATAGGGAAGGTAAAGATCATAAAAATGCTTAATAAATTCAGGAGAAGAATAAATGAATAAGGTGTGAATTTCAATAAAGAGTTAGAAAATATAAAGAAAGACCAGACAGAGGTGAAAATACAATAACTGAAATAAAAAGTACATTAGAAAGAATCAGTAGTAGATTAGATATTACAGAAGAACATCTCAATGAGTTAGAAGAGTAGTGGATATCACTCAAGCTGAATAGAAAAACAGAAAGAATTTTTAAGAGGCCTCAGAAGAAAAACCAATTCTGCCAACACCTTGATCTCAGACTTCCAGCTTCTATAACTCTGAGAAAAAATATTTTCATTGTTTAGGCCAAAAAAGCAATAACAGAAACAAAAACAGTGGTGAAACAAGACCTAAAGAAAGGAGACTGATAAAGAAAATTCTGGGGATAAGAGGAGGGGGAAAAAAATCAGAAAATGCTGAATAGTTCAATATGTCAAACGGAAAGAATTCTGGTCAAGAAACCAAAATATAAAATGTAGGTGTTTTTATTCTGATTAGCTCTGACAGTCCTAATGGAGAGCACACTTCTGCAATAGAATTTTGTTCTGTTCATCTCCTATTAAAATGGGACTCAGCCTTCCTTCCTCACTACATTAAGTTTTAGAATTAAATTTATCCATGTTTGAAATGGTGATGTTGATAGGTTTTCTAAGGGTCTGGTGCACTGGCTGCAATGTTCACAAAATAAATTCGAGGTGACAAGTTTGATTCCTGAAAGAATATAATTCTAAAACGTGTCAGGTTTTTGCTCACTAGAATAATTTTCTAAGCTATATTGTTTCATTTTCCTGAGGTTTCTAGAAGAAAATTAAGATAATTCACCAAAAATCTTTGAAAAATACTTTTGAGTACTTTGAAAAGCACTTTGAAAAATCTTGGTATTTTGAAAAATCTTAATTATGGCACGGTAACAATAACAAAACAGTTATGATTGCCAATATCATGCCTATTACATTAGGCACTATGTGTGTGGTGGTAATCATAGAAAACAGGGAAATTATACACAATTAACCTTTCTGTTCAATAAAATAACTAATCCATTGCTTTCCCATTATTCCAACTTGGAGAGTCAACACGGATCTTTTCCCACTTATTCACTGCTTTTAACCCTATATGAGGAGGGAAGGAGAGGAACCCCACATTTGAGATCCTGTTGTATTCCTGTATGTGTGCATATAGACACAGGGTTACCTGGCTAAGTAATCTCCAGGAAGGGGAAAGTGGTCCTCAAAGTGTGGTCCCCAGAACAACAACTTCAGTATCTTTTGGGTACTTGTTAGAAACGCAAAACTTCAGGCCCTACCCCAGACTTCTGAATTGGATACCATGGGGATGGGGTTCAGACATCTGTGTGCTGACGAACCCTCCAAGTGATCCTGAAGCATGCTAAAGTTTGCGAACCAGTGAGGGACATTCTCACAGTTGAAAGGTTTTTTCCATGGCAAGTAGTTTAGGCTGGGTGACACTCACAGGAGGACCCCAGAACATTCCCATGAAGGCATCCATTAGATAATATGCACATACAGAGCAGCATCATGAGGGCTCAGGAAAAGCACCTAAAGGTGCCCAGTCCCTAAACAGTCCCCCGACATTTCCGGGGAAATGTTCAACCAACTTCAGTATTTTCTGTCCTTACTGTTCCCTCTGAGGAAAGTCTTCCAACTGTGTGGTTTGCTCAGAACAGAGCAATTTATTAAGAAGGGCGTTGGGAGGTCTTCTGGAAACAGGCTCATGGTTGAGACTCTGTGGAAGAGGAAATAGACAGAAAATATCTTTTTCACAACCAGAGAGCAGATACAACTGGTCATCTTGGATAACTCGCAATTGCAATTTCTCTGACAAGGCTATCTAAGCTCCTCTGCAAATTCCAGGATTCTGGAAGCTGTCACCAGGAAAACCCAATGGACAGAGGAGCCTGGTGGGCTACAGTCCAAAGGGTCGCAAACAGTTGGACACAACTGAGTGACTAAGTACGTCACCAGGCTCAGCAAACATGGAAAGCTGAGAGGCCTAAGTCCAGAGCCTGGGAGTGGTAGGCACTTTATGTCCCACAGCAAGACAGGGAAGGAGGTGAAAGAGAGGACAGTGGTGGTTGTTGCCCTCAGGAAACACCAGCGGCCTGAGGAACCAGCATGGCTGCTTGACCCAATGGACAGTAAGAAGCAAGAGGGGGTTCAGTCTTCCAGGGTTGGACACTAATTCTATATCCCACACTGTGGTTTTCTGTCTTACCTTTTCTAGCATGCAAAGTTATTGACTTACTGTTCTTAGTTCTCTCTTTGGTCCATGTCTATTCACCTAAATTCTACAGTATAGAATACAGGAATCAGAGTCAACTTGAAACTTGAATTAATACTCCACAATTTATTTTCTAGTTGTGCAAGCTTCTTAACCTCTGAGTCTCAATTAAATTCTTTCTTTACCTATAAAATGGAATCAATAAGGCCTACCATCCAGGTTGTTACAAGAATTAAAACAAGTACTGTAAGTAAAATGCCCAGTGCATGGACACACTCAAAACACACTGAGTTCTTTCTTTCCCTCTTATTTCTATTATAGTGTAGTTGGGAGTATTTTCTTTTTTATTGAAGCCACTAGGGAAATGAAATCATTATATTTCACCAAAGAACAGTAACTTGGTTTCACATACTGAAGTAAGACAAAGATGAAGCAGAATCCCAGCCCTTGCAACACAGGATGGAGACACACACACACACATACACACACACACACATCCCTTATTTGTGTAAACAAGGATCTGGGCATTTAAGAAGTAGGACTCTGAAATCATACTGTGTGGAAAGGATCTGACCATTATCCCCAGGGTAAGAGGGGCATGTGATGATCTGTCCCATATGCTGCTCATCAAGGTGGTTCATGTATGACCCCAATTCCCCAGTATATCCACTGAGACTAGGTCATAAAACATTGAACAGTCACAGTTTAAATCACACAACATAGCCTTCAAATTGTTGGGCTTGTCCAGCCTCCCCACCTGTAACTGAGCAGGACCCTAAGGGGCCTTCCCAGCACAGCCTCACCCCCACCTCCACTTCCCCCACCATGTCCTCCACCCGCCTCTTGTCTATAGAAAAACTTCCTTGGCCTTCCCCAATTTCCAAAGTGTAAATTTAATCACAAAGTGAGAAAATGCAGAAAGGAAAACAATCAAGCAAAATGAAAATAATAATAATAATATTGGGCTGGCCATTAAACAAAGTCAAAGACCTTTACTTCCTTCTCAAGGGCTATAGATAATAATCTGAGCCATGTCCTCTGAGCTGTTTCATAGATATTGAAACCCCTATCAGGGGGAAGAAGTTAACTATATGCTGCCCACAAGCATGTAGACCCCAGAAGGCTGGGGTTGGACCCAGAAGGCTGATGATGTTGACTCCTGATTACCTCACTATCAACCAGTCCGAAGAATTCCACGAGCTGATCACACACCCTACTACTCCCACCACCCCCCGCCCCATTCTGATTTTAGAAACTTTATCCCGAAAGCCTTCGAGAATTCAAGCCTTTTAAACACTAACTACCTGGACTCCTTGCTTGGCACACTAGCTATAATAAATGTTACACTTTCCTTCACCACAACCTGGTGTCAACAGATTGGATTTACTGTGTATGGGCAGGTGACCCACCTTTGGATCAGTAACACACGCAGTGTAAGGCGTGAATGTAAGGAGGCCAGCCACTGGCTTGATGAGGCCAGTCACTGGCTGAATAGAGGCCAGCCACTGGCCTGAGGCATGTGTGGTCTTCCCTGGACTCACAAGGTGACACAGAAATTCCTGTTTTCCCAGTTGTGTAGATGGTGCACCAGGCGCAGTACCTCGCTCCAGGGCTCCACCTGCCACTCCTCGCAGGGCTCCACGTTACAGCTTGAGGTCAGTGGAGGGGGAAGGCCGGCCAGGAACCGGCAGTGAAACGGCCTCAGGCTCCGGCGGTCCCGGCTGTCCACACACTGAATCTCCCGGATCTGGAAGCCCCCGCTGCAGTTTCTGGAGCACTGAATGAAAGGAAAGGGGACACCTGAGTCCTGGCGTCAGGCCGTCCATGCCCAGATATCGAGGGGGTTCACAAAGGATCACAGAGCTCGCAGCTTCGAGTGCCCAGCTTCTAGAGGGGTTGGTGACCTGTCTTTCCTCACACACTGTGGAGAGAAGAGTCACTCTGACAGCTCCCTAAGATGGGGCTCCCCGTGTTAGAAAATGCAGGTGTGAAGTATAAGAACCGGGTGACAAACGCTGTTCTGTCACAGACTCACAGTGAGCCCTTGGATGAGCTGCAGAAACGTTCTGAGCCTCACCTGTCATGCCTGTAAACTGGGGCAACAACTGTTATACGGGGCTAGCCTGAAGATTACGCGGGGGTGGGCTTGGGTGACGCCGGTGCAGCTGTTCCTTAGGATGTCTGTGTTCACTGGAGGCAAATGCAACCGCCCACGAGGGGAGCTCTCTGCCAAGACACACCCAACTCCCCCTCAGAATTCTGCTGAAAACCTCCTTTCTCCCTGACTCTGGACACAGGATTGGTCACCCTTTTTTAAGGAAAACAAAGTGAATAACTGCTCAGTGGTTTCATCCCGGGAGTAGGCCAACCCTGTCCTTGGCCCCACCGCCAGGCTTCCCTGCACGTCACCATCGCCCATCATCTTTCCTCCTAAGGCCGCCATCGCATGCCTCCATCACCAAGGGTGTTCCCAACCCATGCCCAGGGCAAGCCCTTAGAGAGGTCTTCCCGACTCCCCCGCCCATGCCCGAACCTTGTGCAGCAGCCCCTGCACCCTGATCCCAGTAAAGGAACTCTTCACCAGCAGGTTGCTGATTTCCTGAAGCTCACGACAAACACGGCTGCCCCCAAATCACCTACGTTTATGTGGCGTATTCAGGAGGACTTCTTTGGTTTACTTTTTGACCTCTTGAACTTTGGAAGCTCCTCCATCCTTCATCTAGGTAGATTTTATTCAATCATAACTCGAGCTTCCAAGACTTGGTCTTCAGTCTATATAGAATGCTATCATCATCAGTTTCGCTTCAGCTCATCTTGCTTGTGCACCCTAGTCTCTCAAGGCCAGTCCCGGCTTGTCTTGTCACTGTCCACCCCCAGGTGGGGACCCGAGGTAGATGGCATGGAGGCTGAGCCCTGAGCTCCTCAGCCCCTCTCCCCTGGATTTTCTGTGGATTAATAATATGTCCTGTGGTCCTTATGTCCTGAATCTTCCTTCCTCCATCCTTTGCTTTACTCACTACTGCTCTTCCTTTAGACTTGGCTTAAATGTCACCTTCTCTATGAAGTCATCTTTGAATACCTTCTCCAAAGGATATCTATTTCTTTTATTATTCATCTCAAATTCTTCTCTGTTTCCATTGCAAGAACTTGAAATGTGAAACAACTTCTATTTATTCTGTCCATCTTTTCTGTTAGACTGTTTCACTGCCCTGAAGCTGGAAACCCATCTGTCCTGGTCACCGTTGCGTCTTGAGCATCCAGCATGGGGCCATGCATGGCACAGATGCTCCCCACAGCTTGTGGAATGAATATATGAATTCTGAGAAAAGGGAAGTTGCGGATTCCCAGTGGGCCAAAGAACTCTGTGGTTACCATGGGGATAAAGAGCAGCCTTCTGCACCCTCCCCATCCTTCCATAAATGTTCTCATTACATCTTGACTGAGAAAATACACCACCACCAAAGCCCACTGCTCTAAGGTATGTTTTCATCTGGCCCCTTCTCTACTTGGTAAAATACCATGTTCCCTTTCCAGCTATGGTGGAATAGTCATAATTGTAGTGTTGTGGATGGTGAAAGAAAATTTCTCAGAACCTTTCATTAGAGGTACCTCTCAAAATACTGATCCCCCCCCCTTTTTTTTGCCATTTGGCAGATAGTGCAAGTCACCTGAATGCAAAACTTGGGTTGTAGCATAGCAGATGTGGGCCCATGAGACAAGGGGGCAGATGGATGCTCTAATGCTTCCATAAATCAAGTGTATTTAGCTTCTCAGAAATAAGCAACACTTGCCAGACAGCCCCCCAAAAGCAAATTTAAAACTTCATTTGCCTGCCATGCTGTAAGCACACAGAGAATGAAATAACTGCCAGTTTAAAATCAGCCACAGAACAAACATGCAGAAAATTCTACACAAAGCAGCCCTTTGTTTGACAGATTTCCAGGAAATAACCCAAGGTTAAGACAAGAGGGCTCTTTATTAAGGATAGGAATTTTACAAGACATAGTGTACAATGCGGGTTTATTTTCTTATTTTTCATTTGTTGCTACAATCTGTTATTCCTAGAGTTTTCAAATTAGCATTACCCTTTTGTCAAAGAGTGCATTCACATTCAGGGGGAAATGAAGTTGATTAATATGTTGAAGTAAATATTAAGGAAGGCACTCACTAAATCTGTGACTTTTCTATTTTATTTTCAGAAGGGCCTCTGATTCAGTTAGCAAGAGGGAAGTGGCAGGGCATTAAATCACTCCACTTTGAAAACTGCTCTGCCTTGGTGTATCGAATGCCAATTACTATATTCATTTTCTTTTTGCCCTAAAGGAGGGCTATTTATATTCCTGTTTTCCTAACCTGGAGCCTGTGGACCAGACTGAGGACAGGAGCCAGGCTAAGGAGAAGAGAAGGACTGGCTAATGCCCATGTGCGACCAAACAGGTCTAGCCATTTTCTGGTTCCCACGCCAGTCTGTTTAACTGATGTGATCAGCAAACCAGACTGAGTTAGAATGAAGAATCCTCTTAGCCTACAGAAGCCACTGGCAGAGAGAAAAATAATACACTCACAACCAGTTCTTCCTTGTGTCGTTTCTGATTTATGGAGCCATCCTGATACATTTTCCATGTTGGACTCCTACCTAGTGTTCAAATGAGTATAGTGAAATTAACCAACCTGAAATTGGGAATCAGGAGACTGCAGAAAGTAAAGAGGAACTAAAAAACTTCTTGATGAAAGTGAAAGAGGAGAGTGAAAAAGTTGGCTTAAAGCTCAACATTCAGAAAACTAAGATCATGGCATCTGGTCCCATCACTTCACGGAAAATAGATGGAGAAACAGTGGAAACAGTGCCAGACTTTATTTTTGGGGGCTCCAAAATCACTGCAGATGGTGGGATCATGGCATCTTGTCCCATCACTTCATGGGAAATAGATGGAGAAACAGTGGAAACAGTGTCAGACTTTATTTTTGGGGGCTCCAAAATCACTGCAGATGGTGATTGCAGCCATGAAATTAAAAGACACTTACTCCTTGGAAGGAAAGTTATGACCAACCTAGATAGCATATTAAAAAGCAGAGACATTACTTTGCCAACAAAGGTCCGTCTAGTCAAGGATATGGTTTTTCCAGTGGTCATGTATGGATGTGAGAGTTGGACTGTGAAGAAAGCTGAGCCCTGAAAAACTGATGCTTTTGAACTGTGGTGTTGGAGAAGACTCTTGAGAGTCTCTTGGACTGCAAGGAGATCCAACCAGTTCATCCTAAAGGAGATCAGTCCTGGGTGTTCATTGGAAGGACTGACGCTGAAGCTGAAACTCTAATACTTTGGCCACCTCATGTGAAGGGTTGACTCATTGGAAAAGACCCTGATGCTGGGAGGGATTGGGGGCAGGAGGAGAAGGGGACAACAGAGGATGAGATGGCTGGATGGCATCACTGACTCATTGGACATGAGTTTGAGTAAACTCCGGGAGTTGATGATGGACAGGGAGGCCTGGCGTGCTGTGATTCATGGGGTCGGAAAGAGTCGGACACAACTGAGCGACTGACCTGAGCTGAACTGACTGAGACTGCGTTCAAGTATCTCCTGACACCAAGTGGCTATGTGACTGCACCTCTGTAAGCCTCCGTTTTCTCCATTAGCATTAAAAAGAGGATAAATTGGATGATTAAACTCTTTCATATTCTATAGTGATATAAGTGTCTGGGATCACTGGACTTGTATTATGCTTTGGTTTCAGAATACTTTCTTGCTCTCCGGAAGTACTAAGCAAGGACATGGAAATAATTCTTTTTTGCTCCTTTCCTAATACTAAACAGATTCATAAGACTCTTAAGATCATTCAAAAAATAATTCATTTCAAAAATTCTATTTGAACAGCACCAAAATTCATTCATCTGTCTACTCCCCCACCCCATCCCCACACTTCACTTCCTCTCTGCTATTAGGCACTTAATTATGTGCCGGCTCTGTACGCCAATCTAGCAGAAGGAAAAAGTCATGCAATGAGTAGAAGTCATGAAGATGACATGTCATAAGCTGTTCATAATCCAGTGAAGGAACAGAGGAGGAGGTGGTTGATTTTACTTGAAGAAGGAAAGGCTCAAAAAGAGGAGACAAACCTTGAACTGTATCTTGTAACGTGGGTAAATGCTCACTCAGCTGACAAACAGTGCGGGGGACATTCAAGGTGGAAAGAATGACTATGCAAGTGGAGTGAAGCAACAAGTCTTGTTTGGGAGCATGTCTATCAGAATGCTAGAGTGGAGGGTACAGATGGAGAAAGAGAGATGGGAAGGGGCCACGATAAAGGATCTCATGGTTTGAACATCAGTCCTCATCTAAAGTGATATTGGGTTCATGCTTTCTGTGAGTCTAAAGGCTTTCTTTAATTGCTGTTCTTTTCTCACTTAGGGATTCCCTTCATCTAAAACACCAGGGGCTTCCAAAAGTGGCTAACAGGTTAGACATACAGTAAATAATACCAAAAGAAAATAAATGCAGTGATTTTGAGTGTATTATTTTCCTTCTGGAAGGTCAATTTTTGCTTTCCTGGCACAGAAACTCCCCTATAACATGCAATTCTCTGTTATGAAATTTTACACGTTGGGCTTCAATATGTTTCTGGGAACATGTTATATATGAAAGTCTGTACTTAGCAAGACAGGGTCTCTTTCCCTATATTATTCATTTGTAAAAGTTCAGATCCAAAAAAAAAATGTAGCACTGAATATTATGAAATGAAAGGTCATAAGAAAAGGTTGCCACTTTTATTTTCAAAAAAAGTGACAGATAATAAAGTCAGCTACTGTTAAAATAAAATTGCAACACTGCCTAGGTGGGGAGACAGATCATTCCAAGAAAATGTAAAAATCTTTGATTCATTTCAGAAATAATCAAAATCTGTTAGACTGAACTATGAGAAGTTATTAACATTCTGAGAGAGATAATAAAGAGGTTGTTAAATCACCAGTTTATAAAACTGCTGGAGGTACAGTCAAAATGTTCAGTCAGTAAGTGTGTGATGATGCATAACTTTGGTGTCAAACCCAACTGAAGGTTTTTTAAGCTCATCTTTGTCACTTATTGCATTTCTTTCAGCACAAGAATCAGCTTTTTTTCCCTTAAATTTTAATGTTCTGAAATTGTCATGCGTCTTAGACTGGCATACATATTTATTATGCAGTGTTTCCTTTCCTTCTGAAAAGCTGTCATTACATTGATGAGTTGTCCCCCAGTTGATGGTTTTTCAGAATTGAGAGTATCAGTACCAACTGATCATGTGCTAATGATTTAAACCCTCTAAGCCTTCACTTCCTCAGTGGGAATTATAAAGAACGTCCTTTATTGGATGAAAATAAGATTGTTCATCTAAAATTCTTGTGCAGTGTCAGGCGTGTAGGGGTATTTGGTGAGTGCCAGGACACCAGGGAGGTCAAGTCTGCCAAAGTTCATGGAGGACCCTGACTCCTTAGTACTGGGGACTGGAGACTTGATGGATTGACAGGATTTACTCTACCGCCCCCTGTCCACAGTCCCCTGCCCCAAGTCCAGGAAGCCAGAAGTTAGTAAGCACCTGAGAACTACTCCTAGCCTTTACCCAGAGCTCAAAGTTCACCCAAGGCTTTATATGAACAGTTTTTTATCATTTACAAAGTGGTTTCATGAACACTGTTTGACTTGTACAACTTTATGAGGTTGGTAGAGGCCATGTGATGTACTTCATTTCCCAGAGGTGAGAAAACTAAAGCTCCTAAGAGGCTGGAAGAATGGATTAGCACCCTATGCTGGTGACGGTGTGTGTGTGCTAGTGTGCTAAGTCACTCAGTCCTGTCTGACTCGTCGTGACCCTACGGACTGTAGCCTGCTAGGTTCCTCCATCCATGGGATTCTCCAGGTGAGAATACTGGAGTGCCATGCTCTCCTCCAGAGGAATCTTTCCAACCAAGGGATTGAACCCGGGTCTCCTGCATTGCAGGCAGATTCTTTACCATCTGAGCTGCCAGGGAAGACCTTGGTGACAGAGTGGGGCTGCCACCCCAGACATGTCTGATCCCAGGCCCAGTGCTGCTTCTAGGATTCAATTCTGTAGAACTACGCTTTCTACAGTATGCCTCTGGGACAAACCTAAAGACCATGATCTTAACTTTGTTTCAGACAGATCAATGCATGAAGAAGAAGCAAGTCACTTCAAACACAACTTCTGGACTTTGTAAAGGTAGAGATCTTAATACACAGGCTCATTGGACTGTCACAAATATGAGAAAATGTCCACAGCAGTTGTATCAGGACTCCATCAAGGAGATGAATATGGGGCTGGAGACAGAAGCCTGTAGAACAGCTGTAATTCAGGCTGCACACACAGCAGTGGGGAGTTTCTGGTGAGTAATCTGGGGGACCTCAGGTGTGCTCTGTGGCTTCAGGTGAGGCTATGGCATACCCTTAGTCCCATGAGATTAAAGTGTCTCTGGATCTGGGCTTGTGGTTGGTGGGATAATGAAGAAAGAGTCAAGATCAAATTAGAATTCGGCCCTCTGAGAAGGTGTTTGTGAAAAGGAAAACCATTGAGTTGGCAGAGTCTAAACCCTCTGGGTGGGCTTCACTGGTGGCTCAGATGGTAAAGAATCCACCTGCCAATGTGGGAGACACGTGTTCGAGCCCTGGGTTGGGAAGATCCCCTGGAGAAGGAAATGGCAACCCACTCCAGTATTCTTGCCTGGGAAATCCCAGGGACAGAGGAGCCTGGCGGGCTACAGTCCATGGGGTCACAAAGAGTCGAACAAGACTTAGAGATTAAAACACCAAAAACAACAAACTCTCTGGATATTTAAAGGTAAAAGCAGGGGTGAGCCTACTCTAGGTTTGGAGGTCTGCCTCTGAGTAAGTTTAAGCGTCCCAACAGAACAGTGAAACTAAGATGCCCTTCAAATCTTTCCGAGTACATGATTTAGACTTCAGACATCCAAATGGACTGGTTAATAACATGGCAGTCAAAAAGCTGTCACCAAAATTTGGTGTCATTCAGTCACCAAAATTTAAGATCACATTTAAATCAACATCTCTAGGAAAAACGCAAGTCCTGCATTCAGTATTCCTAATGACAGAAAAAAACAGACATCAGGGCAATTGACTTTCAGTAGTTAAATGGGGTCTTTGACAGAAGGTTTATCTATTATCCTGAGGGAGGAGATAGGATAGTACTGACAGGAATGGAGTAACTTTGAGGATTTGAGTTTAGATATGGTGCTCGCCACATTCTGGCAGACCTTGGTGATGTGTCTGAGACAGCTTCTATACCACACCAGGAGTGGTACAGGGGTTAATAAGTATATCAGCAAGCCTCCTGGCCAAGACAGAGAAGAGATCCAGAGACTGACAGGGCAGGTATGAGCTGCCAGAGCAGGGCTTCCTTTAGGGGGTCTGACCCCACCAAGAGCTACTGGCTCTCCCATTCCAGTTTTCTATCAGCTAGAATTCCTGGAATTTTACACTGGACTGACCTTTTTAAAAGTGTGAGCTATCTCACACATCTGTCCTTTTTATGAGCCATGTAATTTCCAAGGAAAGGATTAGTCCCAGTGATGGGAAAGTGGAACTTTAGGACTTGGTCAACATTTGGCAAGGTCAGGGACAGAAATGTTTCTTGAGATTTTTCTGGATATGGAAGAGAATTTGTAGCCAGGCATTCGGTCCCTTTTGGAATTTGTTATGAGTTGGAAGAGAAAAGAAAACAACAACAACAACAACAAGCATTCATTCCTTAAAGAAAAACGGTATGAGAACAGAAAAAAGGGATGTTGGCAGGGATCAAAGAAATGTGTGGTGATTTTCTCAGGGAGTAGCCCTACTTTCTCTCTCTTGCCAAAGATCAGAGCCTTTCTTTGGGAAAGGGGGCCTATTGCAGATTAATGACAGTCCTTGCTCCTGTCTGTCAGGTAAGTCTGCCAGGAGAACCAGAGACGGCCAGTGAGACACCTCATGGTCCTGCTTGTCTGGGGACCTGAGTTTTCCACCAGATGAGGGTGCTAACAGATGCCAGCCTCCCCAAACTTTGGGGCAGGTCTTTCTCCTTCTGTGTCAAGGCCAGCAAGGGAAACTGGCTCCCCAGAGAGAAGAAGGCAATGGTGCCTACAAGGTGTGTTGATGTGAGGGGGTATGGAGGGTGCGCTTGGCAACAGAGGATGTATGCACAGCTCATAGCTCTGCACCCCTCCTGCCAAATGGCTCTGAATCCCATCTCGACCAGTGGCTCTATGACCTGGGTGCATCTGTATCCCCCAGGGGCTGGCTCTGCCCCATCATGGTGACAGGTGATCTGGGCCTGATTGCTGCCCAGAAGAACCAAGGCCAACCAATCCTAAGACCTGACAAAGCCTTTCACCAGGGCCTATGCAGGCAGCACAGAGAAATCAATAATGACTCTAGGTTAGCAAGGACAGGAACATCGCACTTCAAAGAGATCAACATAGGAAAGACACTTTTAAAGACCAACCTTTGATGTTTCAGCTTTCTTTTCATTTTGAGTCTGGTAGATTCCATGCTTTGTGAGCAGCTGCTGAACCATGATTTAATTACACATCTGCTCATGTATCATTATTAATTATAATGTTAAGTTTAAGCAATTTAGAAATAGTGTCGCAGGCTGGACAAGCAAATTAAATTACACAAATTTAACTTCTTTCCTTCTCATTTTATCCGGTAAGGGAGGACAAGCAGATAAAAACATGTGGGCTAATGAAAACTTCGTGCTTGCTCTAAGGCTATTGTGTAACTGAAAGTAGGCTTATGACAAGGCCTATGGTTCACTCATCTGCCAGTTTATAGCAGCAGGGAGGCAGGAAGCGAGGCAGGAAAGCTACTTTAGCAAATGGCGCTGGTGTAAGTCCACCCGCCCCCGCCCCCGCCCCCCGAAACACTGCTGAGCTGATCCATTACCTTGCTCCAGTTTCCCACTTTCCAGCTAGCGCAGGGACGGAGGTGGCACCTCTTGGCCGGGTCTGGCCTCCGCAGGGTGGCGCAGTCGGAATCCACGTGGGTGCTGCACTGCACGCTCCGCCGGTAGGTCCCCAGCCCGCACGTGGTGGAGCACTGCCCGGGAGGAGGGAGAGATGACAGAGGCTCAGGGTCGCTTCCTCACCTACAGCTCACCCCGCCCCACCCCACCCCGGAGGCAGGGCTCCTCCATCTTGGCTACTCACTAAACCTGCCTGCAGAGCTTCAGAAACTTAACCAGCGCTGGGGCTCCCGCCGCAAGCAATCGGAATGGCTGAGGGTAGGGCTCAGGCAGGAGTAGTTAAAAAAACAAACCCCAGGTGATTCTAATAAGCAGCCAGGGTTGAGAATCCCTGATTTCTATGTGGGAGGAAAACCCAGTGCAAATGGAAATTTGCTTCCCTTTACAAAGTATCCTGGCTAGAAGGTCTATGGAATGACTACGAGCTACAGGCACACTGCTACATTTCATCAACGCTATTCATGGAAAGGGAAGAGTAGAAAATAGCCTAGGTCAATGGTTTTTTCACCTGGCTCATTTATGGAGGCAAATGGGCTTTGCTGGTGGCTCAGTGGTAAAGAATCAGCCCGGCAACACAGGAGAGGTGGCTTCGATCCCTGGGTCAGGAAGATCCCCTGAAGAAGGAAATGGCAACCCACTCCAGTATTCTTGCCTGGAAAATCCCACAGATGGAGGAGCCTGGCGGACTGTGGCCCTTAGGGTCACAAAGAGTCAGACACAACTGAGGAACTGAGCACTGTATTATGTGTGTATATATACCAGTGAGCCAGGAGGGAAGCCCTTTACCTCCATAAATGAGCCAGTTGAAAAAACTGTTGACCTAGGCTATTTTCTACTCATCCCTTTCCATGAACAGCATTGATGAAATGCAGCAGTGTGCCTGTAGCTCGTAGTCATTCCACAGACCTATGTGTATATACACACACACGCATAATACATACATACACATAATACTTATATACACATATACATAATACACATAATACGTATATATAAAATATGTGAAAGTGAAAGTCACTCAGTCATGTCTGACACTTTGTGACCCCATGGACTATACAGCCCATAGAATTCTCCAGGCCAGAATACTGGAGTGGGTGGCCTTTCCCTTCTCCAGGGGATCTTCCCAACCCAGGGATTGAATCCAGTTCTCCCACATTGCAGGTGGATTCTTTAACAGCTGAGCCACCAGGGAAACACAAGAATACTGGAATGGGTAGCCTATCCCTTCTCCAGGGGATCTTCCCGAGCCAGGAATAAAACCCGGGTCTCCTACGTTGCAGGCAGATTCTTAACCAGCTGAGCTACCAGGGAAGCCCATATATATAAAATATATTAGAGATAATAACAGCTGAAGTGCATAGACTCATTGCACTAGTGACCCCACTGTTCACACCCATGCTGTTTGCAATGGACTTCACAGCTCCTCTCATCAAATGATAGAATGTATTTCCCCAGCTGTTGAATCAGGACTGTTCTTGTACCTTTCTTTTGCCAAGAAATTGCAGTGGATGATGGTGTGCAAGTTCTTAAGAAATCTTGCTTGTTTTAGTTCTCTCTCGGACCCTTGTTTCTGCCATGAGAATAAAACTGGCTAACCTCCTGGAGGATGAGAGATCATGTGAAATCAAGCTGGGTGACCCAGCTGAGGCCATCCCAGACCAGCCAGCCTTCAGCCAACCCTTCAAAACATAAGCTGAGATCAGCTAAGCTCAGCCTGGGTCAGAAGACACTTCCAGCAATCCACAGACTCATGGACAAAAATGAACGTTTACTGAGGTTTTATGGTTGATTGTTACATAGCACTATTGTGGTAATAGATAATGGATACAACTACACAACAGGTACTTTTCCTATATTTTCTCTAACCTCAGAGACTCGGGATACAATTAGAATTCTGCAGTTCACTAATTGTGTGATCTTTGGTGGTTTCCTAACTTCTCTAGCAAGTAAAACTGGTGATAAGACTAGGACCTCATTTAAGTTGCTATGAGAACAGCAGAGTTAATCCATACACAGAGTGAGTGATCTACAAATGTTAACTATTAAACATAGCACTGTAACTGAAGCTCCAATACTTGGTCACCTGATGCAAAGAGCCGACTCATTAGAGAAGACCCTGATGCTGGGAAAGATTGAAGGCAGGAGGAGAATGGGACGACAGAGAATGAGATGGTTAGATGACATCACCAACTCAATGGACATGCGTTTGAGCAAGCTCCCAGAGACAGTGAAGGACAGGGAAGCCTGGCATGCTGCAGTCCATGGGGTTGCAAAGAGTCGGACAGGGCTGAGCAACTAAGTAACGACAAAAACAAACATTGCACACCTGCAAGGTCATCGCTATGCGTCCCACTCTCCAGATTTCTGGGGCCCAGAGAGCTTAGCAGTTATGCTCAAGGTCACAAAGACAATACAATGTTAATTTCACACCATGGCAAGGAAAAAAAAACAATGTTTGTTCTAAACCCAGGAGAGGAGCTAGTGAAACCAAATTCCCAGGCTAATGATGACCTTGGTACATCTCAAGTGATGTCTATAGCTCTTTGTGCCATATTTATGTGGTAAATAAACATGTGTCTCTGGGGAACTGAGTCTAGTCCTGTAGGGTTCAGATGTGAGTAGACATTTGTTTAATTCCTTTTTGACAATTTCTATTTAGGCAGCAAACGAGTCCAAAGACAAAGATGACAGGAGGACATTCATGGAATGCAGTAAGCGAAAGGGGATTCCACTGATTGTCTCCTATGTTGGTTTAAAATTGGGAGTGGGGGGTGCAGAGAAGAGAAGATCCTGAGGAGGCAGAGGAACAGCTTCTCTTTGTCCTGGGAACCTTCTCCCTCCTTACAGCCAGTGACCCTGTGATAACTGATTTACCAGGTCAAGGAGCAGGTATTGGGGTGTTCAGAACTGGAACTGCTGTGCAGGGCTGTATCAGAATCATGTGAAAACTGCTGTGAAAGGCTGTGGAAAATTACACTGTCACTTCCATTTACATGACTGCACAGCATACATTTCACTGACTGGCCCAGGGGATCTGACTGAATGATGAGGCAATGGGATGAGAAGTAATCTTCTGTCACAGTGAGATCCACACCCACGCACAGTGTGAAGCTCCTGAGTTTTCTGTCTTGTAATATATCTCAAAGTAAATACTCACTGAGCACTTCCTATATGCCTGACACTCTTCTACACACAAGTTATTATTCCTCTTATTTCATAATAACCGTATGAATCAGGCATTGTTATCCTCATTTTAAAAATGAGGAAATGGGTGTGGAGAGAACATACAGTCAGTAAGTGATGGAGCTAATACTCAAACCTAGAATGTCTGCTTTCAAGTTTTATGTCTATTCACAATATGAACTTGGTTTTGGTGGCTTAGATGGTAAAGAATCTGCCTGTAATGCAGGAGCCCTGGGTTTGATCCCTGGGTTGAGAAGATCCCCTGGAGAAGGGAATGGCTACCCATTCCAGTATTCTTGCCTGGAGAATCCCACGGACAGAGAAGCCTGGTGGGTTATAGTCTATGGGTTCACAAAGAGTCGGACATACACATTTAATATTTGAAATCACAAGTAGTTAGAGGCATACGCTGTGAACAGCCCTTCAGCACAGGACAGAAAGTGGGAGGACAAGGTGAGAGAGATTTCTGATCAAATACTAAGGAACTTTAGAACTTACTTCCAATATTAAAGAGCAAGAAAGTCTTCATGGAAGACGCAGCTCAAAGCTTGATACTGAAGAACAGGTGGGATTTATTAATAAAAGGAGAAGGAGAGGAAATTTCAGGCAGAGAAAACCATGGAAACAAAGGAACTGAGCTGAGATGAGCAGAAGGTTTAGTGGAAACAGAGCAGTTGAGATTTGCTGAGGCTTAGGTGGGTGAAGGCATAGGAGTTAGTATGTTGAAAGCTGAATTATTCAAGGATGTGAGGGCTGTTGGATAATAGAGTGGACTTTGTATGATCTGATATGCAATGAAGAGACATTAGCAATTTATGATTAGGTGTTCGGAATGATTAGAAAATTCCTTTCGGAAGAGTGATATGGTAGTAATATGCCAATACATTGCTTGTGATGATATGTGGAAAGCACTGGGGAGAGCAAAGATAGTAATTACCCAGACCAGCAAGGGCAAGAGCAAGGGCAAGGGTCCTAACAAGAGTAGCAACCGAGTGTCCACCATTCTTGACTATTGTGGCGCTACTGGCATTTTGGATTTCCCAAAATGTCATAGGACCCTCATGATCTTTGGCTCCTAGACCCTGAATGCTGGCATCAGCCTCTCCGCCAGCACTGTAATAAACAAAGCATCCCTACTTTTTTCTATATGCCACCCAGCAGCAGACTGGAAACCACTGGGCCTAAATGAGCAGGAAATAAAGAGGAGATGACAGACACGATGTTTTTATTTCCTGTTCATTGAGGCCTCCCCAGTGGCTCAGTGGTAAAGAACCTGCCTGCAATGCAGGAGACGTGGGTTAGATCCCTGGGTTGGGAAGATGCCCTGGAGAAGGAAATGGCAACCCACTCCAGTATTCTTTTTTTTTAATTAATTAATTGGAGACTAAAGTTTACAGTATTGTGGTGGTTTTCACCATACATCGACATGAGTCAGCCACGGGTGTGCAGGTGTCTCCCCATCCTGAACCCCCTCCCACCTCCCTCCCCACCCCATCCCTCTGGGTTGTCCCAGAGCACCAGCTTTGAGTGCCCTGCTTCATGCACTGAACTTGCACTGGTCATTTATTTAACATATGGTAATATACATGTTTCAATGCTATTCTCTGATATCATCCCACCCTCTCCTTTTCCCACGAAGTCCAAAAGTCTGTTCTTTACATCTGTGTCTCTTTTGCTGTCTTACATATAGGGTCATCATTACCATCTTTCTAGATTCCATATACATGTGTTAATATCCTGTATTGGTGTTTCTCTTTCTGACTTACTTCACTCTGTATAATAGGCTCCAGTTTCATCCACCTTATTAGAACTGACTCAAATGTAGTCAGTCTTTTTTTTTTATATAGCTGAGTAATATTCCATTGTGTATATGTACCATAGCTTCCTTATCCATTCATCTGATGATGGACATCTAGGTTGCTTCCATATCCTAGCTATTGTAAACAGTGCTGCAGTCAACATTCCACTCCAGTATTCTTGCCTGGAGAGTCCCATGAAGAGAGGAGCCTGGCGGGCTACAGTCCATGGGGTTGCAAAAGAGTTGCACACAACTGAGCAACTAAACAACAAACAGGAAATAAAGAGGAGATGACAGACACGATGAGAGGACAGACACAGACCCAAAAACTGTTAGGGTTTTCTAGTAGGACAGGGAAGCCTGATCTCAGTGGTTAACCTGGACTTCCTAAGGTGTAGTGACTGAGTGGCCAATGAGACCACTCTAGGGAGGGACAATCCCAAAGAAACAACTTCAGAGATGGGTAGAATAAAAAATCAGGGGACAGTGGGAAACTCACAACCCAAAGTTTTCATTCTGAATCCTGATCCTCTCAGACAGTTCTGTGTATGAAACATTTTGACTCAAAAGATGCTTAAAGGGAGCAGGCACCAAGCCCAGTCATGGAGGGGACTCCTGCCAAATGTGGACTTCTAGGCTGGTAATATCCTTGTAGCTTTCAAAACCTCTGCAGTCTGGGCCAATTCCCCCTTTCCAGCCAAACTGCCTAGAATTAATAGTCCCCAACGGCTCCACCATGGTTGCCAAATATTGGGTGAGCTATGATGTACTCAGCAAGACAGTTTATTTCTGTCAAAGTCAAAGGATGACAGGAGATAGAATTAATTCTTTGTATCTTGATTGCCTATAATCAGAATGTTTCAATTAACCTCTGGGCTTAAACAGTCATTGGAGCTGATAGGTACTTCTATTTAGGTTTACTTTATTTGAATATAGTAACTTCTCACTAGATCAATTAACATTTGTCAATTAACATATATTAAATATCCTCAGAACAAAAGCATTAAAACACATTTACATAAGAGGATGAGAAAGGAAACTAATTTCTAGGTCATCCAAAGCTACTTTTTAATGAAACTTTTGTAATATATTATTCTGTGGACTGAGAAGAGCTGTCCATCTTTATTAACCCTCCTAATGTGATGACTGTTTCACCTGAAAGGGTCTCTCCTTGGGCTGTACTTTAGGGTCTCCTTCCATTTCAATACTATAAATGTTTCCCCAAAAGTCACCAGTGACTTATTCATTGTAAGATCCATTAGGTTCACTGTTAATTCTCACATTGCTTGATGTCCATGGCACTACACCTCTTGATTTAAGTCTTAATTAGTAGACTGTTCCTTACTAGTCTTTCACATGGGATCTCTTTGCCAGCCAGCTTCTTAAAATGTTAGTGTTTTCCAGAGTCCCATCCTTGGGCCACTCCTGTTTGCAGCCTTCAGGTTGTACTTGGATGACCTCGCTCACTTCCAAGGTTTGAACTTCTCCCTATTGGTCATGGCCACCAAATGCCATCTCCAGTTTTCACCACTTTCAAGAACCTCAGATAAATACACACAAACATCTGCTGGTTATCCTTTGGATATCCCAAAGGTCCTGCCAACTAAACTCAATCTATAACTGGACTCATCATCCTTTCTTTATCTCTGTTGAAACTCACTCTTTCTGTACATTGTATGATATCTCAGTTTATGGGAGCACCACCCATTGGATACCCAAGATTCCAATGGAATAGTCATGACAGACTCCTCTACACCTCTCTTCTCCTCACATTCCACATCCAATTATTCACAAAGTCCTACTGATTTTAAGTTCCCCATATCTCCTGAATTTATCTTTCCCTCTTCATCCCAAGCATTCTTGTCATAGTTCTCATTCCTCATCTAGACTACTGCAGTATCCTCCCAACATGTCATATCCCTTATCCTCACTGCTTCCGGAATGGGCCACCTAAAACACACAGTGGGCTATGTCATTCAGTGGCAGAGACTGCTAGATCCTCACTACAGTCCTTTTTCCTCATCCTCCTGAGCATTCAACTAGATTATGTTTTCTATCCATTTTGCACTTGGCTTGGGTCAAATGAGTTCTAGACAGTGGAACATGAGCAGAAGTAATAAATGCCCCCTTCTAAGTTTGGCCCATAAAACCTCCTGTGGGAGAGCCTCTGTGCTCTTTTCCTTCCTAACTGTGACTAGGATGGTGACCACAGGGCTAATTTGAAGACGGGAGGATGGTAGAGCCATTGTCAGACTGGAGTCTCAAAGAACTGCACATGGGTCAGAGCCTCATTCTCTACCGCTACCATTGCAGACATAGAATTACCATGTATTATTATGTGAGCGAGAAATCAACTTCTGTTTTGGTGAACCATAACTTGTTTGGCTCTATTTGTTAACAACAGCCTACCTCTCACTGTGCGTCTGCACATGACTTCTAAGTACACACACATATTGTACATATGCCATTATGTACAATGTCATTCATACTTTATTCTGATATTGATACCATATACATGCCTTTTGACTAGTCTTTCACCCTCTGTTTGTCCTTCCTTGTATTTTTCTCAAGGCCCACGCTGTCTTTAACGGAAGATGCTTTCAGACTTCATCTCCACTGACTAATTAACAAAATCCTACAAATTAACAGGTAGCCTCAGTTTCCAAATCTTGTTCTCTTTGTTGTTGAATTTAGACCAGACTGTTTTGTTGGATAGAGGACAGTAAGCCTATTTAAGTCCTTTAGGGGTGACCCATGTTTTTGAAAGGAAAAATACCTTTTGAGGGTACTGTGTGAAATGATACCATTCATAAACCTACACAGTACATTTTCATTTCAAATATCTAGGCTGGCTGAATCCACTTCAGTGACCATTTGCTCCTGCAAACTCAAGAATAACCACAAGCCCTCAATGTTATTTGAAAGCACCTTCTTATGAACCATGTGATTTTCTCATCTGTCTACCCAGGGTTACCACATAACTGGCATTGTTTTTATGGATCATATGATAAAGGAAGAAACAAATATAACAGAAGGCAGAGACAGTGTGATGCTTCTGACTGTAAAGCAATGGATCATAGGCTATGAAGTCTGTCTGCTTGGGTTCAAATCCCTTCCATGTGTGTGTGATTCTGGCTAGCTACTTCACCTTTCAGCTCTTCCTCATCTCAACAATGGGGGCTACATTACCAATCTCCTTGGGCTGTACTGAGGGTTATGGGAGTGACTACATGTGAAATAGCATGAAGTCATTCTATAAAGCATAGCACACACTTCATACGCATTCACTGTCAACGTACTTCTCATCATTAAGAGCCCATTTAGACTTTGCTAACGGAAAGAAATCTGACCAAAATGTCAGGGATCATGAGATTCATTCCTCTCCTTTTCTGAACAAATTGGATTACTCTAAGCCTGGAAATCTTTTTTGTCCTCCTGAAACTGGATTCTTTACTTGAAAATGGAGATAATAAGATGACTCTCCATTGACAGAAAATGTAATGAACATGATTTCACTTTAGAAATCAAAATAGATCAATGTGAAAACATAGTTTGAATACAAATTAAAAAAATTTGAAAGGTTGCATATACCTATTTTTTGCCAGTATAGTCAATTTCGGGACCAATGGTGCTGACTGATTTATACAACAGATTTTAAACAGTGAACTTGTCAGCTGCTGCTAAAATTCACTAGAGAGACTGCAGATTAGAGTGGAAAGATTTAGAAGGCTCATCTTCCAATTTACATGTCTATAGACAAGTCACTTAACTGTTAAAAATCTTTAGTTTCTGTAATTGTGAACTGGTACAAATGGAGAGCTTACCTGCTCCCCAGGACTATGAAAAGGAGAAAACAGGAGACTACATATGAAAGTGGTTTGGAAATTAACATGCTTCATAAATTAAATGTATTTTTATTTTTACATTAGCTGCTAATACTTCTTTTTAGCTAGGGAGATGAGTCATGCATCGTCATAAAAATTGCTGAATGATTTGAACATGTGATTATTTTGCCACAAAGTTCTCTTTTGAGTTGTCAATTTATTTTTAACAAGTTCAAATACTGTGCATTCAAAATACAAATCGGTGAGAAATGATTGTGATGCTTCAAAGGATGTAATTAGTTTTAGAAATGGAGAAACAAATATCTAGCCAAATTCCTGAAGCCTGAAAACAGGAACCAATGTTTTGTCATCATGTTTATTTTCTTCTTACTCTATCTATGAGTCAAAAAGAGTTTTTTTCAAGAGAATTTTTTTAATACAAGCAAACACTGAGTCAAAAAAAAAAAAGGAATTGTTAATAAAGTAAGCATAGAATTCTTTTAAAGAAGTTTGTTTTAGATTTCCATTCCAATTGTGACTACTTGATAGGTTTAAATCAGATTCTCAACATTGGCTTTCTGAATGAAATGTGAACTCAGGTCCTCCCATAGGATTCTTTGAATCCTATGGATTCTTTGGTCCTTCCTCATAGGATTCTTACAGTTTGTAGCTGGAAGGGACATTGGAGAGGAGAGGTGATTTGTACTAGCTTCATGGTTCTGGAGATCAAAAGCAGGTTCAGAGAGGCAGACTGAATTCTCCACTGTCACACAACTGGCTGACTCAGGTCTCCAATTTAGTTCTATGTTCTTCTCACTCTATCTCACTACATTGTTCTCTTAACCTGGACTTTTTTTTTTCATATGTGGAGTTAGGTGAAGAGGGAGGTGAGGGCATGGACCTGATTGCTTCACTTTTTTTCAAGTCCATTTGGAAATCTGCACAGAAATGCAACACCCCTAGCTAATTCCATATAGAATCAGGCCTGGGTAAGAAACAGAACTCTTACCTCACTCCAGTTTCCAACAATCCAGTAGGCAGGGCTGTGTCCCATCGAGAGATGCTTGTAATCTGAGGCATTCAGCAGAAATCCCTCAGCCATCAGACTTGTTGCATCTTCCTTGGTCAGGACTGGTCCGGGACTCTGTGTTAGGTTCATGTTGCTTGGAAGTTCTGGGGGGCGATGGTTTACTGGCTCTTTGGAGTATGCTGGCTGGTGGTCTGCTCCCAGAGGGAGTGGAGTATTAGCTGGCTTTTCAGTGACCATCCCTTCAGCTCTGGATGCTCCATTTTTGACAGTAATGGGCCTTTGGCTGGGTACCAGTCCTTCTGATACTGTGCTAAAGGGTGGCCATAGAGATGTCCCCACAAGATAAGGGGTTGGTGGAGCTCCAAGTGGTATTTCTATACTTCTTTCCCCTGGAGCATCATTTCCAGGTACTCTGATCTTGGTCCATGTCACAGAGTTGTTCTCATCTTTTTTCTCAGATGGTTCTCTGTCTTCCCCTGAGCCACTATGAATCTCCATTTCTGGCTCTTTGGTCAAGGGACTGTAAAACGAAGTCACCTGCCAAGTCACAGCATTGCTGGAAGTTGACAAGTCAGAACCACTCGTCGTTGTGATGATAAGGTCTCCCTTGGAGGTAGGACCAGTGTCGGGATTGGAAACATTCTCTTCATTTGGCTGGATGCTCAAAGACCGAGAAGTGAGGATGGGCTGGGAAGTACTTCCAGTGGAAATGACATTATGGGTGTCCAGTTCAGTTTGGATTGAACTATTCTGCCCCTGCTTCCCATCCAGGTCTCCTTTGGAGGCTGTGGAAGGATCAGGGCTGTTAACTGTCGGAGCGCTTGGGCTCAGAGGCCCAGGCACTGTGGGTGTAGTCAGCACCCCGGGACTGGGTGTAGTCAGCACCCTGGGACTGGGTGTAGTTGGAGGGACAGGCTTGAAGGGGTCATGTGTTGGTAGCTTTTTCCCACTGAAAATTGTGCCTCTGTTGGGCTTCAGAATTCTCCGGCTGGATGGGCACTGCTGGAGGCCACAGAGAGCTCTGCTGTTGGGTTTCCTCGTCATGTCGCAGGGCTCATCGTGGTTCTTGGCACACGTGACACTGCGAATCCGTACTCCACCACCACAGGAAACAGAGCACTGGAAAAGAGAGATGGCTGTCAGTCGAGTGGGAAAGACGCGTTGCTTCTCAGGCTACAATTTACAGCAAATCAGGACAGGCCCAGTAGAGACTGCACTGTGCAGCTAAAATCATTTCCTACCTTTGTATTTGACTTCTCTGCAATTTTAGTTTCCCATAGAAATATGTATTTTGGGGAGACCAGCTGGGGCTCAGGACTAACAATCTACCCTTCACAAACTGAAAATGCAAAACCATGACGTGGTGAAACTGAAGTCTCTCTGGGCCAGGACTATTGGATGGTGGATCCACAGAGGGCAATGATTTAAACAATCGCCTGATTTTTCAGGAGAGATAGAAATATTATCTTCCCTAAGGTTTCAGTGCTAATAAAGTGTTTTATGTATTTTCTGGGATCTATTAATTTAATGATAATGAGCCTGTCCCTTTATATTCATATAAGTCACACAGCCTCACTCAGGTATTCTAAGCTCCATTTTCTTGCTTGTTGTCAGATGGACTCAGATTAAAAGCTAGACAGTCAGTGTATGCATAACACGTATATAGCTCCAGGACCTTTTATGAAATTTAAAGGTGGGAAGTTAATCAAAGGTGGGGAGATACCCTGTCCAAAGAGTTAGGGGAGCCCTGGAGCATGGTGTCGATATATACATGGATGTTGTGGCAGGTGCCTCTCTCTAGTGGTCCTCCCAGGGCATGCAAAGCACGGATGGCTAGACTGCCTTTGAAGGAATCCTAACAGGACAGTCACTCCTCAGGAGTCATGGTAAAGATCTCTTTGCAACCCTATGGACCATAAGTCACCAGGCTCCTCTGTCCATGGGGTTCTCCAGGCAAGAATACTGGAGTGGGTTGCCATGTCCTCCTCCAGGGGATTTTTCCGACCCAGGGATAGAATGTGCATCTCTTACATCTCCTGCATTGGCAGGTGGGTTCTTTACCACTAGCACCACCTGGGAAGCCCAAACCATACATAGTACATAGTTGTGATCAATACATAACACTAGGTTTCTTGATATATTTTTTTAAATCACATTTTTACCCAACTGCTCCATTTTTAGCTTTCTTTCCCAATGATAGGTTAAAGTATCTACCCAATAGTTGGTTCTTGAACTTGGACTGTCCAGGAGTTTGTGTTGGCTGGTTCGCATTTGTCTGTCTTACCTCTCTGACCCTAACATAGGTTTCCTGAAGATGGGGACTACATAATGTTCTCCTCTGGAGAAGGGAATGGCAACCTACTCTGGTATTCTTGCCTGGGAAATTCCATGGACATTGGAGCCTGGTGGGCTACAGTTCATGGAGTCGCAAGAGTTGGACATGACTGAGCAACTAACACTTTCACGCTTGGGGGAACAATGCTTCATAGACCAAATCCTACTTTCAAGTTCCTCTGTATTAGAAAATAAATTTCCTGGATTTCAAAGGGCTTCACAGTCATTATTCTGTGTGATACCCTGTGAATATCAGCCCTGTGAGACCTATACAACTGTGAGATTTACAAGACTGGAATTATTATTCCATCTCTTACAAGAGAGGAAGCTGACACTCAGGAACCCGCTTGAAAGGTTACAAGTCAGTGGCAGAGTAAAAATTGGATTAATTCCATGCCTCTCCCGATCCACCAAAAAAAAAAAAAACAAACCCTAGCACAGCATGGTGGACAAGCAATTTGTCTACTGAATTCACTTATTGACTTGATCAAACTTTTGATTTTTGAAAAGTTACCCAAAGGCTTTTATTCATAAGTGAACTCCGGGATACTTCTTGGAATACAATGATCACTTACTACATATTTATTAAGTGACTATTCTACCTGGAAAATAATCAGGAATGGGGATATTCTTCTCCCCGGGAGCTTATGCATTTTTCACTTTGAGTTTCTTGCCTTCTCAAATCCTACTTTCAAGTTCCTCTGTATTAGAAAATAAATTTCTCCTTAATTTTGTTGCAATCCAGCATAATCACTCACTGATATCTGTTAAAATCAGCATCTTTGAAAAGTAGGAGATGCATGTGAGTACAGAAGACTGTGTTGCTCAGGGAATGTTCAACTGCAGAGTTGGGTCAACCAATAAAGCTGTAGTGCTTCCCAGGTGACGCTAGTGGTAAAGGACCCACCTGCCAATCCAGGAGACATAAGAGATGTGGGTTCCATCCCTGGGTTGGGAAGATCCCGTGGAGGAGGGCATGGCAACCCACTCCAGTATCCATGCCTGTAAAATCCCATGGACAGAGAGCCTGGGGGGCTACAGTCCACGGGGTTGCACAGAGTCAGACACAACTGAAGCTGTGAGATAAGATGTCAGCAAACACCTAAACAACCAGCTCGAAGACTGAACTTCCAAGTTTGTTTTGATGTAACAGTATTAATCTTTGGACTTCCCTGGTGGTTCAGACGGTAAAGAATCTGCCTATAATGCAGGAACCCTGGGTTTGATCCCTGAGTCAGGAAGATCCTCTGGAGAAGGGAATGGCAACCCACTCCAGTATTCTTGCCTGGGAAATTCCATGGACATTGGAGCCTGGTGGGCTACAGTGCATGGAGTTGCAAGAGTTGGACATGACTGAGCAACTAACACTTTCACGCTTGGGGGAACAGTGCTTCATAGACCAATAAATGCACACTTATTTCCAACTACATGGAGACCACCAATAAAGCTCTTAAAACCCTGCAGTGAGGAAATGGTCTCTTGTAGCATCTTCTGTGACTCACTTCACTTTAAAGCCTGGAAAGTGCAGCCTGTGGGTTTTTATTTTTCTGGCTTGCTACAATGTTTCTGCTTTTCTTGTGTATGAAGAGACTTTATGCTGCATTCATTTTAGTCATCCTGAGTCACTTCTCCACTGATCTGAACTCCTAGTGTTTTCAAATCTCCACTTTGTAAAACTGTATCAGTCTAAGTAAATAATACTCTAGGTATGCCTGAACATATTTCCATGCTGGCTGCCTCAGACGGGTTCCAATTTGAGAACTGATTCATAAATCAGGACCTGGATAACCCTAATACCAAGCAGGTGTACCCTGCCTTGCGTTTTCTTTCCAAGAAATGTCAGAGTAGACATAGCTAAAAGTAGGAAACTCTGATTTTTTTTCTTCTCTGGTTGTAACCTTTTTTGGTTTATTTTGATTTGCAACATCTCTAAAACCCACAGAATTTACTCTACAACTTTACAAGCATTTTTAAAAATCCAGAAGGATATGCATGTGTGCCCTCCACCCCATGATGAACTATGAAATTAAAAAGTTATAAAACCTGTAAGAAATAGCACCTGATATGCCATTATAAACTCTAGGCATGATGTAGGGACTAAGTTCAGCTTCCTCATCTAGAAACTGAAAGTAATAATAACCTTTCAAGACTGACGATATATTATACAAGACGGCAATCTTAACATAGTGCATAATATATAGGAGACAACTGGGAATTGGAAGGCATTATTATCACTGTTATAATAACGATGCTGATAGTAATAATAGTAATAATAACAAAGGGCATGGGGGTCCCCAATTTCTACTATCCCTCTGAAGCACAGAGTGACACACAGACCTATCTTGCAGGATGCTGTGAAGTGAGCATCTGTGTAAATAAAGTGGTTGCAGGCACAAGTCTAGAAGATACCACGGAGACGCATATTCCCATTAGTTTATTGCTGGATTTTTTTTTTTTTTGAATTTGGGTTTCCTAGGGCCAATAGATATGTTTTTATTTCTAATTTACAAATTATAAGTATTAAATAATTGTATTCACTATGAATTTGTTCAGCCTAAAAGAATAAAGCAGGAGTAAATAATTGCTATCTAGATAGTTTAATTAAAACACATTAGGTTTTGGTCTTTCAAAACAGAAGATTATTCTAGAACAGAAACACCAAAGTCGCAGCCTAAGAGGTACCTATGGCCCATGGGCATGTATTCTTTGGTCTGCTCAACCTCAAAAGAAACAAGCAAATAACAAAAGACAAATATAGAATTAGCAGGCAACATTTTAAAGTGAGAAGATTCCATATTAAAACTCCAGGTTTTTTAGCTTCTCTTGAAAAAGCAGGTGATCTGTAACTATGGGCCCCATTCCCAACTGGCAACTCAAAAACTTCATGACCCAGATACCTCGTCTGGGGAGTTTACATGTTTCTTGACCTACTATTCAAACCCATCCACTCTCCTCACCCAGTAGACATGGCATCTTTCAAATAATCGATGCTCACCATTCCTTCGCACTGGGGCACATTATGTCCAGTGAGGCAGTCAGTGTGAACTGTCTACTGTGTATACGGAGCCTAAAAACTCAGGTGGTTTTTCTCCTAGTCGCAGCAGAACAAGTGGTACTGTTTTGTATTCAGCCCACGCATTTCCTAGTATATCTTCCAACTGTGTTTATCTCCTTAGGAGCTGTCAAGCCCTTCAGATGAGATAAATGCAGGACACAGCGCCACACTTAGAGCTCATCTCAATTGCTAGTTTCAGGATCCTCAAAACCAGTTTCTGAGATGATTACCTTACGCCCTTCTTGCCTTATAATTTTGAACTCTGTACCAGGCAAACAGTTTGTCAATCTGTGAATGTCCTCCCTGGGAGTTATCTTGCCCTCACTTGCCATCACTCTGAGATTAAGGCCTCTGGGGGGAGCCTGCTGAGAAAGAAGTCTGCTGCTAAATTAGTCAACTCCCAACTCCCTCTGCCCGAGGGATGCTGTGGGGGAGGGGGCTTGCAATTGGCTCAGAGCTGTCATGCTAAAAGAGAGTTTATTCAAAAACACAGCTGGGGTTTATCAGAGAGGTTGGGTTAAAGGGATGAGTAGGGAAACAGCCAATACATAGTCTCAGGAAGTGATAAATGAATGATTGGTTGTTGTTGTTCAGTTGCTCAATCATGTCTGACTCTGCGACCCCAAGCACTGCAGCACGCCAGGCTTCCCTGTCCTTCACTATCTCCTGGACTTTGTTCAAACTCATGCCCATTGAGTCGGTGATGTTATCCAACCATCTCATCCTCTGTCATCCTCTTCTCCTGCCCTCATTCTTTCCCAGCATCCTTTTCCAATGAGTCGGCTGTTCTCATGAGGTGGCCAAAGTATTGGAGCTTCAGCTTCACCATTAGTCCTTCTAATCTCATACTAAAATCATTTTGAAAGTAAGTGACCTATTACAGGTTGAACTGTGTCCCCTCCAAAAAAGATAGAGCCTTAACTCCTGGTCCCCCGCTTCCTTTGTGCCTCAGAATGTGGTCTTATCTGGAGATGCTGTCTTTACAGAGGAAGTCAAGGTAAAACGAGGTCACTGGGGTGGACCCTAATCCAGTATAACCATTGTCCTCACGAAAAGGGTAAATCTGGATGCAGAGACGCACATAGAGAGACGGCACCACATGGAGATGAAAGCAGAGGTGATGGTGATGCATCATCTATCAGCCAAGAGACACCAAAGATTGTGAGCAAAGCATCAGAGGTCAGGAGAGAAGCATGGAAACATTTCTCTCTCACACCCCTCTGTCCATGGGACTTTCCAGGCAAGAACACAGCAGCTGTGCCCTGCTCCAGGGGATCTTCCTGACCCAGGGATCGAACACACATCTCTTATGTCTCCTGCATTGGCAGGTGGGTTTTTTTTTTTTTTTTTAACCACTAGTGCCACCTGGGAATCCTCAGGAGGAATCAACTCTGTGGACACCTTACTCTTAGACTTCCAGTTATTGCGAATGAAAACTGCTGCCCGTCATGGCAGTAAATAAAGGATGCTGCAGTTGTCAAACCCAGCCAGCCCTGAGGGGACTCAAGAAGGGGAAGAGCAGGGCCCTGACTCAGATAGCTAAGGTGTACATCAGAGGCATGATTTCAGAGAGCCCAGACTCTTGCATCTTCTCATACATAGAAAAGTACTAAATTCATTAACTTGAGACATCTGGTTTTCTTTAATTAATGCTAATCTTTAGATATGAGGCCCTATAGTTCAGGGGTTAGAATACTGGTCTTGTAAACCAGGGGTCGTGAGTTCATATCTCGCTGGGATCTGCTGAGTTCCAACTACCTAGTCTTTGTTGCAAAAACCTCAGTGTCAATCCCAAGCTTCCAATTTATCCGTCCCCTGCCTTTCCCCCTTAATGACCACAAGTTTGATTTTTACACCTGTGACTCTTTTCTGATTTGTGCAACAATGGAAGTCAACTATGCACGCTAAGTCACTGCAGTCATGTCTAACTCTTTGTGACCCTATGGACGGTAGTTCACCAGGCTCCTCTGTCCATGAGATTTTCCAGGCAAGAATACTGGAGTGTGCCCTCCTCCAGGGCATCTTCCCCACCCAGGGATTGAATCTGCATCTCTTATGTCTCCTGTGCTGGCAGGCGGGTTCTTTACCACTGGTGCCACCTGAGAAACCTCTATATTCTGGCTCCTCCCTTTCCTCTTTGGTACAGTCCCTCAGAGCTATCTGAGAGGTGGCATCTCAGGCTTGATGCCTCCCTTCTGTCCACCAAATAAAACATAACTCTTGACTTTGAGGCTTTGCATTTTTTCAGTCAATGTTACAAAATTGGTGAGACAGTACATTTCTATTATTTAAGGTGCCCAGTTTGTGGTACTTTGTTAAGGCAGTCCTAGCAAGCAAATATACAGCTCGGAGGAGAATCAGTATGACCCCCAACTGGTTTTCTTCGAGTAGCTGTTTCAGACAAGGGTGCTCGCGTGTGTTCTCCAGGAAACCTGGCGGAGCATGGGCTGCTGGCATCTGGGAAGAACTGAGATGCCGGCACTCGCAGAGGTGACACGCCAAAAGAGCAGGCAGTCAAGGCTGAAGCATCAGGTGTCCAGCCTCACATGACTGTCCGGGACCTTGAATGAAACTGGGGAATACTGAGAGTAATTGACTCAGCCATGTCTTCCCACCTTCCGGGCTGTCTCCCTGCAGTTTTCAGGAACTCTTGTGGCTCTTCACATGAGTTGTGTGTGCCTGTTTTCATTTAGCAACAGATACACCATGGGCATTTGCTGCAGTGCTTTCTGTTTGAAGAGCCAAGAGAGCTTGATCATGAAACATTTAGTCTACCCGGTCACACGTGGAAGCCAAAACCCATGTGAACAGCTTTGCACTTAATAAACTCTCAGGAGCTGGGCTAATTAACTGTTGTATTCATTTGTTTGTTTGTGTGCTTTGGTCAGGCACAAAGAGAGTAGATTAAAGATCTCTGCAGACCCTGAGCATGTCTGCTGTTGAGGCTCTACCCTAAGGCCCATCCAATATATTAAAAACCATCTCTCGTCTCAAGTGACATATAATCTTCTTCTGTAAAAACAATTTGAAAAGCTTTTCATTCTTTTGCTTTTGAAAATATTTGGTGAGGACCACTCATTTAATTTATGAGTGGTTCTGATTTCTCTGTGATCATTACACATAGTCTGGAATTCCAGCAAAGTGAGAAAAGCCAGTCTACAAATTGTTTCCTAAACAGAATACATTTTTTATGAACACTGAGAGCTGTCATGTTGTTACATTTTGCAGATGTTTGAGAGGCTTTACGCCAGAGTTCAGAGTAAAAGCTCTGTTGCCAGCAGTCAAATCCTGGCTCCATTGTTTAAAGGCTGTGTGACTTTGGACAAGTTTCTAAATATCTCTATGCTTCTCTTTCTTTACCAGTGAAATGGGGCTAATAAGGCCATTGTGTGCTCAGTCGTGTTTGACTCTTTACGACCCTGTGGGCTGTAGCTCACCAGGCTCCTCTGTCCAGGGATTTTCCAGGCAAGAATACCGGAATGGGTGGCCATTTCCTCCTCTAGGGGATCTTCCTGACCCAGGGATCAAACCCATGTCTCTTGGGTCTCCTGTATTGACAGTTGGATTCTTTACCATTGAGTCACCTGGTAAGCCTGGTAATACCTACAAAGGTGTCTAATATACATACTATATGCTTGATAATCCTTATTTTTAATATGTAATTAAATATTGATTTCTGATTTTTCAGTGTCCTTTGCTTTATTGGAGCAACACAGTAGTTTTACTTTTCAGATTTTAAACACTTTTGTGGGTCCATGAAAACGTTGCAGTCGCTAAGCCACGTGCCCCTGCATAAAAGGACTCTGAGCTCAGAGAGGGAATTAGATGAAGATGCAGGGGCCAATACACGTTCCCCCTACAATGTAGAAGGATTCCCTTTTCTCCACATTCTCCCCAGCATTTATTATTTGTAGACTTTTTGATGGTGGCTATTCTGACCTGTGTGAGGTGACACGTTATTGTAGTTTTGATTTGCAATTCTCTAATAATTAGTGATGTTGAGCATTTTTTTCATATCTATATGTTTTCTTTCGAGAAGTGTCTATTTAGATCTTCTGCCCACTTTTAAAAACTGGATTGTTTTTTTGATATAAGAACTATATGACCCAACAAACCCTATTCCTTGGCATATACCCAGAGAAAGCTGTAATTCAAAAAGATATATGCACCCCAGTGTTCACCGTAGCACTGTTTACAGTAGCCAGGACATGTTCAGTAACAGAGGAATGGGAAAAGAAGTTAGGGTACACACATATAGTGGAATATCATAACAAAGAATGAGAGAATGCCATTTGCAGCAACGTGGATGGATGTAGAGATTGTCATACTGAGTGAAGTAAGTCAGAGAAAGACAAATATTATATACTGCTTATATATGGCATCTTAAAAACTGGGTACGAATAAACTTACAAAACAGAAATAGAGTCACAGATGTAGAAAACAAACATGGTTGCCAGGGGCAAGGGTTGAGAGGGGTAAATTGGGAGACTGGGATTGATGTATAAACACTGCTGTGTGTGTGTGTGTGCACGCTTAGTCGTGTCTGACTCTGTGAGACCTAGGGATTGTAGCCCACCAAGCTCCTCTGTCCATGGGCTTTTCCAGACACGAACACTGGAGTGGGTTTCTATAGCACTGAGAACTCTCCTCAGTACTCTATAATGGCCTATTTGCAAAAAGAATCTTATGAAGAGTTGATATATGTCCATGTACAACTGATTCACTTTGCCATACAGTAGACACGGGCACAACATTGTAAATCAACTATACTCCAATAAATTTTTTTTTTAAAGAAAATGCAAGGACCACAGATCAATTCTGTCAGGGAACTTGGGCACCACTGACTGGACAAGGCTTGAAAAGTAAGAGTAATATGGAAAACAGACCCTTGTCTTCTTGCCTGATAATAAAGTTCCCATTTAGTGAAGGCTCCAGTATTCTTGGGCTTCCCTGGTGGCTCAGCTGGGAAAGAATCCTCCTGCAGTGCAGGAGACCTGGGTTCGATCCCTGGGTTGGGATGATCCCCTGGAGAAGGGAAAGGCTAACTACTCCAGTATTCTGGCCTGGAGAATTCCATGGACAGTACAGTCCATGGAGTCGCAAAGAGTCAGACACAGTTGAGCCACTTTCATTTTCACTTAACTATTTGTTAGGCACTATGTGAAGGGCTCACATGGATTATTATCAAACTTTATGATAATCCTGTCTTTCTAAATGAGCAAAGGTTGAGAGAGGCTTAACACTAGCTCAGTTAGAGCTTGCCAAGGCTGGAAAACCTAGGAAAATTACTATCCCAGGAAATCTATTAATCTAACTGCTGGGAGAAATATGGGAATTAAAGAACTAAAATCAAACTCATAGAGTTCAAGAATTAAGTGAGATATTTAAATAGAGTGGAAAGCAGCCAACAAAAGATGGATGACATTCTTATTAATTCCATCTATTCACTTTACCAAAAAATGATTATAGGTATAGAGCTTATTATGTGCCAGGTATTCTTCTTATGAGAATTTTAGGAATATTAGCTCATTTCATCCTCATAACTTCCCTAGAGTCTAAGCACTACTGTTATCCTCACTTTAGAGACGGAGGAAATAAGTCACAGGAAGATAAAAGTAACCACAGGGGGAGTAAATTCATACATCTGTTAAGTGGCAAAGCCAGGATTTGGACCTGGTAGAGGGAGGTGCATGCTCTTCACCACTAGACTGGCCACCTCTCAAAAGGCATGTCACTGAAGTGGGGTATCTAGTGGGAGCCACAGAAACTTTGATACTTATCTTCATTTACAATAGAGCCCCTCTTCTGGACCCTCCAAGCCCAGAAAGTAGGCTGGGAAAAACCAGAATAAGATTCTTGATTCCTGAGATTGGGGGTGGGAGTCTGGTGTCTAGAATATGAACTTAGAGGGGAAGGGGCTGGTCACAGGGAGCAGGAAAGCTGTCTTTGGGGGCAGCCACTGACTCTCCCTGGGAAGGGAGAGACCTCCTCCTTCTGAAATCTTCTGGGTCAGGGAGGAGTGGGCCAGCCTGGCACAGATAAGCCCACCCTCCCCTCATTGGTCTCTTGACAGGAAGGGCATCTCATGGATTTGCCTCTTCTTCTTCTTACCTTGGTCATCCCATGGCGGACCTTTCTATGGGCTTCTAAAAGCATCACAGTTGATCTCAAGACGAAATCCGACCATAAATACTACGTGTAGCAGGAGTCACTATATAACACCCCCCCCCCCCATTTTATGGCCCTTTATTTGAAAAGTAAGTACATATTTTTCTTAATCAGTTGGGTGCAATTGTAGGAAAAATTACTGCTTTCTTGATTTTATCATTTCTAAGTTTATTGGCTGACTTCTTTTTTGAACACTGTATCATCTCTTAAAACATTTCCCAGTATAGAATGTCAAAGACATTCATGCTTCAGCAAAGCTCATTAGAGGGCGAGTGTGTACAGACATTAGCAAGACAGCAGAGGGGAAAAAAGGAAGATCCACTCAATGAATATTCTGATGCTGATTTAACTAAAAGCGCCGCTCCCAACATCTCTAAATGAAGGCAGCAGCTCAGCTTCTCAGGGGAACTGGACACTGGATTCCACATCTGCCATCACTACACTCCGCAGTGCCCTCTGTTCAGAACAACAGACCCGAGCACTCATCACTTTGTGCCAACATTTCAGTCCCTTGTTGTCCAGTGAGGCCCATCGTTTTGCTCCCCAGAAACAGAAACACAATGATGAAAAGGACTCCTCAGCCAAATATGTAATTGTGGTCCTTTGAAAAAGCATGAAGATTCTGGCAATTAGTAAATTCTACATGACAAGAATTATTAACTGCTTTGGATGCAGCCAACGCACTTTTGGTAAACAGTTTTAATGGACCAGTCACAATACCCCATTCAGCCTTATTTTGACAACACTGTAATTTACAGCAATCGAGGTTGGCAGTGGACTAATAGGTCAGGCCAGCCACAGGCTGTGATTATACCTTCCCAGGAACAGCAGGGGAATACCCTGGCCTGTTATTGATGTGTTCACATGAATCAGTGCAATACCAGCAACACGGCTGTATTAGGTTGTAGATGTTTTCTTTGCATGTACACCTTTGTCTTTCTTTTTTGGGGGGTCCTAGCCCTCCCTTTTGATTAGCAGTTATTACAATAAAGGAATAATATATTTTTTAATTTCCACCCAGCTGCTCCTGAGAGTATTATATACAGAATTAGAAGCTAAATAAGGGCCTCCCAGGGGGTGCAAATGCTAAAGTGGTACAGGAGACATAAGAGATGCGGGTTCAATCCCTGGAATGGGAAGATTTCCTGGAGGAGGGCATGGCAACCCACTTCAGTAGTCTTGCTTGGAGAATCATATTGATAGAGGAGCCTGGCAGGCTATAGTCCATAGTGTCGCAGAGTTGGACATGACTGAAGTGACTTTGCACACATGCATGCAGAAGCTAAATAAACCTAAACTGTGACTATGAGCTAATTAAATAGTTTTGGAAATACAGTTATCAAAATGGTTGTATTCAAATGAGTGTTTTCTGCTTTCAAATAGTTATCTTCAGAGATGGTACCTTTGCTTATACAAAATTTTGAATTCTTTTTTTTTTAGAATCATATATTATCAACAAATGAACAGTTTTGATATCTGCAGCTGGTCAGGAAATTCTGCATAGAAACTAAGTATCACATAGTATCATTCATTCTCAGTGGGGGCAATGAAGACTGGTTCTGGGGTGGAGTGAGTAAAAAAAAATCTCACCCTCTTTATGTCTAAAGCACAGATATATACAGAGTACATAAATAAATATATGGTATATCTGTCCTAAGATCACATATTATATAATTCTTTCATATGAAATGTTCAGAAAGGTAGATCTCTGGAAATACAAAGTGGATTAATGATTGTCTAGGGCTGGGGAGATTGCTGGGAGAAATATCTATAACCTCAGATATGCAGATGACACCACCCTTATGGCAGAAAGTGAAGAGGAACTAAAAAGCCTCTTGATGAAAGTGAAAGAGGAGAGTGAAAAAATTAGCTTAAAGCTTAACATTCAAAAAACTAAGATCATGGCATCTGGTCCCATCACCTCACGGGAAATAGATGGGGAGACAGTGGAAACAGTGTCAGACTTTATTTTTTGGGCTCCAAAATGACTGCAGATGGTGATTGCAGCCAAGAAATTAAAATACGCTTACTCCTTGGAAGGAAAGTTATGACCAACCTAGACAGCATATTAAAAAGCAGAGACATTACTTTGCCAACAAAGGTCCATCTGGTCAAGGCTATGGTTTTTCCAGTGGTCATGTATGGATGTGAGGGTTGGACTGTGAAGAAAGCTGAGTGTCGAAAAGTTGATGCTTTTGAACTGTGGTGTTGGAGAAGACTCTCGAGAGTCCCTTGGACTACAAGGAGATCCAGCCAGTCCATCCTGAAGGAGATAAGTCCTGGGTATTCATTGGAAGGACTGATGCTGAAGCTGAAACTCCAATACTTTGGCCGCCTCATGCAAAGAGTTGACTCATTGGAAAAGACCCTGATGCTGGGAGGGATTGGGGGCAGGAGGAGAAGGGGACAACAGAGGCTGAGATGGCTGGATGGCATCACCGACTCGATGGACATGAGTTTGAGTAAACTCCGGGAGTTGGTGATGGACAGGGAGGCCTGGCGTGCTGTGATTCATGGGGTTGCAAAGAGTTGGACATGACTGAGCGACTGAACTGAACTGAACTGAGGGCTGGGGAATGAAGGTACGGAGCTGGGATGATGATTAATGCATGCAGGGTTTATTTAGGAGTTGATGAAAACATTCTTAAATTATTGTGGGGATGACTGTATAACTCTGCAAATATACTAAAGGTCATTTGCCTGTACCAGAGAAGGCAATGGCACCCCACTCCAGTAATCTTGCCTTGAAAATCCCATGGACAGAGGAGCCTGGTAGGCTGCAGTCCTTGGGGTTGCTAAGAGTCAGACAAGACTGAGTGACTTCACTTTCACTTTTCACTTTCATGCACTGGAGAAGGAAATGGCAACCTACTCCAGTGTTCTTGTCTGGATAATCCCAGGGATGGGGGAGCCTGGTGGGCTGCCGTCTATGGGGTCGCATAGAGTTAGACACGACTGAAGTGACTTAGCCACAGCAGCAGCATTTGTTTGTACACTTTCAGTGGGTGAATTTTATGGTATGTGAATTATATCTCAATGCAATTAAAAAAAAACCACTTCCCTCCTTAAAAATAAAGTCATGAGGGAGGAGGACAGTTAGGAAAGGGCCTCTAAAAAGGAGGCTCTTAAGGAGCCATTTCCTTCTCCAGCAGATCTTTCTGACCCAGGGATCGAACCCAGGTCTTCATTGCACACAGATTCTTTACTGTCTGAGCCACCAGGGTAGTTCAATGAAAAAAAGAAAAGAGAAACACTGCCTTGCACCAAAAAAGTGAATTTCATCTTAAATCTCTGTATTCCCAGTTAAAACATCCATGATGAGAGTTCATCCTCAATTAGCCTGAACAGTTCTTGGGTTATTCCTACCCAAGCCAGGTAATATCCTCTGGGCCTCATCAGGAGGTAGAGTCTGAAATTAGTTTTGCTGCCCCGAATCTGGTCTCTAAGAGAAGTGGGGCTGAGAAAAAATTTTAGAAGAGGAGGATGGGTGAGAGGGCTAATGAAGGATGAATAACCCCGGTGTCCCTTTTAGCCCCTGGGCTCACCTCACTCCAGTTGCCCACTGTCCAGTCTGATGGACACAGGATGTCTCTGTTGCAGGACACGAGGGTCTTGGGCTTTAGCAGATGCTGGCAGTCTTGAGCGGGGAGAGCCTGCTCATCTGAGCCCATGGTCTGGATGCACAGCACTGTTCGCGTCTTCTCTCCGTGGGGCCCACATGTCGCGGAACATGCTTCCCACTCCCCTGCCCACCACCTGCAGACACACAGGGACATGTGAGAAAAGATTAGCCTGAGTCAATAAACATACACTTCAACCACTGGATAGAAATCCGGAGCAGAAATGCTGATTACAGAGCTGGGAGGTCCCCGAAGATGTTTCAGCCCAGTAGAGGGCGCTCTGCAGACAGGGCCATGGCTAGCTTGTTCAATCACAGCTAGGGAACTCCACAGAACACTTGCCTAAGTAGAGGATAAGCAAGCATGTCTTTAAATGAAAAAACAACCCTCCCCCCAAATCCCCTCTTTTCTCAGACAAGAAAACTGAGGTCCAATTTTCTATTGCGAAACCTCAAGCAAGTTTAAGCCTTACTCTCCACATCTGTTGAATGGCTGTAACAATATTGACTTTAAATGAGTGTCATTCATGTACTGAAATACCAATTTATGTACAGTGCATAGAACAGAGCCTGACATAACACAAGCTCAGTCATTTGTAATTGTAATTATTGTTGTTTTAACTGCTGCTATTGACTAAAAAAATCCAATTAGAATCTAAGTCTCCTGGCTCCTAACTGAATATTTTTCTATTTCAATATGATGCACTTAATTAATTTTCAGTTATGTAGAAGATGATCAGTCAGGGGCATTGTCATCATTCTCTCCCTCCTCCATCTCCTTCAGTCTACCTGTGAATATTCTCACTGGTCGCTTTAAAAGAAAGAAGTAGGAAAACAAGAAAAATATTAAATAAGATAATCTCTTGGTTTTTTGTCAGCTGTTCTTGATAAGTTGAATTGTTGAAACTATTGGCTAAATTAATATCCTGGATTCTCTATGGAAAAATGAAGATGTGTGATTTTCCTCTGCCTGCTATCATGGTTGATGGCCTCAAGGTTCTAGGATGTGGGGCCCAGTGGTTACACTAAAGTCACTTTTGAAAGTGCCAAGGAACCCTCTTCAGAGCCGTCTCTTTTCCTCCTTCTTCATCATTGTTCAAATCTTCCTCAATATCAAATACAGAACAGGTGTCTTGACCCAGTGCACTTTGGGTCCACCACTGCTTAGATGCATAGTCTGCTTATTCATCCCTCCATGCAGGAATAAAATAGAATATTTGTTTTTCATGGGAAAACAGTACAGCATGTGAATTCCTTCATTCTTGACTTTAAAGAAATCTTCTGACCTTGAGACAGTATCAAATTTTGAAGCAAGTTAAACTGTGTACTATTACTTATGTTTACAAAATATTAGATTTGAGTAGAACTTCTTTGACTCTCATACTTTTAATCTCTGGTTAAAAATACTAGAAGAAAGCTTTTCCTCAATTCTACTATATTCTTCAGTTATAAGTAATTAAGATTACTTATTTAGTCCCTGGTATTTAACATCTGGTCATCTTGTGTAGATAAAGAGCTAATATTGGGACCATATGATGTGACACCAAATAAATGCCCTCTGTGTTAATCTAATTACTCTGTCCTACCTCTGACATTTCTATGGGAGGCCAGACACACTATCAATTAAAGCAAATGCCATTCTGGAAGGGCCTTAATGTGAGCTGACTGAAAGTCTAATTTGTCTAACTACTTACTACAAGGCTTTCAGCTATGTTACTACAAGGTAATAATAGACTTCCTCATTTCTCTTTCTGAAGTTGCCTTCACAGACTCCTGGGGACATCTTGCATACGTTTGCTCCTAGTGTAAGATGAAATCCACCCTCTTTATTTCCCTGCAAAGGTCCAGGACTCGGGAGCTATTGCCACACTGTTCTCTGTTGTCCAACTCATTATTTTTGGTGTCTGCTATAATCCTACCTCTTCGAGGAGATTTATAAAAGAATCTTGTTTTATATTTATATTTATAGGAGATTTATAACAGAAGACTGTTTACGCGCTCTGAGTGATAGCTTAGAAGCACAGTATAACATTCCAAGAACTCAGTAGGACAAAAGGCCCAGACCACGCATTTATTCACCACCCCCCCGAAAGGCAACCTTTCTCATTTAATCAGCATATAATCAACAACAATCTAATCCAACTTTTTCTATTTTTGCTATTAATTTTTCCCTTGCCAGAATGTCCATGATATCTATCATGCCTAAAGTACAAGTGGATAACTGACCATGCATTTTCTTATACTGGGTTTTTTTTTTTTCTGTCTCTGTAATTAGTCAGTCTGAACATTCCAGGTATTAGGTAAAAGTCCTAAGGATCTCGCCTATACCAGTGATTCTCACTGTATCATCACTTGGGGATCTTTAAAAAGGTATCAGCTTTCAGTTCAGGCTCCCTTGCTATACTGGATGGCCAGAATCTCTTGAGGTTAGTGCCAAGGCATCAGTGTTAAGAATTCTTTGATGACTTTCATATGGAGTCAGGATTAAAAACCACTGGTGTTATGATGGGCTTCTCAGGTGGCATTAGTGGTAAAGAACCTGCCTGCCAATGTGGGAGACGTGGGTTTGATCCCTGGATTGGAAAGATCCTCTGGACGAGGGCATGGCAACCCACTCCAGTATTCTCGCCTGGAGAATCCCATGGACAGAGGAGCCCGGCGGGCTACAGTCCATAGGATTTCACAGTGGTGGGCACGACTGAAGTGACTTAGCACACATGCATGGTGTTATGACATCAGATAAATGAATTTGATTGTTTATCTTGAAGTTTTTTCTATAAGGATGGACTCTGTAGATTTAGTATGCTATTAGGACAAAGATTAGGACAAAGATAGTAGTTATAAAAATTGATTTTTTTTAAATTGATATTTTAAAGGAAATTTCTATTCTAAGCAAGCATTTAAAAATTCAGATTAAGACTTATAGTTTTCTGAGTAATGAGGATCAGAAAAAATTTAATTTTGTATTTTATTGGTTTATTGGTAGTCAGAACTTCCTGAGCAAGTACTGGTATGGGTGTGGGTAGAAGATACAGATCCTTCTGTTTGAAGGATGTCCAAAGTACAGTAAGCTTTTCCAGGGTAACTATAAGCTCTTTGACGGTCTTGAAACACACACACATTCCTATATCTTATATAATTCATACGAAAATTACAGTATGCTTCACTGATCTTTATAACAGTGTAGCCACATTCTCACTGCATCCTGTTCATCCCCTGATTTTCTCTAGTTTTCTTGCTATCCCCCGCTCACACCACACTCATTCCTCTCCCCACTCCCGTGGACTTTCCCCAGTCTTAATGACCCCCTTCTTGTCATTTATGCCTTTGAACTGTGGTGCTGAAGACTCTTGAGAGTCCCTTGGACAGCAAGGAGATCAAGCCAGTCAATCTTAAAGGAAATCAACCCTGAATATTCAGTGGAAGGACTGATGCTGAGGCTGAAGCTCCAAGACTTTGGCCCATCCAATGTGAAGAGCAGAGTCATTGGAAAAGACCACGAAGCTGGGAAAGACTGAAGGCAGGAGGAGAAGGGGACAACAGAGGATGAGATGCTTGGATGGCAGCACTGACTCTATGGACATGAGTTTGAGCAAGCTCTGGGAGCTGGTGATGGACAGGGAAGCCTGGCGTGCTGCAGTCCATGGGGTCGCACAGAGTCAGACATGACTGAGTCACTGAACAACAATAGATTGGTGCTTCTCACCCAATGGAGATTCCCACAGCCACCTCCCCAGGGGACATTTGGGAATGTTTGAAGGCATTTTTGGTTGTCACAAATTGGGGAGGTGCGCTCTTGGCATCTAGTGGATAGAGAACAAGGATGCTGAGAAATATTCTACAAGCCACAGGACAGCCCCCACAGCAAAGAATCAGCCAGCCCAAAATGTCTTTAGTTCTCAGGCTGAGAAACCTGGATTTAAATCATGAGGCATTCTTTTTGCACAAAAACCTACATGCAGCTGCCAAGCTGGAAAGCCCTGTTATAGGAATTTATGGAGCATTTAAATATACAGAGCACCATCACAGCTGAAGCCTGGCAGAAGTTTGCTTTCCTGTAAACCAAAGTTAAGAGAGAAGACCATAGAGAGAAGAGACTCAAATAACCTCTTTCTGGAGTCAGATACACTTTCAATTCCAAAGAATTTCTTTCTTGACAGGCTACCGCATCCTGGAGGGTGCCGTGCAAACTTTCATTCTGGAAGCCAATGACCATATAACACAGATTTCTTACATTAAGATTAACAGAAGCTTTTTATTAAATCCTTTTAAAAAAATCTGTCTTAAGTACCCATTTGGGAAAGAACACAGAAGGTCCAGATTGGGTATAGAAGCAAATTGTTACTGAAAGACAATAATCCAGAAATAAAAAGATTAAATCTTGCATATGAAATCATTTTAGGAGCAGAAATGACAGCCCTGAACAATGGTATGAACTTTTCAGATAGCATGAAAATCAGGTGACAGAGGAAGATGTTGCAACTTGAAATTCATATCTAAGGAAACTACTGGACTAGTCTTTCAAAGACAAATAATATTAAGATAGCCATTGACATTTATTATTCTTTAAAAAAGCAAATTAACTTAATTTCCTTTCTTTAATCCCCTTGTGAGTTTGCAGGCATGATTTAGCTTTGAAGTTACTTTCTGCTTGTTCATAACTTTTTCATTGTGTTTTAATGTGTGAGAAATATTTTAAATTTGGATTTCTGATTTCATCACCAAAACGTGCTCACCCTGAGATCCTGGGCAGCAGCATGGTGTACTAGTACCAGCACAGAACACTCAGTAGGTTCATCCAGGTTCAAATCTAGACTCTACCACTTCTGCTAAGTGATTTGGGAAGAATCTGAGGACTTTCAAAAAAGCAAGAGAGTTCCAGAAAAACATCTATTTCTGCTTTATTGACTATGCCAAAGCCTTTGACTGTGTAGATCACAATAAACTGTGGAAAATTCTGAAAGAGATGGGCATACCAGACCACCTGATCTGCCTCTTGAGAAACCTATATGCAGGTCAGGAAGCAACAGTTAGAACTGGACATGGAACAACAGACTGGTTCCAAATAGGAAAAGGAGTATGTCAAGGCTGTATATTGTCACCCTGCTTATTTAACTTATATGCAGAGTACATCATGAGAAACTGAACTGGATGAAGCACAAGCTGGAATCAAGATTTCCAGGAGAAATATCAATAACCTCAGATATGCAGATGACACCACCCTTATGGAAGAAAGTGAAGAGGAACTAAAAAGTCTCTTGATGAAAGTGAAAGAGGAGAGTGAAAAAGTTGGCGTAAAGCTCCACATTCAGAAAACTAAGATCATGGCATCTGGTCCCATCACTTCATGGGAAATAGGGAAACAGTGTCAGACTTTATTTTTGGGGGCTCCAAAATCACTGCAGATGGTGACTGCAGCCATAAAATTAAAAGACGCTTACTCCTTGGAAGGAAAGTTATGACCAACCTAGACAGCATATTAAAAAGCAGAGACATTACTTTGCCAACAAAGGTCCGTCTGGTCAAGGCCATGGTTTTTCCAGTGGTCATGTATGGATGTGAGAGTTGGACTGTGAAGAAAGCTGAGTGCTGAAAAATTGATGTTTTTGAACTGTGGTGTTGGAGAAGTCTCTTGAGAGTCCCTTGGACTGCAAGGAGATCCAACCAGTCCATCCTAAAGGAAATCAACCCTGAATATTCATTGGAAGGACTGATGCTGAAGCTGAAACTCCAATACTTTGGCCACCTGATGCAAAGAGTTGACTCATTGGAAAAGACCCTGGTGCTGGGAGGGATTGGGGGCAGGAGGAGAAGGGGACAACAGAGGATGAGATGGCTGGATGGCATCACCAACTCGATGGACATGAGTTTGAGTAAACTCCGGGAGTTGGTGATGGACAGGGAGGCCTGGCGTGCTGCGATTAATGGGGTCTCACAGAGTCCGACACGACTGAGCAACTGAACTGAACTGACTGACTGACTGAGGACTTCAGTGTCCTCATCTGTGCAATGGCATAAAAGTATCTACCAATCAGAGTTGCTAACATGAATAAATTACTTGGCAACATGGAAAAGGCTTGAAGTAGAGTGGGTTCTCAATTCAGAAATCAAACTCCTTGATATTTATCCAAAGGAGCTGAAATCTTTTTGCTCACACAAAACCCCACATAGTGATGTTTACAGTAGTTTTATTCATAATTCCCAAAACTTGGACACAATCAAGATGGCCTTCAGAAGGTGAACTGATAAACTGTGGTCCATCCAGATAATGGAATAACATTCACACTGAAAAGAAATGAGCTATCAAGTCATGAAAAGACATGGAGAAACCTCAAGTGCATATTATTAAGTGAAAGAAGACAATCTGAAAAGGTTATATACTGTATGATTCCCACTATCTGAAATTCTGGAAAAGACAAAACTATAAAGATGGTAAAAAGATCAGTGGTTGCCAAAGGAAAGAAGTAGACATGAACAGGCAGAGCATGGAGATTTTTAGATAGTGAAAATACTCTGTATGGTAACATTACAATGGGTAATGTCATTATATATTTGCTAAAACCCATGGAATGTACATCACCAAGAATGAGAACCCTTTGCTAAACTATGGACTTTGGGAAATTATGATATGTCAGTGTAGGTTCATCAATAATTAAGTAAATAAAGTATAAGAGAAAAGTAAAACAGTAGGTTCTTAAAATTGTTAGTTACCTCTACCTCATTACCATCTGGGGATAATATCTACCCCCTACCTCCCAACTTTATCATGAATCTTTTGGGAAGCTGAAACACAATAATAAACAAGAAGGACTTCTATAAATTATCCATTATGTTGGACTATTTCATGAAATTCTATTTAACTTATCACATGCTACTTTAGTGGAGTAGGAAATGACAACCCATTCCGGTATTCCTTTTTTTAAAAAAAAATATTTATTAAATCAATTTATTTTAATTGGAGGATAATTACTTACAATATTGTGATGGTTTTTGCTTGCCGGGATAATTTCATGGACAGAGAAGCCTGGCAGGCTATAGTCCATGGTGTTGCAAAGAGTTGGACATGACTGAGTACACAACACATGCTACTTTAGAATGCATTTTCAGAAATTGTACCTGTTATGTGTTGTATCTACCTAACATCTTCAGGAGTCAAAATCTCTGACCTTAGAGAGTCTTACTTATTTCAACAAAAATGAACTGCATAATAGCAGCACTACAGGTGAATTTGCTAGTTGTTTACTTTTGAGAAAGATTTTAGTCCTGAGGCATTAAATAAACCAATACAGATACAGCAAAAGGAATATATATATGTGTGTGTATATGTATATATATATATATATAAAATATGAGGACAAATAAATGTTTAGAAAGAACTTTCATTAAAGTTAGCTATCTGGGGTCAAGTAACCCATCCCAATACAGGTAATCATAAATTTTTAACATAAATGTATGTATATATATATGTAGGTATGTGTGTGTGACCTTGGGTATAAAAACAAAACCAAAGGCAGACATTCTACTTTCAAGTTAAAAAAATGCTACTGGGATCTTTAATATCTCTCTCCAATGGCTGTGCTTTAGCCTGAGGTCTGAACTGGGTAAATTCAGGCTTGATCTTCTACTTTTAGGATTTTTAAGGACCATAAGCTGGAGCCCAGGCATTAATCATGTACAGAAATTCAAGAAACTCAGATCTTGGGAAATGGATATCAGACAGAGGGAAATCAAAACAAACAAACAAAAATGCTACTAAATGATAAAAATTTAAAAAGAGTTGTCAAATTGCATATGCTTTGCTATTCTTTAAGTATGATCTTAAAATTGTTTGGAAGGAATTGGAGGAAATTATGTTTCCAACACAACAGCAGAAATTGGGCATAGGATGTATTGTTTCCCTCCCTTGAAGTGCAATGATGTGCAGTGGCAGAAGCAGCAGCTGCAAAAATGATCATCAGCTCCCCAAGAAAACCTAAGCACTGGATGTCACATTTGTACTGAGTGGGACAGCCTACTACCTATTTGCGGCCACCAACACTTCTATTCTAGATAGTAATACCAGAGGTTCATTACTGATTTTGTGACAGGAGGCTGTGGAATTGGTCCATTTTAAAATTTTGTGCTGAATCTTTTTGCATCAGTGCACTCAGCTTAGGAAGCATTCCAGAGAAAAGCCCAAAATATTGTTTACCTTGGAGCTTCCCAGGTGGCGCTAGTGGTAAAAAGAAATCTGCCTGCCAGTGCAGGAGACTAGACATAAGAGATATGAGGGGGAGGGAGTTGGGAGGGGGGTTCAGGATGGGGAACACATGTACACCCATGGTGGATTCAAGTCAATGTATGGCAAAACCAATACAATGTTGTAAAGTAAAATAAATAAATAATTTTTAAAAAAGAGAGAGATTTGAGTTTGATTCCTGGGTCAAAATATCCTCTGGAGGATGGCATGGCAACCCACTCCATTATTTTTGCCTGGAGAATCCCATGGACAGAGGAGCCTGGCGGACTACAATCCACAGGGTTGCAAAGAGTCAGACACAACTGAAGCTACTTAGTATGCACATCATTTACCTTGTTCTAACAATGCTGCTCTTAGAAGTGCAAGCTAAAGCAATGTTAATTAACCACAGAGCTCCAAAGAGGACAGGGCCATGGACAGTGATCAGGTCCCTGGGCAAGGAATCTGGGTGCTTGACTGCTGGTCCCAGCCCTGACAACTGCTCTGTCTTGCTGGTGTACATGTCTCATATAGCTCCCCTGGCTGTAAGCTTCCTTAGGAAGTGACATATTTGTGCTATTTGTGCTATTCCAAAAAATCCTGAGAAAGCTCTAGTTACTTATTTTCCAAGGTTTGGTGCTTCTATGACTTGGTGAAGAGATTGCCTCTCCTCTCCCTTGCTTTTACATTGTGTGTGCATGTGTGTGTTCAGTTGTGTCCGACTCTCTGTGACCCACAGACTGCAGCAGGCCAGGATCCTCTGTCCACGGAATTCTCCAGCCAGGAATACTGGGATGGATTGTCATGCCCTCCTCCAGGGGATCTTCCCGACCGGGGATCGAATCTGCATCTCCTGCACTGGCAGCTGATTCTTTACCACTGGGCAACCCGGGAAGCTCCCGCTTTACATTATGCTGGCATTAATTAGTACACTGGCATTAATTAGTACACTGTTTGTGTTACTTTCCTAGGGCTGCTGGAAAACAGGTCACCACAAACTTGGTGGCAAAAACAAAAGAAATGGAGTTTCTTATAGCTCTGGAGGCCAGGGAGACAAGTCAGCACTACTGGGATGAAGTGAAGGTGTTGGCAGGGCTGCACTCTCTTTGGAGGCTCTAGGGAAGATCCATTCCTTCCATCTTCAAGTCTGTGGTGGTTGCCAGGACTCCCTGGCTTGTGGCCCGTCACTCCAGTTCTTCAAATCTTTCTGTTCCACCTTCATATTGTTTCTCCTGTGTATGTGCGTGTGTGTGTGTGTGAAGTTCCCTCTGCTTCTATAAGGATACTATGATGGAATTTAGGATCCAAATCAATTATTCAGCATAACTTGCCCATTTCAAGACCCTTCCATTTAATTACACCTTCAAAGGCCCTTTCTCCAAATGAGGTAACACTTGCAGGCTCCAGGGACCAGGAAGTGGATATCGTGGAGGCTAGTTTATAGCTACTACATGACTCCCTTTAGGGCCAACTTCCAGTCCCCAGAATTCAGCCTGTATCACTTGGAATTCCTCTGTCAAGGCTCCTTCTTGTGTCTACCAGGCTCCAGCCTCAGTTCATCTCCCATCCATCAGCCTCCGGACTTTGGCCCCAGTATCCATCTCCTTCTAGCACTGGTGGTATCTTATAGGATGACCTTCAACTAGAAAATTCTGGTAGTTAGAGTACAGAGATAGGTAAAGATAACCACCCTTATGGGAACTGAATTCTGAAAATAGTGAGGCCAAGACTTTAGTTACAGGTGACTGAGAAAATGTCAGATATGGACTGATGACTCTTTTCAAACAGAGAGTGGCTACCAAATCCACTGTCTTCTCTGATTATGCTGCTTTTATGGACACAGCTAATATCCCCATCTCTCTTGGTCTCAGCTGGTAAACACCTGCATCAACATCTTTTGGTGCCCACCAACCTAGCACAGGGCTTGCTTTGTCTTAGACACAAATCAAGTGAAGGGAGAGGTACATGCCTGTCTTTGAGGGGTCTGTTGTATGCCGACCCATTGCAGCCTCACAGCTAGTCGGCCTTGAGTTTTAGGAGCTCTGCCTGGAGCCAGGTACCAAAATCATAGCTTTTATTATATCACAAAACCACAGTGCTCAGTACATGTAACTCTTACATGGTTATTATTGCCATCGTTCCTCTCATGGGAAATAATGGATGTTTAACAAAGATTTGCTGGTAATATTAAGTAAGGCCCAGGCAGACTAAGTATAATAATAAAAATATCCCTGAACCCTAGGGCCAGAGTTAGACTCAGGAACTAAACAGCTGTGGTTTTAAGAAGGTAACCACTCACCAGAAAGGGTGACATTGAAAAGTGAGGCGAGCATCCCACGGGTGTGTGTAGTGGTTGGCAGCTGATGAGGGCAAAAGGAAGTGGCTGGTGAGAGTCATTGACTTTTATGGAGATAAAAATATGATGAAAGCATGTAAACTCCACAAAGGGACAGGCTATTGGTGAGATAAGGCAAGCGATAAGAAAGATTCCTCTTTCCAGGCTCATTCTTCCCTGAGAAGCATCTATAGAAACTGCAATGATTACATAAGAAACCTAATGGGGCCTGATCCTCCCCTCAAGTCCCTGGTTCTTCCCAGTGAAACAGTTATGGGAGGGACTTCCCTGGTGGTCCAGTGGTTCAGACTTCACCTTCTAGTGTAGAGGGTGTGGGTTCGAACCCTGCTTGCAGAACTAAGATCCTACATGCCTTGTGGCCAAAACCTCAAAACCTAACAAAAGCAACATTGTAACAAACTGAATAAAGACACCAGGGTAGAGTCACAGCGAGGGGAGGGGACAGTGGTACCTCTGTCCTCTCTCAATGGGGATGGGGTCCAGCTCTGAACCTCACAGCCCACCTTCCACCCAGAAAGACACCCCAGAACTGGATAGAGAACCAACCTGACTCTGAGTTGAGAACACCCTGGCCTCTGGGACCTCCCTGTCTGAGACCAGAAGAATCTGACACTGTCTGCCTTAGCTGAGTTGTTTAGATGCTTCTTTTTGACCTAGTTATTTGGCATTTATCCCATTCTTTCAGCTCTTCTTTAGAATTCTGCCTGTCACTTGGTAGATTTATTATGCCAACCTGTCCCCTCCTGTTAAACTAAGCTCTTCTTAATGTGTCTTCTTGGGACTGGAATGAATGCCTGATGGGATCTGCAAATGAAATACATCTCTGTTTATAGACACGAGGGAATGAAAACACTCCCCACAATTAATTCTTTCTTTCCTCCCCTCCCTTCTTTCTTTTTCTTCCTTTCCCCTACCCCTCTTTCTCTCTCTTTTTAACAAAAGCCCCTCATAATAACATCCCAGCTGCCTTCTAGAATCTTGAATCTATATGATTCGGAGCAGGTGAATACCTCTATTAACAGCAGTTCTCAACCAAGGGTGATTTTGCCCCCAGAAGACACTTGGCAAAGTTTGGAGACATTTATGGTTGTCACAACCTGGACGGGGAAGATAAAATGCTACAAACTTCTAAACAGACACAAGCCAGGGATGCTGCTAAACATGTGACAGCCCCCAACAACAAAGAATTATCCAGCTTCAAATGTCAACAGTGCTGAGGTTGAACAAGCCTGGTCTATAAGTCCACTTTTCAAGGCAGTGGTCCAAAAATGTCAGCATGTTCTCTAAAAGCTACTATTGCACTGGTTGGTAAACTGCTCTTGGAAAAGTCAAACCAATTAGCTAAAGAATTTTTGTATGATCTACACACCATTCTGTTAACAGTGCTTTGGGACTTACGTCTTACCAAATAATTAAACATAGATCACACGAGCTTTGTAGGAAATACTATTCTCTGGGGAGAAAGCGTTCCCCACTCACACCTTGTCACAGGTTCTAACAGCATAGCCACAGAAACCTGTGACAGCTTGCCTATATTTATTCTAGTAATGAAGCCATCCAGCCCTCCCCCATCACTGAGCCCTTGATTACTATGAAATCAGACACCATGGTAGGCAGACACACAGAACTCGAGCTGTTAGTTACCTGGGTGGACAATCCTTTTCATGACACTTCTTCTGTCTCCCATTGGGTTGTGTTTCTGGGTCACAGAACGTTGCTTTCACTACCCCACGACCCTTCTTCACACAATGGGCAGTCTGGCGTCGGATACCTGGGGGTTTAGCAGAAAGGTTCATACATATTAACCCTGAGCCCACATTCCTAGTGTCAGGTGAGGCCCCTGATCATGCCTATAACTGATGAGAAAGTTGTCCATAAAGTATTTGGTCTTTATTTTTATTTTCTTAAAAGTTTTTTTTTTTTTTTGATGTGGACCATTTTTTTAAAGTCTTTATTGAATTTGTTACATTAGTACTTCGGTTCTATGGTTTGGCCTTTTAGCCATGAAGCATGTGGAATCTTAGTTCTCCAACCAGGGATCAAATCCACATCTCCTGCATTGGAAGATGAAGTCTCAACCAGTGGACCACCAGGGAAGTCCAGAGTATTTGGTTTTTAAAGTAGGAATGGGGATCTCCTTAAATCTGTTCATGCTGCTGAAGGCAATGGGTGAAAAATATCTTCCTTAATAAGGACCACAGATGATATAGGCAAATTAATATGTAATCTAGTATATAGATTCCACTAGCTGTGGAGACAAGACTAACACACATACGCCAAATAAAGCACAAAGTGAGATTTAAATACTGAAAGCAGATGCCATCACCAGCTGTTGCAACACAATCAGACTTATTTAGTTTAATAAGAGAAGAGAGGAATGGGAGCTTTATATTAGTTGGGGCTTGTAAACTCTGAAAGATAGGAATAAAATTCAAAATAATGCTGTGAAGTTGAGAGGTTATTTTTTTTAAAAGTAGAGGGTCTGACAGCGGGGATCGAAAATACTGTTGCCTTAGACACCAGGTTACTAAGTAAGAAAGAGAAGCACATAGAAATAGCTGGGTCTACAGGTGAACACAGCCCATGTGGGGGCTGGATTTGACTTTGGATATAGAATAATAGTTGGGTTCTATCCCTGGGTCAGGAAGATCCCCTGGAGAAGGGAATCGCTACCCACTCCAGTATTCTTGCCTAGAGAATTCCTTGGACAGAGGAGCCTGGCAGGCTACGGTCCATGGGAGCACAAAGAGTTGGATATGAATGAGTGACTCCTTTCACAATTTGGAAGCAGTCTGTTGTTCCAAATATGACTGGTTCCAAATTGGGAAAGGAGTATGTCAAAGCTGTATATTGTCACCTTGCTTATTTAACTTATATGCAGAATACATCATGCAAAATGCTGAGCTGGATGAAGCACAAAGCTGGAATCAAGATTGCTGGGAGAAATATCAGTAACCTCAGATATGCAGATGACATCACTTTTTTTTCCATTTATTTTTATTAGTTGGAGGCTAATTACTTTACAATATTGTAGTGGGTTTTGCCATACATTGACATGAATCAGCCATGGATTTACATGTGTTCCCCATCCCGATCCCCCCTCCTGCCTCCCTCCCCATCCCATCCCTCTGGGTCCTCCCAGTGCACCAGCCCTGAGCACTTGTGTCATGCATCCAACCTGGGCTGGTGGTCTGTTTCACCCTTGATAGTATACTTGTTTCCATGCTATTCTCTCAGAACATCCCACCCTCGCCTTCTCCCACAGAGTCCAATAGTCTGTTCTGTACATCTGTGCCTCTTTTTCTGTTTTTCATATAGGGTTATTGTTACCATCTTTCTAAATTCCATATATATGCGTTAGTATACTGCATTGGTCTTTATCTTTCTGGCTTACTTCACTCTCTATAATGGACTCCAGTTTCATCCATCTCATTAGAACTGATTCATGTATTCTTTTTAATGGCTGAGTAGTATTCCGTTGTGTATATATGTACCACAGTTTTCTTATCCATTCGTCTGCTGATGGGCATCTAGGTTGCTTCCATGTCCTGGCTATTATAAACAGTGCTGCGATGAACATCGGGGTACACATGTCTCTTTCAGATCTGGTTTCCTCGGTGTGTATGCCCAGCAGTGGGATTGGTGGGTCATATGGCAGTTCTATTTCCAGTTTTTTAAGGAATCTCCACACTGTTTTCCATAGTGGCTGTACTAGTTTGCATTCCCACCAACAGTGTAAGAGGGTTCCCTTTTCTCCACACCCTCTCCAGCATTTATTGCTTGTAGACTTTTGGATAGCAGCCATCCTGACTGGCATGTAATGGTACCTCATTGTGGTTTTGATTTGCATTTCTCTGATAATGAGTGATGTTGAGCATCTTTTCATGTGTTTGTTAGCCATCTGTATGTCTTCTTTGGAGAAATGTCTGTTTAGTTCTTTGGCCCATTTTTTGATTGGGTCATTTATTTTTCTGGAATTGAGCTGCAGGAGTTGCTTATATATTCTTGAGATTAATCCTCTGTCTGTTGCTAGATGACATCACTCTTATGGCAGAAAGCAAAAGGAACTAAAGAGCCTTTTGATGAAAGTGAAAGAGGAGAGTGAAAAAGCTGGCTTAAAACTCAACACTCAAAAAACAAAGATCATGGCATCCAGTTCCATCACTTCATGGTAAATAGATGGAGAAACAATGGAAACAGTGAGAGACTTTATATTTTGGGCTCCAAAAGTTCTGGGAGTTGGTGACGGACAGGCAAGTCTGGCATGCTGCAGTTCATGGAGTCACAAAGAGTTGGACATGACTAAGAGACTGAACTGAACTGAGCACTAACACTAACTAACTGAGTAATAATTAACCCATCTAGTGCTTGCCTTGCCCAGGGCACTGCTCAGACTTGTATGTGTATATATGTGTGTAACTACCTATGTGTGTCCCAGATAAATATATACACATATATAAGTGTAAGTCTATCTAGCCAAGGCTATGGTTTTTCCACTGGTCATGTATGGATGTGAGAGTTGGACTATAAAGAAAGCTGAGTGCTGAAGAATTGATGCTTTTGAACTGTGGTGTTGGAGTAGTCTCTTGAGAGTCCCTTGGACTGCAAGGAGATCAAACCAGTCCATCCTAAAGGAGATCAGTCCTGGGTGTTCATTGGAAGGACTGATGTTGAAGCTGAAATTCCAATACTTTGGCCACCTGATGTGAAGAGCTGACTCATTGGAAAAGTCCCTGGTGCTGGGAAAGATTGAAGACAGGAGGAGAAGGGGACGACAGAGGATGAGATGGTTGCGTGACATCACTGACTCAATGGACATGGGTTTGGGTGGACTCCGGGAGTTGGTGATGGACAGGGAGGCCTGGTGTGCTGCGGTTCATGGGGTCACAAGGAGTCAGACACAACTGAGCGACTGAACTGAAGTCTAAGTGTGCGTATGTATAACATAGCACCTATTATCTACTATGATGTATAATAATTAAAACCTCACAACCCAATGAGGTCAACACTATTGCTACCTGACAGATGAGAAAACAGAGGCACAGTGAAGTCATACAGGTTAGGAAGGGAAAAGAAAGGACCACTGGCTTTACTAGCTAGGACATCATTGGCAAGAAAATGTGGGGGAGTGGCCAGACATCACGGATTGAGAGGTAAAGGGCAGGTAGGAAGAGTGTCATCATCTCTCCTGAGGGGGACAATGATTCCATGCAAAATGGGAAAGGCTGGGTGGGAAGACTGAAGATGGAGGCCCCAGGCAAGAGAGCAATTGGCCAGCACAGAGACAGGCACCCTGAGTTCTCAGGGCATCCGGGCCTCAAGTGGGCTCACTGTTGAAGCCCAGAATTGGAAGGGCCACGTGTGCACCAATAAGCTAGACACCTCCTTGCTTTAGTGCCAATGACATGAAGGGATTCCCCATATCCACAGTGCTGGCGGGACCCAAACTGGGGAGCTCCCCTACCACGCACTGCCTCACATGCCCTTACATGGACTCATGCCAATATCTGGGGCTAGCTTGCATACTCAGATGCCAGAGATTGTATTTCAGATGAGATGGCTGGATGGCATCACTGACTCAGTGGACATGAGTTTGAGCAAACTTCAGGAGATGGTGAAAGGCAAGAAGCCTAGTGTGCTGCAATCCATGGGGTCATAAAGAGTCAGACACGACTGAGTGACTGAAAAACAACAAATTCAAAAATATCAGAAGGAAATGCAAAACAGTAAGTGAAGACTTTAAAATGAATCAACAGTATCTTGCTGTTCACTCAGTTCAGTTCAGTTGCTCAGTCATGCCTGACTCTGCAACACCATGGTCTGCAGCATGCCAGGCTTCCGTGTCCATCACCAACTCCTGGAGTTTGCTCAAACTCATGTCCATCAAGTCGCTGATGCCATCCAATCATCTCAACCTCTGTTGTCCCCTTCTCCTCCTGCCTTCAATCTTTCCCAGCATCAGGGTCTTTTCTAAGGAGTCAGTTTTTCAAATCAGGTGGCCAAAGGACTGGAGTTTCAGCTTCAGCATCAGCCCTTCCAATGAATATTTAGGACTGATTTCCTTTAGGATGAACTGGTTTGATCCCCTTGCAGTCCAAGGGACTCTCAAGAGTCTTCTCCAACACCACAGTTAAAAAAGCACCAATTTTTCAGCACTCAGCTTTCTTTATGGTCTAACTCTCACATCTGTATATAACTATTGGAGAAACCACAGCTTTGATTAGATGGACATTTGTCAGCAAAGTGATGTCTCTGCTTTTTAATACACTGTCTAGGTTTGTCATAGCTTTTCTTCCAAGGAGCAAGCATCTTTTAATTTCATGGCTGCAGTCACCATCTGCAGTGATTTTGGAGCTAAAGGAAATAAATCTGTCACTGTTTCCATTGTTTCCCCATCTATTTGCCATGAAGTGATGGGACTAGATCCTAGCTTTCTGAATGTTGAGTTTTAAGCCAGCTTTTTCACTCTCCTCTTTCACATTTATCACGAGGCTCTTTAGTTCCTCTTTTATTGTTTAGTTCCTGATTTTATTGTTAAATCAACACTGTTTAGTTCTATTTAAAGAGACAGGTAACCTTTCAACCACTCAGGCTTTCTCAAATGATAGACTATGTCCTCTTTTTTTGGTCATATAAACAAAGTACTACCAACAGCTTGAAGCAACACTATAAAAGAAACTTTCATGGCATAATGACTGAGTCATTGTCTGGAAAGACAGACACACTTGTAGAGAAGTCTTATATAATATGAGTGGAGTGGAGATTGCAATGACTGAATCCAGAAAAACTGACGTGACATCTGCCATTATAGAAGAGAAAAAAAAGAAAAAGCTTAGATCTTAAAAGTTTCAGTAAAACTTTGGATAGTTTGGCAAATTCTTGATCTCAAAACATAAAAGGCAACTGTCAGATGACTCTTCACAGGTTGGAAACATCCCCCCACAAAAGGCATGTTTCTGTGCATTAAGAGGAAACATAAGTCAGTGCTTCTCACCCCAGAAGTAGTAGGAGGGCACAGACATTACAAACTGCCCCCACCAGAAAGTTAATAACATTTCATGAGTCAATCTGCTGGACCAGCAGCCAGATGAGTGGATGAATGGGCCAGGCAGATACTGCTGAGTGCATGGGGGAAAATAAACCACGAGTCAGAGTTTCTCTGTTGGAATTAATGGTCATTGTTGACGCTGTTCAGTTGCTCAGTCATGTCTGACTCTTTGTGACCCCATGGACTGCAGCACGCCAGGCTTCCCTGTCCTTCATCATCTCCTGGAGCTTGCTCAAACTCATGTCTATTAAGTTGCTGATACCATCCAACCATCCTCTGTCATCCCCTTCTCCTCCTGCCTTTAATCTTTCCCAGCATCAGGGTCTTTTCTAATATGCCAGCTCTTTGCATCAGGTGGCCAAAGGATTGGAGCTTCAACTTCAGCATCAGTCCTTCCAAAAAATATTCAGGATTGATTTCCTTCAGGATTGACTGGTTTGATCGTGCAGTCCAAGGGACTCTCAAGAGTCTTCTTCAACACCACAGACAACTAATCTTCTATTCCTCTAGCTCTTGAGTTCTCACTTCATAGATACAAAGCTAAGCCCAAACCTTCCAATGAGGGGCCCCGACCCAGCAGACTGATTTCTCCCAGGTTATAGGAACACAATACCTGGCCAGGTGCTTCTGACTCTATTCAGGTGCTTCTCTGTTCATTTGGTAAAATGTAATCTATAATTTCATCCCTTATCAAATTCTAGTTAAATAAATAAGACAAATAAAATCCAAGAGTCCTAGGTTCTATTCTCTACTTTTCCTTCTACTCATCACTAGTTTAACTGCAGCAAAATGAGAATAATGACATTCAGACTGTTTAAGAGTGTGATGCTGAGCTAGTTTATTTCTGGGAGTGTCTTCTACTTTTAAAATCTATAATCCATGAAGAGAAGATAAAGTTTAATCATGGAAAACATTGACTAATAAGTGAATTCTGGTTAATATAATTTTACCATTAATTTGGAAAAGTTTGTTTCACCTGCCATCAGAATGTCTCAACATTGCTAGTTCATATTGCCTTGGTGACAAGGTATATTTTCCAAAGATGGCTGCAACAATAACCTCTCTTTTGGCATGTTCTTCTCTAGTTATCCTGACTTGAGACTGAATGAAGAAATGAAGCTATGTGAGTTCAGAGGTGAGGTCATAAAAGACCATGTGGCTCCCGTCCAATTCTTTAGAATCTGTCACTCTCAAGACCCTCCACCTGCCATTGAGTAAGAAGCCCCTGTCCTTGGAAAGACCAGGTTTAGGTACTCCAGTTGACAATTCCCAGTGAGTTATCCAGCTCACATGTCAATCATATGAGTTAAGAAGCCTCCAGATGATTCCAGCCCTCAGGCATTTGAATCATTCTTTGCCATCCAGGTCTTCCTAGCTGAGGTGTCAAACACTGTGGAGCTAAGGCATGCCATCCCCACTGTATCCTGTCTAAATTTCTGACCTACAGAATCTTACCTACGTGCATGCATGCTAAGTCTCCTCAATCGTCTCTGACTCTTTGTGACCACATGTACTGTAGTCCCCCAGGCTCCTCTGTCCATGGGATTCTCTAGGCAAGAATACTGGAGTGGGTTGCCATGCCCTTCTCCAGGGGGATCTTCCTAACCCAGGGACTGAACCTGAGTCTCTTACATCTCCTGCATTGGTAGATAGGTTCTTTACCAGTCCAGTTTTATAGATAAGAAGCCCAATCTTACCTACAGAGCACAGTAAAATGGTTGTTTTAGTACACTAAATTTAGGTTGCCATGTTATATAGCAATAGTAACCAGAATAGTACTCAATAAATGCTAGCTTCCTTCTTTTTTTGAGTCATGACCCAGAGCTACCACTGAGGTTGGCTTGCTAGGAAACTCACCACTACTGATTTTATTGACTTTTCATTTCACCCTCTCCTGTGTTTTCTGTTTTCATTCCATTTTTTTGTTTGTTTGTTTGTTTTCACTCTAGATCCATTCTGCGGAAGCTGATGCTATGGATTGCTGTGGCTTCCAATTAGATTTGGGGAATGGAGACACTGTTTCTTTGGATAATTGCTCCTTCTTTTACTTCTTTAGACCTAGGATGGTAGCTTTGTTCCCTCCATCCTCTACTATTAATGGATGGACAGAGGTAATGAATCACCTTTCTTAGCTTCCCTAAGCCCTATGCACACCTTTGAAAGTAGTCAAGGTATTCTGTTTGGGTGTGCAGGGCACCTTGACTGATAACATCTTCATTGTAATAAAAAGCTCAAACCATTAATTATGAGTGGCATAGTCATTAATCAACTCCGTAAACCAACTGCTGACATAACAGAATCTTTCTCTGACATAGGATATTGTAATACTTCTTTGTGGAGGGGGTCAGAATCAGTCATCATTTTAAGAGTAGTAATCAGGATATAACACTGCAAATGCAGAAAGTGTAACAGATTAGGTCGAATCTATGTGACCCTGACCTTTTCCTGTAATTCAAAAAAGAAAAATGATGTTGGCTTTTAAATCTGGCTTGCCTTTTGACCCTTTAACATACACACTGAACACAGCCCACAAAGAAATTTTAAGTGATTAAGGTGCCAATCAAATGTTGGCTCAGAATGAAGTTAACTGATTATCTATAAGTATTTACTTGAAAAGGGCAGTAAGTGGAAATCAATCACATTCTAAATAGATGAGAATCAAACCCAAAGTTTTGTAGAGGAATCTGAGTCACTGTCTCCACATATAGCAATGAGAATGTCACCATGAAGCTGTAAACATATAGCAAACTTGATTAGACACTGGTAGTGAGAGGTTGGGGCTTTCTTGAGGCTCAGAAGGTAAACAATTGACCTGCGATGTAAGAGACCTGGTTTGATCCCTGGGTCAGGAAGATCCCCTGGAGAAGGGCATGGCAACGCACTCCCGTTTTCTTGCTGGAGAATTCCATGGACAGAGAAGCCTGGTGTGCTACAGTCCATGGGGTTGCAAAGAGTCGGACACGACTGAGTGACTAACACACACTGAGAGATTAATTAAGAACTTTTACTTTTAAAAAATTATCTTCATATACACTTGAACCTGATCATCTTGAGTGAAGATTATCCCTTGATATAAAGAACAAGTTTCTTATGTCCAAAACCAAAACAAAATTAAACAGAACAATGCAGTTCATCATATTCTCAATTCAATATTGAGATTGTAAAATAAAGAGAGACTGTTATATGGTTAATTTAGCTCATACAAGAATTTTCTGACTTAAAAATTTAATTTAGGAGGAGATAAACTGAAGACTTAGCTTATGGTAATGATCTGTGGCAGAAAATGTAAGATTTCCTATTATTTTAACTTAAGATCAAAGATACTCAAGCACTGAATATTTAATCACAGCATCTGAAAAAGATTCAAAGTACTGTGTACCCAGTCTTTAAAATACTGAAAAAGAACAAGATCTTTTTAAAAAATAACCATTTGAGGACAAGTTAAGCAGTACAAGTTAAATTTTACACCAGGACATAATTGATAATTCTCCTAAAACTGGATATAACCTGGAGTCTAATAATGTGAGATAAAAATAAACACTGCCAGAATTCTCTTAAATAAACAGAAACAACATTTAACTTCATAGGAAGAATAGGAATTATATAACCATATGTCTTGTTGGCAAGTCTATCTAAATCTATAAACTTTCAATTTCAGTTCCCAATAAACATGTATTTTGTATTTTCTGGCTCCTTGACTCCCTTTATCTCTGAGTTTCTTTATCAGTGAATTCAGACCTATCCTTCATAATGAAGGTTCAGTCAAGAAGAACTTGAATCCCATCACTGCAAGAGCTCAAATACATTGATGTGCATGTGTGTCTTCAACAACCACTACAATGTCGACCTTAATACCACCACCACTGGCATTAGAAATGGTTTTGAATCCTGCTTTTAACATGTATCAAATGATCTTGGGCAGTCTTTCTAACCTCCTCCAACCTCATTTTCCTCATCCTCGTGTTCATGAGAGTATTGTATAAGGTTGCTGTGAGGATGTAAATGATGCATACACTCTGATATATACATGATGTATCTAAGATGATGTCCCCTAAGTCCTGGCACAGTGCTTAATGCATGTTAGGTCCCTGAGAAAAGATTTTAGCCTGAATGTGAAGCCTCTTTGTAACCCACTCACTAATCATGGGGCATTATTTGCCTGCACAGCTCTGTTTCCTGAATGTTGTGAGGTCAGGGTTGGCTTCACACTCTGATACCAGGGAATAGAGCAAATCTAACTCATCCCGTCCTCATAGTCCAATAATGTGAGCTTCTTACTGCAAACAACAGAAGCCTGATTTATACGATTATTTCTCTAGCTCAAAAGGACATTGAAACTGACTTCAGTAAGTACAAATATTAATTGGATATCAACTAATGAGGTCTGATTTTATTATTGTCCATTGCTGAAACCCACACTTGTCACAACACTGGTTAAGACTTAAGGCCAATAATTTCTTCTTCCCTGAAATCCCAATGAACTGATTACATATACTGACTGTCATGATCAGAAAGAAATTTTTAAAGAAATAAGTAAGTACATAAGATATGCTCAAATAGGAGCATTGCTGGTGCTTGAAGAATGCTTAATGGAATGAGGTAGGATCCATTTTCAAAACTTAGGAAAGTTTTGAAAAGAAGTACTCTTTCCTGCTTATAATTCCTCTTCTACACCTTCTATGTACACATCAGGCAAAGCACAAGCTTAAAAAAGAGGCAGAGGCTAGAAACATCTCACAAAACTCACAGGTTAACAAGAAAAGCAGTCAGCCAGCAATTTCAGGGAACACTGAGCAAAGCCAGCCTTCAGAGAAGCCAACTAAGAGATTCCCAGAAAGTGCATTATTAGGGAACCAAACTAAGGTCCTGGAAACAGGGGAGGGACTAATCTCTGCTGGCCGCATGTGATAAAAAAGGGATGGAATGCGACGAAGATGACCAGTAGAATATGAGAACATTAGATTAGCCTCCTTGGAAAGGATTCTGGTTAAAAGTTCCATATGTAGGGAACTTGGAAGTTGCCACTCTGTTGTAATGACAAGTAAAAATCTGGACAGACTGAAAAACCAACTATTCTTCTTGGGCATGTGAGAGGAAAGGGTATAGGTCAAACTGCTATCTCTAAGACTTGAGACGTGGACAGATGAATAGAGGGAGTCACAGATTCCCAACTTCCCAAAGCAGAAACTCATAAGTGGACCATCATGGGAAGCTGAATTTCACAAACTTAATGTTAAAAGAGTAACTAAAGACCCTCTTGATGAAGGTGAAAGAGGACAGTGAAAAAGCTGGCTTACAACTCAACATTCAAAAAACTAAGATCATGGCATCCAGTCTCATCACTTCATGGCAAATAGATGGGAAAACAATGGAAACAGTGACAGACTTTATTTTCTTGGGCTCCAAAATCACTGAAGATGGTGGCTGCAGCCACAAAATTGAAAGATGTTTGCTCCTTGGAAGAAAAGCTATGATAAACCTAGACAGCATATTAAAAAGCAGAGACACTATTTTGCCAACAAAAGCCATCTAGTCAAGGCTACGGTTTTTCCAGTAGTCATGTATGGATGTGAGAGTTGGATCATAAAGCTGAGTGCTGAAGAATTGATGCTTTTTAAACTGTGGCTTGGAGAAGATTCCTGAGAGTCCCTTGGACAGCAAGGAGGTCAAATTGGTCAACACTAAAAGAAATCAATCCTGAGTATTCATTGGAAGGACTGATGCTGAAGCTGAAGCTCCAATACTTTGGCCACCTGATATGAAGAGCCAGCTCACTGGAAAAGACCCTGATACTGGGAAGGATTGAAGGCAGGAGGAGAAGGGGCATGACAGAGGACAGATTGTTGGATGGCATCACCGACTCAATGGACATGAGCAAGTTCTGGGAGATGGTGAAGGACAGGGAGGACTGGTGTACTGCAGTCCATGGGGTTGCAAAGAGTCGGACATGACTGAGTAACTGAACAACTGAACATCAGATACCAAACCACAGATCCAGGATATCCCAAGATACCACATCAGAATAAATGCCAAAAAACTACACCTAGGTATATCATGTTCAGATTACAGAAAATCAAAGACAAAGAAAAAAATTGTGAAACAAGTCAGAGGGAAAAAACACCTTACTCACAGAGGCACAAAGAACTGCATAAGACTTCTCAGAAATCTCACAAGCAAGAGGAGAGTGGAGTGAAATACTAGAATTGTTGAGAGAAAAAAAAAAACAAAAAACAGCAACCTAGAATTGGGCACCCTATGAAATTACCATTCAAAAGAGAAGCAGAAATACTTTCTCAGACAAACAAAAGTGGAAGGAATTTGTTGCCAGTAGACCTGTGGGAAAGAAATGTTAAGAAAGAAGGAAACCATTAAAAATCAGAAACTTTAATCCATATTAAAAAAAGGAAAAGCATTAAAGAAGCAATAAATGAAGGTTAAATAAAAACTTGCATTTTTTTTATTCTGAGCTGATCTAACAGAAAACAGTTTTTTAAAAATATTAATAATAATACCAACAGTGTATTCAGTTATTTTGATTATGATGCCTATGTGTGTATGATACATATGTATATGGGCTTAGGTACATAAACAAATAAAATGAATGACAGAAATGATACAACAGACAAGAGGCAGTAACTAGGATTATTTTGTTATTATAAGGTATTCTTACTGCCTATGAAGTGGTAAAGTGCTATTAATATTTGAAAGTGGACTTGGATTAGCTGTAAACATATATTGCTAATTCTAGGGCAAACACTAAAAAAAATAGATTAGCTACTCTAGGCTAAGAGTTCTCACTAGTTCATTAGTAAAAGGCAACTGGAAAGTTATCAGATCTCTACTGTGTGCTACTAGTAGTTTATTTTATATATTTATGCATATGATAAACTATATAGTCCTTATTCTGTAGCATATATTTAAATCTGTCTCAATGAATCCTATTATTTTTATGAAGCCCTACATATTGAAACATATATATTTTGATATTTTTGGGGGTTAATATCTGGACTTGGTTGATCCAACTTGACAGTTACAGAGGATAAAGAGATTCCCTATTGGCTCAGATGGTAAAGAATCTGCCCGCAATGCAGGAGACGTGGGTTCAATCCCTGGGTCAGGAAGTTCCTCTGAAGAAGGGCATGGCAACCCACTCCAGTATTCTTGCCTGGAGAATTCCATGGACAGAGGAGCCTGGTGGGCTCAGTCCACTGGGTCACAAAGAGTTGGACAGACTGAGTGACTAACACTTTCTTTTTTTTTTTTTAAATCCTACTTGACAATTAACAGAGGACAAGCCAGATGGAATAGCACCAAGATGAGTGCAATTTTAAAAAGTCAAGGAAGTATCTGACTCTGATTTTCTGTCTTCTAAACATCACTATGGGCTTCCCAAGTGGCTCAGTGGTAAAGAATCTGCCTGCCAATGCAGGAGATGGGCGATTGATCCCTGGGTAGAGAATATCGCCTGGAGGAGGGAATGGCAACCCACTCCAGTATTCTTGTCTGCAATATCTATGGACAGGGGAGCCTGGTGGGCTATATAGTCTATGGGGTCACAAAGAGTTGGACTGAGCGACTGAGCATGCACAATCACTATATGGTCACCTATCAGGATTAGAGTAAAATACATGCCTTAATGTATTATTCTCACCCTTTATCAAGGATATGTGGACATATCCCAGATGTATGTGATTATTCTGAGCCTTCATAGGAATCCTGTTAGATAGACCCTCGATTAGTTTCAGTGAATGTAGGTATCTGTTCTATATGTATTTATTTCTAATGAACATGATCTAGTTTCTAAGGCAGTTTAGTACAGTTCTAGCAATCTCCAGGAGCTTCCCATGGTCTTTGGAATTGTCAGTATTTGCCTTTTCCTATCAGAACATGATGTTTCTTAAACAAAGGGACAATGATTGATTATACTGCAGAGAGAATTCAGCCAAGCCAGGTGATGTCCAGAGTGGGGCAGGGGGACATGTTCTCTCTTTGGTGCAGGTCACTGTTGTACTTCTACACCTAAAAACACAGCATCGAGGAGACCACAGACACACAACTGGCAAAGGTCACACTCAGAAGTGATGACTCACTGTCTCACAATAGTGCCACTGCTGTAAGTTTTACGAGACATAAGGCAATTTTGGTTAGAATGTACTACAACTAGAAGCTTCCTGCAGTACTGAGGTTAGAATGGGGCAAAACTATGGCTCTTTCAGTCTTATAAAAGTGAGCTTGAGGTTTTGCCAAAATATTTCTTTTTAGTAAAGAGTCCTGAAGCTTCCTAAAGCTCAACACAGCATCTGTGTCAAGCCATTTCTGCAGCTGTTCCTTCACAGATAATCCATTGGTTACACTTTCATGGTTGATCTTTTGATGGGTGACTGGGGTAAATTTTCTTCAACAAGCCTCTTGTAATGAATGGTAGCGCTTGTTCTTCCATTCCCTTCCAACCTTTCCCAAGGGACAGCTCATCCTAAATTCTTCCAGAGTCACCCCAAAGTCACGCCCCACAGATAAAGCAGGAGTAAAATCAAATATGGCAGAGAGGACAGAAGAATGAACACAAACAGGAGATGCTGTTGTTGTTATACTCGGAGTTCTCTTTGAAAAGTGGGCTGTGGGAAGTAAGTGGGCTGGCTTTGATGATAGTCAACTAAATTTATAATATTCTCTTGCCAAATTTTCATATGGATTTCTGCTCCCGAACAAAGATAAAAATTGAAAATAAACTAAGGAAATAACATCTTAGTGGATTTTTTTAAATCATAAATTTCATTTTAAGTAAGTTAGTTATCTCAACTGTTAATAATATAAAAGCAGAAAAAACACAGGCTGCCTTTTGCCAGATTTAATCAGAATGCTCTATCTACAATAATCAATATAACTTGCTTCTTGTCCTTCACTCATTTCAACAAAAATTATTGCATTTTCTCACAAACTATATTTTTTGGATTCCTCATTTTGTTCTTGTTCCTGGAGGCATGTTAGTTTAAATTCATCTTTGAAAAAAGGAGAAGGGGTATGTATGTGGAGGCAAAATATTCTCTTAAAGCCAACAGATATAGAGTTGCCTCTACACAGATATAGAAGGAGTTGACTGTACACACAAGTTGCCTGATTGGGAAGTGGAAGCCTCTTGATTTAGAGACGTGTGACAGCCTTTGGTGGATGGGCACAGGCAACATCCCACCAGTCCTTCTTTAGCAGGTCAAGACTGAACCAGCAGAGGCAGAGCTCTATCTTTCCCTTGGAACATATCATTTTGGTTCTCCTTCAAAAGCTTTCATCCAGATAAGAAGCCAATGACTGATTACATCTTACTGAATTTATATTTTAGTAGATCTCTGCTCAGAATAGACAAGAGTAATACATAGGTGTTGGCGAAGACTCTTGAGAGTTCTTTGGATGGCAAGGAGATAAAATCAGTCAGTCCTAAAGGAAATCAACCCTGAATATTCATTAGAAGGACTGATGCTGAAACTGAAACTCCAATACTTAGGCCACCTGAGGCAAAGAGCCAACTCACTGGAAAAGACTCTGATGCTAGGAAAGATTGAAGGCAGGAGAACTAGGAGGTGACAGAGGATGAGATGGTTGGATGGTATCACTGACTCAATGGACATGAGTTTGAGCAAACTCCAGGAGATAGTGAAGGACAGGGAAGCCTGGCACGCTGCAGCCCATGAAGTTGCAAAGAGTTGGACATGACTTCGCTGAACAAAAACAACAAATATGTAAAATTACTGGTGGTTCAGTAATATGCAAAATTATAAAAAGTATTCAATTATAACTATTTAAAAGGGAAAACCAATATGTCACAATGCTTAAATGTAGGTAAAAATTCTGGCAAAAGGGTGAGCAGGACTTAAGTGAAGGGTCTGCCAGAAGCTATTGTGGGTGGTGGCCATGTACTTGGCTCCAGTGAAGTCTCAGGGCTTTAACTGCTCCATCTGAGATGGGAAGGAGACCACCCTTACCACAAACTTCCTAGATCCTAACTTGAACTTCAGGCCTAGGAAGGTGGCAAAGTAAGGACTCAGCTTGTCACATAAACACTCCACCAAGCTGCCTGCTGTCTCTGTGATAATTCCTAATGTATTTTCAATGTCACAAGGAGAGGCAATTCTGAACCACCTTAACAAGTACTGTCCTGAAATGAAGTCCCACAGGGTGGTCAGGAAAAAAGTGCCAAAACTAGGAAGAGTGGGTGCATGTTGAGAGTAAAAGGGAGAAAAAGGACAGGAAAGAGAAAAATAAAAAGACACCAAAAGGGAGAGTTTGTCCATAAAGAAGGTTGAGCACCAAAGAGTTGAAGCTTTCAAATTGTTGTGCTGGGGAAGACTCTTGAAAGTACCTTGGACTACAAGATCAAACTAGACAATCCTAAAGGAAATCAACCCTGAATATTCACTGGAAAGACTGATGCTGAAGCTCCAATACTTTGGTCACCTGATGCGAAGAGCTGACTCATTGGAAAAGACCCTGATGCTGGGAAAAATTGAGGGCAGGAGGAGAAGGAGGTGACAGAGGATGAGATGATTGGATGGCATCATTGACTCAAAGAACATGAGTTTGAGCAAGCTCTGGGAGACAGTGGAGGACAGAGGAGCCTGGTATGCTGCAGTCCATGGGGTTGCAAAGAATTTGACACAACTTAGTGACTTAACAACAAATAGGAAATCATGCTCAAATCAAACCTATAAATTATAATTCCAAAGTCCATAAAGAAATATAATATCATCAAAAAAGCAAGAGAGTCCCAGAAAAACATCTATTTCTGCTTTATCGACTATGCCAAAGCCTTTGACTGTGTGGATCACAACAAACTGCAGAAAATTCTGAAAGAGATGGGAATACCAGACCACCTGATCTGCCTCTTGAGAAACCTATATGCATGTCAAGAAGCAACAGTTAGAACTGGACATGGAATAACAGACTGGTTCCAAATAGGAAAAAGAGTATGTCAAGGCTGTATATTGTCACCCTGCTTATTTAACTTATATGCAGAGCACATCATGAGAAATGCTGGACTGGATGAAGCACAAGCTGGAATCAAGATTGCCGGGAGAAATAGCAATAACTTCAGATATGCAGATGACACCACCCTTATGGCAGAAAGTGAAGAAGAACTAAAGAGCCTCTTGATGAATGTGAAAGAGGAGAGTGAGAAAGTTGACTTAAAGCTCAACATTCAGAAAACTAAGATCATGGCATCTGGTCCTATCACTTCACGGCAAAGAGAGGTGGAAACAGTGGAAACAGTGGCTGACTTTATTTTTGGGGGCTCCAAAATCACTGCAGATGGTGATTGCAGCCATGAAATTAAAAGACACTTACTCCTTGGAAGGAAAGTTATGACCAACCTAGACATCATGTTAATAAGCAGAGACATTACTTTGCCAACAAAGGTCCATCTAGTCAAGGATATGGTTTTTCCAGTAGTCATGTATGGATGTGAGAGTTGGGCTGTGAAGAAAGCTGAGCGCAGAAGAATTGATGCTTTTGAACTGTGGTGTTGGAGAAGACTTTTGAGAGTCCCTTGGACTTCAAGGAGATCCAACCAGCCCATCCTAAAGGATATCAATCCTGGGTGTTCACTGGAAGAACTGATGTTGAAGCTGAAACTCCAATACTTTGGCCACCTCATGCGAAGAGCTGACTCATTTGAAAAGACCCTGATGCTGGGAGAGATTGAGGGCAGGAGGAGAAGGGGACAACAGAGAATGAGATGGTTGGATGACATCACTGACTCAATGGACATGAGTTTGGGTAAACTCTGGGAGTTGGTGATGGACAGGGAGGCCTGGCATGCTGCAGTTTATGGGGTCGCAAAAAGTTGGACACAACTGAGCAACTGAACTGAACTGAAAGACAGTAAAATAATTACAACAGGAATTTACTCAGGATAAAATATGTTTGATAGGACAGTGCTATGGAATGAACATTTGTTGACCATATGAAAATTCATATGTTGAAGACCTATCCGCCGCCCGCCCCCCTACCCCATCATGGTATTTGCAGGTGGGGCATGTGGGAGATAATTGGGTCATGAGGCTGAGGTCCTCATGACAGAACAGACACCCTTATGTAAAGAAGAATGGGCATGAGAGAGCTTGCTCTCTCTGCCATGTAAGGATACAGTGAGAAGATAGCCATCAAGTCAGAAGATTCTCACTGAGAACTGAATCTGTGAGCACCTTGACCTTGGAATTTCTAGCCTGCAGAACTGTGAGAAATGAAGCTTCCCAGTCTGTTGTGTTTTATAATAGCAGTCCAAACTGAAAAAGACAGCAATCTGACATATATTTTAAAATAAGCATGCTACTTGCTGCCTTTGGACATTTTCACTTGGACATCTCACACGCACTTTAACTGAATTCACATAATTATAAACTCCTCTTTAGAACTGTTTCTTGTTACATCTCCCTGCTTCAGTGAGTAAAACTGCATTTAGCCAACTATGCAAAGGAGAACACTGAGTGTTACCTTTCAACCATCCCTCAGGCTCAAAAAACTCCCTACCGACAGATAAACTGAATCAACCACTAAGTCCAGGCTAGTCCACCTCCTAAATATCTCCACATTTGTATAATTTTTCTACCTGTAACACCTTACTTTTATTTATTTACTTACTTTTAAACTTCTTTATTGAGGTATAGCCGACTAACAAAAAATGTTTTGACAGTTTCAAGTAAACCACGAAGGGACCTAGCCATATATATACACTTATCTTTTCTCCTCCAAACCCCCAACACCATCCAGGTTGCCACATAACATTGAGCAGAGTTCCATGTGCTATACAGCAGGGCCTTGTTGGTTATCCATTTTAAACATAGCAGTGTGTACCACTTTACTTTTAGTTCAAGCCACTAATATTATTCCCCCAGATGACTGCCAAGATCGTCTTTCTCTATGCCATTCCTCTAGTGTTTCTCCCACATGGAAACAAAACATTGACCCTAGTTAACTCTGGGAGAAAGGAAAGAGAGTGGAATTAGGGAGTGCTCTTTAAGTATATTGGTGCAATTTTTTATTCTTTAAAAATGAAGATTGAAATAAACATGACATAATAATAAGATCTGATAAACTTGAGTGGTTGATATACAGGAGTTTGCTACTGCATTCTCCTTTTCTTGCTGGGACATTTGAAATATTATCCAGTGAAAAAGTGTAAAACTAAAATAACACAATAACAAAATGAATAAAGTAAAATAAAATGATTGCTACTATCCATTTGTAACCCTTTTACTATGGGAACCAATTTGATAATAAATTTCTTAATGTTTGGTATAAATATCTTACTTTTTGAACCTGGAAATTACATTTTCAAATTAACATTTAATGAGATCATTCTTCACATGGGCCCCAAGACGCTCATTAGAGGGTGTAATGATCAATAAGGAATTGGCTAAGGGAATTTTGCTTTGTCTTGCCAGTGAAATATAATGGGTCCCTAAAAATGATTGCTCTGGAGACTGAATAATACATGGAAAGGTACCTATGTTAGGATGTTAAATGAAAACATGGGTGTTTGTGTACATAAATCCATCCACATGCACACAACTATAAACATCTACTGGAGAAGGAAATGGCAACCCACTCCAGTGCTCTTGCCTGGAAAATCCCATGGGTGGAGGAGCCTGGCAGTCTACAGTTCACGGGGTTGCAAAGAGCTGGACACTACTGAGCAATTTCACTTTCTTTCACATAAACATCTATGATGAGAAACAAGAATATTGAAGGGCAATGAAGCAAAATACCAAAGTGCATATACATCAGGGTGCTGATTTTAAAAAAAATTTTTCATTAACATATTTAACTTAGTTTTATAATATATAAAGTTTTAACTTCACATAAAAATACACCACCAAATGATTCAATGTTAATTTGATTCTTCTCTTTTTGTTTCTTAATGAGTCTTGCTAATGGTTTGTCAATTTTGTTTATTTTTTCAAAAAACCAGCTTTTAGCTTTGTTGATTTTTGCTATGGTCTCTTTAGTTTCTTTTGCATTTATTTCTGTCCTAATTTTTAAGATTTCTTTCCTGAAATGATTCAGTGTTTCAGGCATGCTTCAATCTTTATATTTAACAGTGAGTGTCCTGTGTAAATATTAGCATTTCATTCTCTATGTCTGAGAGTACGAAGGTGGATATGCTGTCACTCTTCTCTGCCAGAATGAACACAACACAGGGCTATTTGAATAGATAGCAGAGGCTGAAATCCAGGTGAGTATGTGGCCACTATGATTGCTCTGCTAAGGTTTAATAAGCAGAGTGACATTTGCCCAAGTTGGCCGAGGTGTAGCTGAAGGACCAGGCTGTATCAAAATCAAAGGCCCAATTCACATTTGGTAAGGCTGTTGCATCTCCTTGCTAACTGCAGATGTATCTTTATGATTCTCACACCAATCAGCCATTTATATTGTATTTCCCCTGTTCTGAAATATCACACAAGTCATGCAAAGGGTTCAACCTATACTGAAATTGAAGTAGTGGGTGGATGATGTTTTCTTCTCTGAGGAGGCTCTGCTAAGGCAGGAAAATGGCTGAGTTTCTCTCCATGGTGTCTTGGGACAAATGATTCAAACTTAAAGCTTAAAACCCCAGGATAGAGAAGCCTAGCAGGCTATAGTCTGTGGGGTTGCAAAAGACTGGGACACAACTTAGCAACTAAACAACAACAACAATCCTTGCACAGAAAAGAGAACAAAAGGGATGCAAAATTGAAAAAGTATGTGTTAGCCACAATGAAGTCTCGATGACCTCATGCTCCTCACAAGTGCTCCTCAGGGAAATATTTTCTTATTTTCTGCTTAAGTAGCTTTTGCTTCTCAGCGTGTCCAGCCCTCCTGGGCAGTGGGAGCAGGATCCTTGGTGGGAACAGCAGGACTGGCTCTTACGGATGCCCCTGAGGCTGCTGCCAGTGCACGTTTGACCTGGACAGATTTCCAGAGGTTTGGGGTTTTCAAAATGTCACGCATTTTGAAATGAACATGATGACCTGTTATCTCTAAAGGTTGTGTGCTGTATGCTCACTAGTGTCTGACTCTTTGCAACACTGTGGCCAACCAGGCTCCTCTGTCCATGGGATTCTCCAGGCAAGAATACTGGAGTAGGTTGCCATTTCCTTCTCCATTCTAAAGGTTAGCTCTTGCTTTTCTATATTGAAGGAGGGAAAGGAAGAAATCAGTAATACAAAAATTGTCTCACTGTCGCTGGATGTCTTTCCATGATTATCTCCCAGGGGGCAGGGGGTAGAAGGAGCAAGCAGACAAGTGGAACAAAATACATGAGAGGAAGCCAGGGAGACGGACACTGTGTTCTCCTGGCTCCTTCACTCCATCACGTTGATTCTCTTTGCTGTATTGCTGATTCTGGCATTTCAGCATATAGTTGTCCTTGTTTTATAGGCAGTAGTAACAATGCATACATGCCTGCTAAGTCACTGCAGTCGTGTCCGATTCTTTGCAACCCGACAGACCGTAGCCCGCTAGTCTGTCCATGGGATTCTCCAGCCAAAAATACTGGAGTGGGTTGCTTTGCCCTCCTCCAGGGGATTTTCCTGACCCAGGGATCGAAGCCACTTCTCTTATGTTTCCTTCTTTGGCAGGTGGGTTCTTTACCACTAGCGCTAGTTGCTCTCATATATGCAGTAGTAACAATAGAGGCAGAAAATTCCAGAACAGACTTGGACAGGATCCAAAAGAAGAAAAGAGAGTTAGAGTCTACTATTAAAGCCCCCAAATGAGTGAAGAGCCCCAAGTACAAGAACAGGCCCCGACTCCTGCCTTCAGAGACCTCGAGAGCCCATGTTCTACAAGCGTCCACGTGCTCCTGTCCAGCTTCTAGCATCGGTCTGCAGCTGGACTGTACCTACACGGCTGAGGCCAACCAACAAAACCTAAGCAGAAGTGGTCTGCATCACTCCAGGCCAAGGCCATTATGAAGGGCCATTCTGCCTCTTCAATTCCTCCCCTCCCAGCGGGGCAATTTCAGATGTCTCAGCTACAAGACAAAGCAGGGTCATCTGATCTATGTCAGATGCAGAATGGGATAAAAATAAACCTTCACTGTGTTCCTAAGATTTTGATTTGTTACTGCAGCAGAACTTGTCCTATCCTGGCATACTTAACAGCAAGGAACCTCTTCGATGCTTGATTTTTTTTTTTCAATGCTTGATTTTATGAGACAAAACTATTATTCCTGTAGGTATGAAAAACTGATCAATTGGAGACAGAAGAAGACCATTGGGCTAAGAATCAGGAGAGCTGGTTATGGTCTGGATGTGGCCGTAATTAAAAGGATGCCTCTTGTAGGTGGTTTGACTTCTGTGATCCATCAACCAGAGCAGTTATAAATCTTTATGTTTTGCTTTTTAAAAAGACACACAGGTTCTCACAAAGCACTGGATTTGAGCTCCATGAGGCCCTTGAGGGTTGGGATGGGGTGGGAAATGGGAGGGAGGTTCAAGAGGGAGGGGACGTGGGTGTACCTATGGCGGATTCATGTTGATGTACGGCAGAAACCAACAGAATACTGTAAAGCAATTATCCTCCAATTAAAAATAAATAAATAAGTAAGTAAAAAGACATGTAGGGACTTCCCTGGCAGTCCAGTGGCTAAGACTCCAAGCTCCCAATGCAGGGAGCCCAGATTCCACCCTTGGTCAGGGAACTAGATCCCACATGCTGCAACTAAGAGTTAGCATACTACAACTAAAGATCCCACATGCCGAAACAAAGACCTGGCAAAGCCAAATAAATAAATATAGAAAACAAAACACTTGTAACTCTTTATGTAAACAAAACTTTTCATGAGGATAGTATATAAAGCTGATTAAAAAAAAAAAAAAAAAACCAAACCGCCTCTTTGTTTATACCATGCCTGACACATTTACTACCCATAGAAGCCCCTGGGCACTCTTTGTAGAGCCCTGCAGACCCAGGGGCATGAGTGCAAACTGCCGGCTTGACCTGTCTCCATGGCTTATTCTGAACTCATGGTTCATAGAGAGAGCATCTGTTCTCACCTGTTCCACATGTTACACTGCACTCTGTCCAGCGGCCATACTGCCAGAAGTACACCAGCTTCTCCACGTCATTGTCAAGGCCATCCTTCCGGATTGTGTACTCATACTTGATACCAGGGTTAGTCACCTGGAATAGAAGCTAAAGAGCAAGAGAGGGGTCATGCTAAACTCCGATGTGACCTTACACTGCAAATCACAGTCACATAAAAATCCTGCCCAATGTCCACCACCTTAAAGTAGTCATGAAGGCATGCACTGGAACAAACGCCATTAAATAAATACATCTACTTCCACCTGTGAGTCTACATACATCTACATCTAATCTGCCCCAATCTATTATTTCTTGACTGAATTCCCATGGGAAATCTAATCATATGGGAATTATCCTGAGGGATTGACCAGAGTACCCTTTCCAACAATAGCTGGTAGGTCACTCTGTGCCCTTGCATACCTACTAACTTTGTGGTTATGAGTAATTTCCTTGATCTCTTTGTGCCTTACTTTCCTTATCAACAAGGTAAGGATAATCACAGCATGACTATGGATTGCTGAAGAGGGCTAAATAAATCATCGTTATGTGATTATATATGGTTGGATCTGTGCCTGGCATATAGTTAGCACTCAGTAAACACTAATTTGGTTGTTATTGCTTTATGATGCCCTCTTCTAACTCTTAGGCTGATTTCTTTAAAACATATAATTCTGCGGTTAAAATGGTCATGGGTTTTAGCCAAAGCATAAAATTGTAATCAGAATTTGGGACCTTCTCCTCCTTTTCCCTCTCCAGGCAATCTATTTATCAGGTGTTTGAAATAGATTCATCTTACATTAGAGGTGGTGGATTGGTTGCTCCATGGAATTGCAGGTCCTCATATATAAAACTTTTCCCTGGTGGGCCTCTAAAATGTAAGGTCTCTTGACATTTACGGATCATGGCTGTCAAGCCTTGACTTCCAGCTTCTGTGAATGCTCTGATCTCTGGTTCTGAAATGACTTTCCTCTAAATTCTGAATATAGTTAGATGTCACTGTCTCTTGGGCCATTCGTAATCCCCAACCTGCCTTGCCTCTGCTGCTATAATTATCCCACTCCTTTTCTACAGTTCTTTGCCAGTACGGTAGACAAATCACTTCTGCCTTTGAAGAGCACATCCCATATATAAATATATTTCTCCTCCAAGGGTTTTAGAAAGTCAAATCTTTTGTCTGAGGACAACCACATGAAAACACGTGAAAGAACCTTGTCAGTTCATCACCACTGCCTGAAAGCTGTTTGAAAACTCATAACAGGCTGACATAGACTGGTGCTATCATTTTCATATCCAAGGAAAAACTCATCCTGAAATAAATAGCCTGCATTGACCATACTGGAAACTGAACTCCATGGATGATATTAGGGCCCCTGACATTCCATCATGAGAATTTCAGCAATTTTAGATAATAAAGGGTTAGCAACACTTCCCACCTTGTTCCTTGCTAAAAGGAGGTTTAAGGATTCTTAATCAAGGTGTGTTAAGTCTCTTCAGCCATGTCCGACTCTTTGCGACCATATGGACTATAGCCTGTCTCTATGGTGGTTCTCCAGGCAAAATCCTAGAGTGGGTTGCCATGCCCTCTTCCAGAGGATCTTCCCAACCCAGGGGCCAAACCTGCATCTCTTGTGTCTCCTGCATTGGCAGGCAGGTTCTTTACCACTAGAGCCATATCCTCTGGCAAGCACTTTGGAAAAGAAAATTAGAAAGATCCTAACTAGTGTAAACGTCAGCAGTTTCCTTCACTTCTGTGTTACCTGGATCCACACTGACTCATTGGTGGGACCCGTGGCCATCAGTTTCTCCAGGTCTCCTTTTCTGTCGTATTGAAAGATGGTCCCTGCCAGCTTGTAGTTCCCATTCCACTGGATAATAAATCCTCCATTGAGGTAATATTTTTCAGGGTCTTCACTCCTGATGGCCAGAAAGTTTCCAGCACCTTCAACCTCCATTACCCGTATGTCCCTGGCTCCTTTTGGAATCAGTCCGATGTCAACATAACCTAAGGAGAAAAGAAAGGCATGCAGGCTAGCTGAACGCAGTCTGTTTCCAACCCATTATCCATGCTCTTTCCAGCATCTCCACCATTTAGTGCCCTTGTCTTCCTGCTGGGTGGTTACTGAGACTGGCAGATGCACTAATCATGGGGAACTTTAAGGAGCTTGGCCATGAGTAGAAATCTCAGGAGCTTTGTGACTCAGTACTTAATCAGTTTTATGAGAGGAGAGGTGAAATAAATGCAGATCAGATTCTGAAGCTTTTGTGGTTGACCCAGCATTTGTTTTTCTGTGATTTCCTGTTGATAGTTCAAGATGTTACAACCCCTAGCCAGCTTCCCATTTGCATTTTGCTTCCCCATTTTTTGCTGCTATCAGATTAATCTTCCTGAACACTTGCGGTGGCTACATCTTTTGCCTCATCCTCATTGCCTGAAAATTAAAAACAGATGAGGAAATAATTTAATCATAGCTTAAATTTATTAAGAGAATTCTGTAGGGAATCTTGCATTGATTGCCACCTGGCACACTTGAATACAACTTATGATGAGAAACTCAGCTCTGAGCACAGCTTTTTATATTGCTGGACAATTATATTCATTAAAAAGTTTTTTTCATATTTTCTTATGTTTTGATGAAATATAAACTTATGTTTTATCCTCATGTGTTCTAATCCAACATTCTCAAAAAACAGAACATCCACTTAAAGACCATGATCAATTCTAGCTACAGTCTTATCCTCACTTATTGGATATTATGGTAGGAGACCTACAGGCGAGAAATGGAATTAAAACATGAAGGGTTTCCTCTCTTTGCCAGACTCTAAGCTAAGCCCTTTATGCATTCATCCTATTTATGCTTCTTAAGAACGTAAGAAGCATATGTTCATCACCTCATAGCTGTGATAGGAAGGAAAGACTCTGGGGAAGGCACTGGGAAAGGAGTACTGAGTGTGGGATTCAGAAATCAATTCTAGTTTCTGCATCACCACGAATAAGCTCCATGCTGTCCATCAACTTATCCAACTGCTTTGAGTGTCATCTGTAAAAGGAAGGAGCTTGAATGAGATGATGTCTGACATCCTTCCTAGTGCTGATAATCAGTTATTTTACCCATTTCTAGGCTAAATTTTCTTTGTTCCTTTACTTTTTCCATACAAAACTTGATTTTAAGATCTTGATCATCCTGTCATTTCCCACTGGATTAATCCTAGGTTTTATTCTAACAAGCAAGTCCTCATCTCTGTCACCTAAAAGTGCCCTGACTGCTTTCTTTCCCTCAGACATTAACACAGCATAGAATCCTGGGTGTTAAAACCCAAAACAGGCCAGCAGGAATGATTTACTCAGAAACTGGGTACAGACCACAACTTCAGCTCTATTTTTCAAACTGGCAGCTGCCATCTAAAGGAACCAAAGTGTAAGGACATGAAGTTCTTGATTAAATTCCACGAGGCCCTCACAAACTCACCTGAGACAGTTGATTAAAACTACTAATTTACAACTAGCAGGGCAAAATATTTATCACATGTAACTGAGGGTGATGCAATTGTTTAAAAAGACTTCGGAACACTGCTTCCTACAGCCATCGCAGAGCTTCCCGTAGCGGAGCTCATGCAGAAAAGTCAACAGGCGTTAAACGATATGCTGCTGTTGTTTAGTCACTCAGTCGTGTCTGACTCTTTTGAGACCCTATGGACTGTAGCCCGCCAGGCTCTTCTGTCCATGGGAATTTCTCAGGCAAGAATACTGGAGCGGGTTGCCATTTCCTTCTCCAGGGGATCTTCCAGACCCAGGGATTGAACCCATGTCTCCTGCATTAGCAGGTGGATTCTTTACCACTGAGCCATCTGGAAAGCCCATTAAATAGTATGATAACCACCATATCCCTTGTCTTAAAACAAACAAGAAACCAAAGAAAATAAAAAAGCTATGAGAAATAGTTGAGAAAACAACCCCCAAGAGTTTGCTTTTTATTTTCCACTTAAGAATATTAAAATTAGAAATATTTATTGTGTGTAGATTCTGCCATATTAAAAGGGGAAGTACATCAAATTTAAAATAAAAGATTTGATTGAATACAATCTCTGCTTCTGAATAGTTTGTAGACAGAAGATGTAAACTGAGGCAGATTTAGCCATGAGCAAAAGTAATACATATTTATGTTTTTGCAAAAGAACACCAAAGAGAAACCCAAAAAATAAAATTCTGATATTTGGAGTTAAAAAGAACCATAACATATCCACAGACTCTTACACATGACAAAATAGCCCACAATAGAGAGGAGTGTAAAATGAAAAGTAAAAGTTTCCATTTCCCTCCACCCAGAGTCTTAAATCCCAAAGATAATTACACTTAATAGTCTCTTGGATTCTCTTTCGAAACCTTTCTTTGTACTTATAAACACACATACACATGCTTTTTTAAACAAGTGATATATCATACTATATGAACATTTTAACTATTGCTTTTTAAATTTAATGTAACTTACACATCTTTCCACATTTTTGAGCATTTCAACAACTGCCAAAACGACATAAACCCATTTTTTAACCAACATACTGTTAATGGACATTTAGGTGGAAGGGAATGACCATCTGTCTATCTACAAAATGAAGAAATGTTTTCCAAGAGAGGAGGCAATCTATGCTACATCATCCATATGTGTGTATACATATATACACACATATCTATAACCAGGATTTGTTATACACTTAAAATAGCATCTTTAATGAAAAAATGTGATTGGTAGAACAGACCTGAAAAAAACCCCCTTGAATGTCTCATATTCATGGGTCTTCTTTACAGAAATGAGAATCATATAAAAAAAGTTGTAGAGGTGAAGGGTTATTGAGACATTTATTCTATGTCAAGGGAAAATTTTCAGGGTTGGTAAGTAGTACTTACTTCAAGTAGTAAGAACGATTAATATATTCATTCAGCACATCACTTTTCTTTCATTTTCGTCAGTAAACACTATCCTTTTGCACCAGTATTGGGGAAAGTGGAAAGACATAATCTTGACCTCAAAGAAGGAGTCTCTTCTTTGTTCATGGAGACCACCTGTAAAAACCATCCCTGAGTCTAAACATCTTAAGCTAAAAGAATATTCAGGACCTTTGAGGATGGGGCAGAAGACTGGCCTCACTTCTGAAGACATATCATAGGAGCAACAATGGATTATTGGTGCTAATATGTGTCTTATCCAACTATTCTATAAAAGGGATTTGCTCATTGTCTTATTTTGTTTCCAGTCTGTCACTTCAAATAAAAATGTGTTTATGAAGGGGTCATACTGTTAACCCATGCAATTTATCTACAACTACCAGCTTGCCTTTTTCTTTTTTTTTTTTTTAATTTGTTCTGTCAGTTTGTGGCAAGCAAGACGATCCTCACTGTAGGCCAAGATGTCATGGTTTCTGTGAGGAAAGATATTTTTCTCGCCTGGGAAAGACAGATCACTGTCTGAAGCCTGGCTTGATGGCAGTGACACCCTGGTGTCTGGTTCAGATTCAAACCTGCATTTGATCTGCTCACAAATCACAGTGAGGAAGAGCTACATATAATTGTATTCATCAGCTAGATCTTTGAGAATTAAACTGCTCTGGATTTGGAACTTCAGCCTCAATTATTTCAAAAGAGGGTATGAAGGGGCCTGGAGTCATGAACATACCATAAGCAACCATGATCCTCTTGTTACTGGGTTGGTTAAAAAGTTCATTCAGGTTTTTCCATAAGATCTTACAGAAAAATCTGAATGAATTTTTTGGCCAACCCAATGGAAACCAGTGGAAACAACAGAGGGAACAGACAGAGGCTTCCTGACTCTGAACACTTCCAGGGTAAAGGCCCACCATCCTGAGCCCAGGAGGGCTTTCAGCTCTTCTGATGGGAGAGCTTCTGTGTGAAGTGTCCATTCTCCCTACTCCTTCCAACTCAAGGTTTCCCGGAAAGTGTGACTTAGGACAGTTTCCAAGTAATGGTGTTATTTTGGTAAATATGTTTTCAAGAAAGCCATGTCCTCTCATCATCATCTCCTAACTTCTGCCTCCAATTCTGTCTCTGGGATGTTTTCTTATGTGATTCTCATCCCCTTCACATGAACTTCTTTAGTCCAGGCCCTCATCTCCTGGACCTGGGCTGATATCCCAGCACTGGGCTCTCCTACTCCAGGCAATTTTGTATGTCATTGGCAAACTAGTCTTTCTATGACACTGACCTCCTCATGTCATTTCACCTTCCTAAAATCATATAATGGCCCCGTATGTGCTGTGCTAAGACACTTCAGTCGTATCTGACTCTTTGCAACCCTATGGACTGTAGCCTGCCAGGTTCCTCTGTCCATGGGATTCTCCAGGCAAGAATACTAGAGCCGGTTGCCATCCCCTCTTCCAGGGAATCTTCCTGACCCAGGGATCAAACTAATGTTCTTACGTCTCCTTCATTGGCAGGCAGGTTCTTTACCACTAGCATCACCCTGGAAGCCCCAGAGTGGTCCCTATTCTCTCTTAAATCAATAGGAAATAAACTGAATATTGTGAGACAGCCTAGGAGCAACTTTGAGTCATGAAGCCATATCATTTCTTAAAAGCATCTCAAATCCTACTGCCCAGACTTGTATAGACCCTGCACTCAAAACTGAGGCCACAGCCCCGACCTGCGCTGTGAGTGCTCTTCATGGGCTCCGTTCATATTCATGATCACATTACTTTGTCACAGAGCCTAGAGGCCCCAAGCCAAAGTCCAGAATGTGCTTCATTTTGGAATTAAGATGGGAATTTAAGTTATAACTTTTGTCAATTCTGAACTCTATGTGAATTTAATCTTTTGACCATAAAGATCAGTGGCAGAACCTAGGGAGCTGCAGCCAGAAGAACCAAGCATATAAACACACAAAATCAATTCAGGATTGGATCCAGGGGGTCAGGTACACAATTTCAGGCAGCTGCTGGTTTTCCTCCATTCCAGGAATCTCTTCTTCTGAAGATATGAATGCTAGTAGCAAGAGTTTAAGAAGAGGGACATTCTGTGTGTTTCTTCTGCTCTCTAGACTCTAGACCTTTTTTTTAGCATGCTGAATTGTAGAAATGAAAAACTGTATGTAAGGTATATGAGACAGTGGAAATTGAATTAAGTATTGTGCCAAAAGACTATGTGCATCAAATCTACTCAATAGATATGCAAATGTAGTACTTAAAACATAAAATTAAAGGTGAACTTTATATGGTAACTGTTCTAGTTCCATAAAAAGATTTTAAACAAAAGTTGAGTATATTCTGGTTAGGACTAAATAAAGGAGGTAGGAATCAAGGCTAGTGGTTTGGCTCCTGAGTTAAGTGACAAAATTAGTCGTAGGAGAGTTCCAGGGTGTTCAGAGATAAGCCCAGGATTTGGGTTAGTGGTCAGAGGACCTGGCATTGGTGGGGTCAAGAGAAGCCAATAAAGGCCATAGGAGTCCAGACGGGTGGTTTTAGGAAGTCAATTGGATTAAGTGCAAGAAGTTAAAAAATGCCATGAAAGAGCTAGCTAATATTAAAGATCAAGGTAGGTGAGTATTACAGAATCAAGGAGATTAGGCAGCAGGAAATAAATCATGCTGAGGAACTGGACAACAAGGGGTCAGTGTCCTAGACCAAAGAGAATGGGCTGCAGGAGTTTGGGATGAAGGCCAAGGCTCTGGGGGGCAAGCCCAGGGTGTCCTTGGAAGAAGAGGGTTTAATATTCTCCCAACTTCCTTTCGAAACAGGCTCCTAATTTAAATCCTCCCTAAGAGCAAAATGTCACAGTGGATTCCTGGTGGTTTCATCACCCCGATAGTGTGAGGAAACAAGCAGTGGGAAGAGTCACCATCCTATTCATTATTCTGTCCCCCATGCCGAGCACTCAATAGGTGCTCAATTAAAGTTTCTCAAGTAATAGAGCAAGTGAGTGAATGAACAAATGAACCAAGGAGTTCCTGTATATCGTACAGTGTACTCTGGGCCTAAGTTCTTCAAACTGAAGACACTTTCCATCACAGTAACCAGGTGCTACACCTAGATGCCATTTTTTTTTCTCTTTCTCCATGAGAGGAAATAGAAGTTATTATGCAGGGTCTACAAGATGATAGCCCTTTTGTTCCCCAAGCATGGTCCTACTTAAAGGACTAGATGTCACCATCTAGTATGCAGCGTCAGATCTACTAAGCAGAGTTCCTCTTCTCAGAGAAAGATGGAAACTTAGCTGTTGGGACATTCCAGGGCAGCCATGAGTAAAGACACCTTCTCCAAAAAATTCTGCCCAACTTTAACACTTAGATACCAACAAACGATCAGCCTTGGTGCTGGGAATGGGGAAGAGAAAATACACCATGGAGGGTTGGACGGGGCCTCAGAAATGCCCCAGAGAAGTGGCTTCCCCAAGGTCAATGGCAATCTAGACCAGTAACCCAGTCTTTTTGCCTCTGAGCATACTTCAACTCCACATCATCCTCTCTGTTTCTTAGAAGCACTCACAAAAAATAAAGAAAAAGGCTTGACTAGTATTTCACGCCTCCATCATCAAGAGCAGCAGCAGCCAGGGAGGAGGAGGTATTGGGTATGACTGCCACGGACATCTCTATTGCAGACTTTTTCACCTATATTTCTACTGGAAAAAAAGCTGACAGCCAAAGTAAAGCAGGAAAAAAAAAGAGAAGAACTCAGGCAGAAGCCACGGATCAGTGTGGCCATGCAAGCTCTGAAGGATTTTTTAATCCTTGTGAGTGACTGAGCACATATTCTCGTTATTTCCTAGTCATGGAGATAATTTTGCCACAACAGCTAGTCTGCACCTGTTGCCCAAGTTCATTGCTTTTCAGGGTTGCCTGATGGCTTCTTACTTTCCTTAGAAGAAAGATACTGGATTTTCTTTCAAGGTCATGGTTAAGAACAGTGATGACAAGGCTCTGGGGATCTCATGCACAAGTCCTGGAATAACAAAGCCATCTTCAATCAATCAGCCCCATGTTGCAGCTATGAACACACACTTGTTCTGGGAATAATTCTCCAGAAGGGACTGTCACAAGCCACAGACTCTTGAAGGCAAATGGGACCCTCGTGACCAGCTTGCTGTCAACAACAGCAGCTCTGGGTGGAGAGACAAAGAGAAAAGAATACTTTAGAACATGCACAAAAAAAGGAAGGATTCAGAGATTTCCATCTTTGGGCTGGCTCACCAATGAGCCAACTCATTGAAAAAAGACCCTGATTCTGGGAAAGCTTGAAGGTAGGAAGAGAAGGGGATGACAGAGGGTGAGATGGTTGGATGGTATCATTGATTCAATGGACACAAGTCTGAGCAAACTACAGGAGATGGTGAAGGACAGGGAAGCTTGGCGTGCTGCAGTCCACAGGTTCACAAACAGTTGGACATGACTGAAGGAGTGAATAACAATCTTTTGGCTAGAAGCAGAAAGTGACTAAAACCTAATATTTTAATACTGGGTATGCAGTATTATAACAATATTTGTGCTATAAAAGAGTTACAACACTCCAGCAAAACCACAGGCTGGACATCTAGGAGAAAATACCTACTCAGATATTATGTCAACATAACTAGAGAATAAAGATTTGCCTCCTTTATTGTCAAAGGAATATAGAATCCACCCTATGAAAGATTTTTTTCACTGAAATTTACATGAGTAAATTGAATACCTACTATATATATATATATTCATATATATCCTTTGTGTTTGCTGATTTGGGGCTGGGTGGAGAAAAAGCCTGAAAGACAATTCAGCCTTCAGATTGCATTGTGTTAGAAAAAAAGGATACAATATAAGGTGCAAAAAGGGCAGCAACACAAGAGAGCATGTAAACAAGTACAGAAAACAACTAATACAGTGGGTGTCTTCCAGGAGAGGAACTTTCTCTTTTGATTTTGGCCTTTGCATACATCATCTTCCCCTCCAAAACAATCTGATTCCCTTTCACAAAATTTTCCATCACTGTTAGGCCTCACTCAGACTGGGAGTGGTGGTGGGGGCAGCCAGCTTCTTTACAACGTTTCTAGCTTTATCGGGCATGTAGCAAAAGTGGGTTCCGGCCAGTGTCCAGTGGGTATATGGAACACAGATCCCCAACTGGGTGCCGCAGAGTCCAGAATGAGTGCTTACTGGGTTCCTCTACTGTGCTGTGGGTGGCCGTGCCAGAGGGCTTTGAGAAAGCTGTCAGGGCAAAAACAGCATAAAGTTGACACACTCTCTGGATGCCAACAGCCATCAGAAAGCAGAAAGGCAATGGGGATAAAAATGCTCAGTGGTGGGCATACAGCCAGATGGGCTGCAGTTTCTGAGGTAGGTGTGGTAGCGGGAGGAAAACTCAAGATGTTTCTGGTTCGTTTTCCTCACCCCTAGGACACCAGGGCAGAGATGAGATCCCAGAACTAAAGCCTGACTTCCTAAGGACTTAAAAGGTTAAGCTGTAGAGATTTGAGAATGAAAACTCTGCTTTTCAAAGGAGTTACCAGAATGTTACGGAGAAAGTGAAAGCGAAAGTCACTCAGTCCTATCCGACTCTTTGCGACCCCATGGACTATACAGTCCATTGAATTCTCCAGGCCAGAATACTGGAGTGGGTAGCCTTTCTCTTCTCCAGGGCATCTTCCCAACTCAGGGATTGAACCCAGGTCTCCCACATTGCAGGTGGATTCTTTACCAGCTGAGCCACCAGGGAAGCCCAAGAATACTGGAGTGGGTAGCCTATCCCTTCTCCAGCAGATGTTCCCGACTCAGGAATTGAACCAGGGTCTCCTGCATTGCAGGCAGATTCTTTACCAACTGAGCTATCAGGGAAGCTCTGTTATGGAGAAGGAAATGACAACCCACTCCAGTATTCTTGCCTGGAAAATCCCATGGACAGAAGAGCCTGGTGGGCTACAGCCCAAAGGGTCACAAAGAGTTGGACACGACTGGGAGACTAAGCACACACACCATAATGTTAAGAGCATATCATGTCTGAGGCCACAAGAAAGAAATAAAACAGGATAAATAAAGGAATGCAATTTTAAGTCTGACTTCTACTAATCCAAGTAAATAAGGTCACATCTAAATAATGAAAATTATTTACATAACACCTTTGTAAAGACTGAATAAATATTAGCTATCACAGGACACTTGACCATACACTTAAGATAGATGGGTTGTCATTCACATCCTTACTAAAATGCAAAAGCTGTTTCATGCATAATAAAGCTATCAAATAGTAGACATGAAATATAATCCCGCAACCATAATTTGAAAGGGCAGGACAAGCATTTCACTTTACAATTTTACCTTACTGATTCAATAGTCAAAGATCAAAAAACGAGGATGGAAGTTAAATCTGGGTTATCCACTCTTATGTGCACTAGGGAACAACAGGTCAGTTAATGAAGAATCTCTTGGGCATACTTAGTCACTTCATCCCAGGTGGTAAGCATGTTTAGAAGGGAGGTGCCCCAGGATCCGACTTCTGCCCTGGGCGTCACCCCAGCCCCAGCACAGGGGTACCGTCCCCTCTCTACCTGGGTGGGGCACACTGGCCTCCCTACTCCCAGCACCTGCTTCCCTTGGAATCCAGAGAATCAACCACTGGACCCCTGACCTCCCCAGAGTAGCCTCAAGCAATGATTGATGAGAGCTGTTGTGTACTGTCTCAACTCCGTCGCTCCTATGCAGGGAAAATTCTGAAGTACAACAACTTCTATACTGGCTCCCATATAACGTAACTGGCTTAATGATACTCCCTTACCTGTCTGGTTATTTCTGGGGAGGAGCAAGGGGGATGAGCTCTCCAACCCCAAAGATTATTAGTAGCCTGAAGCTGTTAAAGGAAGAAATCTCAAAAAAGATAATCATGGGGAAGGAAGGGTGGGGTGTGGGTAAGGAGCACGTGTTAGCTGGGAGAAGCCACCTGGAGATACTTAAGGCACCACTGGGAGGGACCCTCTTATGGGGAGGGATTGGGAATAAGAGCAAATTGAAGTAACCCTGCCTTGCTTCTCCTCTGGTCCTAAAGCTACATCTTGATTCTTCTGCCTTTAAACCCACTGCTGGCTTCTCTGCCCTCAGTTATGGAACCTGTCCCATGTCTGCATCCTCCTCCACCAGCTTTTCATTCCCTTCTCTCCCTCAGGCCTCGGTCCACTGGCCCTCAGCCCTGGATCCTCTCCCAGGGATCACACTACTAAACCTGGTCCTGTGGGCAGCCACTCAGCCATCTTGGATCCCTAGTTCAATGTAATGCTTCCTGTAGTTGCTTAGTAATCAATCCCTTTTCTACAACTGCCAAGGAGTCTTTGTAGCCAAGGCTCTATCTATTTTGAATTCTGTGAAAGTTAACAATCTGCTTAAAAAGTTACAATCTGCTAAAAAAAATAGCACTCCATCTTGACCTTCATCCTCAGTCCCCTGCCACTGCAATTATTTGTTTATTACCAGATCCTTCTTTCTGCTTAAACATCTTCTTCACAGTCTGGCAGGCTGAGCCATCCCCAAGGCACACACCACAGCGGTCCTCCGTGGCGTTGGAGTCGATCTCATAATCGCAGCCGACCATCTACAGGGAAGAGAGGTTAAGGATGAGGGACATGGGCAGGAGATGCCACACCTGCCCTGGACCTCTGGCTCTTCTTCCCCCTTTACTCTGGACGAGATCAGGGCTGAAGGCCAGTACATGTGTTTTACACTTGTGTTACATGCAAAATGTACACACTAGTCATTGTTCCTATATCAGGTATTGACTACCGAGTTGGTGGCCAAGACAAATACTTGGTATCCAAGAAACAACTGGAAAGGGCCCTAAAACACTAACTCCCGTGGATTAGAACACAGAAATACTGAACACTGACTTGCACACGGCAGGTGGTAGTGGTGGTTTAGGCTCTGAGTCATGTCCGACTCCTGCAAGCCCAAGGATTGTAACCTACCAGGCTCCTCTGTCCATGGGATTCTCTAGGCAGGAATACTGGAGTGGGTTGCCATTTCCTCCTCCAGTACATGGCAGGGCTGTTCATTGCAGCACTGTTTATAATAGCCAGGACATGGAAGCAACCTAGATGCCCATCAGCAGAAGAATGGATAAGGAAGCTGTGGTACATATACACCGTGGAATATTACTCAGCCATTAAAAAGAATTCATTTGAATCAGTTCTAATGAGATGGGTGAAACTGGAGCCCATTATAGAGAGTGAAGTAAGCCAGAAAGATAAAGACCAATACAGTATACTAACACATATATATGGAATTTAGAAAGATGCTAATGATAACCCTATATGCAAAACAGAAAAAGAGACACAGATGTGCACAACAGACTTTTGGACTCTGTGGGAGAAGGCGAGGGTGGGATGTTTCGAGAGAACAGCATCGAAACATGTATATTATCTAGGGTGAAACAGATCACCAGCCCAGGTTGGATGCATGAGACAAGTGCTCGGGGCTGGTGCACTGGGAAGACCCAGAGGGACTGGGTAGAGAGGGAGGTGGGAGGGGGGATCGGGATGGGGAATACATGTAAATCCATGGCTGATTCATGTCAATGTTGGCAAAAACCACTACAATATTGTAAAGTAATTAGCCTCCAACTAATAAAAATGAATGGGAAAAAAAAAAGAATAAAGAATAGAAATGGAGTCTATAAAGAAACATTTCCTTTTCCTGGTGGTGACCAGGGCAATACTCAAAGCATCCACTGATGATAAAGGAAATACTGCTTTAGAGAAACAAGGTATACATTGAATGGGTCTGCAGTTTCCCCTGAGTGAGAAGCAAAATTAAAAACAGTTTCAAAAACAAAACAGTGAAAAACATCTTAGAATCAAGAGTCATTGGAGCAGCAAATCTCTTTCAGATGTGCAAACCTCACGCCCTCTCCTCTCTAATGAGATTCCCAGGGATGATGCAATGGCTATAGTCATCATCACCTACAGTCGGTCACTCACTCCCTTTACTTTCCTGGTTTCATGCTGAGACCACTCCAGTCCCACACAGGATGAGATCTCAGACATGCAGACCCACATCAGACTCTAGGGAGCCTCCTATGATCCCAGCCCCTATCACACTTACCGTATCCCAGCCATCCTGACCTCCTTCCTTCCAGCTCCACGGGAGAAACGGGTTGTTTCTCCCCTGAGCCAGGACTAATCTTGCTCATGTGCCTGGACCCGATCCCCTCTCAGTGTTCTGTCCATCGGTCCTTCTCAGCCATCACCCTTCCCTCTCCACTTGTTCCTTCTCTTCTGCTTACTGCCGGGAGCCAACACACGAGACCCTACCCATGACAAGGTCATGAGGGAGAAAACCTGACAGGCATGGCGGATCAGGTTTTCAGGAGTTTTGAAAAGGCCAGCTCAGGAGATTCCACCCATGACAAGGTCACGAGGAGAAAGCCTGACAGGCAAGGCAGATCAGGTTTTCAGGGATTCCGAAAAGCTGCCCCCGGCGCTCACCTTAAAGATGGTATCTGTCTTTCTGATGCCTGCCTCAATAGACTACTCCCTAATTTCTGTGACACAGGCAGAAGGCCTTCTCCGATCTCTTCCCAAATAAGAATCAATTTAGAACTTTAATCAATAAGTTTCCCAGGTGGTGGTATTTTATGAGATTATCCAGGGTGAAAGGAGTGTTTTAATTTAAACTCCTTTGCTGGTAGTTTGTTAGCCAAATGCATTTATGCCCTTGGTACTGATATGCATGACTGCTCATAATACCCTAATCATAAAACAGCATAAAGAACCTGGTCATATAAAGGCCCTAATAGACATAGAGCCTTTTTAGGGGGTGAAGGAGTCCTATTAGAAAACATAAGAAAAATTATTCTAAAAGTGGTTATTGGGTTAACATTTGCCTGCTGTGTTTTTACTCTTAATGTGCTAAGGTTGTGTTATGGAAACCATTGTTAATATAGTTAAAGATCTAGAAAAATAAGAGCTTAGCCCTAGTGTGGTAACAATGAGATGGTTGTTAATTGTCAGCCAGGAGTGCTAGGTAAAAGCTGCCTCACCAAAGTCGCAGAGTCAATGTGGGATAAACTTCTTAGATAAACTCAACTGACAACTTCTGCAGAAGGATTAATTTTTGTGTTAACAAGGTTATACTTCCACTCTGTACTGTTGCCCTATGAGACTGCTACCTTTCAGTTAAGGTCACCATAGAAACAGAAAATAGGTTTACATTCACCTGACTTGCATAAAATGTTAATAGGCCCCAAGGCCAGAAGATAATGTACAAGACCCTCATAAACAAAGAAGTATGCAGAAAACATCCTGGTTTCGTGAAGAACAAGCTGATGTAATGTTAAACTATCTTCCCCTTAGAAATGTACTAATTTAGGGTATAAAAGCTACGGTAAAAAATAAAGCATTGCCAGACCCTGCCAGACTCAGCTGCACCCCCTGTCTGGTCACTCTCTCACTCTCTCTCTCTCTTTCTCTCTTTCTCTCTCTCTCCCTCGAAGACTTGGCCCTATCAAGGCTGGTCTCACGTGTCCTCTCTGGCCGACGCCGTTCATCCTGAGGGTACCCCCTGGATCCTGCCGAGGCTAGACTCTGGCAGCTTACCAGTACAGCCACGTCTTTCCCATCCAATTCCCATACTGGAAAAGGAGAGTAATTAAACTTGGGGTGTTTGGTGGCATCAGATACCAAGAATGGTAACATTTCGATGGAAAGTCATGAAACACGTGAGCTTCCGCTGAAGTCCTTTGTCCCTGGCTCCTGTCTATGGCTTATATTCCTTAACCACATTTCAATGATAGAAAGAGGGAAAACCACACCTTATTCTCTTAGTGGGATTTTTCTTTTCTGTTTGGGAAGAAGAATTGTGCCCAAGTAGTTTTTTTCTCTCTCTCAAAGATAAGTTCCTTTCTTATTTTAAAGCCACCTTGAATCGACTGAAAGGAATAACCATTTAGGTCTTAAAATACACTCTCCCTCCACTAGCTAAATAGAGAATGAATGCCCACAGATAGAAAATAGCACCATTCCTCAGCTTAACCATCTCTGACTTTCTTTATGTTTGAAGATTGTGCCACTTGACCCAATTGGGAAAAACAAAATGCTAAGAGATTTTAAAAAAAACTCAATTACGCTAATCACAATGGAAAGGGAAGAAACAGTCTGGATATGTGCCTTCAGTGGCCATAGGTAAAATGCCAGCCCTTTACAATGATGTATTTATGTCAAGCTTGGTCATCCTCTAATAAGCTAAACTTTACACATCTGTCCCCAGGGACTTCATTTCTTCACTGATTTGGAACAAGCCAGGGAAACATACTTTGCAACATAATAAAGTGTTTCTAAAAATCTCTACCAAGAGGGGATGTATAAAAAATGTGAAGAGGGACTTCCCTGGTGGTCCAGTGATTAAGACTCTGAGTTTCCACTGTAGGGGCCATGGGTTAAATCCTTGGTTGGGGAACTAAGACCCTGCAAGCAGCATGAAGTGCCAAAAAATAGTGGCAAAATATGAAGAAAAAGGAAAGAAGTTCAGAAAAACAAACCCTTGAGTGCATCCTTCTCCTCCACCAACATCTGCCTGCATCCCTCGGGGGCAGGGGTGGGGAAGGAAACACCCCCGTCAGATGCTGACCCGGGGCACAGTGCGTGGTGCTCGCGGAGACTTCACCCTCTGCTCCTCCAGCAGCCGCGCACAGCGCGGTCAGCACTGAACTGAGCACAGAACCGAAGGCTTGGAAGGTGGAAGCCGGTCCTCCTGGCTACACAGAACCTGGAAGGCTCTCAGGGGAAAACGAACAGACGTCCCTCTCTTCCGTGCCCTGTGATCTGGCAACAGGGCTATGATAGATAATACTGTCTTTCTGCCTTCAGCAGATCAGAGAGGGCTTTGCTGCTGCTACCAATGTAACAACGACTTCAGGAAGGCTCTCCTCCCTGTGACTCTTAGGAGGGCAGACAGCCACCCCACAGGCTGCGTTTCTTTACAGAAGGAAATCACTCTAATTTCCTATCATTATTTCTTTAAAAAAAACCAGCTTTCTTGGGGATGCAGCTGATATATAAAATACTATACATATTTAATTTTATAATTTGGTGAGTTTGGACTCATACAAACACCTGTGAAACCATCGCCACAATGAAGGCAATAGACATATCCATCAGCTCCAAGAGTTTCCTTGTGTCCCTTTCGTGTGTGTGTGTGGTAAGAACACTTAATATGAGACCTACCCATTTCATAATTTTTAAGGGAACAATACAGTGTTGTTAACCACAGGCAATGTGTTGTATAGCAAAGCTCGAGCCACACTCATCTTGCGTAAGTGAAACTTCATGCTTATTGAACAGCAACTGTCCATTGTTCCCTCAGCAACCACTGTTCTCTTCTCTGCCTCAGTGAGTTTGGCTATTATAGGTTCTCCTATATGTGGAATCCTGTAGCATTTGTCCTTTTGCGATTGACCTGTTTCACTTCGCATAATTGTTCCTAGGTGCATTCATATTGCCAAAATGACAGAATTCACTTCTTTTCTAAAGTTGAACAATATTCTGTGATAGGCATATACCACATTTTCTTTATCCATTCATTTGTTGATGAACATCTGGGTTGTTTCCATCCATATCTTGACTAGTGTGAATAATGTCACTATGAGCTTGGGAGTACAAATGTCATTTCAATATCCTGATTTTATTCTTTTGGATATATACCTAGAATTGGAATTGCTAGGTCTGCGTGCTGCGATTCATGGGGTCGCAAAGAGTCAGACACGACTGAGCGACTGAACTGAACTGAATGGTAAAAATTAAATTTTAATCAAAAATTAAATATTTAAATTTAATTAAAGGTAAACATGTATTTAAGTATTTTAATTTAATCAAAATTAAATATTTAAATTTAATTAAAATGAAATATTATAGTTTAATTAAAACCAAATATTTCAATTTAATTAAAACTACATTATCTTTAATTTTTTGAGGAACTCCCATACAGTTTTCCATAGTGGCTGCATCACTGTACATTCCCACCAACAGTGCACAGGATTCCAATTTCTCCACATCCACACCAATACTATCTTATGTGTGTTGGTAACAGCCATCCTAACAGTTGTGAGGTGATATCTCATGAGTTTCACTTGTATTTCTCTATGTTTAATGATGTTGAGCACCTTTTCATGTATCTGTTGTTCATTTGCATATCTTTGGAGAAATGTCTATTCAAGTCTTTTGTTCATTTTTAAATCAGGTTATCTATTTTTCTGCCATTGAATTGTAGGAGTTTCTCATATGTTTTAGACATTAACTTCTTATTGTATATATAGTATGCACATTTTTCTCCCATACTCTAGGTTACCTCTTTACTCTGATGGCTATTTCCTTTCCTGTGCAGAAGTGTATCACCAATTCTTGACCCTGTCATCTGAACTGAAGAGTATCCTATCTTGAGTATTACATAGAGAAATCAGGTCCCAGTCTTTTACTGGGGCTTTTACCCCTATGTAAGTGAATAAGTGGAGAAGGCAATGGCACCCCACTCCAGTCCTCTTGCCTGGAAAATCCCATGGATGGAGGAGCCTGGTAGGCTGCAGTCCACGGGGTCACTAAGAGTTGGACACGACTGAGCGACTTCACTTTCACTTTTCACTTTCATGCGCTAGAGAAGGAAATGGTAACCCACTCCAGTGTTCTTGCCTGGAGAATCCCAGGGACGGGGGAGCCTGGTGGGCTGCTGTCTATGGGGTTGCACAGAGTCGGACATGACTGAAGCAACTTAGCAGCAGCAGCAGCAAGTGAATAAGTAATGTATTTTCTTACCTAATTCTCATTTTTTCATCATGAGTTAACACTGTTTTACTTAGGAAATTCTCATATAACTGAGGACTGAAATACCAACTGGTGCCTTGACCTAATCCACTGAGAATGTCATTATTTCTTTCTGCAGTCCCTTGGCAAAGGCAGAGACTGGAAGAATGCCTAGTGCCAAGATGAGATTCTTTCCTAGCCAATGGAACTTTAGTGTGATGATAGGGCCAGTTATGCTTAACTGAGAACAGGTAAGTGACATTATCCTTTAACAAATGGGACAGCAGCAATAATGCTTTCCTCACCATAACATTGAGGGCCAGGAGCCTGGATCTGGTCTTCTGGAGAGATATTTGGCTCAGAGAAATTGACACCTGGGTGTTCAGCCAATCACTGAGTTGGCCAAAATGCCCACGAAAGAGAACAAAGAGGAGTAGAAAGATTGTGAGAGCAATGAGAAAGGAAGCTGACTTAGGACAGGTAGGAAGACTGTCAGGTAAGGCTGGGGACTCAGCTGGGGTTAAAGACATTGATTTATAAGGGCACAAATTCACCAAGTTGAATTATTATTTTAAGAAGTGTACAGTAGGCTTATTATAAGAGCAAAAATCATTATGGTGGGTTGATCAGAATCAGGATCCTGGGGTGAGAGGCTGATGGATGGCTAAGAGAAGACTAGGGGATGGTTGATGTGATAGTTCAAGGCATCAAGGCTGTTCGGGAAGGAAATTAAGCCAAAGCTGTACTGACTGGGAGAAAAGGGAAGAGCAAAGAACAGAAAGTCAGAGAGCTGGTTACCGAGAGAAAGGGTGAGCGAGCTGGAAGGCTGGTATCCTGTCTTAGGACAGCAGGTAAGACTGCAGCAGTGGGACACTGGGAAAAGGGGTGGGAATATCTGTTCATATATTTAAAAGCTTATTGCGTGTCATATCTGTGATTCAAAATAGATGACATCCTGAAAAGTCATTGTTTAAATTTGTATCTGTGATAAATAAGCTTAGAAGTTCAGAGAATAGAAAGGCCAGAGATAAACCCATGCATTTATGGTCAGTTAATGTGACAAAGGAGGCAAGAATATGCAATGGGAAAAAGATTCTTCAATAAGTGGTGCTGAGAAAACTGGACAGCTACATGTAAAAGAGTGAAATTAGAACATTCTCTAATATCATATACAAAAATAAACTCAATATGAATTAAAGACCTAAATGTAAGACTGGATACTCAAAAACTCTGAGAGGAAAATACAGGCAGAACACTCTTTGACATAAATCACAGCAATATTATTTTGGATCCTTCTCCTAGAGTAATGGAAACAAGAGCAAAAATAAACAAATGGGACCATATTAAACTTAAAAGCTTTTGCAAAACCATAAAGAAAATGAAAAGACAACCTATGGAATGGGAAAAAATATTAGTAAATGAGGCAACTGACAAGGGATTAATTTTCAAAATAAGCAAACAGCTTATACAGCTCAACAGCAAAATAAATAAATAGAAGACCTAAATAGACATTTCTTGAAGAAGATAAACTGATAAGTACATGAAAATACACTCAATGTCACTAATTAGCCAGATGCAAATCAAAACTACAAGTGAGGCATCACCTTACACTGGTCAAAATGGCCATCACTGAAAAGCCTACAAATAATAAATGCTGGAGTGGGTGTGGAGAAAAGGTAACCATCCTACATCATTGGTGGGAATGTAAACTGGTGCAGCCACCTTGGAGAATACTATAGAGGTTCCTTAAAAAGCTAAAAGCAGAGTTGCCAAATGATCCAATAATCCTATTCTTGGGCATATACCCAAAAAAACTCTAACTCAAAAAGACACATGCACCCCAGTATTCACAGCAACACTATTTATAGTAGTTAATGTGTGGAAGCAACCTACAGTGGATAAGAATCTGAAAAAAATATATATATATAATATATATAAATATATATAAATATATATATATATATATGTCTATATATATATATTCCCTGGTAACTCAGCTGGTAAAGAATCCTCCCACAATACAGGAGACCCCAGTTTGATTCCTGGGTCCGGAAGGTCCCCTGGGGAAGGCATAGGCTACTGATTCCCGTATTCTTGGGCTTCCCTAATGGCTCAGACAGTATCTACCTGCAGTGCAGGAGACCTGGGTTCAATCCCTGGGTTGGGAAGATCCCCTGGAGGAGGGCATGACAACCCACTCCAGTATTCTTGTCTGGAGAATCCCCATGAACAGAGGAACCTGACAGGTTACAGCCCATGGGGTCGCAAAGAGTTGGACATGACTGAACAACTATGCATAGCACAGCACAGCCTACTGAATTACTTTGCTGAATATTTGAAACACTGTAAATCAACTATACTTCAATAAAAAGTAAATTACATAAAAAGAAAGAAAAATACCAAGTTACCTAGGGAGAGATATTAGCCCAGGCCTATACTTCATATAAGATTGAACAGCAGAAGAAAGAAGAGCAATGTTTACAAAATTTAGGGGGAAATTTTGTAAAGAAAGGGGAAAGAAGAAAGGGAAAGAATAAAAGCAAAATTATAAAATTTTATTTTATAAAATAAAATTTATACATATTTTTAAATGAGAAAGAACTCTGAGGACGCTGTATCCATTAATGCTTTCAAAAAATCTAGCAGAAGATGGGTGTAAATCCTCCCCAAAAAAGGACAGGAGAAAATAATTTGACTGCAAATACCACTTTACTTAAAATCTTAGCCTTGTGTAGATACAGAGGGTAAATGAAATAGTAGAAAAAAAATCAATAAATAGAAAAAAAATTCCCTTGACAACAAAATCTGCAAATCTAACATGCCAAAATGGTGGCAAGTATTATAATTTCAAAACAGCTAAATATATGAGTATAAGCAACTCTAGCAGGTATTTATATGACCATAAGCAAACATTTTCATATACACAAAGATGAATCAGACACCATATAAATTTTTTTCTAATGGCATAACTTTTTCTTTCAATACATGTTCAATTCCCTTTGGAAAAAACTGTAGTAAGTGAATAAGAAGACTAACAAAAAATGAAAATAACTACAATCTGGATCTTTAAAAGATAAATTGCATTTAGGCTATTAAGGTAAATTTGATTTGACATAATTTCTCAGCTTAAAAACTTAGCTCAGTGTGGTATAGACAGAAAGTGAGTAATTAATGTTTCTAAAAGGCCTTAACTGGTTTCCAGAAATAAAAAAGCAAGCTGAGAGAATCTGACTTATTCTATTAAGCTGATTTAATTGGCTTCAAGAGAGATACCCAACACCCCTTATGTTTCCGTTGAAACTACTTGCTTTTTTCCATCACAAGCTAAAGACAGTCTCTATACAGGCAAAGGTATTTAGGTCTAAAAGATAATTTTAGCATCACATTCATTTCTTGATGACTAAAGTTCTCAGCTCTAACAGCATATGGCAATCATCTGAGGAGTCTTAAAAATACCAATGCCTAGTCTCCACATCCAGGCAATTCTGAATTAATAGGGTGGCGATAGAGTCAGCCATCAGTAGGGTTTTTAAAAGCTCTCCAGCTGATTCTAATTGGCAGCCAGGCCTGAGAACCACTGTAGTAAATGGCCATGGGGCTGCTGGGGCCTAAATTAGCGAAACTTTTTCCCACTCTGGGGAACAGACCTGACCTAAAATATATTAATTATTTTTGACTCTTTGTAGATATAATGGCAATTAGTGTGTCAGGAAGAGAATTTTGCCTGAGTTCGTTCTAATTTAGAGTCTGATTGTGACCTGCTGTTAGCTCACTTAGTCCTGGGAATCATATATTGCCTCCCCGTGCCTTGGTCAGGACTGGAATAAGTCCATCAGCAACTGCAGGGTGATAAATTCACCCTCCCAGGGTGCTAAACATTGATGGCCAAGATCTTCTCATGGTGATAACTCAGTCCAGTGGAAAAACTGTGACGATAACTTGCAAAAATGAGTAAAATATATTAAGAGTTTTTGGTGTGCCGTGGGCTCTGTTAAGGGCTTTACATTTAGATTAAACCTCATTTGATCTAAGAAGATATGTTAATATCTCAATTCTGTGAAAGATAACTGAGTCTTAAAAAGATGTAGAGTTACACAGCTTGGAAATAGTGGTATTGGGTTCATATTCTAGACCCTAAGAACTAAGCCATTATGCTTTACTAATAGTTAATTATTTTTATATAGCTTTTCTTTCATTGATTAAAAACACCTTCTTTTTATTTGTTTTTGGCCGTGGTGCACGGCATGTAGGATCTTAGTTCCCTGACCAGGGATCAAACCTGTTCCCCCAGCTGTGGAAGCACTGAGTCTTAATCACGGGACCATCAGGGAAGTTCACAAAAAACCTCCTCTTTAAACTGAGGTTTATGCCCAAGTACTGGATCTCAAAGCTTGTTTCTTAGTTCTTTGCAAAATAGACTGTAAGCAATGGGAGAAATTCCTCAGTGGTTGTACATGTAAAGGCATTAAAAAATCAGTTTGGTCACTAGGTCATGTCCGACTACTTGTGACCCCATGGACTGCAGCACGCCAGGCTGCCCTGTCCATCACCAACTCCCAGAGCTTGCTCTAACCCATATCCATTGAGTTGGTGATGCCAAGTTTGATTAAAAATCAGACCCAAGTAATTTATATAAAGGCAAGAGTTTCCTAATGGAGTCAATGTGAAAAGTTAAACTGATATCAGAAGACCTGCTTTATAATTATCTGTCATGCCATCTCTCTTCCTAAGGTGATCATGTTGGTGATCAAGGTGAATTAAATATCAAAATGCTTTGTGAAAAACACTATATGATTATTTATTAGTTTTTCCTCAAATTTACTGTTGGCAAGTAACCAGTGAGTAATTCAAAGCCACTGAAATAATCTGAGTTGCCTTTTCCTAATAATTCCTCCAAAGAATCATTCCTCTAAAGGATAATTTGATTCTTCTTCAATTTGACTCAGCTCCATGCCTGAAATATCACAGAGTGCATCAACAGCTCAAGAAATGAAGACAACAGCAGGAGGACATTTGGTTTCTAACTGTGACCTTGATGAACACTGAAAAGTCTTGTCTCACAGACTGTATAAAAATACCAGTCCACATGCAAATACCACAAAAGCAAAAGATTAAAACATCTAACTTTCCAAATTAATAAAAAAAATCACAATTTTATAAAGTTGTAGATTAAGGAAACATACCCAATACCTTACACATGCCATTAATACAGACATTTCTGCTGTTGCCGCCTTCAAAGCAAGGGGTACCATCAATGACAGCATCCAGCATTTTCTCGGAAAAGTGGCCGTCGATGGGTCGGCAGTAGAGCTCACAAGGGCGTGCTGAAGTGAAAAAGAGACAAATTCTCGCGAGTTAGCTTCCCAGCTCAGCACCCTTCCCCCAGGATTTGTACACAGGACCCCCAGGTGTCATCAATCTGGAGATTCCCATCTTCCACCTTTCTATGACACATGCTGTAATGGGGACTTCTTTCTTTTAAAGAGGTTTACAACAAATTAAATTGGGAAGACTGCTTTAAAATGCTGTCTCTTATTACAAATGAGGAGACCTTTCAACCCAATGTTGAACTGAGCTTCTAAAAATAAGGTACGGAGTATCTGGGGTTAACCTAGAAAATAAGTAATAGAAACCAGAGATGCAAGACTCCAGACAAGCATGATGCTTGCCTATTGTTTGCAGCAAGGTAAGCAGACCACCACGGGAGATGCTTCCATGGGGGCCAGCTCATTCCTAATACCACTGCCACTATCATAAACCAAACCAACAAATATTCTCCCTTACTCTCTTCAAGAAGTCCTTGGACACAGGTTTATAACCACAGAGAAACAAAAGATCTGTGTTTTGTCCACAGCAGAAGCCACCCTGCTTATCACAGTGGTCTCTCCCACCATGCTAGGTCCTGCACTGAATCCATTCTAAGGTTCAATTTTCTGTTCCCTTGTGAATGAAGATGGGTGGTTTCCCACAGACAACTTTTCTAAAGATTTATTTAATAAAATCCATATCTATTTGTAAGTACTCAGAATAACCAGAAAAGGAGATAACTTTCAAAACATAAATTGCCTTAAAAATTTTAATAGGTAATACATGTACATGCATGCATGCTAAGTCGCTTCAGTTGTGTCCAACTCTTTGCCGTTCTATGGATTGTAGACTGCCAGGCTCCTTTGCCTATGGGATTCTCCAGACAAGAATACTGGAGTAGGTTGCCATGCCCTCCTCCAGGGGATCTTCCATGACCCAAGGATCGAATCCGTGTTTCTAAGGTCTCCTGCATTGGCAGCCAGGTTATTTACCACTAGGGACATCTAGCAAGCCCAATATTTGTAAATAATAAGAATTCAAATAGTAATTTTCTTTGAATATTATGTCTTGTTTTTTTTTTAAGTGAAAAATCTAAGATTATCCCCTTCAGAAATGTCCTTTTGGGGTCTCTTCTGGGTCTGTTTACTGGGGAAAGGACTGTTAATTTCTTGGTGTTGTGACCAGCTGAGGGCTTGATGAGACCAGCCATAAGTCCATTTGCCATGAACACACCTCAGTGTGGATGGGCCCCAAATGCAAGCCAGTGTCACAGTTCTAGGTACGGGTACTCAGGGATGTCATGATCCATGTGGTAAAGAAATAAAAATGTACAAGTTACACAAATCTAACTATGAGCAAAACTCAAACATGGAAAAGGGAGAAATTTGAGTCAGAGCTTCTAAAGCATCTGCTCAAAACTTCAAGGAGAAAGGTAAAAGTGAATAAAGAATACCAACTGATTTTATATAAAGTGCAGTAGATAAGTTGTCTGAGGATACGAATGAAGTTAACATGAGTTGGAGAGATCACTCCAGAAAGCGCCAACAGCAGAGGACCAGCAGACTCCAGGAGCAATGCATAAGCCAGGGGTACTGTAAATCTTCATACCTGGCAGCATGATTAGCTCTGTCACTGCCTGAGCTGGAACAGAAGTGCTTGGAGGAGCCGCCTGGGAGCAATTCTGCTCTTTCAGAGATAAGAGCATCCACCCAGGTGTGCTGGGTCCAAGTGTGCTGGGAAGCAACTCAGGAAATATCAGGCTGTCAAGCGGAAGGATGGAGGCAGGGGAAGCACTTTTACATGAGGCTTTGATTTGAGCTTTAGAATTTAGATTTGAGATTTTTGTATTGATATTGGGACACATTAAGCCCAAAGAGAAAGCACCCCTGAATTATTGTAGAGCTTTTCTAAAGGAATTATCTGTTCCAGCCTGCTGGGGAGGGCTGGGACTAGAGGTGCCTAAACTGAAAAGTGAAAGTGAAAGTCACTCAGTCATGTCCGACTCTTCGTGACCCCATGGACTATACAGTTCATGGAATTCTCCAGGCCTGAATATTGGAGTGGGTAGCCGTTCCCTTCTCCAGGGGGTCTTCCCAACTCCGGGATCAAACCCAGGTCTTCCACATTGCAGGTGGATTCTTTACCAGCTGAGCCACTAGGGAAGCCCAGAGGTGCCTAAGGGTGCAAATTTTAAGAAAACACTCACTCTCAGGGCTGTAAAAATGGATCCTTGCAGCCAGTAAAACCCCCATCCAAAGGCATTTTGAACTCCAAAGTGGTGAAGTTCCAATGTTTGCCTTGGTTATATTCCCTCTGGGCTTGTGCTGTTTGACTCACTTTCTGAAGGATAAAACTATTCAGAGATTTGGTGGGTGTTACTTATTTAGTGAGTTAACAGGAATTTTTGCTTGTTAAAATAACAGCCAGTGTATTACCTGAACATTATTTACCAGATCTTCTTGTGCTTTGCAGTCATTACGTTATCTCATTCTAACAATCACAATCACCCTAGGATGTTAGTTCTCTTATTATCTTCATTTAGAAGAGAAAATTTTAGGCCCAGAGAGATTAAGTGTTCCAAGAGCTCACAGTATGTGGGACACAGTAAAAGCTGATAGTTCAGCTTAGCACTCACTCTATTAGCCCCTAACCTACACACACAGAATTATTTTTAGCAAAAAAGAAATGCTTTAATGAGACCTTTAAAGTAACCACTTTTTTTGCTCTTAGACAATGCATTTATTCACAGATCACATCTGAGAAACAAACTTGGCAGAATACTCACTGGACTCCGTTTTAAAAATCTTTCATGGGTCTTAAATATGGTGAGAATCACTAGCCTCTAGAATCATGACTTCTACAGAGGGCAGAGACATAAAAATTCATGAAGGTCTAATATTACCTTGAGAAAGTTACTTACTCTTTCTGTGACTCAGTTCCTCATCTGAAAATTGGGGATAATGATATCTACTTTCAGGATAAATATGAAGACTAAGGCAGAGATTGTATGTAAAGCACTCAGCGTGGTACCTGGTATACATTAAGTGTTTAACAAATGACAGCTTCATGGTTGTTGATTTCACCTCCTCATCATGACCTGGTGAATTCTGAAGGTCTTTGCCCTATAAGCTATGTATTTATTATTCCAATCCTCTTTCAGAACAGTCAAAAGACCTGTGTTTGTAATGCTGGCTCAAATTCTCTTTCCCACACATACACAAATCTTTCTTGAAATATCCTCTTCTCCTTCAGATTATTCCATGATGCCATTTCTAATCAATTCTGCACTGATTTCATGCTTTGATTTACTATTTGCTAAAGAATGGCTGTCTTGTCAATTTAGTAGAAAGAATTCTGCACCCTGTTGGGTCAGTAGGTGGCCCCATGACGTTCCTTTTCTGTGACTGTGGACCCAGTTCAAAGCTCTTCCACCTCCACAATACCTGTTGAGGTCTCCACAGCTCTGTGCTTCTAAGACTACAGATTTTACAATCCCCTTAACCAGACTGCGGTGTCCTCAAGAGCACTGCAGGCCTCTGCGCATTGATCAGCTACTACTGCCAAGCACGCTGTGAGAAAGAGGAGCCAGGACATGCTGGCAAGGGCCGAAAGGCATAGGAGGAGCAGAAGTAAGCATGACCTGGGAGTCTCTCCTCCACGCGATCTTTGGAGTTAGACTCATAGGGGTTTAAATCCCAGCCCTGATGCTTCCATCTTGCCCAGGGCCTTCTTGCTCTTTGCATGGAAGGACTGACAGAGGATAACACCCGGAAACCTGAAATAAGGTATCTGGCATACAGCAGTTGTTTTAATGTGATTACCATTAACCTTTCCCAGTGAATACTAGTAGATTATGACACTCAGAAAAGGCTCTTAACCCATGAGTACTTAGTAACAGCCATGGCAGTGATCAACACTGTTAGGGAAAAACTTGTGGACAGAGTGGCAGAAAGATCGACTCCATCCTGAGAGATCATCCACTCAGTCATAAAAATGAGCCTTGAGGGGCTTCCCTGGTGGTCCAGTGGCTAAGATTTCACCTGCCAATGCAGGGGACATGGGTTTGATCTCTGATCTGGGAAGATCCCCACACCCTGGTCAACCGAGCCCAGGCGCCACAACTACTGAGGGCTGCATGCCTTAGAGTCTGTGCTCAGCAACAGGAGAAGTCACCGCAGTGAGAAGCCCGCCAATGTAACAAAGAGTAGCACTCCCCTCTCTGCAACTAGAGAAAGCCCGCATAGCAGCAAAGACCCAGCACAACCAAAAGCAATTTTTAAAACTATATATTAAAAAATGAACCTTGAACTTAGCGACAGGGGTCAAGGATGTTCATGGCAGCTGTTTATCCAGGAAGAAACAGACACATCAATTAAGCTTCATTTACATAACGGAAGGCTAATGCAGTCACTAAGAGGAATAAAGTAATAGTGTTCCACTACATGAGTGAGTAAGTCGCAGAACTGGCAAAATATGAGTCCATTTGTGTGTAAACGGAAATCTGCTGTTAACAATACTTGCCTCTGACGAATAAGTGTGCTGGGCTAAGAAGAATTCATTTTTATTTCATTTTATTATATACACTTGCATTTTTAAATAAGAAGCATACATTTCTTTTATAAATAATATCTTGACCCTCAATCAAGACAATGGAGGAGGTCTCATTCCATGAAGAAATGCCCTCATTTCAAGACTTCCTTTCATCTTCCTTCTGTGATACTGGATTAGCATATTCTTTGCGGTTAGACAGGCTAACTGAAGTACACTGCAAGGAAGAAACACAGATTTCTATGGAACCTAAGCACAGTGGCCTATGGAGTCTTAGGGTTTCCATGGTGGCTTAGTGGTAAAGAATCTGCTTGTGATGCAAGAGTTGTAGGCGATAAGGGTTCGATCCATGGGTAAGAAAGATCCTCTGGAGAAGGAAATGGCAACCCACTCCAGTATTCTTGCCTGGGAAATCCCATGGACAGAGGAGCCTGGAGGGCTACAGCAAAGAGTTGGACAGCTGAGCATGCACTATGGAGTCTAAGAATACCTAGTAAATAATCTGTGCTAAAAGCAAGGGCAAAGCACAGACCCACTGCTGTGACCCCCAGAACCTGCACACCTATGCCCCACCGGCGTGCCCAAGGCCAGAAGGAACCTGTACTTGAAAGCAGCCATTGTGAATTTAAGGTTCCGGGTTCTGAGGCAGTTTTCAAGGCAGCCCTGGAGTCCTTTCTCCCTGCCCTTTCCTCTGGCCTCTGTCTTTCACGGTGTTCTGAGTAATGTCATCAGGTGGGCCTGTGACACAGGGCCCTACATAAGGGGGTAAGAGGAGCAATTAGTTCTCCAAGGTCACCACAACTATCAGAGAGTCTGTACCAGACACCAAACTCACTACTTCCACAATATCCACAGAGTGGAGTGTCTTACCACCTCATCTTTCCTCACACATCCTTTTCGTCCACTCATGTGGTATTTCCCCTCCAGCTTTTCCATGCATTTACAGTTCAGCTGAGTGAAAACTCTAAAACTAATGGGCTGTT